>NC_135532.1:66419415-68819415 GCF_045843805.1 Urocitellus parryii
CATGCTAGTGAATGCCCTTAGCTCTAGCTACTTTGGCAGCTGAGGCAGGAGGATCACTTGAGCCCAGGAATTTGACACCAGCCTGTGCAACATAATGAAACTCCAGCTCCATAAAAAGAAATAAACAAGGCTTTTCTAGAACATTTGCAGCTCGGTGGGCTTTATTTGGGGGAAGTCAAGCTATTGTACCTTTTAGTCTAGGATATCCTGAACCTATTGCCCACTATCCTGGATTTCTAGACGTGGCCTCTACGCCTGCTCAGAATCTTTAAACTCTTATTTTCAAATTTAAAAGGAAAAGGTGATTTTTTTATGTCACCCTCCTAAAGAAATGGATATTATTGACTCAGTAAGTGGAGCCTTGAGAATATTAGAATGACTACAAACATACATTGCCTTGGTTAAATTGTCAAAATACTATTTTCTTTCTTTTATCCCTCTAATAAGTATTTGCATCCCAAGGGGGACAACTATTTTTTCGAGAGTATAGTGGCTAGATCTCTATATAAAATAAAAATTTTTACTCACCTATTTATCTTGTGCCCCAAGACTCTCTGAGACGTAGAAATACACATAGATACATGAAATTGTCCCGTGTTCTACTATTAGGTCACCCTAGCTCTCCCAAGAATATCTCTTTTCCTCTTCCCCTTCTAGGGAACTTAGTCTATCCTATATAAGGGGCTTCCTTGAAGTTGGGATAACTGATGATAGCCAAATATTTTAGATTAGAGTTTTGGGGAATGATATATAGGATGTCAATCCAGATCTGGAGTATCCACTGAGGGAGTAGTGATTGTCCCATCACTGGGTCCTGGCCATCTTGCGTCATCATTGGAACTCCTCCTGGGTCCCGAGGACCCCATAGCCTATTTAGCTTCTATATCACCATATATTGGTTCTTCTTGTGTCTTGAATATAGGTCTCATTTTGCTTCTAAATGCAAACTCTTCAAACATCCTTCCATCTACCCCATTTGTGGCCTGGCTTGGTATCCCTAAAGCCAGCATCCCCTCTATGAAAAACATATAACATTTATGCCACTTCTTTTCTTTCCTCTGCTGGCTGTTCATATCTGCTCAATATACTTGATATCATGGTTTGAGGTTTTTGACTTCCTGCAGACAGCTTTCTCCCCACAGGATTATGGTTCTGACCAGTTCTAATTCTCATCTAAGGTTTGCCTTAGTTCATGGTGCAACCATGCTTTGCATAAAAGTTCCCTGGAATTTGGGGCATGTCTCCACATGTAGCAAATTTAAGATTTTTCAGTTCCTAGCTTAGATATACAAAATTTTCACACTGTTTATTTCTCTACAAGTTAAGTGAACTCAGTTCTGTAGATTCTCCCATTTTGAAAATGGTAGAAAGACAAAACGAGCAACTCCAGATGGCTCATCATTGACAATCTGTACTAAATTCAAATCCAACACTTAGTTGGTGGCACATTCCCTTCCTTTCCTATCTTCTCTTCTGGGATAACTTGCACAAGGACAAATGCTGTGGCTTTTGTGTCTGTCCTCCTGCTGTTGGGGAGGGGTGTGTTCATACCAAGGGATTTCTTCTGACCTTGCTGACGTCCAGTGAAGCATGGGTTATTTTGACTGATTTCTGCTGTAGTGTTTTGAGATCTGCTACTGACATCATTGTTTCAGCATATGCACAGTCTTGGTCCTCTCTTGGTTGTATTATTTCTATGCCTATGTGCTTCTTTTGGTATAGATATCTTTCTCAATTCCTCTTTTCCACTCTTTAGAAGCAGTGTTGGAGACTTGCTCCAAAACACACTTTCCAAAGTTCTGTCTTGGGAAGCTAACCCATAG
Source organism: Urocitellus parryii (assembly GCF_045843805.1). NCBI lineage: Eukaryota > Metazoa > Chordata > Mammalia > Rodentia > Sciuridae > Urocitellus > Urocitellus parryii. The sequence goes on from NC_135532.1 coordinate 66,421,239, forward strand.
TTCTTTCTGCTCTAAGAATTTCCTTCTTTATAATTTCCTTTCCAAACTGATCCAAAGTTCTGAGCATGCTTGGAACTTTGAGACTGACTTACCTGGTCAGTCATGTTTGCTCCAGATCAATTCGGTTCAGCCATCTAATTCCTCTCTTATCTCCTTTGAGATGAAGAAACCTGCTCTGTAATTATCATGGGGTTTTCTGTACTATATAGTTTATGATATAAAATCTGAACCAATTAAGCTCTGAATCTTTGTAACACATAAACCTCTTTCTCATTAAGTCTAGTTCTTATGAACCCATAGTACTGTTCAGTATGTCACACAAAAGCCTTCTATGTGTCTACTTTTTTCTCCTTCTCCTAGAAAAAAGGCAAAAACCAAAGGAAGAAAAAAAATAGACCTCAAAAACTTTGTTTTTCATGAAGTTAGGATCCATATTTGATCTACCGGCTCCAAAATTATGTTAGAATGGCCAAAAGTCCAAAAGAGGAAGTGATGAGAAGAAGTCCAGAAGACTACAGATTTTAAATCAAGTCATCTCCTGAAGATAAGGATCTTTCCCTCAAGTGCAAACACTACATCACTGTTTATAAGAGTGGGTCAGGAACTATGGTGAGCAGGACCCTCACAGAGCTCCTCTAGGTCTGTTTGGTTCAGATAAGGAGAAGAGATAGCACTAAATAGTCACACAGACAAGCTGTCACGGTAGAAGAGTCTACTCCTGTGCTAGTAGAGAAGGAGAAAGTTCCCAGCTGGTGGACTGCTAGACTCTGTGACCTCTGCCAAAAAGCCCCTAGAGGAACTAGTTATAGCCTGACAAAAAGATAGTGTTAGGAAGTAAAACTATGGGTCTGGGGTTGTGGCTCAGTGGTAGAGCACTTGCCTAGCATGTGTGAGGCATGGGACTGGATTCTCAGCACCACATATAAATAAACGAATAAAATAAAGACCCATCGATATCTAAAAAAATATATTTTAGAAAATAAAAAAAGAAGTGGGCTGGGGTTGTAGCTCAGTGGTAGAGTGCTTGCCTAGCATGTGTGAGGTGCAGGTTCAATCCTCAGCACCACATAAAAATAAATAAAACAAAGGTATTGTGTCCCTCTACAACTAAAGAAAAATATTTTTTAAAAAAAAAGAAGTAAAAATATGTAAAAGAATAGTAAAAATTTACAGAGAATATTGTTACAATAAACTATTGTGATTTAATTTCTGGAGATGACTTTGGCTCAGGCATTGGCCTAGAGCAGTCAATCTAAGTGTAGGGAAAGGTATATGTCAAGTGTTTCCAGAAGTGGAAAGTATATAATTAATGAAAATTTGGAGCGAAAGAGGGATGACAGAGTCAGTGTTCTGCTGGCTTCATCTGTAATAGTTGAGTCAGGAGATATCATTTAAAGTTGACTGGATCAAATTGATAGAAAGATTAGCAAATGTAAGAGTACTATACTTAAAAAAAAGATACTAGAGAAGGGGAAGGAGAGGAGGGTGGAAACAGGAAATATGCTAATTTTATCATTGCTCATAATAGAAAGTTCATAGATGCTGTATAAAGAAATGGAAAATTAAGGATATTATATTGTTATAAAGGTTCCACCACTGTAGTATAGAATACAAAATTTTTAAATAATGAGAGAACTATACAAACACACAGACACAAATAATATAGACCACAGAGTTAAAGGCTTAAAAAATTAGCAAATCTGGATATACAATATTATGTTTAGTTTCTTTCCATCCTCCATTTAGTGTGTATGTATGTGTATCATAAAAGTGATATAGAAAAAAGTGACTCATGCCTAGAGTCTTAGACAATCAATACATATTAACTAACTGAATAAATGACAGAACTAAGAGATCTCTCTTATTAATAAATATCAATAGATACAAAAATGTATGAAAGGAAAAAGATTTCAGACTGATCTCTAAGAAAGTCTAAAGCTCTACTACATATGGGACATACCTGAAAAGTCTAATTTCAAAAGTCAAATCATAGAACAAAAGGGAAACCTTATGCAAAACAAATATTAAAGAAATCAGAGCTCATATTATCAGATATAGTGAATTCAGGCCAATAAATAAATAAAAGCAAGAAAATTCCCTGCAGAGATAATAGGTGTAGATATCCCCTTCCACACATACAAACCACAAAAACAAAAACCAAGAGCAAAATAGCAATAAAGCAGAAATGCCGAAAGAAACAGGCAGAAGCATACTAACTATACCTGCCCTTAATTCACTGAAAGATTAATTTTATGTTAGTTGATTGGCCATTGGGCACCCAGATTAAACATCATTTCTGGGTGTCTCTGTGAGGGTGTTTCTGGGTGAGATTACCACTAGAATGGGTGGGCTCAGCAGAGTGGATTAGCCTCTCCTATGTCAGTGGGCATCATGCAGGTCAGGAGGGCCTGAATAAAACAAAAGGTCCAGGAAAAAAGCATTTGAGCTGGAGCATCCCATCCCATCTTCCTTGTTCTTAGACTGCAGCTTATATCAAGGGTCCCCAGAGGGTTCTGGGTTCTGTGCTAGGCAGCTCAGGATTTTAAGGGCCAAGTGCAAACACTATCATCTTTGTGACCTAGTCTCAGAAGTCACATATCATCTGTCCTGTGTGAATAGAGGCAGTCCCAAAGACCCACTCAAATCCAGAGAAGGGGATGGAGACTCTACCTTTTGATAAGGGAGGTGAAAGGGAGGATGTTGGCAGGTTCTGGAAGAGAACTAGAATTGGAAATGTCACTGTGGCAATTTTGGAAAAATGCTATATGCCATGATTATCTTTCAAAGATTTATCACAATATTGCATGTAGCTGTAGTTTGTGTTTTTCACCATTGCATGAAAATACTTCAATTTATTAATGCATTCTCCCAATCATAAAACTTTGGGTTGTTTTCAGGTTTTTGTATTTAAGAACTTTGTTGTGACAGATAGTCTTATATTAGTCTTTGGATACACGGATACATGTGTGCAAGTATATCTCTTGGACTATACTGAGGAGCAGAATTGCTGTGTCAGAGCATGTTCAGCATGTGGCACAATATCAAGTTAGATTCCTCAGCAATTGAATCAGTTTTGTCTCACCCACTGTTATAGTTTGGTGTAACGTATTATTTCCAAAGGCTCCCTGGGCTTGGTCTTCAAAGCAGAAGTGTGCACAGGTAGGGCTTTTGGGAAGTAATTGTATCATGACAGCTTTAACCTATTCAAGGGACTGATCCATTGATGGATTCATAGCTAAATGGACTATTGGGAGACTGCGGAAACTGTAGGAGATGAGACTTAATTGAAGGCAGTAAGTCCTTGGGGACAATATCTTGTTTCAGATTCCTTCTCCATACCCTTGCTTCCTGACTGCCCTGAAGTAAACAATTTTCCTCTGTCACATCCTTCCCCCATGATGTTTCTGCTTTGCTATAGGCAAAAAAGCAATGGAGCCAGTGCAGTAGAGACAAAAACTTCTGACACCATGAGCCAAAATAAATGTTTTCTCCTTTAAATTGTTTTTCTCCTGTATTTTGTTACAGCCATGAAAAATTGACTAACATATCTACCAGGTATACATTGATTTGGGATACTTCATGTTATAACCTCCCATCTATGATTGTATGTGCTATAAGAGTGCATTGTCCATTTTACAAAGTAAATTTTAAAAATTAAGATATTTTCGTCCTTACCACTCTATTCTCATAGTTTAGAGAAGTGCTGGAGAAAAACAGGATTTGTAGAATGAATGAAGTGTTGTGTCCTGTGATAAGTAATTGAATTTGTTTTTTTTTTTTTTTTAGATTTGTTTGAAAGTTGAGTTTCAACTATTCTCTCTGAAATTAAAGGGATTTCACTTCAAGAGTAACACTGTCTGAAAAAAATTTTAATCCCCCCAAAAAACAAATGCAGAATGTTTTCTCTGATATAAGGGGGAGTGACTCAAAGTGGGGTAGGGAGGGAGAGAATGGGAGGAAGATTATTTCTATATAGGGAAGAGGGGTGGGAGGGAAGGGAGGGGGAAGGGGAATATCAAGGATGGTGGAAGGTGATGGTCATCATCATACAAAATACATGTATGAAGATTTGAATTTGGTGTCAACATACCTTATATATAGAGATATGAAAAATTGTGGTATATATGTGTATTAAGAATTGTAATGATAAAAAAGGAGAGTACATGTATAATGGCATAATTTGGTGTGAACATACTTTATATACAGAGTTACAAAAAATTGTGCTGTATATGAGTAATAATGAGTGTAATGCATTCCACTATTGTCATGTATGTAAAAAAATTAATAGATAAATAAATAAATAAGCAGGACAGGAAAGTTTTTAAGTCAGTTGTCTTCTAAATATAATGATTAGTTTTAGAATTTAAAGACAAAATCTGACTGTTCATCTCCCTACATTTTCCTTCCTAGGTTCTTCTGTTTGCTTTCTTTCCTGAGGCTGCAGGGCCTAAGCTTTCCTGTTCTAGTTTTGTTGGTGGTAAATAATAAAATAATGGTAAATTACTGGATCCTGACATACAAAAGGAATTGAAAGAAAAAAAGATGCACTGAATAATATTTCAGAAAAGTTTTCCATTGCTCTCTCATATTTTCCTGAAGCACGTTTTGTGTTGGGAGGGAACAACTCTATTGGTGAAGCACTTGAGGCTCAGTGGGGTTACATGACCTGCCTGGTGTCCTATAGCTTGCAAGTGGGAGTCAGGATTTGGAACTATACCTGTCTGATTGTAAGGTTCACATGCTTTTTCTATCTTCAAAGTAAGGTCATCTTAAATAGTTTCCCCCTTAATTTTTAAAAACTATTCATTCTACTTTAGAAAATTCAAAGATTACAGAAAAAGAAGACAAAAAGTTAAATCACACTTCCACTTTGGAGATTTGACAGGCAGTGTCCAACATTTTTGAGTAACATCTTTCTCCGTATATGTGTGATGGGGTATGTTAGTATAAACTTACCATATGTGCAATTATACAAGCTGTTTTCTACTTTCTGTTTTCATTCAGCAATGAATCACAGGGATGTTCTACATCAATGAAAAAAGATAAACAATTTTAATGGATGCCTAGTGTTTTATTATATGGATGTGCAGTGATTTGTTTTATTAATCAATATGCATTTGGTTTACTTAGCAAAATTTGCAAATATGTAAAATTCTGTAATAAATACCCTCATACATGTGTCTTTATTTTTTTTCCAATTTGTCTTTTCATGGCAGATAGCTAAAATTGAACTAACAGAGCTCCTGTGATCAAACACTGGTTTATCTGATCCTGCCACCAAGTGCCCCCAAAACAAGGCTGAAGTGACCTGCAAAACCAAGTTTTCTACTGATCACAAACTGATTACTTGGAAAAATGACTGCTATATTTTATTTTATTTTTTAACTAGGGATTGAACCCAGGGACACTCTATGACTGAGTTACATACCTGGTCCTTTTTATTTTTAATTTCATATAGGGTTTTTCTAAGTTGTGGAAGCTGACCTTGAACTTCAGATCCTCCTCCCTCAGCCTCCAGAGCTGCTGGCATTACATGTGCGTGCTACTGCATGTGTCCAACTGCTATATTTTAAACAAAGTGTTTCCCCAGATACTTTAATTTTTGTCTTTTGTAGGGAGCCTTTGGGGTACTCACCTAAGATGAGGGGGAACAGCTGCTCATAACACGGCGGACACAAATACTAGTATAGGGCAAAGGAGGAGGAGCTCCAAGTGGTAAGTGAACTTGACCAATTTAGGGCCATATTCTGACTGATCCCTTAGGTTTCCTGTAGATGCATTACAAAATCCAGGGGGTTCCCCAGACGTGTCATTAATACTCATCCACCCCTCAAATTTTGGACAGAGAATGTCTACATACTGGGATAGGACAATTCTGCAGGTCAGGGAAAAACCCTTAGGCACAAGCAATTTAGTGACATGGGCTTTTGGTTTCCTTGGGTCTTGGTTAAGTAGGACCAGGGAAGATGGTTACTGAGTCTGCAGACATTCTGCGTCTCAGATGACAGGCAGACTCACAGCCAATCCCCTCCCTGCAGTAGCTATAGCCCCCTTTACCCCTCTGTCCTGCCTGCCTCCCTCACTGGAGGCTTCATCACCATCCTAGTTGCTTCTGCTTTGGCTGAACTTTGTTGACTTGTTCTTATTCAAATTTAAAAATCATATTTCCCTTTAAAATTTCCTTCATAATGACCTTGGAATATGCAGGGTGCAGACTGAGCACGTTTGGGCATGACTGAGAGAAGATAGCAAAGGAGGCATGCTGGGGACTTCAGGGAGGGCCTCGTGGGTGGTCCAGGGAGGTCTGGGTGAGGGCAGCGACCTGTGAAGGCTGTGGGGGCTGGAGCATGAGTGAAGACACATGTGTGGCCACAGGATATTTGGCTGGATTCCTGCCCAGCCATCCCATGGGGGATAGGCAGGGGGTGTGAGATGGAGGAGATCTGGATGCTGCTCCGATTCTCTGAGCAATCCGACACCAGGACAGAGAAGCCCATGTGACCTGCCAGTGCTGCAGATGTGGGCAACTCACTTTCTGGGGTCAGATAAGCAGAAGGCCACTGGGATCCCTCACTCACTCTCTTGCTTTCCTGTTAGCATCTGCTTCTCCTGAACTTCTGAACTTGGATTATAAAGCAGTAGGCAGGCCGCTTGAGAGGGGGAAAAAAAGATCAAAACAAGTGAGTTCCAGAGAGAAATAAATCTTGGGCAGTCATAGGAAGGGGAAATGTAGAGAGAGGGAGCTTGTTTTGGAGAGAGATGATTAGATTGTTAGTATAAAAAGAAAGTTATATGTGGATATGGAGTTGGGTGGGAATGGGGATAAGATAAGGAGTATAAGAATATGAAGAATAAAAAGCTCAAAATTAATAAGGTGGAGGTCGGGTGCAGTGGTGCAAGCCTGTAATCTCAGTGGCTCTGAAGGCTGAGGCAGGAGAATTGCAAGTTCAAAGCCAGCCTCAGTAACTTAGCGAGGCCCTAAGCAACTCAGGGAGACCCCGTCTCTACATAAAAAATACAAAAAAGGGCTGGATTAAGTGCCCCTGACTTTAATTCCTGGTACAAGAAAAGAAAAATAAATAAAAATTAATGGGGACGGGGAGTCAATTTTTCATGATCAGGAAACTTGCCTGATAGATAGATAACACATTTGTAATGAATGTTCACTGAATGAGTAAATGGAAGACTCTTAGAGGAAAAATGAATTTATAAAAAGCCATTCACTGATTTGATTTTTGTTGTTGTTGTTGTTGTTGTTGTTTTTAACCTAAGAGTACTTTACCATTGAGCCACATCCTCAGCACTTTTTATTTGAGACAGGGACTTACTAAGTTGCTGAGGCTGGCTTTGAGCTTGTGATCTTCCTGCTTCAGCCTTCTGAGTCACTGTTATTACAGGCATATACTACTGCACTCAGTGGAGGTTTTATTTTTATTTTTTTATTTTTTTGTGGTGTTACGGATGGAATCCTGAGCCTCACGCATGCGAGGCAAGCTACTAAGCTACATTCTCATCCCACGGTTTCACATTTTAATTCACAAGATTTTGTAAAAATCTTTAGCATTAAAAGAGCTTTTAGAGATGATTCATTGATCCAACAAGATGTGCTACTATGTGCTAGTCAGAGGCATTAGAAAATGGTTCCACCCCAGTTCTCTATATGTAAATAGGAGAAAACAGGCAGGAGCCTCCTATACCTAACACTTCTCAAAGCTTAGTTGAGACTGGAGCCCAGAGATGTCTACTGAATCTTTGTCCTTTGTACATCCCATGCAGCCATGTTCCTTTCAGGGATTAAGCACACTGAAGACCCTTGTGTCCACACATGCCCTGGCAACCTTGTACGGCAAACACACAAGACTGCAGATCCCAAAAAGGGCACATGCTGACTGAAATAATAATTCACATAAATGAATGAACGTGGTGTTTTGGAAATTTATTTTTTTCTGAAATTGTAATTTCACAGGAGGACATGTCATATGTGTGTAAACAAGATAAAAAATATCTATTTAAATTTCTATCAAGGAAAACTGAATCTAAAAATGCACTGAAGATAAAAGAAGGAGACGTGTAATAATACAGATAATTCCAACACGGAGTTCAAGTTAATCACAGAAACTTTTGTTCAACCACAAAGAGTAAAGAGTGAAAAATAAGAGCTGGATAATGAGCATATCCTGTGATCACTTTAGCCCAATCTAGAGCAACATGAAAAATGTTTTGGTTTGCTTGGCATGTGAAACTCCAAGGTAGATAAGTTGCTCTGTGCCTTAAGATCATTTGGTTATTGGCTTGCATTTCATAATCACATGATGACCTCTACATTTAATTTTACTCTCAAGTAGATATTTTTATTGAAGATACCTTTCCAGCTAGTCAAAGTGAGCAATGATTGCTACATTCCACTTGGCAGTTATATTTTTCAGGATAAATTAATAAATTGACATTTTTGAAGTATGAATAGGTTGCAATTGGGTCAGTGTGAATTATTCCTTGGAGAGACTTGAAAATTCAATTTTAGATTTTATAAAGTAAGGAACATAATTTTTTTCTTTAGATGGGGTTATGGCATAAAGTTGTGTGTTCCACACTCTTCATATGTACCATATTTCCCTCTGTACACTAAAATTCTGGACCTGACTGATATAGTAGCATCCAATGGCATACATTCTAAAATGTCTAGCTAGTAGGTCTCTCGTATTCATCTTATCTATGTAATCTTATAACTAGGTGTTTATTAAACATGAGAAATGGAATATATTTTTGTATACTTCTTGTTGCTGAGAGAAGGGAAACAGAAAACTTAAGCTAGGGTGAAGTTTCTGTGTGTGTTGGTGGAGGGGAAGAGGGGGCTCAGCCTAATCTCTCTATATAAAGGCATTTCCAGAAGGCAGAGAGCATAGAACAAATAAACTATTTTTAAGTAGGTGCTGAACAAGCCAGAGGGGGATAAAGTGATTATTAGGGACACTTTGGGATTTGACTTCTTTCCTGATGCCTCACCTTCAGTAATCAGAATAAAGCTTTCATTCTTGAACCTCTTAGAAGTATGTGTACCACACACAACACTCACTGCTTTGTGGAAATTAAAGGTTTGATAGACAAGAGTAGGAAATAGCTCCTTCCTAGCCTCTTCAGCAAGGCAGCTTCCAGAGTGGAGCAGGGGAACTGCCATAATGAAAACAGGTGACATAAAGAGGAGACCAAGATGACACATGAGAGGAGTCCATAGGACAGAACGTGGGTGTCATTTTTGGACACTCAGGGGTGTGTGTGTGTGTGTGTGTGTGTGTTTAATTGACAAAGGAGTGTTTTGAGTGTACTTTAGCAATACTTTATAAACTGGACTAGACTAATTCTGGACTAATTCAGAATTCAGGAAAGTTGGTTGAGTTAGAGTTGTAGCAAATTTGTTGATAGAATCCTACTAAAAATTGTTATAACGTATAGTGAATTGTAGTGTCAACTCTGTTCTCCCTGCCTCAAATTTATGTCTACTCAAAACTTCATATTGTGACCTTATTTGGCCTCTGAGAAAATGTCACCTGGTTTCATCATGGCGGCTCCCCAGCTCGGCTCTGGAGGCTACTTCCTGTAGAGAGTGTGGAGGAACTCTCCCCTCCCCTTGCCTATCAGAACTTCTTTAACTTCCACAAGACAGTGAGCCTGTGGGCTGTGTAGAGCACTTCCAACTTGCTGGAGGTGAGGTGCAGGTGTATTTACTGCTATGATTTGAATGTCTCCACCAAAACTCATGCCCAAATTTAATCCTCATTGTGGGGTATTAAGAGAGTGAAAACGTGATCCAACTACAGGATTTGGAGGTGGTACTTTTGGAAGGCAAGTAAGTTAAATGGAGCCATAATAGTGTATCTCTAATCCAACAGGATGGGATGGTAGCTTTATAAGAAGAGGAGAAACCTGAGCTAGGATGTTTTGGCTGGCCATCAAATGCATTATATTGTCTTGGGACTCTGCAGATACATCTCTACCAACACAAAGGACTCATTGGATATGGCTGTCCAATTTTAAACTTCTTAGCCTTCAGCACTATGGACTGAATATTCTTTGTCAATTACTCAGTTTGGGGTATTCAGTTATAGTAACAGAACATGAACTCAAAAATTAGTTAAGGTTTTAAAATCATCCTAGGTGGGTCCTAGCTCCAAAGACTGCTGTCTTTATAAAGCCACTAAGTGAGCCCCTGTCTTTGAATTCTCCATTCTTTCTTTTTTTTTAATTTCTCCAAAAAATTTTATTTTATAGTTTCTTGAAATATGAGTTCCACTTCGGTATTTTGGTGTTTGTTTCCATGTTACAGATCTAGATTGAATTCTCCATTCTTTCTTTATAAAAGAATGGAGAGGGACATTTAAACACAAAGAGACACAGGTGGTAAGAAGGCTGTCTAGAAATGGGACAGAAATCACAGTGATGCAGCACCAAGGCCAGGAGGGCCCAGGGTTAGCAGGAGCCATGCGAAGTGGGACTTGCATTGAGCAGATTCTCCCTCAGGGCCCCGGAAGGAACCTACCCTGTGGAAACCTTGATTTTGGACTTGTGGCCTCTAAACTCAGAGAGAATAAATTCCTGTTGTTTTAAGCCAATACGCTTATGGTGGTTTATTATAGTAGTTTTAAGGAAATAAGTATATAACTCAAACTCGTTAACTTTAGGCCAGCCTAGGATGGCTTGTTGACATATGGACTGAATATTTAAGTTATTCTACCTCACCTCCTGCTTCCTCAATGACTCCCTATACATAAGCAAACCACATAAGTACTACTAATGAAGAGTCATTCTTTCTCTCTTTCTTTCTTATTGGGGCTTGAAACCAGGGGTGCTTTACCACTAGGCTAAGTCCTCAACTTAATTTTTTAATTTTGATATAGGGTCTCACTAATTTGCTTTGGTCCTTGATAAATTGTTAAGGCTGTTCTTGTACTTGTGACCCTCCTGCCTCAGCCTCCCGAGTTTCTGGGATTACAGGCTTGTGCTGCCTCACCAGAGACAGGTTTCTTAAATTACTTTAAACACACACACACACACACACACACACACACACACACACTACATTATATGTATAATATGCATTTTAAATTTTAATTTCTATCAGCAACTTTTTAAAAAAAAACATTTTGTCTCTCAGGGTTATTTTTAATAAGATAGACAAATGCCACACTGAAAAAGTGGCAGTAACAGATATTACCTTTGTTTTCAAAAGAGAGAGGCTTTGCCTGGTACCTCATGCCTGTCATCCCATCCGTTTGGGAGGCTGATGCAGAAGGATCCTGAGTTCAAAGCCAGCCTTAGAAACAGTGAGGTGCTAAGCCACTCAGTGAGACCCTGTCTCTGAATAAAATATAAAATAGGCCTGGAGATGTGGCTCAGTGGTTGAGTGCCCCTGAGCTCAATCCTTCGTATCAAAAAAGAGAGGGGGGGGGGGCTTTAACTACAGGATCACAAATTCACCAAACGGGTAATTGCAACAAAGAACTGCAACTTTATGTAAAGGTAGCTGTTAATCCCACAAAACAACGTTGCCCTTCCCCCTGTTGTTTGTCTAGCATCCTACTTACCAAACACTGGGCGAGTGACACTACAAAGGAACCCTCTTGTGTGGCAACAGCAGACTGATCCACAGGGAAGTACCTTGACTCAGGTTTCTTCATCTTCACCTTTTAACTCAGGTTCTTTGTGTTCCCCCTCTGACCTCTTCAGATTCTTAAATTAAGCCAGATCTTAATTTGGGGATTCCCTACGCCTTCCTCCTGCAGTCAGTCCTAACAGCCTAAACACTTGGTCATATTCTTCTGTCACCATGTACAAAATAATGTGGCTCTGAAACAGCAGGATTTAATGCTGTCAATTTCCATCCTCTTTTATTTCCCTCCATCATTGCTCCCTCACCTGTTGGGATTCTGCTTGCTTATTCTCTTCTGCCTCCTCAGCAGGTACAGAGTCTTTATTTTCTGCCCCTGACAGAGGTCTGTGGCTCAGCCGTGAGATGCAGTGGCATTGGAGAGAGGGCCAAGCCCAGGTCCTTATGACTATTACTGCTCTGCTAACTTTGGAAAACAGCAGAATATACTTTATAAGGTAGAGTGTGCATTTAAGAAAAGATGTGTGTAAGAAAAGGGATTAAATATGAAAACAGAGCTGGGATCAGCAGTAGTACATTTGCCTAGCATGTGGGAGTGCCTGGGTTTGACTCCCAGCACTGCAAAACCAATCAAAAACAAACAAACAAAAAAGAGATTATGTTTTAAAAGGCATAAACAACAACAAAATGAACACATGAAAATCAGTGAATTAGCAACGTTTTATAAGTTATGTGTTAAGAAGAGCAAATGGATAATTTAGTAGGAGAATGGAGATAAGCGATAAGAAGAGGTTATCAGAAGAGGGAAGGAAAAGTTTAGGTTACAGAGAGAGGAAACTAATCAAAGAGCGACCAAATAAGAAAGGAAAGGAGAACAATACAAAAGAACAATGCATTAGTATAATGAGTAAGACCAGGAACGAGAAATGATCGGGAAGAATTTAAAATGACAGAGACTGAAATCTTCGAACAGGCTAATTTGCCCAGTAATCGTGACCCTTCTGCTGTGCCTCGGTTGGGAGGTCTAACCTAACAGCCTGAGGAAAGCTTTGGTCTGATGGGATTGTGTCCTAGGCTTGCTTCTCACTGGCTGGTTTATCACTGACAGATCACTTAATGCTTCTGGCTTTTCCTAAGGTAAAGTAGAAACATTTATGGCCTCTTTTATTCAGAAGCTATGGCTTTATGTGTTTTGAAAATAGATTTTCATTAAAATGATTAATCAGGAGTCCCTATGGAAATGTTATCTATATTTATTCATGTATTTGTGGTCTTGCTCCGACTGAGTCCTATTTTAACTTTCTCGTATATGCTCTTTGATATTGCCCCCGTAGAAGGTATTAATACATGAAAACAGGCCGAGAAGGTTTGTCATGCAGCTATCTGGATCCCTGTGCTAAATAATGTTAAAAATGCTAGTTCAAGGTGGTTCATTTAAATAGTTTCTTAAATAGCTTCTTTAAAAGGAAATATGTCCTTCTAAAGCCTAAATGATACAGTGAAGGTTGTAGGTTCATTGACCAGTTCACATCTGATCAAAAGACTAAATGCTTTAGGTTCCAATAAGAGATAATCCCACTAGAGTGGCTCAGAGGAGTCACACATGTGTCTGAAAGTTAGCAGTCACTGAAATAGCCTCAGCTATAAAATGGGATCATCCAGGAACCTGACTCTTCTTATCCTTCAACTTTGCCATTCTCTGTGGGCTTTTCATATTTTCATGTTTGCACTTAAGTTCTCACGTGTGCAAGATAGCTGCCACATCTCCGGGCATTGTGCCTTTATATCGGCATCACAAACAGGAAGGGATAAGCTCTGGCATTTTTCTTTTGAGGTTGGAAGGGAAACTCAGTTTCCTGTGATGTTTCATTGGCCAGAACCGGTTTACAGCAACCTCTTGTCCAACAATTAACAAAAGAGAATGAGATTATTATGAATGGCTTAGACGTACCCAGGCTCATTCCCTGTGGCTATGTTAGGGTCCAACACTGCAAAGGGATGTTGGGCCACTGCAAAATCATATTTCTGTTAGCAGAGAGGAAAGATTTAAGGACAATTGGTTATGCAAGTCACAGAAAGATGTGATACCTAAGAGATCTATAAGGACGAAAGCCGCCTAAGACCTTTAATTAGCAGTTGTTAATTCAGGATCAATCACTTGCCTAGGGTTTTGAACTAATATATAAACACTTATTTTTAAGCTTAAGATAATGTTTATTTTAATTTCTTAAGCATTTGGAATGAAACTATGAATGACCAAGTGTACATTTTAAAATTTCTGCGTTTATTGATAAATTACATTGACTCTTTGATGTTCTCACAAAGCTCAGTAATAAAGCATGCAAATTTAGGGAAAATGTCATTTAAATTATGAACCACTACTACCACCCAATATGGTTATGGCATAAATACTCTTGCCTGTATTGTCAGACTACACCAGACTAGGAATAAAGTGACTTTCAATAATGAGCACTAAATAGAATTTTTTAAAAAAATGTACCCTTACTTTTTAGATTTCTTACCTTTCCTCCATTGCTTGAGTTCACCAAAGATGTTTCACACATACTTTCAGGTGTGTACCTTGCTGATCAATGGTACACGCCATTTTCTCTCCTGCCTGCTGTAGCTCCCTGCCTCCACCTCTGCAAAGCTCTGATACCTCCAAGTCCACTATCAAGGAGCTTCTGCTCCAAGTGGCTGTGTCAATGCCCTGGAAAACCACTCCTCATAATGGTGTTCAGAGTTCCTTTCCCTAGGTGTGGGCCCCCTATGGCTTACAGAAGGTGAATGTAATGGTCAATGTATATGTCAACTTGCACAAACACTTTCTTTTTAAGAACTGAAATATTCTTTAAAAGATAACAAATTATATACTCCATCTGAAAATGATGAGGCTGAAAGACCCCCAGAAAAACCATGTGTATGACTATTACCAACAAATACTTGCTAGAGAAATATCAATAAAGGGAAGAGAAGCAGGGAGTGGGGGGAGGGGAGGGGAAGGAGAGGTTCTAGGGTTTGAATCAGATATTCCATGGGCTGGGGTTGTGACTCAGTGCTAGAGCACTTTCCTAGCACATGTGAAGCACTGGGTTTGATTCTTAGCACCGCATATAAATATATGAAAAAATAAAGGTATATATATATATATATATATATATATATATATATATATAATATTCCATGTTTGTATAATTAGGTCAAAATGGATTCTACTCTCAAGTATAACTAAAAAGAACCTGTAAAAAAAAATACTTGCTAGAAGGAGACACTGAAGAGTGAAATGATCACTCCCATTAGAAAATCAACACCCAGGGATAGGGATGTAGCTCAGTGGTAAGTGACTTACCCAATGTGTGTGAGGTCCTGGGTTCAGTCCCTAGTACTGAAAAATAAAAAAGGAGTCCAAAAGAAAAGATTTTAAAAAAGAAAGAAAGAAAGAAAAGGAAAACCAAAGCCCAGACCAAGGACTGTTGGTGGCAAACACATATGGACCCAGCTGCTTGGGAGGCTGAAGTGGGAGAATCACTTGAGTTTAGAAGTTTGAGACTCTTCTGGGCAATTTAGTGAGAGACTATCGTTAAAGAAACAAAAATGAAACAATACAAAAAAACCCCAACACTTAAGTTCTCCTGATCTCACTTTTTATATACTCCTCCCCTCATGTATGATTCTCTCCAGAATTTATCTCATGTTTAATCCTCTTTCTGCATTCATTGATCTTTCCCTCCCTTTTTTCTTTTCTAATTACCTTTCAGTGTTTTCTTTTTTATTCCCTTGGCTTACCATCTTCTTGTTATAATATTAAAAACACAGCACCATGCACTTGGTACTTATGACAGTTCATGATATTCTTCTGCGCCTTCTTTAACCTCTTTTAGATATATGTGCTCAGACACTTGCATTTCTCCCATTGAAGCCAGATTATCTCAGAGATTTATATCACCTGGTCTCTTATCAGTGCTCCTCTGCCCAATATGCACACTTTGATTCCTCCATTCTCTCTCTTCAGAGATATTTGTGGCCAATGTTATACCTTTGTAATTATGCAGAAGCAAGTACAGGCAAACAAAACCATATTTTTCTTCTTTCACCAAACTAGCACTATGTATTGATCCTTCTCTCTGCTCACCTTGAACTTCTTCTTTCTAATAAATCCCAGGCTCAATTTCCACATTCACACACTCTGACCTTGAACCTTGTTTGTGCTTTTCACTTCTTCTTTTTTCCCTCTTTATCTGGCCAGCTACTGCACATAGAGGTGCTCAAGCAAAGAAAGCATCAGAGCGTAACAGAACGGGTTTCTTTGCCCACAGTGTGTCCTGTGGGGAGAGGCAATCCTTGGAACATCTGGTATACCTCCCTCCTTTGTTTGCAGAGGACAGAAGGGGTAAGACAGAAGACTAAAGGTTTGATAGTAGTATATGGGAACTAGATTAAGGTCAAATGGAAATACCTCCTTCTCCAGAGGCTGTTTTTAACTGGAGTTAGGGAAATGAATAAAGTAAACTGGAACCTTTTAGATTCTAGAGAGGAATATTCTTTATTTCTTTTCTTGAAGAGGAATATTTCTTTATTGACTCTCTCATCTCTTCATATCATAACGAGATTGATAGCCTTTAAAGTGAAATGAAACATCGGCAAAAGTCTGATGACGCTGAGGTGTATGAAATATCAGCTACATCATTTTGGTACTGAAAATGAATTTTCATTTCTCCATAAAGAACTCATATTAGCCAAGCTGGACGTGGTAGCACACGCCTGTAATTCCAGCTACTCAGGGGGCTGAGACAAGAAGATCACAAGTTTGAAGCTAGACTCAGTAACTTAGCAAGACCCTGTCTCAAAATTTTAAAAAATATAAAATAAAATGGGGTGAAAAGAAAAAAAATAATATTAGCCATATAGCTAACATATGCCAGGCACTGTGATTTTATTCTTAATCTCATGTTTAATTTAATCCTCCACTGACTTTAGTTCCTCCATTGCTTTTCATTGTTTCTGATGTTTGCCTCATAAAATCATAGCTTCTTTATTATTATCAAAACAGCAGTGCCTCATTAAGTGGGAACAAACACAGGGTATTTGTTAATTTACTTAATAAAGTTATATAGTTTGTGAAAGTATTTATTAAAGAATGAAAGACACTCAAGGATGCATTTACTTAAATGTCTACAAAGTTATCATAAGCATTTTTAAAAAATAAATATGAAATGAGCTGGGTTTGGTGGTGCTTCCCTGTAATCCAGCAGTTCTGGAGGGTGAGGCAGGAGGATCACCAGTTCAAAGCCAGCCTCAGCAATTTAGTGAGGCCCTAAGCAACCTAGTGAGATCCTGTCTCAAAATAAAAAACAATAAAAAAAAAAAAAGTGTTGGGAATGTGGGTCAGTGGTTAAGCGCCCCCCGGTTCAATCCTCGGTATCAAATAAACAAATAAAAATATGAAATGAAAGTGGAAGACTGTTTAGGCAAATTGGCTAAACATCCTTAAATCGTCCCAAAACAATTTTTATAAGAAATCCATTGAAATTCAAATATTTCCAATATTGTTTGGAATGGTTAAACCAAAGTGAAACACACGTTTTATTTCCTATATAAATTGAGGTAGCTTTACAATTAAATAAACCGAATTTAAGCAAGTGAGGTTTTGGTGTATTTATCTGATGACATATCAAGACTTTGAAATAATTACTTTAAATTCTTTGCATCCCGAGTGCTCTCTGGATTGCGAGACAACCTAGGCTCCTTTTCTCCCAGGTAGTTCAGCAGGAGCGGCTTTAGGAAAGGCACAGCCGGTTCAGCAGCCTGTTCCCGTCCTCCTCCGACCCCTGGCTGGACTCGGGCTCCGCGTCTTCCCTCCCGCTCCGGGTTACAACTTTCCTTTGGCACTGGAGTGCTTGGCTCCAGCGTCGACTGGTGTACACCTAACAGACTCTGAGTTTTAACTTCTGCCCGGTCCTCCTGCCAACCTGGGTGCAACAATTGTGAAATAGCCCACTGGTGATACCCGACACAGAGACCATGTGCCTCTCTCAGTGAAAAGATCAAAGCGCGACCCACATCTGACCTAGTGCTGGCGGAAAGGGCTGGGTGCACCCGGGAGCGCAGCGTCTGCAGGGCCTGAGCTTTCTCAAGGCTCTGGCTGCCAATGTTGAAAGAGTGTGTTATTAGAAATTGAAATAACTGGCGACAACGAATCAGCAAATTAGGAGGCTGCTGAAGAACACTGGGGGCTCGTTTTTGGATATATCATCTACAGTTTACCAGCCTGAATGAGCAGGCTATTTTGGCAAATCTAATCCGGAAGATACCTAGAGGATGATCCGAAACCTCTGGGATGAATCAAAGAAGAAAACATTTTGTACATCAGTGGAAGAGATTCTTATACTATGGAAAGACTACAGGTTGAAATTCATCGTCCCAGAATATTCAGCTGCCTTTTGCTTAATTACTGCCTGAATACCTAGCACAAACCAACTATGACTGGAGACAGCAATGCTTTTCCTTAATTTATTCAACTTTTGGTAGCTTCATAGAGTAAATTCTAGAAGACTTAATAGTTTATTCTTGGGAAAAGGTTAGTGTTTGGGAACTTTTTTTTTTTAAACCAATAGTATCTACTAATTCAAATTATGCACCAAAGTATCACTAAGGAAACGATATTACCTAAGAAAAGATTTAATAGAACATGACTGTGACTTTCAATAATAATGTAATATCTTTTAAAAATACTGTGACATCTTTTTAAATTTTTTTTTAATTGTTGGTAGACTTTTATTTTATTTTTATTTTTATGTGGTGCTGAGAATTGAACCCAGTGCCTCACACATGCCAGGCAAGTACACTACCACTGAACCACAGGCCCAACCCGTATAACATCTTAATATGCAATTTGTAAAGTTATTTGTAGCATCAAGGGTTCTGTTCAGACAATATAATAAAATCACCGTCACAGATATGCTCTCATTCATGTAGATATTTTATTCCTGTTTTATAGGTGAGGACAGACTTCTAAAAATATTAAACAATTTACCTAGCTCCCATAGCTAAGAAGGGGTAGAAATAGAATTCAAATCTCGGTATGTCTTCTTCTACTTGCAAAGTAGAAGAAAAAATAATGAACACACATAATAATTGTGAGGATTAAATGAAACCATGTTTAAGGAAGTATATGGTAGGCTTTAAAGTGATATGCTATTATCAGACATCATTAATGTTGTTGATAGGCTTTGTAATAAACTATTACTACCTTTTGCCCTTGGGCAGCGTCTTGAAGAATATTCCTTCTATACATCTCATCTTCAGACTGTGTAAATGAAGTGAAAGAGGAACTATAAGCTGACAAAAAAATACCCTTGGACCATTGAGTTATGATGCAGAAACAAAAGATAATGCTTTGAATGGCGAGGAGGAAGAGATGCTGTGAACCTGAGGATTGTCTGGAGGGTGAGGAAACCCTTTGGGAGAAGTGTGCTTGCTTCAAGTTCAGGTTTGCTAATTAGTTTTACAGAAAAGCAGCTGTGTTACACTGCCCAGGGGGTCAACAGCTGCACATTTTTCACTCTACCTTTATGAGAGTCAAATTGTTTAAAAGCAAACAAATATTGGTGATTTTTTTCCCCTGGAAAACAAGTGTCAGATTCATTAACACAGCCCTTTCCATTCATCCTTATATGCCATATAATTTTTTTCTCAACTATGTTTACAGTTAAAGACCTTACAAACCACAACCATTGATATTTATGATGGAGAATTCTCAAATCCCTTCTAAAAGTGAAATTATGCCCTTTTTATTACTCAAAAAAGCAGGAAAACATAGAGTGTGTTATAAGAAATTCTTTAAACTGAAAGAATTAAAATTTTAAAATTTTGATTCAGTCTTCAATGTCAGTCTTCATAAAAACGTTTAATTAAGATTTATATATTAAACACTATTGAATAACAGTTTACTACTGGTAACCACTACATTGTGATAGTTTATAAAGGCTTTTATATAATTAACATACTTAACCCTGGAGTTGGGCATCATTATCCTTGTAAGTTTTGGATTCCTTTGAGAATACAATATCCAAGAAAATGTTAACCATTTTCAGAAGAACTGGTATTCATTTTCATTGATGTAAACTGCATATATGTACTCTCATTTTCCCCTCTATAATTTGACTTCTAGGAACCTCAGATTCGAAGTATGGTGAATATTTTTGGCCAGTACAACAATATTTAGTATTAGTACACTTTCTTTCTTTTCTTTTTTCTGACTTCTTTTTCTGATTCATGAGTTTCAGGTGGTTATTACTTATATAATTTGAACCCAGAAATGTTTTTTTTTTGGTGGGGGGTATGAGAGATTTTACTCAGGGGCACTCAACCACTGGCCACCTCCCCAGCCCTATTTTATATTTTATTTAGAGACAGGGTCTCACTGAGTTGCTTAGTGCCTCACTGTTGCTGAGGCTGGCTTTGAACTCTGATCCTCCTGCCTCTGCCTCTGGAGCTGCTGGGATTATGAGTGTGTGCCACAGTGCTGGCAGGGGCAGGACCATTCTGTTATTGAGCTACCCTTGCAGCCCTTTTGAGACAGGGACTTTCTGAGTTGCTGAGGCTGGCCTTGAACTTGAGATCCTTTTGCCTCAGCTCCTCATGCACTGGGACTACAGGCATGTTCACAGTGCCCAGCTGCATATATCATTTTTCATAATCTGCTTCAAATGTTTCAGAGAGGGCAGTATGAGGGGGAAATTTTTTAAAAAAATAAGTAATAGCTTGGTGATCCTTGCGATAATTTTAGAGATAGGTGAAGTTATATGAGCAAACTATAAAATTCAAAGTGATAAAGCTGAGGCTTCAAGCCAGAGATTCCATATTATAAGTTGCTTCCAGAATGTTCCATCCCTTGAGAAGAAGGTGAGCTAAGATTTTACTAAATTAATGCTTTACCTCAAGGAGGGAAATCACATATTTCAGTCCAAAGATGTGCAAATCCATGCTCTTGCTGCAACTGTTTTCTTGAGGATCTTCAAACTCCAAAGGAAAAGTAAAGGAAAACTGTTCTTTGGTATCATCAGGTGTTCCATACAATCATTCAGGACATGGCCGTGTGAAAAAAAAAAAATAGTTGGGTTGTGAGGAGCAAGGAGAGGAGGGACTCTGGAGCACGGAGATGGCAGCTAAGCACATTCCCTCCCATCTCATCCTGAATAGGAGGAAAAACTGCTGCTTTCTAAACAGTCTATACATCTTTGCCTGTTGAGACACTGTAGCAGCTGCCACCCTGCTCTCCCTGCAGCTCAGCATGAATTTTTCTCTTTGTTGGAAGGATGATATAAAAAGTCAATGCATTATTTATAGTAGTTATTTTCATCATTACATATTCACAATAATTGAAAGGTGGAAGTAGAGTATAATAGAATAGAATGAGAAGAAAATGATCTGCAGTAACTTCAGAAACATTCATAGGAAACGTTCAGCTGCTTAAAAACAAAAACAAAATACAAAATACAAATACTGGATCTTAAAATACTATGTAAGCTACCCGCATCTGCAAGGCTTTATTTCTGCTGCTATTTATCAGTCTAAAGCAATAGTGTTAGAATATAATAGCGCCTGAAGGAGAATTCTCAATTCCTTCCATATTACGGGGCTTGTAATGAAGTTATTTACTCTCAGAGTAAGCATAACTTCTGATAGTTAGCCTACCATCCTAATGAGGCCCAGATAATGCAGCTTGCTTCGACATAATTGCAGTTCATTTCATAACCAAGCACTATAGCACTGACCTCACCCAATTGGCTCAATAGGCTCTCAAATCTGTGTTCTCAGTTATAAGGAGTACTGATTGAGATGATGTAGATGGATCAATTCAAATTTAACACCTTCAAGAAATACACTCATTTTCTCTACTGACATGTGTTCTCAATGCTATTGTCATTTACAATAGCATACACGTGTATGCAATGTGTATACAATGGTATACACTTGTCAGATATTAAAAAAATACATTTTCTAAAACAAGATACTAAACCTTAGGTTTGCCAATCCTTGGCTTCTCCATGTGCAATATGGGCTGGGTAAACACAAAGTATCTTTATTAGTTAACCACTGCTGTGGTTTGAATGAGTCCCCAAAAGCTTATGTTTTGAAAATGTAATCCCAATGCAGCTTAGTCTCCTAATGAGTTTATAAGAGGTCATTAGGTCACGAAGGCTCTGCCCTCATGAATGGAGTGATATCATTATTGCAGGAGTGGATACATTATCGTGAGAATAGGTTTGTTATAAAAATGAGTTTTGGTCTCTGGTGCTCTTTAAAACTCACTTGGCCTTCTGCCTTCTACCATGGGATGACAAGCAAGAAGCCCCTCACTATATATGACTCTCTAGATCTTGGACTTCCTAGCCTCCAGGCTGTAAGAAATTAATTTTTCTTTGAAGATTACCTGGTGTTAGGGAAACACCACATGGACAAGGACAAAGTCTTTCAGCTAAA
Source organism: Urocitellus parryii (assembly GCF_045843805.1). NCBI lineage: Eukaryota > Metazoa > Chordata > Mammalia > Rodentia > Sciuridae > Urocitellus > Urocitellus parryii. The sequence continues at coordinate 66,443,326 of NC_135532.1, forward strand.
AGTAACAAAAAAACTTGACTCAGTATATCTTAAACATTAATAAACATGCTTTATCCTATATAACAAGAAGTCTAATGGCTCCTATGGGATGTCTTCAAGGCCAGTTAATTTAGTGGCTTAAGGATATTGTCATTGTAACTAAGGTTCTCTCCATCACTTGACTCTGTTACTCTCTTGTTGACTTCACCTCATCCAGTTCCATTTGATCACATAATATTGGTACAGTTCCAGATTCTATGTGAATGCATAACCAGATCAAATGGAACAGAGATCCCTTTCTCCCATTAGCCTCTTTTATGAGTTATGAAACTTTTTCCTGAAACTATCCAGTGGATTTCCTCTAGTATTCGAATGGCCAGAATTGTGACACATACCTTTCTCTGAACCACAGGCAAAGGGAATGAGGTGGCCATGGCTGACTAAACAAAATCAAGAAAAGAAATGGTCACTTGAACAAAAGTCTACTCCTGTCCAAAAGAGGAAGCAGGGAATTGATATTAGGTCAGCAATTAAAAATGCCTCCTCAGGAACACCATTGGTCCAATCAACATCTAAATACATACAATTTGTCCGCTTCATACTTGGTAAAAAGTACGCACATCTACATATAATATACCCAAACCTGCTTAAAGGAACACAACCCACAGTCTCATTATTCAATATCAATCTTATGTCTGAGATTTTGGGGCCTTTATTTTTGACTTCTTCCTTCATGGCCTATGAACATAGGTCTTGAAAACAAAATTTTCTTACTAGCATATCCAATATAAAATGGAATAAATTCTTCCTATAATATCCTCCCCAAATTAACTCCAATTCTGAACAGAAATTAATAGGAAACAACTGACACTAGTCATTCTGTTGGATGAGAGTAGCAAGGACTATTTGTCTTGCCTATAGAAAGAAGCCCAGTCACCCAATCATACTGTTCCCGTTCTACCCTCAGGAATAAAGAACTTTGTTGTGGCAGAAATGGATAGATACTTTTCAATATTTGTTTCTCCTTTCTCCTAGGGATGTAGTCAGGTTTTCTTTCTCAGGCTTTCTTGCCCTTAGTTATATTGATATAGATTTGAGTTGTATCCCATAGACTATTAGTGGAAGTTCCATGCATTATCTGCTGACTAGGCCCATAAAGCCTCCAGCACATGTGCTTATGTGTTGTTATTATTCTTCTTTCAATCCACTGAAGAGGAAATAACCTGAAAAACTGAAAAGATATGTGTTAATATGTCAGAATCTCCTTCAGCCTGGATCCCTGAATTACCACATGGATGAAGGCTGTGTCATCTAGCTCTAAACTGGCTCAGTTCTATTATGTAAAGAGAAATAAATTCCTTTTGTGTTTGAGACCTTTAAGTATTGGGTCTATTTGTAATGGCAGTTACTCAATATAATTCTCCTTTATGTTAACATTGGGAGATAAACATTGGAGCAGTTGAGTTTTCTGTGGCTGCACAGCTTTAACCTGTTGGTGAAAGTTTAAGAGCTCAGGGAATTGCCTTAGTGTCTGAGTAGTCACAAGCCATTGTTTATTAACCTTGGACTTTCTTTGGTAATACAATTCCAGTAAGAACTCAGTAGGCTTCAGGTGCTTCCAGTCAATTCCATGGGATAATAACAGCCAACAATCTTTTCTAGAAATAGACTGTGAGTCTGAGAATTCCTGACTCAATGCCAGGGACTTCTACATGATGCTGGTCCTCCTAGACCTCAGATTAATGACCTCTGGCCTGAGGCAATTTAAACCAATAATCTTGGGTGGGAAGGCAATACTCATAATCCAATCTTTGCCATGTGGATTTTTCTCTTTGTCAGCCAGAAACAACTTTGTAAAAATTGTTTAAGACAGGCCTAGAAAATTAAGCTTGTCTTTGGCTTAAGTTTATCTGTTGCTGTTCAACCTCCTACTTTCCTCTTTAAGATGGTACACCTTCAGTTGCTACTTGTCTCTTTCCATGAAACCTCCTGGAAAGGCATTCATTGGTGTTTCTAATGTTTCCCTTAAGCAAGTGTCTCCTGGGGCCTGTTGTCTCTGTTGAAGAGTAACAGATGACCCAACCCATTGCTTTACAAGTTCAGAAAAAAAAAAAAAAAGAGTCACCATCTCCCAGCCTACTGTCATCTGCTGAAGCTCTGCATTTACCCATGCCCTCATTTAGTCTGTTACTTTCATCCTCCATTTTTGGTTCAAACAGCAACATCAGAAGGGTTTTTAGTTGCTGGAATAAGAAACCAAATCTGCTTGATTTAAGGAGACAAATTGAGCTTACTAAAAGGATATTGGGGGAAAATCATGTAGAAATGAAAAAACAGGATCAGAGGATGTGTGCTCAGGAAAAATGGCACAAATCACGTGCAGAACGTGCTGAGTGGGAACTTTCCCTGACACTAAGTACAGCACCCTCCAGCTCACCCTGCCGACACCACCAACATGGAGCCCGGCGAGCTGCCACTGTCAAATACTGTCCCGGGTTCATCTTGTTTCCATAGTCCCTGCCACAAGGAGTTCTTTGCCATTCCACATTCCAGATCCCACTCTCACTGGGATCCTGAGCTTAGGTCCCATGGATATTCCTGATCTGCATGGTAAGTTGGAAGAATGAGGATCTGGCATTTTTTTTTTCTAACTAATTGTAAAATGGAAGTTATTGAGATAGAGGGTAGTCAGAAAGAATGACAAATATTTCCTACTGTTCTCTCCAGCAACTTGAAAATATACTATCAAAGCTACTCTTTTCTAACAAAGTCAATCCTACAGTTCGTATAACAAATACTTTTCTGTGCTTTCCAAGTATCAGATTCAATAATTGGTTAGGTTTTTTATGTCTTGTAGAGTGTCCTTTTCCTGAATCTTATTTCTGATAGAGGCTGCCAGGAGCATCCCCAAGATGGTACCCAATCCTAACCACAGCATCTTTCTTCAAAAGCTTAGGTCATCCCTCTTATTGAAAGTTTTCCACAGGAAGTAGATATCTGGAGACTATGTCATTCTAATTTCAATCCACCTGGGTTAGAATAACTTCTCAACAACATTTACATATGAACCAGAACAAAGGCCACAGAAGGCTAAAACTATCTAAGGACACACTTGCAGCTCAGCATGAGCCAGCTCTCCAAGCATATGTGCCTAGAGTTTCCTTAAAACTCGGATGCCAGTTAATTCCACTGTGACTCACAAACCCATTTTCTGTGCTCCAAAGAAAACTCCTCTGGCAATCTGTTCCTTCCATACCTATATACCAATTATGTGTGTTTTCTCTTTCCTGGCCAGTGTCCTACTCTTCAATTCTCTTGCAATAGTTTTTCAGAAATCTCATTTTATGTTGAAGAAAAATTCCATCATCTTAATTATCTTCATAGACTCACTAGTCCTTCTTGAAATTAATGTAAACCTTGTTTTCTTCAAAGCATGTAATTTCCTTCAGCATTTTCAACTAGAACTATTCTTCCTTTTTTTAGCATTAGGCATTGATACATGTATGAGAATGAGAAGGAGAAGGAAGGGTGCCCAGTACTCTTTCCAAATCATTATTCCTCCATCAGTGTATAAATATGCCTGTCCTGTGATGGTTAAACAAGGTTTTGTTTAATTAGACATTGTCTAATCATTGTGTCAATACCCCACGTCTATAAGTGGTTAGCTCTACTATGTTGTATGACTCTCCACAGATAATCTTTCACAAATGCATAAAGTTTTTCATTTGACTTAAATTCTCCCTCTTTACTCCAAGTCTAGCCATTGCTTTGGAGGATGTTTGTCCATGGGGACAAAAGCCCAACAATCTAGGCTTATGGTGCCTTGTCATCCTTCCCTCCAGTATCCCAAAACCTTTGCTTCACTATGCCCTTGACTGCTCAGTGGGCATTCTCTTCCCAGGGACTCTATTGACACTGACACCTTCAATTCAGATCTCCCATTTCCTAACATGACATCCTGTTCTTCTAGAATTTTCATGGGCTACATTGATTACACTGCATTTCTTGGACTGCATTGAGATGTTCACCTGCTTAATCTCTTGGTTTTCTCCCCCAATTTAGTTCGTTTGTCTCTTTAGGTTTTCATTTCTTTCCTTGTTTAATCTTAACTCAGGGACTTGATAATTTCTTATCTAGAGTCTCAACTCTCATGCCTCATTACACTTTTATTTTTTTTTTCTTTCTCCCAATTCCTGGGGAAAACCAAAGCTTTCTATCAATCTGTGTATTCTGTTAGTAGCTCCACTTAGGTTCACACATTAAGTACTTATTACATATTCAATTAATGAGGCTGGTTGTATTTTCTGCCTCAGATATTACCATTGTTGCTAATCATTGTAGAGCAGAGCACTTTAGCTGCTTTTAGGTTACTGGGAATCTGCTGTAATCAGTTTCCCATTACAGTTAATTTTAAAGGATCTTCCTCAGTCTCTCTCTAATAATGCATTATTATCAATGATCAGCTACCAGAAACTTAATTTACCTGGTATGAAATAAAGGTAGTTATGAATAATTCTTTTCAACATTTTCATAACTTTTTTTATTCTAGGAGGCAGTAGGAAGGTAAAAAAAATGTAAAAATGGATTATCTACATAATCAGAGATATCACAGCACTGAAGCTGAGTCTTGGACTTTGAGGAGAAGATATTTTGGGAAGGAAGGTGAACATGAGATTTCAAGCAAAATTATACGCAAACTCGGTGGATGTGAAAGTATGTGGTGTGTTTCAGAAAGGCTGAGGGAGGCCAGAAACATTTATTAAGTGCCTATTTTTGCCTATCCCTGCATGAGACAGTTTATATATATTACTTAGAGAACAGTTCACTGAACTTGAAAATAGGGATCATGGAAGAAGAAGTTGAGGAAAGGCAGCACAAGGAGGCTGGAGAGTTGGCATATTGCAAGTTCACAGAGACATTGCATGAAATTTAAAGCATCTAGTTTTACTTATAGTTTTACTTATAGCATCTAGTTTTGTGGAGAGTCACATTAGGATTTTAAATAGGGAATGAGATGATCATATTTACATTTTGGGAAATCAAAAGATCAAGATCTTTGATGGTATCAAGTAGGAGAATTCTAAGCTATTTAATGACATAAGCATATATATATATCACTACTCTTTCCCAAGAATCTACTTGTTGTGCTTGACATTTCATGGAGGGTTGATGAATGCATAAATTAATAAATGAGATTGAAAGTAGAAAGATAATCAAGAGGAATTTGCAACAGATCAGGTGAGGGAAGGCTGATCTAAGGCCATGGTGGTGCAAGTGGGGAAGAGAAGCCAGAAAGGCTTGGTGGGGATGGAGGAGCTGGATTTGTGACTTAAATGGAAAGAAAAATTCAAGATACTAAAACATCTGATGCTAGGCAATTTATTTTGGTCTTGTAATAGTAAATTCTATGCCAGAGAATTTTACATCATCAAATGTTAATGGGGTAATATATGTAACACATATTAATGAATGAAATCATACACTTGGGGCTTGTGTTTGTGAGCAACAGAAGCTTCTGAAGCCTAGTCTTAAATGTGGTAGGAGTTTTTTTTTTTTTCTCATGTTAAAAAAAAAAAATAACTGGTGTCATGTGGTTCAGAACTGGCATAACGCTCTACACTGTCACCAAGGAATCAGTTCATTCTGAAATTATCAGCTCTGCCATTTTTATTAACACGATTCTGCTTCATGGTCACCAGCCAGTGACTATATTGGGTTCATATTTCAGGAACCTTAAATGGGAGGTCAAAGGAGCTACACTGCCTGATTCGCCCCTTGTGAGGTATTTCTAAAAGTTCTGCCCAGTGGGCTACTGCACTGTCACATTGTCCCTTGCTGCAAACCTGGATGGGAAAAATAGTTTTTTTCTTTTCTTTTTTCCATTATACACATTGCAAACTGGAAAAACAAAACAAACAAAAAACCCAGAAAACAAAACAAAACAAAAAAAAACAGCGTTCTCTTAAAAGGAAAAAGGACTGAACAAATAGGAATGACAGCACTTAGGAGGGTCTGCCATGGGCACTATAGAGAAAGGAGGTGAAAGTGGAGCTGAGTGGTTTTGACAAGCTCTATCTTAGAAGCACCAGAGCTTTCTTTTGTGCTTCTATGTGGGGCTCAGGATAACAGAGCATTCATATTGATATTACATTTGTGTGAATTGAATGAGAATGTTATAGAAGAAAGATATTCTCCCAATAAAAGTGTTTATCTCATTATGGATACGGACTAGTTCATCTTAATTCTTTTTTTAAAAAAAATATTTGTAGTTACAGATGGACACAATTACCTTTATTTTATTAATTTATTTTTATGTGATGCTGAGGATGGAACCCAGTGCCTCACACATGCTAGGCAAGTGTTCTACTACTGAACTACAATTGCAGCCCATCTTTTTAGTTCTTGACAACACAATTTTCCTGTTTCTATATTTACCTCAATTTGTAGGCTGGGACTGAGCCCAGGACAACCCCTTTCTCAGGGAGAGTGTTTCTATTTGACTCTTTTTAGTTCCAGAGAATTTTTGCAACCTCATTTCACTAGTAACCCACCGGAAACACTGGCATCCATTTTTGACCTATTTCTAGTCTTATTAACATTTAACAATCTGTTATTCTTTAGTTATCCTGTGTATTTTCACCTTTTAAATGTATAACTTCTGACTTATTTTTAAAAAATGAGACTATGGCTATTACATAGAGTTAATTTCTGGTCATTAAATATTTACTATGTCTTCTTTTTTTTTTTTGCATTTTTTTATTGGTTGTTCACAACATTACAAAGCTCTTGACATATCATATTTCATACATTAGATTGAAGTGGGTTATGAACTCCCAATTTTACCCCAAATGCAGATTGCAGAATCACGTCGGTTACACATCCACAATTTTACATAATGCCCTATTAGTAATTGTTGTATTCTGCTACCTTTCCTATGTCTTCTTTATGTACAGAAAATGTCTCTAGACCTTTGACTTTTGATTCTTTGGGAGCATGGCCCACACGTAGGCTGCCAACTGGGACCATCAGATCTGTCCCTAAGGCTTTAGATTAATCTTGCCACTCTCTCTCTTGTGACCAGAGATGGTGGGTCTTGGAATCTAAAGCCTTTGGACCATCTAATCTGCCAAAGGCTTTAGATTCCAAGATCCACCATCTCTGGTCACAAGAGAGAGAGTGGCAAGGAAGTTTTATGTGTGTAGCAAGATGCCACTGGACAGTTGCTGTGATGCTAGCACACCTGTTAACAGAAATGGATAAAACCTCCCACTGTCATGTATTTAAAAAATAAAATTAATTAATAAAAAAGAAATGGATAAAACCGCGTGGTGACTCACACATGTGTTCAAAAAGATTGTGTCTGTCTGCAAGAGATGGCTGCTTCTCTGACATGCTTTTTTTCCTTCTTATGTCAAAGAAGGTGCTCTGACTCACCTATTACTGCCATTTTGGAGCACCAAGATAACATCTTACCTGTCCTCTGTCCAGCATGAAGCAAAATGTAGAAATAAAATGATGTGAATGAATGTAGCCACACTATCTTGCCTGGAGATGTACAAACAAGTTAGACTTTATATCAGGGGAAAGATTTTTACACATCCGTCAGTGATTTAACTTTTCCCTGACCTCCATTTAAGACATATTGATGCCACATTTCTTTTGCCAGCTGGTTAAATTCTAGTTTTTCAGTGGTTTATGACACTGAGGTTGCTTTATCATGATCAACACTAGAAATTAGCATACTCCATGTAGCTAAAAACCTGACAGTTTTATTCCTCTTGTTGCCATGAGTGAATGTAGTTTTTTTATTCAAAATTACCTTAATATGTACTAAGAAATGAGATTGCAGGTGTATAACCTGTTCATTCCAAATAGTCCCTCAAATCAGCATCTGGTAATGTTGAATGATTACATAATTACCTTGTACTTAAAAGGAGAAAGTTTCCTGCTCATGTTGGAAAGAAATGGCTTACAGGGGTCCTATTCTGAAAGGGTATTGTAGTTGCAGCAAATCTGGAAGACAATGGTTAAGATATCTTCACATATCATTTGCATGCTTTTCCGAGACTTTCTGGAACATTTCTTGGTTATAGGAGTTGATTAGCAGGGTTATGGAATTGTGCAATGCTTAGATTTCTCCATGGAAGATAAGTTCAACCTACAAATCAAACCTGAACTAATAGTTTGTGGTTGGTGTTCTCAATTGTACAAAAAGCTTTAACAAATTGCAAAGAATATGTCAGAAGACAGATTGAGTTGGTTTGCTGAATTTAGGGAAATGCTCGGTCTGACAGTTAATCAATTGAAATACCTGCAATTGAAAGATTGTGTTACTAATTCTCTTCACAATTTATCTTTCTTTTCTCATCTCTTCTAAATGATGGCTCAGAAATTACTGTCTTTGCCAATGAAGTGACACATTTAGCATGTTGCTCTTCTTAAATAGGAATGGCTAACTAGCAGAACTCTTAAGAAGGCTGGATTCTGCAGAAAATCATCAGATTTTGATCAGTAAATTTCTTTGCAGTCATGGCATATTTAAGATGAAACACATAGGTGCTGCCTTCTAAACTCAAATAATTTAAAAGAAATTCATTGAAGCATCACATGGTATCCCAATAATATGTGCATTTTTGTGTTTTTATGTATCAGTTAAAGACCAAATTTAATTAATAATAAAAATTTAAAAATGAAAAAAATTTTAAAAATCAAAGCAATTCAGAAATCTAGATGATGATGATATAAGCAAATCTTTTGAGAAGAACATATCTGCTTAGCACCCTTAAGGTTTTGTCTCATCTTGTCAAGAACAGGCATTATGTAGGTTGAAGTTGGAGTCTTGCCTCATTCATATGAATGACAAATTATGTGTGTGTGTGTGTGTGTGTGTGTAATTTGTCTCTATATATGTATATATGTATGGAATTATAAAATATAATTATTACTCAGAAACTTGGTTCCTAAGTGTATTGCTTGTTTTTGTTTTCCTACAAAAAAATAACCCAGGACAAAAGATTGCTATTGACAGTACATAGGTTGAAATATTACATTCATTTAATTTTGCATGCATTCTGCCCAAGATTTAAAAGATGATCTACCTATTTGATTGTTTCATGTTCTTTGATTACATTAAAACTATAAGGCCTGTAAGATATCTTTAAATTCCATCTACCATTAAAAAAGCTAAAAATCATGGCAAAAAATAAAAAAAGGAAAAGAGAACTGAAAATTGAGAATGAGATATGAGAGAAAACAACCAAATACATGAGGACATTGTTTGGATATTGGTTTGATTTGACTGTCCACCCTATATAAATATATCTTTGACATAAACTTGGAATTCTGGGTATGAACTAAATATTAGGTGATATTAAGAAATTACTACTAAGTCTTTTAAGTGCATATGTGGCATGATATATAGAATTTGAAAATGGCAGAAGGTCTAGAGTTTACTATAACAGTATAAAAATAAACCAAAAAATGCTGAGGGTTACAGATGTCAACTAATTGACAAATGTCCTAACTGGTGGTTGATGAACACAAAAGCCATTTTAAAACTATTCTCCTTGCTCCTATCTGAGTTTTAAAGCTTTCCACAATAAAAATTAGAACCTGATTGATTGCCTTAGCAAGGAACAAATGAACACATTGGAAATAACTTTCTTTTGTTTGATTAGTGATTACTTTCCGTGTCCTTGACAGGGCATCTTTTCTCAAGCTACATAGGATAAGCTAGCTTTGCCTTTGTCCAAGGGTATTCGGTTGTCTCTGCCCATATTTATCAGAGAATCAGAACAAGAGCTGGTTGCAACACTGTAGTGCTAGGTTTAATCCAGTTCAAATGGTCCCAACCTACGTATGTGTCGGTCTGCCCCAGGCTGCAGCAAATGCCAGGGAGGTGTCTGAATTTACGCCTCTTTCCATTAGCTTTGCAAGAGTGGAGGGAGGAATGCTTGGGACAAGGAGCCTCTCACATGTCTTGACTGGCTCCTGAGGGAAGCCAAGAATCTTCCCTAGCTGCTTTGCAGTCTGCAGGGGAAGGAACAGCAATGCCATTTTGCTATGATGAATCCACAGGGAGAGAAATCACCTTGGCGTTCTCACATGAGAATAAGCAGCACATATTGTCTAAAACCCAAAGCATCACGTCCACAGAGCATAATGGACTTTGCGTGGAGGAGCATGAAGAGTGAGAACATGCCAGGTAAATTTGGGAACTCTTTGGTTAAATACTTGAAGCATCTCTCCCCATATAACATAATAGGTATGTGATACCTTATACACATGATGAACCTTAATACACATAAGGACAAGTGTGTGGGTGTGAGTGTGTGTGTGGGGTACTGATACAGTATTTCTCAAACCATTTTGACCATTAACTCTATTTCCAGAAACCTTATGTGAGACAGGTATTTCTTGGAATCCACTTAGAAAAATGCTGCCCTTGACCAAACCAGTTTCAATTCAAGACTCAAGTACGTAGTGGGCTCTTAGCTTTTTCTCTTTGGTGACTTCCATAAAGTTAAGTTTGTTTGTACATTGATTTGTTCAAGAGTACTGGTGTACTAAGTGACTCCTCTGTGCCTACTCTTTATTTGGTACAGGGGGTAAAAAGTGAATGAGACATGGTCCCCTTGCTGTCAAAAGGATCACACGCTATCAGAGGAACCAGACACCATGCAGCAATGGGCTAGAGCATTCAGAAGCCACGTGAAGGCAGCACTTGGCTATCACAGCACCAAGAAGGAGGAGAGTCACTGTGAATGGCTGTGGTCGCCAAGTATTGACAGCCTTCCTGCTACCCTTGCCCCACCCCCCACAGGGTCCCTGTTTCTGTCTAGACATTCTCCCAGTGCTTGGGATGTCAGCTGTGCCAGAGAGAATTTAACCCACATCATCCATCCCTCAGAACAGGGGCAGGTCCAGGAGCAGTGAATGGAGTAAACCAATGTGGGTAGAATGAATGGAAGGTTTTAGGCTTGGAATGTTGTGTTAACTCTGAATTTTTACCATCTGATAATGCTGCAGCCATTTCTGTTACTTTGAGATAAAACAGCCTGGGATATCAGTAAGAGAAGGAAGAAGGCAGAGCTGAGAGTTTTAAAAAGAAGGGACCAAACACCTCTCCATCGAGGGCATGAAAGCCTGTGCTAATTCTGCACTGTTTAGTTCTCTAACAAATTTCTTGAGTGCCTAAGCCAGTTTGTCTTAAATTTTCTGTTTCTTGCATCTATTCCACTCTAAGTGACATATTCCTGTACCCATTCATTTGCCTTGCTGTTCTTACCAACTAAGCTAGACCTTTCCACTCACCTAGGTCCTGCGAGTTCCAAGTTCTACCATCACCCTGTGCCCCTCCTGCATCAGCTGTTCATAATGCTCTCCCCCTCCTGTAGCACTTCTGCACCCTATTCCTTTAGTATTTGGATACTTCTATGCTAAAAAACGTGTGCAAGTGCACCTTCCCACACTCATGCATGTGTCTTGTTTCTAAGATTGGATTAGATACTGTTTCAAAGTGGAGATTCTACCTCATTACATTCTATGAGATGCAATGCTTGATAGAGTTTTGCTGAATAAACTTTTATATCATACCTTATTTTCTGCAGTTCTTATCATGATGCCTGACACAAAACAGAGTTGTATTAGTCATTTTCATTTTAATTCTCACTGTGTTGGTATTTCTCCTGGTTCCTTTCTAGTAGGAGTGACCACTCTCTTTTGTGTCCCTATAGTATCATCATGGTTGTGACATTGTAGCTTTTGCTTATTTTTGAAGTTCTTCTCCTGCCAAATTGTAGGGACAGAGATCATATTTTTCCATCTTTGTTTCCCCAAAACCTTATTAGATACACAGTAGCTACTAGACAAGTCTTGTTAAATGTGACAGTGAATTCATGTATTTCCATTTATTACTCTGGCATTAAATATCTATATAATTCTAACCAAAACAATAATTCTTTTATTTAGCACAAACATATCACAAACACATATAGCAGTCCAAGTGGTAAAATGGGCTTAAGATGTACATTTTTTTCATGATTTCACAGACAAAACATATTTGATTCAAGTATAATCTTATCAGAAAATTTTTATGTCAAAGTGTACCGCTAGAAAATGATTATTTCTATTTCTGGGTGACAACCTATACTAACACTACTCTCCTCACTGTGATAAAACGAATTGCATCAAAGAATCTGTACAGAAAGTAGAAGAGAAGCAGGCATTATCAAATCCTGTTATGGAACCATGACCCTTTGATAAAGGCTGAGTTCACCTGGTATGGTAGCTGGAATATCAAAGGTCTTGAGTGACTTGCCCTAGCAGATAACATTTCACTAAAGGAGCCCAGTAGCTTAAAAGCCCTAGTAAGTCTTGTATCTATTCCCGATTTTCAGAATTCTTGATTTGTCATGGACTCATTTCTATGTGAGGCCCATTTTCCAGGTCTCTTGGTCTTCAATGGACCCGTCACATCTTTGTGAAAATGTTTCTCTTTTCTAAATTTTACCATTTTCATCAGCCATATTATGCTTGACCATGCTTCAGAAAGAACTTCAGTGTTATTTCTTAAATCACAAAGAATTTTTTTTCTGGTTTTGGAACACCATCATGAATACCAAACTCTGTACCAGTTCTCCACTTCAGGTTAAGAAAAATAAAGGAAAAAAAATTCCACCAATAGTGTGTTTGGGAAAATTACCAAAGACTTTAAGAGCATTTATATTACATTCTAATGAAGTTATAGCCTCAGCTATAAATATAGTCCATGAAGCACAAGGTGTGTTCCTGGACAATCAGCCTTAACATTACCTGGGAGCTTGATAAAAATATAGACCTCAGTCCTCAGCTCAGTCTTCCTGAATCAGAGTCTACATTTACATGATCTTCAGGTAACTCCTATGTGCAATAATGTTTAAAAGGCACTAAATATAACCATAAGCTTTTGAACACTAAAATTGTATTAGTGGTATTGCTGGCAGATTTTTTTTTATTCTTTATGTTGAGCCTTCCAAATTTCTATCATGAACATCTATAATAAATATTTTTCCAAAAGAAAAAACAATAGTCCCTCAGCCTAGAGAGCTCAGAAATAAATGTGACTAACTCAACATGATAAACCAGAAGCTTCAATTTTACCAAAGTAGAATACATATATTATAACACACACACACACACACACACACATATTTTTTATGTATTCCCACTTGACTTACCAAGGATGCTGTGATATTCAACATTGGTATTTACAGAACTCAGAAATATGCATTGAGAAAGAACTGTGTAACCAACATTCTTGCAAATCATGTTTTGATGAGGATTTTCTCTGGCAAATATTTTCTCCATTATAAAATGTTCAAAAGTATGCTCAGAGAAACCTTCATTACTGGAGACTTTGTAATTATGTATGGGAGTTCAGAGAAATCCAAAGGAGGCTATGGATCACATTCACAATTTGTGTTCAACACTCAGTAACATGATAACCAATAAGATTCTATTGTCCAATCGGCCTAACCAGAATAAGGTTGCCTGTTTTAACTTTGCAACCAACTTTCATATAGAAAAGCTGTAGTATTTATTTGAAAGTATATAATTTGTTACTTTGGCAAATGTACTTCAGCTTGGAAATTTTTTTACTACTGAAATACAAAGCTGTTACTAATATACTTTTTTTATTTTTTTAATTTTGGTAGTGCTGGGGATTGAACCCAGGGCCTTGCACATGTTAAGCAAGCTCAGTCTACCGCTGAGCTACACCCCTATCCCTACATAGCAAATTGATGCAAACAATTCTCCACCATAAAAAGTATGTATTAAGTGCCTGCTCAAATGTACTAGTGATGTAGACTGAGATGGTCCTATCTGTTATGAGCTTACTTTTAATTTTTACTTTTACTTATTTTAGTCTACATCAGCCGAATGGAGTCAACTTCCCAATAGAGTTTACCTATGTGCCAACATTTTCTTCAAACTATGCTGAGAAACAAACTATAACAAAACAAAAATTTATTTTTGTTCAGTTAATAATATAACAAGAAAATTTCTTCATTAGATCCTTCTCTCTCCTTCCCAAATGCTCTTAAATGGTATTAGCATATTTATCCATAGACTTTAGAATAAAATCAAGGGAGCTTCCATAATAGCAGAGGAGACCAAGGACCAAGTGTTACTAGTTCATTGGTAACATATTAGTCAATTGCTAATAATTATTTCCAATTTGATCAACAACAACTTGGATGTAACCTGCAGGCTAAGAAGTTTAGATTGTTGCAAAGAATGGTGGGAAGAGGCAGGGAGAGTCAAGTAATAGTCTTGGAACTTTTAGCTCAGAATGGTACTAACCCTGGCCAGACTAATGACTTTGACCGGTAAGACCTCTGAAGTTTGCTGCAGATCATCTGGAGTTCTTTAATGAGCACAGTGATGAGCGAGGGTTGTTGTTCTGACTGATGATTAATGAGGCATTTTAGAGCCCTGAGGTTTTTATACACACTAGCTGATAATGTAACTTTAAATGTGTAATCATAATCACCAGACTCTTCCAGAAAAAGAGCACAACAAATAACTCACAGCCATAACCCAAACAATCACTTTTTCTAAAAGTTTTCCTTTAGGAGATAGACAGGAAACACCAATACTTTGAGGTTGTTAGCAGCTTTTCTTGGGGTTGTACTCTCATTTTAGTCTGAGACAATTGTAAACCATTTCACTTAAAACATTGTAGGCTCAAAGTCTTCATCCTTAGCCACACGACCCTTCCTTGGTGCTTATAGGAGGACCGAAAGACCTAACCAAATTCTGGACCAGAGTCTTATGTCCCTGAAGACAAGCAGTAATCCTGGGATCTGAGAGAGCTTGGGGCAAAGTGGCGTGAAGTTCTCTAACAGGTGATAGCAGAGGGTTCCCTGATGGGGTCCATAGCATCTTGAAGCTCAGAGACGCACAGGCTCCATGATGCTGAGAGCTGTGGGCATCAGCTACCTCCATCCCCAGGGCATAGTCTGGGACTTTAGCTTTCTTCCAACCCATCCATTTCCCTCTGTGACTTTTTCAAAGTACACTTTATTTAAACTATTTTTTTTTTTTTGTACCAAGGACTGAACTCAAGGGCCCTCAACCACTAAACCCCACCCTCAGCTCTATTTTCTATTTTATTTAGAGACAGAGTCTCACTGAGTTGCTTAGCACTTTGATGTTGCTAAGGTGGCTTTGAACTCTCGATCCTCCTGCCTCAGCCTCCCTTGTCGCTGAAATTATAGGTGTGCACCACCACACCCGGCTTAAACTACATTTTACCTAGACTTAAAACAGTTCACATGTAGTACTTATTGTGCGCCAGTCACAATCTAAGGGTTGTGTTTCATATTGTTGACTTATTGAATATTACTGACTCTGTGCGGTATACATTTTCTCCTTTTACAGATAAGAAAACCAAGGCACTGAGAGGTGAAATAATTTGCTGAAGGACGTATTCACTAAGTGGCTGGATTCATAAGTTTAGCTAAGGAGTCTCGTGTTCTTACTTCCTGCTGTCTGTTGTTTCACTGCAGGCTGTATTAAATGAGATATACAAAAAATATAACTAGAGTCTGCATATAGAAGGCACTCAAGAAGTTTTAGCTCTTTGTATGTAAAATGTTGATACATACACTTATTTCCAAGGAGGACAGAGTTCATTATTGCTCAGGGGCTAAGGTTGTAGGCTTAGTCTTCGGCCAACCTGCATTCTAAATTCTGCCCTCTTTTAGAACAGTGTGGCGCTGGGAAAGCTGTTTGACCGCTCTGTGCCTTCATGCTTTCATTTGTAATGTGAGAACCAGAGTAGCTATCTCAGAAGGTTGCTGTGAGACTGGAGAAGTCATAATGTAAAGGTTTGGCACTATTCTCAGTACATAATAGCCACTCAACTAAATGTGCAGAGGGAGCCCATGCATAGAGTAATTTAAATACCCAGCATTCCATGGAGAACATAGTAGGCTGTAAGTAAATATTTAATAAACGAGTCAATAGAAGCATGACTTAATCAATATGTTCAAGTTTGATTTGCTCCAGGTATGACTGGGAGCCAGAGAGGTTGTATAATATTTTCCTGTGCCCTGAAGGAAGCCAGACTGATTCAGCAAGCCTCATTTTGGCTGGCAGTGATATGCTAAGCTGCTTGGGCACCATCTGACTTTGACATGATACCAACTCTGACACATTTCATGGTTTTAGATACTGACAAACCCAAGCCAGTTCAGTCCCAAGATACCGAGATTGGTGTAGTCAGAAGGAAATAAGTTATTCAACATTACTCATTAAATGCAACATGCGTGAATTTCTAATGGTCAGAACTTACTGGATGACCGTTACTCTTTTTTTTTTTTTTAATGTCTATGTAGCAAAGTTGGTGTTACATGCTCTTCCTTTGAGATAGCATAAGTTCTGTGAGTACTTTTGAAATAACAAAAAGAAAAAGAAATAAAAATGGTTTTGTATAATTGTTTTGTCTATCTGGTTCTTACACATTTTTGTGTGAAGTATATTAAGTGGTGTATTCTATTCATTTACATAATACTTATCAATATTTATATGCCAGATACTCTTCTAGTTGAGTGCGTACCAATGAACAAAACATACCCAAATTATATCAATTAACCAAGCTGTATAATAAAAAGCTTACATTAGACATACATTACTTTGATGTATTAATAATTTTATGAAAATACAACATATTGATGTTATAGCCTTTCATCACTATAATGAAATACCTCACACAGCCAAACTTTATAAGTAAAGTTAGCTTGCCACTTTGGAGGCTTAAAGTCTGTGGAGAGGGCCTCATGGCAGATGGCAGAGTGTACAGGGAGGAAACAAAGAGACAAGGAGGGGCTGGGCTTGCTTTTCTTTTGTAACAAGCTTTATGAGAACTACCAAGAGGTTGTATAAGAACTAGGTTAATCCCTTTCAAGGGTATGCCCTCATTAACCCCAGGGCCCCCAAGTAGGCCCACCTCTTAATGATTCTTGCACTTCCCAATGTTACTACCTTGGGGACCAATCCTTTAACACATGGATCCTACAGAACACTTGAGCCGTACTCAAGCCGTGGCAAGCTGTAAAGTCAATACTCAAGTTTGAGAACCCACAGTTCTATGATTCTAAGTCCCTTATCTTTTTAAAATTAAAACTACAATTAAAACACTTTATTGTGTCTTTTGAAAAAAATCCATAAATAGTTACTCAGTTATTATACCTGGCAAGACTTGATGGTAAAAACCTGGAATGGTTAATAGAGCTAGTTCCTCTAAACCAACATTTCGAGTATGATTTTCCATGGGCTGCTAAAAGGTATTCAGCTTAAAAAACAAAAAGAGATTTTTCTACTTAAAAAGTTTGGAATTGCTCCTATACTTCACGAACATGCACGTATGAAAAATGATACTCAGGGTTATGCAAATCTTGGAAAGCAGAACTTTCTTCCTAGTGGACCTTTTAGTTTTTTTTTTTTTGAATAATTGTTTCACCAAACATACTTTAGGAAAAAAAAATATTTGCTAAGCCTCTTCAATAATTTATTTGCAGTGCATAGAGGATTTATAGACAATGGTAGTATGTAAAGAAAAATTGAAAATGACAATTGTTCATTTGGTTTTGGGAGCTCAAAAACATTTTAAGGAAAATGCATCCTAGGTCAGTAGACTTCCTTCCTAAACAACATCTAGGTCTGGCTCTTGTCCTTACAGTGGTGACAGCATAAGGATGCTTCCCTCTTTGTAATGATGACAATGACTTTACTTTGTATATCTGACTTTGTATGTGGAACTGATCCCATTCAACATCCCTCATGGTCAGTTCTTTTACACTTGTAAACCTTGTTCACACCACCAATTTTAAAAGGAAAGAGGTTCTTTGGTTTTTGGAGTAACTACTATATTTTCATTGTCCAATATTCAAGAGATGCAAAAGAGTGAAAGATACCTCTCTCACCTCAGTATTCTAACCAATGCTGCTGATTTCTGGTATATTCTTCCAGAGAATTTTAAATTCATTTATGAATAGCATGCATGTGTATATTTATACATGCATATATACACCCATTATGTTATACATACTTTTCATACTCTTTTCTTTTGTCTTAAGTTACACAGGAAATTATTTTTGACTAGTTTCTTAAAGAGTTTTCACATGGTTTTATTAATGTGGGCAAAAGATTCCATTGAAAAGATATGCCATAAGTTATTTAATTACTTCAATATTAGCTGACACTATTATTTCTAATATTTTACTGTTGCAAAGATTGCCACAAAGAATATTCTTGTCATCATTAATTTATATGCTTGAGAGAATATTTTTAGTATGAATTCCTGAAATGGACTTACTGAGTTAAAACCTATGTAGATTAGTTATTTCATAGATACTGCCAAATTACATTCATGGGGAATGCTACCCAATATGTGCTTCCACTAATAATACATAAAAATGCTTTTTTTCAGTCCACGCATGACAACAGTGCACCAAACTTTTGATATTTTTAAATGTAGTGTTAAATGATCTATTAGTATGGTTTAAATTTGGAATTTATCTCTTAAAGAAGAAATACCTTTTTTTTAAACATTTGAAATAATCTTTTAAAATTTGGTTTTTTGGTGCTGGGGATTTGAACTCACCTCCAGGTCTAACAGTTTCTTTTCTTTTTTTTTTAATTGAAAAACTTACAGAAGTAATATTAAGAATATATTGCATATTTGCCTTGCTTTCTTGTACAACTTATACTGAAGTCAGTCTTTCTTGGATAACCCACTGTCATTGTGACCGATGTGCATTTTGTGCTGTAGTGTGCTGACACCTTTTAGTGGTGGTGGTGAGTGAAAGCTGCCTGGAATGTTCTTCCGACTATTTCATTTCTTTCAGTTGAGACTTTTTATGGATGCAACTCTCCTTTTGGTTTCTAATCTGTTTCTTTAATTAATATTTTATCATCTGAAGGGAGAGATGAAAGCAGCTCCTAGAGTCTTCAAAATAATAATTATAATAACTACCATTTATGCAGTGTCTTTTATGTTTCAGGTAGATGTTTATATGTGTTAGCTATTAAATCTTGATAAAGACCTTATAAGGCAGTTATTATTCTTATTATTATCATTATCTGCATTTTCCTGATAAAGTAACTCAGGCTTCTGATAGTTTATAAATTGGAGAACCCGGATTCAATATTCCAGTGCCTATGCAAACTCTCCTTTCTCCAGAAGAAAGATTCTCACTGTTCAAAGAACTTTTTCCCCACCAAGTTTGGAATTCCAGATGTGAGATGAGGTCTGAGGCTACTCGTGACCTTTGGAAGCACAGGGCACTACTGCACATTACTTTACACTCAAAATGCTTTTGAAGCCAGAAGCTTGGAGCATCTTAATGTGAACCAACATAACTAAAAAGCCAGGTCAGCAATCATTTTAGCAATAAATGTCTGCTTCATTATATTGTGAACTCTCTCTTTCTCTAATGAATTCTCTTTTCAGAGGATTTTATGTGAAGCATGTGACAAGCAGTATATTCTGGTTTTGAGTTAGCAAGAAAATTCAAAGAGCTTGGCATCTATGGCAGGCAGGTGGCTGATTTATCATTTCCTATCTGGCTAAGCCATAGCTGAGGTTTCTGTACTCTTGCTTTATCACAAGATAGAATTTTTCCTTCTTGACCACTCTTAGTGCCTTAAGAAGGTGAACTCTTGAAGCTTCGAAAAATATTTGTATTTTGTTGCGTGAAATTCATTTTCTTTCTTTTTTTTGTATTTCTATCACTGTTTCATCTTCAACAAAAATCCGTATTTTTTTTCTTTTTTCTTTTTTCTCTTTTTTTTATTGTTGGTCGTTCAAAACATTACATAGTTCTTAATACATCATATTTCACAGTTTGATTCAAGTGGGTTATGAACTCCCAATTTTACCCCGTATACAGATTGCTGTATCACATCAGTTACCCTTCCATTGCTTGACAAATTACCTTTCTAGTGTCTGATGTATTCTGCTGTCTGTCCTATTCTCTACTATCCCCCCTCCCCTCCCCTCCCCTCCCCTTTTCTCTCTCTACCCCTTCTACTGTAAATCATTTCTTCGATTTGTATTATCTTGTCTTACCCCTCCTTTCCTCTTATATGTCATTTTGTATAACCCTGAGGATCGCCTTCCATTTCCATGCGGTTTCCCTTCTCCCTCCCTTTCCCTCCCACCTCTCATCCCTGTTTAATGTAAATCTTCTTCTCAAACTTTCGTCCCTACCCTGTCCTTGTTTACTCCCCTTATATCAAAGGGGTCATTTGGTATTTATTTTTTAAAGATTGACTAGCTTCACTTAGCATAATCTTCTCTAATGCCATACATTTCCCTCCAAATTCTATGATTTTGTCATTTCTTAATGCAGAGTAATACTCCATTGTGTATAAATGCCACATTTTTTTTATCCATTCATCTATTGAAGGGCATCTAGGCTGATTCCACAATCTTGCTATCGTGAATTGTGCTGCTATGAACATCGATGTAGCAGTGTCCCTGTAGCATGCTCTTATTAGGTCTTTGGGGAATAGACCGAGAAGGGGAATAGCTGGGTCAAATGGTGGTTCCATTCCCAGCTTTCCAAGAAATCTCCATACTGCTTTCCAAATTGGCTGCACAATTTGCAGTCCCACCAGCAATGAACAAGAGTGCCCTTTTCCCCGCATCCTCTCCAGCACTTATTGTTGTTTGACTTCCTAATGGCTGCCAATCTTACTGGGGTGAGATGGTATCTTAGGGTAGTTTTGATTTGCATTTCTCTGACTGCTAGCGATGGTGAGCATTTTTTCATGTACTTATTGATTGATTGTATGTCCTCCTCTGAGAAGTGTCTGTTCAGGTCCTTGGCCCATTTATTGATTGGGTTATTTGTTATCTTATTGTCTAATTTTTTGAGTTCTTTGTATATTCTGGTTATTAGGGCTCTATCTGAAGTGTGTGGAGTAAAGATTTGTTCCCAGGATGTAGGCTCCCTGTTTATCTCTCTTATTGTTTCTTTTGCTGAGAAAAAACTTTTTAGTTTGAGTAAGTCCCATTTGTTGATTCTAGTTGTTAACTTTTGCGCTATGGGTGTCCTATTGAGGAATTTGGAGACCGATCCCACAGTATGTAGATCATACCCTACTTTTTCTTCTATCAGATGCCGTGTCTCTGATTTAATATCAAGCTCCTTGAT
Organism: Urocitellus parryii; assembly: GCF_045843805.1. Taxonomy (NCBI): domain Eukaryota; kingdom Metazoa; phylum Chordata; class Mammalia; order Rodentia; family Sciuridae; genus Urocitellus; species Urocitellus parryii. The sequence continues at coordinate 66,464,511 of NC_135532.1, forward strand.
CCATTTTGAGTTAACTTTTGTGCATGGTGAGAGATAGGGATTCAGATTCATTTTGATGCAAATGGATTTCCAGTTTTCCCAGCACCATTTGTTGAAGATGCTATCCTTCCTCCATTGCATGCTTTTAGACCCTTTATCAAATATAAGATAGTTGTAGTTTTGTGGGTCGGTTACTGTGTCCTCTATTCTGTACCATTGGTCCACCCGCCTGTTTTGGTACCAGTACCATGCTGTTTTAGTTACTATTGCTCTGTAGTATAGTTTGAAGTCTGGTATCGCTATACCGCCTGATTCACACTTCCTGCTTAGCATTGTTTTTGCTATTCTGGGTCTTTTATTATTCCATATGAATTTCATGATTCTTTTATCTATTTCTACAAGAAATGCTGCTGGGATTTTGATTGGCATTGCATTAAACTTATAGAGAACTTTTGGTAATATCGCCATCTTGATGATGTTGGTTCTGCCTATCCATGAGCAGGGTATATTTTTCCATCTTCTAAGGTCTTCTTCTATATCTCTCTTTAGGGTTCTGTAATTTTCATTGTATAAATCTTTCACCTCTTTTGTTAGGTTGATTCCCAAGTATTTTATTTTTTTGGGGGATATTGTGAATGGAGTAGTTGTCCTCATTTCTGTTTCAGAGGATTTGTCGCTGATATACAGGAATGCCTTTGATTTATGCGTGTTGATCTTATATCCTGCCACTTTGCTGAATTCATTTATTAGTTCTAATAGCTTCTTTGTAGACCCTTTTGGGTCTGCTAGGTATAGAATCATATCATCTGCAAATAGTGATAATTTAAGTTCTTCCTTTCCTATTTTTATGCCTTTAATTTCTTTTGTCTGTCTAATTGCTCTGGCCAGTGTTTCGAGGACTATGTTGAACAGAAGTGGTGAGAGAGGGCATCCCTGTCTTGTACCAGATCTTAGAGGGAATGCCTTCAATTTTTCTCCATTCAGAATGATGCTGGCCTGTGGCTTATCATAGATTGCTTTTACAATGTTGAGGTATGATCCTGTTATCCCTAATTTTTCTAGCGTTTTGAACATAAAGGGATGCTGTACTTTGTCGAATGCTTTTTCTGCATCTATTGAGATGATCATATGGTTCTTATTTTTAAGTCTATTGATGTGGTGAATAACATTTATTGATTTCCGTATATTAAACCAGCCTTGCATCCCAGGGATGAATCCTAGTGATCATGATGTATAATTTTTTTGATATGTATTTGAATCCGATTCGCCAGAATTTTATTGAGGATTTTTGTGTCAAGGTTCATTAGAGATATTGGTCTGTAGTTTTCCTTCTTTGAAGTGTCTTTGTCTGGTTTCGGAATCAGGGTGATGTTGGCCTCGTAGAATGAATTTGGAAGTTCTCCCTCTTTTTCTATTTCCTGAAATAGCTTGAAAAGTATTGGTGTTAGTTCCTTTTTAAAGGTTTTGTAAAACTCTGCTGTATACCCATCCGGTCCTGGGCTTTTCTTAGTTGGTAGTCTTTTGATGGTTTCTTCTATTTCCTCTATTGTTATTGGTCTGTTTAGGTTGTCTATATCCTCCTGGCTCAATCTGGGCAGATCATAGGACTCAAGGAATTTATCTATGCCTTCACTATCTTCTATTTTATTGGAGTATAAGGATTCAAAGTAATTTCTGATTATCTTCTGTATTTCTGAAGTGTCTGTTGTGATATTGCCTTTTTCATCCCATATGCTAGTAATTTGAGTTCTCTCTCTTCTTCTCTTCGTTAGCATGGCTAAGGGTCTGTCAATTTTATTTATTTTTTCAAAGAACCAGCTTTTAGTTTTGTCAATTTTTTCAATTGTTTCTTTTGTTTCAATTTCATTAATTTCAGCTCTGATTTTAATTATTTCTTGCCTTCTACTTCTTTTGCTGTTGTTTTGCTCTTCTTTTTCTAGGATTTTGAGATGAAGTATGAGATCATTTATTTGTTGGTTTTTTCTTTTTTTGAGGAATGAACTCCAAGCGATGAATTTTCCTCTTAGAACTGCTTTCAATGTGTCCCATAGATTCCGATATGTTGTGTCTGTGTTTTCATTTAACTCTAGGAATTTTTTAATTTCCTCCTTAATGTCTTCTAAAACCCATTGATCACTCAGCAACCTATTGTTCATTCTCCAGGTGATGCTTGATTTTTCCTTTCTTCTTTTATCATTGATTTTCAGTTTCATTCCATTATGATCAGATAAGATGCATGGTATTATCTCTACCCCTTTGTATTGTCTAAGAGTTGCCCTGTGACATAGTATATGGTCTATTTTTGAGAAGGTTCCATGTGCTGCTGAGAAAAAAGTGTAGCTACTTGATGTTGGGTGGTATAGTCTATATATGTCAATTAAGTCTAGGTTGTTAATTGTGTTATTGAGTTCTATAGTTTCCTTATTTAACTTTTGTTTGGAAGATCTGTCCAGTGGTGAGAGAGGTGTGTTGAAGTCTCCCATGATTATTGTATGGTGGTCTATTAGACTCTTGAACTTGAGAAGAGTTTGCTTGATGAACACAGCTGCACCATTATTTGGGGCATATATATTTATGATTGTTATGTCTTGTTGGTGTATGGTTCCCTTGAGCAGTATAAAGTGTCCTTCTATATCCCTTTTGATTAGCTTTGGCTTGAAATCTATTTTATTAGATATGAGTATGGACACTCCTGCTTGTTTCCGCGGTCCATATGAGTGATATGATTTATCCCAACCTTTCACCTTCAGTCTATGTATATCTTTTCCTATCAAATGCGTCTCCTGTAGACAACATATTGTTGGGTCTTGTTTTTTGATCCATTCTACTAGCCTGTGTCTCTTAATTGGTGAGTTTAAGCCATTAACATTTAGGGTTATTATTGAGATATGGTTTGTTCTTCTATCCATATTTGTTTATTGATGTTACTAAACCTGATTTGTTATCCTCTTTGACTACTTTCCCCCCTTTACTGTCCTACCTCCCATTGTTGGTTTTCAATGTTATTTTCCATTTCCTCTTCCTTTAATGTTTTGCCAAGGATTTTTTGAAGAGATGGTTTTCTAGCTGCGAATTCTTTTAACTTTTGTTTATCGTGGAAGGTTTTAATTTCATCTTCTAACCTGAAGCTTAATTTCGCCGGATACACGATTCTTGGTTGGAGCCCATTGTCTTTCAGTGTTTGAAATATGTTATTCCAGGATCTTATAGCTTTCAGAGTCTGTGTTGAGAGATCAGCTGTTATCCTGATTGGTTTACCCCTAAATGTAATCTGCTTTCTTTCTCTTGCAGCTTTTAAAATTCTCTCCTTATTCTGTATGTTGGACATCTTCATTATAATGTGTCTAGGTGTGGATCTCTTATGATTTTGCACATTCGGCGTCCTGTAGGCTTCTAGGATTTGGGATTCTGTCTCATTCTTCAATTCTGGGAAGTTTTCTCGTATTATTTCACTGAATAGACTGTTTATTCCTTTGGAATGGAGCTCTGTGCCTTCCTGTATCCCAATGACTCTTAAATTTGGTCTTTTGATATTGTCCCATAATTCTTGGATGTTCTGCTCATGGTTTCTTAGCAGACTTGCTGAGCTGTCTATGTTCTTTTCCAGTTGAAATACTTTGTCTTCATTGTCTGATGTTCTCTCTTCTAAGTGATCTACTCTGCTGGTAGTATTCTCAATTGAGTTTTTAAGTTGGTTTATTGTTTCCTGCATTTCTAGAATTTCTATTTGTTTGTTTTTTATTACCTCTATCTCCCTGTGAAATTGATCTTTTACTTCCTGGATTTGTTTGTCAATGTGATATTTCATTGTCTGATTTTGCTGTCTCATGTCTTCCTTGAGACTCCAGATCATCTGAAGCATATATATTCTGAACTCTTTATCTGATATTCCATCTGTTGCAGCTATTACCTCTTCTAAAGTTGAGTTGACCTGCATTACTTGTGGTCCTTTCTTTCCTTGTCTTTTCATACTGCTCGCGTTTCTTTCTGCTTGGTGCAACTGTTGTGTTTTTGAAATTTACCCCCTATTTATTTATGTTGCTCTTGTATAGTTGAAAAGTCTCCCTTGCAGGTGCGGGCGGCGGCTGTGCCCCTACTCCAATTGGGGTGACGTGTCTACCACGCTGGCGTCTCTCTGGGCCTGTTCCGGGAGTGGAAGGCAGCTCTGCTCTGTCCCTATTCCAATTGGGGTGTCGTGACTACCATGCTGGCAGGTCGCTGGGCCTGTTCCGGGCGTGGGCGGTGGGCTTGGCTGGCGGGATTCCACCTATGGCTGTCCCTAACCTCCCTGCTTGCTAATTAATGGCTTCTCTGAGGCGCCACGCCTTCTGTAGCTGCGGGGCAGGCCGCGCGAATCAGTTGGCCTGGATCTCTGGGGTCCTGCTGCTGGCTGTTTTGATGTTGCAAGCTGTTGGAGAGTGGTGGTGTATCCTTCAGCTTTCCCGGATGGTGGCCGCTGACTGCCTGGATGGAGTGACCGCTGTGGGGGATGGGACGGGACTGTACTGCTTCCTTCCCCTTCTGAAATCCCGTACTCGGCCCAAGGGTCCGTGTGGGCTTGGCTGGCGGGATTCCACCTAATGGCAGTCCCTAACCTCCCTGCTTGCTAATTAATGGCTTCACTGAGGCGCCACGCCTTCTGTAGCCGCAGGGCAGGCCGCGTGAATCAGTTGGCCTGGATCTCCCGGGTCCTGCTGCAGGCTGTTGGGATCCCTGGCACTCTATCACTTTGATTTTTTCTGCTTGCCCCTCCCCCAGTGCTGGCTAGCCAGGTTTCGTTTTGGCTGCTACTGGGAGGAGGGGTTGGAGGTCAGGTGTCTCTAGATTCCCCCTAGTCTTTATGGAGGCTCAGCTTGATACTCCCTCTCCTGGCAAGCCTAGGAGAGATTTTATGCGAATTCCTGCTGTCTGGGTGGTGAGCTGAATGACACCAACCTGTTTGGATGTTGCACTCTGAAGGAGAGTGGCAGTGTATCCTCGAAATTCATTTTCTTTCCATTTATATTGAACAAACCAGCATTGATACATTCTAATGTAATCCTGGTAGCAGCTCATTTCCCCTCTTGAATCTTCGTGTCCAATGAGGTTAATGAGAACCACGTGCTTCCATACCTAGGACTCAGGGTTCTTGTGGTAAGAAAATAAGTAGTTTTAGACTTTTCCTGGAATTTCCCGGAAGAAATTCTCAGGGGGTCACTGCACAGCTCTAACTTATTTGGCAGACACTTCCAGAGGTACAGAGCCCCGACTTAATAAAAGTGGGCCACTCCTCAACATCTTGGGAAGCCACCATTCTCAGGGCATCAGAAAGGCCAATTCAGGGGGAGCTGTTTGGTAGACACAAGCTGTCAAAGTTTACTTTTTCCCCCATTTAATACTTCTACCTTCACCAGCTCTGCCTGAAAAAAACGGGAATGATTTAAATTTCTCTCTCAAGATATACGGCTCTCATTTTTAAAAGAAATTGTGACAGTTCAGGATTTGGTCCTTTCAATTTAAATTGCCTATGTTGACTGAGCATCAGTGTCTTTTAGGTTGATGATCTATTCTGGAACCTCCACAGATGCATTCAAACTTATCATAAGTAAGCCTGGTAAACAGAAGGCAGCAAACTGATGAGCCCTTGAGGAATGTATCCTTCCCCAAAGAGCAGAACAAATCAGGAGAAAGGCCTTTGAATACAATGAAATTTTAATCCTTTCTTTCTTAAAAGGAGAACAACAGGTTACCAATAGTAGACCCACAAGGAAAGCAAGCCAAGTAGCCTAGTAGTTCATATTCCAAAAATACTGTCTATAACTGGGATGTTCCAGGTTCATTCCTTTAGCAAACTATATTGCATAGTTATTAAATTTAAAAAGCCACCATTTGTTGAATTTCTAGAACAGAAATAACAGTTTAAATGAGTTCTGGTTTCCTGATTTCCCCTTTCAAATATTACCATAACCTCTCATTTTACTTAAAAAAATTACTTTCCAGATATCTAAAAACACCCATTCGATCTGTTAAAAAGATATTATGAATTTGAAAGGTGTCATGGCTCTGTAATATGATTTATGAATGTTTATTATGTTTTGGTTTCACATAGTGTGAGATGTGATTACAAGGTAATGAAATGGGTTTTTCTATGTGGCATGAGAAATCATTTTCATTACTTTATATTTCAATAGTTTGACACACATATTTTATAAAATGGGTGTAAGTTGCCAGTTCAATGGAAAGTCAAAGGTCTGCTTGGATAGTTTATGTTAAAGAAGAGGTAATAGTAAAAATTATTTTTGTGTCAGACATTTTCGTCCATCAAGCAAAATGTACCGACTCTTTTTTCAAATAATTTTTACAATTCTTAAAATACATAGATTTCCAAGGAAAACACTTACATTGGCATAGATTTCATTGTTTGTTCCCACTACTAGCTGTCACCTCTCAAATTATCACCACAGACCCGTAAACAGGATAGAGAGTTGTCTCCATTAGAATCAGGTCAAAAGAGCTTTAAGAAGTTACCTTCTTGAAGAGATAGCAGAGATGTGGAAGAAGAGGTGTTATAGGTCTGGCTGCTACTCTGTCCCTCAGCTACTTCCTCCCTGGCCCCAAACACCCTCAGGAAATCTGTTCTCTTTCTTCTTCTGGTCCCTTCTCTCAGAGAGAGCAAAGAACTGATGATGGCGAGTTCATTCTTATTACATAATTTACCCGCTATTTATATGTGTCACAGAAATGTATATTTGTGTTCTCTGGTTTGTTTCCTTGTAGAGATAAGACATTTCATTAAGTAGATGGAGATCTTTTGTTTTGCTGAACTTTTTTTTTTTTTTTTGGCGGGGGGGGGGAGGTAACCAGGGATTGAACTCAGGGTTACTCAACCACTGAGCCACATCCCCAGCCCAATTTTGTATTTTTATTAGAGACAGAGTCTCACTGAGTTACTTAGCATCTCACCTTTCTGAGACTGGTTTTGAACTCCAGATCCTCCTGTCTCAGCTCGTGAGCTGCTTGGATTATAGGCATACGCCACCATGCCTGGCTTGCTGAACATTTTGATGGCTTTGGATACACAGCTGTTTCTCAGCTCATGATGGGGTTACATCCTTATATGCCCACCATAAACTGAAAATGTTATAATTCTAAAATCATTTAATACACCCAGCAACATAATAGCCTGGCTTAACTGAAAGGTCTTTAGAATTGCTACTTTATAATAAAGTATTGAATATCTCATGTAATTTATTGAATACCCTATACAGTGAAAAACAGAATGGCTGTATGGGTATACTTTTGCACCATCTTAAAATGAAACCTATAAATCAACCATTGTAAATTGGGGACTGACTGTGTAGGTTTGTTATTAGTGAAATAATTCATTTATCTTTTTTCCTGAAGGAAACATAATTTGGATGACAAGGGAAACTAAGGAAAGGAAGGATGAGAGGAGGGAGGATAAGGAAAAAAAAGACAAGCTATGAAAAAAGTAGATAGATACAGTGCTTCATTGTACCTACAATGAGTTGAAATTTTATGAAAAACTTCTGAACCACCTGTGGAAGAGTTAATGGATACTGTCTTGGTCTGTTTGTGCTGCTGTAGCAAAATGGCCAAGACCAGGTAATATACAATGAACAGAAATTTATTTCCTCACAAATCTGGAGACTGGGAAATCTAAGGTCAAGGTAACGACAGGTTCAGCGTATAGAGAGGGCTTCATCCTCCAGAGGGGAGGAACAGTGTATCCTCACAAGGCCTAAGGCAGAGCAAGCCAGACTTCCTTGTCAAATCCTTTTCTTTTTTTTTTTTTTTTTTGTTCCAGGGATGTAATCCAGGGTCACTTAACCACTGAGCCATATCCCCAGCCCTTTTTATTTTTTAGACAGGGTCTTGCTATATTGCTTAGGGTCTCGCTAAATTGCTGAGGCTGGCCTCAAACTTTTGATCCTCCTATTTCAGCCTCCCTAATAGCTAGAATTACAGGCATGTACTACTAAGGCATGTACTACTAAGGCATGTACTACCAAGGCATGTGCTACTGTCAAGTTCTGTTCTAAGAGCACCTAATCCTGTTCACAAGGGGTGGAGCCTTCCTGATCTCTTATAAGCCTTGCCTCCTAACACTTCTATCACATTAGCAACACCTGAAGTTGGAAGGAACATATTCAAACATAGCAGATGCTAAATGCATATTATACTCCAAGGACCCAGCAGGATGTAGATGACATCAGAGTTTAACGTGTAAGGAGAAGAGAAACTCTGCCGTGCTCAGCCTGACGTGAGTGTCACTCCTCTATTTCATACATTAAATCATAGCACTTTTCTCTTTATGTTGAAAACCAACCAGATTCCTTAATTCCTTTTGTATTGATGCAGTTGTATCTACATGAGTCTCTCGGATGATCATCATCTTCTTTCCTCAACTTTCTCTAAAGCAGCTCCTTCAGCATTCACTTCTTTGGGAGAGTTTGCTGTCGACTTTTCCGATGAATTCGCTATCAGATAGGGCAAAGGGGCCATTTTGGAGAGTGGATGGAACGTGAGCTTTGGCACCAAACAGAACCATCTCCTTGTGGTTGGTCCTTTGGCCACTGGCAAAAACTCCAATTTTCTTCCGCAAGAATAACTCATAAGATGATTTTAAAGGTTGTTTAAAATGGGCATCTCCTCAGATTTAAAAAAGAAACCTACAAGCAGCAGATTTTATTTTAGCTAGTTTTAGTAGAAAAGGAAGCAGTTTAGGATGGCTTACAGAATCTTTGGGAGAGCCAGAAAATCAGACACAAGTGCCCTCACAGCCAAGAAATATATTGAGTCCACATCCTTGCTTGGCATGACACCAGTGTTCACTCTGAAGGACCAGGCAAGGGACACTTCCTGCTATGAACCCTGCCTGGGAGAACCGGTTCTGTGCCATCTTCACCACGCCTTCTGGGAAAAAGGAGCCCTAACATAGTACTCTTTTGTTTTGTGCTCTTTTTCAAACTCATTCTTACTTGGAGAAGCCTGATTGGTTGACATGCCTGAGGTTGGGAAACTCAGTCCTCTTATTGCCATCTCCATCATTGCCCTCCTCCTCCTTCTCCTTCTTCTTCCTATTTTTTGGGGGTACTGGGGATTGAGTCCAGGGGTACTTAATCACTGAGCCAATTCCCAACTTTTTTTTTTTTTAATTACTGTGTGGCCTTTCTTTTTCTTATACGATTCCTTTGTTATATCTGTTTCATTTTTATGTGGTGCTGAGGATGGAACTCAGTGCCTCCCACATGGTAGGCAAACACACTATCACTGAGCTACAGCCTCAACCCCCAAGTCATTTAAAAAAATATTTAGAGACAGGGCCTCACTGAGTTGCTTAGGGCCTTGCTAAATTGCCAAGGCTGATTTTTGAACTTGTGATCCTCCTGCCTCAACCTCCTGAGCCTCTGGGATTCAAGCTCTGCACAATAATACCCAGCTCAGTCCTGGTTTCTCCTTTGGAATTTAAGACTCACAAAGAGGGAAACTCCATAAATTCAGGGAGGTATTTTATGACTGATAGCCACAAACATGACATATCCATTATAATTCAAGAATGTATGATATCTGGCACAGAATGAAATGTCAAAAAATATATTTACTATTGTTACCACAAGGAGTTACGCAAAAGCACGGCAGGTGATATTCTTGGCATGCACGCATACACCCTCTTATTAGCGCTTTCATACTTTTTGAGCATGCATCAAGTGCAGAATATTTTAAAGAAAGCACATCCAACCATGCATTCTCTTGGAGCATACGCTGCAAGAGAACATATTGATTTCGTTAGAGGTCTTGTGCTTTCCCTCTGGCTTGTGTTTCCCACTCTCCACCCTCCTCTGGAGAGAGGACTCTGATCCACATCAGCAGGCTTCCTTAGACTCTGACTTCCAGTTGAATCTGCTGATGGGGAACACCAGCCCGAGATCAAGCAGAGGAAAGAAACTGAAGACAGGGTATTTATTCCCCAGGCTCTGTTCTTGTCAGAAGGATCACTTTGGGTTGGCCACCTCCCTGGGCCCAAAGTCCCAGATCTCGTTAAAGGGTAGGTGATGGCAGATAGTGGGAAAGAAGAATACATGTGATGTCATTTAAATCGCTACTTGTGTTTGTAACAGAAATGTGTTTGTGTTCTTCAGCTTGGTTTCTTCATCTTTTGGCAGAGCCTCCTGAAAGTGGTGGGTTTTATTAAGGATCGTGTACTTCAGCTTTCTCCATCTTGGGGTTCTGCTCCATTGGCATATTTCAACCCAAGGGTGGTGACAACTAAAATGAAATGTAATTTTGTCTTCAATTAAATTTCCCATTATACAGTGGGAATGTGCCACCTTTTTCCTATCTGGACGCTGGATGGTACCCCCAAGAATGGATTTTAAAAGCTATTGTAGTATATATAGTAATATTTATTTAGAATTTTTTAAACATTAAATGTTTTCTACATTGTTTTAATTAATTCTGTGTGATTTAAAATGCACACACAGGGAGGGATCATGTGCTGAACAGAAGTGTGGGAAAGGTGAGATTTAACTCCCATCAATTAACTTATTTGATGAGCATCTATTTGGTTTCTTCAATATTTCAGTCCCTGAACAAAAACATCAAATAGTAAAATGAATATGACCTGTGTTGGGCTATAAGCCTTAAAGGAAGGGGTAAAGTCTCAGAAAACCAGAATTTCATGTTTTTGGTACCTGTGATTGAACCCAGGGGCGATTATCCATTGAGCCACATCCCAGCCCTATTTATTTTGAAAGAGTCTTGCTAAGTTCCTGAGGCTGGCTTTGAACTTGTGATCCTCCTCAGCCTCAGCCTCCCAAGCTGCTGGTATTATAGGCATGCACTACCTTACCTGGCTTAGAATTCATAGGTTTAATAGCAATTTTCAAGTATATAAAATTGAAATGGAAATATTGACTAGAATTATTCATATGGTTACAATGTAATTAACAAAAAGAGAGTACCTATAAACACTGTCTAGATTTTCTAGTGTCTTTTGATGTCATTTTGAATTATTTATTGTAACTTTGCAGGCATCTTTTATAAAAGTAGTTATTGAAATATAAGAATTTTTAGAAGGAACTATCCATTTTTTTTTTTCTGGGCCATTCAACTGTCATGAAAGTAAAGCAGGGTTTAATTGGTAAGTGATGTTAAAATTCCAACAATGCATAAGGGTCAATCATTCACTTAAAAACTAACTCCTCTTCCTGATATTTGCATGCATGTGCACACATGTACACTCATATGCACTTGTACACATACACTCATATACATAAGAACTCTTTAAAATTTAACTGTGTTTTGTACTAGTGAAATTATTTTTGGCTCTCTATAAAAACATAAATAGGGACACTTCCTGTCTCATGGTTTGATGAGTATATAGTAAAGGAATAAAAAAAGCTTTCTATCCAAATTTTCATTTTATGCAATCCTCAAGCAAGTATAATGTAATAGTGACAAAGAGTTTAAAACTCCTTCATGATTATTGCTGTTTAATTACCTAATAGGTGTTTTATGCAATATTTTTATATCCTGTAAATTCTTTTTGCCTCTGAGGCTCCCCACCCATTTTGTCAATGGCAGTTGTCCCTCTGGGAAGAGGGCGGATACCATCTGGAACAAAGAGGGCATTGATCCGGCCTGAGTTTCAAAGCCAACTTGGAAAAAAAAAATTCCTAGCAAAAGAGTTGAGCCTTTTAGAGAGTGAATTTGCCAAAATGCTGGGGAAATGGTGGGGGGGGGGGAGGGAATAGAAACCCCTCCTGTTCAAATTTCAAAAGCAGAGGCAAGGAATTTTGTCTGTAAGTCTCAAATACAGGAAAAGCAAGAAGATAGAACTGAGAGGCTCCTGCTAACAGGCAGACACTGAGAAGTCAACGCAGGCAAAGGAAGGGGTCTTGGCTTCACCTCTGAGGCTAAAACCCTCTGGCGGGTGTGGTCACAACCAGTACAGGTGGGTGTGGCGTTCAAAGGCCATTAGAAAAATTTTAAAAGGGAAACTGTGCAGAATACCAGAACAGTGGGACTTGCTCTACCCTGCCTGGGGCGCTGCCTAGGCTGATGAGTCAAGGAAGTGCTCAGTCCAAGGAGGCACCTTCTAGCCTAGTGCTTCTCAAAGTGCAGTCCTGAGAAGGATGGCACGGGCCTGTGATCCTTTTTCAGAAACCTGTCACCCTCCCGAAGAGAGGTTCTGAAATACAGGTTAAACTTCTAGAAAATTTTAAAGCAATTTTAATTGTTCAATCAAACAATATGGATATATTATTAATACATTGTATTTGTATATTGTACTTTTGTATGTTATATTTGTGTTGTTTGTTATATATGTCCGTACATATAATGTGTCTGGGTATGCCTATTTGTATATAAATAATTTTTATATATAGTGCCTCTCACATGTGGTGTAAGAGCTCTATCACTAGGACCACATCCCCAGTTCTCAAATAATAATGTTTAAAAACTGAGGCTTGTATGGTTCCCCTTTTGTCACTTAAATTTTTCTTCTAATTAATTTGTATTGCATTTTACAAAATACTGGTGTAATGGATTTTTTGGGGAAAGTCCACCATGGCGTGAGAAGTGTCTTTCTAGAGGATATGTTACAAGTGGTTGAATGAAGTGTTAAATAGAGGGCTAGCTGTCCTGCTCCCCCATTCTCCAAATCTGTACATACACCAGAGTCTCAGGATCATATGTGTTTGATCAGCAGGAAATGGAAAGTACCTGGATGGAGAATCCACCAGGCAGCTGTGGGGACGAGAGCGGAGCAACCCTACTGCTGCCGGGTAGTCTGTCTGAACCAGAGCTGGAGAAAGGGCTTGGCTGACAGTCAGGCCCACAGTGCCAGGGAGAGCCCAGGTGGATGGAACCAAGACAAAGGTACAGGAGCACATGAGACCTGGACTCCAGCAACATGGGCCTGTAGGACAGCCAGCGACTGGCAGACAGGAACTTATTGTAGAGGTCAGTATCTAAATACCTGTCAGTGCACAGGTCATCCATCCTGGAGATCTCTGGGTATAGCCTTGAGATGCCTCTATCTCTGTAACTCATGGTCTCAAAGTCCCCCATAGACTTAAACTTGAGAATGCAGGAAAGAAGAATGGAAGTCCTGAGGATTTACTTTATAACAACTGACCCAAAGACATTGCAAATGGCATTTAGCAGTCCTCTTGTCTCCCCTTAACCAGCAGTGAAGTAGCTTGAGAGCAAAATTAGATTAAATGTACAAAATAAAGAAACTTTGTTTCAGAACTGACTGGTAGTACATAGATTATTAACCCTGCCACACTCTCAGTAAATTGTAACGATAATAAATATGCCTGGCATGTAGAACAACACTCTTAATAAAGGCTTGCTAAGACATTGAAGGGAAATCTTAAGCATGTTAAGAACATTTCCAAAATATAGGCACACAAGGAGAATTCAGATGTCACAGGACCTACATAGCTCCGGCCTCTAGGATGCACAAGTATAGCTCTGTTGCCCAAAAGGTTAGGTAAAACAGTTGAATTATATAAGAGTCATGGCCATGTTTGTTGATGGATAATTATGTCCTGAGTGATCAGATGGGAAGTATTCTAAGTCATGGGAATAGGCCTCAGAGGAGGAAAGTCAAAATCATCCATTTAAAAAGATTTTGGGGGCTTCCCAAAAGGATAGGATATAACAGGGTAGGGGAGACGTGTCCCTTAACTAACCAGAGATTTCACTTTAGCGGTCCCAGGCCCTCTCTAAGGTCTTACCTGTGACTTTTGGTGACATCTGCTAGCAAATGATCATTAGCCTATTTTTTTTTTCAATTGACATTCATGGAAATCTAATAACTGTGCAGGGGATTGAAAGATAATAAAAGATTATTTTTCAGATTTCAAAAGGATTCTTCCCATTCTTAAGGCAATCCCATAAAAGTGGGGAAAACAAGTGTTACCAGAGACACAGTGCTAAGATCTGTGCCACAAGCAAGAGAGCAGGAATCCATAGGCCAGAAGGAGGGAAACTTCTTAACTTTTCCAGGCCCAGGAGTGATCTTCCTGGGTGTCATCGAGTTCATCAGGGGTGGTTGGTAGATTCAGAAAGACCAGAGGAAGAGAGCCAGAGGGAAGACAAGGTTACGTATGTGCTTACCACGGCAAAAGAGGGGATAAGCTTGAGGGACTTCAGATGGTTGTGACTGGCCAGAATCACCTGCTGGGGTGTGGTAAGAGTTGGAACTGAAGAAATCTGCAGGATCACATTGAGTACCATTGGAGGGTTTGAAAGCAGAATCACATGACTGAATTCTGTTTTAAAAATACTCTTCTAGAGTTAGATGTCTGGTAGAGCTGAGTGGGAAAAGATGGAAGACCAGCTTGCCAAGACCTGGGGAGAGTTGATAGTGAGGATCTTCTGGTGCCCAAACCAACTCATTCAGATTCTAGGAAGAAGGGCCTCATGTCCCATGCAGACTGGATGTGGAACTCATCAGATGAGCTGCTCTCATGTCCGTGACATGCCTTTCATCTCAGGGAAGCATTTCTGCTTCTCTCTGCATTGACACACAGCTCTTCTTGATGGAATAGCTCATTCACTTTATTTCCTTTATTCTGAATCCTAGAAAGTATTTTCCACACTAGTTTTATCCTTATTGAAATGATCTTTACTAGAATGCTTGTTACTTTGGTTTCCTTAGAATCTGGGGTCAAAGACAGGTAAATGAGTTTTAGGCTTCACTAACACTAGAAATGGTATACTTACTCGGGTGCTACTCTTTTATTTAATGCAGATATAACTGCATGATCCTTTTTTTTTTTTTTTTTTTTTTTAGCAGCAGATACATTTCACCATCTGCAAATTCTAATCAGGAGGGTGGTTTTCATTCCCAAGAAGGCTTCTTTTATTAGATTATTTTGAATGAATTTGAGAGAGTTTTATCTTTCAGTCCAAATAAGGATCAATTAGAGCAGTTGAGTCAAATACCAAGGAGAGGGAAGTGTTTCACCAGGTCTATCTTCTGTATCATTTGTAAACCTTTTTTCATAATGGCTGAAGAGCTGACCCTTCATTGTTGCAGACTGGGTCAGGACTGATCCCAGTAAACCCTTGGAAGGCTGCCTAGAATAGAGATCTGGCTAGAGATGATTGACTTAGGATCATTGCATATAGATTATATGTTCTGATTGGGAGAAGCTGTCCTCATGCTTTCTCGGTCTTCTACAACCCTATACCAAATTCACATTGCTTTTATGGGTTGGTTGCCTGTAAGCCTAATCCAGTTCTCTATTAGTCACATCTTTTGTGTCTAAGGTACCATAGGGCTCAGAATGTGCTTACAGAGGTGAAATCTTGCTTCTTCTCCTTCCTTCCTTATCCTGAGCTTGGAATAAATTTGGTCAGATCTTCTTAAAGCATGTTTGGTATTTGGTTAAGCAAATGGGGAAAATCATGTCTGTGTATTCTTCTGATGCTCCTCTCCATACTCCTGAGACAACTCATAATTTTTTTTTATATATCCTCCCCTCCCCTGCACTATACTGGGTTTGCACATCACTGAATCTAATGCTGCATCTGAATCCTCATTACTAGCTTGCACCTCATTCCACCCTTGCGGGAAGCAGATGAATGCAGAGATGCAATTCAGAGGGACCCAGGAATCAGGAAAGCCAGGCTCCTCTGGCTCCTCTCAGATGGTTCCAATTGCTAGTATGACAGTCTTTGCCAAGCAGGGCATTAATTTTAACCATAGAAACCTGGCAAGTCAGGCAATTCAGCTTGACATTGCAATTCAGCAGTGGGAACTATTAGTTTTGGATCTGATTTTAAGTGGTCTCAGAATACTGGTTACAAACAGAAAGGGTTTCCTGAAGCCAAGTCATATGGCGGGCCTGTGTTTCCTTATCTGCTTTCGGCCAGGCTACCTGGGACCAGAGCGTGTGCTTCTCTGCTGCAGCCCATCTAATCATGTGAAAGGCAATCATCCAGCTCTGGGGTCTGTGAATTTCATTATCTTTCTTTTCTTTTGGTCTTTTCATTTTCACTTTCTTATTTATCCTGAAACCAGAGCGTGGACATTATCGGGAGAGGGACAGAAAAAATACAATTAATTTGAAAGATCTCAAGAGTCTCTTGTATTTTCATCATGCAAAAGTAACCCCTCAACACCTTGGAGCTTATCCTTTCAGAGGGGGTGCAGGAGGAGGGGTAGAATGGTACAGAGGGAGAGGGACTTTGACTCGCATTTCGTATTTAACTGGAATTACTCCAAAATAAAATCAGTCAAAGCCTTGCTTTGGTCAGGACAGGATCCATTTTATCTTTGCTGCACATGAGTGTCTCCCTGTCCATCCTGAAAGGAGTTATCCAATCTTCCATAGCCCCACAGACAAACTCACACCCCTTCTCTAAGGCCCTGGGTCTTCAAGGCTACTCTTGACCCCCCATCTGTGTTAGCCACAGCTTTCTGGCTTCAAGGCACATAAACTAATCTCCTTAATAAAAATGAGTGTTCATTTAAGTGCATTTGTATGCCAGATTTGTAATCATCAATCTGTCTATGCTTCAGCACCTCCGAGGGCCAACTTCTCTATGTTTTTCTCGCACAAAATTCTTGGCTTCACTCCGTCTGTCTTCTCTCCTATCCTCTTTCTATGGATAGGTCACCCCGCTCCCATTGCACTTCCAAATTATGGAAGGAGCTAATCTGCTAGAAGCTGCTGCCTCTGTTGAGTAGAATTTTCTAAGTTAGGCAACCTCATTAATCACAAGCTAAAGTTTTGAGTCATATGTTTGCTGTGGCCCATTTAGTGGCAGAATAATACTTTTTTTTTTTTTCCTAAAAGGGAAATGATGGGAAAGGCTGGATGGGTTTGGCAGACAGCAGTACTAGTATGTTCATTAATGAGGGTTCCAAGAAAAGTAGAAGTAAAAAAAGGTAGGAAGGGAATTGTTATTTAGGGGTGAAAGAGATAGACTAGAACTTAATGATTGATTGATTATGAGGTTCTGAGATTTCTGGCTTAGATGCATGGGTTAGATGGTGTTCTCTTAAGAGAGACAAGAAATATAAAAGAAGCGGTTGGTTTGGAATTTATGTCTGAGCATATTCAGGTTGAAGAAAGTGTGGGGCATCTGGGAGATAGTATCTCTTTGCAAATCCTAATATAAATCTGGAGCTGAGGATAGAGATCTGGCAGCAGATATTTGACTTGGGAGTCTTCGCACATAGATTGCAGAGCTCACTCCGCTGCTTCAGGACCTCTGTTCCCCCTAACCCCACTTTCTGCCAGAATAAAACCAGATGCAAGAAGATGGTGGCAAGTTGGGCTTTGGAGGGTGTGTCACCTCCTTTTAGAGATATTTCTTCTCTTTCAATTTATAAATTAATAGCATCAATAGAAAGTCAAGCATCAATACCTCGACTCTGTTAATAAGACCATTGTGTTTCACCAGGATTCTGGTAGGATTTAAGACAACTGGCTATTAGGATAAGGCAGTTAAAGGCAATGCCTATGAGTTGTAGCTCTACTGTGATGTGTAATGCTGGAAAACATGAAATGTTATGATTCTGTGCAAAGTAAAAATCTGTATTCAACTTGGTAGAATATAACAGCAGGTGACTCTTCTTGGCAAAGAAAGTTTAAAATGCCCTTCTCCTAGCCACAGGACACTGGAGGTTAATTATGGCAGGGAAACACGGCTGCCAAGGAGAAATCAGACCCAGCACTCAGCTTATGAAGACAGAGCTATGCACTGCTCCCCACCCTTTCCCATGGACCAACATAAGAGGCAGTTTTCAACTGTGAAAAACAGCTTTATGAATATTCAGTCCTCCAAGATTCTACTTTGAACAGTGCCTCAGTGGAGCCTCAGAAGATACAAAGTTGGACTAATTAGATGCAGAAAGAAGATATGATACTACACAGATATCATTCTTTTTAAAAAGCTTAAGGTGGAGACTCCATAAGAGCATGGAAATGTCGTAGATGTAAATGCAGAAATTACAGTAACTTCCTTCTCCTTCTCCAATGCTGGCATCATTGCCACAGTAGAATGGGCTTTGAAATGATATGACTCTATTTCTGAACCCATTTTTATTATTTTACTCTGTGTATGACTTTGGGAAAGTTAAACTTCAACAGTAAAATGGAGATGCTGTTTAGAAATGCTACAAAAACTGAGGTAATGGAGGTAATGTACACAGAGCACCTGGCACAAGAAAGGTATTGAAATGTTTGATGAATGCAAAAAATACCTGTAAGAATTCTTCTAGTTTCTCTTTTAAAATTACTCCTCTCATGCTGGGGTTGTGGCTCAGTGGTAGAGCGCTCACCTAGCATGCATGAGGGTTTGATCCTCAGCACCACATAAAAATCAAATAAAGAAATGTGTCCACCTAAAACTAAAAAAATAAATATTTAAATAAATTTACTCCTCTCCATTCAGTTACCCTTGCATTTGGAAGTGTGTCAACCACAAGAATCTTTCCTACTAAAATCATCTAGATTTTTAGAAATATGACCCTATTATTGTAGCATTGACTACAGTTTTGAAGGATATATTGAATGACTGTCATTTTTCCCTAAATCTTAAGCAATTTTCAAATTTAAAAACTCATTGAAGGATTATATTTTGCTGTTCATCTGGCTGTTACTTGGATGATTCGGAGACCCAGGTTTCTGTGTGGCATCTGGAAGGACTTCAGGAATCTGAGGTTGAGTGGGTGATTTCACCACCATTGCTGCATATTTGGAATTTTTTGGCTATGGAGGGTGGTGCAGCATCTTGCCACTAACTACTTTCGAAATTATTGCCAATATTGCAAACTTGGAGAGGCTTCCAACCTTTCCTACGAGGGTTTTCTGCAAACCCAGTGGAAAGTAAGTCACTAGGCATGGACTGATGACAGAAAATGAGGGTACAGTTATCTTCCCAGATACCTTTTATGGCTATACTTGGAAAGTGAACTTCTCTTAATCTGATCTTGACATACTTGTACTATAATTCTTTGGTCTTCATTTGTATTTTATCCTATAAATATCCTAAGAGCAGTTTCACTAGGGCATCTACACCTACAGGTAGAGGGCAAATTCCCTAAGGAATTTGACAGCAAATTCACTCAGAGAGAAATCACTAACTACATTTTGTTGAAATAAACCAATGTAGTAAATTCATAATGAAAACAACTGGAACACTTTTAACGCACCAGAAACTCCTTTGACTAAATCTGGGGTAACATGAGAAGTAACTTGCTCTCCCAACATAACTGGAATTTTTACTCCAGAGATTTAGGGGCTACTAGGAGAAGCCAAGAAGAAGACTGAGGTTTGTGAGATGTCCAGCCCAACCTGTGGGCACTGCAGGGTGTCACTTTTTCCTACCCCAGGGTATAGAGTGAAGAGAAAAAGTTTATCTAAAAATAATGATGACCGCCTTTCACATTCTTAGACTCATGGATACATAAAGCATGGGTGACCACATAATTTGAGGCTGAAATTCCTTTTCCTCCATGTAACTTTCTTGACCCTTATGAGAACAGCTCATTCTGTAACCTTTTTTTTTTTTTTTTTTTTTGGTACTGGGGATTGAACCTAGGGATGCTTAAACACTGAGCCACACCCCCTCTGTCCTTTTTATTTTTTATTTTGAGACAGGGTCTCACTAAGTTGTTGAGGTCCTCTTGAAGTTGCTGAGGTTGGCCTTGAATTTGGAATCCTCCTGCCTCTGCCTCCTGACCCACTGGAATTGCAGGTGTGCGCCATCATGCCTGGCTCATCTATAGCAACATTTATAATACAGTGGAAAAGTTCACAGAAATAAAGACATCACTGAGCATAGAAGTTGAGAACATGCCTCGCTGAGTTTGAAGACTGCAACAAAATTGAGGAGCCGGGTGGGCTGTAAAAAGATAAATCTTTCCTCTAGATTGTAGAGATTTTATGATTATAATACTGAGAGAGGACTGCCAAGTATAAACTCTGTCACTGGTAATTACCAGCTTCCAAATGTGGTAAAATGGGCTGCCAGTTGTCTTGTAGGTAATGTCCAATATTGAGATGACAGTGGATGCCTGTTTATGAATAGAGAGAGACACCACTTTCCTCCTTTGGTGCTTAGGTTTTTATTCTTGGTTATGATCCATTTCATTAGCCCAGACTTCATGTTTATACAACCGCACCCAACCTAGATAGAATCTAGCGGTGTAATAGTCAAGAAAGAATGTCTCCTCTGTTTTCATTACCCATTCATTACAGGCGCCTTCTTGTTTTAGAATACATTAAAAAAAGTTACGATAGCTAGTTTACAGAACATACTTTATAACACAAACTGTAATAATGACATTCAAGTGTTTTTAGAAGGAGTTAATAGCTGTGTAGAATTCTGGTTATCTTTGTTACAAAAACATTGACTTTACCTAGAGGTTATGGACTTTTCAAATGTTTCAAAAGAGTATTAAACAATTGACTCATTCAGTTTCAAACAATCACCTCAAGCTTCCATTCCCTGCATTCCAGGCAACTGCTTTGAGTAGCTGATTTGTCTCTGGCTACCCTGGTATTTTTCTCCTTCTCTATGCTTTCTTTCCCTTTGTGTTCTCATTCACCCACAGGAAATTGGGTAATCTATACAAATTATCCTTTCCTTCATCCACTGATGGAAGGGATATGAGCTGCATTGCTAATTTCCTAACAAGGAAAATGAAAAATGTTGATTCTGGAATGAGAATGAATGAGCCCTGATAAGAATTGGCAGTGTAAACTACACTGTTTTTCTTGTAGGCAGAATGCTCACTCTGCATAGGATTATGGACAAGAAAACAAAATACAACCTAATGCAATGACAATTCATTTAATCCCGTGCATTGGAACAAAAGCCAGAACCGTTACGAATCTCATGCCAGTTTGCAAGATTTTCCTAAACATTTGGCATCTGCTCCTTGCCAATAATATACTAATTAACACTTTTGTTCTCCTTTACTAACCTTATCAAAGTCATACACAACACATAGTATGGGACACGAAAGCACAATAGTCCTCATTCTGTGAGACAGAAATCGAAGGTCACACACGGAAAGCAGGAGAAAGATTCCATCCATCCTCAAATCAAGTGACAGTGTGTTCATATTTCAAACCACTAGGGCCTACGTTTATTTGGCTGTTTTACTTTATATCTTATCTTAATCTCTTAAATCAGGGCCAATCATTTTACTATACCCAAACTATGGTGGAAATAGGAAATATAATTCCTACTGTGCCACTCTGTTTCTGTACAATAAGGCAACTGTTGTGAATTTTGTCTTTCTGAAGTGAAAATGAATTGTGTCATATTAAAAATTATTTTATAATTTTGATTAGAAATTGTTGTTGTTGTTGTTACCGTACTGTCGTCAAACCCAAGGCCTTGTGAATGGTAGGCGATTGTCCTACCACTGAGTTATATCCCCAGTCCTTTAAAAAAATATATTGGGAACAGGGTCTCCCTAGGCTGGCCCGGAACTCACGACACTCCTGCCTCAGCCTCCTGAATATCTAGGATTGCAGGTATGAGCCAACACATTGGCTTATGACACTTTTATCACAGCATATCACTTATACAGAATACTGGGTTTTATTGTGTCATAGTTGTATATGCATTTGACATATTGAAAGGGTAAAGTTTCTAAGCTGCAAAGCCTGAGTTAAAATGTAAAGGACTAGGTATTGTAAAGTTTCTGAACTGCACACAGAACCTGAAATTCCTGAGGCAGTTAAGACAATGCCCGGTACTGCCCACTTAGTTTTTTAACAACCTGGACCCTGTGCAGTTTGGCACGTAGGCATTCAGGGCCCAAACCAATCAGTTTGAATGTACCCCCCTCCTTAGGACTGACCTATCACTCCCGCCAGACCTGTTCCTGCCAATGAATGGACTAATCATGTTTGAGAATTGTTGTTTGATTTTCCCGTGGTGTATGATGATTTGTTAAAGGGGACCATGACGTATGTAAAGTTCCTGCCCTTCCTAAAAAAGTGTACTTAAGCACTGCTCAACCCCTGCTCGGGGCTCTGGGCTGCTCTCCCTTCTTGAGTGAGTCTGGAGCCCCAGCACACTGGATTGGATCCTCAATAAACCCCCTTTTGCTGTTGCATGAGTCAGTCTCTTGGTGGTCTCTTCCTCCTATGTTCGCCAGACCCTTACAATATTTTGATCATTTAAATCACCCCAATTCCTCTCCCTTGTATTCCCTCCCCCTCCCCCATCCCCTTCATCTCTAATAATATTTCCCTTCTGCATTCTTGTCATGAATTAGACTTTTTTTTTTAAGCTTCATCTCAGTGCTCCAAAAATGCTGGATGAAGAATTTACAGAATGAAGAAAAAGAAAAAAAAAAAGTAGTCACAAGTTTAAGTTCATTGAAGTTTAAGTTCTATTTTTGACATTATAAATGTTCATGGGTTCAAGATCCTCATTCATTAGGTCAAAAGGTATAAAACATTGACATCACATTTTTACAGTAATAATGTGAACTTTCGAAGTTCAGTTATTAGAACAAAATACATTAAAGAGATGATCCCTTCTCTCTGAAATCTGTCTAAACTCTTTGAAATCTCGATAAGAGAACTGACTCTTAAACATTGTAATGTGATCTTGTAACCACAGGCAATTCAGAATGCTATGATTTGGTACTTTAAGGATTTGAACTTTTGGTGGCCGATCTATTGCTAATTACGTGTAATTAAAGAAAGAAAAATACAGTGCTACAAACTTGAAAGCCTATTTTTAAAAAACTGACATTTTATTTGTCTGAGGATTTTGCTAAGTTAATATTTTTGGCGTGATACACTAATATTATAATAATAGAATATAAAATATAATATTAATGTTATTTTATTATATCATTTTGTGGAAAGGCAAAGGCTGAGTCTCTAGAGATAATCTTTCAAGCTTCTATTTTCCTATTATAATTAATCATCCTCATCTTGACTAATAATTTTCAAGGTAATGGGAAAGTACTCTTTGACTCCAAGAAAAGGAAGATATTAAAAAGCATATGGATAGCTGGGGCTATTGTTCAGTGGCAGGACACTTACCTAGCATGTGCAAGGCCCTGGATTTCGTCCCCAATACCACAAAACAAACAAACAAACAGACAAGAGCTAAACCAAATCAACCGACTAAACAAATGAACATACCAGCATATGAAATCCCTCCTTAAGAAAGAGGTGCAGAACTTGCTTTTGCTGCTGGGAATGAAAATTTCCAGCAAACTATGGTTTGGTTATCTTTGCAGTGGCTTAAGTGTTGTGGAGGAGAGATGAGAAAATTTCCAAGGACTTCACAAAAGAGCACTGAATACAGATAAAAGATCCTATCTCAATTCAATTAAACACATGTTGAGTGATATAACAGTGTACCCGGTTTTGTAGCAATATAGGAATAGAAAGAGGAATCTCGACACTTGCAGAACTTAAAATCTTATCACATAGACAAACATATTAAAAATATGTTCCACTGTCAAGTATAATGACACAAATCCCATTTGTATTCAATAAATACTGGGGCCTATTCTTCACAGTTATCCGTTATGAACTCCAGTGAGATCCACTTTATTTCCTTTCTGGAACAACTGAATTTCCTAGGTTAACTTTGAGGTCCAACCACACGATTTCTTTTTTGTTTTTTCTAATAAAGAGATTGTCATTTTAATTGGAAAACTTTAATGTTTTCCAAAAACTTCTGAGCACTGAGATTGATTTTTAGTTGTTTGTCTCCTATTGAATTAACCTGTATACTGGTTAAGGTAGTAATGTTCAGTGAACTTCCATAAAAGAAAATAAATTTTTTTATAAAGAAATGAAGGAAAATAGAATATTTTAGCATCACACACACACGTGCGTGCACACGTGTGTGCGCACACACACACACACACACTCACACACACACTCACACACTTATTCACACTGTACTGGATACATGTACAAATCAAAAATTTAAGACCTGGGTTAAAAATCGCAGGTGTGCCTTATACTAGCTGTATGATCCTGGGTCAGTCACTTAACCCAAAAGAATTGTAGTTTCTTCATTTGCAAAATGACTAATATATGAGTAGATACTTGATAGGATATTGGATAGATTAGATTAAATAATGTTTATAAGGTGACTACAAGTTCTTGTACATAAGTACTCAATAATTATATAGCTATTTGTACCTTTCTATATTTAAAAAGTCTATTTTAGGTGACTGGCCCATTAATCTCCTGGTTAACTACAGTATGAAATATTATCAGCCCACTTTCTAAGTTAAACTGTTTTGAACTGCATGGCTATGCTATTTCCCTCTAGGACTCTCCCAAGGTCATACAATCTGGCTGGATTGATATCCTGAACCCAAGTTGTGCTCCAAAGTTACTGAGCCTTTCTAGAGTACGAAGTATCTATAGCTACAGTGCCTGCCATTCAGCTCTCCATTCTTTATGGTTTAAAATCAAGTCACTGTGCCAAACACAGAACCTCGTGACCCATTTGGTTTCTTGGTCTCCCTAATAAATTATTTCTACAGACTTGAGATCCAGAGTTCCTTTGAGATTCCACTTAGTACCTCAGTTACCTCTAAGTCTTGGCTGTCTGCCAACCCACAGAAATTCTTAGACTGTTTTAATCTGACTTCTGCATTGCTCTTTATACTCTAAAGTTGTCCTGGTAATCCTGCCCAGTGAAGGCTAGGAGGAAAGAGGTCACACCAAGCTGAGGGTGCTGTAGCCTGCAATGTCTGAGTTCTTGTTGGAGTCTGAGCTCCTAGTGTAACTCAGGAATGAGGTTGTCTTCCACAGATGCATATCATGTTGCTCAATCTATTACTGCCTTTCCTGTTTTGGCTTTTTGGAAATATTGAACTGACTCTTATCTAAATCATGACTTAAAAAAATATGACAACCTATAATGCTGCCAGGTGCTTGTGTCTTAGCTGAATCTCTGAACTTCTGCATTTAGCTCTGAGTCAAATCAGTTCTTCTAGGTCCTTGACAGTCCAACCTCTAGGTATTAAGCAAGTCCCCAAAATTTTCCACAGGGAGCTAAAATATCATGACTTGTGCTTCAATATCAAAAATATGAACTAACCAGCTACCAGGTCAATTTGTGGAGTTAGGGAAA
Organism: Urocitellus parryii; assembly: GCF_045843805.1. Lineage (NCBI taxonomy): Eukaryota > Metazoa > Chordata > Mammalia > Rodentia > Sciuridae > Urocitellus > Urocitellus parryii. The sequence goes on from NC_135532.1 coordinate 66,489,600, forward strand.
GCATTTCAGAGGAGCAGTGCTTCCTGTTGAATCATTGTCTCAGTTGGTGCTGTGGTTGGATAGGATTTGAAATCAGTGCATTTCAAGTGGGAAGAATCACCTGCAGAAAGCCAGATAAATATGTGTGTGTGTGTGTGTGTGTGTGTGTGTATGTGTGTGTGTGTGTGTGTATGTGTGTGTGTATTAAAGGAAGTCAAGCAGAACAGTTTTCTTAGGGCTTCCATTTGGATATATGAAGTTTACTAAAAATTTCACAGGAAATTTTGAATGTGAAAATCCAGCATTTCACATATTATTTATTCAAAAGGAGCCATTGGAGGTTTTTCAGAGGTACACATTCAAAGGCCAGGTATTTAATTTGTGCTGGAGAACAAAGAATAACAAGACTAATGTCTGGTGTTCGTTTCCCAGGAGCTAACATTCAGTAGGGGAGGCAGATATATAAATAAATGATTTTTATGTTCAGTTGAAACTCTTTAATCTAATGCAGTTTGGTCCAAAAGTTGGTTTATTAGCCAAATAAAATTTTGTTTACAGGAGGGAATTAAAAAAGACCTTTTAATATTTTAATTTAAAGCATAAAATCGTATACTTTTTCACTGATCCTTTGATATAAGTCGAGTCCTTTTCTTTGGGTCAAGATCTGCTTGGAATTAGGCATTGTTTTTCTTACAAAAACCACATACTTATTGTATGGCATGTGGTTTACAGTTTTTTAAAAAAGTGGAGTGAAAAAATGAAAGAAACTTGCCAAGCCATGAGTGAAGAACCTACTAGATCATATTAGTTTTGTGAGGAATATTTTAGTTATCTTACCAACATTTCATTCAATAGTATTCATTTTAGCAGTCACCTTTATCCAGTCTTGGAAATATCTGTATATATTTTACAGAAACAACTCTTTTCACATAATTTATTTAATATATAATGTAATTATGTAATTAAAATCACAAGGAAAATGGCTTGGGAAAAAGTGTTACCAACTTTCTGGTAAACATATCACTTAATTGGCAAGAACAGAAGCTCAATGTTACTGAAGGATGGCTCAAAGCTGAGCGTTGAATGTGATTGAAGCATTGGCCATCATACTTTACTAAGGGAAGGACTTGGTCAATTTAGTTTAGCTATATTAATTGGAGTTCCATTAAGAAAACTTCTTCAGTAGTAAAACTGAGGTGTGCTCAGATGCTATGGATGAACAATCTAAGAGCAATTTGATGCTTACTAAATCAAGTAAGCCCAGGTCAGAACAGAGGGCAATATCAACTCTAGGATGAAAGACTTAAAACTCGACTATGTTGAAGAGTATAAATAACAACAAATGTGGAAAACTAATTTATACAGCTTTTATAGACTTTGTCTTGCTTCGTTAGGGTGGGAGAGAGAATAGCAGAGAGAGGGTCCTGAAAAACTGAAATGGATGTACATGGGGCAAAAAAAGAAGCCATTGAAGACAAATCTCTTCCATTTCATTATTTTACTCAAGGTCAATCTTTCTCTGAAGTGCACAACAGAACATAGAAGTGAAGTGAAAATATTTTTTTAATTCAATTTTTTGGTAAGAGTGATGGAAGGAACAAATCCTTTGGTAACAAAGATGGAAGAGAGAAGGGTTTGGGTTTTGAGAACATATGTAAGAAAAATAAAGTTTTTGTAACCAAAACAAGAGTCATACTAATAAAAATATGTAAAATATATCTTTAATGTGTAGAACATTGTAGAAAATTCGGGAACAGTGGAGGAATGCATAGTTTCTCAATATCAAATAGAACTGACTTTGTAGATTATCTCCTTTAACTCATTTGTGTATATATATATATATAATAAAATACATGGATGAAAAAATTTTCCCTTTCTCCCTCCCTTCTTCCAAGTATAAAATCATTTCTATTCTATTCAAAATATTATTTTTATTTTTTCTAGGCAATATATATACACAGTTTAAATAGTAAAAAATATATTTACAAGGCTGATATTGAAAAATATTTCCCTGAACCCCAAATTTCTGATTCTGTGTTCTCTTTCGCAATCTCTTTTGGCTATTTCTTTTGACATTTATTTACTCATATTCTATACTGTTGTTTTTTAACTTGAAAATTTTAGTTGCTTTCTTCGTATGAAGTGAGGATTTAATATTTTTTAATTACATATTTATCTGTTATCTAATATAATATTTTATAATAGTTTGTTGAATTGATGATCAGTATTTATGTTATTTATGACTACATTCATGTTTAGAGGTGAATCAAATAATATCATTACTTGGTCTCAGGCAATTTTTTGTTTTTCCTAGAGTTAGTGATTTTTTTTCAATTTTATTTTTCTATTTGCCTATGTTTGCATTTCAGAAGTGTTCCCATAATGATCCACAAATCTTTTTGGAGTCCTAGTTTCTATTTGGTCAAAAACATATGATGGGGCTGGGGATGTGGCTCAAGTGGTAGCGCGCTCGCCTGGCATGCGTGCGGCCCAGGTTCGATCCTCAGCACCACATACCAACAAAGATGTTGTGTCCGCCGAGAACTAAAAAATAAATATTAAAATTCTCTCTCTCTCTCTTTCTCTCTCTTAAAAAAAAATGGCACTTTGTCAATGACAGTCTTCTCCTTCCCCTAGTAACCTTGGAAACACCCACTCTGAAGCCTTCCATCTTTGTGCTCCCACATAAACTAGCTTTTCTTTAAAGCTATTACACAGCTACCCAGGAAATCTCTTCCCTATTCTGGGTCTCTTATTTTGAAAATTCAGTGTCTTCTTTTATTTTAGGTTACATCTTCATTGTCCAGTTGCTTCCTGAAAAGTGCATGGGAGATAATTTTTTTCTAGGACTTGAATGTTTGAAAATGTTTTAATATGCTGCCATCCGTGATTGATAGTTCAATACAGATTGATTGATAGTTTGGTTGGGAACAGAATTTTAATTTGAATAAAAATTTCCCTAAGGAATTTGAAGACATTGCTTCATTGTCTTCTAGCTTCAAACCTGGCTGTAGAGTTGTCTGGTAAGATCCTGATTTCAAATCTTTTTTTAAAAAATCTATTTCTCTCTGAAAGCATTAATAATATTCAACTTGTTTCTAGTGCTCTGAAATTTCATAGAGACATGCATTAAAACAGACACTTTTTTTCCCTGTTATTTTACTGAGATATCTTTCGCAAACTCGTATTCTTCAACTTAGGGAAAATTTCTTGAAATAAATTTTGTAATGTACTCCTGTCCATTTTTCCCCACTGTATTCTTTGTGAACTCTGCTTTGTGGGGGTATTTTATCTCTTAATTAATTACCTTAAATAAATACCTTATTTTTATGCTATGAAGTTTCATATTTTTATTTTTCTATTATGTTTTCTGGTAGAGTTCCTCCACTTTCTCTTGTTATACTTTTATTAATTTTTTAATTTTAGCAATATTGTTTATATTTCTCAATAAAAAATGAAATTGTTCTCTGATTATTCCTTATCCTATAATTATTCCATGGGTGCAATATGGTTCTTTAAATCTCTCAGGATAGTAATTGTAATTACCCTCTATGATATCATTACTCCTTTTGAGTTTCTTTCTTTCTTTTTTTTTTTTTTTTTTTTTTACATACCCCAACTCCCTGAACTGAAAGCTGAATCAAGGAGTTTGTTTCCTTAGGTCTCTGACTTTTCTGAAGCTGGGTGCCCTTCTCGAATTTCTGATGATTTAAAACACTTTATAATTTACAAGAAAGGCCCTGAGCATACAGACTGGAAGTTCTAGGTGTGTGTCTAGAACTTGCTCCTGATGGGTGCTGTCTGAGAGCTGGCTATTTTGTTATGGAGCTCTGTCTTTCCCTCCGATGTCAGCATCGACCTGTCATTTCTCTGGACAGAGATTTTCCAGAAAATAAACAGTCTTCTCCAGTCCTCTTCCTGAGAGGCACATGCCTAAACGCTTGTGTTATTGGACTTTAGGGACCAAAGAGGTTGAGAGAAGAGTAGTCTTGCTGTGCTGAATATAGATTTGTAACTATGGCTCTGTTCTCACTTCTTCACCTGTTCTCTTTCATTCCATTATTTCTGGTGCCCGTGACTCTGGAGCATCTTCTGCTAGAACAGGAGAGGAGAGTAGCCAGAGGGCTCTAGGATGTCAGAGAGCACAGGAATCCAAGCCATCTTCACAAGGGCTCTCAGTAATCAACACTGAGGGCCCTCCCAACCCTTTTGTAGTGACTCACACCTCCTGCCCATGAGCCTTTCGGGACTGCCAGGCAATCTCTGTTGGCTCTTGGTACTCAGTCTTCTAAACTCTGCGAACTCTTTCAAATTCGTTGTATATTTCCCAAGTTTCAAATTTCCTTTGAAGTCCTTGTCATTCTCTTGTTTGTGTGTATTTATACTTAGAAAATTCCTTCTAATCTTATTTCACAGGGTTAGATGCCAAAAAATGTTTTTCTTCTATGTGCCCTGTCTAAGTGAAAGTTAAAATCAGATATTTAGTCAAACATACTAATCTTTTCCTTTATGTGTGAGATGTGATGCTTAGATGTTCCTGCATTTTAAAATATATAAAGTTAGAATAATCAAGAATATTATGTATTATGGGCAAGAATATTGTGTATTATAATTATGGGCATTTTAACACTATTTTACACACATGCACACACACGCGCATACTGTACTAATAAAAGCATATCATAATTAAACCTGCCATCTAGCATCCATCTACCTACTACTCAAATGTTCTTTTGCAGAGTAATTTAGTCAACATTTAATACAGTGTTGTGCATAAATAAATATTAATAATTATCAGAAGATTAATAATTAATAATGACCAGAGTCACAACATAATTCATGCCTATATTCCTGCCCAGTGTAAATTTGTATTGAAAATTAGAGGGAAAAAAAATAGCCAAATCCAGACACAAAGCTTTTTCATGTGTCACCAGATTCTACCAGTACCATGAAATTTGAAATGCCTTTTTCATTTGGAAAATAAGATTGGCTAAACAGAGACGATAAAGTCCGTCTATGTGAGATTGAGTTGGTTTGGGTGTGACACAGCATAAAAGAAAGAAGCAAGAAATCAAGAGTGAAGAGTTCACTCAGTTGAATCCATGTCAAGACACATTTTCCCTAACAGGGTTAAGTGGTAGAAAAGGACTGGTGGGCAATGTCTGTGCAGTTTATGACAGGAGAGTGTCCCCAGGATGGGGCAACACGGTAGCCCTGAGTCTGAGCAGGTGCCCTGGGCAAATGAATGCTGAGGGTAATGGGATGGGGATTCCACATTCCTCATTTATCTTTGATTTCTAAGAGAAAATGCACATCAAGAGATATCATGAAGAGAAAGATTTAAACAGGAGTTTCCAATCTTTTAAAATGAGCATGATCATGTAAGAAGTTTCAAGCTTCTCAAAGTGAAACGGAATGCTATCAATAATCACACAGGGACAGTAGACTTAAATCAACCAGAGTTGTTCAGATGCTAAAATGGATGTTCCCCCTAATTAAAATCCTCTGTAGGAAGCGGTCCTAACCAACCTTGACAGGAAGGAGGGTTTCAAAAAGAAATATGATTGATTGACAATGAGTTTTCCCACAGCACTTTTGTCTCTGTAGTAGTTTTCTATGGAAATTTATGGCTTCGTATTAATTATTGAGTGAACAGTCAGCCTACATGAAAAAAAACTCGAGAATGATTTTATTTATCACCTATGTTTCTTCCCATATTCCCTATGAGGAAATATCCAGGGATTTCTAAAATATCCAGGAGAAAACCCCAAATCATAGATTTCTGTGAAGTTATTTATTTTCTTCTGGATTATCATAATGTTAAATGTTAAAATGTATATTTTTTTGTAAGGATTGGTAGAACAACTATTTTAAAAGTGTGAAACGCCTTCTACAAAATAAAGAGCAGTGAATGATTATTAATTACTAACACAAAGCCCTAGGACATGCTGTAAAAGAAATATGGAGAATGATATAAGATCTTGTTTCTCCTTACAATGGAGCCACATGCTCGATATTCTTTCCAGGATTCTGAGATGGCTTGTTTAGAATTTTACATAGTACATCATTTACAATGATGTGTGGAATGTATAACCTAACTCTTCCATATATTCCATATAAACAATCCAACAGGCTGCTCAAATTCTTTCTGTGATTCTGGTTATAAATCAACAGTGATATATTCAGATTGGAATGAAGCTTTGGGCTTATATGGAGGGGTATGTATTAGACAAACTCCAAAAAATGTTACCAGGCTTTGCTTACTGCAAAGTTGAGAGGTCAAATTGCAGGCCTGAGGGGGGAAAAAAACCCGTAACATTAAAATCTCAAAATCGATGTACTCATCACCAGAACTGAAAAAAATTAGAATACCTCTGTGAGGTAACAGGTACTGATTTAGGCAGCCACATTGACTTGGGAGAAAACAATCAGGCAAGTGAAAAGTGAGCACAAGAGAAATGAGAGTTTCCTTTTTCATGTGGTTTTATTTTGATTTGACTTTAATTAAACCTGGGGAAATGTGTTGGTCTGAGAAAAACAAAAGTCAGCTTCTCAAAGAGAATACGATATGAGTCATTCTTTGTAGGTGAAAGTGACACGCCTGCACCCACTCTAGAGCTTCAAATGGTCTGAGTTATTTTTTCCATTTCCTATGCTTTGCAACGGCTGGGCAGCCTCTTGTCAGGGGACTCAGGTGAACTTGAAAGCCAGCTTCTGGGCAAAGCAGGTAATGCCCAGAAGAGCCACCTTCTCTGTACAGAGCTAATCAGCCTGCACGGGAAACAAGGCTGCAGGACACCACTGAATGAGATGAGAAGTCTGAATGCCATGCTGGTGACTGCATAGAGGTAATTTTATAGTAAAGCACTCCATAAATATGGGGTACCCCTGAACAACTCCTCCCCCTTTGAAGAGTTATGTTAGCAAAGAATACAAATGAAACAGAATATAAAAATATCCCCTATTCCAGCACCCCAGGAATAATGACCACGTACACTATACTCCACTTTTTTGAATATGTAAACTTAGAATCAATAGAAATTTGTAATTTTAACCTATTTTGGATCAGATGCATCACGCTGGTCCCTAGCATGCTTTTTGCCCCCCCCCTACTTATTGTAAATTTAGACTCTATTTTCTTCATATCTTTATTTTTTATTTTATTTTTATTTTTTTGGTGCCGTGACTCGGATAATACTCTTCATGAAAATTATGAATGTACCACTTTTTATTTCAATAACATCCTATTGATGTAAAGCTCACGTTTCCACATTTTTGGTAATATAAGCCCATCAGTAACAATTAACACCTTGTATAGACATCTTTTTCATGTATATCCTATTATTTCTTTGAGATAAGTTTATAGGATTGGACTTATAAGAACTTATGGGTGAGTATATTTTATGTTCAAAAAATCTGAACAAAAGAATTTGTTTAATGTGTATCTCCATTAGTATTTTGTCTCTGAAAATGTCTTTATTTAACCTCTTATTCTTTCCTCCAATTGTAAAAGTATTTATTATTTTACCTTTTAGCTTTTCTTTTTGGTACCAGGGATTGAATCCACAGGTGCTTAATTACTGAGTTACACCCCCAACCGTTCTTCATATTATATTTAGAGACAGGGTCTCACTGAGCTGCTTAGGGCCTCACTAAGTTGCTGCGGCTGGCTTTGAACTTGCGATCCTCTTGCCTCAGCCTCCCGAGTTGTTGGGATTACAGGTGTGCACCACAGTGCCTGGCTTATTGTACTCTTTAAAATTAAGTTGACTTCAGATCAATACATACAAATATAAAAATTGTACTTAAATATAGGGTTCCATGTGACGTCTTGATATATGTGTACATTGTATAATGCTCAAATCAGCCTAAACATATTTCTTTAAAAGTTTATAATTTCTTTATGGTGAAAACCTTCAAAATCCTATCTTCCTCCCTTTTGAAATGTATAGTTCACTGTTGTTATCTATATTTAATCAGCTGTGCACCGGCACAGTACAACTCCTTACTTTTATCTAACTGTAACCTAGTGCCACTGATAATCCTCACTCCACCCCCTTTACCCTGTTCCTGAATGATATTTCTGCTGTTTGTAAAATTCACATTGGTTTATTGAAGGAAACATTCTGCAATCTTCTGAGTAAGATAGACATGTTGTTGCAAAGTCAGTTCTCAGTATAACTGTTGTTCTTTGAAGTGATCTATTTTTATTGGTGGCTTTTAAGACTTTTTTTTTTTTTTTGCAGTGGGGATTGAATGCAGGTCCTCATGCCTACTGGGCCTGCAATCTACCACTGAGCTACAACATTTAAGAATTCTTTACTTTAGAGTTTCTATAGTTGCATTCAAACAAGTCCAAATGTGGATTTTTTTTCCTTCATTATTTTTTCTTTACTTTTTAAACTTGATCCTTAAATGCATTGTGTTTCATCGGTCCTGGAACTGTCTTAGTCATCTCTTTAAAAACAATGGCATCTGCCTCAACTTTCTCTTCTTGGAAACTTCTTGCTGTGATATATTCTGTCTTTTTCATCTGTGTTTTCCAACTTGTGGTCTCTTTGTGCATTGTTCTGATAATTTCTTTTGATGAAACTTCTAGCATATCAGTTTTATTTTATTTTTTTATGTCTCAGGTACTGGTAAGCTCATGTTTTAAGTTATAATTTGGGGTTAATGTGTAGATCAATGCCTTTGAGTGTTTTCCTTACTTTACTGGATTCTCACGTTATAGATTTTTGTCTTGAAAATAAGTCATTATCCTGTTATCTTCCCAATGCTATTAAGAAGATTCCTTAAGATTATTGTTTTAATTAATTATTTTAAAAACTATTTATTTTTTTTAGGTGGACACAATATCTTATTTATTTTTATGTGGTGCTGAGGATCGAACCCAGTGCCTCACACATGCCAGGCGAGCATGCTACCACTTGAGCCACATCCCCAGCCCCAATTAATTATTTTTAAAACAATGCTTTCATTTATTTATTTCACTGACAAAATTGTTGTATTTGCAGTGTTGTTCTCTACTTGTATACATTGTGGAATGGTGATATCAAGCTATTCTACATAAGCACTATCTCATACACTTATCTCTTTTTGTGGCATGAAAATATAAAAACTACTCTTTGAGCTATTTTCAAATATGCAATATAATGCTATAAATTACAGTCACCCTGGTGTACAACAGAGCTCTTGAACTTATGGCTCCCATCTAATTGTCCTTTGACCAACTCTTCCCACATCTCCCTACCACCAACCTCTGGCAATTGTCACTCTCCTGTGTTTCTTCTCAGTTTTCCTCCTTTTGGATCATGTAGAAATTTTGTAGCCTATATTCAGTCCTTTACTTTTATAACACTTTTTTACACTACAAACATAAGTGAGATCATGTGGTAGTTCTCTTTCTGTGCCTGGCTTTATTTTAAAAGCTTAACACAATGTCCTTTAGACTGATCTAAGAATAAGAACACACAGACTGTATTATACATCTAAGGCACGGAGTGTTAGACTCCAGGATTTCCTTCTTTTATAAGACTGAATAGTATTCCATTGTGTATATACCACTTTATCTTCATTGGATTGCTCATATTTTATCTCAGTTTTTTAACTGAATTGTCTAGCCTATCATTACTAAAAACTTACATAATGTATTTCGTGTTTTGTAATTCAATATAACTTAGTTTCCTTATGGTATGGGGGGTTGAACCTGGGGCTTTTCACATGCTAGGAAAACACTCCACCTCTGAGATACCCCCTAACTGCAGCCTTAGGCTTTTTAAAAAGAATATGGTTATAGATTCTAATGTTTTCTTTCTTTTTTTAAATTTTGTTATTTTGTCAATATGTTTTTTTCTCTTTCGTTTTCCTTCTTTTGAATCATCAGGAAATTCTGTAGCTTATATTTGGTCTTTCCATAACACTAAATGATTTTCTTAAGCCTAGTTAGGTTTAGACAATATCATTTATTATTAAAAGTATGCTTCTTTCCATATTCCTGCTTCTTTTTCTTTTTGCATTGTCTTGTTTTGTAACGTTTGCCTTCTTTTTGTAATAGGTTGTCAGGTCCAGTTTCTTGATTTAAGTGGTGTTAACATTAAATTTGGAAAGGCAGTTTTATCTGTTGATATTATTAATTCAGGCCAGCTTCAACTGGAGTTTCTTGTTTCATGATAATTTCTATGAACGCCTGCTGTGTCTGAGGGTCCCATCCCTCTTCCCCTTTAGGAGGTCACATATTGGGGTGGGTACATAACGCAAGAAGCTTTGTGGTGTTTCTCCCCCATCTCACAGGTCATTTATTTGGCAACTTATCTCTGCTCCATTAATTCCACTTGCTGGTTCTCTTCTTGCCTTTGCTCCACCTCACCTGAAAGCTATGTGTCCAGTATTGAATTAGTTGGGGAAGAGAAGACAGAGAACACATGTGCCCACACAGATATTTCAGCTGTCTTCCCACTATTTGTTGGTAATTCGACCTTCATATTTTCTTTTCCCCAAACATGATCCCAATTCTTGTAATTTCAATTTAAAAAGTTGATTAGCCATTTGGAACACTCTAATCATTTTGCCGAGAAATTCATACTTTAACCAAGATCCAAAGGGCAGTGAATTAATATTTGTCATTCTCTTCAGGATTAGAGCTCATTTTCTGTTTGTAGTGTGGATCTGAAATGTCTCCCAAGGGCCTGTCTGAAAAGGCTTGGTCTCCAAGATGGCACCATTGGGAGGTGGTGGACGGTTAAAGAGGCAGAGCCTGTTGGGAAGGAGTTAGGCAGGAAGGAGTAAGGTGCTTGGGGGGACACCCTTGATGGGGATATCGGGATCTTAGCTCCTTCTCTCCCTCTTTCATTTGCTTGTTGCCATGAAGTGAGCAGCTCGCTCCACCAGGCATTCCCTGCCATGATGAGCTGCTTCACCACAGATCCAAAAGCAATGAGGCCAACTGACCATTGACTGAAACTTCCAACGCTGTGAGCCAAAATAATATTTTTTTAAAACCAGGGATTAAACCCAGGGACACTTAACCACTGAACCCCATCCCCAGCCCTTTAATTTTTTAAAAAATTTTTATTTTGAGACAGGGTTTTACTAAATTGCTGAGGCTGGCCTTGAACTTACAATCCTCCTGCCTCAGCTGGAATTACAGGTGCATACCACCTCACCTGGCCAAAATAAATCTTTTAAAGTTGATTATCTCAGGTATTTTGCAACAGCCACAAAAAGTTAATACTGTGCCTTCAGTTTGTGTTTTTGGTTTTTAATTATATATGGTTTAAACTTTCATATTAAGTTGCATGAGTAGGGGCAGAGTAAACATCTGCATTCCTTTGTTTTTTACAAAGCACACGACACTATTCTAGAATCTTTGTTTCTATGTATTGATTTGGTCATCAGGGCCTACACAACTACTATGCTTTTTTAATTACTGGAAGTTTATGTTGCATTTTATACTTTGCAAGGCATGTCTATTCCCTTTTAAAGGTCTATTCCTTCAAAAAATAGATAAGTCACTCACACTTATTCTTTCAAAAGAGCTTTACAACTAACTGACAATTCTGAAATAGTCATAGTGGAATTTTAAGCTTGTTAAATTTTCTGATAAACTTGGAGAGGTTTGATAGACACTCAGAGAGAATTTTTTTTTTTTTTTTTTTTTGGTACCCGAGATTGAACTCAAGGGCACTTGGCCACTGAGCGACATCTGCAGCACTGTTTTGTATTTGATTTAGAGACAGGGTCTCACTGAGTTGCTTAGTGCCTCACTGTTGCTGAGGCTGGCTTTGAACTTGCAATCCTCTTGTCTCAGCCTCCAGAGCCACTGGGATTACAGGCTTGTGCCACTGTACCCAGTTGAAAAAATTTGATAGATGAAAAAGTGTGTAAATTTTGCACTCTTTAAAAAGAGGTACAATTTTTTTTATAACAAAGAGGAAAAATATATAATTTCATGAGAACAGTGATCATGTTGGTCTTGTTCCTTAACACAATCCCAGAACCCAGCACAGTACCTGGCATAGATTAGAAACACACATTAGTTAAATAAATCAATAATTAAATTCAATAAAAGTGCATACTTTCTTTTAGAATAATATTCTTCTTCAGTAGGACTGAGAAAAAATGTGTTGCTAACCCTAGTTGATTTAACAAAGAAAAAAATTACTTTGATTCAAACAAGCCAAGAAAAGAAGGAAACAAGCACATAATAGCCCCACCACGGCTGAGTCTCCGGCACCACCCTTTTCACTTCTGTGAACATCTGGATCTTTTTTTCTGTGGTGCTCTGCAAACTTTAAAAGGGTTTAATTTAATTGGCTAGGATGTTCTGGATGGTAAGGAGGAAAGAAAGGTAACTTTATGAGTGAACAATAGTATTGCACGTAGCTCAGCTCCCTTCTGTTATGGTTTAAACAATGCACAATTGCATCCTTCCATCAGAGAGCATGGCTTTCTAGGAAGATGATGGAACTGTACATGCTACAAAGAGTATCTAAGAGCTCATCAATAGAACTCCTTTCATAATCTACTGAGAAGCCTAGTTCTTCAGATTCTAGTTCTTTAGATTCCTGTGATATGTACCCTAATATAGTACCCCAATTAGTTAGTAGGCATTTGTGTTCATTTACTCTGGACTTCTCAGATCTTCCCCAACACGTTGAGATAGTTTCTAAATGATGGGGCCAAAGATGGAGAGGGACACTCTCTTCTATTAAGGACTAAATATCTTCCATTGACTCTGGGACACAGGAAGGTTATCTGAAGCCTATGAACTGAATGAAATGGATACAGAAGATGAACTTTCTTATGGTCCAAAGAGCTCAGGGCAGTTATTTCCTACAATTTTTGGGTTGGGAAATTCAAGTTGAGCTGTATCAATGTCAACATATTCCAATATGGATTAGAGTCAGTGAGTTTTTTCTAGACTTTGGAGTTTTGTCTCTGTGATGCTGGATCTCTGTAATGGGTGGAGCTGTATATGATTTGTGGAGGGCCTCCAAGGCTATATGGGGTTGACCGTCAGTCACCAATTCTGCTTTATGCATGTATTTCAATTGCTTTAGCTTTTCCCTATTTTGTCATCTGTGAAGTAGGGAAAGTGAAATAAATCTATAGTGTTATGTCTTTTAGGTCAACTCAATCATTTGCTGGAATAGGACCCTTTGTAATGGAGAACTGAAATGTTTGCTGCTGCTGTTGGGCATCCCCTAGAAAGCAAAATCTGCCCCCCCCCCTGGAAACTTTGTCCTTTGACCTAAAATAGGGAATCCCTAGTGAATGTGGTGTCACATTCCCACAAACACTCTCATTCTGTTCCATACAATTCCCAATAATTCAGAATGTCTATGAAGAAGTGACTGGATGGCGCAATGCCACCAACTCTTCTATTGATCATTGACGGAAACATAAAGAGCTTTTACTATTTATTCTTTCATGCATTTGTTTCAATAAGAATTGATTGTGGATCCTGGACTACCTCCTGGGATTATCAGAAGGAATAATACAAACATATTTCCTAGATCCTTGAATCTCTGATTACACTATTTCTCACACCCAGCATAGTGAGATATATAAAATTCAGAGTCTTTCAGTTTTCTGTGCAGAAAAATCCAACCCAATGTTGTCTATCAACCAACCTGTGATACCACACAATGGGATTAATTGATGCAAAATCATGGAGATTTGAAAAAAGAAGAGAAAATGTTCATCCTTCCATTTCCCTGTCATTTGAACTCATTTTTAGTTTTATTACACTTAAGATTCATTGCACTTTGTAGCATATAACTACTTGGACTTGAATGTTTTCAGTCTTCATTAAGTAATTGAGAATGCAATATATGAAAAATCTCTGCCACAGTAAGAGTGCTTTCTTGTTTTGAGTGGCTAGCACTTTTTCTTTCTAACTATCTTATAACTAGTTCTTATTAACTGGCATAATGAATAAATATTATGAGGAACAAGTTGAGTTTAAGGTGAATATTATTGTAGTTTTACCAAGTATGCCAAGATGTCAGTTTAACTTCATCAGGAAAACAATTTCAAAAATTGGGAGGTAATTAGAATTCACATTATTACTTGTGCAAATGAATGAGAAAAGATGAACTGTGTATGAAACAGGAAAGATAGAGCGTTTTGACGTTGCTTCCACCTTTGCCTGTTATTTGCACAGAATACTCAGGAAAACTGGGACTTTCAATCAACTAAATGGCTTTCCCTCTGACTGCATACAAACCAGAGAGGATCAGTGACATAATGTAACGAAATTAAGCAGAAGCTATAACCATACTTGGAAACAGAGATATTTTGACTGTGGCACCCTCAGGAAGAATTTGAGAGTCAGCATGGATTATGTATGCAGTCTTCTCTCCCTACACCTGATCCCTTGATATCCTCATCTTATTCCAAAGCTTCAATTACCATCTCTACAAAAAGATACCCAAGACAAGAATGAGTGTCCCTAACCTCTCCTCCACAACCAGAGTTTTGGCTTTCACTCTGCCTTTAGGATGTTAGCTGATTCTTTGCTATCAAAGTTATGTTGCTAACAAGCACAGGTGAATTTTCAGGTGAATTTCTAGGCCTCTGTGAGATTTGTTTTCTACCACTTCTCTGTGAGGTATTATTGTTTGTAGTATAGGCTAATATTGTGACTAGTCTTAAAGGGCAATTACTTATTTGCACAGTATCCAAAAGTGATAATCGGTCATTTGTTTATCGAACACACCATTTGCCAGGCTAGTTAGAGACATGGGAAATAGAAAGGTCAATGAAATCCAGTCCTCCTGCCCTTGAGAATTTTGTTATCTATTGAAAAAGCTCTGGCACAGAAACAGGTAAAGTTGCAATAAAATGGATATAAATGCAAAAATAAATGTAGAAACAAAGTATTCTGTGGATGTAAGGAAACATTAATTTCGCCAGGAAGTTAGGGAATAAAAAAAAATGATTTTTTATGTGTATCTTGAAGAATGAAGAGATGTCCAGGCTAAGAACATTCAAGGAAGAGTAAATAGTATGTACAATGAGCATGGAAGGATATTCTGTGGTAAGTTCAGTGCGTACATGGAATAGCTGTTGGCCAGGCATTTTATGGTTACATTTAAAATGTCCTTTCATGTTGGATTCAGGAGTTTGGGCTTTGTCTTTCAGGTACTATGTAGCTATCCAGAATTATAAGCATGTGGGATTATATTTTGTTTTTAAAAGGAAGATAATTTTCGGAGCTATGTGGAGGATGACCTTGAGGAATGCACTAAGAGCTGTTAGAGGAGCAATTTAACAGACCAGGAGACCTCTGATGGAGAAGTAAGGGAAGACAGTGGCTTGGGATGGGGAGGAGGGGAAATTCTCGAGAGAATTTGGAGCAAGAAAGAGTAGGACTTGCTAATGACTTAAAAAGAGTGTTTCTGGGTGAAAAAGCAATTGATGTCTGTAATTTTTGTCTTGTGAGACTGGGTGACTCCTGAAAGACAATGAATAGGAGACACAAGCAGTCAGAGGGGGGAAGGTAAGTTTGATCTTGGATGGGATGTCCCTGCAGATATGTCTAGTGCAAAATATGAATCTCTGCTGGGAAGAACAAATAGAGATGGAGTGTAGGGAATTATTAGCAAATAGATCATGGTAAAAGGTATTGGTTTCAATGAAAAAAAAAATCAACACAGTTTACTCATATATCAGCAACCAATCCTCCTACAGAGTGTTGCCCCTCCATCACTGTATTAAACACATTGTGCCTTAAATTAGTGTGTGTGGTTGATATTACAGCAACTCTGAGAAATGGGCTGTTGCTCATTTTTTTTTTTAATCACTCTGAAGGGAAGTCTGGTGCATTTTACAGAAAGGTTACACAGTAATGGTAGGCAGGTTGTACCTCTTCACTTTTTTTTTTAGTTGTAGATGGACACAATACCTTTATTTTATCTATCATCTATCTATTTATTTATTTAATGTGGTGCTGAGGATTGAACCTAGTGTCTCACATGTGATGGGCAATTGTTGTACCACTGAACCATAACCCTCTTTATGGTGTTCGGTTTCTTTAGCATTATAAAGTCACACATGCTAAATCGTTTTCTTTTGGTATATTCATTTTGATTCCTGACCAATGTTTTTTTTTCTATTTTTAGTTAAAATGATTTTCCTGCTCAACGTTTTTTTTTTTCCATTTTACTTCCTTCATTGACTAACAAGACAAAGAAACCCAATGGTTATGGAGCTGATCCCCCCTGAACCCCATGATTCTCATTCTAAAGTGGAAAACACTAGGAAAAAGAAAAGAACTCATGCAAATGTGTAGTTGAATTTAATAATGAACACGTAGTTAAATATTTAAGAGACTAATTCCATCAGAAATTCCCAGTTTCTTCAGGAAAAAGAACAAATAAAAATATAATTCAACTAAATGAAATTTGGACTGACCTATCAGGAAAAAGGAGACTCGAATGTGTTCAACATTTTAGTTTTATCTTTGATACAGGGATATTTGGTCAATTTTCATGGACCTTAGACAGAACCAAAGATCATTATGTTGAAGTTAATCAGTAACTTGAAATGCCTTTTTCATGTGTTGGGAAGAAAGAAAAAGAAACAGATTGCTGTGGAAGTATAAGATGTTATTTCTGCAAAAATACTTGTATCTCTACCAATTTTAAATGTCAGTTTTATTCTCCCTAAGTTTATTTTACCTGTCTGCTTGGATGAGATTCAGAACAATCTATGTCTCAGGAATATCTTTCTCTTCTACATTTTGCTATAAAGCATTTGGTCATATTCTGTGCACTGTATGTTGCAAATTCTAAAACCATATTCTGTAGTAGAAACAATTCAAGATTTAACTTGGAAAAGAGTCACAAATGAGAATTTTTGTGTTCTGAAAAAATAAACCAGTAAGAGATGGACAACTTATATTCTAAAATATTAAGTGACATTTCTTTAATCCTTGAAATAATATTAATGTACTATGTGCCCATAAAATTTGCATATTAATAGGATTTTAGGATGTGAATGTGATTATGACATCACCTAGATTAGCTGTATCACTTTAAGGATAAGGAAATATTAAAGTGTGAAATGTTAAAGTCATATAAGAAATCATTAGTAAAATTTAATTAGAATTTCAATTGTCTGATTTCAAATCTGTGTCTCTTTTTACACATACTAGTGTATGTAATGACAATCTGATTTGACTTAATTTAAATGGAAAGTATCAGAGAGTATTTGATATCAAAGCTGCCTCCCATCCTAAGATACAAGTTTATTGTATGCCCCCTAGTTGTGGTTTATTTTTTCCTAATGTGAAGATTAAATTCTAGTATTTAACCAATTTTCATGGTCTTTAAATTGACAAAAAAGAAAAATGAAGACAACCAAACACTGGTGCTCCATACTTGGTGACTAATTCTAAATATCATCTGAATCCCCATCACCAAATATTAACAACCCTCAGTACATGGAAACAATGAAAGTATAATGGATATTTAGGTTCTAGAAACTGACATGCTAAAACAGGCAATAATGCAACCCATTAAAAACAAAACAACACAAAACAACAACAACAACAAAAACAAACAAAGAGGAATAGCCCTTTTACAGATGCTAGTTGGGGTGGCCCTAGGTATCTTGCAAAAATAATCAGGTTGCCATACCCCTGACTTTCTGGTGTCTTGGAATTCATCATCAAAGTTTTATCATCCTTATGTGAATTTATAAGGGAATTAGGAAGAAAAGCTTTAAACCCAGGTAAAAACATAATAAGAAACATATCCCTAAATATTCGCAAGAATACATTCTTGAAGAGTGAACTCCTAATCGAGAGAGAGAGAGAGAGAGAGAGAGAGAGAGAGAGAGAGAGAGAGAAGGAAGGAAATTCATTTGACTCCTGGATTTGTTATTTGCGATTTTGAATATTTGGGTTTCACAGTTTCTACCTGTACTTGGCAATAATTCTGAGCTTTCCCTGGGCTCATGGTGTGCACAGCTGCTTGTAAAAGTAAGGAAGTCAGGGTGAAGATGATACATGGTAACAAAAATTGTTATTCCTGTCAGACTTGAAAGGGCGAGAATTTGGATGAGGTAAGAGCTTAAGATGACAGTCTTAATTAAATAAAATTATTCATTCGTATTAGCACTTGGAAAGTCATCTAAAATAACTGCTTCTCTTAGATTCCAAAGCTTAAAAGGTAACTGTTGATACCTCTCTAAAGGCAGCCTGGAGGCCACTGACAACCTATAGCTAGAGCTGAATAAGCTACAAAGTTTGGTTTGGGAGGCTGAGAACTGCAGCTGAACAGAATTCAGTTCTGTTTCTTGCACATATTATTTTAATCGCATCTCCCTAGCATGCTCAATGTCGTTTTCTCAAATAACCTCAACTCTCCATGGTCTAAAGTGGAACATGTTTTCACTGCCCTTCAAAGACCAATGGAAAGCAGGAGAGATTCAAATCCAAGTTTTGTCACTTGCTGTGTGAAGAGGTGTAGATGGTTATTTTACTCAACTTATCTGAGCTGCACAAATCTCATCTTCAGAAAAGGATGATAGCATCTTCCTTTAATTTTTTTTTATAGAGGCTTAATATATCAGACACAAGGACACTAGATAAATAATAGGTATGACTGTATACTGTCCCTTCCATTCAAGCATTCAAGGGCTGGACTCTACTCCACTCCAGACCTCTTCAGTTTGGCTTCCTTTATCCTAGTCCCTCACACAAGTAGGTAACACTTGGCTTTACAGGGAAGTGAGTGTCTGTGGAGGCAGGTTGCCTCCCCAGCCCTCACGCCTGGAGGGAGTTCCACTCTGAGCCATCACCCTGGTGGTCCAGCTTCTGGGACATTTCATGCATTCAGGACCGTCAGGTGGCTAGGCCTTACTCTAAACCTGGTGCTTTTTCTGCTTTTAGTTTTCCATTTTCTGTTGACTTCCCTCCTGATATATTCTTCTGTGTATCTCTTCAATAAGCCCTGTGGTATTTTCGTCTCTTATGACCCCCCTTTTGATCTCTTTGCTTTGATTAGACATTGTGTGGCAAGAACACTGTTTCTTTTTGCCACTCACATCCAGGGCTTTGTCATCAGTGCTCTTAGTTGAATTCTCACCACTTCCCTCTGTGGCCCTGGTCCAAGCCACTGTCATTCTTTTTTTTTTTTTTTGGTACTGAGGATTGAACCCCCAGGGACACTTAACCACTGAGCCCCCCTCCTTTTTTTTTTAGAGAAAGGGTCTCACTGAGTTGCTGAAGCTGTCTTTGAACTCACGATTCTCCTGCCTCAGCCTTTCAAGCTACTGGGATTACAGGTGTGTGCCACGATGCCTGGCTGCCACTGTCATTTCTTGCCTGAAGTGATATAATAATCTATAACCACATATCTCCGCTTATACCTTTACCTATATCCTGCATGTACTCAACTTAGCAGCCAGAGAAATCCTTAAAACCAAAGTTGAATGCTGTCATTTCATTAGTACTTTAGGTGAGGGATGGTGCCATTTTTTCTATGTATCTCCAGGACTTATTATTGGAATGTAGAAGGTACTCAATAAATATTTTGCTGAGCAAGTAGAACTAAGCAAAGAAAGAAGGGGAAGAAATATTGCCAATTATTTGTCACATCCTCTTAACTTCTTGAATATTTTAACAATGTCATATTTTGTTCTTCACATCATCTTATTTGATAGGCAAAACCACTATCTATAGAGGGAAAACAGATGTGTAAACTGAGATCCAGAGAGGTTAAGATGTGCCCAAGGTTGAAATGAAGATGGCAGCCTGGTCTTGAACTCAGACTTCTTCTTCCAAATATCTTGATCTTGCTGTTATGTCATATTATACCTAAAAGTTTGGAGGTCTCTTGGGCCTGTCTATCACAAAGTAGGACTTTACAGAATTCGTTGCTTTTGGAATTATCTACTACAAAGCCAGACTTTGACATGGCAAGAAACCTTGAAGTGGGTATGCAAACTTGTCAGCCTGCTTAAATCCTCTACAAATTTCTTTCCTTCATGCTACCTTCAGAGAACATAACATTCAATATCCAACTTGAAACACCAGAATTATTTTTATATGCTTGCAAATACCCTCAACCAAAGTTTTCAGTCTGGAAATGGAAATGATCTACTGTCTAGGAAATCTGATTGTTTTCCATTATTACATTACATATGTATACTCTGGAAAAAATTTGAGAGAAAGCCTCTAACTTATTATAATCAGATACTCAATGATATTTAATTTTTGTCTGAATTAATATAATGTGTTGAAGTTAAAATTCTAGAAGCTGTGTTTGCTAGACAAATTAAAAATGTAATATGATCTGAAAGCAACATAAGTGAATTTACCTTCTCTTGTAAATAATCATTTTACTTCAGATATTTGCTTTCAGAGAGTTTGTGGGGCATTGTGGGAAGGAAGAGGGAGTCAGAGTTAATTTTATTATGTGCTTCATTTTCTAATCCTACAATAAAACTTCACCTTTCCAAAGTGCATAGATCAACATAGTATTAAAATACATATCATGGTATGTATTTCATACCACGGTTGTGGTCAACTAGATTCACATGGTTCTTTGTAACTGATTCTGTTATGCATCAATTTGTCAGTCTCAGTTTTTGCTACTTAAAAGTTGACTTTGAGAGTTCATTCCTTCATATGCATTTGCCTATTTCTGGAACTAGACTGTGGTAAGAAACTGTCTTGTTCCTGTCATGCTTTCATTCAAGTTCCTACAACTCTTAAAAAAATTACCTAATCTAAAAGATGATCGGTAAAGATTGTTGAGAGTCTTTCATTCCTAGAAAAGTATCCTGATTTAGGGTTTCTAACCTCTGTAAATTGAACTCTATCAACAAAATATTTTGATACATTGATTAAAACTTTTAAAGTATTAGGCATCCACTGTATGATATAAGAACTTCTTATTTGTGCCATCGCATGTTGGTTGACAACAATTGGGACAGAGTCTCATTTTCTCTTTCCAGGAGAAGATCTGAATGATAGTGTATACAGTCTCACTGAGGTGGTTGTTATGGTCTGGATCTTTAACATCCCCTTTGTAATTATCTACTATACTCATGTTTTAAACAATGTAGGAATGTTCAGAGGTGAAATGATTAAATTATGAGAACTGTAACCCTCAGTGGATTAATCCACTTAAGGAGCTTAATAATTTGAATGGATAATTGGGTGGAAACTGTGTAGATGGGGAGTGACTGGAGGAATAAGGTCACTAGGGATGTGACCTCTGGGATTGCATCTCCTCCCAGACTGTTCTTTCTCACTCTCTTTGCTTCCTAGCAGCTGTGAGTTGACAGCTTTCCTCCACCCTGTCCATCCACCATGACATGCCGCCTCACTTAAGGTCCACAGCAGAGGAGTTGACCAACCATGGACTGAACCTCTGAAATCACGAGTTCAAAATCAGTTTTCCTCCTCTCAGTTGATCTTCTCAGGTATTTTGGTCACAAAGACAATGGAGCTCCTCTGCTAAGCATCAGGCAGCTTGAATTCCACAGTTCTTGTCTGGACTACCGTGAATCTGGTTTTCAGACAAGGATTGCCCATTAAGTGAAACAAATAAATGAACAAATGACAGGCTCACACTTTGAGGAAGCTGTTCCTTTGATATCCAGAGGTTTTACATGAATAGCTGTTAGACCTTTTTGCACAAGACACCCCAGAATGTTCAGATCCCTTCTGATCATTCCCCTCCTGTGGCCCGGTAGCTCTGAGCTGCCCCTTCCACTTCTGCCCTGAAAAGAATTCCTGCAGGGGCAACTGTTCCTGAAGAGCCTCTATCACAATACCAGGGCGAGAAGAACACGAAAGTGCCTTGGGGAGGATATGCCGTAAGCAATTAAGAAAGATGTTGTTACCAATTCTTCCAGAAGCCTATTTGTCCAGATTTCATCATCTGAATAATTACATGCAATTCCTTTGTTTCTAACTGTGTATGTAGTTTGGAAAAGCATGATAATGTTCAACTAAAAATAACTTTTGAAATGCACGTAGAAATCCCTCAGATGGTTAAATATTTTAGATGCAAACAGATGAATAAAATAATTTAAAAATCAAACCTCAAATATGCTTTTAGGATTCAGAACTCTTTAATCATAGGCAGCTTGTCACTTTATGGGCACTTTCAGATCATAAAAAGGATGTATTATAATATTAAGAAGTGTCATCATAGTAAGCAGTATTGCAAAGTTGTAGGACACAAGGTTAATATACAAAAATCAATTGCCTTTTTGTATACCAGAAATGAACAATTGAAATTTGAAATGAAAAACACAACACCATTTACATTAGCAATAGCAGAATGAAACAAAATATGTACAAGTTTTAATGAGGAAAATTAGAAAACTCTGATGAAAGTATCAATATTAGATATTAAATTGTAATAGTGTGACACATTAATGCAGCATACGAATTATGGGAACAGGATGGGAAGTAGGTATACCAAACTCTCTGAACTTCTTATTCAGAATTTTGATAAACCTAAAACTGCTCAAAATATAAAGCCCATTTTTAAAAATGTCACCGAAGTGATATTGTTTTAGTCAGCCTTTTTTTTCTGCTGTGATTCAAAGACTTGACAAGAACAATTTTAAAGGAGGAAAAGTTTATTTGGGGCTCACTGTTTCAGAGGTCTCAGTCCATAGACAGAAGGTGCCATTCCTGGGGCTTCCACAACATCATGGTGGAAGAATATGGAGGAGGGAAGTGGCTCACAAGATGCTCGAAGAAGCAGAGAGCTCTGTTCACCAGATACAAAATATATACTCCAAAGGCATGTTCCCAGTGATCCATCTCCTCTGGCCACACCCTACCTGCCTACAGTTACCACCCAGTTAATCCATCAAGGAATTAATTCACTGATTGAGTTAAGGCTCTAACAACCCAATCATTGCACCTCTAAACTTTCTTGCATTCTCTTACACATCATCTTTCGGGGGACACTTCACATCCAAACCATAACAGGTATATGTGTAAAAATGTTTCTCTGTTAAATATAGCCCATAGATGAAAATATATCCCAAGAAGCAGTACAACATGTGCAGGTGACTCTGAGAAGCAGCATGACGCAATGGGTAGGATCTGGCTTTAGAATCAAACAGATTGGGACTCCAATTTGAATGCTGTAATTTGCTTGATATTTTCCTGGACTTATTCTCATCATCTGTAAAGCATGGGTAAGAACAGCTATCAAATATAAGTGATATTATACTGGAAAATCACATAAAACACTGTGGAACATACTATAATAATATCCAATCCTTAATGTATGAAGCTATATTTAAGGGCCAGTCACACTTCAGAATCTAACAAATAAAGTAAGAATAAAAGTTATTGGAAAAAAGTAAAAGTCATTATGCAAGAGAAGTTATTTGTTTGGCTATATATACATTCAGAGAACATTTAGTAGATTTATTAATCCACCGTTGTAAGTTTTATTCTTCTTATTTGCAATTGAAAAATATCAGAGATAATTTTCCAAATCTCTTTACCCTGTTCAAAACCATAACATATATTATCAATACCTCATATTTTGGATATCAGTCGAAAAAGCTTTCTCTTTTAAAGTTTGTGAAGGGTTTACATCGACTATGTTTGTATATATATATATATATATATATATATATATATATATATATATATATATATATATATACTATATGTATATTTATGTATATATATATATTTAATTTTTTTCCCCTGCCTTAAAAAGTGACATAGTACAGTCTGGATTCAAAAAACCAAAACCAAAATGGAACTCAGTGGCTTCCTACCCTGGTTTTTGATGGAACAGTTGCTTTGCTGAAAGTAATTGACAACTCATGAAGATGCATACTTTGAAGGCTACAGAAGACGTTTTTAACCCTACTGATTAAAGCAACAATTAGGTTCTTAGTCCTCTAGTCTTGATACTTGCTATGAATCATTGTGGCAGTAAGTTCAGGTTAAAAAACACACACTACTGCTGTTTGTGGGAGGCTCTGGTAAGGAAACCCAGAAGTGTTTCTCTCCTCTAAAGCAGGTAAGGCATCATGAAAGTAGATTTAAAAGGTCATGCAAAGTTTTCTTCATATTGCTAAGTATTATTATTCTGGATTTTGCTTTAAATTAAAACTTCTTAATGGCATGTGAAGACAACTTTCTCTCTCTCTCTCTCTCTCTCTCTCTCTCTGTGTGTGTGTGTGTGTGTGTGTGTGTGTGTATGTGTAGTACTGAAGATTAAACCCAAGACCTCACCCATGCTAGGAAAGGGCTCCACCATTGATCTACACCTTCAACCCTTTTTTTGCTTTTCATTTTTGAGATACAGTCTTAATATATTGCTGAGGCTGGCCTCAAACTTGTGATCTTCTTGTCTCAGCCTCCTGAGTTGCTGGCATGGGCCACAGCACCCAGCTCTATGAAGGCATCTTAATCGTATGTCGGCTGTGGAATCTGGATATTCAAACATTCCCTTTGATTCTCACCACAAAATCTCAAAAGCAAGAATATTAAAAACTCATCTGCCCACTTCACAATATGTAACTGGAGAATTAAATTAAAAACAAAATTGTACATTTGCATGATTATTATTTCATCTTCCCTCAAAAGATGTGTTTAATGACATTACTACTTATAAGAAATATATATCAGCCAAACAGTCATATTTTATAGGAAGCATATTTGATCTTTTAAGATAGACATTTATTTTTAAACAAGTTTACATTTCTCTGCATTTTCTCTAACATACCTGTATATGTAAGCTGTAACAAATTAGCCAGGCTCGTTTCTCTGTGAATTTTAATACTTCAGTGTATTCATCCAATAAGCTCTTGATTGTCTCATATATGCTAGGACCTTGGGCAGGATGCCAGGATACAAAGAGAAAGGAGGCATAGCCCCATTCTTAAGGAGCTCACAGTGTAATGGTGCGAAATGAACATGCAAAAACAATTACATTACTGAGGTAAGACTGTCAGGCCACATGTACACAGAACATGTGGATGGAGCCTCTTGATGCGAGTGTGGTGAGTGGCAGCTGCGGAGAGTTATTTTTTTTAAAATATTTTTTTAGTATCAATGGAACTTTATTTTATGTATATGTTGTGCTGAGAATCGAACCCAGTGCCTCACACATGCTAGGCAAGCCCTCTACTACTGAGCCACAACCCCAGCCCCTGCGGAGTGTTCTTTAAGGAGGTATCCTTCCACATGTGCTTGGAAATGCAGTGAAAGGCTCCATGGTTGGAACAGGGATGTGGTGATAAGGGTGTCCTAGCAGTGGGACCAGACTCTACGTGTAACTCCAGAGAGGCCTGAGCACACATTATGTTCACCAGGTGCACTATAATCTGTTTCATTGTTTTCAATCTATGTATGTTGAGGTTAGAGAGCGTTCACTAATATGAGTACCTGAAACATCTACTACAGGATGTTTACCAAATGATTCATTATCTCAGTTCCTGTTGTGGTTAATTTTTTTTAACCTCAGACCTCTAGAGTGGAAAGTGTCACTTATATTCCCATGATTGACTCTTTGGTGATGGTTAAGAATTTCATCTTTCACCTGGATTCTTCATCCAATCTTTGACCTATTCACCACTTTACCACTGTTGGTATCTCAAGGTAGTCTAGAGCTTTTATTTCTAAAGGAGAGATGATCCCATCATCCGCCTACCTAAAACATTCAGGAGTTCCCCATTGCTAGTAGGACTAAGTTTTATTGTTGCAAAGAATGTTCTTCAGAATGTGGTCCAGTAATTTTTTTCAAACCTCTTTTTCAACCCATCTCTTTTTTCTTCAAGTCAGATCAACTAAGCTTATATTATCATAAGTTCCTCATTGTTCCTCCATATTTCAGACCCTTTTCTAACTCACGCCTTTGTGTGTGAAGCAATAGACCATGTTGGGATTAAAAGTAACCTTCCGTGGTTGGAGCCCTGGGAGGGATAGGAGCAGAGGGAGAAGGTGAGGCAGCTAAGGTAATAGATGAGCACCAAGTGATAGAAAATTGCAAATGCTGTTCTAAGAGGTCTTGGTTTTCTTCTGCGTTCACAGTACTCAAAAATTCCGTCTAAAGTACTCTAAAGAGGAAAGAATATCTTACACTCTATTTTGAATTTTGGGAGCATAGACTGAAGTGGGCTATCTCAAATAAAAAACTGATTTGAAGTCTCTTTTCATATTTTGGCATTCCACTGTGCATTTTCTACTAGTTTTAATACAAAAGCAATATTTTAAGATTTTGCAATCAAGAAAATTGAATTTTGAAGATCATGTTATCCTGGGGTTTTCAATTGCCCTGGCACATTGCCATTTCTCTGGGAATTATGTATTTTAGATGGGGGATGCACCTGGGTGATAGGGAACCACTGGTATATTTGAAGAAGGCAGTGGCAGCAACAAGCTTGTGGCTAAATATTTTCAGCATACAAAAGAAATGGAATATTACAGTTGAGTTTTGGAAAGGTCGCTCTGGAAGATGAGTTTGAGGCTTGAGAATGTAAAAGGAAGAATGAATAGGGCAAGGTTTCAGTGGGATGATTACAGAAAGTGCTCAGGAGAACTCCCAGTTTTTGGTTTTGGTATTTGAGTAGATATTATGATTTGTTTAGAGAGATACAAAAATAATACATTTTCAATTTTGAACATGAAAGTGTGAGATTAGTTTGGGATATACAGGTGGAGACATCCAGGAGGAAACTGACTATAAGTTTGGAGATCAGGAAATCTCTCTCTCTCTCTCTCTCTCTCTCTCTTTCTCTCTCTTCATTTGGAAATCATAAGTCTATAAGTGGAAATTAAAGCCATGAAATACAGAAATTACCCAGGGAAGTAATATAGAGTCAAGGGGAGAAATATACACATTTTCTTACTTGGTGAATTAAGAAGTCAAGACTTAAAAACAATAAATGATTGCTCTAAGAACCTTGTTTCATTATCTCATTCAAAATGAAAAAGCTTCTTCTCAGCAAAGGAAACAATCAATAATGTGATTGGGTGTTCTTACTGTATTTGATAGGTCAAGTTTTACCAATGAAATTTGTCATGTTTTCTTAATCTTGCATCTGCCATGGCATAAATAACAAGGTGTTTTGTAAACAGTGGTTACCTGATATGCTATGTGTGTGTGTATTACTAGAGATTGAAACCAGGGCCTCACACATACTGGACAAGCACTCTACCACTGAGTTATAAACCCAGTCCACACAATAGAATTTTTTTAAAAGAAAGAAATTAACCAGTTACTTCTTGGAAATAATAGGACCACAACTTTGTTTTGAACAGATAAAATTCAAAGGAAGCTTAATATTGAAATTTAAAAAAAAATCATAGCAACTGCATATGAAAGTACCAATGAAAAAAATAAATTGATCACATGGTAAATTGATCAGTACTATTTCCTAGACATCTCTTCCAGGTAGAAGGATTACTTGTGGCATTCATTCACCTCTGTTTAGAACTACTTTGTTTACTCCTAGAGATGTTTTTCCCAAGTGCTGTTTGGTGACAGAGCCCTCATCCTCCCACTTTGACATGACACCCAGTTCTATCTTCTTTAAATACCCTAGAACTCTAGTCATAAATATCAGAAGTGATAGTGGATGAGTTCGGATCTGTTTCTGTTATAAGTGGACGCATGCTGCTTTAAGTAAGTGACAACTATGTACTTTTCCCGTGCATTCATAGAGGACCCCGTGGTACTAAAGTTTGATGGAAGTCCACTTGGAAATTCCAGGATAAAATAGAAATAGTGCATTGTTGTGCTCAGAGAGTCAGAAGACAAGCAAATTCTCATGAACACAACCCTTTTTCTACACTACCTTTCTATCCTCTGGAAAAGAAAAACTAAAGCATTTAGAAGGTTGCCTGGGCTTATTTTTCAGGCATTAAAAGCACTGGGCTGGGTTCTGTGCTGTCGTCCGCTAAGTAATGAATAGGTTGAGTAAAGCAGCATTTGCCTTTTTAAAATACAAGGGAACCACTCTCTCTGTGTCTGAGAAAACTGAAAGTGGCCGCCTGCCAGAGATTTGTGCAGCTTACTGGCTTTGGTAGGTGGAAAAAATTGCACAGACCAACGGGAGGGACATACCAACGCCCTACCCTCCAATGTGTGCCTGTGTGGCCTCCCCAGAAATACTGGACAGATGGCGAAGATCACCTTGGTGGTGTTTTCCTTCAGAAATCCAGGTCTGTGTGCAGGGAGCCTCCAAAGAAAGGGAGTCTCAGCACAGGGATGCACCTGGACATGGAAGTCAGAATGCTGTGTTGAGGTCTACCTCGGTGTGTGGCAAGTGTGGGAAAGCACATGTCACAATGGTAATGACAGAAGTTCACAGTGTCAAAAAAGATGAGGGAGGGTTGGAGAAGTTAATGGCTGATGTTAAAAAAATCTAAATGCCCAGAGGAATTAACTGGTATTCTGCAATTAAATTAAAAAGAGACTCTTTGAGTTATAAACCATGATCTTAATATAGACATCAATAGTTTGAATTCTATTCATAGTTATTGCATTCTGTGAAAATTATCTTATTGTCCTAATAACGAGTTTGGAGGTAGTGAGCTGAATTTTTTTTTGGGGGGGGACTATATTTCAAAGAACACAAAGTGAGGGTGCAAAAAAGACAAAGCAGAGAAAACAATATCTTTGATGCCTTGCTTTTTACATTGCAGTCAAATGAATATCACAAATGACCTTGGTGCTGCAGATGGGTTTAGATTGCTTTGGGAAAAAAAAAGTAAAAAAAAATTTTCTTATTGTTACAGATTTTATGGTGCACAGTGATGACATGGAACAAGTAGTAGTATTTTACTGTAAAAGTAACTAAAAAAATATCAGAAATACATGGGCAGTGTGGGGAGATCTTTGCTGCCATTAATTGAATTTTCCTCTGTAATCATTTTTCTAATACTTATCAAGATGTACCATCCTGTGCAGAGGTGAAGAGAGAAGATGAAGTACTGGAAGCATCCTACCTGGTTTTTCTCATCTCCTAAAATAGACCTTAAGTAGCACTTTCCCTCCACTTATTCTTAAATCCTCCACTGATGTCCTCATGTGGGGGTTGAAGGAAGGGATTCCCGAGAATCCATAAATAAGTGGAAAGCAATTGAATTCCCAGAATTTATTTATGAAGCCAATAAAGAAGAAAGCAGAGTTATGTCAAGTTACCTTAACAGGCAGCATGTTTTTCAGGTTTGTGGCACTTAACAATGTCCAAGTTGAATGAATTGATGTTGTTTAAGATATTTTCAATTTTAAGGCAAATGGTGGGGAGGATCCCAGGGGCCCAAAATGACAAGTCCCCTTCCAACACACTGGGGGCCAGCAGACATCAGAATCACAGCTGCATGGGTGAGGCCATCAGTGCACTGGATGCCTGAGGCTACCTCAGACTAATGCTGTTCTGGACTCAATTTAATGACTACTTTTCCTATGAGCATAACCTCCCTGACAAGCTTCTGTTTATGATTTGGCTTCCCATATAGGGGAGGAGTACAGGTTATGTCAGTTCAGATATTGGGGATTTTGCAATGGGTCTATTTGTAGTTAGATCCTGGTACACAGCTGTTCACCAGTTTGATTATTGAGGGTTTACATGGAAAGTTTGCATTTATGCTTTGTGCCCTGAAAACATTCAGATTTTGATCCGGAGATGCTGAAGGGTGAAAATGTTATTGCCTTGAGGACCCTCAGAGGCAGCCAGCCTGTCTTCATTTACTGATCTCGCCATGGATCGCTGTTGCCCAAAAAAAAGGCTATGCTGTAAGAGTCATTTGACTTCATTCTTTGTTAGTTCAGCAACAGTGGAGAGGCTGGTTCTGAAAGTAGGGTGCCCACGTTACCAGGAAGAACAAGGAGAGCATACAGAAAGTAAGACAAATAGCCTTCATCAATTAATACAATTCCAGCAGTGCTGAATAATTTATCTATCAGTTCTGCTTCATTTTTGGAAGCACTTGGGAAGTTATTGAATTTATTTCATTCAGTTTTTTGTTATGGTCATTTAACCACATGTTGCAACTATTATAACAGCCCATGACTAAGAGCTGACGTGAGGTCTCTTGGATCACAAGAGATTAGTCCCTTTGATTGTGCTTTCCTCCAGCCATGAGCTGCTGGGCTGGGAGAGAACAGACACAGAGGAGCTGGAACACTGGATTTAATCAGGGTTGAGATTTACCAAATGAGCATGCAAAGGGAGCTCTCCACAATGGCACCAAACCAGGATTTCCCTTCTTTCACTCAGGTTAAGGAAGGAAGGGAGGTCACCAGAGGGGCGGGAGGTGGAGTGAAAAGCAGAAAGGGGCAGTGGACTGTCAATCTTGGGGGAGGCTGAAGGGTAGACGAAGTAGTGGTGCTACAGGCGTGATCTGCAAAGATGGAAAGTAGGTTGCTTGAAACTGAGAAAATTCACAGGGGCCAGAGCCAGGCAAAAATGGGTTCAAAGCCAGCCTCTGACACTTGCTATGTTATGATGCCAGTTGCTTAGCCTCTCTCTGTCTCGGGGCTTTTCTTTTTTTTTTTTTTTTTTTAAATCTTTTTTCATTTCTAAAGTGTGAATAGTAATGTCTACTTTATGAAAAAGCTGCAAAGATCAAGTGCTGAAATGGATGTAAAGAACCTACCACAGTGAATAGCAATGCGTGATACTTTAGTAAATGTCAGTGCTTACATTTCTACTATTCAGTAAATGCTTTGAAAGGAGGAGCATCACACACACACACACACACACACACACACACACACTCAATGCAATGAACATTTTCTGAAAGAAAGCAGAGAGCTGGGCCCTTGTGCTGTGGGACTAGGTGAGTTTGATCTAGAGGCTTCTCAGAATTTCTCCAAACAGCTGAGGGCCTGGGCTGGGTTAATCTGGGGTTGGGAGGTAGGGAAGGGGAGAGCTTCAATACAGTGGGCAAGTGTAGGGACAAGCAGCACACAGTTCTACTTTTGAGACTTGGTTTTCATCAATCATAATTCTGTTTGGAGGGGAACATACGTGGAACCTGAAATTCTGATGAGCAGTGTTTGGTTTTTTAAATGTGTAAGGAATATTTTTGAAAAAAAAAACTGTGTTGTTCTTTTCAGGAGCACTTAATTGAGACATACTCTGTGGGATCCTTGGAAAATGTTTTTGGCATGTGAGTCTCCTAAGGAGGGGTTTCTTCAGTTATCCCCTGATAAGCAAATCGAGTCAGTAGACATTTCCTGGAAGTTCACTGAGCCTAGCACGTCATTGAGGAGGGGCAAAAGTTGATGGCTCTGTCTTTGGTACTCAAGTCATTAAAGAGTCTCCAAACTGTGTCACCACAGTGGCCTTGCTGGAAACCCTCGACTGTAGACTCAGTAATGAGACAGACTTGAGACATATTTACGACACATGTCTGAGGTGCTCAGTTTGAGAGAGAAGTGAGAGGTCGTGGGAACAAGCCAAAGCAAAAGATAATTGGACCCAAATTGAAGACAAAGCCAATCCATCAATGGATGGATTCACAGAAGGAGCCATGCTTTGAGAGAGGATGTTGAGGAATTCAGAGAACAAAGCTCATCAGGGAACAAAGAAGACAAGGACAAGGAGTTCTGCCAGCACAGAGCCATGTGCTTGGGAAAGGAGCAGACCTATTTTCTGTGTGATTTAGGTAATGAGAAATGCAGATGATCCAACTGTCAAATTGTTCCTGAGAGATCCAGAACTCACGCACAAGGTCACCTGCAGATAGCACCACGTGAAAAGAGGAAGTTATGCTTGGAAAACTCAGGAGGAAAGGGGTACTGAGGTGCTGCAAAAGGTTCAGACCACAGGAACTGCTCCAGCCAGTGCTGAAGGAAGTATCAGGGAAGCAGTGGGGCCATGCAGGCCAGAGCTGGACTTCTGGGTGAATGGGTTTAATTCTTTTTCTAGTAACAGGAATTCTGGCAATTGTGTGCTGTGTCTTTCAGATACTCATTATATTTAACTTGCTAATGACTGATGGTTTTATTACATCAATTTTCAAAAAATAAAAAACAAAATAAATAAAAGTCTGCATTTCAACCTGGCATTTTATGATTTTGTATTTTTCTTCTATTCATTATGTACATTAGTCACTGCACTAAAAAAGCAGTAAAAAGAGAGATGTGCCAAAAGTGCTAGAGAAAACATGTCAACATTCAAAGAATAAATAATGAAAAGTGTTTCTGTTTTAATACCACAAATAAAAATCAATCCGCCCCAGTTCTTCTCAAGGGTACCCAGCATCTCCATCCCCTGGGTATATCCATGCCTGCTCTTGGATCTGATCCTGCCATAGGCTACAAATTTAAGGAAAGTTTCATCACCTTAGGTCTGAGTCTCGTGTCTGTGATATGTGGACAAATCAGTTATACATCCACGTCATGGGTCACTGAACTGAGGCCTTCCTGGCAATCTTTATCTTTGACTTTCTAATTTTCATTTATTTGTAGTATAAGTTTCTTCTTTTAAGATCCTCACTATGTCTGGGCCCTTACCTTCTACCAAAGTCACTTGGGTAAGTTCTGAATGCACTGCTTGACCCTGATCATCCATCTCTTTCTCCTTGGGCGTTATAATTCTCCTATTATTCCTTATCTTCCTACTGTTCTCACCAGATGAGAAAAACCTATCTCCCCAGCTGGCTGGATGATGGTCAAAAATAGCTTCCCGATTCCCTGTCTTGGGCAAAATACTTGCAAGAAAACCCAAGCCCTGCAAACTTGAACTGAAGGGTCAGTGAGAAAAGCTGGCTGTGACGTGAGGGTTAGTTAGGGAATCTGAAATGTAATATTCTTCCTGGCACAGAGGACTCCGTTGACCTCCAGGCTCAATGACTTAGGACAGCTCTGGACAATTTCCAGACCCCACTTGCAAGTGCTCAGGGCAAAGCTTCTAATTCTGCGAGGCTGAGTCAGCCATTGGTACTTAGATGGGTGTGGCTGAGAACACAGATGGCAGGTAATAATTAGGGGAGATTGTGATTGAGCTGAGACAGGCTGAAATTGACAGCTGTGGTTCTGATTCACACAGTCAGGCACCCATTTCCCCAAGGACCATGCAAATCACGCCATCTCCATCTTGTGCCATGTTGTGTGTGTGTGTGTGTGTGTGTGTGTGTGTGTGTGTCTCTTTATTCCTTAGTTATTAACAAACCATATTGAATAATTACATTATTAATGATATCTCCCAAAGGTTTATAAATGACTAGCTCAAAACTCATTTAGCCTTGGAGATGATTCTGTTGCTGAACTCCACCCTCCCAAGGACCCTTTGATGCAGCTGCCTGAGGAGTCAGCTCATTTCTCCTGCTTCTTGGACATCAGGACTTAGGTGCGCTCATCCCTGCAGGGCCTGCTACAGAATGTGGTACAGCCCTGGCCCGAGGCTCCAGTTCAGAGAGACCGATTTCCCCACTGTTGCTAGACTCAGCATTATCTGCATGCCAATCACAAACAAAGACTGGCCGCGTCACTGCCACCAACTGCTTCGACCACCATCTGGTATTGCAGTGCCTAGGTTGCATTTGGAAATGAGGAGTGGGGAGGGGTCCACTGCTAGAATAAGTGCACTAACTGCTGCGATTCCTTGAGGTGTGACCATTGCTGTCTCTACTGGGCTCAGTGGCATTGCAGTTAATTGTTTATTACTGTTATCCATGATTATGTAGGGTATGTTCTTTTTAAATCATCAGTCACGTCAGAAACATTTAACTATAACTAACAGCTCTGGTCTATCTCCCGTTCCTTTTTAATTTCTTTCCCCTTCTTCCTCTGTCTTCCTCTTCTGCCATTATTTATAACTTTGAAATAAACAAATTGGAAGTTTGAGTCACCTTCTAGCTAGGACAGGTTATTCCAACATAGAATTGGAAATCTGTAGTCTAGATTATCCCTATTCATAATTTATGTCTTTGAAACTGTTGGGATCTCCTTTGCCCCTTGATCAAAATATCTGTTTTGAGAGTATGATAAGGAATCAAAACTTGTGGTTAGAATCATTGCTAATTAACATTAATAGAAAGCATCATTTTATAAAGTATAGTCTTAACATTACCTGCACTGGGTTACCAGAGATGCGTGCTTAAATTGCAGGAATCTGGCTGTGGGCTGAGAATCAGGATGACTCTCCAGACTGCATCCCCTCCTGTGCTCCTCAGCTTTTCAAAGCACATTAGATTTCAGGAACCCTGCATAGGAAGGGTTTGTAAACCATAGTCCCAATCATGCAATGTAAAGGATTGCTTCCATGGGGTAGCTAAATGGTCATGAGAGATAAGCATGTATCTGGGAGCCACCTCAAATTCCTTATGAGTATTCCAATTATGAGTGAATAAAAATGGAAGGGTAGAAATATATGAGCATGTAAAAATATCTGTAAGAAGCTATACATCAGTTTATTCCTATCATGAATACTCTATCTTATCCATTCTTTAAAGAGAGTAAGTCTCTTTTCTAGTATAACTTGCTAGCCTGTTAGAGCCCATACTACTGTCTGTCTTCTAGAATAATTATGCTGTTTTGAATTCATCAGTTTTTTTCAAAATACTGTTCCACAGGACACAAGTTCATGTGTCCACCAGAAACCCCCAGCCCGGTTTGCAAATGATGTTCCCCTACTTGAGCTCCCATAATGCACGTTAGTTTACTAATGATGAGAAGTGCTGCAGTAAGAAGCTTATCTTTTCTAAACCATAGTTTCTAAAACTTATTGGACAACAGAACGTCTTTAGAAGCATAACATTTATCGACGCTGCTCTATCTCCCCACTGCCTCTACTCTGGATGTCTCTGTGTCTTTCTCCCTCAAACCTGGTCTAAAGAATTTATCTTTGCTACTTATCATGTGAAGATTTGAACTGTCTCTTAATTTTTTGCTTAACCTCTCAAGCATTTTTTTAACACCTCGTGCATTTGTAACTGTTATCTTGACTCGGTATATACACATCATGTAGAATTGCATGCTTAGTGTATTTTATTGGGCAAATTATGCTGGTTTTGCCAGTTGGAAGGACTATTATTAAATGTAGCATAATCTTTCCTAAGAGTGTACTTTCCTGGTGTCTGTTACTTAGGATGAAGATGGTCCCTGAAATAAAAATTGAGACCTGGAGTGGCAGGCTCTAGGCAAGTTGAGAGGGAAGCCTGTTCAATTTGGGTTGTCCTATCTTTCTTGCTTTTAGGTAATCATTGTCATAATGATGACAATGCATCATGCAACTTAATGAAGTTTTGTTCAATGACTGGATAGTGATCCCAGAAAATGAAAATGGAGCTGAAAATTTCCTACCATCTAGTATTTTTACTGTGTCATTTCTATGTTTAGATATGTGTAGATACACAAAAGCCATTGTGTTAAAATTATTTATGTGTGCAGTATAGCCTCATTCTGTACAGGTTTGTAGTCTAGGAACATTAGTACTGTATAGCCCAGGTGTGTAGCAGGCTGTTCCATCTAGGTGTGGGTAATTTCTATGATGTTCCCACAATGATTAAATCATCTAATGACCCATTTCTCAGCATGTACCCCATCGTTAAGAGAGGCATGACTGTATTTATTATCATTTATTGCGCACCTATGGCCTGCAGTGTGTGCCAAGTCCTTGTTATTTTGTTTACTTCTGAAAAATAAACCAATGAATAAAGCATTATTAATGCAATTTTCAATAAGATTATAGATATTTAGAAGTCGAAATCGGTGCAGCTGGTAGCAAAGCTGGGATTTGAAGTTGTTTCTGTATGACTTCAGAGTCCATGATGATAATCATTCTGTCCATTCTCTGGTGGATCTAGAAGTTCTTGAGTGTGCTCCAGAGGTGGACAAGTTTAAAGGTGGCCACTTTTATGTGGAATGAGACTAGGAGCTAGGAAGGGAGGCAACTCCCCAAACTGAAGATAAATAATTGCATGTGCTAAGTCACAATCTCTCATGCCATGGATTGTGTGTGCGGGTGTGTGTTTGAGCATTATGTCTCTTTTATTATGCCTTAGCTGCTAATAAACCACATTTAAATATTCAAACTTTACCTTAATTGTTGTATGAATAAATAAGAGAAGATAAAGTGGAAGTGGCTCAAGGGGGACCCGTTTTGCACTCAGTACTGCAGTCTCTGGGACCCTTGGCCAGAGGTTGCCAAAGGGGAGAATGTCAGAGGAGATTGGTGCCTGCAAGAGTTAACTACTTTTAATCCTACCAGGATACTCTTTTTAATGCCTAGAATTTATTTTTTGAGACATTTAGCATTTTAAGAAATATATTTTCTTTAACAACTGTTTAGTAAACTACTTTAAGGAAGGGACAATTTTTTATGATCCTTTTTAAGGACCCATAATGTTTAGCATGGTAAATTGTTCCACGTAGGTGCTCAGTGAATACTGGGTAATAAGGGAGAATGAACCTCTCTCCAAGTTAATAAGGGGGGATGTTTGGGAACAGAGACAAACTTCACTCAGCATATTGTATGTGTCAGAGAATAATCTGGGGACTAATGATGAGATTTCATGTCATTGTTTTTGAAGTATACCCATTTGCTTAAGGTATAAGGCTAGTTGAGGGTTTAGTTGCTTATCAATTAAATGACATTTAGCCTTTTATGTTGTATCATTTAGCAGAAGGCTACTAATCAGAATTTCATTTAGCTTTCAATTGCATGATGTAGTGAAGCTTAAAATGGATATAATTTCAGGAATTTGCTTTCCCAAATTATTTTTGACCTGAGAAGAATATCTACGAAACAGTTATTTGTAGCTTCTATTATGTTGAATAGTTTCTACTTAATTAAAATTGTGTCTCTAGCCTAGAAATTATTTTCAAAGAAATGTTTTCTTGCTAAATGAGGTTGTTACATAAGGAAAACCAACACTATCCACTCACTGCTGATGCTTATTGAGGAGACAAATGTATTTCCATAAAATTCAAATAAATTGTTCTTAGGTTCCAATTGAATGCCATCATCTACAGAGATGATGCTTAGTTTTCATAAAAAAAAAAAAGAAAAAGTCAAGGATGAACAGCTTCAAGTTTGAGATGCGCATCTCTCATAATAGCTGACACAGAAATCAGCATGGCCCAGAGCATAAAAATGAGAAAAACCAAACACAAAACTTGAATAAAACTACGTGAATCCCAATTCCAGCTCCCCCTATGTTGTGCTTTGTGGGTCTGGTTGAGTACCATGTAGACTTGGGAAGGTCTAATGCACGCCTGTAATCACAGCAGCTTGGGAGGCTGAGGCAGGAGAACCACAAGTTCAAAGCCAGCCTCAGCAACAGAGAGGCAGTAAGCAACTCAGTGAGACCCCATCTCTAAATAAAATACAAAATAGGGCTGGGGATGTGGCTCAGTGATCCAGTGTCCCTGAGTTCAATCCCGGTACTAAAAGAAAAAAAAAAGGAGATTGGAGCAGTAAAATAATTACAACAAAGTGACCAACAGGGGACATACATGTCAATTGATAACTCACCATGGGTGGAACACTATAGCTTTTGCCTCCTTGTCAATTAGCAGGGTAAAGCCAGCACTGCAGATTGGTGGGGGTGGGGTGAGTTCATTAGCTTTTTAAAAAACTAATGAAGATTGTAAACAGTACTTCTCTCCAAGATTTTCATAACTATTATCATATATTTTTCAAAATGTCTAGAGTTTGTAGAAACTCACTGTTATTGCATAATTCCCAATTTTAATAACATTTTGATCTTGTATTGCACATGAAATGGTAGAATAATAGCTAAACTTTGTATCACTGTCCCTCGAGGCATATTTTCATATAGTAATTGCCGATTAATCTTCTACTTTTTGGTTTTTGCAGTTATTAATCCATGACATCGTCTCTATTTAAGCAGCTAATCTTTGAGGCATCAAAAAAAAATAGAGAAAAGAAGAAAAAATTGGCTTTGGGGATTTAAAAAAACTGAGGTCAAAAACAAGGTGAGATTTGAGAGAATTTGTAATTACCCAGGGTTAGCTTTCCCAGTTATATAGTCTGGACTTGGAGAGGTAAGAACTGCTGGAGGTTGTTCCCTGGAAACCCTGCTGCCTGTATTCTGTGGCCTGAGTCTCAGGGCCTGGAAGTGTCTGGAAATCTGAGACAGAGACTGGTGCCACTTTTACTGAGTCAGGATTAGGAAAGCAGCAAATTCCCAGAGTTTTTCCATGGCATAGGAGCAGATGGAAGATCATACTTGATGTTCAGGCAGATGGACCTATGCCAGTTCCCGAGAGTCCCCGTTGTCTCTAGGGTGGCATGAAGAGGAGCAGACTACTTTCCCACACAGCCTAGAGTAGTGCAAGTGTGGGACAGAAATTCACTGACTTCCAAAAACATGATGGTCACGGTGAGCCAGATGGAACAGGAAAAATGAATGAACGGGTAACCCAGATCCAAAGTTCACCCTCCACTGATGCTCTGGCATATTGCAGACCCCACTCCCCCAAAACTTGTATGCAACCCTGAAATAAGGTCAAGATTTGATGAAAACTAAGTTTTGTTTTTTTTTTTCTAACTGAGGGATCATGAGCTTGTTAGGGAAATTAATTTTAGTTATAGATTAATAAAAATGATATGCTTCTTACACAACTGATTTGTGGGCCCAAATTAGTTTCCATGACCCAACTGTACTCATATTCACCAACTCTGGTGCAAAACACTGGCTGCCTTCATTGCTTTTTTTCTAAGAGTATTTAGCTCTCCCTATTTTCATTTCATTTCTCAGCTCTGGTGAGAATTGTTATATAAATAATGAACAGCTATTCTCGTATTAATTGAATGGTTTTGTTGGTATTAAATAACAAAGATCACTTAGATACATACTTGATCACCACCTGAGGGTACTGAACTATTTTTCTTATATATTAATGTCTAACATTTTTCAACCTAGGAAAAAAAAAAACCCTGTATCACAAGGGTACACTTTTTAGAATTTTATGAACCATGATTTTTTTTTTTAGTTTAAGATCTGCTATCTTGTTCTCTTTAATGATAATTTCCTTCAAGGTGGTTCCCTTTTAGTCCATTACCATATCTGTATATCTATAGATACATACAACAGTTTACTATTATTTTTGAAGATTTTCCCCCTGTTGGCAGGCAGCTATGGGTAGAGGGCACTTAACAGTGGGACAGGGAACCAGATCTTGTTCCCAACTCTCCACTTACCATCTGTGTCTTTGCTGAAGTCATTTCTTTTCCCCTGGTCTTAGTTCTCTTACCTGTAAAATGAGTGATCCCATTAAGTCTTTATTAATGCAGAAATTCTCTGATTCCTTGGGTACTTGTTTACTGTGAGATGATAACCCAAACCAGTTGAGACCAGCAACTGGGGCACACTTACAAAATGCACTAAAAATTACATTTTTGTAAGTAAACTATTGTGTCTGTTTGTTACTGTCAATTTGGGCGTGATCCACAGTTTAGTGGGTAAACAGAGGTAATTCAGAAGTGCCATCTTTGTTACCAGGGGAAAATCGAGCTGGCTGCATATCATGGAGATAGGTAGCTAATTCATAGGTTGGACACTCAACAGGGAATATCTCATTATCACCATCTCCAAGTCCTCCTCATTCTTCCTCAGTTTCCCTAGTAACTGCTCAGATTGAGCTTTCCTGGAAGCAGACCCTGAGACAAGGATTTGGTACAAGATGTTTATAAGGAGGTGATCCCAGGAAGCCTGATAAAGGAAGTGGAGAATTAACCGAGAGAAGGGAAGAAAGGTGACCTGGTGTTCTCTCCAGCTGAGAACTTCTAGAAGACTAAGTAGAAGGTGTCCCAGAGTTGTTCTCCTCTGAAGGGGCAAGAGAACTGGGGCGCGAATACACTCATTTCCATCCTTCACTTGTTATGGGTGTTAACTCTCCCAAACTTCTGACTGTCCCTGGATAGGCCTGGCATGTTTCTGTGGCCATAGAAAGCCCAAGGCCAGAGTGTCACAGATGCTTGTGGTAGGTAGCAGGTGGTGTGCATGGAAATGGGCATGGGGGTGCCAAAGGGATTTGGGCAGGACACCAGCAGCATCTGCCACAATACCCCAATCCAGGCAATAATATGTTTGTGCAAGGATCCCCCTCCTAAGCTCAAATTCCTCTTACTCTCGTTCCTTTTACATCTACCTCTGGCACCCACTCCGTTAGATGTTGTGACTATATAATAATATACACAAACCCACCCAAACTAAATTGGTTGAAAGGGCAAAAGCAAGCACAAGATTTGTAGTCATTAATTTTGGAATATGTTCTTTGGTCCTTTACATGAATCCTTGTCCTTCCCAGTACACAGAATTTTTTCATGGAGAATGTAGTTAATATATTAAACTATTGTTTCCAGATTGAATTACATATATTTTCAGGTTTATGTCTTTCCAAAAGCTGGACTTACTCTAATTTAGGTATTCCTTAGCCAATATCCACCCGCTCCTTGTGTTCTCCCTGTTTCCCTTTGCCTACCCACGTTCTTAATCTTCCGAGTGTAAACATCCTTCACCCACAGAAGCCTTCTCTGATTCCCATGATTAGGTTGGATTTACATGTTGCCAGCTCCAAGAGCAGGTGATGCCCTTTCTCAGTTGTGCTCACCACACTTGTGATTCCTGTTCACTAGCAGCCTTCCAGGATACACTGCAAGGGTCCTGAATCCCAGGACCAGGATTTTGTTCTACTTCTAGAACCTGGTCTAGTGATTAGCACCTGGTAGGCATTGATTAAAATTTGCTGAAAGGTTGTATGAATAAGCCATACCATTTTGTGTTAATTAACACTTTAAAAGAGAATTGATTTTACTTCTTCTGAACATTTTCCTAATGAATTTATAAATCTATTAAAGGTGGGGACGGCTTCTTGTGCCTTCCCTTTAGAGGGTTGTATGCAACACACCTCACACACTAGGAGCTTCAGAATGATTGCAAACTAAATTAACTTGTTAACTCCAAGGCCCCATATTACTTGTTTTGGTAGAGATAACTTGGACCTCTAAGGACAAGTTGCAAGATCTCATGTGAAATACAGCCACAAATCAAATGGAGCAAATTAATTGCTGATCAGGGACGAAGTAACAAAATTTGGTTTCAAATACAAAAACAATGAAGAAATATGTCTTGTGATTAGGATAAATAATGAAGGTACCAGAAATAGACATTAATTGTAAAGGTGTAGGGAGTGCTCAGAAAAATTAAAATGTTAGAATATGTGTGTCAATTGGTCTTAATAATGTACACAAACCCACCCAAACTAAATTGGTTTAAAGGGCAAAAGCAAGCACAATATTTGGAGTCATTAATTTTGGAAAAAATAGATGGGAGGAAAGCAAACTAAATTTTGAAAAAGACAAATCTGTTAAGATCAATATCCATTAAAATAGCATATTTTAAAATACATTTTTAAAAAACCTTGTATATAACAGAATGATGCCAATAATCATTATAAAAGACAAATGATTATTTCAGGGGAAATGTGTTGTATCTTCCTAATACAAAATTAGAGAATAAATAGAAGAAAAGAACATTATATCATCACATTGATAAAACTTATTTGTTTATGGACTAGTTTCTAAAACATACCTTATTTGTTTATGGCCTATAATGTATGTGTGGATTTTTTTCTAAGCAGAGGCATGGTAATAAAACTTATCCATCTCAAAATAGGAAGAACTTTGAAGCATTAAACAGTGTATCATGGAAAGTTTCACATGCACCATAGTATTTAAACAAAATTGAGTAAAAAGCTACTAGCTTTTCTTGAATAACATTTATCTTATTAT
Organism: Urocitellus parryii; assembly: GCF_045843805.1. Classification (NCBI taxonomy): domain Eukaryota; kingdom Metazoa; phylum Chordata; class Mammalia; order Rodentia; family Sciuridae; genus Urocitellus; species Urocitellus parryii. The sequence goes on from NC_135532.1 coordinate 66,531,300, forward strand.
TATAAGATAAAAATGAATTGTGATAGAGTAGCAAAATATCAAGTATTAGGCTCTATATGTAACTTCTACCTTCAAAAAGTACGAAGAATGGACACATATGTATTTATGTACATACATAAGCAGATGTAGTATCTTTTAACATTTCCTACAGATTTTTTTTTAAGAATATGATGTAAATATTAATAAGGACAAAAAAATGTAGACAAACTCCATTCTTATTTCATTGTGCAGCATTGATTTGTTATAAAGCTATCTGTCTCTGAAATATCTTCCTGAAAGATGTGCACATACAAATAAAAACACATGTGTTATAGCACACCGGTAAACAAGGCTTGCCAGGTGTTCTCAGAGGTTCTGAGCCAAGGAGGGCTACACAGTCACATGATATTGAACATGTTCAGCCCATGAGCATTAACACATCAAGCAGTGCGCCCGAGTTGAGTGCATGCTGCCACCATTTTGGAGCTTCCCTTTTCCCACAGATTTTGTGATCTGTTTTACAATTTTGAATAATAGTGGCTGACAGAAAGTGTGTAATTGATCGACTTGAGGAGAAACAAAGAAACAATATCATGGTCGATGATAAAATGCACAGTTTATATTGACGAGATAATTTTAAAGAAATGGTCATGTGGAATTGAAAAAGGTGATAGAAAATATGGGACTATTGTTGATCCTTTGACATTGTAAAAGCAACAAGTATACTGTTGGTATATAGGTATACTGCAGTTGTATCTCAGGAAGACGGATCAATGGATCAATGTTATGTGAAAGTTGGTTGGAGGAGCTTGTGACCTGAGACACATCCTTGGCTTCATGGAATTTATGAGACCAGAAGAGCAGTTGCAAATTTTAAATACTAAAAAAGTATTTCCATACAGTACTAGCGTGATTCAGGTAATACACCACAGGCTCCCAAATGTTATTGAAAAATTTTAATTCATCATAATTTTAAAAAGGTTGAAAATATAGCAGAAAATAAAATTTCAGCATAAAATACCAAATGCCAGTTTCAGAGCTAAATCCCTTCTAATAGCCCCAAGACATAAAGAGAAGGGAATGATTAAATTGGTGAAGATTATTCAAGATGAGGACATTTTCATTTACAAAAAAGAATAGGTCTTAAAATAAGTTCTTTATGCTTCTAACTAAAATACTTTTCAATGGTAGCTCATAAAGCTACTTAAAAAATAAAGTAAGATTCTACCCACAACTTCCTACTTTTACTAGCCATGAAAAAAAACCAGATACAGATAGTTTAAATCACTGGCTCAAATCCACCCAGACTACAGAGAAATTAAATACAATAATATTCAAGATATTTCTCACATTTAATTTGCTACTTTTTGCAAGAGATTAAAAGATCTATGAGGTAAAGACTCTTACCTTTATGAGTACCCATTTCAATAAAGGAGCCTATTAAAATTGGGTTTGGAATCATTGCTTTCTTGAATATCTGCCAGGTTGCCTGTGGACTGTGTTACACTCATCTGATGCTATGGCCCTAATGTTCACCTTTATCTAGTTTCCTTCAGACTTCTTATAACACAGAAGACAGTTAAACTCTTTCTAAAAGAGTTAATGTGAGGTGAGGATGAACAGATGTTCCCTCTACTCCATCAACCCTATATTCATTTAATGTGATACTCTATGGGTTCTTGACTATTTTAAAATCTTGTTCTTTTCTCCTTTTGTTGATTCAAGAGTGTCCAATAAACATTCTTTATCCAAGTTTTTTTCTTTCCCTTTATGGTGAAAGTCTTCCCCCCCACCCCCCAGGCCACCAAGAATAGTAACTAGTTTGGAACTTGATTCCAGGAATAGGTAAAAATATACTAGACCTCAGGGGAAAGGAACTGGTAGAGTCTGGGATTGACCCTGGCATCTTAGGCCTGAAAGTGGTAAAACACAGTTATATCAGTGAAGGAAGGTGACACAATTTAGCAAGCAGTGGAGAAACTGCTGGCTTCCCAGTCACTCTGGGATCTGTGTACATTGGAGATCAGATTGGGAATCAGCTTGTTACCATTGGGTAACAGCTGGAGGAAATCAAGTGGAGATAAGATTGGCTGCTCTCAGTCGCACTAGGTGGCTTTGAAAAAGGGCAGAGCCAAAGCTTAAATATGACATTCCCAAGTCTTAAGCTTACCTAGGGCTTCTCTATGACAATGCTAGTAGAATCTCTTGACTCTTAGAATTGAGATATTAAAAAAACAAATGAAAAGGTCAGTCATGGGATGCCAAGTTAGCGCATTATTTAACACACTTCACTTCCGTGTGTCTTGTGGGAAAGATAAAGGATGAAATGGGACAGAGTGAGACCCTGAATATTGAATTTGGATATGTAGGAGGAATGGAGAACTTGAAATAGTCACAAATGCCTAAATCCTTAGGCTTCATTGCCAGTTGATGCAGATCAAGGGAAATTATTATTATTATTATTATTATTATTATTATTATTTTTCATCTTAAGAGGTCCTAGCTCTGCTTGAGTCAGTACTCCTTGGGTCCTAATCCTTTTTACTTTATCGTCAAATTGATGACCATAATTGGATTTCAGCCCACTCAGTTATGATGTCAATCTTGATTACAGGTTTATACAATAAAACAAATATATCTACCCATTTATATGATAAAATACCCAGGGGAAAAATTCTGACCCTGTTCAACCAATATAGATTTAAGATAGTTTGATTTAAAAAAAAATATGTGCAATGCAATTAAATGGGAAAGAAAAGTAGTTTTAATTCTTTGGTACTTTGGCTAACTAGAAGCTATACAGAAACTTAATCAGGCTAAAGAAAGTTAAGATGCCATAAATGACTTGCCATAATATTAATCTATCTATCTATCTATCTATCTATCTATCTATCTATCTATCTATCTGCCTATCTATCTACCTATATAAAAGGAATCAAAAGAACGTGGCATCTTTTTAAAAAAAATATGGTTATGTGGTTGTGTGTGAGTGTGTGTGTGTGTGTGTGTGTGTGTGTGTGTGTGTGTGTGTGTGTGTTTGTAAGTCAGGGATATTGCTAATGAAGTAGTCTGCCTGATTAAAATGGAGATGGGAAAGATCCTGTGGTATCAGCAGGTGCAGAAGCTAAGCCCAAAGCACCTACCCTCCAGAGGTTTGTGCTTGTGCTTTCCCTAACAGAGACATGTGTATTTTACATTGAATTATTGATCACAGAGTCTATGGATATTAGAAATATGGGCAACTCACAAAATTCCTAATAAATTTGTGTAATTGTTTCATGTCTGTGGAAGAGCTTGCCAAAAGGAAGACATAGTCATTGCACTATTTCCAGGCCTGTGGTCAGTTTTTGATGTAAATATATTCTGAACAAAAGAATGTATGTAGACCTTTCACCTGTTTTTGGATAATGGCTCTTAAATTATACAATTCTGGCAAGGAAGAAAGGCTCCGTGATTCACAATGGCCTGAACAGAAGTTTACGGTATTCAGGTGAATACCATCTTATAGAAGGCACAGTGGGATCTATAGAAACTTTTCTTTCTTTTCCCCTCAATTTTCTGCAAGTTCTGGGAAAAGGTATCATCAACAACTGGTCAAATACTCATATTTGTTTCTTGACTCATGAATTTATTATAGGAAAGGACCAACATGGAAGTCCTGGATCTCACCTTCCTCACTAAAACATTACACCAAGAACAATACAACATTTCAATAGAATTCCAAAGATTAGTGCTACCAGGAATGACTGATAAGATAGGGAGTGGTCATTTCCATCACAGCTCCATTTAACTCTCCAATTAGGCTGATGGGGAAGACAGATGGGTCTTGGAGAATGAGAGTGGATTATCATAAGCTTAATTAGGTGGTGCCTCCAAGTGCAGCTGCTGTTCCAGATGTTGTCTCCTTACTAACTCAAATCAACACAGCCTCTGGCAATCAGACCAGGCTGCAGTGTAATCATCTCTACCTGGCAGCCCCTATGACCCAGCAGATCCAATGAAGCTTGAACAGTTTGTGGTAGATTGGGAGGTTTTATTGGGCCCCAACGGTAAATTCACAGTTGAGACTCTTAATATTTTTGTAATTAAAGCTATGAACTTTTCTGCTATTTCTCAATAGCTCTTGAATTGTTACTGGACCTTGGTAGAGACCAAATGCCTGAACTGTGACTTGAGATTCCCACTATGCACTCGTCTGGAGATCATCCACCAAAGACAAAGCAAGGTATACATTGATAGCATACTTGATCAAATGGAAAGTACATACAGAAATAGACCCAAACCAATTCTGAGTACATGAGTTAAATTGAATAAGAACGTTCATTCTTCCCGTGGGTATCTTCACTGCTATTTTGTCTTAATACCACAGGAAGGGCCTATGGAGGGATTCTGATCACTGGTTAGTAACCTGAGAATTCAAATAAGTGGACAGTAGGTAGGTAGATTGATGGATGGATAGATAGAAAGATGGATGAACAGACAGACAGATATATAGACAGACATAGAGATAGACAGGCAGCCTGGTTTAAATATGCTTTTTTCCCCTTATTTCCTGGACTAGCATTGCCAGACCTGATTGTACTACTCAACTCAGTGTTGCTCATTAATGGAAATACAACTTGTTGCCTAATTTTCCTGGAGGAAGTCATGAGTTCAGTTAAGTAATAGCATAAAACAATGGAAAATGGTTAATAGTTTGAGCAGATGGTTAGAAATTTGGAAATAACAAAACTATTTTCATTGAGGGTAGTGGATAATCTCTTGGAATATACCTAGAATGGGGAAGTGTTAGGATACCATTTAAATGCTCATTGAAAGTCTCTTGAGGGTCAGGATGATAATGAACCACTCTCTCCCTATGAGTTTTCTCAGTGGTGTCTTAATGATCTCATGAATAATCTAGGAATGAATGGTAAAAGTGATGAAGACCATTGTAGTAAATTGTATTGTGTCCCCGACCCCTACAGATATATGCTGCTTCCTAATACCTGGAACTTTTGATTGTGACCTTATTTGAGAAAGGGGTTTTGTGGGTGTAATTACATTATGGAATTTGAGATGAGATCACTTGGATTATCTGAGTGGGCCCTAAATCCACTGGAGGGTATCCTTATAAGAAAGAAAGGAGGAGAAGACACATGCAGAGAAGCCATGTGAAGATGGAGGCAGAGATTGGAGTCATGCATTTACAAGCCAACCAATACCTAAAGTTACCAGAAGCTAGAAGAACCCAGGAAGGATTCTGCCTAGAGACTTCACAAGGCTCAAGGCCCTATTGACTTTTTGATTCTTACTTCTAACTTCTAGAACTGTGAGAGAATGTATTTATTTTTTTTAAGCTGCCAAGTGTAAGGTAAATGCTTATGGAAGCTACAGAAATTAATATTCCAAGAACTGAGACTTCTTTACATTAAGGCTTTCTTTGCCATTGTCATTGATGAGGACTTAATTTTCTAGCAGAATCTGTTAGCCCTAAGCTGAGGAGATAAAGACTGGGTGGAACTCTTGGCAGGTTGATTTGGATGGGTTCCATCAAGCATTTGTACCATTGAAAAACATTCAGGATTTGGAATTGCTTTTCCTGCCTGTTATGCTTCTGGAAGTACCATAGATTATGGGCTTATCAGGTGCTTTAGACTTCACAAAAAAATAAAAATAAAAATGCTCATTTCTCTGACTATGCAGTCAGTCAGCTGTTTGTGAGAAAATGAGGTGATGTGCTGCTGCTCATGAGACTATTAGTTTTATCATGTAGTCCATCATCCCAAAGCAGCTCACAGAATAATTGACTGGTCTCTTGAAGGTTACCTATGGTCCCATCAGATCCCCTTGTGAGACTGAAATATCTATTCAGGCAAGTGATATATGAAATAATTTCTCTCAGAGAAAGAATAGAGAATATGAGTCTGGGGAAGAGGAGATAATAGTAGGTTTGATATTTCTCAAAATGTACTCCAGAAATTTCTAACTTCAAATGCCCCTGGCTTAGCAGGTTTAGTAAGAAAGGGATGACTATATACAGCACCATCAGGCATCATAATGAAGGTGGTAGTTTTTTTTTTTTTTTAACCCAGGGATTGAACTCAGGGCTGCTAAGTTGCATAGGACCCCCCTAAGTTGCTCAGGCTGCCTCTGAACTTACGATTCTTCCCTCTCAGCCTCCTGAGCCTCTGTGATTACAGGTGTATGCCACCGTGCCTGGCTGCAAAGGTTATTTTTTTTTTTAAGAGAGAGTGAGAGAGGAGAGAGAGTGAGAGAGAGAGAGAATTTTTAATATTTATTTTTTAGTTCTCGGCGGACACAACATCTTTGTTGGTATGTGGTGCTGAGGATGGAACCCGGGCCGCACGCATGCCAGGCGAGCGCGCTACCGCTTGAGCCACATCCCCAGCCCCTGCAAAGGTTATTTTGAGTTGGAAGTTGAGATGGCTACTTGGCTTTTAAAAAAGAATCCTCACTATGAACTGAATATATTATAAGGAGGAATTATGGTGCTGCCTGGGGTGATTGATCTTGAAACTGAAGGAAATGGAGTATTTAGTTCACAATAGATGTAGAAAGGAATATAGGTAGAACCACTGAGATAAGAGCGGGAGTGGAGATCTTTGTACTATCATACTCAGCAATTTAAAATAATTTATTAAAAATAACTTAAGGAATGCTTTTATTATCATGGCAAATGAATCCTAATATTACAAATAATTTAAAAAACCAATAAAAATAAAACAGTAACTTCAGTTTCATATAAAAGCACCATCTAGAACTCAGAATTCTTATGAATAAGGGTTTGGGTTATCCCACATGTAAAGTTACACAACCAGCTTTTGTTTTGATAGAACAGGAAGCATGGAATGAGCAGTGGTGGAAACATATTCATCTTCATGATTTTGTACAAACGAAGACTGTAGTCACTTCTATATTATCTTGCACTGTCTCTCTATATACATGCATGTATATTTAGCTGATTTATGAATGTATACTTAGCTTTTTTTGCTTATCTATACTCCCATAACATATAACACATATTTGGTTTGGAGGATGAATAGTATTTTGTGGAATGAAGGAAAAATTAGAGAAGTAATAGACATTGCTTAAAGATCTGGGACATGTAGTTTGTAGTTGATGAAACCTTGGAATGTCTCCTTGTTGTAGGAGTAAAAACGTGTGTTTTAATTTTATTGGATGATGTTATATTTTGCAGAAGTACATTTTTGGAAGAAGAGTATACTTTGTTCAGATTTTAATTTGTGAAAGTGTTTTAGTCTAGGGAAACATATTTTTGCTACTCAGGTGCTCAATTTCCCAAGTTACACGAATTTCATTATTTTGAAGCCATTACACTTTACTTCTACCTCAGAACCCTGAGTGGGATAGATGTTCCTCTGTCTCTGTGAGTAGGGTGTATACAGATGACCTAAATTTGGTTTATGTGAAGTGCTCGTGCTCAGGACTTTTGAATCTTGGAAAACTGATGCATAGGAACTAGAAAATATCTGGTTATTTCAAGGGTAGCTTTAGTGTTATTGGTGTCCAGTGTGCATGATGCTGGTTGTGTCAGTGTTAGTGGAGAGTTCAAGGGGAGTCTATGAAGGTGGCTAGTGTGCCCTAAGATAACCATTCTGGTGGAAAATTCTTGACTGTAACCCCGGTTCTTGCTAATTCCGAGCCTGGTTCTTCAACATTGTATAACACAAAATTCATCTGGTCTTTGTCTTGGTTACTAGGAGGGAACCTAGAAATCCTTGGAATTTCCTGTGCGATTGAGGAGTATTTTTACGGTGAGCCCTTCATGTCACATCTAATAATTGATGCTAAGTTGGTGACTTGTGGTGGCCCTAGATAATGACTCAGGATGAACTGGGCCATGCCAGAAAGCTCAACCACAAAATTAGAAGATTAGGGGCTACATGATGTCAGTCTAACCTCCCAACTTCCACTGAGGCTAAAACAGCTGGAGATTTAGTTCTACCACGTGGCTAATGATTCCACCAATCATGCCTACATAATGAAACCTCAATACAAATTTTGGATACCCAAAGCATGAATGGACTTCCCTGAATGGTAATCATACATTAGTGTTCTGGGAGCATGAAGCATCCTAAGGACATGGAAACTATATTTAGGACATTCCCAGACCTTGTCATATAGATTTCTTCATTTAGGTGGTCCTGATTTTGTGTCCTTTATAATAAAAATCTAAACCTAAATATAATACTTTCTTGAGTTCTTCAAGTTGTACGAGCAAATTATTGATCCTGAGAAGGTAGTGATTATCTCCAAATTTGTAGCTAGCTGGCTAGAAAGATAGGTGGATTGGAGCTTGTGGTTTGCATCATAAGTGAGGGGAGTCTTATAGAAACTTTACTTTTAACTTGTAAAATTTGACCTAATTTGGGTAATGAAGACCCTAATTACATTGATCTGAGTTTCTTGTCAATTCAGTGAGTCACCTGATAATTGATAATGCTCCAGTAACTCTTTTTTTTTTAATTTCAATTTTTGCTTAGAGTAACTTTCCATTGTTTGTAATTAATAGAAAGCACCTGATAGTATAAGGACGCATAAAAATTATACTCAAGCTTTTTAGAGCTGAGGATAAGTTTTGGACATTGATCTGTGGTCTCTAATAATCTAACTTTCTTTTCTTTTCAAAGTGAATTTATAATCAATAGATAGTAATAAGATGTCAAATATAGTTAGGAAATGTTATATTTTCATAACACAAATAAAGGTCACAGTGACCAGACTCTGGCTAGGAGTACAAGGGGTAAAAATTGATGCCAGTGGACTCAGGTCTTGCAAAAATCGTTATTTGGAAGCCCCTTGGTTGACTTCCATTTACATGTTATTGGTCAGAATTGTGTTCCTTTTCCAGTCCTAGCTGCAAAGGAGTCGGGGAATGTAATTTCCTTTTTGCTGCATATATTGCCTTCACAAATAGAAATCATGGTTGTAAAGAAAAGTGATGTGTTATTTTTTAACTCCTAATGAGCTAGTTATAATTACTCTTGTCAAATAAATTATCATCTCATCTGGGACTTATTTATATTCCTACCAGTGTAATAGCTGATTAGTAGATGGAAATTCAATATCTATTTATATAGTGGTTCAATACTCATGCAGGATAAAATGAAGACACTCATAATGTTCCTTTGGTGGAAATCCTGCCATAGTCACTCTCTTGGATTGTTATTGAAGAGCAAAGTTAAAGTATCTGGGAGGATGGGGTAACAAATCTTATAAATAACCGTATGGATTGAGAATCCACAGTGCTACCAAGTTAGTCATGTATGTTGTAAGTTTTGTGTGTGGTGGGCATTATATTAAAGTCTTTGAGAAGAGAACATGTCTACACGTGAAAGCCTGAAGATAAGACTGTAGATATTTAGGTATAAAGGTCTTGAAGGAAGATTAGAATCAGATGTGATATTGGCAGGGGCACAGGCAGAAAGCCGTGGAACACTTGAAGAATGTGAGAATAAAGAGTTGGAAGAAACAAGAATAAATTTGTCATCCAGCAGGGAGGCAAGGATAAAGGATATTTTGAAAAATACAATCATAAGTATTTAGACTTAGGCTATGTGTCTGGATGGAAGAGTGAGTGATCCAAGGAACATTGTCAGGTTGATCTCAGGCAATTGGAGAAGGAATATTTTCCTGAAGCCAAAAGAAGGACCTGATTGGTAGATAGAAAATATATTGAGAGGCTAGGTGATTACATTTCTGAGCAAGATAAATCAGTTTGTGGCCAAGGAATAGAAGTCAAAGTGAATTTTGAAAAGGAAAGTCTAGCTGCAAAGGTTTGGACTTAAAAGAGTAACTACATATTGCTTTAAAATAAATTAAGCAAACTGGGTCAAATGAGCTTGGGAAACCACAAATTCAGAGAGTCTCTTTTCCTCCTTGGGGGGGTGTACTCTACTGGCATTCTTCCAAATAGTGCTCTTTTTAGTTTTTTCTTTCCTGCTTGGAAAAAAATCTAAAGATAGAAATAATCACTAGGCAGTCATTTCAGAATTCCTTATTCTGTGGCCTATAGTTGTGATGCAAGTAGAGAAACCATGTCAGATTTTGTTTATTTGAAAAATGAGAATATTCAAAGTTTATTAAATATGAAAATATGATTCTTTAAGCTGTAAATAATATAGTAATATCCCTTCTACTTTCCATATAAGCAATTCATTGTCTTTCTCCTTAGGCTCATTTGTTTCCTTGGTAAATGTATCTGTGATGTCTTGAAAAATGATTAGAATTGACTTAATGTTAATCTATTCCTGTAACACAGTTTTGGTATCCAGCATTTTCTTGAGTGTGTACAAATCTCTTTCCCATATCTGTGAAGTTTTCTTTTTATATCAGAATTCTACAAGGGTTCTGTCCAATTCTTTTAAGCTCTAATAGAATTGTGCCCAATAACTTTTATAACACCAAGTATTCAGTGCTCAGTAAAAATACTGTAACAGCAGTAATAATTATAATAAACCTGAACAAGTTGCAAACCAGAGAGTTTACTCCCACTGAAACTGCAAAGTGGACTTGGAATATCTTTGGCCTTTCAGAGGGCTAATAAATTGGTTTCAGACACACAGCTTTCTGAGAAAAGTCAAGATCACCCAAAGGATTTCAAATATTACAGGGATTATGTCATGAATGGCAGCTGGTGGGCTAAAGACAGATTTCCTTCCCTAGTTCTTACCAAGACACCTATTTTATTTGAGAAATAAAAATAATTCCAAGTATTATTTTAATGAGATAAAGTGACAATTGTGAACCAGTATCACACAATACACAAATGCACTGATCAGATACTACAGTGTAATTTAGAAGATGATTCTTGTAGGCATGCTCCCAAAATAATCTTAATATGATAAAAATCTATTCTGCAGTAAAGTCCTTTAGGGAATGTGACTGTATCACCTCCATCTTTACCCAATACCAGTGTTTACAAATCTTCTTGTAAGGAAATACTTTTTTATATTTAACCTAAATCCCTATGTGGAAGCTTAAGCCCACTACTTCCTCTTCTAGCTTAGGGAAGATGCAATACAGCTGCCACTTCCAGATGGTCTTTAAAAACAAAAAAGACCTAGGACTTATTTACGTATAATCAGCTCATACATCCCTTCTCTCTCCATCTCCATCTACCAGAGAAAAATATTGCAGTACCTCATCTCACATTCCTGACTTCCTCTAAGGTTGCACATTACCATTGTAATGTATCTTTGTAGTTAAATCTTTCCACCTGTTCCTAATTTTTTCCTTATGACCAATTTCCAGGAGTGAAGTTCCAGGGTCAAAAGGTAAGCCCATTTTAAATATTTTTTTTATTCATATTACCAACTTACTCTTGACAAAGATTGTTTATGTTTTATGTATCTACAGGCTGTGTAGGAAAAAAAGGAAGCCTCTTTCTTTTCCTGCTTGCCCTGTTGTATATTATTATTCTTTTGGTATTTGCCAATTTGATGTCTTATTTTTAGTTTTATCAGTGAGGTTGAATATTTGTTGTTCACATATGTTGGCTGTTTTTTTAAGAAAAAAATATTTTGGGTTGAACATGGACACAATACCTTTGCTTTAATTATTTATTTATTTTTATGTGGTGCTGAAGATCGAACCCAGTGCCTCATGTGTGCAAAGTGAACACTCTACTACTGAGCCACAACTTCAGCCCCATGTTGGCCATTTTTTCACATGTGCATAAGAATTTTCTTTTTCCATTCCTTTGCCCATTTCTACATTGATATTTTTATTATATGTAATAGTTTTTTGCAGGGAAGAAATTAATTTTTGTTCAGAGGACATTATCAATGTTGTTCTTCCAGTTGTTGCTTGCCTTTTAATTGTCATATTTGGAAGAAGCAGATGTTTTAAATTTTTATGTTGTAAAATTTATCAATCAGTAATTTGCAAGTAGTTATTGAGAAACCTGTTTATACCCCAAGAATATGTAAATGCTCATCTATATTGTCTTAGTATTTGTGTCATTTCATTGTAGTGGGTCAAGGCCCTGAGGGGGTGATATTTGAGCTAAGTCCTACAGGAGGTGCAGAGGGAACCAAATATGTACTGGGGGGAGAATGTCTTAGGCATCATGAGCCACAAATGCAAAACCTTTGTCACTGTGCTTTTCTGTGATGTTTCAGTACCAGTAAGGAGGCCAGTGTGTTTAAGGCAGAATGATTGAAGGCAGGGGAAGTAGGAAATAAAGTCTTGGAGAAATATTATACAGGGCTTGTAAGGTACTTTATTCTGAGGGAGTTGGGAAACCATCAGATGGCTTTAAGCAGATAAATCAGGTGACCTAGCTTTGATTTTAACTGGATAATTCTTTATTTTTTAAAGTCTAATTAAGGACCTTGAAATTATTGTCTGAGTAATCTATTTTTCCTAGAGCTAGAATCTCACTCTAAAAACAACCTGTATGAATTATTAAATTCTTTTTTTTTTGGTACCTAGACTAAGGGATGCTTTACCACTGAACAATATCCCTATTTTATTTAGAGACAGAGTCTCACTGAGTTGCTTTGCACCTCACTGTTGCTGAGGCTGGCTTTGAACTCACAATCCTCCTGCCTCAGCCTTCTGAGTTGCTAGAATTATAGGGGTGTGCCACCACCCCCGGCTGAATTATTAAATTCTTGTGTTCAATTAGAGTTAACATATACTTGGAATTTTCATTTTGTCTGCTTTATTTTCTTGAATAAATACATTACTATTTTAATTATTGAACCTTAAAATATATTTAAACAAAGTCAGACAGATTTCTTTATTACTCTTTTCTCAAAACTTTCTTCTTTTTCAGGGAATTTATTTTCTCTATGTAAACTTTAATAGGATCAAGTTAGGAAGGAAAACTCCATTGGCCTTCCCCCCCCATTGCCTTTTGATGTTTGGAACAAATTACCCAAATTATATTGAACAAGAAATAAAATCTGAGTAATACTCTTTTCCAGTAACATAAGCCTTATTGAAAGCTCTTTAGTAAAGTATTAACACATCTAAGTCTTACACATTGTGTGTTATTTCTTAGGTTTATTCTATGGTTTTAAAATACCTTAATGTTCAGCTTAACCTAATTTCAGTATTATAAAAAGTATTTTTTTTCCTAATAAACCATATAGATGACGGATGTTTTTCTATTTCTTTTGTTGCTTATACTTTGGACAAAAAATTATCTTTGTATTATGGTGAAAACAAAGTCTTTAATTTTGGACAGGTCTGGATTTAAATCTTGCTTCTGTCACATGTATTGTTTTGATTCATTTATTTAACCGGTTTAAGTCTCAGTTCCCCAATAGTGTAATGATAATGATCTCTTATAGGGCTTTTGTGGAGATCGAATGAGGTAAGTTACATGCCATATAGCACAAAATAGTCATTCAATACATTTTTATTTCCTGACTTTTGCAGTGATTGGTATTTTTCTCCTAGCTGTGCAGTCTGATTTAAACTTCCCAGGGCAGATTCAGTGCAACACAAAAAGCAGATGACATTTCTACTTGGTGCCTAAAGTCTTTTGGCTCTCCACAGCCTTCACACTTCATTTTGTTTTCCATTTTCTCAGTCTTACATAAACTAATTCTCTCTACATCATACTGAAGTGTTAATAAATAATATCCTGAGAAGTGATCTTTTGTGACAGAAGGCAACTTCTAAATATAGGCGGTCCAGTGGTCTCTGCCATGCTACTTCATTGCAATAACTTTCTCTTACCACCAAGAAGTGGGAGAATTGAGAACATTTCCCTTAAAAGACTTCACCACCATGAATTAGCCACCTTGTTCTTCTGCTCTTTGATGGAGCCTCCATATCAATAAGATGAAGGAGTCAAACATATGAATGGACAAAACAAGTTTTATAAGAGTGTTAGGGAATTTGAGGTATCAACTAATATATAGGGTAAGTAACTATTTATCTTATTTAACCCCGTTGGTTTGATTCAGCCAAACCCATCTGTCAGGCCATTTCCATTCTCTTCCAGTTGACTTCTTCTCCATATTTGAGCCTAGTCTTTTGTTCTCCTAACTTTACCTTTAACTCCGGCTATCGGAGTGAACTAATACTCCTTAGTTTGCACAAGTTTGTAATTGGAGAAGAAAAACCCCTGTATGTATGGAAAATAAACTTGCTCTGTAACTTCAGGTAGACACTGTCCTCTCTGATCTGGCAGCATGCGCTGGACGATGCCCACAGCAGTGCCCTTGATGGGCCTCTGATGTATTTCCCTGTCTCTCCTCTCCTCGAAAAAGCTTCATCTGTTTCCGTTTCAGGAGCTGCCAGCAGCCTGATGGCCTTGGCATCTCCAATCTCATTACGGTTGTCCTCTTGCTCTCTATTCTCATTTACTATAAAACGATAATACATTGCCATCCACAGCATGGCCATGTTTTTCATTGTTGGATGTTACTGGATCTCTTTGCCTCTATACTTTGTTCTCCTGCTGCCACATTTTTCTGGAATTCTGTTGGTCCAAATCCTTATTTGGTGGAATGATATTAGTCTTACATGGTCCCATCAGACATGGCCACATTCATGAAGTCCTCCTGATCTACCCAACAGGATGTATTCCTTCCTCCCTCACAATCATGTAGTTCTCTTCACCTATTCCCGGTCTTCATGGTATTATCCCTTGTATTACTCAATAAGTACTTAGTGCTAACCATGGGCCAGTTACTGGACTAGGTATTGAGAATTAAAAAACAAAAAAACAAACAGACAAACAAAGAGAGACAGAGTAGCTGCCATCAGGGAAACTGGAGTGGGTAGAAAGGCATGTAAAAATAACCAAGTAGTTGATGGAAACAAACATGACTAGTGCATGTAATTATAAAGCAACTGTGGATTGTTTCCCAGAGTCCCTTAAAATGAGCTGTATAGGACTCTTCTCTTCTTGGGGATGAAAACTGAGTCAGGAACTGTGACTTATAAAATTCATTCTCAGGGCACAGAACCCTCTCTCAGTTTAGTAATTAGAAAGTCCTGCTCCGTGGTGGGTCGGCAAGTGCTCTTGCTATGCAGTTGAGGTGTCTCCCACTAGCACTCAGACTTGTCTCTGTGCCAATTAGACAAGGAGGAATGGAAAGGTGGCTTCTCCCATCCTCCCTTGCATCTCTATCCCTTTCTGTCTCTTCTTTCAGGGTCAGAGCCCAGGAGGGAGGGGGAGGGTAGGAAAGCTCTCTTCCTTTCATTCCTCTTCCCATTGTGTTCCACCACGTGGTGCTGTTTGGTACTGGTGGATGCCCACTGTTGGCACTTCTTATGACAGGTGCTCTCCTGGTTTTCAGGAGACCCCTTCTCTGGTGTCTTCCCAGATTTCCCAGCATCCCCTCCTTTGCTCCAACTGATATCTGAGAATTTCTCTTTCTATTTTGGCTGATCATTCCAGTCTCTGTTCCCTCAGTCCCGGGAATCGGGTGACGGTGCCAGTTTCTCTTTGGTGAGGTCTGTTCCTACTTTGGATAGCTTTCTAGGTCAGGAACTAAGGTGACCTTGGACCATTGCTCTTTCACACATTTGGCCATATCTGCCCAGTGAAAACGTTCATGCATTCATTGCCCACCCCTCCCTTTTCTACTCCACCTAAATCATTGGTCTGTACCCTGGTGCTAATCCAGCAGTACATCTCTATCAGTCTTTCTCAAAAGCACCCTGCCAGCCCACCTTTCACAGTTTTAGTTTGCTAACAAGAATCAAGGCACCAGTTCACTGGCACCAAACAGCTAAGGACAGATTCTAAATCCTTCCAGTTGTCCTTTTAAAACCCTCCCTTTTGATGAGAGGCAGAGGTGAGTACCATGCCCTCCTTCAATAGCTCTCTCCAAAATCCCTTTTCAATCCCCACTCTCACTTTTCTCAGCTCCTCCTAACTTTATAAAGGTGTGCTCTTATCTCAGGCACTGCAATCATGTTCGTTTTTTTTTTTTTTTCCAAATCTTACTTTTTATTTTATCTTCATGCCTTGGCCAAAACAAAGAAAGCATCTCATTTTAATATCCAGTTACATAATCATATAAGAGTGTCATTGTTAGGAAGGAACACTCATTTCTTGGCTCCTCTTATTCCTAGAGGGGGAACATGATTTCAGCTGCTTTTGCTAGGAAGAGAAAATGCTTCTTCCACCCCACCCCCACCTGCTATCCAAGGAGCTGTGGTAGTGCCAGCTGTGGGGAAACTGGAGACAGCCTATATCATTTGTGCTATATCCCATGTCTTTTTTTTTTTTTTTTTTTTTTGTCTTAATGCGACAGGTTACTTTGCCTAAAGGAGTTCCAGACATTTTGCTTTTCCTCTTGGATCTTCCTGTCCTTTAAATCCCTTGGAGGAGAGTGTCCTCCATAACAGCACTGGGATATTAAATTATTATGGGAAGTAGGAAGCCCCATGATACTCTTTAGCTGATGCTGGACAGCTCTATTGATATTATACTTATTTCAAGTCTTTGTGCTTAGACTCTGGGCTGAGTGGAAGACATGTTAATGGGCTTCTCAAAACAAACCCTTTACCCTGGTAAAGTATCCGGCTTTTGGTGTCTCCCATGGGCACTTAGATTTGTCTCTGTGCCAGTAAGACAAGGAGGAATAGAGATGAATAATATTCTATAAGAAAATTAATTATTTTCTGCACAGTAATCCAGAATCTTTAACAATGGTTTGAAATAAACAAAAATTTTGTCAACATTTTCTTTAGTCATAGTGATCTTTGAAGACTATAGAATAGTGAGCTTAATTCAGCATGTTAAGAACAGTCAGGGGAACATAAGTCTGTAACCAAAGAACGATAAGGTGGAAGACATGCCAGGCTGAGACTTTACTGAACAAAAACACCTAATATAGTAAACTACACGAGGGGCTGGTCCCATCTTGGGCTCAACAGAGCAAGGAACTGAGAACATAATGGAAATGCTCAAATGTTGATCAGCTAGTTTGGTCTGAGATTTTTAAGAACACTTAAATTCCAGTTACAAAGCACAGACTTATTCTAATGGGCAAAGAGAAGCAAAGACTTGTGTAAATATACAGGAGCAGATGAAAAGCCAAGAGATGTTCGAGGAAGCTACCTTAAGCATGAACACTGAAGACTTGAATGCTCTAGGTCTGGACGATGGACCAAGGAATGGAGTTCAGTAGTAATGATTTTGCTAACAGTCATTGAGGGATGTCCCTAAGGTTGAAATGGGCATGCACATCTTTTAAAATTTATTCTAGGTAGTTGGTGAGCATTCTAATAATTGTAATCATTTATTAAATTCCTACTATGTGTCCTATAAATACTTCCCAGTCCTTATGCCAATGCTGTCAGTCTGTCTTACACTTCCTTTATAGATGAGGACACAGGTACTCAGGGAAGTTAAGAAATTTATTCAAGTTTCCAAAAACCATGGCTGTACCTGATGTAGCCTACCATTCCTTCCGGGTAGAAAGTCTGATGATCAGCTTTGTCTCTGCTAGTCAATATTAAAGTCCCCGACACCACTGCAAACAGAATAAACCTAACCTGTTTCCCAGATTGCTAATAAAAGCTATAGTCAGGGGACTGAGCTTGCCCAATTCCATGATTTATCCCTAAGTATATAAAAATACACACTGTGAATTTATAGTCTGTATGCAGATTACGTCCCACAGTGGTGAAGACTGTATAGCTCTGGTTGTGGAGGGGAGGCTGATGAAAGAGGCTGTGATGGGAAACACCTTGGAATCCAAACATGATCCCTGGTCACATTCCTTAGACTTCAGCAAGTTCAGAAAGTGCTCTAGTGGGTGGTGTCAGTTCTAATGGGACATCCTTTTGTTTGCAGCCTCCCTGTGTGAATCATAGAAAACACTCTTTGGTGAATAGCCTTATCTACTCTTTTCCCTCACAGACTTTTGCAAACCAATAGAACTGCATAGAGAAACCACACTCACGGTTTCTGGCTAAAGACTGCAACCATAAAAACTGAGAACAAAATGGGGAAAATAAATTCAAGAATATGTTAACTTTCTCTGAAGCTGCAACCCAATAGCCACTCTCTCATGACTAATTTACACTGAGGTAAAATCTATTTGTAATCCATTACTAATGGGTCATTATGTTTCTCTTAGACTCCTGCCTCCCACAGCCAGTCTTGTGTGTCTATACTTTTTTATGTTTTATTTTAAGCCCATATTTCTTTTCTTTAAACTTCTCCTTTTGGGAAATGATTTTTAAACTTTCATCTTCTTTTTTTTTTTTTTAAACTGTCATTTCAGAAAATCCACATGGTGGGTCTCGCCACACTTCATGGGTGATTCTGGTTGAGATTTCGCTTGCTTCGAATGTTGTTTGCTTTTCATGCCAGCATGATGAAGTTGCTTTATGGTGACTGTCAACCAAAGGAAAAAGTGAAAGGTTACTCCTGACCCTCTTTCCCTCAAAACCTTGGGAAGATAAGGATGAAGTCTGGTAAAGTGTTAAAGTATTTTGGCAGGACAACTGGGGATGAAAGATATTTAAAATTTGAATATGAGATAGTTATTAATCAGAGAAAAATCAGTTCATGTCTTAGATAAAATAAAAATAAAATAAGTCCTAGGATCTATATTTTAACTAAATGCAAGCTATAAATATAGTTAAGAAATTAGCTAGAATCTAAATTTAGGAGCAGGCCAGTATTTTCTTCTGTTGAGGTAATGGAATAAGGCCATAAAATGAGTAGTGTCGAAATATGTACAAATTCAGTGGCTCACATAAATCAATTTTTGATCTATGTGCTTGGTTATAAGACATTCTCAATTTTGGAAGATTGTTGCAATCTTCTTGGTGGGTAAGGAATATATTTTTTCCTGCACAATAATTCAATATCTCTTACAGCAGTTTGAAATAAATGGGAACTTTGTTGACATTTTCTTCAGGTAGATGTAAAATTGTTCCTACTAAACATTGCTAGCTTCTGCCACAGAGATTTCCTTGGAAATTCTTGTCAGCAAGGGCTCCCTTTTGCCTTCACAAATAATGTCCTTTCTGACACACACCTTTAGAAGAGCAGCTCAGCCTCTGAACACTTGGGACCATCTCAAAGTTCAGCTCAGTCAACCTTAGTAAGGTCAGTCAATTACTGGAGGAGGTTGATGGAAGATGGGGTAGGACCTGCCATTGGACCACAACCCCAGCACATCTGACTCAGTTTATAGTGGCAACAAGCTCACCGCTCCTGGGTGGAGCAGATTCATGATTAAATGTTAAAATCAAAGCACTTTTCTGGGAAGAAGCACACTCTCCATCCCAAGTCCTAATTTAATATTCATCTTCAGAGCTCACAGCTTAGTAGAAAATGCAGCCTTAAGATTCTGCTCACTTAAGCAGGTAGGATGTGATTAAGATGATGCCTTGGTTGTAAGTCTTTTAAGTCCAGTGCCCTTCTTCCCCACATACATGGTTTTTGCATCGTGGCAGTCATATCTGTGAGTTTTCTGAATATCAGTACCACACCATATCAACAGTGCTTTCACAGAGTCATCCTGCAGGGCTGGGGACCGGGGTGAAGCATGCTAATGGTCTGATACTCCCCAGGGCTACCGGGTGATGATGTTAGGATCTGTGCACACCAGCCTGTCCTCAGTGTGATGGAGGTGCCCCTCCTGAGGGGCAGTGTGATGGAAATTCAAATCTCTGGGTGACTGCACAACAGCATGTGTGAAAAAAGCAGTATGGAAGTAATAACATGGGCGGGGGGGAGAAGAGAGAGTGAACCAAAGAATAGAAACAAACTAAAGAACCAAAAATGAATGGCAAGGGTTCAGAGGCTTGGGACCCTCCATTTGGGTTTCAGTTCTGTGTGACTTAGAGTAAAAAACCTTAGCTTCTCTGGGTCTCAGTTTTGCCCTGGGTGTGTTTTGACTCTATGATTCACAAAATATTTTATGATTCTAATGAAGCAAGAATTAAAGATAGGCAGTTAGTGTAGATAGGTGATCCAGTTGGATTGAGAAAATAGAGGCTGATTTGGGTCTGGGAGGTTGGAGACTGTCCCTGGGAGATTGGAATGTTAATGTCTCCAGAGTCCTGTGGTTCCCAGGCTTACCTGCCTAGATTGCCCCTCCTAGAAGGTTGTTGATGAAGCAACTCCTGAGCAGACAGGGAGCTGCTACTAAGGTCCCCTGGGCTGCAGTCCTTTCCTGCCCAGCACTCCACTTTGGCCCTTCCAGCCCACCTGCTCCTCACCTTCTGGCCACCCGACTGGCATCTATCTCCCAGTCATGGATGCAGGATGGGGGAAAGGAACAAGACAAGAGAGCAGAGCACAAAAGAACAAAGAAAATTCAGATGTACAAAAGGAACAGGATTTATTGATCTCATGGATTCCAAATTGGGGGTCCTTTTCTTCCTCCCTGGAGAAGTCTGTAATACTATTCTTTGAATAAAGCTTCTTGCTTTCTACTCTTGCCTTGGTGCTTCTCTGAAGTTATACTTCAACATTTGAGGAAGTAGAGCTCGTCAAAAGTAACTGGCAGTATCACTAACATCTTAGTGTTCTATTTTCTCTACACTCATAACTTAATTTTCAATGTTGATAGCTATTATTTGCCAACGGGTCTTGATTCTTGAAGACCTATGGTAACGATTTAGCCAGGATATTAGTTAAAAAGTGGCACCAAAGATTTAAATTTACAAAAGTCTTCAAACTTTCAAACAAACAATATGCACACTAGTTTCCAACCTGCCCGATTAGAGAAAGCAGAGAAAGTGTGGAATGCGACCTGCACAGAAAAATCCTTCCTATGCCAATCATCTAAGCCAGTCAGAAAATGCCTTCCCAAAATTCCAGACTATATTGTTTAAACACTGTATCTTTTCAATGGCTGCTTCATGAATATGCTGATGTAAATAAGATGATTTCCTTGGATTATTGAAAATACTAGGAAGAAACTCTTGGCATAATCCGAGACTTCTGTGAAAAATCTCATTGCTATTACCTGCTGAGCCATAATTTGGAAAAGAGCAAAACAAGTAAAAATGCAAATAAGATCAATGGACTAACTCATGAGATTTACATTAATAAAACAAAAACCAATTCATGTAGACAAGCTGTCAACTAAAGGTTCATACCACATTCCCATGCAGACACTCCCTCTCAGGTGTTTGGAGTTTTTCCTAATTAATAAGAGAGCAAACATTAATGAGGAGGCTGGAGCATTAGGCTGGAAGCAGGGAATCTGGGTTGTAGTTTGGAGCATTCAATTTTTCACTCCATGACTCTCAGCACTCTTGACCCATGTGCCTCTTTCTTTGCATGTATCAAAAGTGGGACTAGGGGCATAACTCAGTGAGGGGAGCACTGGCCTAGCATGTGCAAAGCTCTGGGTTCCACCCCTAGCATTTAAAAAAATAAATGGGGATAAGGCTACTGTTTTGACCCACATGAGTTTAAATTATGGACTTTAAAGGAGAAAAAGCAAGCCTATGCATTTCTAGATAATATAAGTAATTACTTCTATTTCACTGATACCAAGGCTTTCAGGAAAGGGATCGTCCATGTGTATATAAAAGTCTTGAGTTTCTTAGCACCACTCAGCTCATCTAGTTGAGTATACCTTGCAATCCTCCAATAAGGCCAAATGCTACTCAAGGTTTGGCAAGTCCCTAAAACAAACTCAAAAACTAAAAGTCTTGGATGAGGATATGAATGTTATTCACAATGTAACTTTCAGGTATTGTGCCATAGGCCCCCTTTCCCAAAGAACAAAAGTAAACTAGTGTGGTGACTTTTGTAGCACACAGGACTCTCCAGCATGGTGAGGAGATGGTGCTCTCTGATAACACAATCCCTTTGTTAGGGTGCAGAGCATCTTCAAGGCAAGGAGTCTAGTCCAGTCTTCCTTTTCTATTTAGATGGCAATAGAGTGAGAAGCCAGAGCTCTGTTGCTTGTGCTTCAGTTACTTGTGGTGCATCCTCCCCCAGTTCAGAGACAGAGGGGCTTTAAGTCATATGGGCTATGGCGGCTTTGGGGGTGAGGGGAGATCCTTTCCATGGGAACATCATCCAAGGGAGTATGTGTGAGAAGGGGTTTCCACCTCACTCCATGTTCTTTACTACAAAGCCCTTCACAGTATATTTAGAATAGGTCATAGAATTATGACAACATTCTTGGTATCCAATATCCCATCTCCAATTTAAAAGTAGAAATAGTTTTTTTTTTTTTTTTTTTTTTTTACCCACTATGAATATGGCCTCTTGGATTAGATGCCTTAAATGTGAGCTAATAAATTCCACTGTCATGGCCATCAGATTAGAGATTTAGGAAAGTTTTTCTCAACTCATCAATTTTCTTTAAATATAAAAGGACCAGCAACTTCATGCACCCATCCTTGGGGTTCAAGGATTTACTGGTGACTCCTTATAATGCTTTTTATAAGATCACATGTGTACGGCCAAAATGATTTGATTTTTTTTATTCATACCATGGATAATTTGGTCTTTCGTTAATTGCATCAGCACTCTCAAAGCTCTTTATAGAATCTTTCGTAAGTGATATTAATAGTAATGGTGGTCTTTTATTAATAATGCATCATAACAATAGCTCATTAAAACAACATCCGTTAAGAGATTAGAGAAATGGCTAGAGTGGTGGTTAGAGAAATGGGCCTGGTAGACATCAATACTACTACAGGCATTTATTCTTACCCCTCATAAAATGGAAGTAAATATAATGACCGATTAAGATCTTAATAAAAGTCTGCCACAAATGCATAACTGCTGACTAGGGTTTTCCTTTGTGGGCTTCTACTAGGTGATTTTGTATGATGGGGCATCTTCAGGGAAAAGAACAGAAAACAAAGAATTATTTGCATGGATCCTCCTACACGCCCTGCGGCTTTCTTTTTTCCTTCCCAAGCTGTAGTCACCCTCAGTAGCAGCAATTTGAGCAGGGGGCCTGGTTCCTAGTCTTAGTTTTGTTACCTAATGCCAGGGGACTGCATGATAAATGTCGCTGAGACTTAGTTTCTCTAATACAAAAAAAAATTGAGATGAATCTTATCTATTGGGTAGAAAGATTGCAAGGTAGGGCTACACCTGCTCAGGCCGTGGGACATACTTTCTGAGCACTTCCTTATGAATTCTCAGCCAAACCTGAAGTTAAGCCCTTCTTTCTTGCACTTGTACCTCTTCCTCCTGCTTCTCTTCCTTTACCTTGTGGATCCCACTTGCCCCAAATGCTCAGAGTGTGTTATTTATCTTCTTAGGCATAAGGAGGCTTCTTATGAACATACAAGGTTAGTGCAACCCCTTCCAACCACTACTCTGCTCCTTTTTTTCTATCTTTTAAAGGATAACTGAAGACAAGCATGATTACTAAATTTATCCTAAGATGCTGAGTGTTAGTAACAAGGTCATGCCTTGTCTCCATTTCCTCTTTCCTTCCTTCATTTCCTTCAAAGTGGGTACATCATACCAAAATGGCTATGAGGTAATATATACAGTAAAAAGTACAGTTCTGTTAAAACTATGAAATGACTAAGAGAAGATAGGATTCTGTTATTGGAATAATGCAAGATAGATGGAAGAGAAATTATACAAGAAAATTTAAGCTAGAGAAGCTACTGAAATTCATGAAGTTTTTTTTTTTTCCAGACAAGACAAAAACCAGAAGCAATAAGAGAGAATCCAAGGGAGACAAATTTCCCCTTTTAATTCTTTGACAAATTATTGTATGTGTATTCCCAGGTATGTAAATTAGAAGGTGGACAATGCCTTCAACACAGAATATTTTTTTAATGAGATAATAGTCTTCATATGGGTCTGCTAAAAAGTATTAAGCATTGATAGAACATGAACTGACTTCACTTATACAGGAACTTCTGGGGGTATTTGCATTTTAATCTTGAGGTTACTTACAAAGTCAACATCTATGTTATTAGGATATGGGAGATTTCATAAGTGGGAGTCTTCACCATGATAACAATTTTCTGCACTTGCTTTGGCTTGGTGTATGTATTTTCCCCACTTTTGGATTCAATATGCCTTTGGTGAGTTTTATATCCCTGTCTAGTTTTGGGGATGGGGACTCAGAAATGGAGAGAATGGCCCAGAAATCATTTAAACCCTGCTATAGCTATCTCCTTCCCTTGGAAGGAGAACTCCTTGAAATTATTTCACATATAGACTCTCAAAAATATTTTTAAAGGAAACTTCATTAATCATTACTTGGCTGTTTCCTAGCCATGGTCCCAAAGGTCTGGTAAGCTTTAAATCCCTAGTGACACCTGCTGGGCAGACCTCAGCCCAGACTGCAGGCTTTCTATCAGCCAGCCTCTTCTTCAACATGCAAAGCTACAGGCTTCTAGGTGAGGGGCTGGCTGCTGCCTCCTGGGCTCATGGTGTCTGTTCATTGCTCATGCAGGTGACCTCTGCCAGCACCACGGTGTGCTGGTGTGCTAGAGTCTCCCTAGTACTCTCTCAGGGGGCAATGATTTCCAACCTGTCCAGTCTGCAGGAAACAAACAGGGATCTATCAAAGTGGGGTGGGGGGAGAGGGTGAGAGAGAGAGAGAGAGAGAGATCCTTCCATCCTACACTATACGCCCCCACCCCAGCCCTAAGTTACCAAGCTGCTTCTTTGTCTGAAAACTCAGAGGTGAAAGATGCTACTTGAGCCGTATGTTTTTGTTCAAGCACAAACCAAATTATGCTATACTTGCTTATATCTGAACATATTGGTTTATCTTACATAGAGTTTAATTGATGCAAACTTGAACTTCAGTATGTTAGAATTTCAGGGAAAACACCATCCCTGTAATTTAGATTGCTGTTTTTCTTTGAACAAAACAAAGAGGAGCAAGGCAATTACACCCCTGCTTCGGTTTATTTCTTCCATATTCACCAACCATTACAAAAATAATGTTTAACCTCTTGTAGTGTGACCTCTTCTGTCTTTTATTGTCCAATCGCAAAATTTCTTTCTGAGCCAACATCTGCATCCTTGGACAGATCAACTTGTGTGCGAAGTCCATGTTAGCTGATCAAGCATGGCTTTGTTTGCACTTATTCATTGCTCATCCAGCACTGCGTAAGTGGTTTTGCATATTAACTAAGTGCACAGTAACCTTCCTTTACCTCCTTAGAGCTCCACCCCCTCCCACCAGGCCCGGGAAATCAACACTGTTACTCGCTGAGGAAGCTGCCAAGAGGTTGCCATGGTAACTGTTCTGCTTTCAGCAGCTACTTTTCTGGTTTGAAGGGGAGGGGAGGGGAGGAGGGAAAAAAAAATACCCGCCGAGAACTAGGCGGCTTTCTGATCAGAGTTCAGATAAAGAAGGTCACAGTAATTTGTGGCCAACTGACTAAAATAACCCGATGGATTTGAGGGTTACCGCATAAGAAGCAAACGAAAAAACTAAAAAGGTAAGTATAGTGGAAGACCCAATAATTAAATGATTGGGTAGTGGACTTAAGCTGAAGGATTTCAAATTTATATCAGTCCATGTCATCTGCGATTGTGTTTTGTGAGCTTTTTCATTTTCATCCTGAGCCAAATGAAGATGATGAGTTTTAGGGGATTCCAAACGGGAGAGAAGAGTTGCAAGAGGGTAAATAGCCCCAGAGGGGGAGTCTCACATCTGAAAGTCATTTTCCAAAACTTCATTCAGCACAGGAACAATGCAGCATTCAGGCAAAAGAAGCTGGACCCATGCATTGTGCCAGGTCAAATCCCAACCTTGGAGCTCTTCTCATGGGGGTGGCCTGTCGAGGTGAACCTGGAAAAAGTCTTATTTCAAGGGAAGGGCTGGGGTTGTGCAGGGAAAGGTGCAAAGAGTCAAGAAATGGAAGTCAAGAAACCGCAAGCTGGTAGGTTTCAGCAACATATAAAGAGTTGTGCTAAAACCAGCTCTTGGATACCTAGGTTGGAGGATTCCAGCAGCTACTTAGGCAAGAGCCGAACAGTGATTCTTGACACAAATCTGGAAGGGCAGCGGCAGGGTCAGGCCCCAGGGCAGTGACTTGGAGCCTGTGCTCCTTCCTTCCTGCCTGTCTGTCCTGTCTTCCCAGTAAACACCCGCTCCTTGCTGGCTGACAGGCGCCCCAGTACTTCTCTGCTTTCAACTTTATCTTGATTCCCTTTAAGAAATACTAGTGATGGAAATCTAGTGCCATAAACCATCTTCATACAAGCTACTCATTTCTGAATCTTTATAGTTTTGTTTAGAACTCCACAGCAGTTACAACACCCAGGTACACTGAAAGGGTTCCATTATAATGTTGAGAAGCCAAAGAGTACAGAGTGACACGATGGATCATAACTGAATGGGAAGGCAATGGTGCTCTTGTGGCATGGTCATTAACATTTGTGACCTGGTTATGAATACTCTTCATGGACTGGTAAGGGAAGCACTAAGCTTTCAGAGGTCAAGACCTCTTTAAGGAAGTGCTCTTGCAATAGTGCAAGAAGGCGTACAAAGTTTTAACCAAAGACAGTTTTATTGCAAGTAGCAATTTTGTTTGGAACCTAGAATATAGCCATTTTTGCCTATTTCCATATTGAGGCAGAGATCATAGGTTTACAGTCAACTTTCTGTAGACTTTTGTCACATTTTTAAAAATTTGACTGTGGCAAGTGGAGTTTTGAGGTGAAAAGGGAAGGGAAAAAATGTACATATGGGGGAGAAAAAAGACTAAAGCAAATATAGCACAAAGGGGGACTCAAAAATTTACCCGGTCTATATCCTGAAAGATCTTTGTAGATGACAAGGGGCAGCCAAACAGAAGTTTGAAGAAGTAAAATAAAATAGGTCTAAAGACCTAAAGCATTTTATTTAGGCAAAGTTGTGCCAAGTTCTAGGAATGAAGAAGAGGTCTAGATTATAGGGTTGAGCTCCCTGTGTTGAGCTCTCTTTCCTAAGTTAGAGCAAAGTCCTAAGAGTTAAAAACGAATTGGGCTCTCCTGTGTGTCACTGATGTAGCTGGAGGCCTTATCTTACATAACAGTAACAGGATACAGAATGACAGTTCCTCACAGCCTACAGTAAATGTGATTAAATTATCTCATCAGCCTCATACTCCAGAGTATTTCTACAATGCCAGAAAACCATCCGTTAATCGGACCTGTCTGCTAGACCCCCAGAACCACTCAGGCCAGAGGTGTTAGTATTCAAAGAAATTCCTCCCTCAGATGGCCCATTGGAGGGATCCCAAGTTTAGTCTCTGCACCCGTGGAGACCAAGAATGCAGCGTGCAGAAATAATGAAGGGGAAGGAATAAAAGTGACAAGAAAATTCAGAAATTTGTTTTAACTCCGCCACAGATTCTTTTCCATTCCTTTCCACTGACCTGATCTAATTCTAGCAGCTATTATCCCAGTGAAACACTGCCACAGCTGAATTTATTTTTATTTTGCCTGCTCAAAGGCAATGTAAAGCAAATTTGAGAGCACATCACCTTCAGGGAAAGACTGCAGCGCATTACTCACCACTTCCCTCCTCCCCTCTGCGTGAAAAGGTTAATTTGAATAAGGCAGCTGCTTCCACAAATAGAACGGTAACCGCACACAGAGGACCAGCCAATGAGAATGGTTTTCAATGATGTCATACTTATACCTGCTGCTTATTATTTGCTGAGTAGTGACAATGTGTTCTTTGATTCTTACGTTTTATTGGTTAAGAGCCTTGTCATTCTGAGGACTTCTGGAGAGTTTTAGACACTGCAGTTTCTTTACACGCCTAGAATTTTTTCAGTTTCTGCACTTCAACAAACTATTGTAGAACGCAGAACGTTTTAAACGTAATAACCTTTATAATGCTATTTGACTTACGTGATCTCTAATATTAGGTCCATTTGCAGGTCAAAAG
This sequence comes from Urocitellus parryii, assembly GCF_045843805.1. NCBI lineage: Eukaryota > Metazoa > Chordata > Mammalia > Rodentia > Sciuridae > Urocitellus > Urocitellus parryii. The sequence goes on from NC_135532.1 coordinate 66,559,079, forward strand.
CAGCAGAAGAAAAATCTGATTTTTGTTTAAAAAACAAACAAACCATGAACAGAACTTTTATTGGAGTGCTTACAGAGTATGTTTTGTTGAATTTTGTCCCACTGATCTAATTGCAAACGAACTTATTCCATTTATTCTATAGCAGCTTATTGTCTTATAGAGCAGAGTTTTCTTAAAAAGGACTAGATGTAAAATTTACTAGTTTATAGGGTAGAGGGTGTTGGAAGAAGGGAGGAGACCTGCCTGTTTTATTCTTGTCCTCTGTGGGTTTTATTTTTAAATCATTAAAATATGGGCCTCAGGTCACTCCAAACTTGGGTCTTTTCCAGGGAAACTCCTGCAAACAGATTTGAAGACCACATTGCCTCAGAGTAAGGTCACCATGAGATAAGTCAGTTGTGTGAGAGTTGGGAATTGTTCAACTAACTGAAGGATTCAAAGAAATAATGTGGGCAGCATGAGATTCAAATGTGTGTGTGGGGGGGGAGCCCAGAAGTAAATACTGGTGCTCAAGAAGCTTCAGATCTATGGTACTGTGGCCCTTGGGCCAGCCTCTCTGGGCAAAGTCAGATCCTGAGAGACACAAAAGACAAAGTCAAGCTATCTGTAGTCAGTTGGTGAAGCAGAACGTATATAGTGAAGGTTAATCCATTACACAATCAGGACAGCTATGCTCCAGTGAGAAGGGCAGGGCATTCAGGGAACAGTCAAACTTTAATGGGCAGAGAGAAACTGGACAGGATTATTGTGCAAGAAGATAGTTGAACAAGGATGGGTATGTAAGGGATAGATGTCCCTGATGGGATACTTGGATTTTGAGAGGTACTTGGAAAAGCAGGAGCATAAATCATCAGGGATGATGTCAATTAGGAAGAAATGTAAAGTATTAAATATTTTGAACATCCACATCTCAAAATCAGTAGCTAACATTAACTATTTTTTTAAATTGAAGTCATTTTCAGCTGTGTTATCATGTTTATGAGCTGCAGAGCCTAAGGAAGGGTTGGTTAGGTAGATGGTATAGGAATTTTTTAATCTTAAACACATGCTTGTGCAAAATTATTGTAGACTTTGAACATCTAGTAAGGCCCTCTGTGGTAAGGTGGTGAAAATGAGAACAGAAATAAAATTTAGTTGTGGTAAACAGTAGAGAATAGAATTCTACCACTCTGGTAAATTTGGAAGGACTGATAGCCATAGCTACTGTACTTGAACTTCACAGTATTTCCACCAGTGAAAGTGAAAGTGCATGTACATTTTGATTCAAGAGACCTGTCTATAGTAACAGCAAGTTACTGAGGTTAGCATAATGCACTCTGGCCTCAGGCAGACCTGGGTTCAAATTCCAGCTCCAGCACTTACGAGTTATGCTGTTGGTCATGGTAGTTAATCTAGGTTTCAGTTTTCTTGAACGATAATAATAACACTCTTGTAAAGGAGTATTGTAGGGATTAGACTAATGTATTTATCTACTGTATTTATGTGTTATTCGTGCAGTATCTGTCCTCGTAAATGAAAGATTTGTTGGTTGTTTGGTGATTTTAATCTTATTAGGACCTGGAGAGCCTTTAAGGACCTTGAGGATCTGGCTTCAGGCTGACCATTTCTGTCACTCTTTTCTCCCTTTACTACAGCCATACTGACCTTCTTGATGCTTCCCAGACATACCTAATGGGCTTATGCTGGAAGGACTGTCTTTGCAGTTCCTTTTGCCTAGAACTCTTTGTTCTTGTTTACCTTCAACACCTCTTCTGTTCTTGGCTCAAATATCAACTACCTGGAGAATTCTGACTTAACACCTGTCTAAAACAGTGTCCCTCATGTTCTCTTTCTTATTCATGTCATTTTTTTTTCATTGTCACTCATCACGACTTGACATTACTTTGTGGTTTTATTTTTTTATTTGTTCGTTATCTGTTTCACTCACTTGAATGTCAGGTTCATGCGAGTGATGACTTTGTTCACCTCTGGGTACCTGAATCTATAAAAATGCTTGGATGGCATGTTCTCAAATATTGTTGTTGACAGTGATGGGATCTAAGTTTTTCAGGACATTGATACCACGTACATGTGGGAACAATATCAGAGGGGATCTGAACACTCCTGATGTTGAAGATAGACAAGCTTTTCCTGTTGAGCCAAGAGGAAGTATTTCAATTTGCCTATCACATGTAAAAGGATCAAATCATAAGGTGATTCTTTACACAAATATACCATCAGGGTAGCTGAGGTGGGAAAGCTAGAAGGGATTCCAGGGTAAAATCATGGGGGAGGATTATTAGCTGATGTGCTCTTCTTGGGTTTATCATCTTTTATTCCTATAGGCTCTCCCAAACTGATTCATTATAGCTCTGATTCTCTTGAATTGTTGGGTACAATCTAGAGACTTGAAATCAATTACAATGAGAAAGAAAAATAGTAAGTCCAGTCAGAATAAGTAATTTCAAGAATTTAAAACATTTTAAACATTGCACACACCTACACCCATGTATGTATTCAATGAACCAACTTAAAGTTCAAAGAATATTTTAAGATCTTTGTCCTTTTTCCTTCTTTGAAACAATCATGATGATTTCTACTTTCCCAGTAACTGAAGGACAAAAGAAGATGGCATAAAGCTTATGTGAGCATTATCCCTGCTGACATTCCACATGAGCAGTTCAAATGCAACCTAATCATTTGGATACAGTTTGGATTTAGCCATCTTCTATAAAATACTGAATTTGAAAGAGCATCTGCCTTTCATGTATTGGTCAAGTCAACACCTGTGGCTGCTTCTTCTAGAAATTTCTTCACATAGTAAAAGTAATATGAAATAAAACCATTGCTAACTGTAATGTTTTTGAAACCTCACAGATTGATAGTGAACATTGGGGTTAAAGCCCATTTTTAAAGATAAAAATGGGCTATCTGCTCATATCTTCCTCTTTCATGACACTCATTTTAATTCTCTTAGATGAGTGCTTCTTAAATTTTAAAGTGAATGCAAGAATCCACCAATACCAGGGCTCTTGTTAAAGTGCAGATTGTTTCAGAGTATAGAGTGGATTGTGGGATTAGGCATTTTCAACAAATTTCTGTGAAGCAGGTGCTGCTCTGTGGACCACACTTTAAATAGCGAGGTTTTTTAAGACATAATGCCTCATGTTTGATTCTGCTGTTCCAAACTAACACAAAGATTCTGAATGAGGTTGCTTTCTCCCTTATGCATTTTGTCATATCTAGGTTCAGAGGTTTTATTTGAATTATATTCACATCTAACTGGTAACCAAGCTTTGTGAGTCTAAGCAATGTTTCCTTCCTTTCCCAGGAGCTGCCTCATCTGAGACCCTCTTCATTCTTCCCTGAAAAGCTACAGTAACCTCTAACTTATCTCCTAGGCCCCAGCCTTATCTCCCTTTAGTTCATCATCTTATATTGTCACTTTATTTTCCTTTCAAACATTTTTTTTTTGATGAGGTCATTTCCTTGATTAAAACCCCCTGCTGGTTTCCCTTGCTTAAAATAGAGGATGGCATAGGCTCTGTGGCCTGACAAACTTGGGCTGGAATCCAGCTTGCTTCAATTTCTTTTTATGTAACTTGGGACACATTGCTTAACTCCTGAGAGGCACACTTTCCTCATCTGCAAAGTGGAGATATTGCTACTTGTTCATAGTATTGTCTTAATGATTTAGATGACAAAGCATAACTAAATCACTTCATATTCTGCCAGACAGAGTGGATGTTTAATAACTCCATCTCTCTCCTTCCCCCTTTTTTTTTGGTCTCACTGACTTTGACTTTTCCAGCCTCTTACATGGACACTCTTGAGCCTCTTTCTCTTGTCCTCCCTCCACATCCTATAGACCACACTCATGTACTCTCCAGCCCTGGTGAACATCATTCATTTACTGAATTCATTTCATTCATTTACTGAAAGATCTCTACCTTCCAGCCCCCCACAGTATCTCCCCAGACTTGCTTGTCTTTCCTAAGAAAACTGAGTCTTTGAACTGGGCAGAATTTTGTAGGGTTTTTTGTTTGTTTGTTTTTGGTACTGGATAATGAACCCAGGGGTGCTTAACCACTGAGCCACATCTTCAGCCCTTTATTTGCATTTTATTTAGAGACAGGGTCAGAATGAGTTGCTTAGGGCCTTGCTAAGTTGCTGAGGCTGGTTTTGAACTTTCAATTCTCCTGCCTCAGCCTCCCGAGCCTCTGGGATTATAGGCATATGCCACTGTGCCTGGCTACTGGGCAGAATTTGCCACTCATTTCTCATCCTCTCAAACCACTGTGATCACACCTCTCCCAGAACATCCTTGTATTTATGAGTAGTTGGGATGTGTCAACATGCTGTGTATTTGTGATTGCGAATCTAACTCGATTGTGACCTCTCAGTGGTGTGGACTTTCCCTTATTTCTTGATCCTTAGTGACGCACCCCACATTTGTTTAATACAGGAATGGAATCAATATGATATATAGTGTAAAGAAATGGATACTTAAATATTATACTCTAGAAATTATATGCAGAGAAAAATAATTCTGAAAGCATTCCTACACCTAGTAAGCATTCCTAATCGCTTACCGTGCAAATCTTCATGTTCCAGCATATTTTAATTATATTTTTCAGGACTGGTTTTAAATACTTTTCATATAATACCTCATCTGATTCCCTCAACTATCATTTGTTGTAGTTGCTATAATGCCTATTTCATAGGTGGAGAAACTGGCATTCAGAGAAGTTATACAGCATGATTACAAATTTATAATTGTTATAGCAGGGATTTAAACCTACCTCTTTCCTACTCCAGCATTTATCTTCTGTATGTTACTGTCTCGTGCAATTTGCTGCCATAGCCTGGCATCAATTGCTTCTTAAATATAGATTAAAAGCATACATAGGGATCTATCCTAGAGAAGAATTTATGGGGCAGATAAAGGTGATCTCTGTAAGAGTCATATATTTAGGTGGTTTGGAGATAATAGTGATTAGGTAGATAAAACATAACTCAGAACTGTAAAACTCTAACATCTGGACAGCTTGTAAATCCTTTCATTTTCACTTATTATTATTTATTTTGAAGAACCCATGAAGCTATCTTGCCCCTCAGGTGAAGCTATTTTAATGATGCCTTTTTGATTTTTAAAGATGTTTTTCATTTTCACCATGTAGGAATTTCATGGGAGATCCTTACCTAGGTACTTTTCTTGGATCAATCATTGTAGGAGAGAGCTCATTCCTTCACTCTCAAAGAAATCAAGCTAAATTCAAGGCAAGTGATGCAAACTGCTGTGTGTTATCCTGTCCAGGGAGCGATTTGAAACAGACTCCCTAGGTATTTTCAGCAGGGAACTCTTGTCTGTAAGAGCCTTCTGATGTAGGGAGTAATCATATAGCTAATTGCAGCTTCAATTCATGGCAAATCTGTAGCTTGTTGAGCAATCATGATCCCAAATATGTTTGAAGCGTCTTGGTGAACCAACTGTAAATTCTTAGAAAAGTTCTCAAGGGGGGCTCAGAACACATGGCAGAATTCCTTCATTTTTTTTTTTTTTATCTCATCAGCTTCCTGGAAACCTCTCAAACCTAGACCGACCTGGCATTCTAGCAGTCCTACAGGATTTCTGTATCTGTTAAACATGTTGAGATATGGAATATTTCAGAATATCTGGGAACAGGAAATTGATCCCTAGGAATAGCTCAATGCCTAGACAGGATTTCTCAAAGTGTATTTCCTGTAGCACTAATTCCAGGGGCTATTTAGAGACATCATGTGAGAAAATCAAGTGTTTCAAGGCCTGAGTACACAGAGAAACACTGAGTTTAAAAAGCCAATGGATTTCTTCATCACTGGACTTCTCAGAACCTTTAATATGTTACTGTGTATTATGATTCTCCTGAGTAGGATAGTTGCTGTATTTTCAATTTGTTTTGTTAAGGGATTATCTCAAACCAGTAATCTGTGGGATAGGAAATGCAAAACCAAAGTGTCTCTGTAGGCACCAGGGAACTATGGGCAACTGTATTTTGCCCTCTGGGCTTTTGACAAATTTTGTCTAGCTGGGGGCAAACATTCTAGTCACTGGTGAAGTGTCATTTTAACAACTTTGTGTAGACCGGATATGTAGAGTAGTAGAAAATGAATCCTACCTAAAAATACCAAGAGGTAAATATAAATAAAACTTTGGTATGACCTCTGATACAGAAAGATTATAAAGATAAAAAATTTAAGAATTAAAAAAATTCTGTATTAGTACCTTAAACACATTTTAAGTTGAGTGAATTCATTTGGATAAGCTTGAAGTTTTATATTTCTCCACAGTATGGCTAAGAACAATGTTAATTTTCAAGCAATGTCACCTGGTCACAGGTGATAATAAACACTGAAAATGGGAGAAGTTACATTTTATGCAATAAGACATTGTGGTACTTTAGAATTCAGGTTATCAAAATCTCTGTCACTGTCTCCTCCTCTTCTGGATCTTACCATCTGGAAATGATGGCTTATAAATATGTTGACAGTATGGGCAAGAGGAATGAAATGAAATATGTGCTACTGTTGTATTAGCTGAGCCAATGAAGAAGATTCTGGATCCAGGTAAACATGAAGTCCTGGTTCCATCACATTACTGACAGACCTCCCACTATGGACCCCAGAGTGTTAGCTGTCAACATAGTTTTGCATTGGGTATAATAAATTGCGTGTCCACGAAAGCAAAAGGACATGTGTTTCCACACGCATACAGGTGAAGATTATAAAATCAGTCAGGTATCATCCACTCTTTGGTGTTTTGTGGGGGAAATATTTTTTTCATTAAAAATTCCTTTTTGAAAGTTAACAATTTAGTTCCTCAGCTATTAATATATATGTTTCAGCTGCTCAGTAACTATGTGCAGCTAATGGTTTCTGTATTGAACAGTGCAGACCCAGAACATTTCTCTCATTGCGGCAAGATCTATTGGATGGCAGTGTTTATATGCAGATTTCAGACGCATGTGGGAGTTGGAAATAGGGAAAAAGAAGAGAGGAGAAAATGGCAAGATTTTATCAGCAAGTGATAGTTTGTGAAGTTACAGAAGACCGAGAAGTATAATGTCCTGAATTCTTTGAAAGTTTAGAGCTCTATAAAAATAATTTTATGCTTAAAACATAAAAAAAATGCAGAGGAGCTGAGATTGTGGCTCAGTGGAAGAGTGCTTGCCTAGCATATGTGAGGCACTGGGTTCAAACCTGAGCACCACATAAAAATGAAATAAAGATATTATGTCCATTGACAACTAAAAAATAAATACTTTTTAAAAACGCAGAAACACAGGGAAAATAGGGAAACCTTTGGCTCTGTTTTAAATATATTTCGGCTCTTAATGAAGGAGATTGCTGGCTGGTATGGAAGCACATCTTTTACATGAGTGATTGAAATCAGGACTTCTGTGCTCAAAGGGCTTCACAAGAATTCAGTTTCATGAGGGATCTCACTCTATGTGTTTGTTCAAAGATTAGAGATGAAGCAGTCTCAGAGCAGAATATCCAACCGGGACAGACAAGGCAGTGTAGTGGGTAAGGACAGGACCGTGACAGACAGAAATTAGCCAAAGTAGTTGACAATAAATACTACCCAGTTTCAAGGGCTTCAGACACATGAACAGGAATGTGGAATGTATGAGGTCCTGCCATACTGGAAAACAGTGTGCAGCTTCCTCAAAAAGATGAAAACAGAACAATCTTATCCATCAATCCTACTCCTGGATATATATTCAAGGGAAGCGAGATCAGTACAATGGAAAGATGTCTGTACTGTTATGTTTATTGCAGCACTATTCACAATAGCCAAGACAGGGAATCAACCTGTGTTCACTATGGTTAAATGTACACACAAAATACCTATTAGTGAAATACTATTTGATAGTAAAAAGAATGAAATCCTACTTTTTTTTTTTTTTTTGCAGCAACACAAACGAACCTGGTAGATATTATGCTAAGTGCAATAAGCTAGGCACATCAAACAAATACTACATGATCTCACTTGTGTGGAATCTAAAGTTGTTGATCTCATAAAAGTAGAGTATAGAAGAGTGCTTGCCAGAGGCTGGAGAGGGTAGAAGAAGTGGGGGTGGATAGGGACAGATTGTTCCATGTGCACAGTTACAATTAGATTGGAGGAATGGTTTCTGGTGTTCTTATTGCACAGCAGGGTGACTCTGTTTAACAGTAGTGTATTAGATATTTCAAAACAGCTAGAAGAGAAAAATTTGAAACTCTAACCACAAGGAAATGTAAATGAGGTGATGGGTATGCGGACTACCTACCTGGATTTGATTATTACACAATGTAGACACGAGTTCAAACATCACCCTGTAACCCATAAACACGCATGGTTATTATGTGCTAATAATAATGATAAAAAAAGAACAGAGAGGAGGTAGAGGGAGCTTTTGGTGTTGAAGCCAAAGGAAACACAGGTTGAAACTGATCAAGGAAATTACTGGGTCAGAGTTCACTGGAAAGACCAGTGAGCATGACTTGTTTTTAGGGAAGCAATGAATTAAGAAGGGCAGCATGTGAAATGATGGAGGAGGATAATAGTGAAAGAGGATTTTATTTGAAAAGAGGTATTCCTATCAAGGTACACTTTTATTTTTTTAAATTTTTAGAATTTTAAATAAATTTTTATTTATTAGCCTTATGGATTGAACCCTGAGGCACTTTAACACTGAGCTCTATCACAACTCTTTTTGCTTTATATTTTGAGACAGGGTCTTGCTAAGTTGCTGAGGTTGGCCTTGAACTGGTCATCCTCTTGCCTCAGCCTCCCTAGCCGCTGGGATTACAGGTATGCACCACCATGCCCAGCCCACTTAAAGTGTTCTTGATATATGAATTTTTTTTTGTTTTACATAGTAGCCATTTTTTAATCCATTGTGGTAGAAACAAGAGTAGATTGTCAAATATGATTGCTAAAGTTTGAAGGTCAAAGTGACTTTATGGAAGTAAGAATCAAGAACAAAGAGTGGGTATGGGGATGGACCTATGGATTTGTTTCTTCATATTACTTTAGGACTCTCCCTGGACAGTTTTCATTTCAGAGAGAAAGGCCACTATCACTTTGCCTCTGCTTCTCACTGAAAGTTTGAGGAGTAAAAGGAATCATGCCCATACCTTGGTCTAGAAGTCATCTCATATTCACCTCATTTTATATAAAATGCATTTTAGTGGTTTGAGATTCATGGTCTTTTTGGCATCTGATGATAACATGGAGGAAAATTGAATTGAAAAGATGTTAATAATCAAGATCAATAAAGAAAACCAGTTTCCAGAATTAGCTCTTTGCACTGGCTTATGGAAAACTAACAGTTAGGCCTGGGTTCCTGGGATGGGATTGAGAAAATCAGGTAAGTCTGCCCATGCAGTTGCCCTTACAGATGGCCATGGACACATAGGGAGCGCCCTCTGACATCCTGTGGTTTAGGACAATGATTAAGCAAATGGTATCATGATGAGAGAATTTCTGCAGGTTGGGTGTGTTGAAGATTCACTGCTGCATTTTGAACTGACTAGTTTCTCAAGTAGTTATCCACAGGCCAGCTAACTGCTTTGTTTTTTAAAAAAGGCTTCCTCACTTATCTAACTTTTATTATTATTATTATTATTAATTATTATTATTATTATTATTATTTTGTAGAATTCAGCAGTGAGGAAGAGCACATCTAGAACAGTATTTCAGTGTAGCTCTTAGCTGACTGTCTTAAATATATCAGACCCCGGATTACTTTTGCTGTTAACAATGTGAACTCAGGGAACAAAACAAAACAAAACACCCTAAATGGAAATCCTAGTCCTCCTAGTCACCAGCTCTGAACTCTGTACTAAAAAGGCCACCCCCAGATCAGTCAGTGTCATAATTTCCACGATGACGGTCCCCAATGCAGCATTTTGCTCTTGTTTCCTTCAGATCACTAGAATTCTTCCCATGTGCGGTCACGTTTTCAGATAACAGCCACATGGAGATTCAATGTGATTTTAAATGAACTTTTACATGCCTCTTATTTTCTTCTTGGATTTTATTATTTTTACAGGCAAGTGATGAAAGGTTATTCCCTGCAAGATTTAGCCAGTTAAACGTGCAGCATAAAAACCTGAAGCCCTGCAGTCAGACACATAAAGAGCAAAGGAGAAAAAAAAAAAAAAAAAAACGGGAAAATGTTCCATTGGGGCTGCAGCTTTTTAGAGTATGCAGGAATGATGTCATTTGTTTTCACAAAACCCAGTTTAAATTTGTTCCTGCCTTTCAAGAACTGCAGCAGGGAGCATGTGTGGAGACTCCTGCATCCCATATTTCAGGACGTGAGAGTGAACGCTGCATCAAAATCCAACCAATTGCACGGTGTAGTCCTGCCCTCCCCAATTTCTGTTTGTTCCCCCTACCTGGAGCAGGAGTGTGAGCCAGGGTGAGGTGACTGCCCTGCTCCTGCGAGCCGTGCTGCCACTGCAGAGGCATCTCTACAACCTCGAATGGTTTAAAGGAGAACCATGCCAAATTAAAGACTGACTCCTGGTCACCCACACGTATTACTTTCACTGACACATAACCTCCAAGGAAAGGTCTATCTGTGAAGTGTGTTTGGGTTTGGCTGGTTTTAAATTAAATTTTAGCCTTTTGTTTTTTTGCAGTCCCTGTGAAGTATTGGAACCATCAGAAGAAGCCAAGAAACAGAAATCCTGGGCTACTGGACCATCAGTGGCAGAAATAAGACCTCCAGATTCTATACCAACAATCATCTTAGCCAATCCACTTCAAGCAATCATCCAAGCAGATCTGTTTCTGTGTATTCTTATGTGATGATTGGAAAATAAGCAGTGCGCTAGAAGCCGCATTTTAAGAACTATATTAAAGTGATTGATAGAGGGAGATTATGGTCTGGAGTTTGCTTACAGGAGCAATGGTTAAGATACAAAGTGAGAAAGAGTGCTGGATGTGTCCCACCTCACTTTTCCTTTCTTCTTCCCCTCCCTATGGAAATATAGTGTATGGACAATGGGACCAGTGTGGGTTCTGTGGCTGTGAGCAGCAGAAACTGAAGTCTGGCGAGTTTAAACCAAAAGAACATTTATTGGAAGCCTATGAGGAAACTTATAGAATAAGAGAAGGTCTGGAGAAACTTGCATCAGAAATGACAGGGATCATGATGTTATGGGGTCCCCATAGCGCCAATGACTGGCTCTGTCCATTGTCACCTCTAGAGTGAGTGACTCCAAGCTTCCCTGTATCTTCTCTGTTCTCATCACTATTCTCAGGGGTTGAGTTTTAGAAGAGAGTGTCCCATAGATTCACGGGTCACATACCTCTGGGCTTGGTATTCACTAGACACAGAGATATCGGGCAAAGTGAGAGGAGAAACTCCCCCACAGGAGGTGAGGCTGCTGTTTCTAAAAGAACGTGGGGAATGGGTGCTGTTTCCTCTTCTCTGTCACCATGATCATGAGCCTCATAATTTTCCTGCCTGGGTTAATGGTCCTCCTCTTCAACTCCATATTTTAAAGCTTCCTGTGGCCCCCTGTTTCTAAGAGCCAATCCAGGACACTTTTGAAAATGAACAGAAGGGCTACTGAAAATCATCCCAGGACAAGGTGCATGGGGTGGAGCTATCCTTGGCAAACAGAGGTGTGGTCACGTTTCCTTTTATCATAGTTCTGCTTTTCTGGGCTGGACCAATACCTATTCTATACTTTAAACTTTAGCAACTCAAGGAAACCTGAAAGCTGTGCATATAGAAATGGTGGCTTCCACTCTCATGCGTCCCTAGCATCTCATCTTGTGCTTGACACATATCAGGTGTCCCATTAAGCTCCACTTGGAATTCAAATCCAACATAGCTATGAAATTCCTATCCTCCCTTCTGGGGAGTAAACTATCCCCATCATTCAAACTGGGGGGACATGGCTAACTAACTACTTTTATCTTTCCTACTATCATTCTTCCTTCTTCTTCTTCTTCTTTCTTCTTTTTTTTGATACTGGGATTCAACCAAAGTTGCTTAACCACTGAGCCACATCCCCAAAACTTTTTTCTATTTTATTTAGAGATAGGGTCTTGCTGGGTTGTTTAGGGCCTCACTAAGTCGCTGAGACTGGCCTCAAATTCGAAATCCTCCTGCCTCAGCCTCCTGAGCTGTTGGGATTACAGGTATGTGCCACAGGGACGGGCTTATCATTTTTTCCCTTCTAATGGTGGCCCCAGCATGTTTACATCTCCATTGTATAAATGGGTAAAAAAACTAAATGAGCACAAACCACTTCTATTTATGCAAGATGCTGTTACTTAATGAAAAAATACTTTTTAGTGAAATAGAAAGTAAAGTACATAAATAATATTTAAAAAGACTACAATCTTTAAAAATATCTTTAAAAGACAAACAATATTTAGGAAAATTATTCTTAGAACAGAATGACTTTTACTTATGACATATGGTAGAGTACAACAAGAGATTTTTCCCTGACAAATAATTATTTTCTAGATTTCCAGATTTTTGCCAACCTACAAATCCTCTAGGTTATCTCTCACATGCATATATACTTCTGATTTCAGGAATTGAGGAATTGGTCTGTGACCTTCTGACCTCACGAGTACGAAGAGATCTACCTTGGATTGTCTTTTCTGAGGCCTACTCTGTCCTCAGGAGTAATCACAGCAGGTGTTATTTGTCCCTTTGGGCTCAGATCATGCCCAAAGATTTTTCCTTAAACAGTATTTTCCTTATAAAATACTGTTTACAAAATTCCCCAATTTTCCTGCACAATTGCATCTCAGAGTGAGGATCAAAGAGATTTCCTAGATTAAGTGGAAATACAAGCAGATTCCTCCTCCTCCTCTCTGAAGGCCAAACTGGATGGACTAATGAGTTGAGCCTCACTCCACTCTGATCCCCTTCCTGCTTCCAGCTGGGCACTGGGGGCACTGGGAGTCCCGGGCTGATGAGACACAGCAAGCTGCTCAGCAGCTGTGTGATATGCACTTGGGCTTTCCGTGTAGACCAAGGACCCCAAGGCAAATAAATTCTGTATCAGAAAGCCAGGTCATCTTATATTCTTCGCATGGTTCTTCTTATCCATACTATTATTATCCTTTGTTGGGAAGGTTATTTATTTATTTATTTATTTTGGTACTGGGGATTGAACCCAAGGGTGCTTACACATCAAGCCAGCCTTTATGTTATTCTTTTATTTTAAGACAGAGGCTCACTAAATGACTATGAGTTTGGCCTCCAACTTTTGATCCTCCTGCCTCAGCCTCTCTGGCTGCTGGGATTACAGGCTTGCACCACTATGCCTTGGAGAGGGTTTTCTGTCAGTCACTCAGAGCCCCAGGCACCCACTCACTCAATTCTAGAGCAGGACTTTGCAGCTCTTGTTGTAAACATGCTGTCACCATGTTCAGAACGTTTGATGCAGAAAGCAAAGCCCAGGAGGTGATGGCGATGGAGTGCTTTACCTCTGAAGTCCCCGTGTTACTACCAATGAGTGCACCAAAGTGATGACATGAAAGATTGTGGTCAAAAAAGGCAACCGAGGAGTCATGTTTTCCTTATACTGACTCATGTTTTAAAATTAAAATAGGGTTTACTTTAGAATGTAAGCTATTTGGGATCAAAATTATTAATTTGAGGGAAAAAATGGCTTACCCTAGGAATAAAGAGAGGAGGTAATTTCTATTAACCATCCAGGAAGCAAGCAAGGGAAGGAAACGGCCAATTTCCCTGTGATGTACAGGGAATGAACACACAGTGGAAACCGACTGTATTCTCCAGAAACTCAGCTGAGAGTAACTTTTGAGTTAGAAAGTTGAGAAGTTTTTATAAAAACACATGCATTACTGCCCATTAGACTTTAAAGTCCCTAAAACACGAAAAAAGTGATCTTATTAGAAGTGCTACAACACTTAGCATCTGGTGCCTGCCACAAGGATTACAGCAGATTATGGTCCCACTTGTATTTCAGTCGCCCGTCTCAGGGTCTGTGCCCATGGGGTCAGAGGTAAGCTGAGAGGGGAAGGACAGTCTGAAGTTCTGTCGGCATGGTGGGGCTTGCCTTACTACAATGCCCCTCCTCCCACGGTTTCTTTTCCCTAGTGACAGTTTTGAGGATGTTGTTTTCTAAATCTTGAATTATTTGGATAATTGCTTTCTGGGCTTCATGTCCCTGCAATATACACAGCGTGACTGATATCAATAACAGTTCTTTCAAATCTCCACGTCTGCAGAGGGCATCATGGATGGAAAATGAAGAGCTACATTTCCCTAGGTTATGCTGGTTACCTAGTTCATATTTTTAAAATACTGTCAATTTTTAAAAAGTTGCTTATATATTCAAGAATCTTCACATCCATATATTGGAACTGGCTTACATAGTTCTACTTAACTTTTGTCCATTATAACATCATACAGCAGTTAGGCTACTGAGACTCACCAAATCTTTAGCCTTTTTTTTTTCCTTTATAGATTGTTTTAACTTAATCAAAACCAGAAAATAATAATCAGTGTGAGCGCTCTCTCTCTCTCTCTCTTCTCTCTCTCTCTCTCTCTCTCTCTCTGCAGGTTTAAACTCTGAGAGGGCAAGACCTACACATTATCTATTTATAATAAACATTGAAACTTTATTCCACTGTTTACAGTTCAGTAGGACTCACTTAATGATATCAGTCAAATTCAGTGTCAACCTTTAAAAATAAATCTTTTCCATCTCCCTGAAAAATACCTTTCTAGTCAAAGTTGTTTGCTAAATGACTAGAGCTTTCTTAGCAAATAAAACACAGCCCTGTTTGCTGCTCTTTTCCTCTGAAGTGATGATAAATTGCTGAGGAGTAAAAGCCTTCATTCTAATAACAGAGGAAAATTGACTCTAAGATCCCATCATTTTGTTTACCAGCTGTCTTTACAATTCTATAATAACCCAGCCCACGTTTAAAAAAAAAAAAAAAACAACAAAACTGTTCAGAGATTGTAAAATAGACTAGAAACAAATGACCTCTCTGTTGAAATTAGGTTAAGCAGGGGAACAGGCTGGAAAGAAAGATATGATCCAGAAACTTACCTAGCTCTCAGGCATGATAGCCGGTGACCACATACTCGGTGCTGAAACACAACTCAGGAGCATTACATCATCGTGACAAACTTTCATTGGCTGCAGAAGCCCCAAGGATAAGACAGGCTTTTAAGGTGCTGTGTGAAAGCCCCTGTTGGTTCTTTATCAGGATTCTGGCCAAAATATTGAAAGAAAAGACTTTTTCCTACATTAATACTGTGATGGCTGAACTAACAAAACATTGTTAACCATTGATTAGGCATGTTTAACTCCACTTTAGTCCCTAGTTTTATTTTTAACTCTAACCTGTTGGGAGACTTTTTTCTTTAAAAAAAATGTTTTTGTTTTTGATCATTCTTTTAAATTTAGTTTTTTTTATGGAAGGTGCTGTTCTATGGGAATGGCTTATTTCCCCTGGAACTCTTCAGGCCATCTTCCTTATTTTAAAAACTGGATTTGAATCAATACATCCATTTTCCTTTCTATTACTTATTTTGTTCTTATTATTTCTAGGCAAAGAGGACAAGTACCCACAGATTCAAGCGAGGGCAAATCTACAAGTCTATTTATTTCCAGCAATTAAAATGGAGTTAGTGCTCTTAATCCTTGCTTCCTAATTATTCATTTGCATTGTTAGATTTTTTTTTTCTGTCTTGAACTCTGGTTATTTATGCCATGCTTATTACCATGGTGATCTACCAACCAGAGCCATGCGCGTCATTTGAGAACTTAAGGGGCTTTAAGAAAGGGAAAGTTATAGGTCGATGGCTGGAATTCTGCACCACCGGGCACCTGTCCCTTTTACCTGAGGAGGAAGAATCTGATATTGGAGCCAATACTCTTCATATAAAAAGTGGAACATTTGGACAACAAAACTCGTTATTAAGAAAATGAGAAAAATATATTAATGGTGAATGTCAATTTCTCTATTTCTCTGTTTTTGTCTCTGTCTCTCTCTTAAATTTAGGAGCCCAGAGGAGGAACAGGGTGTTGACCAGGATGAATGAAGTGTCCTTTTAAGGAACCTTATGACTGCTGTCTCCCAAGAACTTTCTATTCTTTCCAAATTGAGCAAATATCATACAAATACCTTATAAACATCGTATTAGATTCCTAGAGCCAGGAACGAAGAAATGCATGTCTGGTGCATATCTGGGCTGCTGAATTCCATTGTAAATATCTTCTTTCTCTCAGACACCTATTCTCAGTCACGTGCCTTGCCACTACTCCATGCAAGAGAAGGCAATGAGACTGCTGAGAATGTGGCTACCAGAGGTGTCTTTGTTTAGTTTCTTAGACTCTGGCTGCAAAGAATGGCCAAGATCATTTTACCAGTGTGGAAAACAACACAGAGGATAGAGGGTGCTTTTTAAAGATTTGAGATATTTAGGAGCATTTTGAATAGTGACCCTAAAGGAAAGAGTGGAAAAGAAGAGAGAACTCTTTCTTTTTTTGTCTCCACTAAGAGGAGGGAAGGGATAGCCCAGTCAGCTTCACAACTATAATTGACAAACTAAAACAAGGCATACCCCTGTCTGCACGATGTTTCACTCTAGGGAGGAGACAAACATTAACCCATAATTACTATTGAAGAAGACAGAAATATGATAGGTACATGCGTACATGTATGCTCGCACAACCCGCCCCCCCCACATATTGGTTGGGCATTTAAATGAGGACTAGAAGCTGTAGGAAGGGAATTTGAACTGAGTTTTGAACAAGAGTTGGCTAGCTGAAGAGAGAAAGTAAAGAATTCCATGAAGAGAAAACAGTGCAAAGGAAGAGGGTATGAATAGCTGGTTTGTTTGAGGAACAGCAAATAGTTTCGTTTATTAAAAAAAAAAAAAAGAGTAACATGGAAACTAAGGTTAGACCCATATATGTGGAGGGCTTTGTGAGTTGAGCTAAAGGATACAGACTTTAACTTGAAAGTGACTCTAGGTCACTAAAGAGCCACAGTTGGATTTGTAACCAGGCTGTATTAATCTAGTGTGGTATCCTGGAATGGATGGGAATGGGCTGGACCCAGGAATGTGAATTTAGCTTGTATTTCAGTCAGAATTTTGGCAGGAAACAGATGGAACTTTCCAAGGACTTAACTGAAGAGAGTTTATTGAAAGAATCATTTCTAGGGGTGTGGACAGGGTGAAGGAAATCAAAGAAGATGGTGAAGCACTCAAGGATCCAAAATAGTTGAGAGCAGATACTACTCTAGTGAAACTGGTGTATTGAGACGAAACTTGAGTCACGGCTTCTGCTGGCAGGTGGGGTCTGCACAAGCTGCAGGCCTCTGCAGCCAACAAGTGTCGAAGTTCTCAAGAATGGGCTGTGACCTTCAGTGTTGCAGCAGGTCCCAGCAGCTTACCATCAACTTCTTTCTTTGTTCTTGTCTCAAGAATTCAAAGAATGAAATCCAGAGACCATAATGAGTGAGTGTAAGAGTAAGATTTATTGAAGAATAGAAACTTAACACCAAAAAAAAAAAAAAGAGCCCAATCAATAAATGGGCAAAGGAACTGAACAGTCACTTCACAGAAGAAGAAATATAAATGGTCAACAAATATATGAGAAAATATTCAATATCTCCAGCAAATTAAAACTATACTGAGATTTCATCTCACTCCAGTCTGAATGGCAACAATCAAGAATACAAGTAACGTAAATGTTGGGGAGAATATGGAGAAAAGAGTATACTCATACATTGCTGGTGAGACTGCAAATTGGTGCAACCACTCTGGAAAGCAGTTTGGTGATTCCTCAAAAAACTAGGAATGGAACCACCATTTGACCTTGTTATACCACTTCTTGGTATGTAGCCAAAGGAGTTAAAATCAGCATACTACAATGATGCAGCCACATCAATGTTTATAAAAGCTCAGTTCAAATAGCTAAGCTATGGAACCAACCTAGGTGCTGTTCAACAGATGAATGGATTTTAAAAATGTGGTATACACCCACAATGGAATATTACTCAGCCTTAAAAAAGAATGACTTTATGACTTTTGCTATGTGAAAATAAGCTAATCTTCCAAAAAAGTACCTCAGGACCATCTAGCCTGCATGGCGGGCTCCAGGCAGGCTGAGGGCTGTGCTTGCTGCCTACACTGTCTGATCCACCCAGCAAACACTCTGCCCTCTCCACCCTTCTCTGCTGGGACCAGGCTGGCTGCACAGCTGGCATCTGGGGAGCCATGCCACTAGGCCTGTTACCAGAAACTAAATCCAATGGAAAGCCACAGAGAAGGAGCTCTGGATGCTGCAGTAAGTAGAGGTTAGCCTGTTGGAGTGTAGAGGAGAACAGAGAAATGCAGACAAAGTAAGCAGAGGTGGAAGGAGATCAACTCATCAGTCCTGGTGAGTGTGTGTGTGTGTGTGTGTGTGTGTGTGTGGAAGAGCGGGGGTGGAGAAGAAGAGAGAGAGTTAAAAAGAGAAAGAGAAAGAGGAAGAGAGAATGAGTGGAAATATCTTGGTATCTAGGTAGGACAACTTATTCATTTTTTTCTTTTAGATATGGACAAATGGAGGAAAAGTTTGTTCATCCTTGAATTTTTTTTTTTTTTTTTGTGGAAATGTGCTAGCTTTGGTCTAGGAAAAGTTCCATTCAATTGCTTTTGTCACATCTGGAAAGAACTATCAATTATATTTGTGTCTAGAGCTCAGAATAGAAATCAAGAGTCAAAGAAGGGAGAGATCAGTATATGCATCATGCCCTGAGTGGAGATAAAGTCACCAATGAGAGAAAGTATTTTGAAAGAGAAGAGAGGTTGGGGGCACTGACATTAAAGGGCAGCTGGAGTAGAGGTACCTTAAGAGGAAAAGGAAGAAAAAATGTTCACATCAGAGGAAAAGGAATCACAGAGAAGGGTGTATATATATATATATATGGAAGAGAAGAGTTTCAAGAAGGAGTGACCCAGAGGATACTTATGGAGAAGCATCAAGTGAAACAGGAATAGTAGAAACACCTGTTCATTTGTATGTAACGTGGAGATCATTGGTTGGAAAGAAGAGTTTTAGTGGATGGGTTAGAAAACTACTACCCATGGGCCAAATCTAGCCTGCCATTTTGTTTTACTATGGTCCAAGCCAGAAAATTTTTTAAACAAATGTGTGTGAATTTTTAGATGGTTGGAAAAAAAATCCCACAAAAGATAAATCACTAGTTCACCATCCATAAAAATTATACTAAATTGAAATTTCAGTGGCCTACAAATTTATTGGAATACAGCCAATA
The DNA here is from genome assembly GCF_045843805.1 of Urocitellus parryii. Classification (NCBI taxonomy): domain Eukaryota; kingdom Metazoa; phylum Chordata; class Mammalia; order Rodentia; family Sciuridae; genus Urocitellus; species Urocitellus parryii. The sequence continues at coordinate 66,578,376 of NC_135532.1, forward strand.
TTTATGTCTTGTGTACATCTATCATCACACTACAAAGAAGCAGAGTGGCTATAGCAGAAGCTGTAGGTACGGCTAGAAAACCCTAAGAAGACCTTTCAGAAAAGGCTTGCTAACCCCTGGTACATTAGGTGGGTTTGATGTCAGGTTAGAGTGGAAGGTGTTGGGGAGAGGTGTGAGGAAATGAGGAGACACAGCGCAGATGTCTTCCTTGGAACAGACTGAAGGAATGAGGATGGTTATTGGAAGCAGATGCAGGATTAAAGGTTTTTTTTTCTCCTCATTTATTTGTTTTGTTCTTTTATTAATGGAAAGGAAGACTTTGTTTGGGATAGGCTAAAACCAAGATATTTTAAAACTTAGTAAGACAGAAGACAGAAGGGAACACATGATTTTTAAAATGTCCTTCAGGGAGCAGGGATGGAATGGACGAGTTTCCTTCCTCAAATGTGGTGAGGAAGGCCAATCGTGATGCTCTGGATTTTCCCAGTGAAGCAGGAGGCCAAGTCATTTGCTGAAACCTGAAGAGGGCAATAACACAGAGTTTGAAGGAGGAAGGGAAATGTTTGAAATTGAGGAAAATGGGAAAGGAAATTGAACAGAAACACAGGCAGCGGGGAGTCTGTGGTGATATCGAATTAAACTCGTTTGATTTTCCTCTGTAGTATTTGGCCCAGTAAATGCTAGAGAGGAGAAATGAAATGGTGCTACCAATTTAGGGTTGGGGTTTTGGAAGGCAGGTGCAGTCGGTGGAAAGCGTGAAGCAGGGTAAGTGAAGGATAATGGTAAGATTCTGTTCAATGCCATAGCTACAGGTTTCACCCTTACCTGTTTTCTAACATGGGTGTGAACTGTCACTTGGAAGATGCACAGACTTCCTACTGATTGAACCTCTCCTGTGAACAAGCTGGAGATGTTTGAACAGAAAGACCAAAGTGAGAAAAAAAAATGATATTCAGGGGCTGGAGCTCTTAAAGAGATGAGTGAGTAAGGAAGGGGAATGAAAGAGCAGGAAGCTGGAAGGATCGGCTGTCTTGGTAAAAGAGGGGTTTGGACTTTCTTGTTTTAAAGGTCATGCCCAGTATACAGGTCTACCAGGGCTGCCATAGCAAAACACCATATCCTGGGTTGTTTGAACAACCCCAAATTATCTTCTGATAGTTCTGGAAGCTAGATGTTGAAGATTAAGGTGCCAACGGGGTTGGTTTTCCCCAAGGCCTCACTTCTGGTCTTGCTGGGTCCTCACGTGGCCTTTTCCCTATGCACATGCACCCTGGATCTCTTCCTCTTCCTATATAAGGATACCAGTCATATTGCATTAGGAGCCCGTCCTTATGCCTCATTTAACCTCAAGTACCACTTTAAAGACCCTAGATCCGAATGCAGTCATATTGGGATATACTTTGGCTTCACATACGAATGGGGCTGGGCATAATTCAGTCCTTAACACCTAAGCAGAGTATGGACAGGAGAGGGAATGACTGGAGTCAAGAGTGGGTGAAGATCACTGGAGTTAAGGCAAATAACTACAATGCTTACAATAATGGGACCCACTCTTTGTGATTGCATTTTTCAAATCATCATGTTCTAGTGGAATTTTTATGATTTCATCACATGAGACTAGTGGAATAATGGTCACCACCAGTTGTAGTATAATTGTGATATTTATTTATGATACATGCAAGATACTTATCTATAGAACTTGGGGATCCACTAAAATATCTAATGTTAAAAATTATCCACTTAGGGGCTGGGATTGTGGCTCAGCACCATATAAAAATAAAAAGGCATTGTGTTGTGTCCATCTACACCTAAAAAATAAATATTTTAAAAAAATTTATCCATTTATAGGTCAAATTGAAGAGTCTTTCTCTGTAGGCATGTATGTGTGTATATAACAAGATATATTCTATACTCATCACTTTTTCTTTTTGCCTCTGGAGAAGTTTATTTGGAAGTAAGTGTAATTAGTATGAAAATTCACGTGAAGTAGTTTAAAATGGAAATTCTGTAAAAATTCACATAGGGTAGTCTATTTTTTCACATTGGAATAGTCTAGCTTCTTATATGGAATGATCTAATTCTGAAAGCAGCTAATCCACACTTGGCTTTCGTTTTTATGCAGACATTATATGACCATTATTTTTATTAGCTGATAAATGCTGGAGAGAACCTAATGAGGTCTTACTCATTAGTTTCATTTCTCTGAATAGGAAACTGAGGCATGGGAACCATATGTAATTAGCAAAAAACTGGCAGGAGAGAGTTTAGCTACTATGTTTTCTACCTTTTACACTGACATTATTATTATTGTTTTGTTTCTAAGTAAGAGAAGTTGTTGTAAAGTTGACTCTACACATGTTTTCTAAGAGGAACATGACCGCCACTTTAAAGAGAGTATAGTACCATCTACTTCACTTACCTGCTTCTTCAACTCAGAAACAGAAGGATGCCACATGAATCCCTGACTCTGGTCCTGAGACCTAGAGCCCATACCTCGGGTCAGTCTCTGTTGTTCCTTCTTAGGGTTCACTTGGCTCATGTGCAGATGAGAAGTTTGGTATAGATAACCTCTTCTCACTCTCAATTTCACTGTTTATAGCATTTGCTTTCCAAGAATTCTAGGGATGTCCAAGAAGCCAATTCTCATGCACATGTAGTGCTTGACTCCACAAGATATTCCCCAGGCTGCAGTGTGGCAAGTCTGGATGCAGACAATTCTGAAGATTGATTTGTTAAAGAATGTGTGTTGGTATGCCAAAAAGTATTATGGATGTTTCAGTGCAAGATGAATTGTATTTGATGTAATTGACAGATGTCATAGATGAAAAAGCAATTTAATGCATTGATTAATCAAATATAATTATTATCAAAAGGCAAAGATTATTAGAAAGTTTTAGAATAAGTTATTATTAATAGATGAAAATAATTTTTTAAAAATAAGAAAAATTGAAGTTTTAGAAGCATGTAACAAAATTTAATTGTTTTAAGAATTATAAGATAATAAAAATGTCTGAAATTTATGGGGCTGGGATGTGGCTCAAGCGGTAGCGTGCTCGCCTTGCATGCGTGCGACCCGGGTTCGATCCTCAGCACGACATACCAACAAAGATGTTGTGTCCGCCGAGAACTAAAAAATAAATGTTAAAAATTCTCTCTCTCTCTCTCTCTCCTCTCTTTAAAAAAAAAGTCTGAAATTTAATAATAAATGATAACTTTTGAAGAAATAAAAAATTTGAAGATATTATTACCAGAGTATATATCTCAGAGAAAGACTATGTGATATAAAAATAAATTTCTCCAAAAATTCTTGAACCACATTCCAGGAACATGGCTATGAAAATCCCAAAACACTCACAAGACAGTAGTAACTAGCATTTCTTGGCTCCAACTGAAAATGACATTGAGCAGTTCAAAGGTCATTTCTGAAGCATGCCATTTATGGAGATACATAAGTATGAACTTTCCCATGAGGCCAAGAATATATAAGCTTTTAAAGTCTTAAAAGAAAGAGATTGGAAAAAAGGAATAAATTAAAAAGGAAAATATTACCTTGTGGAGGTGTTTGGATTATCAAGTGTGCTGGTTAATGTTCTGGGTAGACTTGGCCAGGAAGTAATACCAGATATCTGATCAAACATTATTTCAGTTGTTTCTTGAATGTATGTTAGATGAGATTAACATTTGAATATGTAGTGTTTGAGTCAAGCAGACTACCCTCCCAAAGTGGGTGGGCCTTTTCCTTGGGTTTCCAGCCTGCTGGTCTACTCTGCAGGTCTTACCTGTGCTAGCTAGATTCCTTAATCATATGAGCTAGTTCCTTAAAAATAAATATTTTTTTCCTCTCTTTTTCTGAATATACACACATCCTCTCAGTTCTTTCTCAGGAGAACCCTGACAATACACCAACTTTCCATTTTATAGAAAAACAAAACTCTGTATATTTGAAATCAGTGACAAGACAGCCTCTTCTTGTCGCCAATGTATGTTATTGGCACCTTTGTCTAATATAACTGTAATTATGCTCCTTTATTTGTATTTCAGATTCAGATTTTCAACTAAATTTCTATAGAACACTTAATTCTTTGTCACTGATTTTAAATATACCTTTAAGACTCCTATAGTGCAAGAATTAAAATCAAGAATTAATAAATGGGATGGATTCAAACTAAAAAGCTTCTTCTCAGCAAAAGAAACAATCAGTGAGGTGAATAGAGTCTACAGCTAAAGCTTGGGAACAAATTTTCACCACTTGCACATCAGATGGAGCACTAATCTCTAGTGTATATAAAGAACTCAAAAACCTAAACACCAAAACCACTAAATAACCCAATCAATAAATGGGCCAAGGACATGAACAGACACTTCTCAGAAGGTGATATACAATCAATCAACAAATATATGAAAAAATGTTCAACATATCTAGCAATTAGAGAAATGCAAATCAAAACTACTGTAAGATACCATCTCACTCCAGTCAGAATGGCAGCTATTAAGAATACAAACAACAATAAGTGTTGGCAAGAATATGCAGAAAAAGGCACACTCATACACTGCTGGTGGGACTGTAAATTGGTGCAGCAGATATGGAAAGCAGTATGGAGATTCCTTGGAAACCTGGGAATAGAACCATCATTTGACCCAGCTATCTCATTCCTCAGTCTATACTTATAAGGACTTAAAAACAGCATACTACATGGACACAACCACATCAATGTTTATTGCAATACATTTCACAATACCTAAATTGGAACCAAACTAGATGCCCTTCAGTAGATGAATGGATAAATAAAATGTGGTATATATACACAATGGAATATTACTCAGCAACAAAAGAGAATAAAATCATGGAATTTGCAGGTAAATGGATGGAGTTGGAGAAGATAATGCTAAGTGAAGGTAGCCAATCCCCCCAAACCAAATGCTGAATGTTTCCTCTGATATAAGGAGGCTGATTCATAGTGGGATTGGGAGGGGGGGAGCATGGGAAAATTAGACAAACTCTAGATAGGGCAAAGGGGAGGGAGGGGAACGGATGGGGTAAGGGGGTAAAAAGTATGGTGGAATGAGATGGATATCATTACCCTAAGTGTTGAGAGCCACAGCCAAAGGGGCCCCAGCAAACTTCCAGCTGCCAGCAAACTTCCAGCTGCCGGCTGATGATTGGCTCACAGTGGCCCCAGCAACATCTAGCTGATTGGCTCCTCTGCGGTGATGTTCATTGGGCTGTTTCCCCGCTCTTCAGACTGCCAGCTGATGATTGGCTCACAGCGGCCCCAGCAACATCTAGCTGATTGGCTCCTCTGCGGTGATGTTCATTGGGCTGTTTCCCTGCCCTTTCAGACCACGGAGCTGCTCATTGGGGGACTTCTTTGGCTCCGACCACACGACCCAGCCAATCGGCCTCAAGAGCAGGAGGATTGTGGGAGGGTGAGAGGCTTGTGGGAAGCTAGTGGTGGCAGTTGGGCTCTGAGGGTTTTTTCCTGAGGAGCTGTTTTGTTTGGCGTTTGTAGTTCTAAAAATAAAGTTAGTTTCTTTTGACAAGTGGCTCCTGAATTGTGCCCAGCCAGACTGCGGCACCTAAGTACTTGTATGAAGACACGAATGGTGTGAATATACTATGTATACAATCATATTGTGCTATATATGTGTAATATGAATTGTAATGCATTCTGCTGTCATAAATAACAAATAAGAGCAAAAATATTAAAAAAGAAGCAATCCTAAGACTAAGGAATTTAGTTTTTTAAAAAAACCAACTTAAATATTTTACCCATTGTTGCAAAAATGTATTTTGTTGAAAAGCAAAATGATTTTCTAAACATCACTGATTTTATTTTCTCTTTTTGGATATTAAGTATGCTGACCTTACTTTCCATTTTATAATCTGACTGAAAATCCTAGGTAGCAAGAACATCAACCTGCTGTTTTATATTTAGATATTTGGTGTCTCCCAAGAGCTCAGGTGTGAGACATGCAAGAAGGTTTGGAGGAGAAATGATTGGGTTATGGTAGCCTTAACCCCATCAGTGAATCAATCACCTGATGAGATTAACTGAGTGGTAACTGAAAGCTGGTGGGGTGTGGTTGAAGGAGGCGGGTCATTCGGGGCATGACTTTGGGTATATATTTTGTTTTTGGCCAATGAAGTCTCTCTGCTGCTCCCTGATTATCACCTGAGCTGCTTCCCTCCCCCGCACTCCTCCATCATGAGGTTCTGCCTCACCTGGAGCCCCCAACGACTAAGACCTCTGAAATGGTGAGCTCCAAATAAATTTTTCCTCCTGAAGGTTGTTCTCATCAGGTCTTTTAGTCACAGCAGTAAAAAGCTGACTAAAACACCTGCTGTTCCACCACTTCCCTTTCTTTCACCTATGTGTGTGCTTTCTTGCTTTATCTACTACTCTTTGTATTTCCTGTCCTATAAAAATCATGTTTTTTTTTAATTTAAGAAATATTACTCTTGCCTTCTACTAAATTAACCGTAACTTAGTTCTTAGAAGACTCTAGATGCTTTGGGATGAACTGAATAAGTATTTGGGAGAAAAAAGGAACTTCTCTGTTGAACTTAAGGAAGGCCAGATTTTGAGAATCATGGCAGTTGATTTTATAACAGCTTCCCATCTTTTGCAATTTCTCCCCTCTCTTTGAAATCAGATGTTAGATCTTTCTAGAATCATGTAACACATGCAGTTATTAATTCCACACCAGCCATTATGTAAAATGACACAAGAGGTTTCTGACGTTGCAATTTAAATGTGCTCTTGGAGTTTGAGTTGGCATTCCTATTTATAGAGGAAATCTTAATCATTCTTAATTTCTGTGTATGTTTCAAATCAGGAATTCTTTATGGACTACATCCACAGTTTTCCCCAAGAAAAGATTGCCTGCACTTTCACCTGGGCCTCACAATTTCCAATTGTGCTTTTCAGATACAAGTAATCACCCATGTATTTTATTTTTCAGTTATGGACCCAGAATAAATCAGAGAAGCGAACATCTTCAGAGGTTTGAATTTCAGGGGCAGCAGGGATGCACATAAAATTGACATTTGTTCTTACTGAGGGATTATCTTTCACTGGTGACTAATGGACACCTTTTTTTTTTTTTGTCAAAGAGAAATCAAGGTATTGCCGACACTGTTATGGGCTGTGTCTCTACTGCAAGTATCATCAGAGGGTTGGCTCCTAACACTCACTTCTTTTGTCAGGAAGGAATTTTTATCATTTATTTGCAAATGCAGTACTTTCTTTAAGCACCACACATCCACCCAACACACATCCTCCCTCATACAGCATCTATCAAACATCAGTAGTCACCGCAAGAGAGAGGCAACCTCCCATATAACTCAGAGTCTGCTCAGACAAGCGCATGCTATGTATTAGAAGGGACTATTATAAACACAAGCAGAAAGGGTAGCGCTTACATTATTTCCATTAATAACTGCAAATACTCTATAACTTAAAACTTCATGTCTTAATAGAATATGGCTTGTTTTGTTTGTTGAACATAATACATCAATCTGTTACTATATAAATGAATAATTACGTTAAATAATGCTGGGCTTAGAAGAAAATTCTGACCTCAATACTTAGCAGGGGCAGTTTAGTTCACTTTCTATAACTATTTATTAATTTATTTGTACCAAAACATCAATGAAAAAAGTAGTCTATAATAAGATGGGTAATTAGATAAGATATAAATTAGACTTATGACATTTAGAAACCCACATAATTATGATAATATAATTACTGATTATGGGTAACTCACTGAGTCCTGTGAAATCCACAGCAATAAAACAGAAAGAAAGTTTTCCTGCTAGAAGTATGTCCTGTGGCTCTCTTTTTGGTAAATTTTTGTTACATATCAACTGCACGAGTTGGCCATCCATATTCAGTTTTAGTATCCCAAGATAAAACTGGTGTTTGATCCAGTTATTCTTTCTATGTATAGTATGCACGTGTGGCGAGACAGATACTTGGCTTTCATCAGAGATTCCCATTATATCCCACGAAGTGCTAAACCTGGCACAGAGCTATTTTCTGGCTATTTCAGTTCTATAAGAGCAACCAAGGTTTGCAGTAGTTTTATTTGATGTTGATGATGTAGATTATAAGTTTGACCCCGTAAAAAGAATACATCTATTTGGAATTAGTGGGATTCCAAGAAGTTAAAAATGAGAAAGTTGGTATGCCAAGCTATGAGAAATAATTTTTATTATAACTTAATTAAATTATTTTAGATACATTTTTATTATACACAATAATACTTGCTTAGTAGGGTCAGTGTTAGGTGAAAACAAAGTATCTGTATGGAAAACACATATCTTTACATGATCCATGGCATGTTCCCTTATGTTTTAACTGGTTTAGAATAAATGTGAGAAAAGAGGGAATTGAACACTTAGTGAATGCCCACCATGAGCTGGATACTGCACTGAGTATGTGCTGTATGTGCATCAGTCAATTAATGCTCTCAGCACTGGTAGGCAGAAAGGAATTCAACTTGGTTAGAGTCCAGAGGCAGGATTTACTCAGGTCTGTTTTATAAAAGCTGCATGGTAATGCGTCTACATTTAAATACACCAGAAATTACTTTCAGCATCATTAAGTTGGTTAAAAGCTATAAGAAAAATGAATGCTTTCTTTTTTTATTGCATATTTTTGAATATTTTTAGTAGTAATGATTAGAAGCTGAATATAGCTAACTGGTTGAACGTATATAATTTGCTTCTTACAGAGCATGTTTCATCCCATGACTTCCCAAACTAATTACAACACTAGATTTATCTATTAATTTCCAAAAAAAAGTAAATACAGTTATGGTGAGCATATATAAATGCCACATTCCTTGGTGCTAAAGAAGCTGGTCTCAGCTACACCAAGCATTTAGCATACATTACCATTTCGGGTGCTGGAAATTCTTCAGTCTTGACTCCCTAGACTTCTTTGACGCTCTCTAGATCCCCAGACATTCAGAATTGTCTCCATTCCAGGTTCACTAGGAACCTGTTTTGCTTTTTAAAAATCTTTCATTTTCATTTATCTCCTTTTAGTTCCACAATCTCACAAGTCATTAGAGCTACATACTGCATAGAGTATTAGATGATTATCTAAATATGAACATACTTTTATTGACATGTCTGCTGTTTTCTGTTGCCTCGATTCTGAATTTATTGTATTTTTGTCATTGTGTGTCTTTTTTTTAACCTGTCTTTATTGATCAATTGGTTGATTGATTCATTTATTCAACATACAGATATTGAGTGCTAATTTTGTAGAAGGCTCTGATCTGGAAGAAATAGATGATTGTTGACACTTGCTTCCAAAAAGACTGCTTATTATCAAGCAGGCAAGATAAACGTGGGAAGAACACACTTTAATTCAAATCAGAATTAGATTAAGCTGCATAGTATGCGAGGCAAGAGTGGTTAACTTTTCATTGAGTGAGAAAACCATATCATTTATTAGCTCAGAATTTTCAGTGCTTTATACTCTTCTTACACAATCTGTATCCAACATTCATTTATTCAATGATCATAAACATTGCAGCCTTATCTAACCATTAGCCTGTTGATGCTTGAGCTCCTCTAAAAATATTCTTCATAGTTTTGTTTAAACCAACTTCTCCAGAAAATGTTCCTTACCCGGAGCCCATCTACAATGTTTTCTTTCTCTTTGCAATCTGTACTCTTAATTTAGTATAATCGTTTAATACATTGGATTGATAATACATTGTATTCATTTTATTCAAGTACTTGATTACAATTTGTTTCACCATTAAATTACTTATTCCCTAGGAAGAGATCATGTCTCTGCTCCCTTGAATTCTCTATTATATCTCATGTTATTTAGAATAAGCTCCCAGTAACAATAAGGTGATTGATTTATATAGTTTCAGAGATCAGAGAGTAGATTTATTCTCTCTTTTTAAAAATCTTTGCTTAGAGGTTCCTTGCAGATGTAGCTTCTGATGATGATCTCAGTGATAGAATTAAAGCATAGTAATATTGGTTAGAAAAGGCTGGCATACGTATTTTTAAAAATTTTTAGAAGGCATTATTTTGGGGGAGAAGGGGTACTGGGGATTGAACTCAGGGGCGCTCAACTACTGAGCCACATCACCAGCCCTATTTTTTGTATTTTATTTAGAGACAGTGTTTCACTGAGGTGCTTAGTGCCTCGGTTTTGCAGGGGCTGGCTTTGAACTCGTAATCCTCCTACCTCAGCCTCCCGTGCTGCTGGAATTACAGGCGTGCACCACCATACCTGGCTTGACCAAAGTATTTTTTGTAAGATCAAAATTTCACTGTTGAGAGTTTGTAGTTAATGTCCATTTGATTCCATGTGAGTATCCAGTTGGCCAAGCATCACTTATTAAAACATCCATCCCTTCCCTACTATTTTGCGGTATCTCTTTTGTTACAAGTCAAGCATTCTATTATGTATGTGTCTGTTTTGCACTTTCTCATTTGTTCTCTGCTTCTCTTCTGGACCATTTTTGTCCTTGTAGCAATATTATACTATCTTAATTACATAGATATTTTATAAAACTTGCAAATCCTTCCCCTTTGTTCTTCTTATTTAAAATTGTTTTAGTTCCTTTTTGTCATTTGGAAAAAGATTTAAAATTTCTATAAAGATATCTTAAAATTTATTTTTGTGTGTGGGTGTACACTGACATTTTAGATCAATTTGGGGATAACCATTAGTGAGCCTTCTAAATCAAGAACATGATATATTCCTCTATTTATTTAGGTCTAATTTTTTCTCAGAAATGCTCTGTATTATTTTTGTAGGGATTCTACTAATCATATTTATTACTAAGTATTTTATATTTCATGCTGCTGTTATAAATGTAATTTCTTAAATTTATTTTTGTGTATTTGTTGATGTATACGTTTACATGTATTTACTTACATACTCATTTACATTTACACAACCTTAAAAGTTGGATGCCTTACTCAATCTCATTATATATATTAGGAAACTAAGGCATAGAGAATTTAACTGACTTTCTCATCATCACATAGTAAATGTTAGAACGGGGATTCCAACCCTGGCAATCTAGGTTCAATTTATTACATTACAAGGCAGTCACTGAAGGACATATGTAGAGGTAGGGAGGGATATTACCTTGGAGAAGTGGGTCTCAAATACATGTCTTATCATATATTCAGTCTCATTGCTGTTTATTATGCCAGTATTTTGGTAAGGAAACTGAGGCCCAGATTGGGGTTGCCATGAGAACTGGAAACTATGTGGGCCCAGTATATCAGGCTACCTATGAACACACTGGTGTTAGAGAATAAATGAAAAACTTCATATTATGCTGCAAAAAAGCACAACACATATTATGTATGCCCAGTTTCCACTTTGCAAAACACTCTTCTTGGTACTAAGATATAAGAAATTATGAGACACAGTTTTTGTTTTCTATTTGGAAATGAAAATAATTACATTTCAAGTGTATTTTTTTGTTAAATCAAATGTGTACTGTTAAGAAAAATGCATTCAATGTTAACTTGTTAAGTAGATAAATACCATCTGTGCGCTTTCTTCAGAATAGGGTGTGTGTGTGTTTGTGTGTGTGTTTGGGCTTTTTTGTGGATATCCGTTCTGTCAGGGTGTGTGTGTATGTGTGTTTGGGCTTTTTTTGTGGATATCCATTCTCGGACTGCTGACAGGAAAATGAGATATGTTTGAAATTGTTGAGGACTTATGAAGTCTTCTTTGTTTTTCATATTTGCATCTTCTGTTTTGTGTATCCTTATGGGACTACAGGACAGCTAAACTGTTCTTTTGTAACTAAGTAAATAGGGAAGAAGTGATAAGCATATGGAGCTTGATTTTGCAATATTTAAACCAAACCAAACTAAACCAAATCATAAAACAGGGCTGATATATATCTTTTAAATTCTCTACCATTACCCCCAACTTTTCATATCAGAAGTGCCTTGTGGGATGAAATTATGTTGTTTATGTGTTTTTCTATGGTTTTATTATGATGTGACTTGATAAGAATTTTTTATTTTAATCCTGCTGGAGATTTTTTGGAATTCTTGGAACTGTGAATTGAGGTTTCTCCTTTGTTGTGGGAATTAATTATTAATGGTATCTTTAAATACTGCCTTTGGTTTTCTTCTTTCTGACTTATCCTTTTGCTCACTGTATTCTCCATATCCTTCTAGTTTGTATTTGTCAATTTGTCAGACATTCTCTATAATTCTTTACTATTTTCCAGTTTATGGATTCTATCTTCAGCTGTGTCTAGCTTTATGTTTGTTAACTGAGTCTTTGGTTTTTATTTTTGGGGGCTGAAATTTGGGACTGGCTTATTGAGTCCCAAATTGGCTTTGACAGCTCCAGTAGACTACAAAAACACAAATCTGTTTTGATAATTCATTTCCCTCAAATTATTAAATGTCCTTGGGTTAAAGGAATTTTTTAGTGCTAGACTTATCTTCCTGATTCTCACTTCCTTCGGTTTTGGTCAGAAAATTGTTCGCTACCTTATTGGTTTTTCATTCTTAAGAAATTTTAAAAAATACATTTATTTCCTAGAATTTTTAATTATCATCAATGAGAGAGAGGACACTAATTACTATGTGCTCCTTTGCTGAAGTTGAAGTCTTAATATTTGTCTTTGCTTAACTCATTTCTTAGTTGATTAATTGAATGAATGAATAAATGAATGAATAAAGTGAGTTGATGTTTATGACAAATAGGTCAATACTAATAAGCTTCTGACTGTGTTGCACTGTGGAGCTCAGCAATAATGACTTGGCAGGCCATCCTACTTCAGTGGGGACTCTGTATTGTTGCATTGCCAAGTGCACACAGGTCCTCAGGGGGGCTTGTGGTGCTCTTTTCAAAGACTCTGAAATTTAGGACAAGATGAGGCTATGGAGTTAAAGCCTTTCCTCCAATGACTCATAACCAAAGGATTGTGGTGAAAGCTAATCTGAACCTCAAAAATCAGGGTTTATTAAGTAGATAAGGAAAGGTTTATAAGGGTGGAGTGCTGTTTAACTTGTCTGTTGAGGTAGTGGCCCCCTCAGCTTGTGGTCTTTAACTGAATTTTTTATTCTGCAAATGTGGACAACTTCAGCATAACCTTACCAGTATATTTATCTTTTCTTGCAATGGATCATATTAGAAGTAGATGTTCTGCAATAAGGTGTTATTTTTTTTCTGAATAAGAATGGAAAACACACAAACAGCAGTTACTTTGTGCCAGACTGTCTAAATCTTTACATTTACATAATAATTCTATTTTTACACATAAGGATATTAAGGCAAGATACTTGGTAAAATTGCACAACTAGATATAGAAGAGAATAAGGGACCCACACAATCTTGAAATGGAATTCAAGCTCCTATCTGCTATATTATATTAATATAATAATTATAATAATGACCACCATTCAGACATTTAGAAAAATAATCTTATTCATTAGAGAAGTAAAAATTACTCTTCTCTGTTAAATCTCCAGCTTTAAAGGAGGAAGTTGAAAAAAAGAGAGAGAGAGAGAGAAATATCTTGGAAGTATGTTGTTAGATAAGCAATGAGATGATTTTTCCAAGAACATAAAGCAAGTGTTACAGCTATGTTTTAAGTGGGTATTTTCTCTAGAGTTCTCTCAAATGTCTACATAAGAACAATGTCAAATAAAAGCTATAGAATCACTCATTTTTACAAGGTGACTACTGTGTGTAAGCACTTCTGCTGGATCTATGATTTACACATCTTTCAATCACAGATAAATACAGAGCAGCTCTCAATGTAGCCAAGAACTGTCTACTAACCTGGCTTCCTGCCAAAATATGCTCAGCTTCCACACTCTGTCTACTGTCCACATTGCTGCCTGCCCATAGAGAATAGGAGAGTTTCGTGGCCTTTGGGTTCTCTTAGTGGAAAATTTCTATAGACTAAGCAGAGAGATTGTACAAAGCAGACGGTTTGCAAATGGACACCATCCTGTGCCAAAGGCCCCAGGGATTATAAAAAGAAACAGACTCTAGTGGTGTGGATCTGCCTAGTTCATACTATAAATGGAAATTGTTTTTAAAATCTAAAGGAGGCATAATGATTGAATATCAATACTGTTTGTATTTATCCTTGATGGAAAAAATGGTAAAAGGAAATTATTTTAAACCAGCCAAGGAATGATTAGAAAAAGCTCTAGGCAGTATCAGAGTGAATCACAAAAATAAACACCGTAATCTAACTGCTGAGAATGGAAAAACCCATTGAAATTTTTGCAAAAATATGTGTGTTGTTGAAGAGTTCATTTGTGACATAGTAAAGATGAACTTTTCCTCTTATTCAACACAAATTATTTTGGCTGTGTCTATCTGCTTAAAATCTCATCTAAAAAGGTCAATTGTGGTTTCCTTTTTGAAAGGTGTGTTTAGGGAAAATTTCTATTGTATATTTCAAATTTGTTCTTATCAAGAGATTAAAGATCTGAAATTACCCTATTAATATTGAGTCAGTGGCTGCTTAGAAACATGACATATAATTTCACTTGCTTCTTTAGGCAAACATGGCCCTCAAATTTCCTTAAGTAGAAAAGGGGTTCTTAAAGGAATTAGAAATATATCTGTTTTATGTTTTTTTAAAATTATATAATTAGAGGCTAAGATGATTTTTTTACCTTAAAACTGTCACTTGCATAGGAGTTACAGTCAATTAGGATAATGAAATACAAATATACATAAAACATAATATGGCTTTAGGAAATAACATTTGAATGTAATTTTGTAACCTCTTACAGTTGATAGGATAGATATATTATTAACCTCATATTAGGTGATTTATTTAGATAACTTGAATGTAGATTCTGACCTTAAATTTTCCTCCTTTGCTAAGTATTGTTAAAAACATGATTAACTATGATACATTTTGGTGTCAAGTTAAAATAAGTTATACTATGGTAATGAGGAATCCCAAGATCTTATTTGCCTTCAGCTACAAAGTTTTATTCCCTATCCACGTGACTCACCTTTCCTGAGTTGACTGGAGACTCCAGCTCCTGTATCTTCACTCCGGGACCCAGAATGATGGAGCAGCTCACATCTTGAAGGTTATTGTTGCCAATGCAGACGGAAAGAGAGTGTGGCGAATTCCACACTAGTTCCTGGAACTTCCACCTGGAAATGACACACGTCACTCCTACACAAGATTGTGTGGTGAGAAAACAAGCTCAATCCTATTATGCACTTAGAGAATTAGAATATTGATGAAGAGCTCTAATGATATTATAATCTTTGGTCACTCCCCCGGCCCCCAAAAAAATCTGATAAAGAAAAGCTCACATTTAAAGAAGTATGTCAGAGTACAAAGCTTTCCAGACGGTAGACAGAACATCGTCAGTGTAGTATCTGTCTTCCCTCATAGCTAACTTCTTCTCAATTAATTATACTCACTCCCTTCTATGGGTTTCTTCTCATTCTTTTGGTTACCCAATCTCTTCCTGTTTTCTTTCTAGTCATTCTTCTGGAGCCACAATGACCTCTATCTTTTCTTCCATGAACATGGTGGGCACAGTTTCACCTTATACCCACACCTGTTCTATCCTCTGGTTTACAAACACACTGAAGATCTATCTAAAAACAACACTGTTCTACTGTTAACCCCCCCCCCCCATATCCATTTTGTGCTTGAGACATAAGTTTCATTTTCATTCAGCATAATCTCTGAGTATCCAACAGGAGAAGGGTTAATGATTTAGGGCACTGAATCTGGATGCCCTAAATCATTCTATTCTGCTCATCTTCACATTAATACTTAGGGCACTAGAGACGGAAAGCATCCCTGAATGGAGCCAGTGTTACTAAAGATAATTTGTTAAAAGGAGCTACAAACCAAGGCCCATTTCTTTCCGAGTATTACAGGAGTTGGGATTTAGGCCTTCCAAGAAACTCAGGTCTAGTGCTAAATTCACTGAATCTCAGTGGCTTGAAAAGTCTTGGCAGCAATTCTCACAAAGAAAACTAAACTCTTCTATTTTTAGAAGCAGTATATACAATATTCTTCATTTCAGTTGCTATAACTTCCTAAATTACACCTGTCCTTCCTTCCTTCCTTCCTTCCTTCCTTCCTTCCTTCCTTCCTTCCTTCCTTCCTTTCTTCCTTCCTTCTTTCCTTCCTTCCTTCCTTGGCACCAGGGATTGAATTCAGGGGCGCTTAACCACTGAGCCACATCCCAGCCCATTTTTTAAATATTTTATTTAGAAGGACTTGCTGAGTTGCTTAGGGTCTCACTAAGTAGCTCAGGCTGGCTTTGAACTTGTGATTCTCCTACCTCTCAAACTACTTATAGGCGTGCACCACTGTGCCTGATCCCTTCCATTTCTTTATTTCTTCTTTCATATTTTCTTTCTTTCTCTTCCTTCTTAGTCTCTTCCTTCCTCCTCTGTAATTTCCTTCTTTTTCCCTTTATTTCTAAACTTCTGTCCCTGCTATTCCAAAAGAGATAAACCTGGGACTTTTTTTTTTTTAATCAGCTTATACATTGATTTCAAGTAAATATGTCTCTTAGATGATTTTGCTGTTACTTTTGAGTGCTTCTGGTCTGTTTTTATTCACTGTTGTTCATGTTTGAGAATTCAGAAATGATTTTTTAAAATTTGTTTTGCATTTGCTAGATAAGTGTTCTTTCGGCTTAAAAATAGTGTATTTAAATTTCCCTTTTGCTTTCTTTGATGACCTATTGTTCATTCAAGAGCATGTTGTTTAGTTTTGATGTTATTTATACATTTTCTAAAGTTCCTTTCATTGATTTCTAGTTTTTTAAATTGTGGTTAGAGAGGATGCATAATATGATTTAATTTTTTAAAAAATTTGTTGAGACTTCTTTTGTGGTTTACCATATGGTCTATCCTGGAGAGCATTTCACATGCTGATCAGAAGAATGTGTATTCTGAAGCTGCTGGACAAAATGTTCTGTAAATGTCTGCAGGTCCATAAATCATGATGTTTTTGCATTTTTAAATGTTCTTAGGCCATATCTGGGGGCCAGAGAATATATTTTTATGAGTATTGCACTTAAAAATTCTTGCCAAATAGAAAAGTGCAAAAGTCATTCAAGTTCTGGCAAAATTTAGAGCAAACAAATAACTCTTGTTTCTAGGGCATGTCAGATACTGGTATGTCATATCTGAAGATCATTGTCTCCACTAGATTATGCTTTGACAATCAAAAATAATCCATTATCTCTATTCTTGTGTCCTTTTAGGACAATGGTAACCAGTCTGATCTGATGGCCACTAGAAAATGTAGAGTCAGGGGGAAGAAAACCCAGTATAATCAAGTTCAAAGCCCTTGTTACATGATCATTTGTGATTCTTCATCCATTTGAAGATAAGCTAGGTGTGGTGGCACACATTGATATTCCCACCTCCTCAGGCAAGAGGCTCACAAGTTCTAGGCCAGCCTGGGTAATTTAGTGAGACACTGTCTCAAAATAAAAAAAATAAAGAAAACTGGGGGTATAGCTCAATGGTAAAGCACCCTTGGGTTCAATTTCCAGTACCACAAACAAAAGCAAACTACCTGAAGATGAACATATATCGAACAATGGTTAATACATACAATATAAAACAAAATTAAATAGATGTAAATCTCACTGAGTCACAAAATCTCAATTTAGCAAACTCTAGGGCAATCTGGCTACTCCCCTAACTGCAAATAAAAATTCATACTTCTGATCCTTGACAAGTGTATCCAGTTTATGGAAGCAAGTTGAACCTATGGATCAATTCACTAATTAATTCTATATTTATTAAGCCATTGTATTAATTTTGTATTGTTGCTGTAACTAATATCTGCAAGCTTGGGGGTTAAAACAACACACACATATTACCTTACAGTTCTGTAAGTCAGAAATCGGATGCAGGTCACACTGAGCAAAAGATGTAAGTAAGCCTGTGTTCCTTTCTAGAGACTCTACATGTGAATCTGTTTTCTTGTCATTTCCAGCTACCAAAGGTTACCTTCAATTCTTGGCTTGTGGGTCCTTTCTTCATCCATATTCTAAGCCAGAAACATTACATCTTGTTTCAATCTCCTTCTGTCCTCCCATTTATCCTTCTGATCAAAGATTGGAATGGTCCTGTTCTTTTAAGATTCATATGATTAGATGGGCCCACCTGAATAATCCAGGATGGTCTTCTCATTTCAAGACCTAAACCCTTAACCACATCTGTAAAGTCCCTTTTATCATGTAAGGTAACATATTCCCAGGTTCTGGGACTAGGGCATGGACAACTTTGGGGACTATCACTCTGCCCATCACAGCCCAAACCATATTTGATTGTAGGCACAGTAGATATGTTAAGTAATCAGATAAGGTTCCTATTCACGGAGCTCTCGGTACTGGAAGGTGACTGATAGGCAAGGCTCCTTGTATGACTGTGAGGAATGTATAGCAACCATTTAGGAAATATTTGGTTTCCGTCAAAGGGTCAGGCTATTAAACAATATGAACAAAGACCCTGGTTAGGAGGTAGGCTCACCTGGGGTCCAGTTCTGAGTTTATTACATACCTGAATAAAGAAATTTGGGGTGCACCTTTTCTTGGCTGAAGCCCAGATTCCTTAACTGCAAAGTGGGAGACAAGTAAAGCCATTGCGCAGCACGGGACTGTTATAAGGAGCGGAGTGGGATTGCATGACTGACTGAACAGGGGAAGGGTGGGTGCTCAAAAAATATCATTTCTCCTCACTAAACAAGGACCACAAGTCCAAGGCCAAACAGCAGGGCTGTTTCCAGTTGGTATTATTAAGAGGCATAAAGAAAATTTCCCTGATTGTAATTTATCTTTTATTATGTTTCCTGAAACCACAGAACTAGAAATATATTCTTTTGGCTTGTGGTATTTGTGTCCTCATTAAATATATAGCTGTTATCAAGAAGGAGAAAGCATGAAACAGTTATTATAAGTAATTGCCACTGTAATGTGAATTTGTTTGTCTGAGGCAGGCTGAATGAAAGTCAGGGGTCATTTTTCTGTTTGCTTGTTTTGAGTGAAATGAAGAAGAGAAAATAAGTTTATGCTGTAGTGCAAATCCTAAGGAAGGCAGACCTAACTGAGGTGTCAAATTTTGAGTGTTTGAGTTTTATAGATAAACCTTTATTTATAAATATATATGTCATATATTTATTTATATGTTTATATAGATAAATCTTAGCATGTTTATAATACATATTTATATGTATTATATATTTATAAATGTATTTAAAGACATTACATATTTATGCATGAATATATATATATATATATATATATATATATATATATATATATATATATATTCCTGCTGTGTGTGTGTGTGTGTGTAGAGGGAACCTAATGGAAGAAGAAGGTGATAAATGGGAAAAGCCAGAAGAATTTAAATTCACATTTCAGTACTGCTCATATGTGTCTAAGGGTCACCTTGCCAGCTTGACTCATTAGACATCATCTGTTTGAGGGACATCAGAGAATGTTAATAATAATGTGACAATTTGGGACATAGATTTATACTTCCATTCAAGAATAATTCTTCTGCTGTGGGAATAGTGAGTTTGAAAGTGTCATCCACATGGGATGTGGAGCCAGACAGATTGCTGAAAGTTCATTTCTCTAGGGAGAAGGAAAGGGCAGTGGCCTCCCTGTCTATGAGAATGGAAGCTCAGGGAGCCTGGGAGCAGAGCCAACTTGGCTGGGTCCTGGGAAGACGGGCCCCGTGAGCCAGGTGGTGCACAGTGTCCATTACGGGAGGTAGAAATGAGATGGAGCCCAGAATATTGAGTTAATACCGGAGCTTAGTTCTGAGGGTGGGATAGGTAGGTTGCTTATATCACAGCAAGATAAAGTTCAGTTCAGACATTAGCATTTCCATATAATTAGAGAAGAGAAGGCTGAGCTGAAGTTCAGGATTAAGACCTATATTTGATAATGATTCCAATATTATGGGAAGATAAAATATTTCACAAGGGAAGAGAGTGAGCCAAGGTAATACAAAAAATTGTAGGTTGCATTAAGATTGTAGACGAATGAATTGAGTCACATTAGCAGTTTTTGGAAATGTGGCCAATGTCAGTTGAGATTTAGGCCATAACATTCATTAGAGAACAAATACTAAGATAAGGTCCCTTGGAGATAAATTATTTTGGAGAAAGAGGCTTAAAATAATAGAGGCAGCACAAAGGAAAGTTAAGCATGAAAGCGGTAGGTTAATGCCCCAAAGCTCTCAGTACCTTGGCAGTGATGTGGATATAAAAGGATATCTACCTCAGAGTTTTGTGATAAAGTTAAGATGAGGTAATGCCTGCAAACACTTAGTGCAGGACTGATGCATCCTAAGAGCTCAGCACTTCTCAGGCATTACCATGTGTTTTAATGATTCTGAGCCACAGAGCTATTTTTCTACTCCTCTTGAGACTGAGACCTAGCACGGCTCAGCATGGGTGTTCAGGCCCTTCAGACCTGGGAATGGTGTAGTAGAAAACTCAATGCCTCTTTACCCTACTGGTTTTCTATTGGTAGTTACAATTAAGTTGGGGTATGATCAGTTTGTCTGCATAATATTTTTTCCCAATTATTGTAGAAAGGTATCTTTGCTGCTCCTTCGTGAAATTATCATCATAGCTCAAATAATATATCCTATTAAGTGTTTAAGGAGCATATACATATTAGGCACTGTGCTATGCTTGGGGGATACAAGGCTGAACAAAAATAAAAATGCCCTAAATGAATTTTTGGTCTAGAAATATCTAATCACTAAAAGTTGTCAGTGCCTACTCCTGCTGTTTTAATATAGGCAAGATACCTGGTTTATTCTCTTCCTAAAATTATCATGGAATAAATTTTAATAACAAAATTTCAGAGTAGCATATTGTTTCTGTCAAGAATAATAGCAACATACATTTTGTATCACTTTCATTCACGTTTTTGTCGTTATATATCATCACTATTAAAATCAGAGTTGAGTGGAAAAAGAAAAAATATGAATGGCAAATCATACATAGCAATCAAATTGGTTCGGCACATAAAAATATTCCATTTTCGAATGCCTTGCAATATAAATGAAATAGATTGAGTAGTGCTATTTTAGGGGCTGTCCCCTGCTCAGCATTTATGATGAACTCTCTAGAATCCAGAGAGAACATTCAGTTTTTATTCAAGTGCTCCTGCTACTTCTTGTAAAGATGACTTTCAGAGACTTCATAAGAAATAAATACCAAAGAAATCTATGTTAGTACTATTAGCATGATTAGGTAAATTTCATATCTTGAAGAGTTTAAATTGGAGTCTTGATTTTTTAAAATGTGCTAGCAAACTATAAGCTATTAGTAAGTTTCTCTCTGGGAGAAATCTAGCAATTTGAACATTTCAATGAATATAGGACATGCTGAGTTTTTATGATGAATTTATAAAATAAATTCAATTCAATATTTCCAGTCCCATGTAGATATTTGACCATAATAAATTCATTAATAAATGAATTCATATTTATTGAGTACTTGCTATATAGTTAGTTCTGGGGCAGGTGCTGTTAATTAATTTAAGATAAAAACCAAATATAAATTATAATCCTTACTATAGAGAAAGTTTTCATCAAGTTGGAAAATAAACATGGAAGGATATGTATCTATCTATCTATCTAGATATATATAGATATAGAGATAGAGATATAAATCTAACATGATAAAGATCAAATTATAAGAACAATATGGTTTAAGAAATGGAGGGATCATTTTGAGTCATCCTCTTCTAGGAAGGCTTCTTGAAGGAGACTGTACCTAATCTGAATCTTTAAAAAGGCATTGGTTTTGAATGAAGAGCTGTATTCTAGACTGGAGAGAGGCAAACAAGTGTTTGAATGGGATATCATGAAAGAATGAGAACAGTGGCTGACTGTACCAGAGGACACAATGGGAGATGGTGTGAATTGGTTGGGTTGGAATAGAATATGGAGGATCTAGAGTTAAAAGTTGAAAAGCAATTCAATTCACTTTGTCCTAGCCCATGTGGTTATCTAAACTAGACACCATTATTCATGTAGAACTTGAACTCAGTGCTGTGAAATGAAGATACTGAGCTTAAATATTGCTTACCTTGCTATGTAAGTAAGCCACATGACTTACTTTTACATCTTCTCTTCACATTGACATATGCAATGAAGAAACGATAACCCATTATTAACTTCAAAATAATTTGAAGGTGAGAGAGGAAGTAGGTGAGAATAGAAATGCAACAGAATTGGTCAAGAGTTGGCAATTGTTGAAGTTGACTGGAGAACACATGGAAGTTTATACAATTCTGTCTACATACCATTGTTTGAAATTTTCCATAATAAAGGACTTCAAAAAAATGTCCTCTTATTCTATGTGCTCAATACATCACTCTTGTAAAATTGGACTTCACCTATTCATTTTTCTTATTCTCACAAGCATATAAAACCAGAAAAATGACCTACAGGAAAGTAACCCATTCTCTTCCACATTTCTGAAGAATAAGAACATGAAATACCTCTCAATGCTATAATTATAATATTCCAATTTGTATTTCCTCTTACCTTTAAGAAGAGCATGAATCTGGTTTTATTGACTTTAATCTTGTGGCTATAGTTTGTTTTAATGCTTTCCATTGAGGGTACATGTACTTTTAAAAAAATACATTTATATGAACACATAGCTTTATTTTTAAAATTTATTTTATGTGGTGCTGAGGATTGAACCCAGTGCCTCACACCTGTGAAGCAATTGCTCCACCACTGAGCCACAACCCCAGCCCTATGTGTACTTTCATCTGATGATTTTGTGGAACATCTATCTGTGGGATATTTCTTCCACACTGAAGTGTGTGCCTTGCCAAGTATTAGAACCAGTGTCCACCTCTTCACATAGGCACCCACTCAATGACTTCCTAGTAAAGGCACATTTTTTTTCTGTAATAATGGTCAGTTACATATCACTTATTAAATAATTGTTTACTGTTCAGTGAAGTCAACATGGCATTGGTTATTAAAATTGCCAAAATATCCAGGGAATGACTTTGTTAAATTGGAAGTCTTTCAGAGAGATAGATTTGGCTTGAATTAGGATCCCGGTTCTGCTTCTTATGAACACTTTAGTCAAATCATTTAACATGTTTGAATTTCAGTAAATATAAATGGACTGACACTACTTACCTCCTAGAGTTGTTTAGAAGATTAAGAAAGACTTGCCCTTGCCAAAGGCACTCCTCCATTCTTTCCTGATTTTGCTTTAAATATGTGTGTGTGTGTGTGTGTGTGTGTGTGTGAGAGAGAGAGAGAGAGAGAGAGAGAGAGAGAGAGAGAGATGGGTGGGGGAGGAAGGAAGCATCAAGTTCACGTTTAGCACTGATGGATTCTTAAGTGTGATGTGCTGAATATCCCTCTTCTCATACTTGCTTTTTATTTGTGGCTAATGTATAGACACTGTTATCTGTGCCTCACCTACAATCCAAAACTTGGTGCCTCTATAATTTTTTATACATTAAAATACTCTTTTTTTCCCCCAATGGCATCAGAACTCTTTGGAGTATATAATCACCACATAAGAAAATGGTATATTACAATTATAATAATTACTTAAGATATGTAAAGATGATTTAAGGAGGTATATGTTCAGGTTGAAAAGATAATGTTTGCTGTGTCAGGGGAAAAAACAACCCTTTTGCTTAGTTCTTCTAGAAACTTGTGTAATACAGGAGATAATTTGTTCAAAACAACATTTTGCATATAGAGAAAGAATTTTGCTTATACTGCCTATAACAAGCCAAATGAGACTTGTAAAAACACAAGCATAATACTTTGGTAAATCACAATTAGGTACAATTTGGGAAATTAAGAATTTGAAAATTAAAAGCCATGAATATTCAAAAAGAGAATTTCCTACAGTTATGTAAAAAACCGAGAGTGCTAACATTTTTTATTTTCTTTTCTAGAGAAAAATAACCTCATATGTGTCGAAAGGAAATTGTGATACTTATTTAATGACTTTGTGCAACTACCATAGTAGGGGCAGCCTTCTGAGCTCAAGAGAGCAGTATCGAAGCAATGTCTGCTGGGTGCAGTGGCAACACCTGTAATCCCAGCAGGTCTTGAGGCTGAGGCAGGAGGATTGTGAGTTCAAAGCCAGCCTCAGCAACTTAGCAAGGCCTGAAGCACCTCAGCAAGACTGTCTCTAAATAAAATATAAAAAAGGGCTGGGGATGTGGCTCAGTGGTTGACAGCCCTTGGGTTCAATCTCCAATACCAAAAGAACAAGATAAACACTCCCCCAAAACAAAAACAAAACAAAACAAAAATCCTTAGATTATTCATCACAGCAATCTTATAAAGCAAATATAGGAAAACTCACACTAACTCTATTTTGTAACAGCAAATAAATACTTGCATTTCAAAGGAGACTCATACTTGCACTTGAGATGTGATGCTACAATTGTGATTTGGGGTATCATGCAATAATCCAGACCATTAGAGAGAAGCTGTAATTTGAAGTTGATTTGGGCATCTTAAATGAATCTGGCAATCTTGTTGACTGTGGGACACTTGTTTCCTATAATGTATTCCTCCCTTTGTCCTGGGCTTGTGACTTTACAGCTGGTGACTGTATTTTATTTCTTCCTTGAAGCTACACATGACTTTGAGACTACATTTGAGTTAAAGGGATGTGAGCAGCTGTCATTGCCCAGGTCTTGGTTCTTTACTCCTCCATGCTTTCTGGAAAATGGACATGTCCCTGGCCTTGTTTTGCCAAAGCAGACAGGGTGATATGACACAGTTGGAAGATAGAGCGAACCCATATCATGGTTATGGGTGACTTTGTGGAACCCCGTTGCCCAGCTAGTTTGTACTGGTTAATCCATCATGTTAGAGAAAAATTTCTACTCTTGTCATTGTATTACTGGATTCTTTATTATGTCAACTCAGCTTTAAACCTAATTGATATAATTATTAAATATATTTATTTGTGACTAATTCTTAGAAGTTTCAGAAAATTGACAGAAAAATAACAGTTATTGAAGTCAATAAGACTTTTAAAGGTACACCAAATAGTAAGCTATGAAACTAATGAATATCCTCTCTTGTTTGTTTGTTGGTTGGTAGTAATTCATCAGTAACTTTAAAAACAAATACTTGAATAGTTTCTGTGGCTGGATTTTATTCATAAGAAAGAGAATCTCTTTTCAATTTCATTTTAACATAATTTCCTTGATTTCAAGGAACATTTATTCTAGGGTAAGAGAAAACAATGAAACATTTTAAAATGTGCAGTAAAATTTCTGATTTGGGGGAACATACCTTGAGGTGACCACTTTTGAGTCAGTTCACTATATAATCCCCTCCCTTTGAGGACAGAAGGCGTGTGTGAAGACTTTGAATATCGGAAAGATGAAGGGGGCATCATATTCATGGTTATGGCATATCTTGTTAGACTCTGTCTCTGTGGACTGTAGACAGAGCTTCCTCCTGTTGGTTTGAAGACAAAAATAGTTATACCACAGCTGTCTATGGAGAGCCCTATGGTAAGGACTGAGAGATGGATGACTTGTAAGAGCTAAGTGTGGTCTCCAGGTGACAACAGGAAAAAGAGGTGCCCTCAGTTATACAGATACCAGGAAATGAATTCTGACCACAATTAGGATGAACCTGAAAATTAGTTCTTCTAAAGTTGAGCTTCCAAGTGAGACCACAGCAGATCCCCACCTTGGCTGCAGCCTTGTGAGAAGCTAAGTGAAGCTATGCCTGATTTCTGTCCCCACGGAGACTGTGAGACAGTCACTGTTATGGCTGTAAGCTGCCAAGATTGTGGCAAATTTTTACCCGCAGTTTCAGTATTGATAGAGATGCATTTTAGGACAAAACAAAATAAGACAAACAAAAAAACAACCAAAAAAATCAAACTTCCCCCAATCCAAAACAGTGATAATTTACTCAATTTTGGATCTCTAAGGATGAAATTCTTGCTCACTCTCTGAGTTATTTTCCTAAAGTTTCAGAATAGTGACAAAAGCATCATTCAATGAAGCAATTGAATTGTGCATCAATAATAATAACAAAGAAGCAGATCTCATGTTAAAGCTCCATCTGGGTAGCCACTTTTAATAGGTAAATTTTTTATTCTAATCTGCTTGTTTTAGATAGCTTTTTTTGTTGTTGTAACAAAAAAGACCAGCCAAGAATAATTTTGAGAAGGAAAAGTTTATTTGGGGGCTCAAAGCTTCAGAGGTTTCTATCCATAGATGACCAACTCCATTACTTGGGTCCTGATGTGAGGCAGAATATCATGGTAGAAGCATGGGGCAGAGGAAGGCAGCTCAGGACATGATGATCAGGAGGCAGAGAGAGCTCCTTCAATAAGGGCAAAATATATACCCCAAAGGCATGCCCCCAGGACCCACCTTCTCCAGTCACACCCTGTCTACAGCTACTACCCAGTAAATCCCTACTAGGGGATTAATTGCACTGATTAGGTTAAGGATAATAATAATATAATCTCACCTCATAACCCAATAATTTCACCTCCAAACTTTGTTGCATTGCTCACACATGAGCTTTTGGGGGGGACACAACAATATCAAAACCATAACCCCCCCTTTTGTTTTAAATAGTCATCTGTACAATAAAATAATTTTGACCTATTTTTGCTTACTTTTTAATATTAGCTATTGCTGTGTGATACAGCTAATTGTAATAATGGTAGGAAGAAAAATAAACATTTGTAGTCTGAAAAAAAATCTTTCTAACAAATTTTGAAAATTGCTTGTATTTTTTTGTGTGTAAAAAGAGACATTTGTCTTAAGAAACTGTAGACATAAAATATTTATAATTAGATACAATTAAACTTTGAAAATATCCTACTAAATTAACAGTCAGTAACAAGGAGGTTTAGAACATTATTAATTTGCTAAAATTAAGAAAAAAATTCTATCCCTTGGTAAATATCAAAACTCATTCTTCTCTAAGGGCTTGTCTGCATAATAGTGAAGTTTTGTTTTAGTAAAAATGAAAGTGAAAATATACATGAGTACAAATTTTTTTAACAAGAAAGTTATTAACTTACATGGAAGGTTCCATTTCTTAGTTCTCAAGATCAATTTTTATCAGCAGAAATTCTGCTTTAACAAGTCTCTATGATTTCAGAAAAAAGGGACAGAAGAATGTGAAATTCCTGTGCATCTGAGTTTTTGTTAATTCTCTCTGTAGATTATGATCTACTCTCAAGTTTGAGATCTATCAGTTTATTTAAATTTCCATTATTTTTTGAAATCTTTGAGAGAGGGTCTCAATAAATTACTTATAGCTTTGATAAGTTTCTGAGGCTGGCTTTGAACGTGCAATTCTCCTACCTCAGCCTCCTGGGATTATAAACTGTGGGATTATAAAATTGAGTGTGTTTTAAACAAGATTCAGAAAGTCGCACAGTAGGTCTTCTGTAAAAACCAAAGGCCTCTGTAATTCTATAATCACAAGAACCTGCTACTCACTACCACCATCTTTTAAATGAAATTTGCTATTTCAAGTCCCCAGAATTCTCAATAATTGATATAAATTAGTTTCCCAATTAGTAGATCTCCTCCACCAATGATTTTAAATTCCCAGAAAGTAGGAGAAGTAAGGGGATGGGAAGGAAAAATTAAACCTTTGCTTTGTGTGTGTGTGTGTGCGTGTGTGTGTGTACACGAGCGTGTACATGCGAGCAAGGAGTGATGGTTGGAAGCATGGCAATAGAAGAAACAACAATTGTATGCTGCAACCAAAATATCCTTGGTTAATTGTTTTACACATATTGAATCTTCCAAGCTCAGTGTAGTTATCGCCTCCCCTTGCTTCCTTAGGAAAACGAGATTGCACTTGATCTTGATCTCTGCTCTCACAACAGCATGAGAATACCACTCCTGTGTGTGTTATGACATTTCAGAACTGGCTTTCACTACTGTTAGGCAGGTAGGTGGAGCCACTTGAAGACAGGAGCTTCCCTTTAGCTGCCTGTGATATCCCGAGTCCACTGTGCAGTGTGTAGTGTGGAGCAGGCTCTCAACACATGGTGGACATTGGAATCGGGAAGAGATGGAAAAGATTACAAGTTGAAAAATATATGGATAAGAAAGAAGAAAGGACGTGTAATGGAACATTCGTTGGTAGATTCTCTGGGCCGTGTATTCTCTTAGGGCTTGCTGCCCATGGCTCATTTTAATCCCACTCAGATCTTTCCTCATTCCTCTTACTTACTTCTTATCCTACCATATTGCTATTTAAGATTTGAATGTTGATGATGTGGCATCCAGTTGCTTTCTTGACTTATGATGATGTGGTTATTAATACGATTCTTAATGTTGACAAAATTTTTTGAAGTATGAGCACAATATAATTCTCCTCTTTGAGTCCTTAATAGTAAAAATAGATGTAATCACTATCCTAGTGTGCACATGGAAATATGAAAATAAATCCTCTTAAGGAGAGAAAAGCTGACATTTGCTGAGTGTCTATCATATCCCGGGCACAATGTTGGAAATGCATACCTAGATTATTTCATGTAACCCTTTCAACCTCTGAGGTGGGCACTATCTTCCACAAAAGAGAATGAAATATTAGAGATTATAGAAATTGCCCAAAGTCTCAGTGCTGCTGAATATAGGAATCATGAGTGGATTGCAGACCTGTCCTACCAAATTCTTGTGCCTTGTACCATCAATATCCTGGATTGAATTTATTTGTAAGGCCTAGCTTGGCCCCTGCAGAGCCACACAAGCATTTAACATATCAGAAAGACTGTATGTAACCTGCAGTAGGGAAGATTCTACCTGATTCATTTTGCTTTGCAATACTTTTGAATATTTTATCACCTTCCCATTTTCATATGAACCACTACCTTACTCTGGCCTTTTCTAAACAAGAAAGCTATCAACTTACACAGGAGGAAATTGTGAGAAACGGAACTAAGGTAAGGCTTAGCTACATCAAATCCTTGACCAAGGAATATTTCTCATATTTAAAGCTCCCCCATTTCTGCCTTGAGGATATTACTTTATTTTATAAAGTATATTAATATATTTAGGTTTCAATGTTTCAACTTGATGGGAATATTTATTAAAATGCATCCTTTTACTACATACGAGGATTTAGGTTATGTATAGTTATCTATGTTCGTATCTCGTGGATCATTTCAGTGAAATCCTGAAATAAACTTTATCTTTCAAACAGAACTACTTTTCATTGCCTAAAGAAATCAAGTTGTATTGCTTTGTCTGCATATTCTTGCTTATGCCTTTTTCTGGAACACCTGTAAATCTATGTTAATCTGTCCATTTTCAAAATACTGTGCATCTTTCAAAGGCCCACCTGAATGTACTCATTCTTCTTCATTGAGGAAGAAGATTCTAAAGTTTGTAGGTATCCTACTTTCTAAAGGACAGTAGAGAAAGAGATAGTGGCCTGGCAGACAGCAGAGATTTTTGAAGGTATAGTGTCCAAAGGGTATGTCAAGACCAAATATTTGTACCAGGGTTCAAACCCAGGGGTGCTTAAGCACTGAGCTACATCACCAGCCACTTTTTAAATTTTTAAAAAATTCATATTATTTTTTGAAATTTTTGAGAGAGGGTCTCCATAAATTATTTATAGCCTTGATAAGTTGCTGAGGCTGGCTTTGAACTTGCAATTCTCCTGTCTCAGCCTCCTGGGATTATAAACTATAGGATTATAAAATTGAGTATGTTTTAAACAAGATTCAGAAAGTCCCACTAAGATTCTATGTGGTTTTTCATCTCTTAAGTGTAGTGAATTGCAATGATTTGAGAGGTATTTAAAGTAAAACCAACCTGCTTGCCCCAAGGTATGGAAATAAAGAGATATGCTCAACTCTCTGAAAGAATGGTTGCTAAAAATTAATAGGTCTGCTGGGCCTGGTGGCACAAGCCTGTGATCTCAGCAGCTCTAGAGGCTGAGGCAGGAAGATTGTGAGTTCAAAGCCAGCCTTAGCAACTTATCAAGGCCCTAAGTGACTTAGGAAGACCCTGTCTCTAATTAAATATGAAAAATGGCTGGGAATGTGACTTAGTGGTTAAGTGTCCCTGGGTTCTATTCCGAGTACAATTTTTTTTTTTTTTTTTTTTTTTGTCTTCAGATGATAGTTAATAGCTGGAATTTGGGTGCAATCTCAGTCCTATAAAGAAATCAAGCTACAAAACATGGCACTGTGTAAACAACAAAGAAAGAAATGGGATACAGGTCTAGTCTCAGGGACAGGACATCAAGGAAATGAATGGAGAACATTGAAATTGAGAGATAACAGCAGCAAACATCTGGTTTGTGTATTGGTAGTCAGTAATCCATTCAGGATTTATCCAGTACCATTCATGTATCAGAAACTTACCTAGACTAAAATGAATAAAACACAGTTATTTAGCATGAGGAAGAAAGGTAAATATTAGGGGTAAATATTATTCAACATATGGACATCGAGTGAGCATTACTCGTGGTTCCATCAAACAGTGACTCTGATCTCATGCACCAAGGAATTGCAAAAGGACAGAGGAAGACAGAGGAAACACCTGCCTACTTCCAGCTCCCTGAGTTACAGTTCCCTAATGAGGAGCAGTTGGCACTGAGGCACTTGCCTGAGTAATGTTTCCCTCTGGTCCTCATGTTGAATTATAGAGATGGTTTGGCAGGATCATTGGAATGGTTTGAAGCAAAGAAGGGAGAGAGAGAAAGGGAACAAAGTAGACATCTTCAAATCTCAGTTCTGGTGATGAGACTTGATTTCATTAACCAATACATTTTCTTTCAACCTGTTTTTTCTTTATACATTTTTTATTGGTAAATTAGAATTGTACATAATGATGGGATTTATTGTTACATATCAGTACTTGCGCACAATATAAGTTGGGCAATATCACTCCCTAGCATTCCTCCCTCCCTCCCCACCTCCCACTTCTTGGTCCTTTTCTTCTACTGATCTCCCTTTGATTTCCATGATATCTACCCCACCTTTCTTTTACTTTTTCCTCTCTAGCTTCCACCTATGAGAGAAAACATATAACCCTTGACCTTCTGAGTTTGGCCTATTGTGCTAAATATGGTATTCTTTAGTTCCATCTATTTTCCTGCAAATGACATCATTTCATTTTTCTTTATGGCTGAATAAGATTCCAATGTGTATATATACCACATTTTCTTTATCCAATCATCTGTTGATGGACACCTAGGCTGGTTCCGTTGTTTGGATATTGTGAATTGTGCATGGTATGTGTGTTTTCCTGTAGTATGACAATTTTAACTCTTTAGGAAAAAATTCAGAGGAGTGGTATAGCTGAGTCTTATGGTGATTCCATGCCTAGTCTTTTGAGGAATCTGCATACTTCTTTTGCATAGTAGTTGTCCTGATTTACAATCCTACCAATAGTGTAAAAGTGTTCCTTTTCCTCCACATCCTCTCCAGCATTTATTGTTGTTTGTATTCTTTTTTAAAAAATATATTTGCTTTAGTTGTAGATAAACACAATAATTTTATTTTACTTATTTGTATGTGGTGTTGAGGATTGAACCCAGGGCCTTACAAATGCTAGATGAGCACTCTACCACTGAACCCCAGCCCCAGCCCTGTTATTTGTATTCTTGATGGCTGCCATTTTGACTGGTGTGAGATGAAATCTTAGTGTAGTGTTGATTTGTATTTCCCTAATTCTAATAATGTTGAACATTTTTTTATATATTTGTTGGCCTTTTGCATTTCTTCTTTTGAGAAATATCTGTTTAATTAATTTTCCCATTTATTCATTGGGTTGTTTGTGTTTTTTTTTTTTTTGGTGTCAAGTGTTTTGTGCTCTTTATATATTCTAGATAATAATCCCCTGTCAGAAAAGTAGCTAGCATAGATTTTTCTCTCACTCTGTAGGTATTCTTTTCACATTCCTAATTGTTTCCTTTGCTGTGTAGAAACTTTTTAATTAATGGATTTTGATATGAGACTTCTGATGCATTTCCTGCCTTGATTGATCCTAAGTCAGAAACTGAATAGGATCCATTTAACAAGGCAGGGAAAGAAGTGTGAACCCAGAGGGTCTCAGCTGTGAAGTGGCTGGAGCAGGCAGGGGAACAAGGCCAGCTTTTCTGTCCTTTCTTTTGGACGATTGGCTTTTGCCAATCATCTAAGTAGGTGTGATGGCTTACACTGTATTTATATCCATTAATTACTTGCTTTAATCACTGTGTGACTCAGCAGTGCCTGATCCTCAATATTATAAGGTCAATAGAGTGGGAGGCATAGTGGGATTTTATCCCGGTAGGACTAGAAGAATTTTGGCGAAGCTTGCTTGACTTTTTATATTAGTCCTGGGAAATAGTTAAGACAAAACTCAGTGTTGACTTGAAACAAATTCAGATGTTGCCAACACAGGGTCTTCAGAAGGGTGGGGCATGGAAGGTGCATATCAGGGGGTAGGCAAGGAGGGTGCTAGTTTTCCTGAGAGATTTGCTCAACACAGAGGGGCCTTTTTTTTGGAGATTATGATTCAAGAAAATGGAAATAAGAGCTGGGCAGGATATTTGGACCTCATTCAAGGTATGTAGGCTAAAAGTTTGGGTTTATGCTATTAAAAGAAATAAATGATTATTGATTAATTGATGAGCGGATGTATTCACAGCACACTTATTTCTCTCCCATGCCCACTTCACTGTTTAAAGGCTTGATTTTGGGTGGAGAAAGCAAGTAAACCACAAAATTAAAACTAACGGAAAACCGAATCCAGGGTGTTTTAGGGTTCCAGTTGAACCCTGGCATTTCTTCCTGTCATATCCTCCCAGGCTACCTTTAGTTTAAGAAGGCCTTAGGGGCCCTATGAGCATGCATAGTCTTTCTCCTGCTCAGCCCCATCTTCACATCCAAATATTTTCCTTCTTATTTCGAGTACAGCTTCAGAACAGGCTCACCATGTTTCCTTCCACTAAGGCCTTTGCCTTATTCTTTCCTTTGCCTGGAAAGCACTTCTGGTGAATGTCCATGCAATTTATTGTCTTACTTTAAGAAACTGCTACATGATGACAGGGACTTGATCTTGTTTTGTTCACTATGATTTTCTCATAGCCTAGAAGTATGCTTGACACATAGTAGATGCTTCACAAATCCTGAATGAACAGTTTGTGCAGTTACCAAAATTTAGATCTAAGATACAACTTTTACCAAGCCCCAACCATGGTGGGCCAAACTGACTGCCATTGTATCTATTTTAGCATTTTCCTATGAAAATCACAAGGTCTCAGTCAGCTTTTTGGGGATGCTAATAGATACATCCTTAAGTAGTGGAGGTGGGCAGAGGCAGGAGAGAAACATGGTGGAGTGGCATGTCACATCATTTCTCATGGTATACACACAGGTTTGGTCTTTCCATTGAAAGATTTTAAGCCTCTTGAAAATGTTATGTCTCATTTAAGTAACCCTAATAATGACTGTCCCAAGTTTGTCCATATTTGGATTCAATGACACTTATTAAATGAATGAATAATTCAGTATTAAAATTTCAAAGTTTTATAGTTGAGAATTACTTAAAATGAGAATATTTACAATGACTTCCTTAAAATTTGAGTTCAGATTTATTATAAAAGTAACTATTATTTCACCATTTCATAACTTAGAACATTTTAGTGTTAACCTGAAACATAAGCCAACATAATTTTCTATGAGATTAATGGAATTATTTGACTGTGGCAGGATTGTGAGAATTAAATAGTAGGCATTTAAAACCATTGAGTACATAGAAGTTCCCATTGTTATTAGTGGTACCAGTCATTAGTGGCACCAGCAGTAGCAGTAGTCATGGTATTACACTATGGTCTCTCTCTCCCTCTCTGTTGTCCTCTCAATTACAGAGCAAATAAATTATAATATAGACCTTATATTTCTATGCCCAAGGAAGAGATGAAATACAAAAATGTTGGATAAATGCATGAATTATTCCATTTGAAGACATTTTCTGTTTTCAGAAGAATAAAAATATGCTCCTCTTGGAATGTTGCTTTTCCTAATATTTGCAGAGAGGGGTGGAAAATGGAAGAAAAGCATCGTTTTATGATATGGGGTGTGGGCTCTAGGATGTGACAGTGTTTGGTTTCAGTCCCACTTACTAAGTATATTTTTAATCTTTCTAGGACTCAGCTTCCTTCTTTGTAAAATGAAAATAACAACTACTTCTCAGAATTGTCTTCAGGACTGAGAAAGAATTATGCAAAATGGAACTTGCTCCTTGTATCACCAATCATAACTTACCAATCATAATAATTATCATAATCACCCAGTAATCCATAGTTATATCTTATAAGAGTTACAGAAATTTAACAACTTTAACATATGATGTAATTTTTCCTCTCTGTTCCATATATCTTATAACAAGTACAGAAATGTAACAACCTTAACAGATGATATACTTTTTTCCTTCCTGTTCTATTTTATAGAGTTAAGGAATTGATAATGAAACAGTAAGTCAGCAGGCATTTGCTCTTTGTTCATCTGGAAATGTGTCATCTTCAGTTTGTGGGCCACTCTTCCATTCTTGTCTTCTATTATTATGAAGAATTTCCCTTGTCTAGTTTGCAATCCACAGATTCAGTGAGGAGTTGTGGGAGCTTGTGTGGTTGCTGTTCTTTGTGTTGGGCATCTGGGTACTGTAAAAGAATGACCTAACTGTAGGCTGCAGGTTCTAAATTTGGGTCCCAGTTTCTCCAGTGACATTAGCAGCAGCCCCACTCTGGTCTCTAGGCAATATCCTTATGTTTAAAATAAATACAATACCCAAGTGTTCTCAAAGGCTTTTTGTGAGATGAAAATGGGTTAATATATGTATAAGTGCTTCATAAACTGTCAAGTGCTGCACAATTACAAGATAATATATGAATCATAAATCAACAATGATTTATAGATTAATGTCAGAGTGAGGGACTAATTTCATCACTACCTAAGGCACTTAGCAAGTTACATTTCTGTAATATTTTCACAATTGTGAGTACCTGAATTAGAATACATTAAAATAAATGATTACTTTGGGAAAATAATCTCAAAGTTAACTTCTGTTCCCTTAAGTCTTATACTTAGATTTCATTCTTTGGTTATTTATCATCTTTGGATTTTCTGCTTATTAAGGAAAGATAACTAGTTTGTGGTTTAGCTGTATCTCCTACTTGAGGGTTAGGAGAGAATATTTACTACACAGATGGCGGAGACATATGAAAAGATGAATTTTGATTCTATATCAAGAATTCTTAGTGTTCAAGATCAACAAAGAAAATGGTGGGAGCCACTTTGCCTGCAATCATTTAAAACACATGACTGTTACCCCTGACTGAGTACCTGAAGTGGTAGAGGAATAAGATGTCATTGAATCATTTTGCTACCTACATATTTTTAAAATTTTAGTAGGGAGTAAAAATTACAATTCTTCTCCTGAATCTAAATTCAATACCAATGTAACATCCAAACCCTTTACTATAACAAAAGTCAAATCAAAACAATGTTGATTTAGTAAACATAGGAGTGACAGTTTTGGTGAATTTTTAAGACCCAGATATTATATACCTTTTGTCTTATTTTAGTTATTAAATTCTCACTGTAGCTCCCTGTGTTTAATGAGAGTGAAACCCAAGTTTGAGATGAAACTAGATCCTCTACTTCTGCTGGCTGGTGGGGTCTGTGTAAGCTGCAGGCCTCTGCAGTTGAGAAAGCCATTTTAGTGTTAGCAGCAAATTATGGAAGGGATACCTGTTGGCATCAGCTTGAAGGGTCACAGCCGTCAAAGCTGGGTTCTTCTTCACTACTATTGAGTGGTGTGTTGCAGTTCTTAATGGTGAGCTCTGCCCTACACTGTGGCAGCAGACTCCAGCAGCTTATCTCCAATTTCTTCTTTCCTAGTTCTTTCTTTGTGAGTTTGAAGAATGAATTCTACAAATAAGGAAGAGTGAGTATAAGAGTAGGATTTATTTTA
The DNA here is from genome assembly GCF_045843805.1 of Urocitellus parryii. NCBI lineage: Eukaryota > Metazoa > Chordata > Mammalia > Rodentia > Sciuridae > Urocitellus > Urocitellus parryii. Next base: position 66,614,368 of record NC_135532.1, read on the forward strand.
GTGGGAAAAAGGGACAGAAATCCTACATAGAGGAAGAAGACCCAATAGGAGCTGCTGCTTGAGTGTGCTAGCCTAGGGGCTCCCATAGCTCATGGATCACTTCTATTGGTCTGAATTGATGTTAATCAGGTTTTGGAAAGTATCAATGCTATTGGTCAGTATTTATGCTAATCAGGTCTTAGAAAATATCAATGCTATTTGTTAACACTGTAATCTTTCTTCCAGTCGGCCCCCACTTCTTTTTTCTTACTATTCACCCAGTCTGGGCTAGGGTGTGTGTGTGTGTGTGTGTGTGTGTGTGTGTGTGTGTGTGTGTGTGTCAGAGAGAGAGATAGGCATGACCTTTGATTGGTCACTGCCTGTGCTTGTCACCTGTATTCCAGAGTGCCAGGGCCAATACTCGACTCTTTAGGACAACAGCTAGGATTTGAGAGTTAATATATGCTAAATCATTTTCTTGGCTAACATTAGAATGAGATTACTTAAAACATTTCAGTGCAGAGGGTTACATATTACTGAAAAAGATCCTGAAAATGAAAATCCATGATAACAACATCAGCATCTGTTTTCCTAGATATGAGAATTAAGCATGAAGTTATATATCAAGCAAGCATAAACAAAAGCCAGAACTACAAAATGAACGTCAATGTGGCTATTATTTAGATGCCAATATTTTCAGGATTTTTCCATTTGGGCTTCCTCTGTCCCCCTCCTTTGAGTTTCCTTTTCTTTTTTAATTTCTTCATCTCTTTACATTGTTGAAGACAGTAAAAGCAATTTCCAGTTCTCATGTAATTTCATTCTTACATACTTCAATATGAATCTCTACAAAATGTGAACTTTTGCAAAGTTAGCACAATTCTGTTATCACGTATAATGAATATAAACAGAATATTCTTCTTGGTATCATTTAGTAATTGTCCATACAAAATTTCCTGGACTTTTTAAAAAATGTCTTTTTGCATGAGTTTTGTTTGAATCAAAATCCAAACAATGCCCACAAATTATATTTGGTTGTTTTAGCTTTTCACCTAACTTGATTCTTTCCCCCCTCTCCTGCCTTGTTTTTGAACAGTTGACTTATTACTGAAACTGGGTGTGTTGTCTTTTACACATTTTGTATTTGTTTGCTTCCTGTGGTGTCATTTAATTTGTTTTTTTTAAATCTCTCATAATTTCTACTAATGGAAGCCAGCTCTAGGAGCTTTGATAGATTTAGGTACATATTTTTTTTTAAGTGGGAATTGCTAGGATACTTAATAGAAGATGCTGTGGTCTTCATGCTACACCATGTCAGAAGAAACATCCTTTCTGATTTTTTACTTTTAATGGAACAGTGAGAACTGCCCATTATAAAGTTCTACTTCTGTCTTTCACCTGACAGTGGATGGTTTCATCCACTGTTGATTATTGCTTAAGTCCATTATTTGATTAAGGATTACACAATGGTGGTTTCTGATTTTATCATTCCTGGCATCAATATTAGCTGAAATCTATCTAAAAAATAACTTTTTCATTCCACTTAGGGCTATTTGGTTGCCGTGACACACCATTTGCACAGGAAGGCAAGATAAATGACTATTTCTTTTTCTTCTAATTGTCAGTTTTCAGAGTAATTATAGCCCTATTTATCTCTAATAGTGAATGATGGGGTTTTATTTCTCTTGTCATTAATTCAAAGGTTTTGATATATTCATGTGTGTCAAACAAGTGTAGACATAATTTACTATTTGCACGCAAAAACTTACAAAGCTAGTGCAGAGAGGTCTCTCATATTCTATCCCCAGTTCTCTCTATTAACATCTTACATGAACATGGATAATTTATCATAACTAATGAAATAATACTGAACTATTATTATTAATTAAAACACATACTTTATTCATCTTTCCTTGGTTTTTACCTAATGTCTTTTTTCTACTCTAGGGTCCCATCTGGAATACTGTATCACATATAACTGTCATCTCTCTCCGTAGGCTCCCCACAGCCCTGACAATTTCTCAGACTTTCCTTGCTCTGGAAGATCTTGACAGATTTGAGTAGTACTGGTCAGCTATTTTATAAAATGCTTCCTGGTTGGAATTTGTCTAATGTCCCTCTCATGTTTAGGCTGAGATTATGAGTTTTTGAGAGAAAGACACTGTGGTAAAATGCCATTTTACCACATTATATCAAAGGAACATACAATCAACATGATTGGTGGTTGTTGTTGACCTTGATCACCTGAATGATTTTTTATTTTTCAGATTTATCCATTATAAAGTTTTTTTTTGTTTGTTTTTAAACCTTTCCCTACTGTACTCCTTGGAAGGAAGGTACTATAATGTCATCCAGAATTAAGTGCAGAATATCTTCAAAAGTTATTTGGAATTTTGCATAAGAGATTAGTCTTTACTGATTTATTTCATCATTTATATCTGAAAAAACTCATGAATATTTATTTAATATTTTGGGTTATAATAAAATACTATTGAATTTATGTTATTGCTTAGTCTTTCCAGCTTTGACCACAGTTAATTGTTTTTGTGTTGTTTGATTTTGTGTGTGTCTGTGTCTCCTGTGCTCATTTGATATATTCTCATTCTGTGAGGTTTTCATTTGTTTGGGGCTACTTCCTTACTTTGTGACACACAAGATGCTTGAGGCACATCCTGTAAACTTCCTAGAATAAGCCATTTCTCTGAAGAGCTGTGTTCCTCTCCTGAGAAAATATTAGAAACCAAGATCTAGTACTGGGTGCTCTCATTGCTACTGAGCTGTCCTTGCTCAAGGCTCATAATTCATTTTGATTCCCAAATGTTTCCATCTTGCTCTAAAGAGAGGCCCTTCAAGTTGTTTCCAGTGTTCTTCTTAAATAATTCCATTGGCCGTGGATTGTTTCCTTTCTTCTTGGCACATAAAGAGGATTCCTGGCTCACTGGCACATTTTCCAGATCTAGAAGTAGCCATTGCTCTAATGGGAAATGGTTTCTGGAGACCAAAATTAGGGCACCAGGGCTAATTCTAGGGCTCTCATTGTTTCTAGAATTTTACAATCAGCATAGTGAAGAAATATGAAAAAAAAGTTCATACAGATTAATTCTATTTCTTTAATTTTACACTTGCATTTTATTATATTACAATAATTTTTTTTTGGTTTCCAGTGTAAGAGAAATACCAGTGTATGGTATTTATTTGGTATGTGTAAAATGTATATCATGTGTGTGCACATATATGCATATGTATTTGTATAAATAATCTTAGGTGGCTTATGAACAATAAGATTAAAAAGTTTCAGTTTTTTAAGCTCTTTGTATCTCTAGAAAATATTCTGACATGGATATATAACCAAATATTACATTCTAATGTCATAATAATTGTTTTATTGTTACATCATGTCATTAATTTTGTGTATAATTAGTTTCATTCCATTCCATTTGTTTTTCATTATTAGGGTTCTCTGGTTTCAAGTTAAAAATACATACATTATATGGTTTTAAAATTGAATCTATATAGCAAGGTTTATTTAAAGAAATGTTTGCATTCCTCTACCCTTCGCATTGTTGTTTGCCTTACCGCATAAAAACCTTTTCTATTTGCTGGTTTCCTTAGAAATTTTTCTATATCTTGATCTTTTTAACCTAAAAATACATCTTAGAGATTACTCCATATAACTATAGAGAGCTTCCTTATTACTATTATATAGTACACAGCATTTTCTTGTGTGTTTGTGCCATAATTTATTCAAACAGTCCTCTATCAATGGATGTCTGGGTTCTCTCCAATCTTCTGCCATTACAAATAATGTCATGATAAATAACAGTATGTATTTGTCATTCTGTAACAAAATAACAAAAGTAACTTATAGATTTGTTGAGAGCATAAAATGTGATGAGGTACTAATGTTTGATGTAATGTTTGGCACATAATAATTGTAGCTGCAAATATAATTATTATTTAACTCAAAGTGCTGCAGTTCATGTTACAGTGTCTTATGAAAACACTTCAGAGAGGTGTTTATTCTCAACTCTGTGTGTGTGTGTGTGTGTGTGTGTGTGTGTGTTACAATGAACAGGAGTGGAGTCGGAAAAGGTTAGAAAAAGTGACACTTCAGTAGAAGCTTAAAGGTGTACAGATTTGGGGTCAGGGAGGATGTTCTAGGCCAAAGGAACATATTGGGAGGTCAGATCATGAAAGAGAAATAATGGAGAAGAATAAGAAGGAGGGTCTAAAGAAGAGGAATCATGATAGTCGACGTGGGAGAGCTAAGCAATTGGCAGATACTGAAGGGCTTTGTCTGCTATTCAAGTTCTTGATTCTGTAAAGTTACTAAAGGATTTTAAGTCAAGAAAGAAAATGAAAAACTTTTTATTAAAAAAATATATATATATCATGCTAGCATTTCCTCTGGCATGCAAGCAATTCAGGCAAAAAGAAATAAGAGGAACTGAGCCAGGGACATGACTGTGGCGGTGGGAAGATTATCCCCAGTTCATTCTTGAGACTCTTTCATTTCCAACTTCAAGTTTCCATCCCTCCTGTTTCCCCTTTGGGATTTCTTTGCTTGCTCATGGAGGTAGCCATTCCTAAGGCATGGTTTGAAGGCTGTTTTCTAACTCTAAGCTCTTTGGAGGTGATCTCACCAACTCTCATGGATTCAGATGTGACCTCTGTATAACTGACCCGAGCGCTGCATCTCCCTAACTCTTTCTAGAATCCCAATTTGGCACAACCAACTATTAGCTGGATTTTTCCATTTGGATGTCCTCTAAATACTTGGCACTTAGCATTTCTTGAACCAACATCATCTGGTACCCTCCCTCATCTGCAAAACCCAAGCCCTTGTTCTTTTTCTGTTTTCATCCTCATTTCCTGCTTTACCATGTACTTGCCACTGAAGCAAGAACACCCTGTACATCTATCTTAGCCACACACCTCACAGGTATTGGTACCTCGGATGCTGGAAAACCCATGGTCTAAGTCTAACTTTCTCTCCATTTCCACTGCCGTAACCTTGATTTTGGCACTCATTGCTTCTTACTTGTTCTATTACCATGTCTTCAATGATTTTCAACCTATTATTTTCTCCTAAATCCTATTTTTCTTTTCAAGATCCAGCTCATCCACTACCTCCTCAGTGCAGCTCTGTGTGGGTCAGGCTCCTTTCATCTCTTAGCATGTATGAATCCTTTCTCCTCTGAGCTGTCACAGCATTTCTGAGAACCTCAATGAGTCTCATTTACCATCTACTCTTCACATTTGTCCTTTTTATTTTATTTTTTTTTCAGGGCTGATGGAATCGAGGGCCTTGTGCTTGCTAGGCACGTGACAAACCATGTACTCTTAAAAAAGCTGTCATGATCCCTCATTCAACTCGGGACTCAGAAAATCGCTATGGAATTACTTGTGTGATTTGTTACCCTTAGGTTAAGAAGGAATAGTCAGCTAATGAAAAATGATTCCATTTTATAATTATGACCCAATGCTTTAACATAGCGTATTGAGTACTTAGAAGGAATCAGGCAACATGCCCAATGTGTCCAAGCCTCATTTTACTTATTCATGTAACCATCCCATGAGACGGGTTATGCCCTTACCTCCATTATATCAAAGAGAAAACTAAAATTTAGAGAAATTACTTAAATAGCACAAGATCATAAGCCAGTAAAAGAAAGAGCCATGACTTAAATCCAGCAGAAAAATGTCTATGCCTTCAACACTACATCAAATGCTTCCTGATTCAAGACTTTTTAATAGAAGACCAGAAGACAAGGATAAATTTAGTGTTATGAAGTGTCCATGACATGGAATGACTTTGGTGAGATTTGAGACAAAGTATGTACCTGTTTTGACAGAATAGTAGAAGTGGGAAGGTCTTCTTACCTTTCCCTGCCCTTCTCCCCAAGTTCTCTCTGAGGTAGTATGGATACTACTTAGGGCTTAAGGAAAGGAACGGTCTTGCTAGACTGTGATTCTGTATTCTCTCTCCTATCCTGCCAAGAGCTAGCTGTTCTTGAGATTTAGCACAAATCACTCACTTTCTTAAAGACTGAATTTTTAAAAGTCTTCTCTGTCCATTAAATTACTTAATATCATCTCCTTTAAGCCCATGCTAATAATGCAGAAGATAGTGGTGACTTCTCTAATTAGTGCAAGTGTATGCAAAGGCTTATCATCGTCTGACAAAAAGAAAATGTTCCCCTTTTTATCGTCAAGGCATACTCTCCTGCTGCTAATCTGGGTTTAGGATAGTTTTTTTTTGAGAAAGGGGGAGGAGGAGGACATGTCAGAAAAGAATGAGTACATTTTATTCATTCAAAAAATATTTATTGAGGACCTTCTAGGTACCAGGCGCAGTGTCGAGTGCCATGGAACACAGTAGTACGCAGATGAGACTCTGCCATTGTGGAGGTTTTGGTCTAGAGAGAGGCAGCTAAATGAATATGTCAAGATGCTACAGTGGGGCTCTTTCTGTTCGTGTTTGTTTCCTCCAAGGTGAGAAAGATAAGATGACTGTCAGAGTAACTCCCTAGAGGAAGGAAAATACAATGTATGTAAGAGATGCTAGGGGTAAATCATTTCTGCCTTCAGCCGCCACTCACCATTTGCTCCTGAAACAGTACAGATTCAAAAGAGAGTGAAATCCAGAAAGAAAGAGGGAGGGAAGGGGGGGGGGAGAGAGAGAGAGAGAGAGAGAGAGAACACACTACTTTGGGGGCTTGACATGAGTCCTGGATGTGGGAAACTGCTCTTGACTCCTGCCATAATGACACTATAGGTCTGGGAGCCCCATCTGGCCGGGGAAGAGAAAAATGGCTGCTCTGGAAAAGATTCACTTCAACCAAGGTGCTGGGTGAGGGAGGATGAGTTTGCATGTGACCCAGTGACTACCTGAGGGAGAGAGCCCTAGCACAGTGCCCGGAAGTACAGAAGGACCTCCAAAAGAAATAAGTGATTTGAATCCCTGTCTGTCCATGGCTGGAGGAGGGGAGGTTAAAGTCAGCAGAAGTGACTTAGAGAGCTCCAGGCAGACTTGTGCGTCTTCCTTCCCCATAAGAACCACCTCCCACCAGGGAGCTCCATGAAAGCAATTGTGTGCTGCTCTCTGCTCATATCCAGAAGGCACCAACCCAGGCGTACCATAACTGCACCTGAGCCATAAACATGCTCTTTCCCCAGAGAATCTGTCCCACTTGCTCTGGCTGGGGAGAGTGAGGGGGCTGGAATAAGGAGAGAAGGAGGAAGCGGGGCCCACTGACCTCTAAGGCTTCAATGCCTGAGCCAATCTGAGCTGCAGAAAGCTTTAACTTGAAGGAAGTTAAAAGTTGGGCTTGTTTCATTGGCCTGTCTATCTTTGAATCTGAAATGAGACTTTTCTGGTGACTTAGGAGGATCAGAAAAGCTTTGGAACCTGCCTGTAATTTCATCTGAGAAGAAGAAAAAAAAAATCAACAACACAACAAACCCAGTGAGAAAGTTTAGCGGGAGCTTCTGAGAAAAGATAAAGCTGCTCCATGATCATAAATCTCATTCATTCACAAGGACCGTTTCACGCCAGTCACACAGACACACACATCTATTACCCATTACCAGGAAGCATTATATGAAAATGTCATGGTAGGTGAACATGGGGATTTAGACTGGGACACGCAAACCACTTCTGTAAAAAACTAAATATAATAAAGACACCAAGTACTTCTCCTTTTACTTCCTTTCCCCCCATCTCTTCTTTCATTTAAATCATTTCCAGCATGTGGAGACTTTTTAGTTTAGTTTGGTGATTTCAGATTTAGTCCCACGGTGGGACTGTACAGAGATAAATACATCTGTGAGTCAGAAATATCACCACTACCAAGACTAATCATCTCACTGCCTTGTCATCTTGCTCGGTCCGAAGGCAGTCTCAAAGCTAGAGAGAATTCCTCTTAGTATGCAGTTCTCATCTCGAGTCTGTATTTGATGTTAGATCTTTGGTAACATTGTTTTGTGGGAAGGGATCTTTATCTTGTATATTACCTTTGGAGGAAAATTAAATAAAAGTGAATAAGTTGAAAATTGAATGTGAAAGTTTCCTTTTTCAATAATGTAAAGTAGGAAATGACAGAATCCAGATATCAGTGCACTTTCTTAAGGGTTGAAGTATTACAACAAGCACTTGATTGTCAAGATATATAAAACTTGGATGTTCAACAATTACCATGGCTAGAGTATTCACTAGAATTTTAAAGTGTTCCTCAGATTTGCCTGCTTCTGCCTTTATTAATCTTTTTTTACTTCCTTTAATCTTTTATATTCATAGGAACAGATGTTCATCCTTATGATCAAGGCTACTCCCACTCGTTCTGTCTTAGGGTCACCTCCATGATCTTTGTTCAAAGAACAATTCCTTCTGTCTTCTATAGACTCATTCTTTCTCCCTCGTGGTTTCTGCTCAGCCTGTAAAAATATAATTGAGTCTCCTTCATACTCTCATATTAGAAAAAAAAAAACTTTTCTTGACTTTGAATCCCTATGTAGCTACTGTCCACTCATTCCTGTATTAGAAATTATTTTCCAGTGGTCAAATTCAAAGAACAAGTTTCATTCTTACTGTTTTTATGACAACACTCTTGTAATAACAACCCCCTAAATTTCAGACCTTAACAGAATGATTTTTTTTTTTTTAATTCACATCATAGTCTGATACGGGTGTTTTTAGTTGAGGGTGACTTTCCTCTACATGGGGATTCAGGGACCCTGGCTCTTTCCATGTTGTTGCTCGGCCATCAGTTAGGACCTCGGAGTCTTTTGCTCTTAGAGGGGGATTAAAAGGATGGAGATGGTGAATATCTTTGTTCAATTGTTTTCATATTCACATTCTATTGATGGAAACTGGTAAAATTAGAACACAAAAATTCATACAAGGCTGGAAATCTAATAATGACCAGACAACTGACAATTTTCTACTATGGAAAAGGGAGCAGAGGTTTTTCAGAGGAAAGGTACCCATTTGATCACTACCTGCTTCTTGAAACTTTGTACTCTTTTAGGGAATTTTACAGTACTTTTTCCTGCCTCTCTTTCCATCCTTCTATCTCCTCCTCTTATACTTCACTGTGTGCGAAGGTTCTTTATTTCTACTCAGTGCTATTCTCCCCACATGAGTGGAAACCAGGTTAAGCTGACCAAATTAGAATAATCCATCCTTTTGGCTCAGGGGAGTTCGGAGGTGGGCCTGAGGACCACCAGCAGTGACTTGGAGTATGTCCTGAGACTTTGTTGCTAGAACTGTCATGGGAGATAGATTTATAAGTAGGGAGTGCTGAATTATGAGGATGCAATCTAGATTTATGGTGGTTATTTCTCTGGCCTTGTGGCTTGAATATCTCCTCAGGATAGTTCAGATCTCCCTATAACTTTATTGATTCCTTATGCAGTGAAGCTAATAGCAATTTATGCCTGGAATTCTCACAATTACTCATGCTAATAATTTCCCCTTTTTTTGCATAAGGTTTTTTGAATCATAGATCTCTCATTTTCAAATGAAGGGGGAAGACCTTTATTAAATTATTTTGGGGATAAAATTATTTCAACATAAGTCATGAACACTGACTAAATACTATTGCTAGATGACTTTTTTTAAATGATTGCATCATTCATATTTTTTATATCAGTTTATTAGTAATAATAATGAAATAAAAGTAGAAAAATAATAGAAATAATAATAGCAGCACTAGCAATAAACACTTAATCCAGTACTATTGTATTCCAAGATTAAAACTATGCTTATATTTGTCATGGAGTTAACGGGACATATGTTTGCTTTCCATCCCTATGTGTTCTAATATTTTAAGGGCATATTGAAATAGATATTAGAAAAATGGGTGCACAGCTTTAAATATACATAATAAATCAAATATCCTACCATTTATTGAGTATGCTTTTGCTTTTCTTTTAAAATTTTTCACATAAAAATAGCCTGTTTAGCTATTATATGCTAAAACAAATAAGCAATATAAAATGAATAAAACCCAATGTCTTAAAGTATTGTTATCTGTCATAATATACAAATTCCTCTGTGGCCTAATGGAGACTATATCTATTAGTCACACTGGAGCACTTAAAGGAATGAGACAGAGAGCTTTTAATAAGTGTGCTGAAACAAGAGGTAAAAATGGGACTGTTCTGTGATCAGTGGAACATTCAGTCACTTTGGCTCATACAATAGATGTCTATTTCTTTCTTAAGAGAAGCTGATGCGTTGGCAGACATTTTGAACTCTGACCCACACAACTATTTGTGGATCCTGAAAGATGCTTTATCTTCCACATGTGGCTTCTGAAGGTCCACTGGGTGGTACCATCTGAGAGAATTTATGGACCATGACTGGAAATGAAGCAATCATGTTCACCCACATTCCTTTGGCAGGAACTCAGTTCTTTGGCCACATCTAAATACAATGTTGACTTCAAATTGTAGTGCAGTCAAGGACCCAAGAAGAAAGGGGAAATGGTCCAATGACAGACAACCAGTGTTTTTATACAGCTAAAAAAATAGAATATTTAAATTAATGCTTATATGTTTAAAGAATCGTGAAAAATTTGGGTTCAGCAGAAATAAAATGACAGATCAAAATTATACTTTAGGCAGATCCAAGATGGCCATCCAGAGGGAGGCAGCATTGTGTGTCGCTGTGTGACTCAGGTCTCCATGACTAGTGGGAATACTGCTTTGCTGAGAGAGATAGACGACCTCTCCACAGCTGGTCCCATGCGGGAATCATGGCCGCTGTGCTGCACAGGGCCCTGGGCCTCAGCATTAGAAAAGGACTTCTGACTCCCCACTGCTCACCCTTGCAGGTCTTGAAGGTGCCTTAGCAGGACCATTGGCATCAGCACCGGTGCAGAAATCCCAGATGCTGCTCCCATGAAGGACACTCAACTGCATAGGAACTCCAGCCACAGCTCCTTTATGGACCCCCATCTACAAATGTGCGGCTTCCCTGGTCGCCTCTATCTTGGGATTCAGCAGCTACTGCCATAGTCCCCTATTCACAGTGGCCTGCCTGCTCCTGGGGATATCACAGGCTCTGAAGAAGCCGACAGCTGCATCATGGCATGCCACGGAACTCACCTCTGAACACATCACCCAGCTCCCCCAACCCTGCCGGACACCCCATCGCTGAAAGCAGCCATCTCCATCTTGGGTCTCCTCCATCACCATCTTTAGTTGGGGCAACTACCAGTTTGGAGCATCAGATAGCCAGGTACCCATAGTTTTCTAATTCCCCCCAAACCCCAGCAGCTGCTAACTGGGCAGAGTGACCTGCCCAATACAAAACAGCCCTCCACAATAGGTGTGCAGCCACCAGAGTGCTACACACAAGACCCTCAGAGAGAAAGGTTCCTGATTAGGAAGTAGAGAGGGTATGGGAGATACACTTTAGAGACTAATGTAGAGGGCAGAAACTGTAAGGTCTACAGCTGACATGAGGAGATAAGACCCAGTGCCCACATCAGAGGACCAGACCCCAAAGGAGATCCTTGAGGTGCAGTCTCCCAATGGGACCAGCAGGTGCCACAGCCCAGTTCCAGGTATCATGGACCCAAGACCAACCCTCATACTCTGGTAATCCCCACCATCCTGAGGGTGAAGACACCAACTAGGAACAGACAACCCCACCTATTGGAAGAGAAGGAAAGCAGGAAATACACTGATCTCCAACCAGAACAATCCTTGTTTCTTCCTTCAAGTTTTTTTTTCTTTGTCTCCCTCTTTATCCTCTCACCCTCAGATCCCCCAACAAATGTGAAACCAAGTACTTTGCATGAATTAGGATATTGAAGACTGAGATGACTGAATAGTATATTACAGTTGTGTTGTATATTCTTTTTTTCTTCATTTTAAATTTTATTTTCTCTCCATTTTTTACTATTTTTAACATTTTTTAAAAATTTTTCTTAATATATATGTGTGTTTGTTTTAGCTACTCTAGTGTCTTCCCTCTTTCTTGTCTACCCAAAATTACTACCTCTCTGTTCTACTATGAACCTACTTCTTTAGATTTCTCTTTCACACTTCATAAGGTATAATAACTCTATATCCATCTCCTACTTCCTCAGCATATCATCCTACTCCTCACCATCGGCTCTTTGTCCACCATCAGAGACTGTAAATCCTGTTACAAACCTACTGATTATATTGTAGATAATAATTGAATTCACTATTTCTGAACATTGTGACCAAACTGTAAACGTCTTAATAACAACTATTTGTTATTAGGTGGTGTTTTGCTTATATTTGGATCTGTTAACATTGTTCTTCCCCTCAAAGGTGAGGTATTGGAACCCTACAGGGGCACTGTAAACCTATAGGGTGAAAATGACTCAGACCCACAGTGCTAGAAAGGAAGGGACATGAGCCACATGAAAAGACAAGGGAAGAAAGTGCCTCAAACTAATTAAGATACTTCATTATTAGAATCCATGGCCAGCACAGCAGAAGAGATTACAGAGAAGGAGTTCAGGATGTACATAATTAAAATGTTCTGTAAATTAAAGGATGATATAGGAGAGTAAATACAGGGAACAAAAGATCCTTTTGACAAAGAGCTACATAATCAAATACAGGAAGCAAAAGATTACTTCAATAGGGAGATAGAGGTTCTAAAGAAAAACCAAACATAAAGCTTTGAAGTGAAAAAAACAATAAACCAAATTAAAAGCTTAATTGAAGACATCACCAACATATTAGACCACTTAGAAGATAGGACCTCAGACAATGAAGACAAAATATATAATCTTGAAAAGAATGTAAACCACACAGTGAAGATGGTTAGAAACCATGAGCAGAACATTCAAGAAATATAGGCTAGCATAAAAAGACCAAATTTAAGAGTGTTTGGGATAGAGGAAGGCATAAGAGTTCCAAACCAAAGGAATGAACAATCTATTCAATGAAATAATAGCAGAAAATTTTCTAAACATTAAGAACAAATTGGAAAATCAAATTCAAGAGCAATTTCTCAGCAGCACATGGATCCTTATCTAAAATAGACCATATATTATACCACAAGGCAACTCTTAACAAATACAAAAAGTAGAGATACTACCCTGCATTCTATCAGATCACAATAAAATTAGAAATCAATGATAAAATAAAAAATAAAACTACCCCAACACCTGGAGACTATATAATATGCTACTGAATGAACAATGGGTTACAAAAGACATCAAGGAGGATAATAAAAAATTCTTAGAGGTAAATGAGAATACTGATACAACATATTGAAATCTCTGGGACACTATGTAGGCAGTACTAAAAGGAAAGTACATTGCATGGAGTTCATTCCTTAAAAGAAAAAAAAAGTCAACCAATAAATGACCTAATACTACATCTCAAAGCCCTAAAAAAAGAAAAACAAATCAGCACCAAAAGAAGTAGAAGACAGGAAATAATTAATATCAGATCTGCAAACAATGAAATTGAAACAAAAGAAACAATTAAAAAATTGACAAAACAAAAAGTTGTTTCTTAAAAAAATAAATAAAATTGACAAACTGTTAGCCATGCTAACAAAGAGGAGAGAGAAAACTCAAATCACTAACATACATGATAAAAAAGGAAATATCACAACAGACACTACAGAAATACAGAAGAAAATTAGAAATTATTTTGAGAACTTGTACTCTAATAAAATAGAGAATATTGAAGGCATCAACAAATTTCTAACAGGCATAAGAGTTGCCCAAATTGAATCATGATGATATACACAATTTAAAAAGATCAGTTTCAAGCAAGAAAATAGAAAATGCTATCAGAAGACTACCAACAAAGAAAAGCCCAGGACCAGATGGATACACAGCTGAGTTCTACAAGACCTTTAAAGGAGAGCTAACAGCTATACTCTATAAATTATTTCATAAAATAGAAAAAGAGGGAGCACCTCCAAACTCATTCTATGAGGCCAGTATCACCCTGATTCCAAAACCAGGCAAAGATACATTAAAAAAAGAAAACTTCAGACCAATATTGCTAATGAACATAGGTGCAAAAATTCTCAATAAAATTCTGGTAAGTAGAATAAAAAATATCAAAGTGGGGTTCATCTCAGGAATGCAAGGTTGGTTCAACATACAGAAATCAATAAATGTAATTTATCACATCAATAGACTCAAGAATCATATGATCATCTCAATAGATGCACAAAAAGCAGTTAACAAAATATATCATCCCTTTATGTTCAAAACCATAGAAAAGCTAGGGATAACAGGAACATATCTCAACATCATAGAAGCTATCTATGCTAGGTCCCATACCAACATCTTTGTAATTGGAGAAAAATTGAAAGCATTCCCTTCTAAAAACAGGAACAAGACAGGGAGGCCCTCTTTCACCACTTCTATTTAGCATAGTTATTGAAACACTGGCCAGAGTAATTAGACAGATGAAAGAAATTATGCAGCTAGGAAAAGAAAAACTCAAATTAGCACTATTTGCCAATGATATGATTCTATATCTAGAAGTCCCAAAAAATTTTACCAGAATACTTCTAGAACTAGTAAATGAATTCAGCAAAGTAGTAGGATACAAAATCAACACCCATAAATCAAAGGTATTTCTGTATAACAGTGACAAATCCTCTGAAAGGGAAATGAAGAAAACTACCCCATTTACAATAGCCTCAACAAACAAACAAACAAACAAATAAAAAATACTTGGGAATCAATGAAAGAGATGAAAGAACTCTACAACGAAAACTACAGAACACTAAAGAAATAAAGAAGACCTTAGAAGATTGAAAGATCTCCTTGTTCTTGAATAGGCAGAATTAATATTCTCAAAATGACCATACTACCAAAAGCACAATACAGATTTAATGCAATTCCAATCAAAATCCAAATGACATCCCTCATAGAAATAGAAAAAGCAATCATGAAATTCATCTGGAAAAATAAGTGACCCAGAATAGCTAAAGCAATCCTTAGCAAGAAGAGTGAAGCAGGTGGCATCACTATATCAGACCTCAAACTATACTACAGAGCAATAGTAACAAAAACAGCATGGTATTGGCACCAAAATAGACTGGTAGACCAATAGTACAGAATAGAGGACACAGAGACTAACACACATAATTAAGTTGTCTTATATTAGACAAAGTTGCCAAAAACATATTGGAGAAAAGACAGCCTCTTCAACAAATAGTGCTGGGAAAACTGGAAATCTGTATGCAATAAAATGAAATTAAAACCCTCTCTCTCACCATGACAAAACTCAACTCAAGTGGATCAAAGACCTAGGAATTAAACCGGAGACACTGCACCTATTAGAAAAAAAAGTTGGCCCAAATCTCCATCATGTTGGATTAGCCCCCAACTTTCTTAATAAGTCTCCTAGAGCACAAGAATTAAAATCAAGAATCAATAAATGGAATAGATTCAAACTAAAAAGCTTCTTTCAGCAAATGAAACAATCTGTGAGGTCAATAGAGAGCCTATATCTTGGGAACAAATTTTAACCACTCGAATATCAAATAGAGCACTAATCTCTAGGGTATATAAAGAACTCAAAAACCTAGACACCAAAACACTAAATAACACAATCAATAAATGGGCCAAGGACATGAACAGACACTTCTCAGAAGAGGATATATAATCAATCAACAAATATATGAAAAAAAGTTCAACACCTCTAGTAACTGAGAAATGCAAATCAAAACTACTCTAAGATTTCATCTCACTCCAGTCAGAATGGCAGCTATCAAGAATACAAACAACAATAAGTGTTGGCAAGGATGTGGGGAAAAAGGCACACTCATATGCTGTTGGTGGGACTGCAAATTGGTGCAGCCAATATGGAAAGCGGTATGGAGATTCCTTTGAAAACTGGGAATGGAACCACCGTTTGACTCAGCTATCCCACTCCTTGATCTATACCCAAAGAACTTACAAACATTATATCACAGGGACATAGCCACATCAATGTTTATAGCAGCACAATTCACAATAGCTAAAGTGGAACAAAACTAGATGCCTTTCAGCAGATAAATGGATAAAGAAAATGTGGTATATATACACAATGGAATTTTACTCAACAATAAAAGAGAATAAAATCATGGCATTTTCAGGTAAATGGATGAAATTGGAGAAGATAATGCTAAGTGAAGTTAACCAAGCCCAGAAAACCAAACGCCAAATATATTCACTGATACAAGGAGGCTGATTCATAATGGGGTTGGCTTGGGGATTATGGGAGGATTAGATGAACTCTAGATAGTGCAAAGGGGTGGGAGGGAAAAGGAGGGGGCATGGGGATAAAAAAGATGGTTGAATGAGATGGATATCATTACCCTAAGTACATGTATGAAGATACAAATGGTGTGAATATACTTTGTTTACAACCAGAGATATGAAAACTTGTGTTCTATATGTGTAATTGAATTGTAATGCATTCTGCTGTCATATATAACAAATTAGAATGAAAAAATATACTTTATCTCTTGAACATTATTATTCTGGTATGTCTAAACTAGCCTGTATTAATTAAAAATGTCAGAAAAAATGTATTTCCTACTAATTCAAATATTGAAAATGATTGTTCAATGATTCCATCACATTATTTCTCTGGAAACCCATTCCTTCTTTATTCTGACAGCCTTTTATAATAAAAGGAACATAGGCTTCAGAGTCAGGAAGACCTAAGTCTTTTCTTTTCTTTTCTTTTTTTTTTTTGGTACTGCGGATTGAACTCATGAGCAGTCAACCACAGAGCCACTTCCCCAGCCCTATTTTCTATTTTATTTAGGGACAGGGTCTCATTGATTTGATTAGCACCTCACTGTTGTTGAGGCTGGCTTTGAACTTATGATCCTCCTGTCTCAACCTCCTGAGCCACTGGGATAACAGGAGTGCACCACCCACCGCACTCTGCAGGAAGACCTAAGTCTTAATACTGACTACCATTTATCAGGGGCAGGTCTGGAAGAAACTATTTAGTTTTCCTTAGCCTCAGTTTCCAGTCCTATAAAATGGGTTCTTGTGAGAGTGATGTAGACAACCAACTTCAATGGTTCAGCCATAGCAGAGAGCACAGCAGTATGGATCCCTTTCTCCTAGAGTGCTTACCTTCTTCTGTACGACGTACTTAATGAGTTGATACTCCAAGCGACCACCCTCTCATTCTAATTAGTAAGCCACTCCAACTGGAAATAAACCATATAATCCTGGAGTACAGAAATTATAGTTCCTAAAGTGTTTCTTTAAATGCACCCTTCTTCAAACACAATTAAAAAATAATTGAATACAAAAATCTCTTCCCACATCCCTAGTTTTGTATAAAGGCCATCACTGTTCATCATTAGGAAGATTTCTGTAATTTTTGTGAGTGTAGGAAGGCAAATACCTTCATGGCAAGCTAAATTTACTTTTTCATTAGAGGAAAGTAGAGAATGTCTTAATGATTGCAGTGTCTTAAAAGATACATGAAAATATTGAAGAATGATATAGAAATAGGTGAATTTGTAGGACCTGATGATATGCTCCTGGAGATCACACTCTCCCAAGTTATAACTATCAGCACTTGTCACAAACTAGTTTATTCTTTAGAAGGTGAAAAGTAGAATATAATCCTTGAATTCTTCATGCCTAACCAGTCTCTTTGGCAGTATTTTTACTTTGGAGTTTTGATAACGTGCATAATACACATGACTTTTTTATTTATTTGTACTGGGGATTGAACCCAGGGGCACTTAATCACTGAGGCACATCCCCAACTCTTTTTTAAAATTTTATTTAGGGGCAGGGTCTCACTAAATTGCTGAGGCTGACTTTGAACTCACAATCCTCCTGCCTCAGCCCCCTAATCCACTGGGATTACAGTTGTGCACCAGCACGTCCAGCTATTCTTGACTTGTAAGGCTGTTTCTTCAAATATCTACAAAACAGTTGACAACCAAAGAGAATTTAAGGTTAACTACTAAAAATCAGAGCAGGTTGCCACAAAGTTAGAGATTTCCTCCCAAATATTAAGATGTTTCTTTTCTAAAACCCTGGATGGGATGATGTTAGCGAATATCTGAGTAATTGTCAAAAATAGAATTATCACTAAGTCTTGCTTTAAAGGAAATTAAGTGCCAATTGTATTACATCTACAAGTGATATCAAATTCCAACATCTCCACTTCAAGAATTTCAAAAATATTAAAGGAATAATTTAATTCTATGCTACTTTTGGCTTCTTAATAACTTCAGGGAAGAAAAGGATCTACGTGGAGCTAAGAAAACACAGGCAAAACTCTGAACATACTTGTCTCCTGCTCCACGTTCAACCACTTGCACTATCACCACAGATACGCCCTGTGCCCATCCTACTCTCACGGTGTCCCTTTGCTTTGTAACTTTCCTAAGAGTTTGTCACTGCTACATTCTCCAACTTCATTGCATCTCATTTGCTCAGGGTTCAAGATGCAAACTACATATTCTGCAAATGCATTTGTACTGAAGTGTTAACAGTGAGGACTGGAAAGCTGATTTTTGGTGACATATGTCTCTTAGCTGAGATTTCAAGACAAACTTATTTCATGATTGCTATTTTAATAAATATTTGGCATTTTAAGCTTGCAAAAGAGCTGTGATTTTGATGACACTAAAATAACCCTTCCTGCTTGTTGTGACTATATATATATATATATATATATATATATATATATAGAGTCTAGGGTGACCAAAGAAACCTTGTGTTCCTTTATGGCAAGAGAAAAGGTTGAATTTGAAATTGACCAGTCTAGTAGCTCTATATTAATAATTTTGGAAGGAATATCTGTAAAAGAAATTGTGATGTGGTGCCATGCGCCTATAGGGATATCTATCACATTTATAGTGCTTGTTAAATTCAAGATGATATTTAAATTATAGGAAAGTTATGATAGAAGGACCAAGGTTGAATGGCAAGCTTTAATTTTCTGCATCAAACATTTGCTGAAAAAAGATTCGGGAATTTAAATATGGCCTTCTCTGGAGATAAGCAGCAGTTCTCATGGAGAAACACAAGTATTTGTCCTCAGGCCTTCAGTGTTCACTTGAAGGTCTCCTTTCATTGGGACAGATGACTTGGCAGGAGGAATGGACTACAGAAATGTTGCCTTATTCAATTTCACAGTCTCCTTTATTCACTCGTCAGAGCTAATAGATATCTAATTTTCCCTCCATTCTCACATCATTTTTCATACCTTGGTGCAGGGTGTCTCCCATATTTCTGTGCAGATCAAGGGCAGAACTAAGCAGATCAAGGCAGTGAGCTTTAGCTAAATGCTTGCGCCACTTGGCAAAGTTATAACTAGCATGAAACACTTGCAGAGGTCCTAGGAAAAACCTATTTTTGTTTCTTAAATTATTTAAATATATCCTAACAAACCAAGAGTCAAATGTTATTTAACCTGTTCTATGGTTCATAGTTTTCTATAAAATAAAATTGAAATGGATCCCAGAAGAAAAGTCTGGAAGAAATTCCAGTGTTTTAAAAATAAAAGATAAAAATCATCATTTATTCTTTTTTTTTTTATTGGTCAGTCGTTCATAACATTACATAGTTCTTAATACATCATATTACACGGTTTGATTCAAGTGGATTATGAACTCCCGCTTTTACCCCGTATACAGATTGCTGTATCACATCAGTTTCCCTTCCATTGATTGACATATTGCCTTTCTAGATTCTGATGTATTCTGCTGTCTGTCCTATTCTCTACTATCCCCCCTCCCCTCCCCTCCCCTCCCCTTTTCTCTCTCTACCCCTTCTACTGTAAATCATTTCTTCCATTTGTATTAACTTGTCTTACCCCTCCTTTCCTCTTATATGACATTTTGTATAACCCTGAGGATCGCCTTCCATTTCCATGCAATTTCCCTTCTCACTCCCTTTCCCTCCCACCTCTCATCCCTGTTTAATGTAAATCTTCTTCTCAAGCTCTTCGTCCCTACCCTGTCCTTATTTACTCCCCTTATATCAAAGGAGTCATTTGGTATTTGTTTTTTAAAGATTGACTAGCTTCACTTAGCATAATCTGCTCTAATGCCATCCATTTCCCTCCAAATTCTATGATTTTGTCATTTTTTAATGCAGAATAATACTCCATAGTATATAAATGCCACATTTTTTTTATCCATTCATCTATTGAAGGGCATCTAGGCTGGTTCCACAGTCTTGCTATCGTGAATTGAGCTGCTATGAACATCGATGTAGCAGTGTCCCTGTAGCATGCTCTTGTTAGGGCTTTAGGGAATAGACCGAGAAGGGGAATAGCTGGGTCAAATGGTGGTTCCATTCCCAGCTTTCCGAGAAATCTCCATACTGCTTTCCAGATTGGCTGCACCAATTTGCAGTCCCACCAGCAATGAACAAGAGTGCCCTTTTCCCCGCATCCTCTCCAGCACTTATTGTTGTTTGACTTCCTAATGGCTGCCAGTCTTACTGGAGTGAGATGGTATCTTAGGGTAGTTTTGATTTGCATTTCTCTGACTGCTAGCGATGGTGAGCATTTTTTCATGTACTTGTTGATTGATTGTATGTCCTCCTCTGAGAAGTGTCTGTTCAGGTCCTTGGCCCATTTATTGATTGGGTTATTTGTTGTCTTATTGTCTAATTTTTTGAGTTCTTTGTATATTCTGGTTATTAGGGCTCTATCTGAAGTGTGTGGAGTAAAGATTTGTTCCCAGGATGTAGGCTCCCTGTTTATCTCTCTTATTGTTTCTTTTGCTGAGAAAAAACTTTTTAGTTTGAGTAAGTCCCATTTGTTGATTCTATTTGTTAATTCTAGCGCTATGGGTGTCCTATTGAGGAATTTGGAGCCCGATCCCACAGCATGTAGATCATAACCAACTTTTCCTTCTATCAGGTGCCGTGTCTCTGATTTGATATCAAGCTCCTTGATCCATTTTGAGTTAACTTTTGTGCACGGCGAGAGATATGGATTCAGATTCATTTTGGTGCAAATGGATTTCCAGTTTTCCCAGCACCATTTGTTGAAGATGCTATCCTTCCTCCATTGCATGCTTTTAGCCCCTTTATCAAAAATAAGATAGTTGTAGTTTTGTGGATTGGTTACTGTGTCCTCTATTCTGTACCATTGGTCCACCCTCCTGTTTTGGTACCAGTACCATGCTGTTTTTGTTACTATTGCTCTGTAGTATAGTTTGAAGTCTGGTATCGCTATACCACCTGATTCACACTTCCTGCTTAGTATTGTTTTTGCTATTCTGGGTCTTTTATTATTCCATATGAATTTCATGATTCTTTTATCAATTTCTACAAGATATGCTGTTGGGATTTTGATTGGCATTGCATTGAACTTATATAGGACTTTTGGTAATATCGCCATTTTGATGATGTTAGTTCTGCCTATCCATGAGCAGGGTATATTTTTCCATCTTCTAAGGTCTTCTTCTATGTCTTTCTTTAGGGTTCTGTAATTTTCGTTGTATAAGTCTTTCACCTCTTTTGTTAGGTTGATTCCCAAGTATTTTATTTTTTTGGGGGATATTGTGAATGGAGTAGTTGTCCTCATTTCCGTTTCAGAGGATTTGTCGCTGATATACAGGAATGCCTTAGATTTATGCGTGTTGATCTTATATCCTGCCACTTTGCTGAATTCATTTATTAGCTCTAATAGCATCTTTGTAGACCCTTTTGGATCTGCTAGGTATAGAATCATATCATCTGCAAATAGTGATAATTTAAGTTCTTCTTTTCCTATTTTTATGCCTTTAATTTCTTTCATCTGCCTAATTGCTCTGGCCAGTGTTTCGAGGACTATGTTGAACAGAAGTGGTGAGAGAGGGCATCCCTGTCTTGTACCAGATCTTAGAGGGAATGCCTTCAATTTTTCTCCATTCAGAATGATGCTGGCCTGTGGCTTATCATAGATTGCTTTTACAATGTTGAGGTATGATCCCGTTATCCCTAATTTTTCTAGAGTTTTGAACATAAAGGGATGCTGTACTTTGTCGAAAGCTTTTTCTGCATCTATCGAGATGATCATATGGTTCTTATTTTTAAGTCTATTGATGTGGTGGATAACATTTATTGATTTCCATATATTGAACCAACCTTGCATACCAGGGATGAATCCTACTTGATCATGGTGTATAATTTTTTTGATATGTATTTGAATCCGATTCGCCAGAATTTTATTGAGGATTTTTGCATCAAGGTTCATTAGAGATATTGGTCTGTAGTTTTCTTTCTTTGAGGTGTCTTTGTCTTGTTTCGGAATCAGGGTGATGTTGGCCTCGTAGAATGAATTTGGAAGTTCTCCCTCTTTTTCTATTTCCTGAAATAGCTTGAAAAGTATTGGTGTTAGTTCCTCTTTAAAGGTTTTGTAAAACTCTGCTGTATACCCGTCCGGTCCTGGGCTTTTCTTAGTTGGTAATCTTTTGATGGTTTCTTCTATTTCCTCTATTGTTATTGGTCTGTTTAGGTTGTCTATATCCTCCTGACTCAATCTGGGCAGTTCATAAGACTTAAGGAATTTATCTATGCCTTCACTATCTTCTATTTTATTGGAGTATAAGGATTCAAAATAATTTCTGATTATCTTCTGTATTTCTGAAGTGTCTGTTGTGATATTGCCTTTTTCATCCCGTATGCTAGTAATTTGGGTACTCTCTCTTCTTCTCTTTGTTAGCATGGCCAAGGGTCTGTCAATTTTATTTATTTTTTCAAAGAACCAACTTTTAGTTTTGTCAATTTTTTCAATTGTTTCTTTTGTTTCAATTTCATTAATTTCAGCTCTGATTTTAATTATTTCTTGCCTTCTACTTCTTTTGCTGTTGTTTTGCTCTTCTTTTTCTAGGATTTTGAGATGAAGTATGAGATCATTTATTTGTTGGTTTTTTCTTTTTTTGAGGAATGAACTCCAAGCAATGAATTTTCCTCTTAGAACTGCTTTCAACGTGTCCCATAGGTTCCGATATGTTGTGTCTGTGTTTTCATTTAACTCTAGGAAGTTTTTAATTTCCTCCTTGATGTCTTCTAAAACCCATTGATCATTCAGCAACCTATTGTTCATTCTCCAAGTGATGCTTGATTTTTCCTTCCTACTTTTATCATTGAATTTCAGTTTCATTCCATTGTGATCAGATAAGATGCATGGTATTATCTCTACCCCTTTATATTGTCTAAGAGTTGCCCTGTGACATAATATATGGTCTATTTTTGAGAAGGTTCCATGTGCTGCTGAGAAAAAAGTGTAACTACTTGATGTTGGGTGGTATAGTCTATATATGTCAATTAAGTCTAGATTGTTAATTGTGTTATTGAGTTCTATAGTTTCCTTATTTAACTTTTGTTTGGAAGATCTGTCCAGTGGTGAGAGAGGTGTGTTGAAGTCTCCCATGATTATTGTATGGTGGTCTATTAGACTCTTAAACTTGAGAAGAGTTTGCTTGATGAACACAGCTGCGCCATTATTTGGGGCATATATATTTATGATTGTTATGTCTTGTTGGTGTATGGTTCCCTTGAGCAGTATGACGTGTCCTTCTTTATCCCTTTTGATTAACTTTGGTTTGAAATCTATTTTATTAGATATGAGTATGGCCACTCCTGCTTGTTTCCGCAGTCCATATGAGTGGTATGATTTTTCCCAACCTTTCACCTTCAGTCTATGAATATCTTTTCCTATCAGATGCGTCTCCTGTAGGCAGCATATTGTTGGGTCTTGTTTTGTGATCCATTCTGCTAGCCTGTGTCTCTTGATTGGTGAGTTTAAGCCATTAACATTTAGGGTTATTATTGAGATATGGTTTGTTCTTCTAGCCATATTTATTTATTGATGTTACTAAACCTGATTTGTTATCCTCTTTGACTACTTTCCCCCCTTTACTGTCCTACCTCCCAATGTTGGTTTTCAATGTTATTTTCCATTTCCTCTTCCTGTAATGTTTTGCCAAGGATTTTTTGAAGAGATGGTTTTCTAGCTGCGAATTCTTTTAACTTTTGTTTATCATGGAAGGTTTTAATTTCATCTTCTATCCTGAAGCTTAATTTCGCTGGATACACGATTCTTGGTTGGAACCCATTTTCTTTCAGTGTTTGAAATATGTTATTCCAGGATCTTCTAGCTTTCAGAGTCTGTGTCAAGAGATCAGCTGTTATCCTGATTGGTTTACCCCTAAATGTAATCTGCTTTCTTTCTCTTGCAGCTTTTAAAATTCTCTCCTTATTCTGTATGTTGGACATCTTCATTATAATGTGTCTAGGTGTGGATCTCTTATGATTTTGCATATTCGGTGTCCTGTAGGCTTCTAGGATTTGGGATTCTGTCTCATTCTTCAATTCTGGGAAGTTTTCTCGTATTATTTCACTGAATAGACTGTTTATTCCTTTGGTTTGGAGCTCTGTGCCTTCTTGTATCCCAATGACTCTTAAATTTGGTCTTTTGATATTGTCCCATATTTCTTGGATGTTCTGCTCATGGTTTCTTAGCAGACTTGCTGAGCTGTCTATGTTCTTTTCCAGTTGAAATACTTTGTCTTCATTGTCTGATGTTCTCTCTTCTAAGTGATCTACTCTGCTGGTAGTATTCTCAATTGAGTTTTTAAGTTGGTTTATTGTTTCCTGCATTTCTAGGATTTCTATTTGTTTGTTTTTTATTACCTCTATCTCCCTGTGAAATTGATCTTTTACTTCCTGGATTTGTTTGTCAATGTGATCTTTCATTGTCTGATTTTGCTGTCTCATGTCTTCCTTGAGACTCCAGATAATCTGAAGCATGTATATCCTGAACTCCTTATCTGACATTCCATCAGTTGCAGCTATTACCTCTTCTAATGTTGAGTTGACCTGCATAGCTTGTAGTCCTTTCTTTCCTTGTCTTTTCATACTGCTCGCGTTTCTTTCTGCTTGGTGCAACTGTTGTGTTTTTGAAATTTACCCCCTGGCCTGTCTTTCCAGTGGGCCGCAGGTATCTTTGCTCCCCCCGCTCCGGCACCTTGTAGCTCCCTAGTGCGCGCCACAGACTCCAGCCGCAGGGCGATTGCCTATCAGGCTATGCGCCCCTCCGTGCGGAGAAAAGGAGCTCCCGCAGTCGAACTTTGCACGATGGAAATCTGTCTGGAGCCCCTCGATTTCGCTGGAAATTGGCGGCGGCCTACTACGGGTTCGGGCGGGGCGGCCCAAGCCGCTCAGGGTGACCGCCACTTGCAAAAGCGGTTGCTGGCTCCGGGACTTGACTTCAGCACCCGCCGCGGTGCCACCTGAGGAGCCGGTTATCTGTGGCCTCGTGTTTAGGGACCCGGAGGGAGAAGCAGCTGCTCCCAGAGTGAGCGCTATGCCTTCCGGGGGAGCCCGGATGGCGGAGGCCCACTGCGGGTTCGGGCGGGGCGGCCCAAGCCGCTCAGGGTAACCGCCGCTGCAAAAACGATTGCTGGCTCCCTGTCTTGACTTCTGCACCCGCCGCGTTGCCACCTGTGGAGCCGGTTAGCTGTGGCTGCGTGGTTAGGGACCGGGATGGAGAAACAGCTGCTCCCAGAGCGAGCGCTATGCCTTCCGGGGAAGCCCGGATGGCGGAGGCCCACTGCGGGTTCGGGCAGGGCGGCCCAAGCCGCTCAGGGTAACCGCCGCTGCAAAAAACGATTGCTGGCTCTGGGACTTGACTTCTGCACCCGCCGCGTTGCCACCTGTGGAGCCGGTTAGCTGTGGCCGCGTGGTTAGGAACCGGATAGGTGGGGAGGCTGCTTGCAAAGCGAGAGCTAGGCCTCCCGGGGGAGCCCCTTGCCGGAGTGGCTAATGTCTGCGGACTAGACCTCTGTGCCCGAGTGGCCGCCCAAG
Organism: Urocitellus parryii; assembly: GCF_045843805.1. Classification (NCBI taxonomy): domain Eukaryota; kingdom Metazoa; phylum Chordata; class Mammalia; order Rodentia; family Sciuridae; genus Urocitellus; species Urocitellus parryii. Next base: position 66,640,149 of record NC_135532.1, read on the forward strand.
ATCCACTTCTCTGGGACAAACTGTCACTTCCAATAAACCTACCAGATCACGGCTGCTCTCCTCTAAAGGGAATTATGCTAGGAGTTCCTCCGTATGTAGGCTGCAGCTGTCCAGGTGGGTCTTTCTTATCCCGTTAAAGTGGAGACGTTGGAGTCGCTGCTTCCTCGCTGGCCGCCATCTTCCTCCCCTCATCATCATTTATTCTTATTAAAATATGACTTATGGGAAGAACAGTATGATATGGAGATGTGTGGCCAGGTGGGTGAACTAAATATCAGACACTTTGGTGTCAGGTACATAGACAAGAGCAAATACAGATGAATGGTTCCATGATTCCTCATCATTTCCAGTCTTAAGATTGACCTTCTGGTGAAAATGTAAATATTTTTTTAAAAAATAAATAAAATGTGAAATGCTTAAATATTAGGATCATAAGTAAGAGATTTGAAGTTTATGTTTTCAAATATATCCATAGATTTGAGCTGTTAGAGATATATCAGATGCACAATGGCTGAAGATTCAACTGTGTTCAAATGTGACATTTACAATATTGGATCTCTGCAACTATATTGATACAATCTATTAGTTTATATAAATGATATATGTTCAGTTAACTAGTTTTAAGAGTGGCTTAAAATTTCCTCCAGGTTCCCCAGTCGTCTGGAATCTAGAACTTTTTTGACGGGGGGCATTAATCATTTGAATAGTAATATTGTCATCCTACCACAATTAGCACATTTTTTTCCAGTTTACCAGTTTACTCTGGATTGTGTGTGTGTGTGTGTGTGTGTGTGTGTGTGTGTGTGTGTGTGTGTTTGCCTTAAGCATTGGGTAAGGGTAGCAGCTGGCATTAAAGGCTAATAGAATTTTTTGCTTTGCTAAAGCAGACCACAGGTTGTAGGATTTTTTAAACAACTGATTCTGGGCATTCTATAATTTCTGTTGTCCTGCAGATACACGGACAGATTTTTATTATCTCTTGGGTTGAGCTGATGACAAAAGAGTTTTCCTGGTGTTCCTCTTTAACCCCCACTTTTTCATTCTCTTTTCTCACAGGCCCCCAGGCTCTTGTTTTCTGAGATAAATCACATACACTCTCTCTTTCTCTCTCTCTCTCTCTCTCTCTTTTTTTTTCCAAAAGCAAAATGAAAGGGGCAATTATACTCTTGGTGAATCTTAATTGTCCCAATTAACTAAGTCAGTTTCTGAAATCCGAGCTGAAAATGAAGCGTAGCATGTACCTTCAATAAATGGAATTTGTTAAGTCAACTTGAGTCTCTTTTTTTTTCCCCAAGAAAAGCCAGTTATTTGAATACTAAACTGCAGTTACAGTACTGGTACCTTCAATTTAGCTTAGAATAAAAATAATGTACTATCTACATACATAATTTTAAAAATTTCATTAGAGGGAAAAATCAAACAGAAATTAATACTGAATATCAATTAAACAGACATTTGTTTATTTTTTTTATAGTCCAGAACTCTGTTATTTTTTAAATCTCTATTATGCCATAAATTCATAGGGAATAGTTTCCCTCAGCTCAAGCCCCTTTCTAGTTTTATCTTTTGGATGTTTTTTTATTGATACATATTAATTATACCATATGGTGGGTTTCATTTTGATATTAGGGGTGACAATGGCTTTGTTGAATGAGTTTGGAAGTGTTCCCTCCATTTCTATTTCATGGAAAAAATTTGAGGACCTCTGGCATTTTTTCTTTCAAGATCTGATAGAACTCAGCTGTGAATCTGCCTGTAATCTGGGCTTTCCTTTGTTGAGAGGATTTTTATTAGTGCTTCAGTCGCCTTACATGCTATTGGATGTTTAGGTTTTCTATGTCTTCTTGGTTCAGTTTTGGTAGATTATATACATCTAGACAATTATGCATTTCATAGATTTTCCCATTTATTGCAATATAGATTTTAAAAATAGTCTAAACTTCCTCTGGATTTCTGTTGTGTTGCTATTATGTTTTCATTTTTATCTCTAATAATTTGAATCTTCTCTTTCTTTTGGTTGGCTTAGCTAAGGATTTATGAGTCTTATTTATCTTTCAGAAAAACCAACTCTTCATTAATTTGTTTAAAGTTTCTATTCTATTAATTTCCATTTTGATCTTTATTTTTGCTTTCCTTCTTCTTGTTTGGGCATTGGGTTGTTCTTGTTTCTTGAAGACTTTGAGATGTGTCATTAGGTTGCTTATTTGATATCTCATTTTTTCTGCTTTTCCAAAGTAGGACTTCACAACTATAAACTTCCCTTTTAAAACAGGCTTTGCTATATCCCAGAGTCTGGCATATTGTGTTTCCATTTTCATTTAATTCTGAGAACTTGGAAATTTCCTCCTGATTGCTTCAATGATCCATTCATCATTCAGAAGAATATTATACAATCTCCATGGACTTGTAGGTAGCTCTAGATTTTCTTCCTATTGATTTCTAAATTCACTCCACCATGATCTGAAAGTTTCCAGACATTATTTATTTATTTTTGGTATTTGTTAAAATTTGTTTTATAGCCTAATACGTGATTATTTTTTTGAGAAAGTTCCATGAGGAGTTGAAAATAAAGTGTATTCAGTTGTCATTAGATGAAATATTCTGTAGATCTCTTTTATGTCTATTTGAAATCTTATGTGTAAGAAGGCATAATGAAGATTCTCACTATTATTATACTAGGGCCTGTCAGTCTCTTTATGTCAGGTGATGTTTGTTTTAGGAAATTGAGTGCACCAATTTATGAGGGCATACGTATTTACCATGATTTTATCTTCTCTTTATATTGTGCCCTTTACCAATACCTAATGACTTTCTTTTTCTCTTATTACTAAGTTTACTAAGTTTGCTTTGACAGATATGAAAGTATTTACTCCTGCTTGATTTGGGGTTACATTTGCATGTAATATTATTTTTGATCCTTTCATTTTCAGTCTGAATGTTTTTGTCTGTGAGGTGTGTTTAATGAGTCTTGTTTTTAAATCTAACCTGTTAGTCTGTGTCTTTTAATTGGAGAATTAAGACAATTTACATTTAGTGTTGTTGTAGAAAGGTATATGTTACTCTCTGACATTTTGTTTTACATCTAATGTTTAAATAAGTCTTAATTCTCATTTGATTATTTTTTTGTTTCTCATTCTCTTTTGCTTATTTTTATCTTTGTTTTCTGTGAGTAGGATTTGTTTAAGTATCTTCTGCAATGCTGACTTAGTGGTCATGAATTTATTTAGTTCATACTTATCTTGAAAGGTTTTTATTTCATCTTCTGTTCTGAAGGATAACTTTACAGGATATAGTAATTTAGATTGTCAATTATTTTCTTTAAAACATCAAATACATTACTCTATACCCTCCTGTCTTTTAGAGTTCTTCTGAGAAATCTTCTGTTATTTGAATAGGTTTACTTTTATAAGTGACTTGATGCTTCTCATTTGCAGCCTTTAAATTTCTTTCTTTTTTCTGAATTTTTGAAATTTTTAGTGTAATATGTTGTGGAGGCATTCTTTTTGGTCCTATCTATTTGGAATTCTAAGTACCTTCAGTATTTGCATGTCCATTTAATTCCCAAGATTAGGGAAGTTTTTTTTTGCTATCATTTCACTGAATAATTTCTCTACACCATTAGTCTGTACCCAGTCTTAAAAATTTTGTCTTTTAATACTGTTTTAAACTCTTGTATATTTTGTTCATAGTTTCTTACTTTTTCTTTCTTATTCTTGAGTGATCTAATTCCTTTACCTTGTACTTGAGCCCTAATGTCTTTCTTCTGCTTGATTTATTCTGCGGGTGATACTCTTCACTGAGCTTTATATTTGATTACTTAAGTTTTTTTCAATTTCTAAGATTTCTATTTGGTTCTTCTTCAGAATATTGATCTCTTTGTTGGAATGTTTTTTCATGTCCTGTATTTTCTCCTTAGTTCATTCATTAGGTCTTTTTTTAAAAAATTATTGATCATTTTAATATCAACTTCAAATTCTTTGGCATTTTCTCCGCTTCAATATCTATGACTTCAATTACTGGAGTGTTATGAACTTTTGGAGGCATCTTATTAACTTGTTTTCTATATTTCTCTATTGAGATTTGTACATCTGCTGGGATGGATAGCTCTTCCATTGTTATGTGAGGGTCTTTTTTGGATAGCTGCTTTCTTTTTACTGGGTACCGCAGGCTGGAGTTATATCTCACTGTCAGAGCAATACAGTGATCACAATGATCACAATGTTATGATCAATCCCTAACATTGCTTTGAGGAAAGATAATAATCACCAAGAATTTTAAGCACTTGAGGGAAGACCATGTACAAATGAACCATAAAATCTTATTGAAAATGTTCTTCAAAACTCCACAAAACAGAAGTGAAAAAAGAGAGTGAGGATGCTCTAGAATAGACAAAAGAAATTAGGTATTAAATAAGGTAAAATTACTATTAAATGAGACAGAACATGAAAATATGAAAGAACAAAGGGAAACAGAAGCAGCTGAAGAAAAAAAGATAGAATGAATCCAATTATCACATTGAAACACTGAAAATTACAAAATTGGATATAAGTATATAATATCAAATAATGGGGTGAAACCTATAAAATCAACACAGAAGACTATCCCAGTAAAATTTAAAAATGAACATTAAAAAGTCTAAAATAACTACTTACTGAGGTACTTGAAATGGAGTGATTTCTTACTGAGTTTTCCAGATGTGGGTCCCATCAGACTTTGGGGGCATAATAAATGCCCACACCTTCACACTTTCCCTCTAAATTTCTCTGGGCATGAAGAGAGTGATTGCACTAGTCATCTCATGCTGGATTGGAAAGCAATATATTTAGTGTTACTCCCTTTAGGTCAGTCTTCTGCTTCAAAGACTGCAAAACTCATACCATGGTGCCTGTCCACACAGATTTCATCCTTCCTACCTCTGGTGTTAACTTGGCCAACTCTGGCAGTTCCTTACGCGTTTCTCTAGAGGGTCAGAAGAAAGGTTTCTGCAATGGTTCTTCATCAACAAATTGAAAAAATGGACCACTTCTCACACACCAGGTTTCTTTGCACCTCTTTCCCCAGCCTAGATCAGTCTGGCTTTCTCTTGTACTGTGTTTCTGAAGTAGCTTGTCAGCTTTGCTTCTCTTTCTTTCTCCCTTTTTAACTTCTCTTCCCAGGCCCGTCCTGGTGCTGCAGGGCCAGGTTTATGGCTAATGAATCCAATGACTTAGAATTCCCAAGGCTCTCCAAGTCTCTGACAGTGTAATATTGTGCATTCCGTCTGTTACCCACCTTGCTGATCAGCTGCTCTTTGATTCCAAATTTCAGAGTTGCTGAGTCCCGAAGCCCAGCTCTACTCTGCCATCTTTATTCCCCCATTGGGGCTTACCAAGTAGGCTTTATCTGACCAGGCCATGGCTTCTGTTGAACCAAGACCTTTCTTTTTGGCCTCCTTCCTTTTGTGATAATTTTCTTTCAAGAGTTTCAGGAAGTTTATCTTGACTTTGAGAGCGTTCAAAGGAGTTTTCAAAAGAATTTGGCAGTCCTCGGGATCAAACCCAGCACCTCAAGCGTGCTAGGCAAGCACTCTACTATTGAGATGCACCCTAGCCCTCTTACAGTGTTTAATATGCTCAACATACACATTAATTCTCTTGAAAAGAATCTTGCCTTAACCTTGTTTGTTTACAAAAATGCCAACATTGTAAATCCTTCTAGTTTTGCCATGGAAACATTTGTGGGGCACCACCCGCCTTTTAACAGTCCATTTCCTTGAGATCTACTATGCCATTTTCCTAAAAACTTTTGCACATTTGTGGTCAAAGGAGCAACTCCATGTTTTCTACAAGGCCTAGAAAACACCTCTCCTCTTTCCCTTTGTATTCATCATTTTGGTGAATTTCCAAAAAGTGGCTCTCACCAAATAGCTTACAATGATTTTAAGCAGTAAGATTTCACTTTTTCCAAATATGTTTCTTTACATTGAACCAATATTTAATTTTTTTCTTGTATCCATAGATACAAGAAAAATTTGCCAGTGAGTTCAGCATATCAAATACTTTTTTTTTAAAGGTACTGGTATTAAACAAAACAAAACAAAACAAAACAAAACACTGTGTTTGCCCAATAGAGAAAATAAAACCTGGGTTATGTATGGTTAAAACCTATATATATTTTCCCTTGTACATGGGAAAGTTGGAAAGATTGATTCACTGATGACTGCAATAACTAGAGGAATGGTTCAATGGTTCTTTCTTTTACTATCATTGCCTTATTTTAGTTTCCTTTGAACTAACCAATGTTGCAGTGTTGTCCCTTGCACTTGACCCCTTGACCCTTACAAACCTGATCACACATTTTTTTTTAGAGGAAAATCTATTGATTTCCTTTGTTCAAACTACCAAACTCTAGGATCAAACTCTAACTTCTTACATGCAGGTTAAAATACCCTTAACAATCTGTCCCTTTCTCCATATGTTTCCAAGTTTCTTCTCTCTTATTCTTCCTTAATCTTCCATTTACTTGAAATGCATGCTCTTGCTTTGCTATTTTTCTCTTTAACCAGTAACCAAAATATCAGGATCTGTCTATGGCTGTCATTTAGATTGCTCTTCTCTTTGTGGTATAGCCTCCTTTGACTTTTTTTAAAAGGTATTTTTACTTAATCTTTAAATTGCAGACAACAATCTTTCCCATTCTCTAAAGCATGCAACAACTTCCATGGAAAATTCTGATTCTGTGTTGTTCACATTCACTTTAATGCCACTTAATTAGCATAGATGCGTCTTCTATATATTACACATATGACATATGCTACTTAACCAAAATGCATTGATTGCTCTGTGCTTGATGTAGAAAGTATGTGTCTCATAGATAGAAAATTGTGAATTATTGCTTCTAAAAAAGGCTTGACAATATTAGTCTTTATAAAATGTATTTATTTCACAATGGGGATTGAACCCAGGGGTGCTTTACCACTGAACTATATTCCTAGACCTTTTTAGTTTTAGTTTTAGTTTGAGACAGGGTCTTGCTAAATTGCCCCGACTGGCCTGAAACATGTAATCCTCCTGTCTCCGTCTCCCCAGTACCTGAATCACAGGCACAAGCTACCGTGTCCTGCCAATATTTGTCTTTCATATGAAAGGTTTAGAATATATTTAGGATAAGTTTTGAAATGTTTGTACTGATAGCGAGCATTTGTAATTGACTTGCTCTTTGTTCCATCTGTTTCTTGTTTCTTCTTTCTCTGGTTTCTTTTGTTTCACTTACATATTTTTAAATATTCTATTTTATCTCTGTTATTGGAATTTTTAAGGTCTGTACTTGCCACCATTAAACTATCATCAATATTTAAAGATTTTTCTGATGAGATTGGTAGGGATGTCGACAAGTGTCTTTTTTCTGTGTTTTATAATTAAAAGTTTTAACATAAATCTGCGTAACTTAGTGAATGAAAACGTTTTCAAATGACTGATAAATGATCGTACAAAATCACATATGTGTAAGGTCAATATATTTTAATATAACAAAGTACTTTTATGGTTTTAGATTTCATATTAAAGTTAAGAAATCATCACTAGTTGAATATGTATCAAAGAAGAATATCCACAGTTATGGGAAAGAGTCTAATAAAATACTCCCGCTTTTCAAAATACACATATCTGTGAGGATGGATGTTTTTCATTTTCTTCAACCAAACAACCCTCACTCACATACAAATTGAATACAGAAACAGATGTGAGAGTCCAATTGTCTTTTGTTAAACCAGATATTTGATTTTCAAAACTGTAAATTAATGCTCTTCTTCTAATTAAATGTTTTTGTTTTAGAAAATAGTTGTTTTCATAAAATATTATTTATGTTTACATATAATTAGATGGTTATTGCTTTAAAATAAATTAAGAAATGTTTCAAAATGCACTCTACTGTCATGTATATCTAAAAAGCGCGTGCGGGCGTCCACATACACACACGCACACATACACACACACACACAAACACAGACCATTGGTATAATAAATAACATTACCAAACTGAAGACTCCATTTAAATATTACCAGCTTTTCCACTAATGCCCATTTTTGGTTTCAGGATCTGATTTAGGATCTCACATTCTATTTTGTTGTTTCTGAGTATCTCCTAATGTCTGGAACCAGTTCTCAGTCTTTCTTCATTGTGTAATGGGATCATGAGATCAAAAGTCTAGAAACTGCTGATTTAGAGTCACAACATTGACTTTCAAGGATGATTTTTGTGAACAAAAGTGCTTTTAATGAGTACATACACATGTAACTGCATGCGTCATTTAAAGTATTTTTATTCAGGCAAATCTAAAAATTATTTTTGTACTGCTAATTTGAGTGGCTAATTATTATGAGATATAGTTTAAACCAGCTAAAAGTGAAAACAAATGATCCTGGTTTGTCTCAAGAAATTATTCTTAGAACTTTTCCTTTGATGAAAAATTAGGAATCATTGTTTAGTGGTACAGTGGCATGTCTAAAAATTGTATTTAAAATAATTCCCACCAAAAGACTCTCAGCAGCATATTCTGGTGATCTGTAGTATGTTCCAGCTAGCTCTAAAAATATTACAGACATCACTTTGTGTAGTTGTTTTTTTCATATATCAGTCAGATTACATATTTTGTGTTTGATTAACTAAGACTAAAATTTAGCCTTGTCTCAAAAATATATTAAAGTAAAAATAAATCTTATTCTTTATGTTTCAAAACACACAGAGGCTCCAAGTCACAAGAAAATTGAACATTGATTTGAAATGTTTGCCCATTCATTTCCCTGGTGACTCTCAATGGTGTATACAGGAGGGACTAGTATTTCTAGATCTGTTTGACAACAGCTGCAAAAATGACCTCAGTTTGCTTAAATTTATTGCTTAAGGAAAACATGGCTGTTTGGAGCTAAGAGAAGACATATTACATTAAATTTTCCAAGAAATAATTTACTTTTGAATATACTGAAACTGTGCTATTGTCACATTTGGGATGGGTCTATGAAAATGTCAAATTTGTTTGGTAAATTCTTCCTACCTTTAATTCTAAAACATTACTGGACTGGGTAGTATGTCTAAATCCATTTAATGTCAAGGTTTTAGTTTATTATTTCTTCCTTATTCATATATATATATATATATATATATATATATATATATATATATATTGTTTTTCTTAATGGGTTCCTGCATTGTTTTATTTAATCATTAACAAAACTTGGTGAAAATAAGTATATTTAGTAAGTTCTATTATTTTTATTGATATTCATTGAATGTTTGATAGCTGGTGTTTAGTATATGTTTTGCCTCAGAAGAGATTTATGAACAGATTAATGTTAGGCAGCCAGTATATTTAATCCCTTACAATTTAAAAACATTATTTCCATTAAAATGAAACTTAGACTGTAATGAGACTAGAAGAGGAGAGCTTGAGCTTGGGTGATTACCTTGACAGCACTCTGATTATTTAGCAATAAACCTGCAATCACCAAAGCTGACCAATTATGTGACTCTAAATTGGGTAGAAGAATTTCAATTTATGGCATTTTTCTTTTCTTTTGTTTGACTCGTGATTGATAACAGAGAAAATAATAAGAAAAGCTGGTAGAGAATTATATTCAGTGTTCATCTACAAAGACTTCAGAAAAGCCTTTCCCAAACTCAAATTAACATCTAGTTTACAATAAAGAAGAAGGAACATGCCTTAGGATGGATCAGTTGATTACTTCATCTACTTCTTCAACCTAATAGTGCACTATAGCGTTCTAGCTTCTGGATTATATATAATCTGCCTGTTCATCCAGGAATTCATTTTGTTCCTGTCTTTTAGACAATATGCAAGGCAATGTGGTTACATTGAAAGACAACTGGTCCCTGACTGAAAGGAGCTAAAAATCAATTGCAATCAAACAAACACAGCACACAGCAAGCAATAAAAGATCACTTGAGTCTATGATTAAAGAACTAAATGCTGTAGACCACAGTGAAAGGAGTGATCATGGAAGTCATGGAGGAGGTGAAGCATCAGTTGGTTTTGCAGAAGGGGTTGACTTTGCATAAGGGGAGGTGGGAAGGCAGAGGTCTTTCTAGGCAGAAAGATTAGAGTGAGTAAAGATGTGAAAGAAAAAAATATATGTGATGTGCTAAGAAGGAAAGAGAGTCCAGGAGGGGAGGATGATATACATATTTTCTCTTTCACTGACTTCTAAGTCAAAGACGGTGATCCTGATACTGCTAAGATAATTTCTATGCAATTTATGGTCTATGCAACTTATAATTCTTACATATTTATGTTTCTCTGTCATTTCTCTTGGCTTCAAACTTCACTTTCATTCTTATTTCCTTTCCCACTTTTTGGCTTCTATTTGTAGCTCCAACCGACATTGTTCTAGGCATGTTAATGGATTTGCTTTTATAGAACCTCTTGAGTTCGTTATGTCTGTAGAAAGACAAGAGAGAGTTGAAGAGAGGATTCTGGTAGGTGATTGTGATTGCGACATTTCTGCCACATGAAATTCCAAACTTTTAGCACATAATCTCTTCCTCAAAAGAGGTATTTATTGTTAAGGCTTATATTACGAATAATATACTATGTTTTTGTAATGTATAAAAAAATGATATCTTATTAAAAATGGGCCACTTAAAGTAGACCAAAGTGTCATGATAAATAGTCAAGAGGGGAAAATTTTTTTTTATTGTGATACCATCTTTTAAAAAATGAAATGTTATATTATGGTAATGTGTAATAATTCTATCTATATGCTAGATCTTAATATGACTAAAATGGTTCAAGAATTAATTTTGAATGGCATAACTTTTCAAAAAAAATTAATTTGATAAAACATAATCCTCTTCATTTCATGTTTGACAGGATAACCATAAAGTCATTTGTCCTGCGGATCTATTGTTATAAATGTCTCTTTTAATCTTTTGTTATTTATCACTTTTACATCTTTTTCATTATTCTGTTCGTCTTCTTTAAACCATTGATCAATCTAACTTTTCTAAACATGCATTTTCTAAATTATTTGTGTCTGTTTGAAGCAATCTTACCATTTTAATTTCCCTTTGCAAGTTATTTGCACGGCATTATCAGACATCTCAAACCAATGAGAGACTGATGATCAAAGATACCACCAGACACTAGAGCTATCTGGGGAACAGTGTCATTCATTAGTGAATGTGTTTGGGTTAGGATGAATTTTGCTTGTGTATGCAGCATCAGAACAGACGGCAGCCACTCTAGGCAAGCACTCTACCACTGAGCTATATCCCCAGTCCAATATTGTCCTATTATGTGATCATCTGCTTGGTTTTTCTATTTTAAGACCTCACTCATGTACATTAAAAAAAAGATGCTTTTAAAGAAAGACTTTATATTATAAAATAATGGTAGCATTTTGTTATGAAAACAAGACACATCCATTAATAGAAAACATAAAAGATACAGGGAAGAAGGATAAAAAGTCACCAGAATAATTACTGACATTTTTTAGTATTCTCTTTTAGTTTTCTCCTATGCTACACAAATTTTATGTATTTCAAGTCAAACTTTGGATGGTATTTTGCTTCCTTTTTTCCTCTTAATATTAAGAAACAATATTTTGCAAACCCTCAAGAGGAATGAATGGTTGGTATTTACAGACCAGTGAATGCCTGGAAGAAGACCAAGAGACTCAGCCTGATCTGTGCGATGAACACAGGGGAAATGCCCTCAAGAAGTCAGATGGAAAAAGGTTTTTTCTGGAAGGAGGTGGAACAGAGGATCTGGGGCACAGACTTCATGGATCACAGGCACATGGGAGGAGAGGGAAGACTGTAAAAGTGAGACAAAGAGGGAAGGCACACAGCTCAAAGCTTTTGGAGATCATGTTCCTGATCTCAAATGGCACTGTCATTAGCAGATAGTTTCCTCTGAAGATCAGGGAAGAGGAGATGCATGAAGGACTCTCCAGGGACCAAGTGGAGGGTGAAGAGCCAGGGCTGTACATGCTCTGAATACTTGTGGGCAATTTCTCCTGTATTTTCCAATATCAAGTTTAACTGAGAAAAGTAGGTAAATTGTTTTAGCATGTCATTGCAATTTTATTTCATCTGTACTATCACTTGACAAAGCTAGCTGTTTTGCCCCAGCGTGCTATAGCAGATGCGGGATCTTTATTAGTACACAATATAAGGTATATCTCACTTTCAATATAATCATGCACTGCATAATAACATTTTGGTTAATAACAGAGCACATAGACAATGATGGTCCCATACTATCATGTCACCTACTGACATTGTACACCTTATGACAGAATTGCTTAAGGCCACATTTGTCAGAACATGTCCAGTTGTTATGTAAGGCATGACTCTACGTTAACTGAAATCTCAATCACACAATTGAAGATTTTTAAGACCTGCTTTTGGTTAAATTTTTTTGCTTAGGTTTTTCTGGAGGCCACAAAGAATGGGTAACAGTCTAGGCTGACTGTACAGAGAATTTCTGCTCATTCTAAATGTAGGTTTATGTCGACTAATTAAGTGTTCCTGGCAATTGCTGAGGTTGGCATTTTCAAACATAAGTGGGAATCAAGATTCAGAAGCAGAATTGGTGGACTGGTGGGAAAAGTCTGGTAAATAGTCTACTGGCCAAGGTGAACCTGGCCCAGGTACTTCAAAGCCTCTTGGGTCTATTGTAGGATCATGATTTTGAACTAGGAAATATCTTAGCACTGATTTTTCATAGGTCAGTTTGCAGTGAATTTTGTTATTCTTTTTCCCTTGAAGATATCTTAACTTTTATTCTTACCTCATGGCAAAATTTTTTCCAGCCCTATGTTTTGACTTATTTTATGGAATGAGCAAGAATGTTTAACAAATCAAATAATTTTTCTCAAGTACTTACTATTTTGAAATAGCTGTATTAGTTGTTACTGCTGTTTTTTCTTATTAAATTCCATTTAAAACATGTTCACTATTAAACATTTTGATTTTTTTTAGTGTCAGTTATTTTCTTCCATAATAAACCTATGATCAAATCATGATTTTTAAGGTGTTACATTTCATATTTGTATTTCCATACAGAATTTAGTGTAAGCATTGTTTATGGTCAATGAATATTTTCTGTCCTTAGTTTTTCTAAACCTAGTGTACATACAAAATTATTTTGGTAAATGATTGAATCCATAGTAAAGAACATTCTTAACAAAAAATTATTGCATAGGCAAATATATATATATATATATATATATATATATATATATATAAATGTATGTATATGTATATTTTTGATTGATTAACAATGTATTAAAAATAGAGACTCAAAGATGAGAACATAGTCACAATTTTGTTGTTATATAAATTTTGTTGTTAAATTTATATAGAAGGACTAAAATATAATAATTCACAGTGCATGACAGTGTGAGCATATTTTCAACATTTAAGAACTACTCATTGAGCTGGTCATGGTGGTGCATGACTATAATCCTGCCTGCTCTGGAGGCTGAGGCTGGAGGATTGCATGTTTGAGGCTAGCCTCAGCAACTAAGCAAGGCCCTAAGAAACTTAGCAAAATCTTGCCTTAAAATAAAAAATAAAAAAGACTGGGATGTAGTCTCAGTGGTTACCAACCCCTGTGTTTAATCTCTAATACAACAAAATAAGAACAAGAACAAGAACAAACTCTACTAATCAAAATACATCATTTGGGATTATAACTCTAGAATAACATTTTTGGATAGTTTAGAAATAAATATTGGAGGCCTCATTTGATCATATGGAGAACAGTAAACAGAAGTTCTATTTACCCAAGGGCCTTTCTCATGATTAAATAGGAATTATTTATCCAGAGCTTCTGAAATAAGGTATCCAATTAGGGTACCTGAAAACCCATCCTGATGCTGACAGAGAAGAGTTGAGCATGGATGCTGAACATAACCTCGGATTGGTGGAAAAGTTTCTAGGCATTCACTTTCAAAGCAGATCTTGTAAACCATGATAATAACTAACAGCCTTGTTTTAGGTTTTGGTTCTTCAATATTCTGAAGTTATTAGATCCAAATACGTACAAAATGTAGAGTATAAGAATTTTATTTGGCTAAACAGTGTTAGGGAATATAAGTGAGTGGATTGCTCTTCATCCTCTTCAACATTTTCAATTCGATAAAATATTTCACTGAAGCTAAAGCAGCTATTTCTTATTACTCTATCTTCTGTTTATGATGTTAAAAATGAATTACAATGGCTAGCTGCCTAGATGTCCACTAGAAATTCTGCTTCTTTAAACTACATGTTATAAAGAATGATTTTTGCACTTCAGTAAGTTCCTAGGACAATCATTTTTATACTTTTAAGTACAGGTGATTTATGTTCAAATATGAGAAAAAATGTTTGTGGGAAATTTTCCCTGGACAGTTAAAGCTTGACCATGAGAAGTCTTTTAAGGTCTTAATTAGAGAGATTGGCTTGCATCATTTATGTACTTTATATATATACATATATATATATATATATATATATATATATATATATATATTCCATATCTATCTATTTATCTATCTATATATATTATGCAAATATATTTTTCAGCTATTCAAGGAATTAAAAAATTCTCACATAAGTGAACTTGAAGAGTTTTGGAAAAACTTATTACTAAATATAAATTTGTTAAACCCTTCTAGTTTTGAGCCTCATTTAAAAGCTTCTAGCTCAGCATTTGCTGGGTAGCACAGGAGGGTTGGTGCTGGTAGAGTGAACCTACAGTTGAGTCTGATATTTATAATTTCTGTTGTTATGGTTTCTTTTAAAATTTGGTCTTGATATATTCCTTCAGAGTGGCCACAAGGTAGCCACTCTCTAGGTGAGCCCTGACCAGGGCACAGGTCTGTGGCTGATGAGACACAAGGAGGAAGTAAATCCAATAAAGTTGAAGCAGAAGAAATTATTAGTCACAGGTCCCAGGGAAGTTAGGGTGGCTGATGGGAGGCCTGTGTGAATTCCAGTGGTGTCAGGCAGTAGGTAAGGAGTAAGAATCAGAGAGGGAGAGAGAGAGAGAAAGATGGAGAAACCTGTGGAGATTTGCCCTATTGAAAACAGTGAGAGTACAAAATACCTTTGGTATTCCTGTAAGGGCTGTGAATCGGCTAGTTTAAAGAAAACTCATGAAGGGGAGAATTATTTACATCACTTTGGTGTTGACCATTAGGCTTCAGCATGATCATCAGGTGCCAGGTGTGTTGGGTTTTAAGTCAACAGAATTGGGGATTAGCAGGCTATATTGCTAACAACCACATGGGAAGAGGGAGGAGAAGTATTTTTTGTTTCCAGTGGCAGAGCAGCAAGGGTTATATTTGAAGCATAAAGTAGACCACTCTTACATTTTCACCCTATCAATTTCTACATTCCGTTTCTCTGGAAAAATGGGCAACAACATCTCCAAGCTGCTTCATGCTCAAAAGGGGCGAAGTTGGGGGAAGCACCCCAAACAAAGTCCTTGTTCTCTATCAGGTGGAATATAGATAACTAAGGGTACTCAACATCAGAGCAGTCCAGAGGTCCACAGTGGCAGATGGCAGGTGACTGGACAAGACATACATAGGGCAGGGATCATGTTAAGTCAACAACAAACAAGACAGCAGGCAGCAAAGCATTACTTTGGCCTGGAATCATGGTTTTTTAACAATTTTTAATTTGTTTTCATTAGTTATGCATAACAGTAGAATGCATTTTCTCTGATATACAAATGCTTATTCACAATAAGGGGGTAGTGCTAGGGAAGAATAGAGTTACTTTAGGTAGAGGGGATGAAGGGAGGGGAGGAGATATGGGGATAAGAATGATGGTGGAAAGAAACAGACATTATTACCTTATGTTCACGTATGACTACATGACTGATGTGATTCTACAACATGTATAATCAGAAAAACAAGAAATTATACCCAACTTATATATGACATATCAAAGCATTGCTTTTTTGTAAAGAATTAGTACAAAAACAATCAATATTTTATCCTGTCTCTGAAAACCATAAGGACAGTAACTCACAATATTATCAGTGAGAAACAGATCAAGATTATCCATTTAGGAGGTTAGGGAGATTTGTACGTGGAGATCAGACTCAAATTAACTCAGGACAAACTTGCGACTCTAGAATTCTTTGTTGTTGAGGGCCACAGCCGAGTCGGGATGATGCATGGCATTTTTGCCATAAGTAGTGGTTGAGAGGTGATGCCAGTGAACCATTAAGATGATGACTTTTGTGTTCTCACAGAGTACCCTTTGAGTTCCGGTTGAGCTCTCGAGGGGATTCCTGAAGAGTTCGCATTGGTTGGGGAAGTGCTGGAGGAGGGATTTCCAGTTGGTGGTTCCCTGAGGAGCTGCGTGGCGTTTGGGAGAGTTCCCGGGGAGCGCGTGTGGAGTGTGCTGGTGGAGTTCAGAAATAAAGTTTGTTCCTGCTTCAGTGGCTCATGATTTGTGCCCAGCCAGACTGCAGCACTTTGTGATCATTATCATTAGGCACTCTCACACAAGAATGCTCCTCTTATCACCTTTACTTAGCTTTACTTAGCTTTGATAGGACTGACACAAGTGCACATCTTAAGTTACATTAAAAAAAAAAACAAAAACATTGTTTTTCCTTTTTAATGTCCATGTAGGACTGTGCTTAGGCTGTACTCTCCTTCCAGGTGTTTAAGACAAAATTAGTCAAAACTGACCTCGTTCCTTTCTACTCTTAAGAGTCAGCTGAGATTCCTCAGATATGGGTGAACCCAGAAGGGGAAGATTTAACTTCCCAAAGGTGACAGAATACGATTGAGTTTCAAGCAACTGATGTCAGGCCTGAAAGTGGATGCCAATTAGAACCTACATTGAAAACATTTATGACAATGATGGTGGGCATCACTTCTGCTTTTAGTTCATCCTTGCAGGAAGCTTCCCAACATCACTTATTTTGCTTTGTTATGCTTGCAAATTTGAAACATGATCAAATGGGCTATATAGAAAGCGAGATTTTCAAGACACATTTTTGAACAGAATAGCCAGTTTCGCTGATGGATTTTAAAAAATGGTGCCTCTGCTTTTACTCTTTCAGCTGATTACTGTATACATTATTCAGAACTTCTAGTCATGAAATTCTTGAAGCATCTCTTTTAAAGGCTAATATTTCATATTTTCTAGCACTTCTCAATCTATGATTAATGTTCAAAGCATGTATACACAATTCATATAAAACAAAAATAGAATGTGGGGAGTTTTCGGTAATCCAGAGATTTTCAAGTAATTGAGAGCTCTAAAAAAGGCTTTAGAAGCCAAACCTTGGACTCAATTTGTAGCAAGGGAATAGTGAGCTCTCCATTAAGGAGACAGAAATGGAAAAACAAGGGAATCCTTATTATATAAAGAGGACTCAAGTCAATCCCAAAAGCAATATTTCTTTCTTAAGTTGAGTAACTCAATATTCATAGAGGATATCTCTTCCTCTGTCCCACAACCTTCACACATATATATATATATATCCTGCTCTTTAGCCTTAGCAGTGAACTCTATTATAATTAACTTCTTCTATGTAGGTGTGAAATTAGAATCAGGCCTGAAATGAGCTCCAGGCCTCTGTATCCCACCTCTTTTCTATGGAATTACCGAGGACTACCGACTACTGGGCCATGGGAGAAGAATATGTAAGGCATGATTTATTAACATGTGTCTACATGTATTCTTATTATTATTTGCAAGTCTTAATGTTAAGCAGTCACTTCAAGTTTTATAGGATGTAATCTGGTACATGTAAATAAAACTCAAAGTTCTTAAAACAAAATCATAAAAGTAGCATATTGCTATCAAAGAGCAGATGTTTTGTGGTGTCATGCTGAATATTTATGATCTTTGTGAAGTCAGTCACTGAAACTGACAACATAGAACAAATTATCTGAATATCTAAAGAGGGTAATTTCATTAGATAGGTGTTGAGTCTTTGCAAACAAATAAAAAGTAAACAAATTTTTTTCTTTCTTAAGAAAGAAACCTCATACAAGTCTATGGTATAAAAATTCTACAATATATTCAACAGTTTTGATTACTAGTGATGAGTGACCCATAACAACTACGTTAGACTTTTCTTAATTAAATTGTTAAATACTCCAATCTAACTGAAAGTTGGAAAATTTACTCTCAGTTTGACTCTTGCTAATTTGAATCCTCAACCAAAGTAAATTTAATGATTAAATTTAACATAAATATTTACTTAACAAACAACTGATTTCTTGGTCTTGGACGAGTTTCTAGTTTGTTATGGCTCTTTTGTAGAAGGTCACATAAAGGAATTTGGTAATGTAACTTCTGATCACATCATTCTTTGCTTTTTTTTTTTTAAACAGAAAGGATTATTCACCATTTTTCTCTTATGCAATGACCCAGAAGTTCATAATTGAGTAGAACCATACATAAGGTCATGTAAATCCTAATGCTTAAATGAAACTTGAGCCTGGTATGCCACATCCCTAATGTGTTGTGTTGTTATTCTGTCTTTGTTAGAGATGTGTTAGTCTGATTTCTCTTCAGAGAGTTGTGTCATTTTCAAGTTCACTCACCTAGACTGGTAATTTAGTGCCCACTATCTGACACATATAGTCCTGAGAAATTGAGATACCATAGTGAACTCAACAAACATAATCCCTGACCATGTGAAATTTATAGACTTTAAAAAATTATGTTAAATTCTACCTCTAGCGTATGCAGTTATCAGTTATGTTATATGTTGTCATATCCACCTTGTACTACCATCACTGAGAACACAACCAAGACGTCTTTTGTTAACTGATTTTTATTTTTTTTATTTTTTTTTTTTTTTATTTTTTTTTTTTTTTTATTATTTTTTTTTTTTTATTGGTCGTTCATAACATTACATAGTTCTTAATACATCATATTACACGGTTTGATTCAAGTGGATTATGAACTCCCGCTTTTACCCCGTATACAAATTGCTGTATCACATCAGTTACCCTTCCATTGATTGACATATTGCCTTTCTAGTGTCTGATGTATTCTGCTGTCTGTCCTATTGTCTACTATCCCCCCTCCCCTCCCCTCCCCTCCCCTCCCCTTTTCTCTCTCTACCCCTTCTACTGTAAATCATGTCTTCCATTTGTATTCTCTTGACTTACCCCTCCTTACCTCTTATATGACATTTTGTATAACCCTGAGGATCGCCTTCCATTTCCATGCAATTTCCCTTCTCACTCCCTTTCCCTCCCACCTCTCATCCCTGTTTACTGTAAATATTCTTCTCAAGCTCTTCGTCCCTACCCTGTCCTTGTTTACACCCCTTATATCAAAGGAGTCATTTGGTATTTGTTTTTTAAAGATTGACTAGCTTCACTTAGCATAATCTGCTCTAATGCCATCCATTTCCCTCCAAATTCTATAATTTTGTCATTTTTTAATGCAGAGTAATACTCCATAGTGTATAAATGCCACATTTTTTTTATCCATTCATCTATTGAAGGGCATCTAGGCTGGTTCCACAGTCTTGCTATCGTGAATTGAGCTGCTATGAACATCGATGTAGCAGTGTCCCTGTAGCATGCTCTTGTTAGGGCTTTAGGGAATAGACCGAGAAGGGGAATAGCTGGGTCAAATGGTGGTTCCATTCCCAGCTTTCCGAGAAATCTCCATACTGCTTTCCAAATTGGCTGCACCAATTTGCAGTCCCACCAGCAATGAACAAGAGTGCCCTTTTCCCCGCATCCTCTCCAGCACTTATTGTTGTTTGACTTCCTAATGGCTGCCAGTCTTACTGGAGTGAGATGGTATCTTAGGGTAGTTTTGATTTGCATTTCTCTGACTGCTAGCGATGGTGAGCATTTTTTCATGTACTTGTTGATTGATTGTATGTCCTCCTCTGAGAAGTGTCTGTTCAGGTCCTTGGCCCATTTATTGATTGGGTTATTTGTTATCTTATTGTCTAATTTTTTGAGTTCTTTGTATATTCTGGTTATTAGGGCTCTATCTGAAGTGTGTGGAGTAAAGATTTGTTCCCAGGATGTAGGCTCCCTATTTATCTCTCTTATTGTTTCTTTTGCTGAGAAAAAACTTTTTAGTTTGAGTAAGTCCCATTTGTTGATTCTATTTGTTAACTCTAGCGCTATGGGTGTCCTATTGAGGAATTTGGAGCCCGATCCCACAGCGTGTAGATCATAACCAACTTTTTCTTCTATCAGATGCCGTGTCTCTGATTTAATATCAAGCTCCTTGATCCATTTTGAGTTAACTTTTGTGCACGGCGAGAGATAGGGATTCAGATTCATTTTGGTGCAAATGGATTTCCAGTTTTCCCAGCACCATTTGTTGAAGATGCTATCCTTCCTCCATTGCATGCTTTTAGCCCCTTTATCAAAAATAAGATAGTTGTAGTTTTGTGGATTGGTTGCTGTGTCCTCTATTCTGTACCATTGGTCCACCCGCCTGTTTTGGTACCAGTACCATGCTGTTTTTGTTACTATTGCTCTGTAGTATAGTTTGAAGTCTGGTATCGCTATACCGCCTGATTCACACTTCCTGCTTAGTATTGTTTTTGCTATTCTGGGTCTTTTATTATTCCATATGAATTTCATGATTCTTTTATCTATTTCTACAAGATATGCTGTTGGGATTTTGATTGGCATTGCATTGAACTTATAGAGAACTTTTGGTAATATCGCCATTTTGATGATGTTAGTTCTGCCTATCCATGAGCAGGGTATGTTTTTCCATCTTCTAAGGTCTTCTTCTATGTCTTTCTTTAGGGTTCTGTAATTTTCATTGTATAAATCTTTCACCTCTTTTGTTAGGTTGATTCCCAAGTATTTTATTTTTTGGGGGGATATTGTGAATGGAGTAGTTGTCCTCATTTCCGTTTCAGAGGATTTGTCGCTCATATACAGGAACGCCTTTGATTTATGCGTGTTGATCTTATATCCTGCCACTTTGCTGAATTCATTTATTAGCTCTAATAGCTTCTTTGTAGACCCTTTTGGGTCTGCTAGGTATAGAATCATATCATCTGCAAATAGTGATAATTTAAGTTCTTCTTTTCCTATTTTTATGCCTTTAATTTCTTTTGACTGTCTAATTGCTCTGGCCAGTGTTTCGAGGACTATGTTGAACAGAAGTGGTGAGAGAGGGCATCCCTGTCTTGTACCAGATCTTAGAGGGAATGCCTTCAATTTTTCTCCATTCAGAATGATGCTGGCCTGTGGCTTATCATATATTGCTTTTACAATTGTTAACTGATTTTTAAACTGACAATGTTGTTATCAAATTTGAAAAATAAAAAAGAGTTTTGAAGATGAAAATTTGAACTATGAGTGTTTTAGATTGCCTGTGAGATATTTCAATGAAAACACACAGGATTCCAAGTCAAAAACAGATGCACTGGAAGTTTTACCATTTTCTTTCCTCTGGTCCATTGCTTCATTAAAGCTCTGTGAGTAAAACTGATTGACAGGTAAAGTAATGTAAATGCAAATGCCTGAATCCACAATAGGGCAGCCCCTTTAGAAGGGAATTGATAGCTCTATAAATTCAGCACTAACTAAATACTTAGTCATGTATTGAGACTCACCCACAAAATACATTATTTTGTCCTTTGAAATGCTTTATTATTGTCTTACAGTTACTAAAATTACTTTCTTAAAATGACATAAAATAGGTGTTGATAATCTGCAGGTTATATATAAGAAAGAACTCATTATATAATCTTATGAACTTGCAGACCAATTATTCTCTGAACCAAACCTTCTGCCACCAATAATAGAATGCGCCAGCCATATTTTCTTAATTGGCTCATGAATATGTTAAGAGACTAGAGTTATGATCCTTTGCATATTTATTAATTCTATGTTTTCTTATTTATCTCAAAATATCAACTTTGACAGAGGAAGAACTTACATTGACTTGGATTACTTTTTAAATTCACAAATATTTTAGGTCTCAATTTATCTCCATAGTGTTTACATAATCTTAATAATTTTATTATTTAAAAATGGCCAGTATATTTGCCCTAGACCCGCTCATTATTTTATATTAATTCAAAACCTCCTTTTCAGTAGTTTGAAGTGCTGTATCAAAAGCATGTCTGTCAAGTAGATCCAGTTGCTGTAAGTATCATTATACAAAATATTCTGTCAAAATTGTATAAACCAAACATCATTATAAACCAAACAGCCATTTTATTAGCATAGTTCTCTGTCAACACTAGGTACTACATATGTTCTGGTTGATACATATGGGTAAAAGAGTTCATCTGTATGATACAAGAAGAATGTTGTCTGAAATCTCTGCATTTTCAATACAATGATCATCTTCTTGGTTTCTGACTAGGTAAAGCAAGTATGGTAGCATTTGGTGTCCTAGAGTAAAAGATGGGTTAGATAATAATGGAAGGCAAAACAGAAACAATAGCAAAGTATCAATGCATGACCAGACTTAAGTAGGAAATTGAGTCGACCATAGATTTTCCTCTTCTATAATTCCCTTTCAGTTGCAAGCACTATTGGTATGTCTAGCTGTCAGAATTAAAAGACTGTTTCCTGAGGTATAATCCTACTTAGCATCAATCAATGGGAAACCATCCATATAGTAGGATCACATTTTCTCCTAGTAATAATTGAGATATAAAAGTTAGCTCTGGAATCTGTATGCTAGTACAGTTCTTCATAGTCTTTATTCCAACCATAGGCATTCTTGAAAACTGGAAACATATATGTACCTTCTCTTTAGAAAAATGCACACACACACACACACACACACACACATGTATAAAAAAAATTGTAGACAATTTGAAAGACTTATGTTCTTCCAGGTACCCAGGTATGGATTCCAGGATAAGAACTTCCAACACCAGAGAAAAAGAACATTGATTTTATCAGTGCAGTCCATAGGTCAGATTATAATAAGTACTGTAGATGTAATATCTTATTTAATCCTTATAATACGCCTGTGAGATAGTTTTATTGTCTCCATTTTTTTCTGATGAGCTAGTAAACATCAATGACTTGTCCATGGTTTAGCCCCTCATAAATGGAGACCTTAGAATACTTATTAATCTGTCATAGGCATATGTTATTATATGTTCCCATTCTCCTCTTTTCTTTTTTCAACTTGTGAAGTTACTATTCCAAAATGGTCATCACAGATTCCAAGTTTTTAGCTTCTCATGGTATTATTTGGTTTCCTCACCCTGCCTGTATTTGTTCATCCCTGCCTGCCTACTGTGAAGTGCCATGGCTGGCCTTCTGTGCCATGTCATCTCTTCTGATCTACAAACTGCATGTACTCATCCTCCCTCCCCCTGCAACTTACCCAAAGGACTTAGTCCCGCATCTGTTCCTAAGCCAATACTAACTGAGGCAGGAGGTAGACCACAGCATAGTCAGTTAAAATAAGTTATTTTAACAAAAATCCACAAATCTTGCATACAACAGCTGAGCTCCTAAATGTCCATTTCTACTTGTCAGATGAAGAATCCAAGGTGCCTAGTGTATGCCTTTGTAAGCCTCTCTATAGTTTTAATCTCAGGATACTCCCTATTGAACCCATATGAAAACTTTAACTATCCTGGAAATTAAATAAAAGGGAATAACCCTTGAGAGTTAAAACTTTAGGTAGTGAACCAGAGTAGAGTAAAGCAAAATTATAAAAGGTGCAATAAGAATGGTTCCCGTGTTGGGTTGTAACTTGATTTTCCATGCTCATTAATTTAAATAAAGATTCATCTAACAGAATAAGAGTTGGCCAGTGACATAAATATAGCAAAGGGAGAGTTGCATGGAGATAAATGTTGGCAGTGTTAACCCAGGGAGAGTTAAGGGAATGTATGCCACTATGGACTCCTTTGAAACTCAGATGCCTTGCTTCCCAAGAAAGGTGAGGAAGGATGTGAGGAATTGCAGGCAACAGACAGCATGTTCTGGAGCCACACAGTAGAATGCAATATTCCTATGGGAAAGTGAGTATGTCTCCTGTTTTCTTACCATAATGCCATTAAACAATGTAGGCATCAAATCACCTTTTCATGCTCACTGAGTGACCTTCTTATTGTGATTTGGTTTTCTATGTATTTCTCTTCACAAGTAAGCATTTGCAGCTCATATAACAAGCTAATGAATATCATTGATGTTTGTGAGTGATGTTTTCTAGATGACCAAATAAAGTGGTCTTTGGATGCCATTTGATATTTCTTAACAACAACTAAGTATTTGCTTTTTGAGTGCCGTCCTTGGGCTGTGTGAGGACTTTGTCTGCATTGCAGCCTAGTGAATAGGAACATCGGGTGTCTGGGAACTTCCAGTGGACATTTCCTATGTGTCAGACTGCCCAGAGACATTTTGAATTCCTATTCTGCTCTGTCATGTCCCACACAGCACCTGAGATGGGTGTGAACTGTCAAGATGTGTTGAGGGCCACAGACAAGTCAAGATGGCGCCTGGCACTTTGCCAGGAGGAGTGGTTTGAGAAGTAATCGCCAGCGAGCCATTAAGATGATGGAGATTCCTTAATGACTGACTGTTGTATCTAGATGATGTTAATTAAGTTAAGCTGTGTGTAATAAGATGATGAGGATTCCTTAATGACTAATTGATGTATCTAGATGATGTTAATTGAAACAAGCTGTGTATAATGAGATAGGTATAAAAACCTCTGCTGTCCTACAATAAAGTAGCTCCCACTGTATCAATCTTTACAAGCTGCTTGTCACCCCCTGGTTATTTTGCCCAGCCAGACTGCAGCAAAGATGCCAATCAACCAGCTGACTGCAAGACATCATGAAGCAAGACTCTGCTCTTGAAACCTTATCCCTGCCTTTGATGTACCCCCTTTAATAAACCACTGGAGCCATCTTCTTATGTCTAGTTCCAGCTCCTTTGGAGACTAAACCTATCAGAGTCTCTGTTTTTGAAAATATATTTCTGAATCTTTGTCTTTTGTTCTCCACTAATTATTCTAGACTTAGACTTTAATTTTCCAGCTGGCTTACACCCTCCTCAGTAGGAAGAAGAACCCCCAATAAGATGCTGGTCATCACCCCTTATTTGCTGATGCCATTCTTCTGCTCAGCATGACAGAGTCGGTGTGTACATGTCTCATCTAGTCTTAGGCACATTTGAGTTAGGGTCACTCAGGTCCTCATCACTTGTTTCTCTAATCACGATCAGAAAGGGGAGAGTACATTTATTGCTGCAGTGCTTGTCTGTTTGAGGCCTTTTCCAGAGAGGTCACACCCAGCACAAGGGAGCTTCTCTTCATGGCGTCATGACCAAAGATAGATTTTTTTCCATTGTCTGCTCTAAGATAGGTCTGAGTTTGTCTTTTCTCCTGATTCCTCATTTGATTTAGTTCCTTCGCTTGTTATATGTATCCAGTCTCTTACTCGGCCACCATTCTAGCCATATGGATGCTATCCAGATGCTTGGAAACTTGAGCTTGCTTGCTGCAAGCTGTGGCTGTTCATGACTATACTATAACCTATCTTTCCTTCAGACTCTTGGCTAGAGTCTAGAAAAAAACTGTAAATGGTGCCTCCTGACTACATGGTGTGATTGACCTCTGGATCTGCCCTCTGGTGTCCACTATTTTAGGAAAGGTGTGCAGGCACTGATAGATCTATTGAAAATGCTCCTTGGACTGTTTGCCTGTCCTCACTCAAGCCAGCATGTATGGTTAGGTTAGACTTCTCAACACTTTCTTCTGCTTGGTCCCACTTCCTTTCACTTAATGGTCAATGGTAGAAGATCTTAAATGTCAAGCCAAGAAATAGGTATATGCTTAAGTTGTGTCTTGTCGGCAAAGGATGTTGAGCCCCTAAAGATTAATAAAGCAGAGAATACAGGTGAATTGAAAAAGAGAACATTTTTAGATGAGGATTAAGCATTCTAAAACATGGTCAGCAATCTGTGAATTGCGAGCAGAATTTGACCATTCATTTTTGTTAATAATTGGCAAACAACTGTAGCCATTTATGTGCATATTATCTGTGGTGTCTTTTGCACTCCCACGGAAGAAGTGAGTGTTTGTAACAGACCATGTAATATACAAAAGCTAAAGAATTTTGGCCCTCCACAGGAAAAGTTTGGAGACCCCTGGTGACCAGGATGAAAGAAGTAGTAAGGAGGGGCATTGAATAATTTTTATCGCAATTTCCTGATAAATGTCCAAGAGGTTTTTAAGTCTAAATCCATCTCAAGTTTCACATTTAACCTTCAGAAAAGTTTGTCAGTATGAGCTTCCATGTTCATGGTAAGAAAAAATAAAAATATCATACCTACACTTCTGTTCTAATTTGTTAGAAAATAGTATGATATTACGTTTGAAACACTGCTCATCTTTCATATGAAACCCTATTGTTTGGGAATAATAAGTAAAGTATCCAATCAAGTCAATGGAAGGTGAAGTGCAATAATTCCAGAATGAGGGCAGAGGAAATATCTCAAGTGTTTGGTGAAGTACAGCGTCAAACAAAGTGAGGAACTTTGTAAGGAATGAGAGCAATAGGCATGCTTGAGTTCACTAAAGAAAAAAGAAAGCTTTCTGCAAAACTGGCTCAGTAAGAAGGTGAATGGATAGAAAGACAGATTTCAGATTTCTATTATGTTAACAGAAATCCTCTTCACAATCCAATCTATTTCTTCTTTTGCTATGACTTTTCCCCTTCTACTTCATTAACATGCATTCTCTCAGGGGAGAGAAGACATGGAATATAAAGGATGAAATGTCAATACCTTGGATTCTGAGTTCCAAATAGACTCTTGAGACTCATAGCAGAGATAGAATCTTGAAAGCCAGGGCTTTTGACCTGTAAGGGTCAGAATATCGTATTTCTGAAAGGCTTCTAGTTTCTACTATAAATAATTCTTTGGAAACATAGTATGCCTGGAGATCAGGTCAGGGTTGCCCAAGCTGGAGAATGTGACCTTGCTTTAGAAACTTGTGTTGAAGAGGTGCCACTCCCATAGAATAACATGGAATGGAGCTGCAAGTGTGTGAGTTCTAGAACTTCCAGTGCACTTGGAGTAGGGAGAAACTGAGAGGACCTGAGGAAGAGATAAGCCTTGTAGAGAAGCCCTGTGTTTAGTATGATCACTAAGACATGGAGTAGTAAGAGCCCCAGAAGTTACCCAGGCAGATGGGTTTCTGGAAAGGGCCACAGAGTTTTGAGAGAGTAGCTAATTGCTTTTCCTACCTCTCAAACAGAGTGGGGCTGTAACTGGAAGAGAACTGGAAAATCTAAAGCCCTTGTTTCTGGAAAGAGGAAGATATAGAATTCATGCTTAATAAAAGAAGACTAAATAGCACATAGAATATCTCACTAAAGACCAATGAGAATAAATGCAGACTAAGCATAGCGTCAGATGATAGTGAAGGGCACCCAAATCCTTCCCAGTGTGGTGATGCTGGATCTCAACCAAAGACTGATTATGATTCTAGAGATAAAGGAGAAGAGAAAACTCAATAGACTGAAAAATTCTGATTTTTCTGAGAAAATTCTGAATGGGCTCTAAAAATTTTAATAGAAATGAATTTAAGAGATTAAGTTCCTATCTGTAGAAAAAAAATGATTATCTTGAGATTTAAAAACCAATATTTAAAGTATGTAGCATAGATTTACACTCAGTTTATACTTGGCATTTGTATAACAAGTGAATTTCTAAAAACTGTTTGCTTTAGGTAGTAGGATTATGATCATGTTCTTATTTTTCTATATTGCATTGTACATAATGATTTTTTTACAATGGATGTGTACTATTTTAATGAATATAAATGTTGTGTGTTCCCAAAGCATTGGGTTGGCTTTGAAGAAGAAAAAATAAATGTGCACAAATTACACAAAGAGAATTTTGGTCATGTTTTCTTATATTTGCTTCCCTAACTCCCAGCTTTGACTATATTCTGGGAAGGGGGACAGCATCACTCTCCTTGACTGTAGATACATGAAGGGGTCCTTCTCAATCAAGCAGGATAGTGGGGTGACCCTGAGAATGCATGAGCAGTCCAGCAACCTGGGGAAGAGGCAGAATAGGCAAGGGGGTGCTTTTATTTCTGGGTTAGCTTACCACATGGAGGAGAGAAAGAGAGAGAGAGAGAAAGAGACACACAGAGAGAAACACAATGGTCCTCATAGGTAAATCACACAATTCCCCGAGCATCGCGGCTGTCACAGACATTCTGATAACACCGAACAAGTTGCACTGATGAATCACCCGATTCTTGTATTCTTAGTGTCTAAAACAATGAAGGAAACTGGAATCTCATTTCAACATTTTTTCAGATTTACACCTTTAATGCTCTCATTAAATAATGAGAAGAACCTTGAAACTGACCATGAGTTTCTTTTTATTGCCTAGTGGAGAACTGTTTTCCCAATAAGCCTAAAATGCCTTTATCAATATTAATTCTTTAGGTTATTGATGATGATGTGAAGAATTTACTGGTGTAATGAATAAGAATACTTTGAGGATATAAAAAATATTTCACATGGGTGCTGAAGTGAATTGCTTATGTAGAACACTTGGTAGCACATTGAGAAAGCTGTTTAATAAAACTTAATCTTGCTATTTGTAAGTTGGTGTTTATTTATTTGGTACTGGAAATTGGACCCAGGAGCATTTTACCACTGCAATACATGTGCAGACCTTTTTGTTGTTGTTGTTTTTGCTTAGTTTTCTTAAGGTGAGTTCTCTCTAAGTTGAAGTTGCCCAGGGCCTTGTTAAGTGGCTGAGGCTGGCCTTACTTGAACTTAGGATCTACTGCCTCATCCTTTGGAGTCACTGGGAATATACATGTGGGCCACTGTACCCAACTATAAATTGATTTAATAATACATCCATTAAGTAGCATATACAAGTAATGACCTGTAACCTGTGCTTTTCGATAATTTATTAAAAATAAAAATCATACGTGTGAGGGATAGGAGATTAGATAATTCATTGGTATATATTTGCAAATATCCTGGGATATGGAGAGGTTTATTCTTTCAAATAGGAGACCCAGGAAATACATAAACCAGTTATCATAAACCTGAATGGAAAGAAACTGGAATTGAGATGTTTTCTTTTTCTACCGAGTACATATTTCAGGTATAATTATTACCCAAAGGGGCTACATTGCATGGTTGATTTAAGGTGGCTGAACAAAAAGAATTTTATACTTCAAAGTTCAATAGGAATAAGCTATGACAATTTATGTCTTTACTGCCTAAGACTCAAAGAGCTTTAGGAAGTAGATGAGATAAAATGATAGTTCAAAATGTTTCAGTATTACTAATAAAATTGTCAAGATTGAAAACTAAGACTGTATATAATGGAACTGGCATAAACTTCAGAAGTAAAATACATAAAACCAGAGTTAGTAATTCATTTCTATCTCAACAAATTAATTGCTTCTATTTTATTAATCAAATTTAGTCTGTATTTTTTTTTCCTCTTTTTCCCCGTTATTCCTAGATCACAGGTCGAAACTTAATGTCAGGTGTATATATACAAATATAAACACCAATGACACCTTGTTAGGTAATTCTTTGGAAATGCAACTTTTGGTGGTGCACATTGATAGTAGATAGTTCTGTACCTAAAGCTTTGCTATATTATTAAGATTTTTTTTTGCATTTTGTACAGTTAATAAGTTATCACTTGATCCTTAAAACAGCTCTGTCACTTAGGGGGTTGGTATTATTTGCATGGGATAAGTAAGGAAGTTGGGGACCAGCAATGTATACCTGGATTGTGTTAGAGCAAGACCAAGGAATTTTATTTTCTTTCAAGGAGAAACACTTAAGGGAGAGATGGATATTTATTTAAAGCTGAAGAACAAATTGTAAACTCATGTCCAAGCAAGGTCTAGAGGTGGAAGATTAAATGGTTTTGGATGTCTTCCAGTTATGTGTATAATTGTATAGATTTCCAGTTATTCTTGTTTTATCAAAATGGTGACTTGAGAAGCTTCACTAGGCTAGCTTCTGAGAAGTTAAAAAAAATTCTAGACTCAAGGATCTACTCTAGATGTCATCTTCAACCATGTAGATAGATTTCACCCCTGCCTAAAACAAGAAAATCTTTACTATAAAATATAATTTATTATATTTGGTTGTTTCCTTTAAGTTACAATTTAAGTACTGCTGTAAGAGCATCTACTTTCTTATTCATCAAGTATTTACTGAACACCTACAATACGCCTGTGATATACCAGAAATTGGATTAGACCAGGCAGTAGAAAGCAGCCTAATAAAAGAATAATCTGTGTGTTTTTTTGTTACTTTAAAGGGGGGAAGATCAATTTGACACAAATAAATGATCAAGTTAATATACAATGAGAAACGATAGCTGTAATTAAAGAGAATGAAAGAGTATGATGATTTAGGGAGATGTGTTAGATGCCAGATCAGTGAAAAGAGTGCTATTACATTTAAGATTTGAAGGAAAATTAGGAATTATCCTAGGTGGGGAAAAAATTACCAGACACAGGTGGATAATAAAGCTAGAGGTGTAGGCAGCACCAAGTGATTGAGACACATGGCCCTGGCTGACACATTTTATTCCTTTTCCTTGAGAAAATATTGAAAATTTTTAATTGGGCTGTTACCAGGCTGAATTAACACCTTTAATTTAATTATCAGAAGGAAAATAAATTGGAGGGGAATAAAAGAAGATGCAAGGAGTCTAAATCCAAGATGGTGGTGAACTCTACTGGAGCTACGGCTGGGGAGATAGTGCGATGAACCTATTTGAGATATATCAATATCACCATAAAATGAGTGTGCATGGCACATACCAATGATCATTGTTTTTCTAAGCTTTGATTCATTAATAAGCAGAAATATTTTTGGTGTAAAATTCATAATCCACTATAATAGAGAAATACTATTTTTCCTGTAACTTTGCAGGTCTGATGTCAGATCTATGGAGAGAAATTGAAAAAAGAAATGCTGAAAGAATGAACTTCTCAAAAATTCTGGGTGTCTGGGCTAGGGTTGTGGCTCAGTAGTAGAGTGCTCACCTCACACGTAGAAGGTACTGGGTTCTATCCTCAGCATCACATAAAAATAAAATAAAGGTATTGTGTCCATCTACAACTAAAAAAATATTTTAAAACAATTCTGGGTGTCTGATATAATGTTCAAAAGAAGTGAGTCCTAGACTTGCTCAGTTTTGAGAATGCACAATTATATACCCCCCAAACACCATGGTAAGGCCCATTCTGCTAGAGTGCTAGAAGACTAGACTTTTTCCATTTTTCAGGTGCTTTCTGAGTACCCCCAGGGAGACCTGATGTACTCCCCAAGTCTCTCCTGTTGGTTACCTGCCACTTTAGTGCACCAGGGATCCCTAGGCCACAGCATGGCTTTGGTGCATATCACTCTGTGTGGTCTTGAGACTCTGACTGGTTCCATTTCCCCCCTGCAGACTATATTCTCTGGCCTCAGATTCCCCATGGCGATAAGTGAGTCTATAATCCTTAAGAAGATTGTTCTGAAGGCTTGGGGATAACAGAAGAGATTTGCAATTCAGAGAGAATAAAACTGGAAACTATAAATAGCCATTCTCAGGCCACAACCTAAGCTCCTGCATCAAGGGTTACCCTTTCTCCTCAGCCTGTGGTCTACAGCCTGGGTACCTGCAGGTACAGAAGAAAATTTCTTACTCTCAAACAACTCCCCTCCAGTTTTTCTTCCCCTAACTGGAGCTCACTCGAGGCACCAAAGAGAAAACAAATCTCGGGTGAAAATTAAGGACAGGTGTGCAACTTGATCCCCAGTGAAGACCATCTTCATGTTATTTTGCAGAGTGCCTTAGCCTCTTGACCTTGGATCTCCTCATTGTTGCATTGGATTTTTGCCTTTTCTTTTCATCAGCCAAGGCAAGAAGATCCTAAAGCAATTGCTCTTGGAAAAAAAAAAAAAAAAAACAGCAATTGCCCTCCAGTGTAGTCTCAAACTTCAAAGGAATAGACACCTAATCCAAGTGTCAAATGTTCCTGAGTCTATATTAATTTCCTAGGGCTCTATAACAAGGTGCCATAAACCGGGTAGTTAGCTAAAACAACACAAATTTATTGTCTCGCAGTCTGGAGACAATTCATCAAATTCTAGGAGACAAGAAGGTTGGCAGGATTGATTCTTCTGGGGCTGTGAGGAAGAATCCATCTATGCTTCCCATCCAGCTTCCGGAGGTTTGTGGCAATCTTTGGCTTCTAGTAATGTCATTCCAACTTCTGCCTTCTTCTTCACATGGCACTTTCCCAGTATGGCTTCACACTGTCTTCCTTCTGTTCATGTCTCTGTGTCCAAATTTCCCCTTCTCATAAGGATGCTAGTCATAGTGGATTAGAGGCCCATCCTACTCCTCTGTGACTCCATTTTATCTAATTGCATCTGCAGAAACATTCTGTTTCCAAATGTGGTCACATTCTGATTTGCTGTGGGTCAGGATTTCAACATAAGAATTTTAGGGAACACAATTCAACCCATAGCCGAGTCTTATCTCAATTGCCAAGCATGTCACCTTAAGCAACAATGTGCCTAACAAATCACCAGGAACCACACCTTGAATGCACTTGGCCTGGGAAGGAAGGTGACCCTGGGGAAGTTGCTTTCCTCCCCTTGGTAACATCAATAAAGATACACATGCTGTTGATGGGGAGAGATGGTAGCCAAAGGCAATCAAGTAAATTTTTTCCCTTCTAATAACCTGATTATTCTATTTTGAATTATGTACAATCACTGTGAAATATATAGAAAATAACAATTAGCACTTTATAACCACAGATTTAAATGACTACAGTTTGAAAATATGCAGGAAAAAAATCTATACTGACATGTACACTTTTTTTCTTGTCATTATTCTGTAAACAATACAACAATTTGTGCAGCATTTACATTGTAATAGGTATTGTGATAATATGGAGGTGATGCAAAGTACATTGGAAGATACTCAGGTTGCATGAAATGCTATGCCATTTTATATAAGGGACTTGAACATCCATGGGCTTTGGTAACTGCAAGGGTAGAAGAGAGATGGGAGGTTCTGGAAATCTGCTGTGGATGGCAAGAGATGACTATCTTAGTAAATATAGAGGAGGGGGAAAAACCAGAATCCTACCACCTAAAGTAACAAATATTTACAATGAATCATTATTTATTAAATATTGAAATCATTTTAGATAAATTATTTGTTTTGCTTTTCCATTTTAGAATATTATGAACATCTTA
The DNA here is from genome assembly GCF_045843805.1 of Urocitellus parryii. NCBI lineage: Eukaryota > Metazoa > Chordata > Mammalia > Rodentia > Sciuridae > Urocitellus > Urocitellus parryii. The sequence continues at coordinate 66,673,360 of NC_135532.1, forward strand.
AGATAGGATAATGCTCTTTGGTGTCATTTTTTTTCAGTGACTAAATATATGCTATTTTTTTTACCAGATATAATTTATTTAATTATTCTTCTCTGCTACTTAGATTATTTCTGTATTCGTATTAAAAATAACAAGGCAATGAAGATTTTTGCACATAAATCTTGTGTGTATCTCTAATTATTTCTCTGGGTACATTCTTAGAAGTGGAGTCACAGGTCATATTTTTTAAGCTTTTGATATTTACTGCAAATACAACTTCCCCAAAGGGTGATTTATATGTTGCACATTGTCAAATAATACTTATTTTGCTGATCCATTGCCAACAGTGGATAGATAGAACACAAAACCCAAATTGAGGAGTAAAATAGTTCATTGCTGTTCTATTTGCTTGTCTTCCTTTGTTGAACTTTTGTGGGGAACAGTCACATTTCTGTTTTTTTGACTTGTCTTTCATGTTCTTTATCCATTTTTCAATTTGCGACTTTTTGTTATTTTTTTTCTCAGTGATTTGTAAAAGTTCTTTATTTCTTATATGTAACATAATATGTCAAACTGTCATTTGCCTTTTAATTTCTAGAGTACAGAAATATAATTTTCATGCTATTGACGGTGTCAGTCTTTTCTTTTATGATTTCTATATTTGATTTTATGCCTTGAAATTGACCTCTTAACTCAAAGATCAATTTTTAAAATCCATCTATGTTTTCTTCTTGTTTTTTTTAAATTTTTTTACACATTTTTTAGGCTGTCTAGAATTCAGATTCTTGTATGAAATAAGGAAGGGACCCCAGATTTAATTCTTTTACACAAAGACCTTGACAAATAACTTTACCACCTAAAGCACACGTTACATAATCCTTCTCCAATGCTTTCAACTGCCATTTTTATCACAGACCAAATTCTTGATCTAGCAGAACTGAATTTAGAGTTCTGCATTCTCTTCCACGGATCGATCTGTGTGTCATCTTTATGATCATCCTTTTGCACCTAGATGTAGCTGAAGTATTCTTATAATTTTTTTTTTTGAAAGGAAAATATCTGGGGGTAACAAAAAACACTACTTGTTTCTTGTAGGAAGAAAAAATTCCTTGATTGTGAGGGGAAGAAAGCTTTATACCAATTTCCCCAACATTTCCACTATTCAGAGACCTGATGTTTGCTCATCCCTGGAGGAACTCTGATGCTGAGCTGCCCTTGACCTCTTAGAAATGAGTAGAAAGGTGATGGTCATGGGAGTGGTCATTTTGGGTGCAAGCGATAGGATGTGCATTGACTGTAGAGAATTTACAAACTGCTAAAGAACTGTGAAACAGTGATCTGCTTTCTTTATTATCACCATGTACCAGGAAGTTTGAACAATGTTAATGATAAGATACTCCTCTCCTAAAGAATCTTTGGTTTGTCTAAGTTCCAAATAATCGTCATGGTTACTGTTGGGCTTTAATAAAGAATGCATGGCTTGAAAGTTGTACCTTTCAGATTACTTGACTTTGAAGAAACATTATATTCTCTACAGAAGATCATTCAGAGAACTCCAAATTATCATTTCTAACATAGGTGATTTAGCTACAGGTATTTGTTTCAAGTAAAAATTCAGAAAGTTTCACAACTATTCAAAATCTGCTTGGAGAGTAGTTTTCCAGCTCTGGAGGAAGTAAGGCATTCCTGCATTCAAATAGCAGATACAAACTGAACAGAGAGCAGAGTGATCATGAAGTGGAAGAAACAGAACATGGGTGGGGGGAAGCTATTTTCGTGGAAAGCTTTTGACTGCTGAGAGATTTACTTGAGAACTATTCGAATTGGTCCTGAAGAAATAGAAATGTGGGTGGTATCCCAAGTTCTGGAATTTGTTGTAAGAAGAGATTTTTTTAAATCTCAACAATGCTTATCTGAATATTGAAAAAATTTTTATTATTTTATTATCTATCTGTTGCTTGATTTAAAGAGACTTTTTGAACTTAAAATTAATATAGTTTTTGACCAATTATGATCACCCATAGATCAATAAGGCTGTACTGCCAGTGAACATGAATATGTGAGAAAAATATTTTGAAGACGTCATTTACTACTTTATAAAAGTTAAGATCTGCAACAAAAACTTAACATTTTGTTGCTGTAATAGGGTAATAGATAGGTGTATGTGGCTTTTTTTTTCTTTTTTCTTTCTTTCTTTCTTTCTTTCTTTCTTTCTTTCTTTCTTTCTTTCTTTTTTTTTTTTTTTTTGGTGCTGTGGATTGAACCAAGGGCCTTGTGCATACGAGGCAAGCATTCTAACAACTGAACTATATCCCCAGCCCAGGTTTATGTTTTATTTCTGTTTTTAGACACTACTTCATTACTTACTTTCCCTTTTGGTATTATAATATCCACTTGTTTTTTAATTAACTACTTTTTAACACGTCTAATTGTATGACAAAGTTTAATAAAAGGGAATTTTCAAAATGTGGGTCTATTGTATTTTTTGGATATTATTGTAATTTTCTCCATTTCCCAATGATTACCAAAAATAATATTTATGGTTTTGATTTTGTGATTGAACCCAGGGCCTCGTGCATGGTAGGCAAGAGTGTTACCATTTAGCTACACCATTCCCTTGAAAGAATTTTGTAGTGTAGAGAAAGTGCTCTTTCCCAAGTTTGAAATATGCCAGGTGTGCTCCTGGCTCTAGGTAGCATCCTCTCGGGAGGAAAGCTGCCCCCACCGTCAGTGTGTCTGGCCATCATCTCTGAGAGGAGCCTGTATTGCTTCATATGTTCTGTACCTGGCCAAGACCTGCTTTCACCCTACTTGTGTAAAGAATCTAGGGACATTTCTGCAATGTCTCATCTCCTTTATAAACTTTCCAGGCATGTTAGAGAGTCAAATGCTTTCTGTAAGCCAGACTCATACTCTTAAAGTTTCTGGGGTACAAAAGGCCTTCTCCCTAGTTTCCAGCGCTATTGCATGTTTCAACCACCTTCCTTCCAATTTTACATTTTATAGTTGCCTTTTCAATGTCTTAGCTGAAAGTCTCACAGTGACCATTAACAACAGTGGAGAGGGCATAGGAAGGGGGAGAGAGATTAGTTCCAATGTCAAACGTTCCGGGTAACTGAGTAACTGTCCATCCATGGGGGGGGGGGCAGAAGGGATGTCCTTCTGAGGCATAAGGAGAAACTGGCTCCTCTTTGGAGTGATCCTTAAGTCTCCCTTGTTATTTCTATCTCTGGTAATAAGAATCCTGGGTTTGAAGGGAGTAATTGGAATGCATTCTCTTTGATAAAATATGCACAGAATTTTAGACTTAGAGCTCAGAGTGTAAGCCCTTCATTTTATAGATAAAAAAGTTAAATCTCAGAGGAGCCAAGAGGTTTGAGTTAATTCCTCAAGGTAGTTGGTGGAAGAATTGCAAGCAGAGCTCAGACATACTTACTCCTAACCAGGGAAATTTTCTAATTTGGATGTGGGTGTGTGGGTGTGTTCCCTTTGACCTTTCTCTTAACCTTTCGCTGCAATCCCAGCCTCCTGGTTGTTGTGAGTATTAAAGCATGATCATATGTATTAAGAATGTGTCTAAGCCTCTTAAAGTCCTAAAAAAAAAAGTTTGGCCGACTTACAGCTTTTTTAATAAATGTTCCAGATGATAGAGGTTTTAAAAGGATGTAAATTATGCCTTTTTGTGTAGTTCTGTACAGTGCACAGCCTTTTAAAATTTTTTTTCCTCTGAGAGTGATATTGACATACTTCTGCTCCAATGAACTAATGTTCTCATCTCAGATGACTTCTTTGGCAGGACTAAAAATGAACATGTTAATGAGAAAAGAAACCTGGGAAGAGCTTGACACAGGGAATGGCAGAATGTCTTACAAGTTATCAAGAGTCAAATACTTGTGCCTCATTTTTATCTTAAAAGAAAGCATTCAGCATCGACATAATTATCTTAAACACATAGGCAATTGTCCTTAATCGTCACTTCTCCCCATGTTCTACTTGTCCACTTGAAATTTACTAGTCTTTTCATGAGTTTCTGCTCTATTCATTCATTCATTCATGTAAACAAGTATTTATTGAAATCTTATTTTGTGCCTGCTCAGTGGTTACAGCAATGAATATGGTATGAGTGTGGTCTAGAGAGAGAAGCAGACCACATAAACATAAATTTTCATAAACATAAATTATTAAAACATTAAGCAGAACGAGGGCATTAGACCACCAAGGAAAACAAAATTTAATGAAATCCGAAACAGTTAAATCTTCCAATATTAAGCATTATGTTAAAATACTTATTGATATTTTTTTTTACTTCAAAAAATATTTATTGAAGGATTTGAGTGAAACCAAAAATTTTAAAATCACCTTTGGTAGAATCTAATACTTCCATACTTCAGGCATGTAATAAATTTTGTGGGTTTTTTTTTTACTGTTAGAAAAGGAGGAAAGAAGGAAAAATTATTTTTGTAGACTATTAACTCAAAGCTTAGTCTATTCAGACTGAAGATATTGGAAGATTGCTTTTCTTCTAACTTATTTGGAATTTCTCTTGATTAATTTTTCACTTTGTGAATGTGATTCTGGTTTCTTTGACTTGGGAACAATACATAAGGAGCTGCATTCTAAATATCCTAAGTTTCTCATTATTAATATATTGCTGATTGAAACAGAGAAAGTTGAGATGGAATCTTGGGAAATATCAGCAATATGATCAATAATCATTATTAGTAATCAACAGTTCCATGGTGAGTCATAGACTGTCAATTGACAGGGATTTGAAAATAGGGACATTATGAATGCATAGCAGATAGAAAAATTAGCCAGAGGAAATAGAAAGCATTTTTATAAGGGGTTCTTTTATTAAAGCCAATGATTTTTTAAGCATATGAAAATATGTTTTACTCTAAAGGATGTTTTTGGTTTCCTTTTAAAATAGTTATTGATATATTATTTTTTAACTTCAAAAAAATATTTATTGAAGGATTTGAGTGAAACCAAAAATTTTAAAATCACTTTTGGTGGAATCTAATACTTCCATACTTCAGGCATGTAATAAATTTATATTTGTTCTTTTTAGCTACACATGACAGTAGAATATATTTTCACCTATTATGCATACATGGAGTATAATTTGCCATTTTTGATGTTGTACATGATGTGGAGTTATACTGGTTGTGTATTCATATAGGAACATAGGAAAGTTATGTCTTTTTTATTCTACTGTCTTTCCCATTTCCATCCACCAGGCATTTCCCCCTGTCCAATCCAGTGAACCTTCGCCCCTCACCCCTGGCCTATTGGGAATCAGCATTCACATATCAGAGAGAACATTTGGCCTTGGTTGGCTTATTGCACTTAGCATGATAGTCTCCAGTTCCATCCATTAAATTCTTATTTATTTAAAAATGTTTTTTAGTTATATACAATACCAGAATATATCTTGACATAATCACAAAAACATGAGACATGACCCGCTCCAATTAGTCCCTGCACTACCCTCTCCTTGTTTTCTCTCCTTCCCCTCCACCAATCTCTCCTCAATTCTTTACAGCTTACTTTTTCTTTTTCTTTTTCTTTTTAATTGGTATTCTGTGGATACACCTGATGCTGAGACCCATTGTACCACATTCCTGCATGCACATATGAAAGTTTGGTCAGATTCATTCCACTATTCTTCCCCCTTCCCAATCTTCCTTCTTCCTCCTCAATCCCCTTTGTTTACTCTACTGATCTTTCCTCTATTTTGATGAAATTCCCTCTCCCCTTTTTTTCCCTTTCCCTCTCTCTTTTTTTTTTTTTTACCCCTCTCCCTCATTTTGGATAGCTTCCACATATAAGAGAAAACATTAAAACTTTGACTTTTGGGTACTGGCTTATTTCACTTAGCATGATGGTCTCCATTTCCATCCATATACTAGCAAATTCCATAGTGTCATTCTTCTTCATGGCTGAGTAATACTTCATTGTAATTGTGTGTGTAAGTATGTATGTATAGATAGATAAATAGATATATTTATACATGCATTTTCTTTATTCACTCATCTGTTGAAGGACACCTAGGTTGTAGCCATAGCTTGGCTATTGTGAATTGTGCTACTATAAACATTGATGTGGTTGTACCACTGTAGTATGTTAATTTTTTTTAAGAGAGAAAGAGAGATAATTTTTTAAATATTTATTTATTTAGTGTTTGCAGACACAACATCTTTATTTGTATGTGGTGCCGAGGATCAAACCCAGCCAGGTGAGCACACTACTGCTTGAGCCACATCCCCAACCCTGTAGTGTGTCAATTTTAAATCTTCTGGATATATACTGAGAGGTAGGATATCTGGGTCATATGGTGTTCCCATTTCTAGGTTTTTGAGGAATACTGCTTTTGAGTGATTTCACTAATTTGCAGTCCTACCAACAATGTGTAAGTGTAGTCCCCCACCAATCTCACCAATATTTATTTTTATTTGTATTATTGATAATTGCCATTATGTTTGGAGTAAGATGAAATCTTAATGTAGTTTTGATTTGCATTTCCTTCATTGGTAAAGATGTTGAACATTTTTTCATGTATTTGTTGACCATTTGTATTTCTTCTCTTGAGATTGTTTAGTTCATTTGTCCATTTATTGAATGGGTTATTTGTTTATTTTTTTGTTAAGTTGTTTTGAGTTCTTTGTATATTCTAGATATTAATGCTCTGAGGAGCAAGTGGCAAAGATTTTCTCTTGTGCTGTAGGCTCTCTCTTCACATTCATAATTATAAAACAAATAATCTTGACTGATGCACTAAATGACTTGCTGTTCCTAGAGATAGTATATAAAGTATATATCCAGCTTGACAGAAATATGAAAAAGTAAATAATTAGTGTTGTTACCTTCAATAATGAGGACCAGAAGGGAATTACACAATGCTCAATTATGAACTAATAAAAAAGAGAGCATCATTTTATGATGCAGAGATAATTCCTTTCTGTGGGTGAATTCCAATAATGAATTCCAAGAACACACAACATTAATGTAGATGAATAAGAAACGCCAGAAACGAAAAAAGACTAAAAATTAACAGGCAAATTAAAAAATGTGACAATAAAGGTAGGAGACCAAGAGACAAATAAAGCTAAGGAAAGATAAATAAGAGTACTCCAAAGCCATGGTGTGTCCCCACTGGGTACCAGATGTATGAATCAGCTCAGCGACGAAGACAACAGGAACACTCGAGACAGCACAGAGTCCTGTGGATGCAATTATTCAAAAATATAGTTAGTGAATGAAATTTCCTAAGGCACATGTGTTATAACTATAGGCTATTAGAAATGAGTAAGATTAACTTGAAAAATTTCGACTATGAATTTAAACCTCTAGTTGTTCTTAAATCATTAAAGCAGAAGATAAATGAGATTTCATTTATGGTCAAACCTTAAATTCTATATTTTTTGAGGTCTGGATGCAGAAAAAATAGATAAGATTTGGGGATTCGTTAAGGAAGCCTACTTCTTATAACCCTTGAGCAAGTTTATCATACCATGCAGCATGCCTGATGATGGATGAGGTCAAAGAGAAAGTGAGAAGAGTGTTACCCAGGCCCTTGACTGTCCGATTATCTCTGATTTTCATCAGCCCACTTACAATACCCATGAACACGCCATCCACAGACTTCATTTTTTCTCTTCCTGTGGCAGCATAGAGTCCTATCAGTTGGATAGATACAAAACAAAGATTGTCACTGTAACAAATGTTATAATATATAGTATATTTAAAAGAACAGTGGATATATCAAAAAAAAAAATTAGAGGTGATAACATGTGTCAGTCACTGCCGATGACCTTTATTAAATCCTGCAACCTTCACAACAGCCTGAGAATGAGGTGCCATTTTTAAATGAAGAAATGGAAACAAAAAAAAAAAAAAAAAAGGAAAAAGGATGCCTGTGCACCACACGGCTGACAAGAGGGACCAGGGACCAGGATGCAAATCCAGGCCATGTGACTTCACCTCGTGCCACCTCAACACCACTTTGATGTGGGCAAAAAATGAAATAAGCATTGAGCAATGTTTTCATAAGTGTTTATCCATTAGTTAAGAATATGGAACAAAGCCAGGTGCGGCGGTGCACCACTCGCCTGTAATCCCAGCAGTTTGGGAGGCTGAGGCAGGAGGATCACAAGGACAAAGCAAGCCTCAGCAGATTATCGAGGTATTAGCAACTCAGCGAGACCCTGTCTCTAAATGGCATAAAAAAAGGTCTGGGGAATATGGCTCAGTGGTTAAGCACCCCTGGGTTCACGCCCTGGTACAAAACAAAAAAACAAAAACCCCAGAACAATGTAGATAGAATTCTCTTTAATTTCGTTGTTTGAAAATAACTGGATCCTCTCTGCTAATTCAGTGCTTAGATTTTTTTTTTCACCTCTCACATCATTCATTTCTTCTAAAACCTAGACATTTTGCATTCATTTTAGAAATTCTCCAAAAAGAGTTCATAAAAAATGTGGAATTAGAATACAACCTACCTGTGCCAGTGAGACCTAGGTGCCCCAGTTAAAAACTAGTGAAGCAGCTAGTACACACAGGGTTTTTTTTTTTTTAATGTAAACAACAACAACAAAGTTCCCAGAAAGTCTAGAGAAAGCACAAAATCATTAGAGACCCAGGATCTTTAGTCTTTCTGCTCTTGTTGGTTGTCTTCCATCTGCAAGATAATTGCACTGCCTAAGATCACGGCAGGAATTCCATCTGCTTCCCTGGGAGGGAGAAGGAGGGGGAGAGGAGAAGAAGGGGCAGAGGGTGAACTCAACTAGCATTTTCTCTTCTCCTTGACCAGAAGTTAGTCACATGGCCTCATATAACTGCAAAGAAATCTAGAAAACCTAGGCTTAATTAATTATTTATTTATTTATTTATTTATTTATTTATTTTAATTTATATGCTGTGCTGGGAATCAAACCCAGTTACTCACTCATGCTGGGCAAGCACTCTACCACTGAGCTATAACCCCAGCCTGAAATCTAGGCTTTTAGCTGGACCATTTCTACAGTGAATAAATCTAGAGTTCTGTTATTAAGATGGACAGTGAGTATGAATGTTGTTGGAAAGAACTAACAGCTTTTACCATGGGGACATCAAGAAATTTATTGGAATCCAGAGTGCCATACAAAGAAGACTGGGAATCACTGAAATCCACTCTAAACTTTCCTAAAAGAGTAAGTGGGAGGCAACTGGATTAGGTATATTTGTTATCAATCGTAATGGATCGACTTTTTAAATTATTGGAGTTCAAATTCTACCTAAGACCTATATTTAGGACTTAATAGGAAACCAGTACTTTATAGTTTGTTTTAGGAATGAAAGCCCTGGTTTAATTTCTCTACGTCTATATTTTCTAAAATCTATCAGACAAGGAGGAAGCCCTCTCATTCTGCTCCTCAGGGTGGGACACAATGGCTTAGATGCAAGGAGAGAATCTCTCTTCCTTTCCTTTGTTTTCTTTGTCTTAAACCATCATCTCTGAGTACCACCATATAGTGGAGATGCACACCAAAGAAATCTTCAGACTATTGCACTCCATTTTTTTTTTAATTTCACTTCAAATTATAGAAATGGAGTTGATAGATAAGGGCATTTTCATAAACACTTTACTTCTATGTTCCAATGGATGCTGATGAGAGAACATATGTACCCACAGCCATATTCACAAACATTTATAACCTCCAGCAACTATAAAGTCTCATCTGTTGTATAAAGAAAGGCTCTGTTCCCAGTGCCATTTGCCAGCGGACGCTGATCACTTGACAGTTATATTTAAAGGCAGCAGGCTTCTGACTCTGAATCCTACGCACTAAACACCTGTTCCCTGTCAGGCAATGTGGATGGCATTTTTTCTAAGAGACCTTGTTATTTTGTTGGGATGGTTCTTCACTCCATGAACCTCATAAAAAGTAGTCAGTGGATCGTGTGAAATTTCAACAGGCTCAAAATCGAAAGCAGAGCCCTACAAAGCTCTTGACAGGTGAAACAGTCACAGAATGGCCCAAGTTTGCCAACAGACAAAATGTCTTTAGCTGCCCCAGCCCCAGTCCTTCTGCCGTGAGATACCAGCATCCTCTGATACTATTGTTGGTGTATTATTATGACATTGTGTCTGGCTTTCAGGTTCTTTGAAAAAACAAGAAGCATATGGTAATAAATGTTATCCATGTTTATTATAGTAAATTATAAATGTATAAAAATGGCATAGACATGCACACACATTTAAATTTTCAAGAACAGCAAGCTGAAAAGTGAGGCCCTGAAGTTTTAAAGATGCTGTTAAAAGACATGAAACTCCTGGGGCAGAGATAAGGGACAATTCATTACTGTAGTGCAGTACTAGCATGTTTTGAAGGAGTCCCTGAGGCTCAATTCCCACGGGGTGACACAAATAGGGCCCACTATTTGTATTAGAGAAGAGCAACACTGAGCTTGAACTTTGTCTTGGAGGGAGACCATGTCTTTATTAAACTGGACAATAATCCAACCTACCCTCTATTTTCCAATAAAATACTGACATTCTTGGAAAGATGGTCTGGAAGAAAGATCAGTCTGTGCCTCTATATGCAAATAAAAGTAATTCAAAAATCCATAAAAAATCTGTCTCCCAACACACATAAAACATCACGTAGAGGGAAGGAAAAATACTGGCTTCTTGGGTGTATGTGTTTGGACAAACATGTATTTATTAAAACTGTTAAATCCTTAGTAATATGCTCACAGTTTATAGTAATACTATTTTATAACTTTAAATATATAAATTGTGCTTTATGCTCCATAATTCTATGGGTTATGGTGTTCCAAAATATAGACTTACTAATTAAGAAAAATAAGCAAATTTCCTATTTGGGTGCATTGATAAAAATATTCTAAAATTATGACTAATATAAGCAATATCCAATTAAATATTTTGAACATAAATTTTAATGTGTAGTAAACATGATGATTCCCTTAGAATAAATTCTGAAATTGGTGTTTCTAGGAAAATGGTGTTTTTGGAGTTTTAATAAATCTTGCCAAAGTATTCTAAGAAAAGATTGCACCAGTTGGCATGCAGTCATTAGCAAAGTATGAAGGAATTTCCTTTTTTTTTATGGAGACACTTTAGTTTCAAAATGAATGTAACATTAAAGTAGTATTTGTGATTGCAATCATTAAATCAACCATGGATGTTTACAAACAAACACAAGTGAACACTAGTTTCTTTCCTGCATTATGCCGTGATTCCCTGTCAATACTAGTCAGAGTTCACAATAATCAGTGTTTGAATCCACAGGCCTCAATCAAGAGAGGCCTGTGGATGCTGCTCCAAATCACCTTCTAATTTATTTTAGGAAGTAAAAAAAAAAAGGTGCTAAGCCAGATCTTAGGTACTAGAAAACCAAAATTGTTTCCTACGTTGTAGGAATTTACAATGTAGAGTTTGCAGTGCAAAAAAATGTACCATTATGCTCTGCATCTGAAAATGTACTTTTTGTATGGAATTAACTCAGACCACACACACACACACACACACACACACACACACACACACACACCTCACACACACACACACACACACACACACGAACACACACACTCCAGTATATGTTAGATTGCTTCACTTAAATCAGCATTTATATAATTTTTTGTTATCAAATTATAAAAGGCCTTCATTTACCCATCAGCTTATTCACCTAACAAATTTTTTCAGCTTCCTTTCTTTCCTGTGTCCTTCCTTCCCTTTTTTCCTTTATCTCTCAATTCTAGTTGTTCCCAAGGAACAGCTAGAACAATATGCTTCTCTAATTGGGATTTTTCAGAGCTTAACATAAAACAGCTCTTCCTCACCCCTGTAAGTTTAGGACCCTAGGAGTCAGGCAAATGAGCATCAAATTACCCACTGGATTACTTATACAGTTCTCCGAAGAATGTGGTTTGAGATATGCTCACATTTTGCCCCAGAATTGAATTTACTTAGTCATAGCTTGAGTTAGAAAATCCTGGGCTTGATCAGCAGGGTTCTCCTAGAAATCTGAAAGCTTCAAGGAAGAGAGAGTGTGTGTTTCCTAAGGTGGAGCTGGTGTCCTGTTTTTACTTATCAGTTAAATGTTTTTATTTATCAGTGACAACTAACCTTTTTTTTTTTTTCATGGTACTGGGGATTGAACCCAGGAGTGCTGCAAACCTGAGCTATACCCCCCAGCCCTTTTTATTTTTTATTGACACAGAACATTGCTTAGTTGCTTGGTGTCCCTGTGGGTGTGGGCTTCTAAATCCCCTCATCAGCAGACACAAGGGCAAAAGGAGGGATGAATGGAGAGAAGTGGATCTGTAGCTGCTGAGTTATGCTTGGATAGGAGCAAGGATTTCTGCAGGGTGATTGCACAGTAGGATAATTATAGATAACAAAAATGTACTGTGTATTTAAAAAAATCAGATTTAGAATGTTTTCATCATAAAAGGAAGATAAATAAATATATATATTTAACCTGTGCAATGCATGCAGGTATGGCAACATGACATAGTACTCACATCAATATGTACAGTTTAATGTTTTTGTTTATCAGTTAAAATTAAACTTTTTTTTCACAGTACTAGGGATTGAACCCAGGAGTGCTCCAACACTGAGATATACTCCCAACCCTTTCTATTTTTTATTGATACAGAACATTGCTTAGTTACCCAAGCTGACTTCAAAGTTGTGATCCTCCTGCTTCAGCCTCCCCCAAGTAGCTGAGATTACAGGCATGTGCCACCATGCCTAGATAAAATTAATTTAAATAATAATAATTTTTAAAAATGAAAATAAAGGGAGAGGCTTTGGTGACCACTTTTGGGTGTTCTTCCTCATCTTCCTTATTGAAATAAAAGAGAGGAGTGAGTTGAATGGGCCAGCCTCAGGCTCATGAGGTGTGATGGGAGAGAAGGATTTTAGAGATCTCTTTATCCGAGCTGCACATTTGATGAAACAGGAAAAAAAAAGGGGGGGGGGGCTGGGGGGAGAGTGTACTGCCCAAGTTTTCCAAATGAGAGAATGGAGTATCGTTAAAACCAGGACTAGATGCCAATTTTCATGGAGGTCAGTACAATAATATTCAATGAAGTGTTTGGCAATCTGGTGAATGTCAATCTGCATTTATAAAATAAAGTCAAGGTTTGAGATTAGCAAAATTTTTGTTCATTTTTCACCACTCCGTTTTTTTTTTTTTTTTTTTTTAGAAATTAGTAATAACTGTCTTTCATACTCATGATTTACATGTAAAGTATTTACAGAGTGAATATTTTTTTAATCCTTGTTTGTCTTTTTGGAGAAGCGGAAATTTATTTTACAAGGAACTTAAATTTGTATTATTTCAGAATACAATGCTTTAGGATTAATATAGTTGAAACTTGGCCAAGGAAGGGAGAATGGAGGCTGAAGGTCAAGGGCTAAATTCCACAGCCTTGACCTTTTGGGCAAGCCGATTCACTACTCTTTGCACTTTGGAGGAAGAAACTTCGCAAATGGAGGAGCATACAGACAGCAAGCTTGGATAACAGCTTTGAAGAATCCACGGTAAAGTGGAGAAATTGACTAAACTGCCCTATGATTTTTATTTAATGATTTTGCATTGCACTGGGAGAGAAAGGCAGTTTCTCAAAAGTTCTCTGTTGAGAGGGGAGGAGGGTGTGGTGCAATAAAACAGCAATAGAAGAAATGCCTATTGTTTTTATGGTTGTTTGCTATTTTATATGTTTCCTACACACACTTGCACAGACACAAGCGTGAAAAGAATGGCAAAGGAACAAAAGAGAGCAAAGATCATCTTGGGATTATCCTATAAAACAGACACTGCATCAGAGGAGAAAATGACTGGCAATCAAACCCCTGAGTGACTCTACAGTGCCTTTAATTCTCCTCTAATCAAAGAGCAGCACACGGTTGTGAGATATGGCCAGAGCAGGGGAGATTATGCAGAGAGACTTCATTCAGAGAAATCTTGGCACAATTCCTAACCTCTTAGCCTGAGGGAGAATTTCTTAAATTTTATTTGTGTTCTTCACCTGAGAGAATTGATGCCTTCAAGAGAGCACAAGACAGAGGCTAAACAGACATGCAATAAAATTATCCTCCTTGGATGGGTCAGGAGCTGCCTGATAACTTAGTCTACGCCTACATCAATCAGAGAGCAGCAGGGGCGTCCACAGTCAAGGAGAGCTGAAGGTGGCCGGGCTTACAGCTGCAGATCCTCTTAAATAAAGGTACAGAAGGCAGACCCTCCAAAAGGAAACCAGATATCCAACTGTGAATAACAACCTCTGTTTATCGTTCCATATAGTTTGCAACTTTTACAATAAGCATGTTTGTTTTTCCTAAATAAATAGCAAAAAATAAACTAATAAAGATAGGATCAGTTTTCACCGAATACCCCATGAGAAAGCCATGTTTTTCCCCTGGACTTTTATAAAGATTGCAAGTGTGTGTCTTTCTTTCTTTCTTTCTTTCTTTCTTTCTTTCTTTCTTTCTTTCTTTCTTTCTTTCTTTCTTTCTTTCTTAAAATGCTTTGTACATTCTAACTGATCAGTGAGCTCATGCACCTGGATAAACAGATAAGCAAATATTAAATTTCATGTCACCATTTTTTGCTGTTACTAATTTTAGAAATCCAGGCTTATGAAATGTATTCCAGCCAAGTTTTACGGAAATCAGGCTATCTTGTGGTCATCAGGATTTATGGAACTTTGTCCAATACCCTCAACTGGATTAGATTTTAGCTCTGCAAAGTCTTATCTCTTAAGCGTTAGGACCTGAAATTAAATTATAAATTGATACTATCAACAGCAGAAATGTTATCTTGAGTCGGGAAGGCCAGAAGCCTGATTGAATCGCATTCATCACAGATGCACTTTGCTGGTGATGGCTGCGTTTGGGTGTGAGCGTACATTAAGTGTTAAAACCAGAGGGCTGGATGGCACACTGTGCTTATGGGAGTGGCAGGGAAAGCTCTGTGGCTCTATAAGCCAGTTACCTCTGCTTTGTTTAGTGATGACTGAGGATCCTATACAGAAGTCTCATTTCCCATGGATGATCCCAATCATAGAATCAATTTTATGCCTAGAAAAACTCAAAGCTACCTTTTTATAGTTTTATAAAGATAAACAATGTAATCGAATAAAATGATAAATCCTTCGATGTACTTCTAGGCTTCCTTTGAGATTCCACCGTGAATTGCCACGCCTGTCATCTCCTCCTCAGGAATTTCTATGCCCTGTTCCACTTGACTCAGAAATACTGGCATTTGTGAAGTAGACCTAGAACAAATATTAGCTAAAACCCAACCATCTATAAAACAGTCAGGGGCCTCAATGAGGAGGCCCACCAGGAAGGTTGGGTCCCCAAACTAAGTGGCAAGTTTGGTAAGAATCTCTCCTTTGGGAGGGTTAAGGGTAAAATACCCACAAAGACACAAACACACGAGTGGACAAAAATGGAGCTTTGCACAAAAAGATGGTAGCAAAGAAAATGAATGATCCAGTAGAAATGATGAGGTAGCAGGTATCTTGGACAAGGAAGAATCTCGATGCAGACAGCAGAGCAGAGAATATTTCAGCAGCAGCAACCAGAGCACAGCAAGTAGAAACAGAGGAGTATTTGGGAATGATTTCATAAAGAAGTACACAACGTATTCATATGTATATATAGGTTTCTGGAACAGAAATGTTTAAGACAGATTAATACCTAATTTATTGCTTATGCTTTTGCATTGTTCCAGGGGAAAGGTATTGGTATCCAAAGCAGGTTGTTGTGTCAGTTTCTGGTCATGAGGTTCATCAAAATCTTTTCCCACTGTATATTATTTGAAGGCTAAATTTAATTCTTTAGGGACTCATGTACATAAGGTATGATGGAACTCAGTCAAGATAAACATGGCTTCATGTGCAAAAATCTGTCTTGCATATCATCTACTTAAATGGTTTGATTCTGTGTATGTAGGATGATTAGATTGGGTATTGCATTAACAAACAGGAGTAGGAATAAATAAAAGAAAAGTGTTGTGAAGAGGACTTACCGCTCATAATCCTGAGTTGAAAGGAAGAAAATAAACAACATTCCAACTTAGAAAATTAGAGGTTTTTTTTCTTGTAGGATGAATGAAAATTAATAAACACTATGATTGTACTAATTCAAAAATAATATGTCTTTGGTTAATTGATGTTTCAATTAAAAACCGAGGCAGAGAATGATTACCTGTCTTAGGACTAGCTGTGGGTGGAGCTTTGCAGGGTCAGTTAAAGTACCCAGGTATGCAGCACAGTGGAAGGGGCAACGTCAGTCAGAGTAGCAACAGTGGAGCACGGGAAGGCAGGTGTGTTGGTCTCTTGAGCTTGTACTGAGAAAACTCCTGGATGTAATCATAGTAGCAACAGTAGCAACAACCTTGGAAAAATGCTGGCAACTGTAGAAAGAACTTCAGGATTGTTATGGTTTGGATGTGAGGTGTCCCACGGGTGAGACAATGCAAGAAGGTTCAGAGAATAAATGATTGGGTATTGAGAGCCTTAACCCAATCAGTGAATTAATCACCTGACGTGATTAATTGAGTGGTAATTGAAGGCAGGAGGGTTGTGACTGGAGGAGATGGGTCATTGGGGACATGGCTTTGGGTGAATATCTGTATCTGGCAAGTGGAGTCTCTCTCTCTGCTTTCTGACCATCATGTGAATGCACTCCTCCACTGCACTTCTCTGCCCTGATGTTCTGCCTCACTTCGAGCCCCAAGGAATGGAGCTGGCTGTCTATGGATCAAGTGAACTCCCAAATAAATTTTTCCTCCTCTGAAATTGTTCTGGTCAGATCTTTTAGTCACAGCAGCAAAAAAGCTGACTAAATCAAGGACCCACTCCAAAGACACTTAACAGTGAAAACTTTTCTGCTATAGAGAGTAGTTGTGTTCTAGTTATCAGTGAAATCTCAGTGGTACTGTGGGGTGTGTCAGGGGCAGGAGGGAGAATGGAAACAAGAGGAATGAAGCAAATACCTGTGCTTAAACCTAAGGTTTCGGTTTATCCCTGCTTGATTTTTCTGGATGAAGCAAAGGTTGTAGAAGCAAACAAAATACCAGAAGAGAAAGAGTGTGGCTGTACACAATTTTCTCTCTCCCTGACTTTCTTGCTTCATCCTTCCTTTCCGTCTTTTCTTTGTCTATATTGTGAACCTTTTAAATGTTTTTAATTTTGCACACACTTTAGAGATAGGAATTTGTAGCTGGGTGCAGTGGCGCATACCTCCCAGCTCAGGAGGCTGAGGCAAGATAGCAAGCTCAAAGTCAGCCTCAATTTAGCAAGACCCTGTCTCAAAATAAAAAATAAAAACGAGTCAGGGAGGTGGTTAAAAGCCCCTGTGTTCAATCCTTGGTGCCAAAAAAAAAAAAAAAGTTGTAATATTTGTTGTTCTCACATAACGCCTTCTTCATAATAACCTAATCAAAACATAGCTATCCAAAACAGGAAGTTAATATTGATGCAATACAGTCCACATACTGTTAAGACCTATATACTATAGACCTATTTGATTGTTGCCAACTGTCTCAGCAGTGTCTTTTTTATGATTCTGGGTGTAATACAAGCTCTCACAATGCATTTAAGTGGCATTGAGAAACTAATGTGGCTCCATTTTAAAAAATAAATAAATAATAGCAGCTGTTCTACCTCAAGGCCTGTCCTAAGGAAGGGGGTGTGACCCTTGTCCTTGGAAAAACCCACAGAGCACTCCTAAGCACATACCCATCCTGCTGAGTTGTTTGTCCATAAATAACAGGAGAGGTCTGAGGCTCCAGGTGTCCCTGACTCAGTTAGGCTAGGTGAGGACCCATAGCAACCTCCCTAGCAACCTCCAATCAGCATAAGACAGGGAAAATACCTGGGATGCCAGATGACCCCCTAGTAGTTTATGGTGGTTGATAACATGTTGGGGAACCATGTAGTTTAGCACGTACACTCCTTTTGCCTAAACCAATCGGTTTAAATGAACCCCCCTCTTGTACTAGCCAATCACCCCTACCCAACTTGTTCCCGCCATTGAATGTGCTAATCAATGTTAAGAGTTGTTGTTTTATTTTCCCACAGTATGGAATGATTTGCTGTGTGATGTTGTGATGCATAGAGTATCCCCAAAACCTATAAAATCTTACTGAATAAAGGACCGGGACTCACTCCCTGGGACCACTGCATCGGGAATGGTTGTTAGTCCAGGCTCGAGCTTGCAATAAAGACTCTTGTGTGATTGTATCGGATTCAGCTCCTGGAGGTCTATTGGGGTCCCACGAATCTGGCATAACAGCATGTCCCCTTAGAGTTCAATGTGATGACAATTTGCAACTATTTGTGTTTCATGAACTCAACAGTTTTGAAGATGACTTCTTGGTTATTTCATAGAATTTTATTAGAATTGAAACTTTGCATTCTTGGCAAGAATATCACAAAAGTGATATTGTTCTCTTTCCAGTGCATCATATTCCCTGAGCATGATTTTGATATGAGTGTTGATGTTACCTTTCCTAACTTGTTAAGATGGCAATTCCAGGTTTCTTCTCTGTAAAGATACAATTTTCCCCTTATAATTAGTAAGTGCCTTGTAGGAAGATAATTTATGACTCTACAAGTATCCTGTTCATCCTCACATTTTTACCACCTAATTTTAGCATCTAAAGATGATTCTTACCTGAGACAATGATTACATGCTGTGATATTTGACAAATGATGATTTTTCCCCTCCATTTCCATCATCCTGCTATTTCTATTATTCAGAATAGTACTGCAAAGAAAGTCATCCATTCTCAGCCATTTACAGATTTATATGAATTTTATCTCAAACCCCAGTTCTCTACTCCATCCAAATTATTACTTCTGATAGACTATACTGCCTTTTTGTCTTTGGAGGTCCCAGATTCAGTGACAAATATGAGCTTTCTGGTTTTCCCCATGTTATCCATTCTCCTAGCTTCCTTCATCCTGGATGTGCCTTTACACTCACTGCCTATGTTTCCAGGATAATTCACTTAACTGTAATTAATCCATCTTTTCTTCACTCTGCTGGTCCTAGTTTTTCAGTACTGTGTTCTTGACTGTCCACTGCCTTCACATATGCCTGACCCTACCAGAACATTCCTCCTCGTTTTTGAAAAGTAATTTTATTTGCATCAACACATCCCATAGAATGCTGCCATTTGTCTCCATGGTGGGCATTTTGTGTGTCAGCTTCTATTCTTTGTTTTTTCTTCTTTTAGCAATGATTTCCAATGGGGATTCTTTGCAAAGGTCACCTGCTTCCCCAGGTGGGAATGGACATCACCATTCTACAGAGGCTGTCTGTACTTTCTCCTGGAACTCTGAACTCTTGAGTAGGTGGGTAGAGATAAAGAAGCTAAAGAAGCAAAACCATTTGGGCATGTCCATTTCCATGGTGGAGCCCTAAAGATATGTGCTAATGAGACATCTATTATTTTCAAAGCCTAGTTTCTAGCATCTCTTTTGAATTTGGGGATTTTCTCAAATTCTTCCAATAAATAGATTTTGTGTACCTTAGTGTCAAAGTCTTTTTTTTTTGTGGTAGTTTGCAGGAAAAGGAACAATACACCAATACTCTTTTATGTGAGAAGAATAAGGAAACATTGCAGTTTACCTAGAGCTAAAGATTTCAAGAAGGAAATGCCTGGTCCTCTGTTAATGAGAACTGGATGCACAGCGAGGTAGGGAGGTCACCCTTTCCTCATAGGGATTAGCTGATTGCTAGGTACCAAGGAGCATTTAAATAATTATATATGACAGACTTGGAAGAACAACCAATGAAGTCTTCCAGGCCTCTCTTACCCAAGGATCCATGTGTCTCACTTTTGCCTTTGCCTCTGTATTTTGCTTCCTGGTTCTGCTCCTGTCTCCTTTTGTGTCTGATGAGGTTGGCTGATCTTTGCCTCTTCTAGTCTTTCACAGTCAGGGCAAAGGCAAGTTTCAGCTGCTGTTCTCCCCCCACCCCCAAGTTACACACCTTTGAACTTTACACCACTTCCAATGAACCCCTATACCTCAGATTGCAACCCTAACCTCGCACTGAGAGTGAAATAGAAAATAAAATTGCTAGCTTTATATTCTCTTCTGTCTTCATTACATTTGGAACAAAGAGATTATTCTTAACAAATTTTGTAGAGACAGGATAAATCTGTGATCTTTGTACTAAGATTGTCTTCATCCCCTGAAAAGGAGCCCTGAGGCTGCAAACTGGGGCCTCCATGCTCCCTACTCTCAGGGCTAGAATGTACCTAACAACTCAGGCAAATTTAAAATTCCATATAAGAAACCACAATAGTCTCTCTTTATGTACAGTTTTGATTTCTGCTTTTTCAGTTACTATGGTCAATTATGGTGCAAAAAAAATTAAATGGAAAGTTCCAGAAATAAACACTTAATAAGCATGATGAATCTTGTACCAACTTGCACTGTCCTGCCCAAGATGTGAATCATTTCTTTGTCCAGTGTATCCACACAGTATATGCCACCTGCCTGTTAGTTACTTAGTAGCCACGTTTAGTTGATTATCACATTGACTGTTGTGACTAGTCTTGTATTCCAATAACCCTTATTTTACTTAATAGTGGCCCAAAGCACAAGAATAGTGAAGTTGACAAATTAGGACAAAAATAACATAAAGTGCTTCCTTAGAGTGGAAAGGTGAAAGTTCTTGACTAAGTAAGAAAAATAATCACATAGTGAGGTTACTAAGCTCCATGGTAAGAATGAATCTTCTAACCATGAAATTGTAAAGAAGAAAAAAGAAGTCAATTTTATTGTCACACCTCAAACTAACTGCAAAAGTTAAGGCACAGTACAGTTACTGTAGGCTGGTAGGGTGTGGCTGGAAGAGGTGGGTCATTGAGGGGATGCCTTTGCGGGGTGTGCCTTTGGGGCATATACTCCGTGAGCTGAGCTTAGTTTCTCCCCCCTGCTTCCTGAATCATCACATCATCTAGTGAGCTACTTTACTTTACCACACTCTTCTGTTATGATGTTCCACCTCATCTGAAGCCCTGAGAAATGAAGCCAGCCATCTATAGACTGAGATTTCTGAAATCGCGAGCACCCCAATTTTTACTCTTCTAATTGTTCTTGTCAGGTCTTTTTGTTGCAGCAATGATAAAACTGGCTAAAACACTATCTTAATTACCTAGGAATGATGAATCCCGTACTAGATGATGAATCAACATTTTTAAAAAGTAACTTTTCCTGCCCTCTGACCTTAAAGTATCCTTACTTTCTACGTACTATCTCATATCATTTTGTTTTTTTTTTTTTTTTTTTTAATTTTTTTTTTATTGGTCGTTCATAACATTACATAGTTCTTAATACATCATATTACACGGTTTGATTCAAGTGGATTATGAACTCCCCCTTTTACCCCGTATACAAATTGCTGTATCACATCAGTTACCCTTCCATTGATTGACATATTGCCTTTCTAGTGTCTGATGTATTCTGCTGTCTGTCCTATTCTCTACTATCCCCCCTCCCCTCCCCTTCCCTCCCCTCCCCCCCTCCCCTTTTCTCTCTCTACCCCTTTTACTGTAAATCATGTCTTCCATTTGTATTATCTTGTCTTACCCCTCCATTCCTCTTATATGACATTTTGTATAACCCTGAGGATCGCCTTCCATTTCCATGCACTTTCCCTTCTCACTCCCTTTCCCTCCCACCTCTCATCCCTGTTTAATGTAAATATTCTTCTCAAGCTCTTCGTCCCTACCCTGTCCTTGTTAACTCCCCTTATATCAAAGGAGTCATTTGGTATTTGTTTTTTAAAGATTGACTAGCTTCACTTAGCATAATCTGCTCTAATGCCATCCATTTCCCTCCAAATTCTATGATTTTGTCATTTTTTAATGCAGAATAATACTCCATTGTATATAAATGCCACATTTTTTTTATCCATTCATCTATTGAAGGGCATCTAGGCTGGTTCCACAGTCTTGCTATCGTGAATTGAGCTGCTATGAACATCGATGTAGCAGTGTCCCTGTAGCATGCTCTTGTTAGGGCTTTAGGGAATAGACCGAGAAGGGGAATAGCTGGGTCAAATGGTGGTTCCATTCCCAGCTTTCCGAGAAATCTCCATACTGCTTTCCAAATTGGCTGCACCAATTTGCAGTCCCACCAGCAATGAACAAGAGTGCCCTTTTCCCCGTATCCTCTCCAGCACTTATTGTTGTTTGACTTCCTAATGGCTGCCAGACTTACTGGAGTGAGATGGTATCTTAGGGTAGTTTTGATTTGCATTTCTCTGACTGCTAGCGATGGTGAGCATTTTTTCATGTACTTGTTGATTGATTGTATGTCCTCCTCTGAGAAGTGTCTGTTCAGGTCCTTGGCCCATTTATTGATTGGGTTATTTGTTATCTTATTGTCTAATTTTTTGAGTTCTTTGTATATTCTGGTTATTAGGGCTCTATCTGAAGTGTGTGGAGTAAAGATTTGTTCCCAGGATGTAGGCTCCCTGTTTATCTCTCTTATTGTTTCTTTTGCTGAGAAAAAACTTTTTAGTTTGAGTAAGTCCCATTTGTTGATTCTATTTGTTAACTCTAGCGCTATGGGTGTCCTATTGAGGAATTTGGAACCCGATCCCACAGCGTGTAGATCATAACCAACTTTTTCTTCTATCAGATGCCGTGTCTCTGATTTAATATCAAGCTCCTTGATCCATTTTGAGTTAACTTTTGTGCAAGGCGAGAGATAGGGATTCAGATTCATTTTGGTGCAAATGGATTTCCAGTTTTCCCACCACCATTTGTTGAAGATGCTATCCTTCCTCCATTGCATGCTTTTAGCCCCTTTATCAAATATAAGATAGTTGTAGTTTTGTGGATTGGTTACTGTGTCCTCTATTCTGTACCATTGGTCCACCCGCCTGTTTTGGTACCAGTACCATGCTGTTTTTGTTACTATTGCTCTGTAGTATAGTTTGAAGTCTGGTATCGCTATACCGCCTGATTCACACTTCCTGCTTAGTATTGTTTTTGCTATTCTGGGTCTTTTATTATTCCATATGAATTTCATGATTCTTTTATCTATTTCTACAAGATATGCTGTTGGGATTTTGATTGGCATTGCATTGAACTTATAGAGAACTTTTGGTAATATCGCCATTTTGATGATGTTAGTTCTGCCTATCCATGAGCAGGGTATATTTTTCCATCTTCTAAGGTCTTCTTCTATGTCTTTCTTTAGGGTTCTGTAATTTTCATTGTATAAATCTTTCACCTCTTTTGTTAGGTTGATTCCCAAGTATTTTATTTTTTGGGGGGATATTGTGAATGGAGTAGTTGTCCTCATTTCCGTTTCAGAGGATTTGTCGCTGATATACAGGAATGCCTTTGATTTATGCGTGTTGATCTTATATCCTGCCACTTTGCTGAATTCATTTATTAGCTCTAATAGCTTCTTTGTAGACCCTTTTGGGTCTGCTAGGTATAGAATCATATCATCTGCAAATAGTGATAATTTAAGTTCTTCTTTTCCTATTTTTATGCCTTTAATTTCTTTTGTCTGTCTAATTGCTCTAGCCAGTGTTTCGAGGACTATGTTGAACAGAAGTGGTGAGAGAGGGCATCCCTGTCTTGTACCAGATCTTAGAGGGAATGCCTTCAATTTTTCTCCATTCAGAATGATGCTGGCCTGTGGCTTATCATAGATTGCTTTTACAATGTTGAGGTATGATCCTGTTATCCCTAATTTTTCTAGCGTTTTGAACATAAAGGGATGCTGTACTTTGTTGAATGCTTTTTCTGCATCTATTGAGATGATCATATGGTTCTTATTTTTAAGTCTGTTGATGTGGTGAATAACATTTATTGATTTCCGTATATTAAACCAGCCTTGCATCCCAGGGATGAATCCTACTTGATCATGATGTATAATTTTTTTGATATGTATTTTATTCCGATTCGCCAGAATTTTATTGAGGATTTTTGCGTCAAGGTTCATTAGAGATATTGGTCTGTAGTTTTCCTTCTTTGACGTGTCTTTGTCTGGTTTCGGAATCAGGGTGATGTTGGCCTCGTAGAATGAATTTGGAAGTTCTCCCTCTTTTCTTATTTCCTGAAATAGCTTGAAAAGTATTGGTGTTAGTTCCTCTTTAAAGGTTTTGTAAAACTCTGCTGTATACCCATCCGGTCCTGGGCTTTTCTTAGTTGGTAGTCTTTTGATGGTTTCTTCTATTTCCTCTATTGTTATTGGTCTGTTTAGGTTGTCTATATCCTCCTGGCTCAATCTGGGCAGATCATAGGACTCAAGGAATTTATCTATGCCTTCAGTATCTTCTATTTTATTGGAGTATAAGGATTCAAAGTAATTTCTGATTATCTTCTGTATTTCTGAAGTGTCTGTTGTGATATTGCCTTTTTCATCCCGTATGCTAGTAATTTGGGTTCTCTCTCTTCTTCTCTTCATTAGCATGGCTAAGGGTCTGTCAATTTTATTTATTTTTTCAAAGAACCAGCTTTTAGTTTTGTCAATTTTTTCAATTGTTTCTTTTGTTTCAATTTCATTAATTTCAGCTCTGATTTTAATTATTTCTTGCCTTCTACTTCTTTTGCTGTTGTTTTGCTCTTCTTTTTCTAGGATTTTGAGATGAAGTATGAGATCATTTATTTGTTGGTTTTTTCTTTTTTTGAGGGATGAACTCCAAGCAATGAATTTTCCTCTTAGAACTGCTTTCAATGTGTCCCATAGATTCCGATATGTTGTGTCTGTGTTTTCATTTAACTCTAGGAATTTTTTAATTTCCTCCTTGATGTCTTCTAAAACCCATTGATCACTCAGCAACCTATTGTTCATTCTCCAGGTGATGCTTGCTTTTTCCTTTCTTCTTTTATCATTGATTTTCAGTTTCATTCCATTATGATCAGATAAGATGCATGGTATTATCTCTACCCCTTTGTATTGTCTAAGAGTTGCCCTGTGACATAGTATATGGTCTATTTTTGAGAAGGTTCCATGTGCTGCTGAGAAAAAAGTGTAGCTACTTGATGTTGGGTGGTATAGTCTATATATGTCAATTAAGTCTAGGTTGTTAATTGTGTTATTGAGTTCTATAGTTTCCTTATTTAACTTTTGTTTGGAAGATCTGTCCAGTGGTGAGAGAGGTGTGTTGAAGTCTCCCATGATTATTGTATGTTGGTCTATTAGACTCTTGAACTTGAGAAGAGTTTGCTTGATGAACACAGCTGCACCATTATTTGGGGCATATATATTTATGATTGTTATGTCTTGTTGGTGTATGGTTCCCTTGAGCAGTATGAAGTGTCCTTCTATATCCCTTTTGATTAGCTTTGGCTTGAAATCTATTTTATTAGATATGAGTATGGACACTCCTGCTTGTTTCCGCGGTCCATATGAGTGATATGATTTTTCCCAACCTTTCACCTTCAGTCTATGTATATCTTTTCCTATCAAATGCGTCTCCTGTAGACAGCATATTGTTGGGTCTTGTTTTTTGATCCATTCTACTAGCCTGTGTCTCTTAATTGGTGAGTTTAAGCCATTAACATTTAGGGTTATTATTGAGATATGGTTTGTTCTTCTATCCATATTTGTTTATTGATGTTACTAAACCTGATTTGTTATCCTCTTTGACTACTTTCCCCCCTTTACTGTCCTACCTCCCATTGTTGGTTTTCAAAGTTATTTTCCATTTCCTCTTCCTGTAATGTTTTGCCAAGGATTTTTTGAAGAGATGGTTTTCTAGCTGCGAATTCTTTTAACTTTTGTTTATCGTGGAAGGTTTTAATTTCATCTTCTAATCTGAAGCTTAATTTCGCCGGATACACGATTCTTGGTTGGAACCCATTTTCTTTCAGTGTTTGAAATATGTTATTCCAGGATCTTCTAGCTTTCAGAGTCTGTGTTGAGAGATCAGCTGTTATCCTGATTGGTTTACCCCTAAATGTAATCTGCTTTCTTTCTCTTGCAGCTTTTAAAATTCTCTCCTTATTCTGTATGTTGGACATTTTCATTATAATGTGTCTAGGTGTGGATCTCTTAAGATTTTGCACATTCGGCGTCCTGTAGGCTTCTAGGATTTGGGATTCTGTCTCATTCTTCAAGTCTGGGAAGTTTTCTCGTATTATTTCACTGAAAAGACTTTTTATTCCTTTGGTTTGGAGCTCTGTGCCTTCCTGTATCCCAATGACTCTTAAATTTGGTCTTTTGATATTATCCCATAATTCTTGGATGTTCTGCTCATGGTTTCTTAGCAGACTTGCTGAGCTGTCTATGTTCTTTTCCAGTTGAAATACTTTGTCTTCATTGTCTGATGTTCTCTCTTCTAAGTGATCTACTCTGCTGGTAGTATTCTCAATTGAGTTTTTAAGTTGGTTTATAGCTTCCTGCATTTCTAGAATTTCTATTTGTTTGTTTTTTATTACCTCTATCTCCCTGTGAAATTGATCTTTTACTTCCTGGATTTGTTTGTCAATGTGATCTTTCATTGTCTGATTTTGCTGTCTCATGTCTTCCTTGAGACTCCAGATCATCTGAAGCATATAAATCCTGATGTCTTTATCTGACATTCCATCTGTTGCAGCTATTACCTCTTCTAAAGTTGAGTTGACCTGCATTGCTTGTGGTCCTTTCTTTCCTTGTCTTTTCATACTGCTGACGTTTCTTTCTGCTTGGTGCCACTGTTGTGTTTTTGAAATTTACCCCCTATTTATTTATGTTGCTCTTGTATAGTTGGGAAGTCTCCCTTGCAGGGCGGGTATTGGCTGTGCTCCTCCTCTAATTATGGTGGTCTGTCTACCCCGCTGAGTGGTCGCAGGTCTGCCCCCGCTGCGGGCATGGGTGGTGGCTTTGCTCTGCCCCCACTCCAATTGTGGTAACTTAACTACCACGCCCTGGGATCGTTGGTCCTGATCTGGATGTGGGTGGCGGCTCAGCTGGGCCCCCCGCTCCAATTGGTGTGACGAGTCTACCGCGCTGGCAGACCTCTAGGCCGGTGGGTCGCAGTTCTGCACAGCCCCCACTCCCAATGGGGGTACCTAACTACCTCTCCAACGGGTCGCTGAGCCCCCTCCGGACCCGGGCGGCGACCCTGCTCCACCCCCACTCCAACCAGTGTGACGCGACTGCCTCGGTGTTACGTGTCCACCCCGCTGGCAAGCTACCTGGCCTGTCTTGCCAGTTGGCGGCAGGTCTGCCTGCCCTGCTTGCTCGGATGGCAGCTCCGCACAGCCCCTACTCCAAATGAGGTTACTTGGCTGCTGCGCCGCGGAATCGCTGGTCCTATTCTATGCGTGGGCGGCTGCTCTCTTCAGCCCCAGCTGCGTTTGGGGTGTCATGGCACCACGCCGGCGGGTCACTTGGACTGCTCTGGGCGCAGGAGGAAGATCCACTCTGTCCCTACAACACCCCGCCGGACCCTGATTGAGAAGCAGTCACCGCCGGTTCCCTAGCCTTGGGCCAAAGCAGCTTAGGTAGCCGGAACCCCGCCTCTCCGATCTGATACACTCTCCGCTGGGAGCTGGCTCCAGGGAGCGACCCCACGGGTTTCCCAGCCCCAGGCCAAAACTGTTCCGGGAGTCAGAACCCAGTCGCCCCAAGCTCAGCGCACACTCCACTTGGAGCTGGCCTCCGCCGGCAGTCTCCGCAGTTTCCTCAGACCTGGGCCAGGTTAGCCCCGGGAACCCGAATCCAGCTGCTCGGTGCCCGGCGCACGCCTTGCCAGGCACGAGCCTCTAGGAGTATTCTCCACAAGAACCCCCGCCCCGAGCCTGAGCAGAAAATCTGTCTGCTAGAAGCAGGCAAATACCAGCCTGTTATCACCTGTTCGTAGTTGAATGGGCTGAGATCAGTAGAACACGGGGATGATTACATCATCTCTCCGAAATGGCGGCTGCTGTTCTCCACTGTGGTCCGACCGGTGTCTGGAGCCAAACTGGGCCTCTTCTCTCCTCTGTTTCAAAGCCGGAACTCAGCGCTAAGGGCTCCGATGTACCACAGGCGGGAGCCCCCCCGGATCCGTATCGCTGTTCCCCGCTCCGGCACCCTGCCGCTCCCCGGCGTGCGCCACAGACTCCAGCCGCGGGGCGATCGCCTGTCAGGCTATGCGACCCTCTGTGCGGGGAAATGGAGCTCTCAGAGCCGAACTTCGCACGATGGAAATCTGTCCACTAGATTCTGGAGCACCTCAATTTCACTTGAACTTCCCAAAGATATCCTTCAGCCGTTTTGCATCGTCTTTCTCCCACTTAGTGACGCGGCGCCCTGGGGTGATGCAGTCCCTTCGCTGCCATGTTGTCATTTTGTTTTTTACCTTTGTGAAAAGTCTTCAAAAAGTCTCTGTCCACTATAAAAATGTATTGATTTTGAGTTTCAGGTACAATAGGAAATTTTTAAAGAAATTTAAAAATAGAATATTTTGTATTATATTTTCATTTCAGATTATGTTTAAAAAAATTTAAATGCTATAGAATCAAAGTTCATATTTACTGTAAGGAAAAAATTTCAATACTTAAATCTAGGGATATTATAGATTACTTTTCTCATATTAATATCTAGGACAAACCAACACAGAAATGAACTAACTCCTTCTGCTTGCCCCATGTGCCCTTCCTGGGGTGCCTAGTGCACACTTGCTTCTGGAATTTTCCACAGGGTACTATCATAGTACCTTGTGGATTCCTAGTCACCAGTTGGGATGAGACAATAGTTTTTGCTTAATTTAGCAAAGACCAAAATTCTTAATAATAAGTTTTTATTAGAAACTAAGAGCAAATGAATAAAACAGAAATGACAATCTAAGTAGCTCCTAGAAGATGTCCCTATTGTTATTTAAGCAGTATTGGATCACTAGCTGCCTAGAACTCATTCCATATCTTTCTGGGCTTTCCTTCCATAGTTCTAGGAACATCTATCATCCCACACAATTTGGGGGCAATTCAAGTATTTTTATTAAAATATGAGAATCATATTTTAGAAAAAGAGGTTTCATGATAGTGGAGAAAGACTTCTGAAAAACCACCTATTCATAGAAACAATGGGGACACGGGCAACAATGGTCATAATCAACTTTTTTGGAACTCTGGAAATTAACTAAAGGCTTGCAACAATGTGAGAGACATTTATTCAAGAATCTCAGAAAGAACAATGAGCATTTTGCATTTTAATATTTAATTCCCATTCTCTTCTCCTTAGCTCTGTGGTAATCTTGAAAACTAACAGGAAGTATTTGCAAATCCCAGCAGATTAGAAGCCACTAGCAGGGGTAGAATGCATTTGGAGCTTATCCAGAGCCTCATTTTCATATAATCTGTATTTGAACTGAGTCCAAATTCATGCACTGTGAATAGCTTTTTCCCTGGGACAATTGTTGAGAGTAATCAGTGGTGATTGTTTAATATTGCAGCTACCTGAAGCCCTGGTAACATTTGGGGCAAACAAAGGAAGACCCCCAAATAGACTTAAAATCTGGGTGTATAATGTCCATAGGGGACTCTGAAATATTCTGATCTAATCTAGGAAACTCAAAGACCACGCATATTCCTACCTCTGGCTGATTCTGAGTTCTTAAGACAAAAGGTAAGCTGGGCATGGTGGCACACGCCTGTAATCCCAGCAGCTTGGGAGGCTGAGGCAGGAGGATCACAAGTTCAAAGCCAGCCTCAGCAAAAGTGAGGTGCTAAGCAACTCAATGAGACCCTGTCTCTAAAAAAATCACACACACAAAAAAAGGGCTGGGGATGTGGCTCAGTGGTTAAGTGCCTCTGAGTATAATCCCTGGTACCCCCCCCCCAAAAAAAATTGACAAGCAAGCATTACATGTGTGCCCACCACTCATCTGCAGCAAAGATGGGAAACTTACTGGATCAAGGAATTTAAGGAAAACTCTGCTAAATTATTGGGTAGTGACTAAGCTAATGGAGCAGAATCTCTGGGGGCCACAAATGTCAAAGAATAACAAATTTACAGAATTAATTTGGATAAGTCATGAAACAAAACCAACAACAATAAAACAACAAATAGTAAAAATAACAAGCACTGCAGAAGAGAGTCAATCTAATTTCTGAAATAGTTGCTTTATAGTAGTGAAAATGTCCAGCTTTCAATAGAAAATCATGAGAAATATAAAAAGACACAGGAAAGTATGGCCCGTACTTGAGGGAGAGGAGGAACAATCAATAATATATAGTCTCCGAAGAAGTCCAAATGTTTGATTTACTAAGCAAATATTTTAAATCAGCTATTATAATTATGTCCAAAGAACAAAAGAAAATGATATCTAAATGTAATGGGTCCCCTCTGAAATTAAAAGTCCCAATTTGCTTTTTGCTTCCCAATTTTTGTTTGATCAATCAATTTTTGTGTATCTGTTTCCTCATGCTGAGAGTGGAAACTGTCCCCAAAGTCTGGGCAGGTGCCAGCAAGCGTTGGAAAACTAGAATTGTAATTCTCTGGCTAGCACAGCCAGGCTAAATGGACGGCTGTTGATTTCCTTTCTTCCTTTCCATTGCCCTGTCTGTCCTTTGGCACCCCAAGCCTCTGGAAAAAAGGGGACTTGAGACAGAAAAAGTGTCCTCTCTGCTCCTCAGGGCCTACTTTGAATACAACTGTTTACTTCCTCCAACTGCAGTTTCCTGAGTTTTGTTTGAGCACTGAGCAGTAGAATTGCCAATTCTAGTAACAATTTAAAGAACTAAAGGAAATTATGAAAATGTTTCCTTCCCACAGAGACTATCAATAAAAAGAGATAAACCATAAAAAAGAACCACATAGGAATTCTGGAGTGGGAATGCATAATTTACTTAAAATTCAGGAAAAGAATTGAGCTGGCAAAAAAGGAAGAGATTAGTAACTGAGTTCATCCAGTTAAAGAAATAGAAATAAAGAAAGAAAAATGTAGAAGAATGAACAGAGCTTGATAAAGAACAGGATCTAGTGAGGAAAACTATAAAACTTTGATAAAAGTTTCAGGAAAATTTAAATCAATGGGAAGATACTTTATATACATGAAGAGGAAGTCAAGTATTGTCAAGATGTTAATTCTTCCCAGGTGGATCTATATTCATCCCAATCCCAATCAATATTCCAGAAAATTATTTTGTGAATATTGACAAACTGATTTTAAAATTTATATGAAAAAACAAAATACCCAGAATAGCTAATGTAATATTGAAGGAGAACAAAGTCAGGCACTACCAGACTTTTTATTTTTATTTTTTTTAAGCATCAGAAATTTATTGGTTGCTCAAAATATTACATTGATCTTGACATATCATGTATCATACATTTGTTTCAAATGGGGTATGAATTCTTATTATTCCCCCATGTACAGATTCGCGTTGATTATACAGCCACGTTTATACATACTGCCAAACAAGTGTCTGTTGTATTCTGCTGCCCTTCCTATTCCCTTCCTATCCCCCCTCCCCTCCCCTCCCCTCTCCTCTCCTCCCCTCCCTCTATCCCATCTACCATAACTCGTTTCTCTCACTCTCTCTAATTTTATTTATTTATTTATTTATTTATTTATTTTCCTCCCCTTCACCTCATATCCTCTTATATGTATTTTTGTATAACAATGCGGGTCTCCTTCCCTCTTCCGTGCAATTCCCCCTTTCTCTCCCATTCCCTCCCACCTCTCCTGTTTGATGATAATCTTCTTCTCATGCTCTTCCTCCCTGCTCTGTTTTGAGTCGACCCCCTTATATCAAAGAAGACATTCGGAATTTATTTCTAAGGGATTGGCTGACTTCACTTAGCATAATCTGCTCTAATGCCATCCATTTCCCTGCAAATGCCATGATTTTGTTGTTTTTTATTGCTGAGTAATATTCCATTGTGTATACATGCCACATTTTTTAATCCATTCATCTGTTGAAGGGCATCTAGGTTGGTTCCACAGTCTAGCTATTGTGAATTGTGCTGCTATGAACATTGATGACGCTGTATCCCTGTAGAATGCTCTTTTTAGGTCTTTTGGGAATAGTCCGAGAAGGGGAATAGCTGGGTCGAATGGTGGTCCCATTCCCAACTTTTTTTTTTTTTTGTCATATATGTCTAGGACCCCACTGGTCCTGAATTGAGTCCCTTCTCCCTGGGAATGTCTCAGTCCCTCTTCCAGAGATTTCTCTTCTCTTATGACACTATCAAGCTATAAAAAGAAATGGGTGTGTTGGGGGGTATCCTTGCATGTATATTGCTAAGTGAAAAAAGCCAATCTGGAAAGGCTATATATGTAGTATGATTCCAAGTATAAGACATTCTGGAAAAGCCAAAACTATGGAGACAGAAAAAAATTATGGGTTGCCAAGTTCTGGGGCAGAGAAGGAGAGATGAATAGGTGGAATGCAGGGTATTTTTAGAGTGGTGAAACTATTCTGTATGATACTGTAATTGTGAACACATGCTGTTATACATTTTTTTTAAACTAAGAGAATGATGAACATGGGGTGAACTCTAATGTAAACCATGGACTTTAATTAATACGTGTCAATATTAGCTTGCAAGTTGTAACAAATATACCACATTAATGCAAGATGTTAACAATAGGAGAAACCTTGTGTGGGAAGGGGAGCAAAGGGGAAATGGGAATTCAATATCTCTGCTCATTTTTTCTGTAAACCTAAAACTGCTCTAAAAAACCCCTATTAATTAAAAAAAAAAAAACTTCGGAGTTTGGAAAGCATTAAAAGAAAATACCCATAATGAAGGTCCCAGAAGATGTGATGAGAGAGAAAGAGGCAGAAAGAATATTTGTGACAATACAATGGTGTTGTGGGAATAAGGGCTGAATGAAGAACTATCTCAAGCTATATTTCTGTTTATATCTTCTGCCTCCCTCTTTCTACCTTTTCCTCTTTTCCTTTCTCCTTCTCTCTCTTTTTATTAGAATATCAGACTCAAAACTATACAGCAGATGAATTTTAATAGTTTCATCTAAATCTTTCATCTAGTTGAACCAAACTCCTACCTGTCTTAAGGATTAATTCATGAGCTCTGCTTCCTAAGTGTTCTATAAGCGCCTTGGGTAAGATTCTTAGTACTTACACATAATCTTGTTGTGTATCATTGAAATTATTTATTTAGTATTTTGTCATCATTTCTAGACTTTAGACTCCTCATAGGCTGTGATGCATGATTATATTCCTGACATTTAATAGGTACTCAGAAATGCCTATACAACCAAATTAAACTCTTAGAAATTTAGCTTTCACTTAATAGATTTCCATTGTATTTCCATCTATGACCTGGGTTTGAAATTTTTAAACTTAACAATTTACCACTATTAAAGACTTTATGAAATCTATATTGGACAGGCTCTGCCTGCTTGAGGGGTAATTGTGCCCAGTTTCTTTGCTACTCCCAAAAGATATGTAGTATGTGCTCCATCAGTGTTGGCTGATGTCCCAAAGCTAATAGGAAGTACATCAGTGACTCTCAAATAATGATAAACATAGTGGCAAGACCTGAATTGTTATGTTTAAATGTGAACTTTTGTTTATAAAATTTTTCATTTTTGTAAAAAGAAAAACTTATTTTAGCACAATATCCTTAGTGAGCATATTTAAAAAAAAAATTTTGGTGTTCAAATACAAGTTGTGACAGTGCAACATTGGGCAAAATTTTCTCTGCATACCTCAGTTTTTCCATGTGCAAAGTGAGGATGATATTAACTACCTCATAGGACTATTCTGGGGGCCTTAATTGAAGTATGTTCCTGGCACATAGTAGGCATTCAAGAGTTGTTTGCTATTATTCTAGCCAACAACAGTAAAGGAATTGAATCCAAGCAGTCCTCTGTGTAAATACTGAATCTAGGACTTTCTATGGACAAATCTTAAATAACGTGGATGGGGAGGTTTGCTATACTGTCTGTGACTACAGAGTTTTTCGCATTTTATCTTATTAGATTCTCCCAGCGAGTCTTAGGAGGTAGGCCAGGCAGGAATTATTTATTACTACACTCATCTTATGGATGTGGAAACCGACCTAAGTTAACTGACCCCATAGCTCTTCAGGAACTAAGTAATTGGTTTATTTGAACTACATCCTAAAGAAAAATGAGTGCTGATAAAAATCACCTGTTTTGTTTTTATTTGGCAGAAGTTCTTACACTGGGTTTGAAAACCCTATTGTTATGGTTTAAGGGGTATGAGGTTTCAGGTTGCAGTATCTCTTTTTAGTCATGTATAGTCTAGTTCCCCCAATCTATTTTTTGTTTTCTAATTTGTCTAGCTAAAGACAAATAAATGAATGACTCAAAGAAAACTGTATGCTTCTCAGCTTCAGGAATCACTGGCTTCCAGATATCTCTAGCCACCGCTCTTAGTTAATAAGCATTATTTAATCTCTCTGTGCCTCAGTTTCCTCATTTGTAAAAAAACAAAAGTAACGATCCAATCTATTTCTGTGGGATTCCTGAACGCTGAGTTAATATCCAGCATCTAGAAGGGTGCTGCAGGGTGAGTGCTCAGACAACCAATGCATTTCAACCTTGAGGCCAGCAATTTTCATAGACATCTGGCTTCCGGGGACTCACTTAGGCCGTCCATTCTTTTCTATCTATGTCAATGAAAATTACAAATGACCCGTGGCTTTAGGCAAAGGGTAAAAGGAGAAAGTAGTTAGAGGGAAAACCAAGTGAAGAGAAGCAGCCTTGGGGTTGACGTTCCTTATTGGGAGGACAGGAAGGCTAAGGAGGCCTTGGAAGACCCAGGGAAGACTTAGGAATAAAAGAGTTAGAATCACTATGGGGTGATGTGAATTTAAAATGTGTTTTTTCTCCCTTATCTTTTTCCCTTCATATTTTAATGAGCAACATAAAGACATCCCATAACACTTCTCATTTTTTGCTGCAAAATTGTGCATGTGTGAGGTCAAAATTATTCCATTTTTAAGGTCAATTATCCTTAGGCATAAAGAGTCAAACACTAAACACACCCAGAGATATGGACTGCAATGAAGATTGAAATTCGCAAGAGTCAGAAAATTAAGCCTCTGGGGTAAAGCTGCATACCGAGCCACAGAATTATCCCACTTTGCTTTATGAAAGTATTTCTCATTTGTGTTATGCACCAGGCCACCGTTCAAAATTCCTTACATACTTTTGAATGGTTAGTGGGTAAAACAAAGATATCAGGGCTTCTCCTTTTCCTTCCTTCATAGTTTCTAAAACAAGTTCCTCTTTCACATAAATATGTTATGCCTATTAGACTGGCATAATTTTTCTATTTTGAAGGAATAACTAGAACAAAACTTTTTGAGTCACTACAAAATAGGTTTTATTCTAAAAAATGTTCTCACTTGCCTGAGTGTTATTTCGCTGCTGTAAATTCTCAGAAAACTAAACTAGGTTAGCACCATTAATGATTTCCTCTTGCCTCTTCACAATCACTCTCCTGACTTTCAATTCTTTCTCAAAGTAAGCAAATCTTACTGTGTTCTTCTCCCTAACCAGAGGGAGGCTTTATGAAGTAATTAGTAGCAAATCAAAGAAATATGCAGAGATGGATTCATTCTACAGCATGTATTTTATCAGTCCTAGAGCCAGGACTTTCAACTCACTCCAGGTAAGTGAACAGTTTAGCAAACCTAATACAGAATTTAATATGTATCCTTATCTTGGAGATAAGGGCAAGATTTTCCTACTTTTAATAACTTAAGTGAAAAATACACATAGCCAAAAAATTCACAGCTTTATTGGTGGCATTTTAGCTCAACACTTTAACTACACAAGATAAGTGGCAACCAATGAAGGTTACCCTTTATTTTCTAATTGTAAAAATCATAGTATCTATAAGTGGAAAATGAAATTCGAGCATGGAAATCGTTATATTATTATGTGTGTGATGCATTTTTAATTAAACATTACGGATAACTGTGGGCTCTGTGTTTATATTAGCAAACAATTCGAATTTCCAAGGTAACCTGAGTTTGGTATCAGCAGCAGTTCAGTAATCATGCATCATTTTGCAACAAGGAAACATTTCTGCAAAATATGTCATTAGGCGATTTTCTTATTGAGTGAACATCATAGAAGGTGTTTACACAACCAAGATGGCCACCATGTCAGTAGGCTAATTTTTATGGCTCACTTACTTTCTTACTTCTTTTCTAGTTGTTTGGGCATACCTACAATGTGCACATACATACAAAAAGGGCAGAAGCTTCTATTTGTACGTTTGGTGTGATTATAGGAGAAACTATGTAAAAACATAGGGCTTAGTGGCACACTGAAATTTTTTAAATTTTTTATTCTTTTTGGATATACAGGACAGTAGAATATATTTAGACATACATACGTGGAGTATAATTTATTCTAATTGGGATCCCATTCTTGTGGTTGTACATGATGTGGAGTCTCACTAATCATGTATTCATATATGAACATAGGAAAGTTATGTCTGATGGATTTTATGTTTTTTCCATTCCCCTCCCTTCCCTTCATTCCCTTTTGTCTAATCCAATGAATTTCTACCCCCACCATTGTATGTTAGCATCTGCTTATCAGAGGAACATTTGGCCTTTGTTTTGGGGGGATTAGCTTATTTCATATAGTGAAGTCTTGATGGGAGGAAT
This sequence comes from Urocitellus parryii, assembly GCF_045843805.1. Lineage (NCBI taxonomy): Eukaryota > Metazoa > Chordata > Mammalia > Rodentia > Sciuridae > Urocitellus > Urocitellus parryii. The sequence continues at coordinate 66,709,936 of NC_135532.1, forward strand.
CAGTGCTGTTTTGTCCATCTGTCTATGATCAAGTTCTAACTTTGGGGTGGAAAAAGTATTTACCCATAAAAGAACTAAGTATGTATTTAGGAATGACTGACTAGTTAAAACTTGCTCAAGTACCATTTTCATGTTGAGTAATATCAACACACAGATGACAAATTCAATGTCTTATTAGCCACAGTAAAATGCTCAGTGTACCCAACAGGGGACGGTGGGCAGGAAGTATGGGAGGGCCAATGATGGGATGTAGGGTGAGTTTTTTTTAATTTCCCTTCTATTGCATCTCTTCATGCTAATAGTTCAGGTTTTCCTGCCCTAGCATTGGTTCCCATGGAGATCATTAGTGATTCTCTGTCTTTATCTGTTGGTCCAGCCAATTTTGAGGAGAGTGGTTTGCTCTGTGGTCTCACTTGTCTTAGTGATCTAAGAAGAGTTGCTTTTTCAGTTTAGTTTTTTTAGTTGTTATTATAGAGTGGTGATCTCCAATCTTGTTACTTGATGGACAGAAAATTGCCCTTCAGACTTATGAAGGGAGATTCATAAGTATGAGCTGAGTTCATTGCTCTGTATTAGCAAGAGGAATTTCATCAGTAGTCCAATTTGTGAAGACTCTGAAGGATCTGCAGTTGTGTAGGCTGTATGGCCTGCTTAGGAGTCTCCCTCCTACCCTCCTGGGTAAAAAGTGTTATAGGTATACCCTAGATGGAATTGCAGAAGTAGAAAAGAGAGGTGGAGCCCCAGAAACATGTTTCTGAATGCACTATTTTGGACATGTGGTCAAAATAAAGAAAGGTATGTTTATAAGGACTATTAATAAATATTTTCTCTTTGGAAATGAATTGTACTTCTACCCCCTTTGAGAAATTACAGGATTCAATAGAGGGGCACAAATTAGTCTGGAGTGGTTTTCAAATGTGAATATGCTTGAGAATTATTTCCTACTAACTCTTTCCTTGTAAAATCAAATCTCAAAAGAAGAAAATCCATTTAAAGATCCTATAACCACCACATTAAATTGTACACAAATTGTTTTAGATGTATTTCTCCCATTTATTCCCACTTATCGGAAATCTTGTTAAAATTTCCAGTAGAGGTGCATATTGTGAACTTGGCCCAAACCCCAAAACTTGGGGGGTAGCCCAGAAACAGCTGCTGGGGTAGTTGTTCTCCTCCCTACTGTTTTCCCTCATTCACAGTCCTGGGGTTTTGCTAAATGCCGCCCAGTAGAACAAAATTATCTCAGTGCTGGTTGCCAACCAAAGAAAGGCAGTTAGCTGATGAAACAAAGCAGAAGATGTCTTTCTTCCTTCCTAAACGTGTTAAATCAATAGCTTTTCTTGTGTCTGTGTGTGAAAGGAATAACAAATAGCAGAGGGCATACAGCAGGTGGTAAGTAAAAACCACCAATTGCATCTTAAAGTCCTTCTTGTTTTTGCAGGGGTCCCTGGGACAGTGGGCAACCTCAGGGCCTGGCCTGGGCTCCTGCCACTCATCACTTCCTGGTATCTGATTCCCATCTAATCCAACCTACCTGTCTCCCTTGACTGTTCCCTGCCACCCCCATCATAAATATATTGCCCCCTCTCTCTTCCTCTGTTAAATATTCTCCAAATTGAACTTGTCATTTTCATCCTCCAAGTCCTACTTTGTAACAAACAAAAATTTCTGCTGGCCATGGGGCCTTCCCTGGGGCTGCCCAGCTGCCATTGGGGTGATTAGGGTGTTTCCTGCAGCTGAAGCCTCTTGTAATTAGCAAGCCCCTCAGGCAGTCTGGACTCTGAATTTAGCAGCCATCTGGTATCATCTGTAAATGACAATAGCACTGTATTTTCTCTGTTGACTCAGCTCTGCCTGCACCCCACCCCCACTCCAGCAACCCCTCACAAAGATCTCACTGTCTAGCTCCCTGTCAACCTGTAAGGATGGAGGTGACTTGGGCTCTAGTTAACTTGGAAAGCCCTAACTAAGATGGTTAAGGTGACTGAGAGTCAGAAGTTTCCAGAACCATCGAGAAGATAAAGCAAAAGACTATAATGGGCCAAATAGCAGCTCTTGGTGGTCTACACAGTTTCTCAAAGTGTGGCTTCCATGTTGGTGGCATTCAGGCCCCTTCCTAGACCTATAGTCAGAAACTGGGAAGGGGCCCAGCAATGTATGTTTTAATGAGCCCCCCGGCCATTGTAATACAACCTAAAGTTACCAACTACTGTCCTAGGTTTCTCACCAGTGCACTATATTTTGGGCAGGATAATTCTTTGCTTGGGCGTTGTCCTGTGTATCATGGGGCTGTCTAAAAAGCATCCCTGTCTTCTATCCATTGGGTGCCAGTAGCATCCCCTTAGTTTTAACCATCCAAAACATCTCCACATTTTGTCAAATTCCCCACACTGCTCTATAGCACCTCCCTACAGGCTCTCTGTCTCATTGCTTAGTGCTATTTGATCAGTGATTGTTGATATAAAAAACTCTTTATAGATGGTATATAGAGTGCTGTATGTGCATTGCTTCTTAGACCTTAATATGCCTGGAAGTCACCTGGGGATCTTGTTAAAAATCTGTTCTGATTCAGGAAATCTGAGTTGGATTCAAGCACAGTGCATTTTTAACAAGCTAAAAGTGATGCCCATGTTGCTGCTTTGCAGACTACACTTTGATTAACAAGGTCATACAGGATCCCAAAAGATTTATTGAATGGAAGAATGAATGAATAATTAAAAGCTAAGGATTCCTTTTGTGGCATGTGTAAGCATTTTTCTCTTTCCATTGAAGTCCCCATTTCCAAAATATATTTTCATTTATTATTCCTATATTGTAATATTTAGAAAGATCAAATTTATTGTAGTATATATGTAATAAATCTATAGTCATGTACATGAAGTTGTCATATTTTATATATATATATATATATTTATATTTATATTTATATATAGAGAGATCTTTGCATATGAACCATAGTACATTTAGAGATGCATAAAATAAATGCCCAAAGTTCATTTACTATCCAGTGAAAGAGAGACCAGGTACTACAAATTTTAATCCACTCAACTGATGTCTTTGACACTTTCTCTGTACAGGGAATACTACTCAAAATCATATATATCATATATATACCAAGTACAATAAATGCATACCTACAGTCAAATGCTTTTACCATATGAATTCTCAAAAATTTAAAAGTCATGTTTGCTGCGAGAGGTAAATACCTTTTGGCCAAAAATACTCATAAAAGAGAAAATTAGTCAGCAGGGCTCACTTATTTTCACTGTCATCTCAGTTAGTGAGAAACTGGTTTCAAATGATCTTCTATCAGAGCCTGAGAATGATAGCAACTGCAGAAGTGGCAAGGCAATTTCCTTCTAGAGCTAATGAATACCTGGTACTTTCTTTGTTTCTCAGTTAATCCATTGACAGATGTGACTCGGAGGTGCAAAGAAGCCCTAAGATCTTGAGGATTGAGAGCTATTCTTTTTTTCCTAGAAGTTCAAGGGCTTTTTTCCCCCCCTTGAAATTGGAAAAAACCAGAGACTGGCATGCTATCAAATATTCCTGTATGTGCAGAGTGGCACTCTGTGATGGATAATAGGGAAGTTGTCATACTTGATGTGCTGTTTTGCACCAAGGCTTAAGATAGAACAGCATGGGGTGCCTCAATTTCAAGAAGATATGAATGAGCTCAAATGGGCTCATTTTCATTGCTGCATCCCATCATGACACTGCCCTTCAGCTTAAATTGTGCTTGTGTTGCAAATAAATCAGTGGCTATAGATGTACACATTCTACTTAAAAGGTCCTCTTTATAGAAGCATATGAATCCTCATTTTATAATGTGTGACAGACACATAATAAGCCTCTCCCCGCCTCCATTTCAACCAGCCTATATTTTTTTGCCATCTGACACACAGCTAGACTATATTTCCCTCTCCTTTGCAGTGTGGTATGGCCTTGAAGCTTATTTTTGGTCACTAAGATGTTGATGGACCCTATGTGATCCACTTTCATACCTGGCCTGGGAAATCTTCCCTGCATCACCCATCAAGCTCTTAGGCCTTCTACTGGCTTGATGCACATAATTCCAGTGAACATTCAAGCCAGGTTTTGAAGATGGAGAAACTCAAATATGAAGAATTAAATGGATATTCTGGGTCCCTGTTAGGTAAGCACTATCTACTCATTAATTGGGAACATCTGTTTTGTTTTCTTTTATGAAAAGAAAAAAACAATTTCTCTTGTGCATGAGCCATTATACACTTTTTGGATTCATTTGTTTCAACTGCCAGAATTTACCCTAATTATTATACCATTTCTCATACGTAATTGATTTTCTTGGAGCTAGGTGTGTAGCTTTGTGGTAGAGCACTTGTCTAGCACACTCAAGGCCCTGCATTCAATTGCTAGGAACACACACACACACACACACACAGACACACACACACACATGCACACACACACATCCTGATTGTGCTGGCAGATATACCCTTTTTCCATCCTTGATGCTGGGGCCACATGTTGCTTTTGGTTCCTTTTCTCCTTTCTTGCTGACACTGTCATCATTACCTTCGTGTCGGTCCTTATCACTATTCCAAACTCACCTAGCCTACCAACTTTTTGGTCCCTGTTTCTAATTATCTCATTTTAGAGTTCTTTGGTGATCAGATGTAAGATGCAGCAAGAGAAATGGAAATACAAAACTCTACTTCGCAGCTCCTGTTCCTGCTGTCAATCTTTCCTCCTTCCCTTCCTCTATCCCCTTCCCTTTTTGCACGTTAGACACTCTTCCCATTTCTCATGATTTCCTGGAATTGTTATTCTCATTTTTCATCAGATCAGATCCTCATTTCCTGCTTTTGATTTTATTGTCTTCATTCCCTCTGTTCAACTAGCATCTGGCTATAGCAAATTTCCTTGAATCTAAGAGGCATCTTATATGAATATAGAATTTTAAGTGTAACAGAAGATGCAAATGTGGGAAGATCACATTTAAAAAAAAAAAGCACAAAGTGAGAAGGAAAGACCTCCTAGGCACTTCAATCAGGGCAGTGTTGGGTCAAGCCGGGAGAAGAGATTATGTTGATGTGGCTGAGATGTCAGCCATGCTAAGAAATGAAATGCCATTTCTTCCTGGCAATTAAAGTTGTGAATGCCTCTGTGAGAACTATTCTGAAGAACTGATCTGGGAAAGAAGTTAGACTGGGAAAGTGTTAGTGGGAGATGTGGAAATTAATGAGGACACAGACAATTTGTGAGGGCAGAAATTAGGGTTCTATAAAAGTGTAGCAGAGAATAGATAACTTGACGGATCAAGTTGGGTGATTTAGAAGAGGGCTAAGGAAGACCTGAACAGACAGAGTTACAGACCCAGGTTGAGGGGGATGAATAGCTACAGGGAACAAAAACAGTCCTGAATAAACGGGTATGGGAGGAGATAATGGAAAGAGAAAACTGAGAAGAAAAATAAAAAATTTTCCTACTGAACAATTATGCCTATGGATGAGTCTCAATGTGAGAAACAGCACATCCAGTGGTCCATTTTCAGAATATAGTTTTTTAGCCTTCATTGAATGTAAGATCCAATCATGGCCATTTTGAGCTCCTCAGCCTGTATCCAATCACAGCCATTGTAATTATAGCCCTTCTCTTTTTCCCTCCCCTATTTTAAAATTAGCCAATCACATAGACTTGTAACCCCCAGCTCCTCCTATCTGAAAGGGACATTATTGCTGCCTTAGGGATAAAACCAGGCAGACTGCCGCCCTAGTGTACTTGCTTGCCAGGGCTTTATTCAGTGGCACATCCTTTCTGCAAGGGTAAGGTTTATCTGCAGAGCTACTTCCAAGCACATGTTTGATCTCTGTGGCACCCTGGTCCTCTCTAACAGGAAGAATCTTTTTCTGTAAGAAAGTATATTCCTATAAATAAGAAAACAATATTATAAATGATTAGAGATGAGGAAAGGGAGATGAGAATTGTAACCAACACTTAGCCTTTGCACATAGACACGTTTACAAATACTTTTTACATAGCAGGGGATTTACTCTTTAAAATCTAGCAAGATGAAGATGAAATAGTGAAAAGTGGGCTTCCCAGCTTTGTCATTCATATTGAGATCATTTGTTCTTTGCACAAGAACATTCCTGTTCTACCACCACAACTGGTTGCTCTGTTGACTTACTTGTTTAAAGACTATAGGACATTGGCATGATTAGCATTTAAAGCCCAGGGATGGGGTGTAACATTAGCTCACCAGTATGAAAATGGAGATCAGAAAATGTCCAAAGGATATTGACCTACATTCTAATGTCTGAGCTATGGGATATATGTCATTTTTATTTCATTACCTAATATAAGGAATCTCCAGGGAATAAAATTGTATGTTTATCTCTAGCCACTAGGATTCTAATGGAGAATGATGACAAAGTAATAGGACTAAAATGAATTGATCATTTAATAATAGCAGTGTGCACATGATAAAAACACAATGTTTTTAAAAGTCATATTTTTTATTTTATTCTATAGCTCTAAAGAAAGCATAATTTCAAAATTCAATTTAATTTCCTTCAATTCAATTTAGTCCAGCTCGATGTAACTCAAGAAACATATTTAATTAGGAATCCAAAAGTCATACCAAATATTGAGTTTGAAAAAAAAAACTATTTTTTTCCAAATACAAAATACATATATAACTACATCAGTATTGTATGAAAATATATTCAAATTTGGAAAATGTAGCAAGAGAGTATATTGCAGGAATGGCACCAGTCAGAAAAAACATGTGCCAAATGTATGCTAGGGGGTATTTTGGAGAAATTTAATGTTTTCTTAACAACTGTGACACAATTGATGCTTTCTGTTGTTATTGACTTTGTAGGAATGAAATTCTAGATATTTTTCTCAGAATTATACAGACAGAAATGGCATTCTTGAATCTTCTTTTCAGTTGTTATATAAGAACTTTGGTGAGTTGGGGAAAACAATTTTTTTTTTTGAGAGAGAGAATGGTGGTATCATGTGGCTGGAGCCAGGGGAGTGTTAGTGAAACCAGTCTTGAACATCGGGATGGCCCTGCTCCCTCAGTGTTAATGATGAAACACCCAGGAAGCACTGAGGCAAGCACAAAAGGATTTATTTAAAGGATAGAAGGGGGGGGAGACTGCTCCAGAGAAGAGGGGGGCCAGAGCTGGTGCCCCAGGGAGTGGGGGTGTCTTTCCCCTTTTAGAGATCTTAGGTTTCCTATGTCCCCTCCTCCTGTTATCTTGCTTATGTGACCAAAAGGGCAGTAAGAAAGCCATCCAGGGGGTACCTTTCCCTATTTTTCATATCTGCCCAGAGAAGCAGGAAGGAATCCACCCACCAGCTGCACATTAGCAATTCCTTGTTGAGAGGAACAATTCTCTGGAGTCAGGTGACCTTGGCAACAGGTGAGGAGGAAGCGGAGGAGGAAAGTGTTCTGGAGATACTAGCATTTTATTTCTTTGCAAAGGAGCCCCAGTCTTCCATACCCAATCATTCATTACCTACACTGACTGTGCTTTTGCCCTAGTCTCATTAGGAAGAAAGTAGTTGGCCAGTGAGAACTTTTGTTGTGTGTGCTAGCTTATTAGGGTTACTGAGCAAAGATCTCAAACTGGATGGCTTCAAACAATCAAAATTTACTGAGGTCTACAATCAAGGTAGGGCCACACCACCTATGAAAATTTCAGGGGAGAATCCGTCCTACCCTCTTTCCACCTTCTGGTGGTGGCCATCAATCATTGACATCCCTTGGCTTACAGATGCACTATTCTATTCTCTCTCTCTCTCTCTCTCTCTCTCTCTCTCTCTCTCTCTCTCTCTCTCTCCATAGTGTTTCTTTTCCCTGTGTGTTTACATCTTCACATGGTGTTTTCCTTTTCTTATATGGGACATCAGTCACGTTGAGCTAGACTTCATGTGAATTACCTCATCCTGACTTGATTACATAAAAACACCCTGTTTCCAAATGAGTTCACATTCCCAGGTACCAGGTGATAGGACCTCAAACATATCTTTTTGGGGGATACAATTAAAGCCCTAACAGTAGACATGGATATTTTTGTACGGAGAGCAAAGTCTAGTGTTCTGTATGAGACTCTCTGAAGAGTTGTTCTGTGTCTAATGTTACTGGATCCTTAGTGTTAACTCCCAGATCTTCACTAAACTTCTACCATTTCCTGATGTGAATAGAATTTTCACAGTATCAAGGTAAAGGAACTCTGTTCCATTTCTTAACCTCCGTGGGACAGAAAGAAAAGCACAGGTTTGAATACTGAATAATATAGAATACAAACTAAGTTTCTGTAACAAAGAAAAGCCAAATCCAGAGGCTTCAATAAAACAAAAGTCAACTCTCTGTGATCTTACAGTCTACAGGGAAGCTCAGGTAAGGTAGGAAGTGCTGCCCAAGGCTGTCAAAGGACTCAAGCTGTAGGCATTGCTAGGTTCAAGTTAACTACTTCATTGTCACCATTGTCTAGCCAGAAGGAAGTGAGAAAGAGAGCATGAAGGCAAACAGCTTTCTTTGTAAAAGATATGATTAATAAGTTTGAAGCATTGTTTCCTTTCAAATATCACCGGCTAGAAATTTATCAAAGAGTCATGCCTGGCTGTAAAAGAGGCTGGGAAAATGTAATCCCTGTGTGACCAATGTTGTGCCTTGCTGACACCTGGTAGGAAGGGGATTCTGCTTCTTAAAATAAAAAAGGACATGGATACTAGGGGACAATTAGCAGTCTCTGTCACAAATTATGGTGACTTGAATGAGACAGAAATTGTTGTTAAACAATTTAATCTCTTAGGAATTCCCAGAAACTCCAGTACTTCCAAAAGACAACATGGCCATTAAAAATGTATGGTGGCTGGTAAGTGCAGTGTGTGGCACGGGACTTGCTCGATATTTTTATTTTCAAAGTACAGATGTTCGCAGACTTCATATGTGTCTAGACCTTATATAACAGAAGAGAAAGGTGTAAGTTGGAATCTCACTGCTAAAAAAGTCAAAAAGAGGAAATTAGAGTAAACTAAATTAAAGAAGTGCTGCAAATTTGATTTCAAAAATAGGCAAGAAGAGAATTCAAAGTCTATTTGTAATCACTTACATATTGAGAGATAAGTTGCCACAGACTGGCTGGGCACAAAATCATGAGCCACTCAAGCAGGAACTGTTGGGGTTTAAGTGTGCAGAGTTTAGCTCCCTCAGCCTGACTTTTTGCAAGGGCTGTGCCTGTGATTTAGGTCAGTTGAAGGCAAGCCTCAGCTAGGAGGAGGAAAAGTTCTCTTCCCCTTATCGCAAGACACAAGCTTCTGCATGGTTTGGCCTAGAGGAAGAAGCTTCCTGCGTACTGGACCTGGGAACAGTACATTCGGGGATTAGATAATGTCTACAAAGAACTTTGGGAGGGTACTTATCAAAAAGAACAGGAACAACTTGAATTTAGCTCTGTGTACCCGCTGAGGCATGATACTTGGGCTATGTGGGTGAAGTGTTATTGAAGAATTGCTTGCTTTGTTAGAAGAAGAATATAAAAGGAACATGCAAATAAAGCTCAGCATGCAGTTGCAATTGCTGCCTTGGCTCTGCATCCCCTGTGTCCCAGTGATTTCGCGACCCTTACCCAGGGACCCGAACGCACTAGACGTTCACAAGGAACAAACTTTATTTTTGAAACTCCTACCAATGTCCCGCACACTCCCGGGAAATATGCCCACTGACACACATGGCATTCTCCCAGACACACACACACACACAGGAAATCCCTCCTCTGGAATTCCCTCCTACCGCACTTCCCCAACCAATGGGAACTCTCCAGGAGTCCCGAAGCAGGCAGAGGTGGACAGCAGGGGTCTAATATCCATTTGAATGCAGATCTTAACATAATCATATCATCTCAATGGCTTGCTGGCATCACCATCACCTTTCAACCAAAAATGCCATGCTTCATACTACTTGGCTATGGCTCTTAGCAATAAGTAAGTAAAGAATTTTTTTAGAGAAATTGCAGAAAACATAAGGGTTTAAAAAACAAATGGAATTACCTTCATTTTGAGATTTAACTAAGGTATTGAGTTTATGGCAGTAATGCTGTTCTCTCTCTCTCTCTCTCTCTCACACACACACACACACACAATTTTGCCCCATTTGTATGGGTGTGTGTGTGTGTGTGTGTATGTATGTGTGTGGTATTGGGGATTGAACCCAGATGTGCTTAACCACTGAGCAACATTCCCAGCCCTTTTTATATTTTATTTTGAGACAAGGTCTTACTAAATTGCTTAGGGCCTCACTAAGTTGCTGAGGCTGGCTTCGAACTTGCAATCCTTCTGCCTCAGCCTCCTGAGCTGCTGGGATTACAGGTGTACACCATGGTGGCACCCAGCTAAAGAGATTTTCCATAATTTATGATAATTCCACTTATGGGCTTTTTACTTTATGATGATGAGAAAGTGTATCCATTCAGTCATTCTGTTTTCCACTTTCAGTACATTATTCAGTAAGGTAGCTGTTCAACATTTTATTTTAAAATAAGCTTGTTAGATAGCATTTAGATATAATTGGTGGGTACATGGAGTTAAAGGGTTAATTCTAAAGACTCAGTCTACTGTGCTAACTCTCCAGCATATCTTCCTTTGAAATAGCTCACAGGAGGCCATTCTGACCCAGCTGTGGTTTTAATAGATAACAGGATGTTACAACACTTGACTAACAAGCTTGTTATTTTCAGGGTTGCTCTTCCTTCTTAGGGCTGAAGAATAGAGGTCCCAAAACTCCTCTGCCAATAAAAAGAACACACGTTACCCTGATCTGGGCTGAACCTGGATGAAACAGTGCCTTTGTGACCTTGACATAAACCACTATGACCAAGAGTTGCCTTTAGGTAGAAACATGTGCAAGCGGGGACTTAAAAATAAGATACAATCCTACTGTCAGTCAAAAGTTAAAGAGGTGGTACTTGGGTAGAATTCTTCAGAAACCTGTCGGCTTACCCCAATAAAACTGAGCTAACAACAAAGCGAGCCAGAACTCTCCTTTTTGAGAATACGGACTCTGTCCCTGGAGAATGTCTTTTTTTCCCCTTCTTCTGTCCTTTCTAATAAGACTTTGCTATACTCCTTACTTAGTGTCTTGCTTGAAATCCTCTCATGCAAGAATGACACAAGAGCCCAGAACACAAAGCAATCTCCAGTAAAATCTTATCTCAGGCATCAGCTCCTTCATCAGGCTTGGTGTTAGATAATTTTGCCCAATTGTAGGTTAATATAAGTGTTCTGAGTGTGTTTAATGTTGACTGGAGCAAACTATGATGTTCAGTAAGTGTGTTAGTCTGCTTTTCCATGGCCATGACGAAAATACCTGACAAGAACAATTTAGAAGAGAAAAAGTTCATTTTGGTTCATGGTTTCAGTGGTTCAGTCCATAGTGGGCCAAGTTCATTGCTCTGGGCCCAAGATGAGGCAGGAAATCATGGTGGAAGGGCACTGCTCCATTCATGTCTTGATGGGAAGTAGAGAGAAGGAAGGAAGGAAGGGCCTTCAGGGAAGATGAACCTGTCCAGAGAATGCACCCCTCCCCCACTGTGTTCAGCCCTGCCCCATGTACCGGCAGATAGTCCCTTCAAACTAGGATGGACTGTTTTAGTGAACAAGCATTAACACGGGAGTTTTGGGGTGATACCTTATATCTAAACCATAATAGTAATTTAGGGGGTCTTAAGTATATTTTCAACTTATGAAATTTTCAAGTTGTAAAGAGTTAATCAGGGTGCCCATCCACCATCAGTTGAGGAGCACTTGTATACAATAATAAAGCTATGAAGTTCTGTTCATAATAATCTAGTATTGGTTGTCTATAAATAATCTAGTATTTTTTTTTAACATCTTGCTTAAGAAACACTACCACAGACAATACTTAATGACAAAAAGATACCAAGCTTTTCCCTTAGAGACAAAGATACAAAGTTTGTCCCCAAGAGAACAACAAAATAAAACTACTATTATAATGTGTTAAAGGTTCTAGCCAGTGAAATACGGTGAGCAAACAAACACAGTCCCAATTATTTCTCAAAAAAAAAAAGAAAGAAAGAAAGAAAGAGAGAGAGAGAAATAGATCTATAAAGCTGACATTTGTGGGGGATACTGAGGATTGAACCCAGGGCATTTTACCACTGAGCTACATCCCCAGTCCTTTTTATTTTGAGACAGGTTCTTGCACTATTGCTGAGAGTATTGCTAAGTTGCCCAGGTTGGCCTTCAACTTGCAATCCTCCTGCCTCAGCCTCCCAGTGCTGGGATTATAGGTGTGTGCCACCATATCCAGCTAAATCTGTCACCTTTTTCCTGATAGATAAATTAATTGTGCCCCCAAATTTATGTGTTGATTATATAATAACAATTTTGCTAAATAAGCGGTCAATATTAAAATTATTTTTTATATAAGAGTAACAAATATAAAGTAAAACTCAAAACACTTTTATAGTAGCATAAAGATATTCAGTCTGTAGCAGTAAATCTAAGAAAGATATTCAAGACTTCTATGGTTAAAATAATGTTATTGGAATTAGCAAAGGGAACTGAAATAAATATACATGTGTTCATGGATTGAAAAAGACTTAAAATTATTTAGATACCAATCCTTTACACACTGTTCTATAGATTTGTCACAATCTCAATTAAATTCTCAGTAATCTTTTTTTTGTGAAAAATGAGAATACTTGAATATTTATACAGAATGCAAAGGCAAAGAATAGTTCAGTCAATATAAATTCAAAAAGCAAAGAAAGAGGACTTACTCTATCAGACACCTGTTGAAAGTTGATTTAGATAAGTTGGTATTGGCTCAATAATAAACAACTAGACATATCCTCTCCCCCACCAATTTTCACAATATCCTGCCACCAGATTTATGTTAAACGTGACACCACAGTGTATGGGAAGCTCTTTCAATAAATGATACTGGGTCAGTTGATACCCAGTTTGAAAAAAATTGTTGTTGCCTTTATATCACTCAAAAATCGATTTCACATGTAATATAGATAGAACTTTGAAGGTAAAACTAAGACTTTTAGAAGTCTTTTAGAAGAAATTAAAGGAGAATTTTTGTGATTTTGAAGTAGCACAAATTTCTTAGAACATAAAATGCTCTAATTCAAAAAAAGACAATGGATAAATGTAATAATATTGAAAGCTTCATTTTACTAAAATATACCATTGACAGAATTAGAAATAAAGTCTATAGTGACATTATATTTCTAATTCATGCATCTGAAAAAGACTATATCTAGAATATACAAAGTATACCTATTAATCAATAAGAAGTAAATAGCCAAACAGAAAAATGGACAAAAGACTTGAAGGTAGATCACAAAGGAGAATATAAAAATGGACAAAACTCATATGGAACAGCAAGGAACATTCGAGAAAGTGCTGGAAACTGAGGAAAATTCCTGAGCAAATGCAAATTAAAGGCTCAATGCTATACCACAATACACACATGTGAATGGTTCAAAGGAAAAGACACACTGGCACCGTGGCTCCCATTCTCAGAGGCCATGCAGCCAAGGGTGCCTGCCTCTGCAGGGCTCAAGGACGTATCCCTGGGTAGGTTGCACCCCAGCACTCTACCAAACCCCTCCCACAAACCACTTCCACAGACTTCTGAATTTCATGGTTAGTATAGTCACAGCAGTAATCCCATTTCTAGGTACCAATTCCTGCATTCTTCAGCTTTTCATGATTTTTTGTGACCAAAATACCTGAGAAAAATAACTTAAAAAGAGGAAAAATTTAGCTGGACATGGTGGCACACACCTGTAATCCTAAAAGCTCAGGAGGCTGAGGCAAGAGAGTTGTAAGTTCAAAGCCAGCCTCAGCAAATGTGAGGTGCTAAATAACTCAATGAGATCTGTCTCTAAATAAAACACAAAAAATAGGCAGGGGATGTGGCTCAGTGGTTGAGTACCCTGAGTTTAATCCCCAGTAACCCACCCCCGCCCCCCTCCCCCAAAAGAGAAAAGATTTATTTTGGCTTTTGGTTTCAGAGAATTCAGTCCATGCTTAGATACTCCATGGCTTTGGGCCTATGTCAGGAGTGTGGGGCAGAGAAAGATTATAGAAGCAAAAAAGGAAGAGAATCGGGGTAGAAAAATGATAAATCCTTCCAGAGCATTCCCCAAGTGATCTTCTTCCTCGAATTAGTCCATTCAGCCACCAATGGATCAATCCACTGATGGAGTTAGGATTTCATGATCCAATCACTTCCCCAAATCCCGCCTCTGAACACATGAGACTTTTGGGGACAGTCTAGATTTAAGCTATAACAACCAATAGCAAACTAGCTGAAAAAGAAATAAAGAAAACCCATTTTCAATGGTTACAAGAAAAACATGAATAAATTTAACAAAGGAAATGAAAGATCTCTACAATGAAAATGATGAAACACTGATAAAAAACATTGAAAGAGGACAACAAAAAGTGGAAAGATTATAATGCCCATGGAGTAAAAGAATTAATATTGTTGAAATGTTCGTACTACACAAAGTGATCTATAGATTAAACATAATCCCCATCAGAATACAAATGACAATCTTCTCAGAAGTAGAAAATACAATCATAACATTTATACTGAACTGTGAAAGATTGGGAATAGTGAAAGCAGTCCTGAGAAAAAAAGGATAAAACTGAAAGTATCCAATAATTGATTTGAAAACATACTACAAAGCTATAGTAATCAAAGAGTGTGGTACTCACACATAGACCAACAAAATTGACACATAGACCAATGAAACTGAATAGAGGACCCAGAAAATAATTCACATACTTATAGCCCAAATGATTTTTGACAAAAGTGCCAAGAACATAACATCGGAGAAAGAATAGAATCTTTAATAAATGGTGCTGGGAAAAGTGGAAAGACACATGCAGAAGAATGAGATTGGAGGCCTATCTCTCACCACATACAAAAGTCAACTCAAAATTCATCAAAGACCTAAATGTAAGAGATGAACTTACTGGAAGAAAGTGTAAGAGAAATACTTCAAGACATTGGTATAATGGTGAGTTTTTTAATAAGTAAAAACAGATAACCATGATCATATCAAAATAATAAGCTTCTGCACAGTAAATAAAACAATTAATATATTGAAGATACAACCTGAAAAACGTGCGAAAATGTGTGTTAACTATCCATGTGAAAATGGATTACTATCCAGAATATGTAAGAAACAAAAAAGCCCAAATAATCCAATAAAATGGGCAAATGATTTGAAAAGACATTCCTCAAAAAAGAAAAATGTAACATACAAATGGATATCTAGCATGTAAAGAATGCTCAGTGTCAATAATCATCATGGAAATGAAAATCAAAACCCCAGTGAAATGCTATCTCACTCCATTAAGATTGGCTATTATCAAAAAGATAAAAAAATAACAATTATCAGCAAACATGTAAAAAAAGAGATACTCTTGTATACTGTTGGTAAAAATGTAAATTAGTACAGTCATATGTCAAAGAGTATTATGCAAGATCTTAAAAAAACTAAGACTAGAAATACTATGTGATCCTGCAATCCTACTACTGGGTATATATATCTAAAGGGTACAAAATTTTTATGTCTAAAAGATACTTGTACTTCTATGTTTATTGCAACACTATTCACAATTGCCATGATATGGAATCAGCCCAGGTGTCCACAAATAGATGAATGGATAAAGAAATTGTGGTATTTATATACACTGGAATATTGCTCAGCCATAAAAAGGAATGAAATCTCTTATTGTGGCAACATGGATGGAAGTAGAGGGCATCATGTTAATTGAAATAAGCCAGACTCTAAAGGACAAACACTGAATGTTCTCATTCATCTGTTGAATAGAAAAAGTTGATCTCACAGAAGAGAGTAGAATGGCAGTCACTAGTGTCTAGGAAAAGTAGGGATGAAGGCAGATGAGAGGAATCAAAATACAGCTAGATAGTAGGAATTAATTCTAGTGTTCTATAGCATAGTATGGTAATTATAGTCTATGATATTATATATTTCAAGATAACTGAAAAAGAAGAGCGCTAAGTTTCTTAACACATAGGCATTATAGGTGTTTAAAGAGGTGAGAATGCTGATTATCTTGATTTGATCATTATATATTGTATACATGTGTTGAATTGTTTTACTGCATGTTGTAAATATGTGCAAATTAACATATTTTTCTTCTTTTTCTGAGGAGAGGGGTACCAAGGATTGAACTCAGGGTCACTCGACCACTGAGCCACATCCTCACCCTATTTTGTATTTTATTTAGAGACAGGGTCTCCCTGAGTTGCTTAGTACCTTGCCTTTGTTGAGGCTGGCTTTGAACTCACAATCCTCCTGTCTCAGCCTCCCTAGCTGCTGGGATTACAGGTGTGCACCACAGTGTCTGGCCAGTTAACATGTTTTTAAAAATCTGAATGACCAAAAAAAAAAAAAACCCCAAAAAACCCAAGTGTTGACAAGGATGTGGAGCACCCTGACCTTTTCATACAACTGCTGAGATGTACATTGTCAAAACCTTTTTTGAAACTATTTGGCGGTATAAATTAAAGTGGAAATACGCACATCCTCCAACTCAGAAATGCCATTCTTAATTATATATTCCATTGAAATGAGTACCTATTTTCAAAACAAAAGATATGGGCAAAGATGTTCCTGACAGCAATATTTATAACAGTCAAAAGCTGGAAGTTGAAACGTGCTAATTAACTGTGGAAGGGAACCTGGTGCAGCTGTGTACTTCCATAATCCCAGTGACCTGGGAGGCTGAGGCAGGAGGATCTCAAGTTAGAGGCCAGTATGAGCAACTTAGTGAGACTCTGTCTCAAAAAAACAAATAAACAAATAAAAAAATAAAGGTTATAGCTCACTGGTAAAGTGCCCCTGGGTTCAATTCCCAGTACAGCAAAGCAATAACAATAAAGGCAGTGGAAAGGGTAAACAAATTGTGGTATTCGTATTTTCTCAATAGAATGCTGCACAGATATGGGAAACTACATGCCACAACATGGATAAATCTCACAAATGTGAAGAGAATGAAGAGAAACCAGTAAAAGGCAAGAGACAAAGTGTGCATAAAGTATGACGTTATTTAGTATGAAATCAGGCAAACTAATCTCTGATGTTTGAAGTTAAGGTAATGGTCATCCATGGTTGAGGGTGGGGAAGGGACTGGAAGGCATCAGAAGAGAACTTCTGGAGGTGCCCTTGATGTTCTGTTCTAAGCTTGCTATTCTGTACGTGGTTATATCTAATTTGTTAGAATCAGAACACTGTGCCCTTATAATTTCTGCACATTTCTACATATGGGCTGTATATCAAGACAATTAAAATCATCAATTCTATACCTCATGGTTACATGTCATACAAAATAATTAGAAGCTATACTTTCAGATCTTCAATAATATCATAGGCCCAAATGAGAAAAGTTAAATGCATGCCATGATGTTATTTGAGGTCCACAGAAATAATAATTACAAGAAAAGTAATATGCAAAGTTTAAATGACAAAGTTGATTTACAGAGAAGCAGATGGGATGGAAGGGATTCCTAGGAGAAGCGTTATCTTTAGTTTTGTCTTGCTTTCAATATGGTTTTTGAGAAAGGCATGCAATGTTATAGTTTAAAAAATTACATGCATATGCACATATATCTTTTAATTTCAGAGCATGTGATGACTTGCAAAATAAAAATTAAAAGAGAAGATTTAAGGATATAAAAACTGACTATGGGAAATCCCAAAGCTGTTTTAATTAACAATTTTAAAGTTTAAAAGAATATTTGCCTAGCAAGTGAAGGAAGAGATCACGAAGAAGAGCCAAGGACACCATGACACTTTGGAAGCTGTTTCTCTCCTATAAGTGAATATGGCCCTTCATTAATGACTTTTTCCAATCTACTACTTTTCTATCATTTATTTGCTCCCCTTGGTCCAAGTATACCTATGTATGTAGAATTGAAATGAGGATTTTGCAGCCCAAGGTACAGATTAATTATTATAATTGCAATGGTTTCAGTAGAAGCCTAGAGAGAAATGATCTCAAAATGCAAATAACATCATCCCTTTCAACAACAAATTATAGCACTTTTGAGTGACCTGACATTTTAACTGCATAGTAAAATGAGGGCTACAAAATGTAGACACCAACCATAACTTTCATGATATATTCTAACTTCACGGCACTGGTTTGTAATGCATGGTCTTTTTTTTATGGGAGATTAAAAGAGAAAATGATTTCTCTACTCACTATACTTGTGACACCAAATGTGTGGGTTTTCTCCAGTACTCTGTAGGATATCCTACAATTTAATTATGATGTGACCTGGAGTTACTGCAGATTCCGTAGGTAAAGGGCTCTCACCAACAAGACTCTCTCCTCAGTTCAAATGCCAGTTACAAGTGTTGGGTTCCCCATTTCTGACTTAGCTAAAAATTGGGGGTCTCCACAATCCCTTCTTGTGTTTTGTAATTTGCCACAATGGGTCATAGAACTCAGGGAAACATTTACCACTTTGATATGAGAGATATCATAATGATACTAACCAACAGTCAGATGAAATAGCAAATAGGGCAAAACCCAGGGAAGGGGTGTGGCCCAATTCAGATGTGCCGCCACCTTCTCTGTACCTTGATGTGTATAATTACCCAGAAGCATGGGACTCTCTCAGACCCATTGCCTAGGGTTTTACATTTCATAGGCATGATCAATTAGATCATTAGACACTGGTGACTACCTTAAGCTCCAATCGTTTTACCTTCCCCAGAGGTTGGGGACCATGGAGCTGAAAATTCCAACCCCCTAATGATGCCTTAGTCTCGGCAGAATCAGTCTCTTTCCTGTGTAATGCCAGCTTCATGGGACCCCAGTAGACCTCCAGGAGCTGAATCTGATGCAATCACACAAGAGTCATTATTGCAAGCTCGAGCCTGAACTCACAACCATTCCCGATGCAGCGGTCCCAGGGAGTGAGTTCCAGGCCTTAGTTCAGTGAGGATTATAGGTTTTGGGGGGGATACTCTATGCTCCACAATATCACACAGCAAATCATTTCACACCATGGGAAAGTCAAACAACAACTCTTAACATTGATTATCACATTCACTGGTGGGAGCAAGTTGGGTAGGGGTGATTGGTTAGTACAAGAGGGGGATTCCTTTGAACTGAGTGGTTTAATCCTTGAGGGGTGTAGAAACATGCTAAACTACATGGTTTTTCAACACGTTATCAACCACCATAAACTATGGGGGGTTGGCTGGGGGTCACCTGGCATCCCAGGTATTTTCCCTGTCTCATGCTGATTGGTGGTTGCTAGGTTGTTGCTATGGGTCCTCACCTAGCCTGACTGAGTCAGGGACACCTGGAGCTGCAGATCTCTCCTTTTATTTGCAGACAAACAACTCAACAGGGAGGGTATGTGCCTAGGAGTGCTCTGTGGGTTTTTCCATGGACAAGGGTCAGGCCCCCTTCCTTGGACAGGCTTTGCTCTGAGGTAGTGGCTGGTTTCTCAAAAATGGAGTCACATCACTGCAGATATTTAGGGATCCCAACTGTCAATCTTCTCATTAGCATACAAAAAGACATTTGTTTTAGTCAGATTTTTTCACTGCTATGACTAAAAGATCTGACCAGAACAATTATAGAAGAGAAAAAGGTTATTTGTGGGCTCACAGTTTCAGAGGTATCAACCTATAGATAGTAGGCTCCCTTCCTCAGGGCTCTAGTGATGGCAGAACTTCATGGTAGAAAAGTGTCACCAAATATGTACCCCAAAGGCACATCCTCAATGACCCATGCCAGCCACACCCTACCCACCTACAGTTAAGGACCAATTAATTCCTATCAGAGGATTCATTCACTGATTAGGTGAAGGCTTTCCTGACCCAATCATTTCTCCTCTGACTATTCTTGCATTGCCTCCCACATGAGCTTTTGGGGGACCATAACAACACTCATCACTCCATCATCCAAAGGTTTTAGAAGCTCATGGGTTAGAAATAATGGGCGGAGTCCAAATACTAGAATAAAAGATTTCCTGTCACTCAGGACATTTCAAGGGTTTTAGGAACTTGTATCAGGAGCTAGGGCAGGGGGGAGTCCAAATATGTATTTATTATCATGTCACAGAGATCTATTTCTCAAAACAGCATTTAAGTCTCTTCAGTGGAGGACCTAAGCTTTGAAATTCTCTTCTTTTTCTATCTCTGTAAAAAATCACTTTTGTGGGAATCTTGGGCATTCAGGATCCTCTTAGCAGGTCTCATCCGGGCCACTTGAGAGATTTTAATGAGTAGAGAGGATTCATAAAATAGTTTCTCAGGAGTAGGATTACATGTTTATTTTGTACATATGCCCAGAGGCTTTGCAATGAGTGCATTTTTATAATTCTAATAGATTTTCAAGTACTGCCTATTCTTTTTTTTTTCCTATGCTAATAGCCAGAGGCTATTGAGATGGGAGTAATTTTAGAAAACCCTGAATAAAAACAAACAAACTAAACATTCCTGCCAATTTGTGAATCAGCCAAACATCTCAGTTGCCAGTTTTATGTTATTTTTCCGTTTGTTTAATTTATCTGGTTTGTCAATAAGTTAAAATCAAAACACCAGGAATGATGTCCAGTTTATCCCTCCTGTTTTCTGCTGTCTTTAACTGGCAAGATCTACTGAAATCCAGATGCCAATATAACTTAAAATCGTAGTTTGAAAAAAAAAATAAGACAAACTCTTAAAGACAGTGGCAGCAAGGAAGCTTATTTTAAAAAATACAGCAAAGAAACAATATTTTAGGGTGTGTCTCTCTTATTTCCTGCTGTCTGAGGCACTCAGTTTTAGCTTCAAATGCTCTACCTTTTTAGTCAAAAACAGAAAGGTGGTATTGATACTTAAGGTTGACAAAATATGATGAAAGGTAACCAGCAAACTCTGTATTCAGTCCTTAATTCTATATTCTAGAGAAATTTCTTCAATTAGGAAGGGATTGAGACTAGCAAAATCTCTGGTTTCACTGCCATTATGAGCCCATTATGTGATTTCAAGAAACCCATTCAAGTCTCCTTGCTTGTTTTAAATACCTTCTGTCCTTTGTGTTCTCAAAGGGCATTCTACACATACTTACATAGTCAAGAATATTGCTTTGTGTGTTCTGTTTCTTGGGTTCCAACCTTGGTACCTGTTATGGTTTGTATGAGATGTCTCCCAGAGTCTCCTGTGTTAATGTTGGAATGTTCAGAGTGAAACAATTGGATTGCAAGAGCCATAATCTAACCAGTCCTTACTAGTTTGAATGGATGAACTGAGTGGTAACTGTAGGCAGGTAGGGCATGGCTGGAGAGAGTGGCTCACTGAGGGTGCACCCTACAAAGGTTTACTTACTCTGCAGCCCCTTTCTCTTCTTTCTGCTTCTCAGCTGCCATAAACTGAGCAGCTTTACTCTACCACCCTTTCATCCTGGTGTTCTGCCTCCCTTGGGCCCAAAGTGATGGAGCTGACCAACCATGGACTAAATCTCTGAAACAGCCCCAAATAAACATTTCCTCCTCTGTGTTGTTCTTGTCATGTATTTTAGTAACAGCAACAGAAAACGAACACAGTGCCTATCATGTGTGCACAGAACATGAGAGATAGGGTTGACTTCTGAAGGACCACTTGTGATATTTTTTATTCATCGTTGGGAAGTTCAGACTTGCTTTCTGAAGGTTTGGTAATTGAGTCTGCTGAAATAAATGGACAATAGACAGATTAACAGGAGAAAAAGCATACAGATCCATTTAATGTGCAGAGGACCTGTTCAACTCAGGAGCTTGAAGAGACACCAGATGGTGGAGGCTTAAGACTCTTCCCACAGGTGAGAGGGAAGTGAGGGACTGAAGTCAGTTTTAGAGAGGGAGTGTTTCACTTAGCTTTTCTGTCACTGTGACCAAAAGAACTGACAAGAAAAATATACAGGAGGAAAAGTTTATTTGGGCTCACAGTTTCAGAAGTCCGCTCATAGATGACTGACTCCATAGTTTGGGGCCCAAAATGGTAGAGGGCATGTTAGAGAAAAAAATAAGGTTGACATCAGGAAAGGGTGGGGAGAGAGAGAGAGAGAGAGAGAGAGAGAGAGAGAGAGAGAGAGAGAGAGAATGCTCTGATTATCAGAGACAAAATGCAAACTTCAGAGGCAGACGGCTGTAACCTGTTTCCTCCAACCACATCTTACCTGCCTACAGCTACTCCTGAGTTCATCCATATCAGTGGATTACTCTACTGATTAGGTTACTTCTCAAATAATCTGATCATTTTATCTCTGAAAATTTTGTCACACACTAGCTTTTGGGGGACACTTCATATCTAAACCATAATAGGTAGTAAATTATTTTTAGGGGAAACAAATGGGCCCAGACTACCTAAAATGGTGTGGGAGAAAGTCCCAGTGGACCCTAGATGGGCTATTTTATTTTCAGCCTGTACTCCAGTGGTTAATCCTTCCTGGTTAATGAGATTTCATAGGAATTACGTTTCTTTTGGGAAGAGAATTTCCTTAGTCAGATAAAGCAACTTCAAAGAAGGCCTCTCCCTATATTTTGGAAGAGGATCAGATATGATCTAGGGTAAGAGATTTAGAAGAAGGTCAGCAACCCAGTTCTGAGATAGTCTCTTGAGCTCAGCAAGTCAGAGCACCACACTTTGGAGTATCATTTCTGAGTCCCATCAACACATCACCACTTCCATGTGCAGTTTCTTGTTCTCTCACAAATCCTCCAACTTTATTTTTGCTCCTCATTTTTACACTTACTTAGAACCTCAAACATTATTTTTTAATCTTAAATCATTTATGTTTGATTAAATCATTCCTATTGCTTATCAGAATCTGTTTGCAGATATATGTGTATATTTACTTCACAATTAAACTGTTTAACATCAAATGCAAAAAAAAAAAAAAAAAATCGGTCCAAATACCACGTTCTCTTCTGTGGAAAGAAAATGAGTCCTTTAACTGAGACAGAATTTGCAGTTGGAAGCTGCTGTTGTATTTTGTTGCTATGGAATTACTAAAGGGAAACAGCAATCAAGAAGCAAGGCAGAATTTCACTACTGTGTAGATCATTAGCCTCAGCTGCTTGGCAGTCATTGGGAAAAAGAAAATTACAAAAACTCTTCAAGATTGTTCTAGAAAAACAGCCATTGTTTCTGAAAGTGGAAATGAGCTCTCATCAACTCTCAAGAACAGGTATTTCATTTGACTTTTTAAATATTTTCTTTCCCTGTGCGTTGCACGCCTATTAAGTAAAGCACTATCATTAAGAAAACACATGATAAAAGCGGAGATGGTCGTATAGGCTTTAGAAAGGTATGGGATCCAAGAAATTTAGATCTTTTCCTCATTATTGAACTAGAGACCTAGAGAACTGAAACAACTTGCTCAAGACAAGAATTGAAACAACACTTGACAGAGTCCACTGGCTTTTCATTATCCCTGTATCTGGCCAGAGTCAGAATCAGCTGACAATGCTTCTTACTTCCCAGATGTGAATGACCTCATTTCCATCTTTTCTGCATTGTGCTGAGCACAATGTGCTCACGAGATGTTTGTTAGATAAATGAACAATCTAACAAATTGGTGAATGATGGGGGAACCAGAGACGAAAGCTTAGGTATGAAGGGAATAGAAATTTAGAAACAGAGACATGAGACATAATGCAGTGAACCTGTATTTGGTCCCAGTACCACCTAACTTTAACTAAAGGTGAATTTAACACCGGGGAGTAGGATTTTTAACCATAGCTCTATTTGAAATGCATCAATTCAAATACACAATCTGTGATCCAGCTAGAATAACGGTGGGCTCAATGATTTCTGGAAATCTATCAAGATTAATAATCTTTCTTTAAATATCTAGAAACTAGAAGTTCCATTATGACTCCATTTTATCTTTTATTTCTTATAGTGTCTAGCTTTCTGAGGATTAAAAGGATTTTTAAATTTTTTTTGATGAATGGATAAAAAACATGTGATATAGATAGATAGATAGATAGATAGATAGATAGATAGATAGAATGGGATATTATTTAGCCTTAAATAGAATGAAAGTATGGCATTTGCTAGTAAATGGATGAAGCTGGAGACTATCATGCTAAATGAAATAAGCCAATCCCAAAGAACAAAGACCAGATGTTTTTCTCTTATATGTAGATGCTTATTCAGGACAGGATTGGCTAGGGAAGAAAAGAGTTACTTTAGATTAGGTAGAGGGGACTAATGGGAGGGGAGTAGGTATGAGGGAGGAAGAATGAATAGGTAAATGAATCAGACATTATTACCCTATGTACATATATAATTACACAACCAGTGGGATTCTACATCAGGTATAACCAGAAGAATGAGAAATTATATTCCATTATATATATCAAAGTGCATTCTTCTGTCATGTATAACTAATTAGAACAAATTTAAAAATTATTAAAAAAAGAGAGAAGATGAGGGATTCTGGGGGTCTATAAAGGAAGACATATCCTCTCCCACAGACACCCAACTGTGGGCCCCTTCTCTCTAGAGAAATCTAACTCTGTCTCCCTCTTAAGTAAAACTTGTTCTCTATGCTAAAAATAAAAAAGAAAAGAAAAAAGAAAGAAAGAAAGAAAAAAATAAGTTAGGAATTACTACTCATAGGAGGTACTTGTAATATATTATTATTTAAATTTTCTTTATGACCTTATCTTTCTAACATGTATATTATAAATATACACATACATGTATATATATAACATATATCTATATAATAACATGAAACAAGTAATATAAATATCACACATAACATTGAAGGCCTCTGGCTTTAAGTCTTAGATCTGTCATAACAATAGAGAAAATTTTAAATACATTTAATTATAGCTTCCAGATTTTAGTGGGAAGTCTGAGAATCCATAGTGGAATCCTACAAATGCAATTTCAGCTATCACTGCCTGCCTTATTAATTAAGGAAAATAGAGGATACAAACAAGATTAGATACTTCTGGATAAATACAAGTGGGATGGTATTAACTGTAGCAAATATTTTAACAAAGCAGGAGAGACAGGCATGAACTGCCGAGCTGTGTGGAGCTGTTAATGATCAAATGATCTAAAGATAATTATTTACAATGACTGGATTTTACTTATTTTTATTTTTTTGTTTGTTTATTTGCTTTGAAAAAATAGGCAACACCTGATTTGGGGCAAGAATTGCTAACATTTTCTAATATAAACATCACCAATCAATCCATCCAGATAGAGGGAATTCTTTTGGAATTAAACTAGATATGAGCAAATAAATGCTTGTATGATGTTTGAGGTGATGGAAATGCTAGTCATCTTATTTAGATCAATACACAATATATACATGTATTGAAAAATCATATTGTACCCCATAGTATGTAAAATTGTCACATGCTGGTCAAAACTTAAAAACCTTAAAATAAAATAATAAAATGTTTTGGGTTGCATAGTATAAAAGACTTAAACTTCTCACAATCCTACTTTACTATACTGTTACAATAAGAAAGTAAGGGTAAAATTTACTAAGGTAGATGTTAATAGCTTTTATCAATAGGGATTCTTAAAGCTTAGTGTAGAGTAGATTACTTTCTGAATACTCCTCATTTTGGTATACCTCTGGTGTAAGTTCCCCATCAATCATGGCAATATAAAATAAAGTGGACAAAGTTTATTTTGTAAAGGAAATATTGTCCTTTTGGGGTAAAATTATAAATGCTAGAAGTTGTTCTGCAGATGTAGTTCAGTGGTAGAGCACTTGCCTAGAATGCTTAAGGCCTTGGGTTCAATTCCCAGTACTAAAAACAAACAAAAAAATTCTAGGAAAAAAAGCAATATTTCTCAAAAGCATATTTCTAAAAACAAACAAACAAACAAAAGCCCCACTAAAACCAAAAAACAAAACCTAAAAGATTCATAGCAACCAAGCATGAATGGCCCAGTCAACAAGAGTCAGCAGGATAAGGAAACCTTCTCTGTTTCAACCCTATAAAGAAAGTAACCTGATCCAATATGGTGGAGGTTTGGGCCTACTTTTTCTTCTATTAGATGCAGTGTCTCTGGTTTAATTCCTAGGTCCTTGATCCATTTTGAGTTGAGTTTTGTGCATGGTGAGAGATAGGGGTTTAATTTCATTTTGTTGCATATGGATTTCTAGTTTTCCCAGTACCATTTGTTGAAGAGGCTATCTTTTCTCCAATGCATGTTTTTGGCACCTTTGTCTAATGTAAGATAATTGTAATTATGTGGATTAGTCTCTGTGTCCTCTATTCTGTATCATTGGTCTACCAGTCTATATTGGTGCCAATACCATGCTGTTTTTGTTACTATTGCTCTGTTTAGGATCTGGTATAGTGATGCTACCTACTTCACTCTTCTTGCTAATGATTGTTTTCACTATGCTGGGTCTCTTATTTTTCCAGATGAATTTCATGGCTGTTTTTTCTATTTCTATGAGGAATGTCATTGTGATTTTGATTGGAATTGCATTAAATCTGTATAACGCTTTTGGTAGTATGGTCATTTTGACAATATTAATTCTGCTTATTCAAGAACAAGGTAGATCTTTCCATCTTCTAAGGTCTTCTTTAATTTCTTTCTTTAGTGTTCTGTGGTTTTCATTGTAGAAGTCTTTCACCTCTTTCATTAAATTGATTCCCAAGTTGTTGTTGTTGTTTTTTTTTAGGCTATTGTAAATAAGATAGTTTTCTTCATTTCCCATTCAGAGGATTTTTCACTGATATACAGAAATGCCTTAAGACTCCTATAGCACAAGAATTAAAATAAAAAATTAATAAATGGGATGGATTCAAACTAAAAAGCTTCTTCTCAGCAAAAGAAACAATCAGTGAGGTGAATAGAGAGCCTACAGCTTGGGAGCAAAGTTTTGCCACTTGCACATGAAATAGAGCACTAATCTCTAGGGTATATAAAGAATTCAGAAAGCTAAATACCAAAAACAAAAACAAAGAAACAAAAAAAAAACAATCAATAAATTGGCCAAGGAACTGAACAGACACTTCTCAGAACATGACATACAATCAACAAAAAAATGAAAAAATGTTCAACATATCTAGAAATTAGAGAAATGCAACTACTCTAAGATTGCATCTCACTCCAGTCATAATGGCAGCTATTAAGAATACAAACAACAATAAGTGTTGGCGAGGATGTGGGGAAAAAGGTACACTCATACATTCCTGGTGGGACTACAAAATGGTGCAGTCAATACTGAAAGCAGAATGGAGATTCCTTGGAAAACTGGAATGGAACCACAGTTTGATCCAGCAATCCCATTCCTTGGTCTATACCCAAAGGACTTAAAAACAGCATACTACAGGGACACAGCCACATCAATGTTTATTGCAGCACATCTCACAATAGCTAAACTTTGCAACTAACCTAAATGTCCTTCAGTAGATGAATGGATAAAGAAAATGTGGTATATATACACAGTGGAATATTATTCAGCAATAAAAGAGAATAAAATCATGACATTTGCAGGTAAATGGATGGAATCGGAGAAGATAATGCTAAGTAAAATTAGCCAATCCCTTAAAACCAAATGCCAAATGTTTTCTTTGATAT
The DNA here is from genome assembly GCF_045843805.1 of Urocitellus parryii. Lineage (NCBI taxonomy): Eukaryota > Metazoa > Chordata > Mammalia > Rodentia > Sciuridae > Urocitellus > Urocitellus parryii. The sequence continues at coordinate 66,737,565 of NC_135532.1, forward strand.
AAGAAGATTGATTAATAGTGGGATAGGGAGGGGAAACATGGAGGATTAGATGAACTCTAGATAGGGCAAAGGGGTGGGAGGGGAAAGGAGGGGGCACAGGGTTAGAAATGATGGATGTTATTATCCAAAGTACATGTATGAAGACACAAATGGTGTGAATATACTTTGTTACAACCAGAGATATGAGAAATTGTGCTCTATTGTGTAATATAAATTGTAATGCGTAATCCATTCTACTGTCATATATAACAGATTAGAATTAAAAGATTAAAGAAAAAAAAAGCAAGTAACCTGAGCTAATGTAATGTTAACTTCTGCTTTTTGCACTATACTATTTCTTTGTTCTTGCTTAAGCTACCTTACAAAACCCCACAGTTTCGCCCCTACCAGCAGTGCACCTTTCTACTGTAGAAGGGATGCGGCCCAATTCATAAACTGCTAATAAAAGCCAATTAGATTTTTATTGCTGAAACTTTGCCCCCCACCCATGTGTAAATGTAAATATTGAAGGGGAATTAACAATGGATGAGGAAGTTAGTATTTTAACTAGAATTCAGTACATACAGCTAGGACAATGAACAAGGAAACATAAAATGTTTTAATGGCCTTGCTACTCAGTTTATGGCTATAAAAACCTACTTTGCATCATTTTTGATGGGAACATGTGCTTTAAAGTTAACCTGATTCATTTTTAATCCAATACACGTCTCCAGAACCTTTAAATGTTATATATTGCAGTAGATGGGTGCAAGGTAAATAGTCAAAATTTGGATTTTCTTAAGGATTCTTATGAAGATTGTGCATTAAAAAAAGCACTTTGTTGTCAACATCTCTACCAAAAGTCTCTGATCAGCATTCAAGTCCTATTTATATTACTCAGGTTAGTCTTCCATCTCCTCCAAAAGAAGTGGAGAAGCAGCTCCAGGCTTCTTTCCATGGACAGGCAGGTTTACATGATGGTGGTATCATTCCCACTTCAAATGAACATGAATCAAGTAACAACTGGGGATGAAAGAGGTAAGGAAAAATAGTTCCTTTTTTCCAGAGGAATAAATTCTGATAATATAAGCCATACAATTGATTTCAGTTTGGGTTGAAATTAAGATGCTGTAGTATATTGCATCTGTTTTGACAAGATGAAATGTTATAGTGTACAAACAAAAATAGGAAGGGATTTAATCAGAAAAGTATAAAATCTAAACCACCAAAGCTACTGATACCCTTCACCTTAGATGATAGAGAGTCCTGGAAAGGTTGGACATTGATGGAAAGTAGCTGGAATCCTACTTCAAGGGAAATAGGGACTTTGATCTTTACAGATTTGTGTTTTATGGGAATTCTTCTGTAAGCTAAATAAAATGCCCTAATTCATGTGTTGTACTCATAATGTAGACTAATTTCTCTAATTTATTTATTTGTCATATTTTATTGGTGCATTGTAATTGTATAATGCACATAATTACATAATGAGACATAATGGTGAGATTTGTGGTTACATATTCATACATGCACACAATACAACAATATAATTTGACCAATATCACTCCCCAGTAAGTATTTTCCCTTTCCTTCCTATCCCCCCTCTTTTATCCCTTTCCTCTATTCTACTGATTTCCCATTGATTTTTTTTTTTTTGAGATTTCCCCCACTTTTCTTTTCCTTTTTCCTCTCTAGCTTCCAAAATTTTCAATAATTTGTATGATAGCATTTCTTGGATAGAGGTGAAATAATTTTGATGATGTGAAAACAAACATATATTAGGTGCTTTAAAAATAAAGCAAATGTAAGAAAAAAAGTCTATGAACATAATGCCTAAACATGTATTCTATTACGAGTATGAATCTTCTTTTTCACGAAAAGGAAAGAAATTCTTTTCCTTTTTGGTTTCCTCATTCAACTACAGAAAAAATAATAATTTTTTTTCTAGGTAGGTGCAGTCACTTGATAAGTTTTAAAGTTTCATTTCTTCGAGAAGCCATTAAGGACTTATAGTATAATTTTGTAATTATAGTTAAAACATTTTAAAACTTCATACTGTTTAAAATACATTAGAAGCTATTATCTTATGTTTCTTTTCTAGTTTCTTCTAATTATGTACAAAATCATGATTTAACCTGATTTTGCCCAAGTGATGTGTTTGGTAGATATATGATGAGGAACTATTAATTCTTTTAAAACCATAAATGTTATTTTGGAATGGTGAAATAATATTTCTTTGACACACAAAGGTAATTGAATCCAGCTATCAAATGCCCATAATTACACAACCTTGGAATAATGTTACATTGTTTTGAGAGTTACAAAGGATGCGGGGGAGGATAATGGCAAAGATTTCTATACCTAATTAATCACTCATCAGAGTTATTTGTCTCAGACTAGATAAGTACCACTGGTTATATAAGAAAACAGACTGAGAAGACTTTAGAAAAGATAAAATGCTTGTAAGAATTATAGAATTATTTTCAACTCTCCAAGTGAAATAATTTTCAGGAGCATATTCCATAAAGTTTATGCCTCAAATTCCCTTTACAACATCTCTGTCAACCTACTCAATCTTTGCTCACATTCTTCCATGAGAGAAAACTCACTGTCTTAACAGCCCAATTTGAGGTGGTACAGTGTTTAGTTCCTTTGATTGATTTGAAACCTACATTTCTCAGCTTCTCTCATATGGGTCAGAACACACAAGAAATTGAGGACTCATTCTCTACACTCCTCCACCATCCCTCACCTCCATCCTGCCATCCTGCTGTTTGCACTAACTCACATATTTCTCCCCTCTCTCTCTTTCCCTGAAATTAAAAAAAAAAGAATACATATTATTCTGAAAGGTGTGTTTCTATTTGTGTCAGTGGAATAAACATTAATAAATAATGAGATGTCTATGCACTTCTTCTCTGTAGAAGTTTATTCACTGACTATATCTATATCTATATCTATATCTATATCTATATCTATCTATCTATCTATCTATCTATCTATCTATCTATCTATCTATCTATATATATATATATAGGACCAGTTGATAGATAAACTAAACTTGCCATAAGCAGCATAACACAATGGGTAGGTGTAAACACTCTGAACAGAAAAAGTTGTTTTAAATTCTGTTGTTGCCATTTACCAGTTGTTATGACCTTGACAAGCAGTACTTTCCTGAATTTGTTGTCCTTATCTCCAAGGTGGGGATCATGAGAGTATAGTCAGACTTCTGTATCCATGAATTCAACAACCATAGAGCAATAATATTCAGGAAAAATTGCATCTGTACTGAACACAGACAGACATTTTCTTGTCATTATTTCTCAACTAAAATAAAGTATAACAAATATGTACATAGCACTTGTGTTAGATATTATAAGCAATCTATAGAAGGTCTAAAATATTCAGGGGAATGTGCAGAGGTCATAAGCAATACCACATTGTTTTATCCAAGGAACTTGAGCATCTGCAGATTTTGGTACCCATGGGAGTATGAACTTTTTCTTAGTGTTGATTTTTTTTTATTAAGGTTTGAATGATACATAACAAAGCATTTAGAATAGTGTCTGGCACATAGCAAATATTCAATAAATGTTAACAATTAGTGTTAGAATACATGGAGGTGAGAAGAGAGAATCAGGAGGGGAGAGGACTGAGAAAGAAGAGAGCACATGGGAGTAGAGAAAGCATTGACATGATCATGCAAGTCGTGGGCCTCACGCTCTCTCCTCCTTAGCTTCATTCCTGGAATTGCTCCTCCAAGATGGCTCAGCTAAGAGCACTGTGGCAAGTGTGGAATACACTAAAAAGTCCAGAGGATCATATGAGATGATGTACAACGACAATGCCCCCCAACAACAGCAGATGGGTTTTCATTGAAACTTCTTTCATCCATTTTTTTTAGAAAACATTTTTATGTTCATTTTTGATGAGTTAATATATTTATATAGTTCAAAAATTATGAAAACATAAGCAGACAGGGAGAAAGTTTTTTACCCACTCTGTTCCCTAACCACCCAGTTCCCACTTTAGTAATCACCATTTGATTCGATTTTCAAATGAGAAGCTATTATTGGGCCAGCAATAGAGGTTCATTTTTTTATCCGCAGCTTTGTGATTTGGAACTCAGGGATGGCAAAGAGGTGGTTTTGAGATATGCTTTCCAAATATGTCTTTGTTACTTGTTCTTTTTTTTTTTTTTCAATTCTTAACAGTCAGACACTTATTCCCCTTGAGTAAATTTTGGAAACTGAATAAATCTTTTGAGGATGCTGCTTTGTTGTGTTCGCTTGTCAAGATTTTATGTATTTCATGCTGACTGTATACATTATCTATACCATAACAGAAAATCTGTTATGAAGGATAACCAGATATGTTATATTTCATGTAGCCTTTGATCTATGAATTTGTCTCAGACTTGTGTTTCATGAAAGGAAAAAAAAACCCAAAAACAAAAACCCAGCAGCTTGATACAGTTTTATCTATCAAACCTAGCTTTTTTTTTTTTAACAAAGTCTGAGGAAACCAAATCATATTACGTTGGTCTGATTTGACTTTTCCAGGCAGTATATAGAAGGGTAAAAGGTCTCTGATTCTATCAAATATGCCCTCAAAAATAAATCTTGTGATTTGTTCATCTTCTCTCCATCTATCAAAATGAAACTAATAAACAGTCCCAGATGCAGAAGTAGAAAAATGGAAAAAAAATTTTTCCTGCACCAACCCAGTGAAAACTAATATCTACCAGAAAAGGAGCCGATTGTCAGCTGCTCCTCACACCAGCTCTATTCACTTAAAAAAATAATTAACAGGAGTTAGAGAATGGTAGTATAAACCCTTCTATTAGCAGAGGTTTGCTGGTACATATTGGATTTAACCTAAAAGTTAAAATGTGGAGATACACTGGACTGGTGAATTATTCTCTTTATGCTGCTCTGTGGTAAAAATTACTCTATAAGCTTGGACTTTATAGCTGCATAATGTTTTAATGAATGTGTGTAGGGTGTCCCTCAGGTAAGTAAATTGGGTTTTCTCCATTTCAGTGTTTTGCTAGTTGTCTCAGTTCCCTCTCTTGTATAACATCATTAAGGTAGGAATGGTCAAGATGATATACCAGAAACTCTGATTCCAAAATGAAGGTGGACATATGTATTAAATGAATACAATCTTGCCATGTGTCCATGTAGGGTTGGAGGGTCTAGTGTGAGGAGGTTTCTGCTTTTTACAGTCATTCAAGGACCTGTACTGTCAGAGGGTCCACCTTCTTGTGGTTGCACACAACCCCCTTAGTTATCACAGCAGGGAAAAGGAGTGCTTGATACCTCACACCTATTCTTATGTGCTTCAGCCTGCCACACATTGTTACTACATTCTGCTTTCTAGTCATCAAATCAAATAGTAAGTTGACTTCATCTATTGTATGTGAAACACATTCACCTCCTCCTCAAGTCTACCTCCAGGCGACTTCCGGTTTCCATCTTTGTGACCACTCAGGCCATTCATCATAACCTTGAACTCAGTCCTTGCAATTTCTGCGTGATTCACAATAGTCCTTACACCAGGTGTGAATGTGATTTGTCTTGGTCTAGCCATGTTAAAATAAAAATAGAAGTTAGTTGCTCTCTCCCTGAGTGTATTGTGTGTTTGTTCACACATGTGCATGTATTCACACACACATACACACAGAATACAGTGGCAGCACTGGGGATGAGGAAAGGGAGTAACTATAATAAACATTCCTCCCTGAGTGAAAGACTAGAAACACATCACTATGTAAATTTATGAGCACCTATTGGGCAGGCATCATGGGGTGAGGAAATGTCAGCTTTTGCTGTAATCATAATGCATTTAAAAGTAACACTTAAATTAAAAAAAAAATCTTGATTACTCAGAGCAACAGATAGTCATCCTCACTCTAGGATATATCCAAGAACCAGAATGTTCCATGGTTTGGCACTGATTCTACTCTTTGGGAAAAGCTCTTTTCTTTATTGGATTCCATAAACCGTGACTTTGCCTTCTTAGCAGCTTCTTTGCCTTTATCCTGGCCACCTTAGAGGCTGAGAGTTGGAAATATGCCCACGTTTAGGGTGCATAACTATTTTAGTCTACTTCCTGCTTAAGCAAGTTTTGGGAACCTAACTTGGGTTATTTTTGTCAATAGGTCATAGAAATTTTTGAGTGGGAGAGATGTCCAGGCCTTAACTTCTCTGACACTATAAATTTCACAAAATTTATTACATAATCTATTTTTATTTTAATCATTTCCAAATTCCAGAAACTACAGTCATGGTCCTTTTTGAGATGTATTTTACAGATTTGTTATATATCTTTGTTTTTTCTCTCTTAATAATAGCGAGTGGCCTTCTGTGGACAACCTTTTCCCTTAGTCTTGTCTTTCCCCTGAGTCTCTTCACCCATTGTCAAGTTTTACTATGCACTTTGTCCACAGTCTGATCTTTCACCTGTGGCTGATTTATACAATGAGAGGTCTCAGCAATAGGGGCGGAAGGCCAACTTCAGAAGGAGTGGGAAGGTCAAATGAGGTTGAACTTTTGGCACAAGTGAATTTTATTGGACTTTATCAATTTTATTACTTCCTCTTTGGGATTTCAAAGTAGTTGTTCTTCCAATATTGCAAAATTCTGATTGCTAAATTTTTTTTCTCAGTCATTTTTGCTTCCATGCTGGTCATTTTTTAAAAAAATTTGCAAATCTTAAAATAATCCAGCTTTTTTAAAAAATTTGCAAATCTTAAAATAATCCTGCTAATTGTTGTTTCTCAAATGTCTTTCTCAAGGCCAGAGTCTCTCAACCACAGCCCTTTTAACTTTCAGGCTGGAAATTTCTGTATTGTGAGAGGTTGTGACAATTTAAAATGTCTCTAGACATTGACAATGCTCCCAGAGGGACAGAAATTTCCCAGGTGAGAAGCACTGTTTCAGAGTCACTGCACACTGGGTATGTTGTTTGCTCTATGAGGTGTATGTAGCGGGTATCATTTCAAATTAATGTTTTATCATGGCAGCTTCTGTTGTCATTTTTATTTTTTTCTGGTGACATGAATGCCAAGCCAATGTGACATATTTTAGGTTTTTGTAATGTGAACACTCAAGTTACATGATGATTTCTATATTAGTCAGGGTGATTCTGGCCTCAATAAAATAAAAGTTTATTCCACACACTCTCATTTTAAATGTTGACTGCATTGGCAGGGTGAGATGAGGATGTGTCTGGTCCAAAGTCACTCCAGTACCCAGGGTGATGGATGTTCAACTATGTTAAAATTGGACCATCCAGAACGTGTAGCCTTTCTCAATAGAGGAGGCAGCAGAATATCTGAGACTGGTCTCTTCCCAATTCCCTCCAGATCTTTTATTATGTTTTATTCTCAAAATAACACTTGTCAATTTTACTCACACTCCTTTGACCACATGGCATTATCTAGCTACAGGGAATAGTACCTTTTATGCCCAAAACGACAGGAGGATACAATATTGTTAAGTATTAGCAATATCCACTGTAACTTGTCAACAAAGGAATTTTAAATTTTTATAGTTAACATAGAGTAAAATTGAGTCTTTTTTTAGGTGTGATGTTTTAACATATGCATTAATTACTATATCTACTATCAAAGTCAAAATACAGGACTGATCTATCACCTCAAAAAAATTATCCCATGGTGCTCATTGCAGTCTCCCTCTCCCTCATCTTCAACCTCTATGTTTGACTTTTTAGAAAGACACATAAATAGAATCATATAGCATGTAGTCTTTTGGAACTGGCTTCTTTGATTCAGCATAATGTCTTTGATTCATTTGTGATATTGTGTGTACAGTGTGTTGTGTCCCTTCATATTCTATTTCATGGATGTACCAATTTGTTTATCTATACACTCTTTGAGGGATATTTGGGTTACTTACAGCTTTAAAAAATTATGATTAGAACTATTATAAACAGTTATATTCAGAGTTTTTGGCATAAATAACTTTTCAGTTTTTTAGGGTACAAATACATAGGAGTGGGATTTCTGAATCACATGATGAGAGAATGATTAACTGTATAACACACAGTATAAACTGTTTTCCAAAGTGGCTGCACAATTTTGCATATCACCATGCATTAGTCAGGTCAGGCTCCTACAACAAAATATTACAATTTGGTGGCTCAACAACACACCCTCGTTTTTTTTTTTTTTTTCACAGTTCTGGAAGCTGGGAGTCTAAGATCAAGGTCTAGCCAATTTGCTAACTTATAGAGAGGACTCTCTTCCTTCTTTCTCATGTCTTCACTAGTGGAGAGGGGAGTGAGCAAGCTCTCTGATGTCTCTTCTTAAGGACACTAGTCATGGTGAATCAGTCAACACCATTATGACCTCATTAACTTTAATTCCTTCCTTAGAGGCCACTTATCCAAACATAGCCATAGTGGGGATTAGGGTTTTAATATAGGGGTTGTGAGGGGGAAACAAGCATTCAATCCATAACTAGAAATGAATCAAGTTCCAATTGTTCTGTATCTTCCCTGGACCTTGTTCTCAGATTTTTAAAAATTTAGTCATTCTAATAGGTATTCCGTGTTATCTCAAGGTAGTTTAACTTGTATTTCCCTAATAGCTAAGGATGTTGAACATCTTTTCATCTTTTTACCTGTTTGGTAAAATGTTTGTTCAGATATTTTGTTTAATTTTTTATTGAGTTGTTGATTTTTCACTATTAAACTTAAGAGCTTTAAGAATATATATATAATACGAGTCTTTTGTTGGAGATGCAAATATTTTCTTATTCTCTATAATAAGTTTTTTTCTGTTTTCACAGAACAGAATTTTTAAATTCTGAGGAAGTTTATCATTTTTTAAACTTATGTACCACTCTTCTGGTGTATTGAAGAACTCTCCGTAGGTCATGAAAATTTTTTCTCCAGGTCATGAACATTTTTCTTTATGTTATATATTTTAAAAAATTATATTTTTATGTTTCACTTACTCTGTAATATAGTTCATGTTAAATTTTTTATACAATATTAAATTTAACACAAGATTCTTTTTCTTGGTTTGTGGATTGTTGTGGACTGAATGTCTGTGTCCCCCTGAAATGTATATGTTGAAGCTCAAAGTCATAATGTGATGACATTTGGAGGTGGGCTTTTGAGAGGTAATTAGATTTCAAAGAGGTCAGGAGAGTCGGCCCCATGATGGGACTGATACTCTTCTGAAAAAGGGATATCAGTGCTCTCCTTTGCTCTTTTTACCATGTGAGGATACAGCCAGAAAACAGCCCTCTATGAGCACGAAGGAGACTCTCATCAGGACTTGAATATGCTGGCACTGTGATGTTGAATTTTCCAGCCCCCAGAACTGCTGTTTCAGATACTCAGTCTATGGTATTTTGTTACAGAAGTTCCAGCTCAGACTTGGATACATAATTTTTTCATCAGTATTCGTTGAAAATAGCATCCTTCCTCCATTGGATTGGCATTGGACCTTTGATAAAAGATGTAGATCTGTTTCTTGAGGTTCTATTCTGTTTGATGCATTTTGTTCTTATCCTTATACCACACTGACTTGAATTCTGTAACTTTATAGAAAAATCTTAAAATTGGATATGTGATTACTTCAAGATTATTTTTTCCCCAAAGCTATTTCAGTTTTTCCCTTTGCCTTTCCATTTAAGATCAGTTTATCTATATGAAAAACACTCTTGCTAGGATGCTGACTTTTTCAAAATTAATGCAAAATTAGTGCATTATAGATATATTTTAAAACCCTATAAATAAATAGAAGAAATGCCAGTAGAATAAACAGAAAGGGAACAGGCAGAGGGAAGAGAGGGAAAAGTGAAGTACTGGGGACTGAATTAGAGCCAATGAGATTACACACTTGTATACTTATGTCAAAATGAACCCCCATATTATGTAAAACTATAATGCACTAATAAAAATTAATGAAAAATTGCATTAAATCTGTACATTGATTTGGAAAGAATTCTTCTTTTTAACTATGATGAATCTTCTTTTCCACAAAGAGTATTCTCTCCATTTACTTTGCTCTTTGATTTTCTTTCATTATGTTTTGTAGTCATCTGCACACAGGTTCTGTTCATGCTTTGTAGATTTATACCAAAATATTTCAAGATTTTTAAGGTAATGTAAATGTTATATACATTAAATATTTTGGTTTCTATTGCTCATTGCTACATTAGAAATTGAGTTAATTTTTATGTGTTGACCTTATATTTTAAAATCTCACCAAACTCACTTACTGTTCTAATTTTTTAAATTGACTTCTTAAAGATTTTTTTTTAGGATTGCTCTACATATAATTATGTCATCTGAGAATAGGGAAGTTTAAATTTTTCCATTTAAATTTATTTTTTAATATTTTTTAAAAACTTATTTTTTCTTGTCTTATGGTGACAACTTGATCTTTAAGTCCATGGCTGTATTAGTTTCCTATTGGAGCTATAACAAATTAACACAGTCTTAGTGACTTAAAAAAAAAAAACAAATTTATTATTTTACAGTTTTAGAGATCAGACCCCTAAAATGAATCTCATTTTGCTAAAATCAAGAAATTGATTGAGAGCAGGTCTGCCTTCCTTTTTGGAAGTTGTGGAAGAGAATTGTTTTTCTTTCTTTTCTAGTTTCTAACGGCTGCCATACTCCTGGGCTCCTGGCCCACTTTCATTTTTCGACATTAACAACATAGCTTCTTCAAATCTGTCTTTGCCTCTCACTTCCCTCCTTCTTTATTCCACTTAACAAGACCCTTGTGATTCTATTGGGCCTACTCATGAATAACATAGGATTCCAATCTCATGGTTAGCTGATTAGCAACATCAATTCTATCCACAATTTTAATTTTCCTTTATCATATAATCTAACATAATCACAATTTCTGGGGATTAGGCCATGAATATCTTTGGGGAGCCCTTATTTTGCATACCTCAGTAGTATTGAGAGCATATGTTTTTGCTTCATTGTTCCTGAACTTAGGGGAAAAATATTTAGTCTTTTAGCAAAGGTGCCTTGTTAGCTGTGAATTTTTCTGGACGCCTTTTATAAGGTTAAAATTCCTTTCTATTCCTAGTTTCCTGAGAGTTTTCATTAAGAATGGATGTTTGATTTTGTCAAATGATTTTTATGTATCACTTGTCCTAATTATGTTTTATTTTTCTTTTGACTCTTAATATGTTGCATTACATTGATTGAATTCACGTATTCATTCAGCCTTGTGTTCCTGGAATAACTCCCTTTCTCATTATATATTATTCTTTTTATGTATTTCTGAATTCAATTTGACAGTGCCTCATTGAATATATTTTTCGTCTACTTTTGTGAAGGATATTGATTTTGATATCAGAGTCATGCTGACCTCATAAAATAAAAAGGGGAGCTTTCACTCCTACTTGTTGAAAGTAATTACATAGAATTGATATGACTTCTTCTTTAAATATTCAAAGGAATCCACCAGTGGAATTGTCAGGGCCTTCTGCAGATACTATTCTATCATTTTAAACTATGAATTCAGTTACTATAATAAAGGACTGTTCAGGTTATTGATTTCCTCTTATGTGAGTTTGGTAAATTTGTCATCCTCAAGGAATTGGCCACTCAAGTTGCCAAGTTTATGTGTACTGTGTTGACTGTAGAATTCCTTTATTTTAATATCTGTGGAGACTACTGATAGCTCCTCTTTCACACTGCATTCATAATCCGTGTTTTCTCTTTGTAAGTCTTGCTAGACCTGCATCAATTTTATTTATCTTTTCAAAGAATCAACTTTTAGTTTATCTTCTCTATTGTTGCTCTTCAGTTGTACTAATGTCTCTTATCTTTATTATTTTCTTTCTTCTGCTCATATTCAGTTCATTTTGCAAGTTCCTTAAAGCAAAACCTTGCTGATTTGTAATAATTCTCTTGCTTATTACCAGCATTTAATGATATCAGTTTCTCTTGAAGGGCTCTTTAGTTGCATCTCACATCATGATATGTAGTGTTTTCAATTTTGTTCACCTCAAAATATGTTATAATCTCTCTTGATACTTCTGCTCAGATACATGGGTAATTGGTAAACACACTGTTTAATTATGTGTTTGGAGATTTATCAGCTATCTTTCTATTGAGTTTTAGTTTAATTCTGTTATACTCAGAAATTAGAATTTAGATGACATAGATTCTTTAAATTTTTTTCCTAAGATTTGTTCCATGTCCTTGATGTTTTTTGTTTTTTTTTTTTTTTTTATTTTGATGACTGTTCCATGTGCACTTGAAAATGATGTGCTTTGGTTTGGTACTGGATGAGGTGTTCTATAAATGTCAATTAGTTACTGTTGGTTGATAGTGTTGTTCAGCTTTTCTTCTCCTTTCTGATATTCCTCTTATTTACTTTGTTTATTATGGGAAAAGTATTGTTGAAATCACCAGTTATAATTGTAAATTAGCCTATTATCCTTTCTATTCTATTACTGTTTTGTTTCATATGTTATGAGATGCTGTTTTAGATGCAGGCATATTTAGGATTTTTTTTTTCTTTCAGTTAAATTAACTCTTTTATCAGTATGTAATGTTCCTCTTTATCACTGGAAATTTTCCTGACTCTGATATCTACTCTGTCAAATATTAATATAGCTACTCCAGTTTTCTTTTGTGTTAATAGTATATATCTTTCTTTTCTTTTGCTTTAAAACAGTTTGAATCTTTATATTTAAAGTAGACTTCTTATAAGCAGTAGATTGCACCATCCTTTTAAATCTATCCCAATAGTCTATTTTTTTTTAATTGGGAGTTTAGTGCCTTTACAATTCATGTACTTACTAAGATGGTATGTTTAGAAATACCACCTTGCTTGTTTTCTGCTTGTCTCCTGTGTTCTTTGTTCCCATTTTCTGCCCTTTATTTATTTTCTTTTATTAATTCAGCACTATCTTACGTCTCCACTTATCTCCTTTGTTGTGTGACCTACTGTAACTCCTTGTTTCTTGTTTTAGCAGTCACTTCTTGTATTTTGTGGTTTCAGTATGAGTTCAGTTTTTGGCCTTTGTATTGCTCCTTGGATCATGTTTGATCCTATATCTGGGAACTTGGAAGTGCTGTAGCCCTTATTTCCATTCTTTCAGGCATTTTTATTCTATTTAAAGTGTGATGCAGGCAGTAGTGAGCCCAGAAATATATATTCCGTTTTAGAGAATAACTCTCTTGAGCTTCCTTCTTTCCAGAATCCCCTTGACAGTTTCTGGATCCCTGAGGTCTGCATTTTACCTCTTCTGGCCCAAACTTGAGACTTCAGTTTTTTCACTCTGTTGCTTCATACCTCCTGCAACTGCATCTGGAGACCTGCTGATGGACAGACCAAGAAAGAAAAAGCCAAAAATCAAAAAGGCACTCTCCCCATGGTGTTGGGACCATAGGTATTCTGGTAAGATGAAAGGATTCTCCTCTCTGAGTTTTGAATTCAGTCCAGCCTCCTGCTGCAGCTGATTCTTTGGAGGCTCAGGCAAAACAAACAAAAAACTTCTATGGAATTTGCTTCAGTTTGTGACCCCTTTCTCGTTGTTCCTCAGACCAGCAAGCTAGGATAACTCTTGAAGCTTGTTTTGTCCACACCCAGCTGCATCTAATTCTAACCTAGGTTGTGCAGGGGGTGGGGGTAGTATACCTTGAGGGGGTTGGGAACTCATTGCAGGTTTGAAGGTACCCAGAATGTGGGCCTTATTTCCCAATTTGCCTGCTCTCATCTACTTTTCAGAGTCCTGAGAGGGTTGTTCCACAGGTGCTTGTGTTTGTATTTAGTAGAAGCTTGATAGAGTCTTACTCAATCTTGCCTGGAACCAGAAATGCATTAAAGGATTCTGAGTAATGGATTTTTAAACACAGCAGCAGGAGTGAATGGTGGGGATATAAAAGGCAGGAGAAAGGATTTGGACCTGTTCTTGTTTGAATTTCCATTTAGGAAAACTAAAGTTCCTAGCCATCAGCAAAACAAAAGGAAATTATTTCAAAAGACCTTGGTATTTTTTGTTTTACACAATTTTAATTGTATTACTATTGCTTATAAAGAAGCGCTAAAGTAGTCAGTGTAAGAAAAAAAATATTGTTGCATCACACTATATTTATTTTTCAGGTTAGTATATTTTTAATTTACATATAGGGGAATTGTTATACTCTCTATTTAGAGATTCTAAATCCAGGTGACTAATGACATTCTCAGGCATTTCAGCTAATACAGTAGCTATCATAGTCCCAAGATTACCAGAAAGCTCTCACAACCAAATTTCTGGAAAATAATTCTTTAAGCTTAGAGTAAGAAAACTTTATCCTTTCTTTTCCTACCTCTTTCTTGCCACCTACACTTAAAATATATGACCAGAAACTTTTCACATAACAATTTAGTTGGTATTTGAGAACTAATGCGTTATCACCCAAAGGAAAAGAAAAACTTACTATTATATAAACAAGTCCAGGGTGTAAGGTACTTTCTTGATCTCCTTTATTCTCTGCTGCAAGGTAGAGAAGCAAGCTCACAGTGCATTGTTACCCACTTGTCTGAGTCTGGTAAGACAGAAGACACTGGAGTGCAACAAGTTACATGAAGCCCACTTATTATACACAGGGAGCAAGGGACTGGAGACTAGGATCCATTGTGAGCCAGTCCCTCCAGTCTCCTAAAAGCTGCCTGGAGCAGATGGAGTCTTGATGGCACATGCTCCATTTGCACCACAGCTAAAGGACCCCAAAGATAGTCTGCCTGGTTATGCTCCTCAGGTGCTGCATGAACCTCTAGACTACTAAGCTTTGAAGGATATATGCTTAGGGCAGACAGAAATAAACCCAGGCTCTCTCAGGTAGTTCTTCTGTACTCAAGATGTTACCTCCCTCCAGGGAGAAGAAGTATATCAGGCATTTCCTTCCTATCTCAGGATGTTCCCTTCCCAGTTCACTCTATAGTCATTTTTGATAGCTTCCAGCTAGAAAGGTGAGAGAACTGAGTCATCCTGAAGCCAGCTGGAGAACTGTGTGTACAATATTACCTCATCACTGTGCAGGTGAGGAACCCAAGACTCAGAGAGATTCAGTAACTTGTCCAAGAGTACTGCATGAATTCCAAAATATGTCCTCTCATGATGCCACGTATTTCCATCCATTCCTGTCATCCATCTTTGAGAAGATAAAGTCAAACAGATAACTTTGGGCTTGGGATATGCAAGAGATACAGGATCTGCTGGGGGTGGGATGGAGTAGGAAGGAAACAGGGCTTCTAAGAAGGGATTGAAATCCTTCAGTTCTGCATCTGTTCTGTTTTCCCTTTGGATATGGGGACTAAAGTGAAAGAAATAACCTATTTTCCTTTTCTTTTTCTTCCTTATTTTTTAAAAGAACATCTTTATTGGGACTGTGGTATCTTGGTAGGGATGCTATCCCTCAGTCCCTCATCCCTCATATCCATTGGCACGATTTTCCCTTTCTTTCTCTGTGTCCTGGAACTTTCTTAGATAGATGTACTGATTTTGCTTGTTACTCTTCTCTCCTTTCCAGGCCATAGATGAAGAATAAAGGATGAGGAGAGCAGCTGCTGTGAAAAAACCTGTGTAATTTTCAGGCTTGGCCGAAAGCAATTACAAAAGCTGTAACTGGTGGGCCCCACAGGGAAAACCTGCCTCCCATCACAGTCTGGAAGGACTCTGGGTAAAGCACTCTCCTTCTGGCGGGTTGTGCTCTTTCACATATTCACATTCCCAGCCCCAGGGCTTTCATGCCTAGGTCTCTTTATTTGAGGCCTTGGGCTGAGATCTTTCGTTGCCTCTGTGGATGGGCCCTGACCAGAGGAAAGAGGTTAAACCTGAAGACACTTTCCCCGCTTCTGACTCAGTACCCATTACGTTTCCATGCACAGCACTCAGTCCTTGCCTTCTTCCCCTACTTCAGCATCCATTAAACTGCCAGAGTCTCTTGTTTGGGGGCTCCCTCAACAGTGAAGGGACCCTTGTGTTTACCTCCCTGCTATCTATCTTTGTGTTGCTCCCAGGAGAAAGTTGAGCAGGGAGAGTCAGGGGTGCCTCTGGTTTTAGACTCCAACATACACCACCCCAGTGAGTGAGTAAAAGATTATCTCTTATTCTTCACCTGTAGCATCAATGGCTACTCCGACACCTGACATCTCATGACTCCCAGCTCTGCTGAGATGCTGACCCAAGGAAGCCCACGAGAAGCCAAGAGGAATCCGGAAACTGTGGATCCACTGAATGTCCCACTAAAGGGGACATGGCAGGCCAGCTTTCAGGGGAAGAAAGACAACCTATGCCATCCAATCATGTTCCCACTCTCACTTCCCAAACATGACTGCCATTTGTCCTAGACTCTCACTTTCATAGTTGGTAGGTTTGGGCTGACTTCCTGAAGTGAGAAATGGCTTTCTAGTGATGTCTGCTATATTCCTAATACGACATCATAAAATAGTTGTGCTTTTATTTTATAAAATTACACAAATGCTGTTATGAATCTCACATGAAGCATGCATTAGGTTTCATGAACAACTGACTGGACACATAAGTGAAGGGTCAGACAACCATATAGTTCTTTGGTACTGAATCCTGAGATGAGACAAAGGAGAAGCCTCAGAGAGAACAGAGTTGGTGATTGCAGAATCTGACAGGGGAAGGAGGGAAGAGAACAGCAGGTAGTAGTGGGTAGGAGCAGAAAAAACACAGGAAGTAGAAAAGGCAATACGATACCTCTATTCTTACCTCAAAAGCCCCAAAAATCAATTTTCTGTCTCCTGACTGATGTTTCTGAAAGCTTAATATGCTTCTGTAGAACAAGACCAGGAAATTGGAGAATGTCCCTAGCACTACCCTGCTGAGCTCCACCAAGTTTAGTTTGAATGAAATGAAAAATCAAAGTATCGATGTGTTCCATTTCCATTGGAAGCTAAAAGGGTTTTTCCTTCATTTCTTTTTTTTCCCTCCAGAAAAAAATCTGACTCCTCACAAATGCTAATACAATATCTGGATCCACATTATTCTTCTCCCATCAATAAATATAACGTTGACCAACATTATCCCAGATATTTCATTGTCTTGCTGACAACAACATGGTAATTGGTATTAATGCCTGAAAATCAAAGCCTTTCAGAAATGATAGGCTTGATTTAGTACCACTGGCAATGCTCTCATTAAATCAGTGAGGACTGTGTAGTACAAATGTACAGTTCCTTTATTCATCACTGTTACAACCTCAGGGAGCCTCATTGAAAATGCACATGACAGATCAGGTAGGTAATGCTGTTGCCCAAATAAAGAGAAAATAGAAAATGAAAGTAAGATAATATAAAATTTACCTTACAGAAATCATTAAGTAATCATTACTTGAGTAAATTATGCATTTTACACAATCTGTAATATTCTGTATTTAAGAGCCTTGGAGGGACAAATGCACTAAAATGTCTGATGATTCTGAGTTAAGGTTGAAAAGAATGGCTCTTCATTATTAGCTACTGACATAGGGCCATTGGATTACTTTAGGCAAGAATGTTCAAATACTCTCCCTTAGGAAACTGGGAGGTAGAGTTCTGCCTCAACTGACTACTATGATGTTCTCATGTCTGTGTACCCTGCACCTGCATCTATACATGCACACACACACACACACACACACACACACTCATTGAATGAAGATATACTGTGAAAATCTCTGCAGAGAAGAAGACATAATTCATAGAGGGAAGGGAAAAACGAGGAGAAAAGAAAAATGTGAAATGATGGGGAAAGTTGAGAAAGGAGAAGAACATATGGGAAAAAGAGAATGACATATATATGGGGGGAAGGCAGAGCAGAATTTAGAGAGGAGATGGGTGGAACAGGCATCCAGGACCCTAAGTGTGGCTTTTATTGTCACAAAATAAGGAGTCTGCTTAAAATCTCATACCATGGAATATAATTACTGAACACACAAAAGGCATGTTAATCTATAAGACTGTCTTAGAGATTAATGACTGAGAAAAATGAGAAAGGCATCATTTTGCCCTTCCAGATATAGCAGAATTCGAGATGTGACAAGCTCATCTGCATAATCGTATCTGGAAACCAGGAACAGCCACCAAGAGCAATAGAGTTCTACTAGCCTTCAGATCCAGTGGATCTCTTAGAATAAATGATCCTGAGGATCTTGGAAGATTTGGTTGCATGGTACTCAGGAAAGAGGTATAAACAACCCCAGAACAAAGCTAACCTGTTTGGGAATCACCCAGACAAATACTATTGAGGAGGGTATGTGGCTCAGCCACCTTGCTGGTAGAATGAGTACGGATGGTGAAAGTACATGACAATCCCACAATGAAGGCGAAGTCAGGCCAAGTGCAGTTAAGACAGCTGCTGAGTGGAAAGGGTTCACCTTTTGTGGCTCCTGCAAGAACATTTGGCTTGTCTTGATAATTTTCCTGACAGGTGTGCAAACCCAAGAATATTTACCCTCTTACTGCAATTGTGACTAGTCCTTCTTGATTGACCACTTATGATTCAAAGCAACCTAGGGATTGCTACTCCAGGCAATGGTTGCAAAAGCACAAAACAGAAGTCATATCAACTCATATAACAGAGAAAGCCTGGATTGTGCTCGAGTAAAGTGCTTCACAATTTAAAATAAACCAACATGAAAGGGAAAATCATCACTTTTTCAGAGACTATAAATAATGCAGCAAGCTTCCAGAAAGAAGCCAGTTTTTCATTTAAGACCATGTTTGCCATTGAGCTATATAAAACAACATCAAGCCCAGAAAGCTGGTAATCTTGTTTTTTAAAATTGTCCCTGAAAGTCATGTCACTGCATCCCCTGAGACAGGAGCAGTTGTTTTTAGTCTGGATCTTGGTACTTTCTAGTTTTTTACCTATATGATGTAGAAATGTCCACTCTTTTTTATGTGACTGGGACACATATAAATGTCCCATTTAGTTATTTGGGTTAGTTTTAGTCTTGCATCTCATGAATTGTTCCTTGTAATATTTGATTGGCCAAGCTTTCAGCGGGCGGGTTCTCCAATATTGAAAATTTACCCTTGCTAGGTTCATACGTTTTAAGATTACGAGTGATGGAAGAATAAAATATACTGAAAAGTAGCTTAGATTAAGCAACAGGACGTTGGTTGAGCATGAGTGCCCAAGGATGTATTTGCTGAATTGCAGCCGGAAGCAATGTAACATCACAGCAGAGAGCTGAGGAACAACTGTAGCCAAGAAAATGTGCTAGTGTGTGGCAGTCAAGGACAGGGTGACTTAGTTAGAGCAAAATTGCTGTCTACAGCACAAGAGCACTATTCTTCAAATAGCAACAAGGCCCATAGCCTAGTCATAAGCAACAGATGTGAGGGAATGCCATACGTCTTATCAATGTGACAGAGCTTTAAAGTCAGACATTATATAGTTACCTATTTCTATAAGCAGGTAGAAAAATCATTTAGTACATTGGTTTTGTTTTTGAGAAAAAATGACTTGTAGGTATATAGAAGGACATACACCAATATTACAACCTCAGGAAAACAGGACTGGAATTGAGAAAATGAGGCATATCCATGTCCAACAAAATGGATTAAATAGACCAGGCATTAAATGGTAAGGCAGACTTACACATTGGTTTTGTGCCTTGAGTTCCAAGGAAAGTTGATGATTATGAATTCTAATAGACTTTAAAAATGCCTATCAGTGATTTCAGACCCTCTACCCATGTCTTTGGCATTGCCTTCTGATATGACTCAAGATTCTGGTGATCTGCCTGGTGAGTTTCTATGGCCAATGAGATACTGGTAGAGATAAGGTGAAGGGAGGCTCAGAGAATGTTTATGTATTGGAACTTTCTCTCTTGAGGTTGTAATATTTGTGTATTTTCTTCTATATACCTACAAGTCATTTTTCTTGAAAATGAAACCAAGGCACTAATGATTTTTCAACTTGCATAGAGAAATAGGTGAATATATAATGTCTGACATTAAAAGCTCAATCACATTCGTAAGATGTACAGCATTCTCCTACCATCTGTTGCTTGTGACTAGGCTATGGGCTTTGTTGCTATTTGAAGAATGGTATTTTGTGCTGTAGACAGAAATTATTATATATATTATATAATATACAATATTATATAATTTCTAATCCTTAAATAAGGTAGGTGATCATAACATTATTTTACAAATGATACAATTGATGTGAAGAATGAGTCTAGGTAGGCACATAGTAAATAATGCCAAGGTTTATCTCCAGGTCTGCCAGCCTATGAGTTCTGTGCCCTTTCCATTGAGCCAGATTGATGGGGAATGAAGCACAGACTTAGATGAGCTGGTCGGTTTTCTCAAAGTAGCATAACATTTCACACAGTAGTCTACTATCTTTATTTTCCTAATGCCTATCTAAGCAAAATATTTTCAAAAAACTATTTGTTGAACTGATGTGCAAAGAACTGAAATGGATCATAGAACAGGCTAGTCTGCTTAACTCACCTGTGTATAAGATAGAACAGTGATAATGGAACAGGATTTCATTTAAGAAAATATGAATTTAAATCCTAATTTGAGCCTCTCATTAAACTATGTGACCTCATACGAGTTACATGTAATCTCAGTGGAAAATGTAGTTGATAATATTTTCCTTATAAATTTTAATATAAGTTAATAGAGTAATAGTTTATAAAAGAGTTACTCATCTGGTCCACAAAAATATTTTATACATAGTAGGTACTATTAACTTATTGACTAAAAAATGGAAAGCTTTTTGAAAATAAAATAGGTAATTCACTACTGGATGCATTAGCATACTTCCTATTGTATATACTTTTTTTGCAATAAGATCACAATTATAATAGAAAACATTCAAAATATTTTTCTAATTTTTTTGTATCAGATGTTATCTAATTCTTGAAAATAACAAATTTTAAAGTTGTATAGAAAGAGTTTATGGACTGGGGTTGTGGCTCATTGGTAGAGTGCTTGCCTAGCATGCACCAGGCACTGGGTTCCATCCTCAGCACCACATATATTAAAATAAGGATATTGTGTTCAGCTAAAACTTAAGAATAAATATTTTTTAAAAAGACTCCGTAATCAAAACTGATACCAACAGCATTTACTGTGAACTTTGGTGTAACATCACTCTTTAAAAAAAAAAAGAAAAGAAAGATTTTATGAATTCCTTTTTTAAAATTTATTGGTCATTAGAGGTAAGATTTTTAAGAAAATTGCGTTTTCTAATTTGGCACTTTGAAATAACATTTTGTAAACAAAACTAAAAAATTGATTACAAGGAATTGAAATATCAAATTATTGCAAATTTGTAACTTTTAGCTGAAACAGAAGTTTTGTTTCTGCAGTGACTAGGACTCATTAGGAAAAATCAGTATTTGCAGAATTCACTTCTGGTTTGTTCAGGACAAGGGATTTCTCTTTAGACCATTACCCTCCCCCCCCTTAGAGCCCGTCTTGCTCCTCTACCTTCTATTCAGGCATGTTTCCTAGGTCTAGAACTGTTAGTTGAGAGTTCCATGGTACAGTCACATCTCCTGTTCTGGGGAACCCATAGGCTTTTATGAAAAATTTGAGAACATTATGGTATTTGTCACAGGCTGTGAATAGAGATTTGATGTAATCCAGAGAAATGACAGCGACTGAGAAGATTGCCTCACTCTTAAAGGGAAAAAACTTCTCCCCATAATTTTCCTCACTGCCAACACTGAGGAGGTAGGACAATTAAAGTCAGTAACCTCATCCCCAAGGAAGGCTTCGTGGAAGCATGCGTAAAATTTGAGCAGAGACGATAAAAGCAGATGGGACTGGGAGTTTGCAGTAGATTAATTCTTAATCCTAGACCTGATTGGAAAGCTGTTATATATGCAGGGTGAAGCATGGGTATGGTCATGACAAAAAAAAAAAAAAAAAAAGAAAGAAAGAAAGAAAGAAAGAAAGAAAGAAAGAAAGAAAGAAAGAAAGAAAGAGAGCTATTATCTGTCTACCATGAATTCAGACCCTCCATCAACTGATGATATTTGAGTAGCTAGAAATTAGAGTCCTATTTTTTGTGTGTGTGTGTGTGTGAAAAGATCATATTTCTTTTCTTTTATAAAATGGGTTAGCCAAATTTTCTAGCATATGTACTTCACAAAGTAGAATTAACTAAGCTTTTCTTTGGAGAAAGTCCTTTATTGATTCTAGAATAACCTATTTTTTTTTCAAACAAAAAGTTTTAAGACTTTAAATTGTTTAGCAGAGGAGATAATATGTAAGAAAAAAGTTGATTATCCAGTGTTCTAGAAAAATAAATAATATTAGAGAACTTTGAAGAAGAAGTTGCTGCATCAACAAACCAGTCCATTTCTTCACTTTTAACATTGCTCCTTATGGCTATTTTTAAGAGCTGGACCTCCGTTTTTAATCCAAGTCTCTTCAGACAAGTATGTAAGAAAACTCCCTTTATCATTTTGGTAATGATGAAATAAAAAGCTCATTTTAAGATGGGTGGGCTTTTATTTAAGGTGTGACAGATTTCCTTTTTCTTTTATTATATTGTATCAACAACGTATTTTTAAAATTGCAACTGTCTCTATATAGTAGTGACTTGAAACAATAAATGTGAAAAGAAAATTATTAAAATGTTGCCCCGATTCTCACAAGCACTAAATGAACATAGTTTCACAGAATTATGTGACCATAAGCAACCTCTTTAACACGATTTATACATGCATGCAGACATATATACATATTAGATGACAGAAATTTATCAGTTTTATGTTAATTACGACAAATGTGCTGTTGCAGAAAACCCTCGAATCTCTGTAGCTTTGTAAGACAAGAGTATTTCTCACTCCCATAAATCCCAGCCAGCTCCTCCTAAGATTTCAAGGTTTTAAATTTCTGGGTTTTCTGTATGTTTTTATTTTTGCTTGCAAATCAGTCGATTCTTTCCTGAGTTTGTATTTGTAATACTGTGCTGAAAGACTAAAGCAAGGGCAGGGATAACTATCACTCTGACTCTTTCCCACTGCTGCTCTTGATCTTCTGCACACTGTGCGTGTCCTGCCTTAGTTTTCATCGTAGGTAACAGTTTCATTGCAATTTTTTTAGCTTACTTTTATTGGAAAAATATATTTATTTTGCCTTCTTTCTTGAAGGATCTTTGGGATTTTGGTTTGACAGGCTCCCTACCACTGTTTTCAGCATTTTATAGATGTCCTTGAATTGACTTCCACCCCCTGTTGTTTCTGAAGTCCAAGATCATTTGAATTGTTGTTCCCATGTATGTATGTAATATATCCTCCTCCTCCTCCTCCTCCTCCTCCTCCTGCTTCTTTTTTGTCTTTTTGCTGGTTGTTTTCAAGATTTTCTTTTTATGTTTGGTCAGCAATTGACTATGGGAAGCTAAATGAGGTTATATGTATATTCATCTTTCTTGGGTTTCATCAAACTTCTTGAATCTGTAAATGTATGTCTTTCACAAAGTTTAGAACTGTTTTTGTAAAATAATTGTATTCTGCCCTATTTTTCATCTCCTGCTGGGATTGCAATTACATGTATGATGTCGTTTTTGAAGTCATTTTTCAGGTTCCTGGACTATATTTCCTTTACTCTCAATCATTTTTCCTTCTGATTTTTAGTTTGAAAATATTTTACTGAAATGTTTTCAAGTTTATTGACTATTTTGTTCTCTCCATTCTACTCTTAGGGCCATCCAGTGATGGCTTTAGTTTCAGATAGCCTTTTTAGTTTCAGAAGATTCATGCTTCTTTTCTATAGTACCTATTTCTCCACTGAGATTTTCTGTATCTTTATTCATTACCAGCATATTTTGAGCTTAGCTCTTCTCTTATCTTTTCTCTTAAGAGTGTGCTATATTTTCTATTTTCTTTATATTTTGAGTACTTTTAACTTGTACAGTGAATACTTTTTGAGTATTTTGAAGGAAGTCTCTGGGTGTTATCATATTACTTTGCCAAATCATCTTTTTCCTTCTCCAATATTATTGCAGTAGTTAAATAGTACTAAAACTGAAACCTCCATCCCTTGGGCAAGAGTTAAATAACATTTCAGTTCCTTAACCATTAGTGGTGGTGCTTGCAGTCCTCCCCACACATGTATGGTTCAGAGGTGAGCCAGAGATTTGGGCAAAGTTTATGTACAGAGTTTGAAATGTCACCTGTCAGAATCTATCCTTTCCAAAATTCCTCCTCATTTGTAGTAGTATAGTTAACTAAAATTAACTCACTCATCTTCATGTTGGAAAGACTGGTTTTCCCTCACATTTAGGCACTGAGAACATTATCCATTTTAGCCTGTTCTTGGGTTAAAAGACGTAAAAATAGAAGACTCTTTTTAAGGCCATTCTCTTCTTTGATTCCTTTCAGAATCTACCTTCTTATTCTCTAGTGCACTCAGGTAATAATTGCTTGCTTTTTCATTGTTGCTTGATTAAGGGGTTGGTCTCGTATGGCCATTTGGGAATCAGAAACATCTTTACCAAATGTTTTGCCCCATTTTCCAGGCTTCTGATATGAGTTTCCTGCCAACATCCTCGAATTAAGCCAATGCCCAGTATTTTAGATTTCTGCTGTGGAAGCTCTCATTTCAGGGCATACATTTCTGTATTAAGTTAACACTAGCCTTTGATAAACGTTTTACTTGAGTGCTTTAACAAAATTTGAAACTTTTCTTTTTCTTCACTTAATACTCCAATGTGGATACCCCTGTTGGGTGGCTTCCATGAGGTGATGAATGAGGGGCCTGGTCTTTTTCCCTCATGTATATCTATCATCCTGAACAGAATATGGGCCTGGAAGGTCATCTTCATTCCAGCCACCTGGTGGATTGAGTGAAGAACACCTGAAAGTGGTAAACGCTCTCTCTCACCCCATACCTGAGCTTTAGTGTCAGTTTTACAGTAAAATTTAACTGAAAGGAAAAGTGGGGCATGTATTCTATTTATGTTACCAGAAAGAAGGGGAATGGATTTGGTAGACAGCCAATCTTTTCTAAAACTTTTTTTTCCTTTTCTAATCTTTTTAACTGATGATTATATCTTAGCTTGTATGTTTGGGTTTTCAGTGAGGTTTCCTCAATTAATTGTCCTTCCAACTTTCCTTCACCAGAAAGGTCATTGTGTCCAGCAGAGGGTGAGCTCGGGGAAATCTTCTGTGAAGAAGATACTGGAGCGAGGGCCCTATTTCTGGGATAATTTTTTTGAGTTGGGTGAGGTTGAACAGATATTTAATGAAGCCACAGCTAACCATGGTGAATTACATTGCTTCATGGAGGAGTGCACAGAATGTATGTAAAAGAAACCCAAAATATGTGGTTTGGTTAAATGCCCAGATCTGGGTGGAGATATATATATATGGAGGAGAATAAGCATCTCAGAAAGGTGTGTTCAAGCTTGGAGATTTTCTACATTTTTGGCAGCCAGTTTTGTTCTTGGCAAATGACCCAATAACCATTTAAACTTTTTAGGTATTCATAAGTGAACGTAGTTCATAGTGTGAGCAATTCATAGCCTTCCCACAACTTCACACGGGATTGCTTTTAGAACTGGCTATGTCTCAGCTTTCTGAAAATTGGCTCCACCTTGCAACTAAGTTACAAAATTGCAAAATGGAAAAACATACTCAGCAGCATTTTACCTGAGAAAAAGGAGAAGATAATCAAGCCTATGTAGTTTTATCATAACATCTGGAAAATCATGTCAAATTTTACTGAGCATATTTTTATGACATCAAAATGTGGAAAATAAAGGGAAAAATACAGATGTTGAGAAATTTATCTATTGTAATTAGTAAAATGACAAACACTTATCTTCTTCAAGTTATATATTGTTTTCACATAGAATGTATGCCAAATTAAAAAAAAATAGATCCTATAATTACATGTATTTTCTCCCTTGTTTTATGAGATTTGGAACAACCTATATCTACCTACAAGTCTTATTAATTTGAACGCTACTCATATTTGAAATAAAATGTGTGATGTTATAATCTGAGTTACTTTGTTGACATTAACGATAATCACTGAGATACTAGTTAAAGGCAAATGTTTTGGAAATTATGGATGCTGAAGAAGCAATGGCTTCTGCAATTTGAAAAGTCCACAGTTGAAAGGAGAATGAACAGAAAATATTGCAACAGTATCGAACTATCAACCAACAATTGGCCTGAATAGTGTTTTAGAATGTGTTAAAGGAATTTTGCAGCTGAGTGCAAAGTGGATGCTACAGTCAAGAGTTTGTGTACCCCTGAAACTCACAATGAAACAACATCCTCAATATGATGATATTAGGTGAGGCCTTTTGGAAGGTGATTGGGTCATGAGGTCAGAGACATCCTGAATAAGATTAGTGCCCTTATAAAAGAGGCTGGATAGAGACCTCCACACCCCACACATCAAGAAAGTGCTTTCCAAGAAGAAAAGGCCCTTACTGGTCAGTCTGTTGGCACCCTGATCTAAGAATTCCCAGTCTCAGGAACTGTTAGGAACAAATTTCTCTTGTCTATAAGTGACTCCCTTTATGGTATTTTGTTTTACTAGCTTAAAGGGACTAAGTCAGAGTGAGAGATAAGATTTAAGACTTAGAAAACAGTTTACAAGGAAGGAGAACTTTCAAAGTGTGTAGGTATATTAGGTAAGCCTAACTGACAGAAAAAAAGAAAACCCAAAAGCAAAAAACAAGGGTTTATAGAGTGGAATGGGACCATTGCTGTAGGTAGGAATTGTCTATAAGGATTAATGAGCCTTGAACAGAAGCTCCACACAGGCTCTCTGTGAGATCTGGGACAACTCTGACTGGGAGGATGGAGAAGGAAGAGTGTGGGAGGAGCCCTCCCAGTGAATTAGGGGGAAATACAGGGCTCCACAGATCGTGCTAAGGGAGCAATCTAACTAGGGAGGAGAAGAGAAGAAAAATGAAAACTCTTACCGACACCAGTAGATAGAAAATTAGACCAATGCTTCTCGGCCCAACTCTAAGATTATAATATTGCTTTATACTCATAAGCAAAGCAGTGTTTAGATTTAGTGAATGATGTCATGAAAAATACATAAACAAATTTCCCTAATGTGATGTCATGGTTTTGGTGTCAGACAGAAGAGTTTGAATCTTGCCCCACTCATTACCAAGTATTTATTTGATTGTAAATCACCTCAGTTTTACTGAGCCTCAGTTTTTCTTCTAGACAAATGGGATAATCAAATTTCCTTTATAAAATAATTAATAGTTTTATATGAGACAATAAGCAACCCAGCATGTTGTTTTGTTAAAGAAGAAGAGGAAGAGGAGGAGGAGGAGGAGGAGGAGGAGGAGGAGGAGGAGGAGGAGGAGGAGGAGAAAATTAAAAAAAAATCCTCAATACATGGTAGCATGTTTATTCTATTAAAATTTTAGTGATTCTGTGCCCAGGGATATAGCAACTGAATTGGTTTAATGCAGAAGTTAGTCCCTGGGCATTGGTGCCTTCCAGAACTCTCTATCATGCATATAATTTGAATAATGAAACATGCACATACAAATAATTTAACTCTTAGGGACCCTAAACCCTTTATGGAAAAAGGTAATCAAGTATGAATAAATAAATAAATAACCTTATGTACTCCCCTAGATTTTGGAGCAGGAGAATATACTATAGGGAGAGCCTAATTAAAGTCAGTGGAGCCTCAACAATCAATCAGTTACTGACAGAAAAGGAAGCAGGGTAGAGAAAGAGGTATGGGAGGAGCAGAAAAATACAGCTTCCGAGACTAATGCATGAACTCTGGGATCACGGTTCAGTAGGCTGTAGAGCTTATAATTTCTACCTCTGTTTCTTACAAGAACAATAGTTTCATGGTGCCTTACCACTATCGGTGTAACTGAGAATTCATATCATAACGGATTACTTCAACCAAGTTATGATAATTAAAACAACTTGCCTTTTTTATGATGGGATACAGTTTGCAAAATACCTTCAGAACCATTATCTCATTTGACTCCTATGGCAATCAGATAAGGTATGTAGAATTGATGTCATTGTAATTATAAAATTATTCTTCGTGAAGAAAAAGGTAAATAGCAGTGTTTAAAAACAGCAGTGCTATAATATTTAATGTATGTCGGCTTACCTGTATTGCATATAAGAATGAACAAATCCAGTTTATACTTCTTAAAAGACATAGTACTGATGTTGAATTTTGTACTTATGAAAATAGTTCATAGCATATTTCTCTCTTGCTCTTATATCAGAGAGCTCAATGTAATTAGTTGAAGCTATTTAAGAGCTGAGCTAGAATTCACTTCAAATTCTTTTAAAAAATATAAAAAATTATAATTGATACATAATAGCTGTACATATTTATGATATTTTAAAACATGCATATAATGTGTAATGATCAAATCAAGCTCATTAACATTTCCAGATTCTTAAACATTTATCATGTCCTTATGCTGGGATCCTTCAAACTCCTCTCTTTCAGTTCTTTATAGAATATGTAATAAGTTGTAAACCACAGTCACCCTTCTATGCCTTATCCTTCCTCTCTTTGTGCTGGTACCCGTTGTCCCCCTCTCTATTTCTCCTCTCCTCTCCCTTCATAGCACCTAGTGTGCACTCCTCTCCTCTCTACGTCTACAAAGTCAACTTTTTTAGTTTCCACAGATGATTGAGAGCATGTGCTATTTATGGCAAGCTTTCTTCTTATATCTGTTTAAAAGTATGATATTCAACATGGTTTGGTTCTGGGGACCAACTGGTATCAACAAGTAAAGGTAGGAAGTAAGTGAAAAATAATGAAGGTATGGTTTGAATTTTGGATGGAGGAAGAAGAGCTGTTTCCCACCTCCTTGTTGGTTCACTATCTAAATTAGTGTACCTGTATATCTTCTTTAGAGAATTAAGAGATAGGCGCATCAAAGTGATGTGTGGGAACTTCAATAAGAAAATCCAATTGTCTCACTTTAGGAAAATTCACTTAATCTTTAGGACCTAATTTTTTCTAACCTGCACAATAGTCAAAATTAGAGTATCTATTAGAACATAAAATTACAGCAGAGTGTGGGGCATGCCTGTAATCCCAGCCACTCAGCAGGCTGAGGCAGAAGGATGGAGTTCAAAGCCAGCCTCAGCAACTTGGGAGTTCTGGAGTGATTTAGCTAGACCTTGTCTCAAAATATAAAATAAAAAGGGCTGGGATATAGCTCCCTGGTTTCAATCCCCAGTACAAAAACAAAACAAAACAAAACAAAAAATAAAACCACAAAGGATATAAAATTATAATGTTTAATTCAGAATGTTATAGTGAGGATTAATAATGGTTAAGATTATATGACAGACATTTAGAATCTTAGCAAAAAATAGCTCAATAAACGTTCCTTCTTCTTCCTCTCCTCCTCTTCTTCCTTCATCACCATCATTATTCTTTAATTAAGCTATAATCAGAACCATGATAAGTTTGACTATTTGTGATTTAAAGATCTAAAGTATTTGTGGCTATTTCTTAGCTTATTTGTCAAAAGAAACCAAGACTTCTACAAACTGTTTAGATATTCTATGAAATTTTGGGGAATCTTATTTTAAGATTTTCATTTTGATAGACATGTTCATAGTCATTTCAATTCAATAATAATTAGAGACAAGATGTTAATTAACTATACAGCCTCCTTGATATTTTAACTGATAATGAAACCATGCTTAGGATTAATGTTTTTCATGTGAAGAACCAACATAAGCATTATCTTTTTATTCAATGCTTCAAGCAAGCATTCAGTTTATTTTGCTAATTTTGTTGGATTTTTCTTTCACCAATGACCTATTTGTTTGGCTTTCTAAAAAGGGTAAAGGAATACTTTTTGAAATTTTAAATGGGAGATTCTGAATTCAAATGCATAATGCTAGCGTGCGAGTAATTTCTAAATATATAAAGACAGCTCTAAGTACCATGTACACAGCCTAGTGACTGATTATAGCAATTGTAAATTTAGGGGTCATTTGGTGAAAGCTGGAAAGAGAAATCCATTTAGTGGCGGCAGGTCACTAATTGATACCTCTGTAGAAAACTTATTGCCAGAGAGGAGCTTATGGCACAGAAAATGTCCCATTGCAAATACTATTTGTTGTCCATTAATTAAGCACTTGGGAAGCTTCATTAACTAAAACAGGTCTCAAGTCCCTAATTTTGGTCAGTAAAGATGCACGTATTTGAAAATGTTAATTCGATTTCCTAACATGTTCGTAAGTTAACTGAATGACTAAACCTGCATTACATTTTATCCCTCAGATAGGAAAGCAGAGGGCAAAGCTGTTTAGATAAAATGTTTCTAAGTGCCCATGTGATGATTTCACTTAGAGAACAACCCCTACAGTGTCTGGAACTGTTGAGCTTTAAAAAATACCAAATAATGTCACCAGTAACCTATTAGCAGCCACGTGCCATGGCCTTTTTTAGTCCTTCTCACATTTACCTTTCCTACAGCATTTGAAGGAGTTGGCCACATCTCTAACCCATGGCTCTCTTTTCCTTTGGTACGTTTCAGAATACCCTTGCACTCCTGGTTGGATTCCTCCCTCCTTGGCTGATTCCTCTCAGTCCTTCTCAGCTTCTCACCATGTCCCCGTGCCTACACCTCTAAATGTTTGTTTTTATGACATCTTCTCATCTTTCTTTTCTCTTCCAATGTATTTTATCCCAGGAAGCTTTAGTAGTCAGTTGGATACTGTGACTCCCCAGTAGAGAACCCCACCAGGACTCCATGTTCCATCCTCCTGCTAGGGATGGATGCTAGGTAGGTATTTTAGAGTTAACAGGTCTGGACACATCCTGTCATTCTCACTTTTCCAACTTGTTCCCCAACTTGACCGCTTGTATCTCTGTGTCCCTTTTTACCCATGTTAAAAATGTGGCTGCTTGTTTGGAAGCAGTGGAACATGCCTGTAATTCCAGTGGCTTCGGAGGCTGAGACAGGAGAATTGTGAATTCAAAGCCAGTCTCAGTGACTCAGCAAGGCCCTAAGCAACTCAGGAAACCCTTTCTCTAAATATAATACAAAAAAAAAAAAAAGGAGGGGTTGGGATGTGGTTCAGTGGTTAAGGGCTTGTACTAGGAATAGGTACTATCCCTAGTACCAAGTAAAATAAAATAAATGGCTGTTCTTGCCACTTTTATTCTTCTGGCTCATTACCGTTCACTCCCAACCCATGTGATTTGTTAGCAAATGCTGTAGATTATGTAGGGGATTGATAATGTGCAATAAACATGTAACTTTATTTACTATGGACTTGTTTATCTATTTATTTATTTTTTGATTCTAGGGATTGAACTCAGGAGCATTTGACCACTGAGCCATATACCCAGCCCTATTTTGTATTTTATTTAGAAACAGGGTGTCACTGAGTTGCTTAGCGCCTCACCATTGCTGAGGCTGGCTTTGAACTCATGATCCTCCTGCCTCAGCCTCCTGAGCTGCTGGGATTACATGCATGTGGAGCTGCTGGGATTACAGGCATCTGCCACCTTGCTGGGTTGTTTACTATAGACTTGTAATATCACTTTTGAACTTCTAGTTTACTTATTCTAGTGCTAGCGGTGGTGGTGGTGGTGGAAGTTTCCATGCTATTTAATCTTCCTGATTAAAGTGGTTCCTACAAGTTCATAACAGTCTCTTGCACATACGATCAGCCTTTCTAGATTTAATTCTCTTTACTTTAGTAAGAAATAGTCTTGGTCTTACAGGGCCACTCTAAGACTATTGTCAAAATTCTCTTCTAATGGTAAAGGTCTCAGCATTATCTTTTCATTACTTTGTTCACTATTACACGCCTAATTATTCTTAAGTCAAATATCTGCCTCTGGCTAAGAAAGGCAAAATTGTATAAATTTAACAACAACAGCACATTAATATATTTTTTAACATAAACATAGGTGTCCATGACGACCTTGGGGGCAATTCTTCCTTTCCATTACACCAACTCTTCTCTTGGAATTCTTTGAAGTTTCTACCTGGTT
The DNA here is from genome assembly GCF_045843805.1 of Urocitellus parryii. Lineage (NCBI taxonomy): Eukaryota > Metazoa > Chordata > Mammalia > Rodentia > Sciuridae > Urocitellus > Urocitellus parryii. Next base: position 66,769,525 of record NC_135532.1, read on the forward strand.
TTCAAAGATCCAGTCTCTTCTTCCAAATCCATGCTTCACACTTCAATGCAAGCAATAGTCATACGTAGTCCCTACCCTGCTCACATAGGTTTGGTAGCCAGAGCAATGTGCACAGAGTAGACCCAGGCTCATTGCATCAAAGCCAAACCTGCCACATGCAGGCCCGAGACATCTGCTTGTCCTACATTTCAGCAAAAGAGTGTTCACACATGTGTACTGTATACTCCTCAGCCTGCCCATGTTGGAGTTGCTGCCTAGAGCAACTGTACTCCATTATCCATCTATGGAAATTCTGTATATTTCTGTATACCCTGCTCAGATGTCACTTTCTAAGTAGACCATTTCCAGATTCCTACTCAGAAGTAAATTTCTCCTTCTTCTATTCTACCCATATTACTTACTCTAGATTTCTACTGTGTTATTTTTCATCTTATATATTTCACTATAATTTATTATGTATATATTTTCTTCTGTAAGTTCTGACATTTACATTCCTTGAGGGCAGAAGTAGGGGCATGTTTATGTCTAAAATGTGTGATATTTTGTATCATACAGAGTACCTAGAAAAATTAGATCTTCAGTGGCTATGAGCTGGGCTAAACAATATACATGCTGGAGATTAAAAGAAAAAGTCAAATAGCTGCATTTCATTACCTCTGGTACATTGAATCCATGCCCTGGAGGCTACATTTTTGGCACATTTTGTATTCCTTAAAGTTATACTCTTCATTTCCAGCAGGTTCTTAGATAAATAAGAAAATATTCATTTTTTTCTGCATGGAATAAATAGAATGCTTTATCAGTAAGCTCAATAATGTCATTTCAGATTTCCAAAGAAGTAACTTTGGAAACTTTGCCAAAGTCTATCATGCTTTTCTTTCCCCCCACTGAGTTTAAAAATTAGGCTCTTGTTGAAGAAGCTAAAAGTGAATCATTTTTTCCCCAGATAGATTTTAGGAATAGTATAAAATTCAGATAGCCAGCCAAAACACACAAGCTAAAAACAGTTGAAGAAGTCCCAGCCAGAGTCGATATTTCCTTTTGAAGTTCAAGTGGCAAAGTGGTTATTATGATATGTGAAACCTAAATTGGCATTTTGTTAGTAAACAAAATCATTGGCAGGCAGTAATATCCTTCATTTCCCTAAACTGCCGGTTACCTCTGGGATTCAGTCTAAAGTTCCTCCATTTATCTCTCCATGGGCAGGCCCCACCCCTTATCTTTTCTAGGGCATAATAATGATGCTATGTATTATTCATTATGCCTTAAGGACACTGAGACCAGGAACAGAGACTCTGCTAGCTCTCCCCATTTCAGGATTTTCTACAGTTAAGTCTATTTTCACCTGAGTTGCACTAGGACCTGGTAAGGTGGGGAAAATGGCTATTATAAAGCTGAAAATTATGATGCTCTTTGAGGAGACACATGAAGAACCACGTATTTCATCAACTTATTTTTCAAAGCCTCTCTTTAGATGCTCAGTGACTTTCTTAAAAGAGTGATTTGCTCTCATCGGAAAAAAATAAAGTTTCCAACCCTTCTGGTTGCAAAGATAGGCCCTTTTACTGTAAATCAATGTGTTGCTGTCTTGTTTGCTGAGCTGCAAGAAAGATGGACACAGCATAGAACCAATGGTGCTGTCTCCTCACCTCATTTATCTTGTGGATCTGTTCCCAGTGTAGCCCAGCCTTAACCATTTCATCTCCCCTTTGTTGCCGTTGCTATAGGGGCTCTAAATACAGCTGTTTAAGGAGATAGAAAAAGGTTATCTTCCTTACTTCTCTGGATATAAAATACAGAGATTGGTTTAGTTACAGTCCTGGGTTTATAGCACTGTACATTTATTTTTTTCCATGCTTTGCTCTTTTCTGGTTATTTTTTTTATTTACGGTTTTTCCTTTTGATCCCATTTCTCATACTCATTCCTTTCCCACCTCTAAATGCAACAAACCATCATTCTAACATGTTGGTATATAGCTTTCTATTCTTGTGTTTTACAAAACACGGATTGTTATTTGTGTGCATGAAATTTAGGTTTGCTCAGATGACATTGGAGTAAAGATCTCATTCGGTTTCTCATTTTCTCCCTCAGCCTTAGGCTTTGAGGAGCTTTTCTTGTCACTGGGTGTACCTCGGGGCGGCTTTGTATTCTACTGGTCACTTCTAATCTGCTTGGAAGGATGCTTTAATGGACTCCAACTTCCTGTCAACACAAGGTGGCGCTCTAATAAACATCTATAAGAGATTGTTGTGGCGAAGAATATATTTGGGATAAACTTCTTAGTTAACAAGATTGCTGAATCATGGAGCATACATATATGTAATTTATCAGTACACTAATTTATCTGATTCTGTGCATTTTTATTGAGTTGGTTAGTTGACATTTTATCAGTACACTAATTTACCTGATTCTGTGCATTTTTGTTGAGTTGGTTAGTTGACATAGTTTTTGTTGTGTTTATGAATGATGTACTTTTAAATCTATTTTCTAGTTTGTTCTTTCTAGTATAGATAAATACTATTCATTTTTGTTAGTTGACCTTGTGTTCAGTTACTTTGCTGAGCACTTTTTATTTCTAATAGTTTCTTAACTATATATATGCAATGCATATACATATATATGTATACATATACATATAGAGAGATATAGATATAGATATAATATGATGCACAGGCATATACAAAAGTTATACACATGTTTCATCTAAAAATGACAGTTTCAATAGTTTGTCATTTCTTACATAAACTTATTTATTTTCTTTTTATGTTAGTGAATCTCTAACACCATGCTAAACTTTATTAAATAGTACAAATGATAGAGATATTCTTGTCTTTCCCCAGTCTAATGTTTCTATATTAAAAATAATATTTGTAGTAGATTTTTTTTAAAAAAATAACCTTCCTAAGGGAGATTCTATTTTATTCCAAATTTTTTTGTTTTTAAAAATTATAAATGGGTATTGAATTTTATCATATGCATTTTCTGCAAATCATTGTGCTAAGTATGTATTTTTTTTCTTTGATTGTTATTTTGGCAAATTATAGTGACAAAATTTTGCTGTTGAACTATCCTTGCATTTTCAGAGCATTTTAAAAGTGGATCAATGAGTGGTACACTTTTTGAAGACATTTGCTCAAACGAATTCTAATTATGTCCTTCATTTAAATAATTGATTGCATTTCCAGTTTTAGTTTTGAAATTACTTGACTTGAAAATCATGCTCCATTGCCTCCTAAATCTAGTACAAGAGTTGAAATATCTGATGTCAGTATGATTGTTGTTCTTTTCAGATAATCTATCTGTCTTTTGGGAACTTAGATTTTCTCTTTGATATTCTTTAAATGTCCCTATGTTGTATCTGGTTGGGGACTTTGTTTTTTTTGAACTCCACAGGCACTTTCAGTCTGAGGTCTTCTGTCTTTCATTTTGAATCTGTGAATTTCTTGAAATTTTTAATTCTATTTACTTTTTTACTTTTCTCTGGGACACCTATTTTCTAGATTTGGCAATTCAATTTTTATCTTCCATGTCTCTTTTTATTTTTTACCTTTTCTCCCTTTCCTCTTGTTAGCAGGGTATGTTTCTCCATCTGCTATTCTAACTCTGGATAATATTTTCCACCTGTGGTTCCCTCCTACTCTTTATCCATTGCACTGTGTAAATCTTCTTTTCCATTTTTTATACATAATAGTACCACCTTGTTTCTTGTATTAAATAACTTGTTTTTCCAGTTCTAATTTATGGTACTTTTTATACACACACACATAAATATGTGTGCATGTGTACCCTATCTATCATCCATCTACCTAGATAAATATATCTTCCCTTAACTTTTAGGTATATTAGCCATACTGCAGTATACTTCGTATACTTTCTGATGTGTTTTTTTTTTGGGGGGGGGGTAGGGGGCTAATGTGATGAGCTCTATATGGAACCCCAAGGACCACAGATCACTGTTGATAATTTTGTTTGCTAATTTTTGGCTAGGGTAATGCATATAGAAAAGACAGTACTTTAGACTATGTTCCATCAAACCTGGACCGCCTATGGTAGGAAGGGTGGAGGGTACAGGAATAGAAGATGGTAGTGAATGTCTCAGGCCCGCTGGTCAGCCTATACAAGTTTTAAACACCTCTGCATCCCAATGGAGATTCTCAGATATCCATCTTACATCTCCAGTGAGGCTTCCCAGCCAGCAAGATAGAATTTTTTTTAAAAAAAAGATATAATTTCATATGTGATATGAACTACAGAGAAAGGAACTCCTTAAAGGACTTCAGAAATGATGATCAGGGAAAGCTATTCTGAGAAGCAATGTAGGATCTGGAGAGAAAGTATTCCAGGTTGAAAGAAGATGTGTAAAGTTCCCAAGGTAAGGAAGAATGCCTCCTATTGACAGGTAGTTGGTGCCCTGTCACTGAGTAGAAGAAATTTAGATGAGTGTTTTAGCTATGCAGGAGTAAGTCTGGGGGTTTTAAACATTAGGGAATGAAGTTTGCATTGCTAGTGTAAACTGATACCATTGAAGGATTTTAGGGGGTCCTGGTAGCCATGATTATGTCTGAAATAGAGTGTTTACAGTGAAGACAGAAAAAAATGCTGTAGTTTGAAATGCAATTGATGAATATAGTTTGTAGCATAAAACATTCATTTGCATCATTTTTCATGACTTATTTTTTCCAACTTCATTTTGTTCTGGAAAATTAAATCACTGTCTTCAGCATTTCAGAATGCTGACATTTAATCTAGATGTTCTTTTGTTATTGTCTGCCTGTCAATCTTTCTAAAATCTTTATATATCACACCGAAATGATGGTAAATTATTTACATTAAACCCTCAATTTTTTCCCCCAACTTAACATTTGCATTCAGGCATGTAACATAAATTTTTTAAGTAAGCAAAAGACTGATTTTTTTCAAGTTTAGGAATTTCTTCCTTTTTTAATTGTACAGTTCTTCATAGTTCTCACAGTCACAGGAATTTCATCACCATTTTCAAACAAATATCACCTTTTGTCAACCTACCTCCCTCAAAAACCACATAGAATGCCCTTTACACAGCCTGAAGCTTAAGACAGATTTTTTATCATAAGAGAATTATGATGCCAAAGTGGATAATTAAATGGGCATCAGACATCATTGCTCCTAAAGTCAGTAACTGCAGTCTATAGCAGAGAATCCCCCAAGGGTACCCTCTCAAGATCTGTGGACTAGTCAATGATGAGGGTCATTTTCTATAATGAGTAAAATTAAAAGGCCATTCTAGTGTCCTTTCAAAACAGAGTCATGCTTCATAGTGGTGTGCTGTTTCTACTATTAACAGCCAGCAACCTTACGTAGTCATTTTGCTAAAATAAAGTTCTTTTCTGGGCACCATGGTACATAAAGTTTTTGCAAAAATTAGACCATACTGTACATGTTCTTTTATATCTTACTTTAAAAAAATAGCAATATATTATGAGCTTTAAAAATTTTCAGCAACTACCCTCTCAAAGCATGATTTTTAATAACGACAACAACAACAACAATAATAGCTTTTGGACTTTTTTTTCTAAGTGCTTTACATTTATTTATTCATTTAATTTTCACAATTTATGATGCAGATATTATTACAATAGTCCAAAGCTACATAGTTAAAATAGCCAAATTTATGATTTCTAATAATTATAGCTAACATTTACAAAGTACTTATAATGAGCTAATCACTGTGTTGATTGCTTAACATAAATTATTTTATTTAGCTTTTTCCTGATAATTCTATGAATTTTTACCATTTGTTAAGTGGGAAAATCTTTTATAGAAATAAAGTAACTTGGTCAATCTATTAAATACCATAGCCATAATTCAATCCCAGGGGTAAAGAGTCTTTAAACGATATTATAGTAAATGTTATTGGATTACTCCCATCATTCGGTCCCCAAGTTCCAGGAGATCTCTCCCAACCAAAAGCAAAAGCCATCTGGTACTTGGAGCTTTCTAGAATGTGAAAAAAAAATCAGTGTTGTCAACTTTAAGAACATGCAGATTGATTCAATGGTTCTGAATTTTCCTGCCTCCCAACAGAACCATTCTTCCTATTCCCTGCTCGGTACCTAAAGGTTCTGCCTGTTTTTTCCTTGAGGTTAGTTAATGGAAAGATCCAACAGAAGATGTGGGAGGGAAAAGAGGAAAGTCAAAGTGTTTCTCCACCCTCCCTGCTTCCATTCTTTGGTGCCTTGTCTTTGTGTCCTTCCACACACATAGCTCCTGCTCCAGGGGCTCCACCCCCAAGTCACATGTCCCACAGAACTTCAGGAAGAAATGTCTTTCCTTTCCCTTGTCCATGCAACCTTGGGTGTGACAATGCTTCCCTTTACTACTACAGGGCTTCCCTTTATTGGAGACTTCAAGGATTGAACTCTATTTCTTACCAGAGCCCTAATTGATACAAAAGAAAAAAAATCACTCTCTTAAAGTGGGGCCTACATTTTCTTCTAGTAGGTGCAGAGTCTCTGGTCTAAGGCCTAGGTCTTTGATCCACTTTGAGTTGGGTCTTGTGCAGGTTGAAAAATAGCTGTTAAATTTCATTCTGCTACATAAGGATATCCAGTTCCCAGCACCATTGTTGAAGAGGCTATTTTTTCTCCAGGGTATGTTTTTGACAACTTTGTCTAGTTTGAGGTAACTGTATTTATGTGGGTTTGTTCCTGTGTCTTCTATTCTGTTCCATTGGTCTCCATGTCTGCTTTGGTGCCAACACCATGCTGTTTTTGTTACTAGAGCCCTGTAGTATGTTGACTTATGAACCAAATTTCTCAACAAGTCTCCTAAAGTACAAGAAGTAAAAATCAAGAATCAATAAATGAGATGGTATCAAACTACAAAACTTCTTCACAACAAAGAAAACAATGAGTAGCATGAAGAGAGAGCCTATATAATGGGACAATATCTAGGCCACCTGCATGGTGGACAGAGCATTAATCTCCAGGATATATAAAGAACTCAAAAAACTTGACACCAAAAAACCCAAATAACCCAATCAATAAATGGGCAAAAAGAACAGAATAGGCACTTCACAGAAAAAAATACAAATGGTCAACAAATATATGAAAAAATATTCAACATTTCTAGCAATTAGAGAAATGTAAATTAAAACTACACTGAGATTCCATCTCACTCCAGTCACAATGACAACAACCAAGAATACAAGTAACACTGGGGATATAGCTTAGTTGGTAGAGGGTTTGTTTGCCTCACATGCACAAAGCCCTGGGTTCAATAACCAGCAGCACCACCACCACAACAAAAAAAGAATACAAGTAACAATAAATGATGGTGAGGATGTCCTATTGCTGATGGGGCTGCAAGTTGGTGCCACCACTCTGGAAAGCAGTTTGGTTATTCCTCAAAACACTAGTAATGGAACCACCATTTCACCTGGTCTTACCTCTCCTGGGCATATATACATAGGATTTAAAATCATCATACTACAGTGACACATTTACATCAAAGTTTATAGCAATTCAATTCATAATAGCTAAGCTATGGAATCAACCTAGATGCTCTTCACCAGATGAATGGATAAAGAAGTTGTGGTATATATACACACAATGACATATTTCTCAGCCATGAAAAAAGTATGACTTTATGATATTTGCTGGTAAATGGGTGAAACTGGAGACTATCATGCTAAGTGAAATAAGCCAATTCCAAGAAACCAAAGGTTGAACATACTCTCTAGTAAGTGGATATTAACATACAACAAGAGAGTGGGGGTGGGATAGAAGTTCAGTGGGTTGAACAAAGGGGAATGAAGAGAAGGGAGGGGAGATAGGAATAGGAAAGACAGTGAAATATATCTGACATAACTTTCTTACATTCGTATAAATACACCACAGTGAATCTCTACATCATGTACAACCACAAGTCTGGAGTCCTAATTAGAGTAAGATGTACTCCATGTTTGTATAAATATGTCAAAATATATGCTACTGTCATGTATAACTAAAAAAACCAAATTTTTAAAAATTAACAGCATTCTGAAAAAAAAATCAAGCTTGTTTAATCAATAAATTACTTCTTCTAGTAAGAGAGATGAAGAATGCAGGATATTTTGACAACGGTGCTTGAAAATTATAATGGCAGCTGAACTAAGAAGTATCTGGATAGAGAAACCAGGAGGAAAATATTTAGCCAGTTATTCCAAGGATTTGCCTGTCACCAATGATAGCCACATTGCACAGAAGTTCTCATGAAACAAAACAAAACAAAACAAAACTTTACTGGGAAATGTAAACCAGGATCTCTCAGTAAAATCCCAAACCAAGGCAACAGAAATATTGAATAACAAAGATAATTGTAGGATACTCCACAGAGACACTTTGGCCCTTTAAACCAAAAGAAGTGATGGATTTAGCAGTACACGTAGGAGAGAAGAACTATAGAATGACAAGCTTTTACCCAACCCTCAACCCCGCCCTAGGTTAGCAGTCATGGAAACCCCTATCACATGCTAACATAGTACTAGTTCATGGCTGTGGTGGGGGAAAAGAATTCCTCCATTTTTATTTAAACTTTCAGGACAAGTCAATCTAAGGTTTGCTGGGGCTTCCAATCTAAGCAACAAATTTGAGAATTAGTATGATTCTGTTTTGCAACAATACTTTCAGTGTTGACCTATATTGTACAAGTGTTTACCTTTCTACTTGAGTTTCTTCTTTATATTCTTTCAAAAATTCATGCAACAAAAGTAAATTGTTTCATTGAGTCTTGTTGTACTGTGAATACTTGAAGCTTTTAATTCTTATGTGATATTACCAAAATTGATAGAAATGTGCCATTTCCTCTAGATATACATATATATGTATATGCCTACTTACATATACATATAGCATATGCCTACTTCATTTCAAGATATTCCTTAATGACTAATTCTGGCGTGAAGTCCCTTCTGACACTCCTCTTTCTTATTTCCCAGGAACAATTCACCACTTCTTCTGTTGTCAATACTGCACACTGCGCATACTATCCATAGCCTTCAACACTTTTATCTACCAGATTGTAAGCTCCCTGAGGGCAGCTTTGTTCCTCATTTGTGTCCTTAAGATTTAACACAGTACCTGGTCAAAATCTTCATAAAATAATGATTCTCAAGTGGATAAATAAATATCAATTAGTCCAACATATGATGTCAAAAGCACGATTTTAGGTCCAGCTTTTTCATTGATTTTATACTGTTATCCCCTTTTTAAAAAGTAGTGTGGAGAAATCTAAGAATAATTGAGGTAAATATTCCTAGTTGCCTACTCAATATCATTTCTCCCTTATTAACAGAAATCTTATTTTTGGAGGGAAACAATGCATTGCATTTTAAATACTTTCGTTCAATTTCCTTGAAGCAAGTTACATTTTCCAGGCCGAGACAATGCGATATAAGTGGAGGTGTTCATGGAAAAAACAGGGGTTTTTTGGTACCTTAGTTTATAGGTACAGCTATTTGTTGCACACACAATAAACTGGTATAAAATTTGCTATTCCATCTGCCTCCTTCCTTCATTAAATATGAATATGATGCCTAGAAATGTAACATCGTTTTTTTTTTTCTTCCGTGTGGAAGTAGCCTTGTTCTTTGTGCATCAGCCTTAAATGTCTTTCAACTTCATTCCTTGTTGTATGAGATTTTAAAAAGATCTTTACTTGTCTGAGCTATTGTTTGTCAGATTTTTGTAATATGCAGCTGAATACCATCCTGAGCAATTCAACAATGTATGTCTTTTGGTAGCTTTCATTAACTTTTCACCTGTCATCCCTTCTGTGGACAGGAAAATGGCTATGGGCCAAGAGGCAGGAGGTTAACACAAATTCTCAGTTATTCTAAACTAATTTCAAGTGTTGTTTCAGTTTCTCTCCTTTAAAAAATTATATCTTAATGATCTGATTCCTTTTTCAGAAAAACTTTTTGTAGAGGACGCTTTAGTATGTGATGACAGTTTTAATAGTAGGAAACAAGTGTGAAGTTAAGGCACAAATGATTCTAGCATCTAGCAGCTGTCAGAGAAGTGCTCAGAATAACTACAAGAAAAAGAAAGCACAGACTGTGACAAACATTCCCTAATGTTGCATGGGTCAGTTTTTAAAACTCCACACATCTTGGGATATTTATTTGGTGACCACAATAGCAGCTCTATTAGTGCAATAAGCTATTTTGGTCTTCATTTTGGTGGTTATGATGTTTAGTAGCAATTTTCCACAACAATGCTATTGAGATTACCCAATGGCTATGGCACCATTGTGATAATACATCCTCTAAAAATGAGCCAAGAGAAAACATGATCCTGCTCCCTAGTGTGGAAGTTCATGATCTTTGTCAAGCATTTGGCTCAAGAATCTATTTAAAAAAAAGACATTTTAAGGTAAGAACCACTTTCACTAAAAGCCTGCTTCTATAAAGAGGGAAGTAGGGCTTCCCTCGGTGAGAAAACTCCATCATCAATCTTCTTGCCCCATTTCCATGTTTATAGATCTAACCTTCATAGAATGCTGGCATCAAAGTTTTTGTATCACAGAGGTAACTTAAAGTCATTTGCAACCTAGGCCCTAGAATCATTGTTTATCAATACAATTAGCGAGTGCTGTTTAGATGGGATACTTACAAAGTCTCAGAAGACTGCTTCTTCCTGGTGTCCTTTGTGGGTGGGTCCTGCAGCACCATTTCTCCCTCTGCTTCTCCTATGTTTAACTTCCTAACTTTCTGAATTTGTATTACACAATATCAACAGCTCACTGCTCTGAAGTTTGAGTTAGAAAACTAGTCAAAGGAAGGGCTTTCAATTCATTCATTCAGCAATTCTGAATCCAAGCTCATTTGGATAAAGCTGAATAACCAGGCTGCATATTTAGCTCTCACCAGCCTCGGCTGAGATGTCCTCTCCTAGGAACCCCCAACTTCTCACAAAGTGAACAAGAAATGGAATTGTAAAATCCATCATGGTGACTGTCGTAAAGCTTGCATTACACTTTCCATTATGTGATCCCGATAGTCAGATAGTCAGTGTGGTTAGCCTGTGACAGCATTCATCCTTTTTCTTTTTCTCTGGCAGAAATTAGGGTTTTTTTTTTTTTGGTGTGTGTGTGTGTGTGTGTGTGTGTGTGTGTGTGTGTGTGATATTCAACAGCAATCTACAGCGTGCACAAATGTTGGGGCAACAGATTCCTCCTCCCTTTCCATGCACTTATTGGTCTAAGAAGAAAATATCTCAATTCAGGCTAAAACATGAAGACATGCTTTCTAGAATTTTGGCAGAGTCTTCCTCCTTTTTTCACTGTTAGCTTTATTATTTGGGCTCGCTTCATTTTCATTTGTTTTTCTGTTACTTGTCGCTGAAGGGATTCTAAATGATAAACTCATTGCTATTTTCCAAATAATTTTTTTCTTTCTGAATATAACCAGAAAACCCAAAATAATTCCTTACTGAATTATTTTTCTCCTCTCTTTCTGAAAATAAGAGCTATTCCAATTTACCTGACTTTTGACTTCTTGCAAATCTAGAGCCAGTTTTATAGGCAGCGACTGCTATGTTGACATTTGGTATAAGCATATTTTCTCCTTTAATTCTTAACCTCAGAATTCTTCAGGTTTTCCTTTTTTTTTTTAAGTTTGACTTAGCATATTTAAATTGTGTTATAATTTACATTTGTTTAATACTTAAGAATATATAATCTTATATAGATTTAATGTGTGAGAGAATTGTAATGAAACATTTTATTTCTTCTTTAAGACATAGTTTTTTAAAATTGTTTTGTGAACTGCAGATTTTTTTTCTATAAAGAAAATCCAACATTGAATGCCAACACTTACAATGAAGTGGAAGCATTCTGGTAGAAGCCTGGCAGCCAGGCCTAGAGTCTTACTCAATTTGCTCCGTGCCATACCTCCCTATGGACACATAACTTCCTTAGCCCGTCTAGAAAGTCCTTAAATCTTCTGTTTCTTTCCTAATTGGTGATTTACCATTTCCCAAAGATACTAGACTATAATACCAGCTAGCTTGAGTTGTTTTTCTGTTACTTATTGCTGAAGGGATTCTAAATAATAAACTCCTTGCTATTTTCCAAATAATTTTTCTTTCAGAAGCAGAGACTGTGACAGACATTCCCTAATGTTGCATGGGTCAGTTTTTAAAACTCCACACATTTGGGATATTTATTTGGTTTCCAAAAAAGGCAGCTATATTAGAGCAATAAGCTCCCAGTGTTTATCATAAAATAATTACAAATAATCCTTATGCAATTATACCTTTAAATGGCCATTCTATTCATGTGACCAAAGAGAACTGATTGACCTGAATGTTGGAGTTCAATGATTGTCAAGAGTTTATGCTGTCACAGCATTAAAACATCTATAAAGAAGATTTGTAAATAAATAAATAAAGGAAGGAAGACCAATAGAGTAGAGAACACTGGGAGTGGAAGGGGTAGTTTTGGATACTGAAATGAAAAAAACTATTATATGCATTTACAAATATGCCAAATGCGGACCCACTAGGACAGGTCCGGCGGACGGCTGAGGGCCAGGCCCGTCCCCTCCCCCAGTGTCTGCAAGGTAGGCGGGACTGTGAACACCAGCAGAGCGGGCCCAAAGCCTGCTGAGGGGCGGAACCGGCCCCTCACCCAGTGCCTGCAAGCTAGGCGAACCTGCAACCCTCGGGCGGGCGGGTCAGGCCCAGCAAACAGCCAAGTGACAGAGCAGCTACACGCGCCTGCGGGGAACGCGAACCGGACCCACTAGGACAGGTCCGGCGGACGGCTGAGGGCCAGGCCCGTCCCCTCCCCCAGTGTCTGCAAGGTAGGCGGGACTGTGAACACCAGCAGAGCAGGACCAAAGCCTGCTGAGGGGCGGAACTGGCTCCTCCCCCAGTGCCTGCAAGCTAGGCGAACCTGCAACCCATCGGGAGGTTAGGCCCAGCAACCTACGGAGTGACACAGGTGCCCCTGGCGCCTGCTGGGTAGGCGGACCTTTGACCGACCAGCAGAGCAGACCTAGGGTCTGCCAGCATGGTAGACAGATCACACTAATTGGAGGAGGATCACAGCCACTACCTGCCCTGCAAGGGTGATTTTTCAACTATACAAGAGCAATATAAATAAATAGAGGGAAAATATCAAAGACACAACAATTTCACCAAGCAGAAAGAAACGCCAGCAGTATGAAACGACAAGGAAAGAAAGGACCACAGGCAATGCAGGTCAACTCAACTTTAGAAGAGGTAATAGCTGCAACAGATGGAATGTGAGATAGAGAGCTCAGGACATACATGCTTCAGATGATCTGGAGTCTCAAGGAAGACATGAGACAGCAAAATCAGACAATGAAAGATCACATTGACAAACAAATCCAGGAAGTAAAAGATCAATTTCAAAGGGAGATAGAGGTAATAAAAAACAAACAAATAGAAATCCTAGAAATGCAGGAAACAATAAACCAACTTAAAAACTCAATTGAGAATACTACCAGCAGAGTGGATCACTTAGAAGATAGAACATCAGACAATGAAGACAGAGTATTTCAACTTGAAAAGAACATAGATAGCTCAGCAAGTCTACTCAGAAACCATGAGCAGAACATTCAAGAACTATGGGATAATATCAAAAGACCAAACTTAAGAGTCATTGGGATACAGGAAGGCACAGAGCTCCAAACCAAAGGATTAAGCAATCTATTCAGTGAAATAATACAAGAAAACTTCCCAGACTTGAAGAATGAGACAGAATCCCAAATCCTAGAAGCCTACAGGACGCCGAATGTGCAAAATCATAAGAGATCCACACCTAGACACATTATAATGAAGATGTCCAACATACAGAATAAGGAGAGAATTTTAAAAGCCACAAGGGAACGGAAGCAGATTACATTTAGGGGTAAACCAATCAGGATAACAGCTGATCTCTCAACACAGACTCTAAAAGCTAGAAGATCCTGGAATAACATATTTCAAACGCTAAAAGAAAATGGGTTCCAACCAAGAATCAGGTATCCCGCGAAATTAAGCTTCAGGATGGAAGATGAAATTAAAACATTCCACGACAAACAAAAGTTAAAAGAATTTGCAGCTAGAAAACCATCTCTTCAAAAAATCCTTGACAAAACACTACAGGAAGAGGAAATGGAAAACAACAATGAAAACCAACAGTGGGAGGTAGGACAGTAAAGGGGGGAAAATAATCAAAGAGGAAAAGAAATCAGGTTTAATAGCATTAATAAACAAACTATGGCTGGAAGAACAAACCATATCTCAATAATAACCCTAAATGTTAATGGCTTAAACTCACCAATTAAGAGACACAGGCTAGTTGAATGGATCACAAAACAAGACCCAACAATATGCTGCCTGCAGGAGACGCATTTGATAGGAAAAGATATACATAGACTGAAGGTGAAAGGTTGGGAAAAATCATATCACTCATATGGACTGTGGAAACAAGCAGGAGTGTCCATACTCATATCAAATAAAATAGATTTCAAGCCAAAGTTAATCAAAAGGGATAAAGAGGGACACTACATACTGCTCAAGGGAACCATACACCAACAAGACATAACAATCATAAATATATATGCCCCAAATAATGGTGCATCTGTGTTCATCAAGCAAACTCTTCTCAAGTTCAAGAATCTAATAGACCACCATACAATAATCATGGGAGACTTTAACACACCTATCTCACCACTGGACAGATCTTCCAAACAAAAGCTGAATAAGGAAACTATAGAACTCAATAATACAATTAACAACCTAGACTTAATTGACACATATAGAATATACCACCCAACATCAAGCAGCTGCACTTTTTTCTCAGCAGCACATGGATCCTTCTCAAAAATAGATCATATATTATGTCACAGGGAAACTCTTAGTCAATATAAAGGAGTAGAGATAATACCATGCATCTTATCTGATCACAATGGAATGAAACTGAAAATCAACGATAAAAGAAGGAAGGAAAAATCATGCATCACTTGGAGAATGAACAATAGGTTACTGAATGATCAATGGGTTTTAGAAGACATCAAGGAGGAAATTAAAAAATTCTTAGAGTTAAATGAAAACACAGACACAACATATCGGAATCTATGGGACACATTGAAAGCAGTTCTAAGAGGAAAATTCATTGCTTGGAGTGCATTCCTTAAAAAAAGAAAAAACCAACAAATAAATGATCTCATACTTCATCTCAAAATCCTAGAAAAAGAAGAGCAAAACAACAGCAAAAGAAGTAGAAGGCAAGAAATAATTAAAATCAGAGCTGAAATTAATGAAATTAAAACAAAAGAAACAATTGAAAAAATTGACAAAACTAAAAGTTGGTTCTTTGAAAAAATAAATAAAATTGACAGACCCTTAGCCATGCTAACGAAGAGAAGAAGAGAGAGAACTCAAATTACCAGCATACGGGATGAAAGAGGCAATATCACAACAGACACTTCAGAAATACAGAAGATAATCAGAAATTATTTTGAATCCTTATACTCCAATAAAATAGAAGATAGTGAAGGCATCAATAAATTTCTTAAGTCATATAATCTGCCCAGATTGAGTCAGGAGGGAATAGACAACCTAAACAGACCAATATCAATTGAGGAAATAGAAGAAACCATCAAAAGATTACCATCTAAGAAAAGCCCAGGACAGGACGGGTATACAGCAGAGTTTTACAAAACCTTTAAAGAGGAACTAATACCAATTCTTTTCAAGCTATTTCAGGAAATAGAAAAAGAGGGAGAACTACCAAATTCATTCTACGAGGCTAACATCACCCTGATTCCGAAACCAGACAAAGACACTTCAAAGAAAGAAAACTACAGACCAATATCTCTAATGAACCTAGATGCAAAAATCCTCAATAAAATTCTGGCGAATCGGATACAAAAACATATCAAAAAAATTGTGCACCATGATCAAGTAGGATTCATCCCTGGTATGCAAGGTTGGTTCAATATACGGAAATCAATAAATGTTATTCACCACATCAATAGACTTAAAAATAAGAACCATATGATCATCTCGATAGATGCGGAAAAAGCATTCGACAAAGTACAGCATCCCTTTATGTTCAAAACTCTTGAAAAACTAGGGATAACAGGAACATACCTCAACATTGTAAAAGCAATTTATGCTAAGCCTCAGGCTAGCATCATTCTGAATGGAGAAAAATTGAAGGCATTCCCTCTAAGATCTGGAACAAGACAGGGATGCCCTCTTTCACCACTTCTGTTCAACATAGTTCTCGAAACACTGGCCAGAGCAATTAGACAGACGAAAGAAATTAAAGGCATAAAAATAGGAAAAGAAGAACTTAAATTATCACTATTTGCAGATGACATGATTCTATACCTAGCAGACCCAAAAGGGTCTACAAAGAAACTATTAGAGATAATAAATGAATTCAGCAAAGTGGCAGGTTATAAAATCAACACGCATAAATCAAAGGCATTCCTGTATATCAGGGACAAATCCTCTGAAATGGAAACGAGGACAACCACGCCGTTCACAATATCCTCAAAAAGAATAAAATACTTGGGAATCAACCTAACAAAAGAGGTGAAAGACTTATACAATGAAAACTACAGAACCCTAAAAAGAGAAATTGAAGAAGACCTTAGAAGATGGAAAAACATACCCTGTTCATGGATAGGCAGAACTAACATCATCAAAATGGCGATATTACCAAAACTTCTCTATAGGTTTAATGCAATGCCAATCAAAATCCCAACGGCATTTCTTGTAAAAATGGAGAAAGCAATCATGAAATTCATATGGAAGAATAAAAGACCCAGAATAGCAAAAACAATACTAAGCAGGAAGTGTGAATCAGGTGGTATAGCGATTCCAGATCTCAAACTACACTACAGAGCAATAGTAACAAAAACAGCATGGTACTGGTACCAAAACAGGCGGGTGGACCAATGGTACAGAATAGAGGACACAGAAACCAACCCACAAAACTACAACTTTCTTATATTTGATAAAGGGGCTAAAAGCATGCAATGGAGGAAGGATAGCATCTTCAACAAATGGTGCTGGGAAAACTGGAAATCCATATGCAACAAAATGAATCTGAATCCCTTTCTCTCGCCAAGCACAAAAGTCAACTCAAAATGGATCAAGGAGCTTGATATCAAATCAGAGACACGACATCTGATAGAAGAAAAAGTTGGCTACGACCTACATGCTGTGTGGTCGGGCTCCAAATTCCTCAATAGGACACCCATAGCACAAGAGTTAACATCTAGAATCAACAAATGGGACTTACTTAAACTAAAAAGTTTTTTGTCAGCAAAAGAAACAATAAGAGAGGTAAATAGGGAGCCTACATCATGGGAACAAATCTTTACTCCTCACACTTCAGATAGAGCCCTAATATCCAGAATATATAAAGAACTCAGAAAATTAGACAATAAGATAACAAATAACCCAATCAACAAATGGGCCAAGGACTTGAATAGACACTTCTCAGAGGAGGACATACAATCAATCAATAAGTACATGAAAAAATGCTCACCATCTCTAGCAGTCAGAGAAATGCAAATCAAAACCACCCTAAGATACCATCTCACTCCAGTAAGATTGGCAGGCATTATGAAGTCGAACAACAATAA
Source organism: Urocitellus parryii (assembly GCF_045843805.1). Lineage (NCBI taxonomy): Eukaryota > Metazoa > Chordata > Mammalia > Rodentia > Sciuridae > Urocitellus > Urocitellus parryii. The sequence continues at coordinate 66,787,158 of NC_135532.1, forward strand.
GTGCTGGCGAGGTTGTGGGGAAAAGGGTACACTTGTACATTGTTGGTGGGACTGCAAATTGGTGCAGCCAATTTGGAAAGCGGTATGGAGATTTCTTGGAAAGCTGGGAATGGAACCACCATTTGACCCAGCCATTCCCCTTCTCGGTCTATTCCCTAAAGACCTAAAAAGAGCATGCTACAGGGACACTGCTACATCGATGTTCATAGCAGCACAATTCACAATAGCAAGACTGTGGAATCAACCTAGATGCCCTTCAATAGACGAATGGATAAAAAAAATGTGGCATTTATACACAATGGAGTATTACTCTGCAGTAAAAAATGACAAAATCATAGAATTTGGTGGGAAATGGATGGCATTAGTGCAGATTATGCTAAGCGAAGCTAGCCAAGCCCTAAAAAACAAATGCCAAATGTCTCCTTTGATATAAGGAGAGTAACTAAGAACAGACTAGGGAAGAAGAGCACGAGAAGAAGACCAACATTAAACAAGGATGAGAGGTGGGAGGGAAAGGGAGAGAGAAGGGTAATTGCATGGAAATGGAAGGAGACCCTCAGGGTTATACAAAATTACATACAAGAGGAAGTGAGGGGAAAGGGAAAAACAGTACAAGGGGGAGGAATGAATTACAGTAGTGGGGGTAGAGAGAGAAGAGAGGAGGGGAGGGGAGGGGAGGGGGGATAGTAGAGGATAGGAAAGGCAGCAGAATACAACAGACATGAGTTTATCAATATGTAAAGCAATGAAGTATAACTGATGTGATTCTGCAAGCTGTATACGGGGTAAAATGGGAGTTCATAACCCGCTTGAATCAAAATGTGAAATATGATATGTCAAGAACTATGTAATGTTTTGAACAACCAACATTAAAAAAATAAATTAAAAAAAAACAAATATGCCAAATGAATCTGTTATTTATAACTGTCATATATAACTACAATGCTGTTATATATAATACAATGTACTAAAAATTAGAAAATAAAATTTATTAAAAGAAAAAAAGAGATTTAGATGGAGGATACTTACGGGTGTATGGGCCCATACACACAGATGTCTTCCTCTGTTAGGTAAGTGCTAACATGCTGGTATATTTTCCTTTACCTTCTTTTACACTTATCTGGCTATTACTTCATAGAAGTGTGTAAATAGGCCTAATTCTTTTTCACACTACACGATTCTACTTCGTATGGATGTATATGAATTTATTCAATCTTTTTTTTTTAAATCAGTACTAGGGATTGAGCCCAGGGATGCTCTACCACTCTGCTACATCACCACCTCTTTTGGAGGCAGGGCCTTACATGTGGCTGAGGCTGGTCTTGAACTTGCAATTCTCCTGCCTTAGACTGGAATTACAGGCATGTGCCACCATGCCCAACCAATCATTTCTCTGTTGATGGGCATTTAACTTCTTTCCAGTCTTCTTCTGTCACAGTGGTCATGATAATTCTATGTGCATTTCTCTTTCTGAAAATTTACATTGTATTTTCCCAGTTCCTAAAAGGAAAATTTCTGGGAGTCAAAGGGTAAATGCATAGACCATTTTCATTGATATCGTCAAATTTCTCTCCGGGTGTTATATATATTTTTGTTTTCCCCATCAAAAATACTTGGGAGTTCCAGTTTTCCCACAGCCTTTTTAAGAAAATATGTCATTTGAAGTTTTGGATATTTGCCAATAATATATGAAAAAATAGTATCTCAGTGTAGCTTTAATCTACAGTTTTCACTGAAGAGCAAGGTTAAGCATTTTTTCACACAGTTGATGTTCAGTTGTATTGCTTTTACTGTGAAATGTTTGTTCATATCTCTAGCTCAGTTTTCTGTAGGGTTCTTGGTGGTTTTATTTATGACTAGAAGCTCTGTGTACTAGCAATATTAACATTTTGTACATGATATAAGTTGCAAATATTTTTTTCCAAAAATATCATAGTTTTTTATTTTGCTTATTTTTTTCTTGCTCATGTGTCTTTAAATTTTATGTAATCAAATGTATTTTTCCTTACCTCTGGATTTTGTGTGGAACTCTAAAACACTTGCTCATTAGGCATGTAGAGGAATTCCCTGTGTTTCCTTCCATTACTTACATGGCTTCATTTCTATGATATATATCAGATTTATTTAAAATTTATTGGACTATATATTTTCCACCAGTTTTTCTTTTTAATATATTTTCCACCACTAATTTGAGTTGCTGTCTTTAGGGTATGCTATTTGGCAAATATATGCCATTTATATATGCTTGGGTCAAATTATAAACTTGCTCTTCTGTTCCATTGGGTGTCTCTAAAATCCAGACTTAATAGTACGTTTTAATATATTGCAGGAATAACCCTCCTCATTGCTCTTCTTTTTTGCCATATTTCTATTTCTATAATGTTTGCCTTGTGAAAGATATTACTCTGGTATTGGATGCATACATACTAGAAATTATTTGAATTTTAGTCTCTGACATCATAAAATGGCCTTCTTTTAATGCATGCACTTAGTCCTGAATTTTAACAGAAATCAAGATAGTGATCCTCCTATCTTTTTATTTACATTTATCTAGTGTATTTTGGTCAATTCTTAGAATAAAATAAAAAACATTCATTAATCATTTTCTTTAAAATGTGATTATTTCCTTCTCAATCTGAAAATTTCCTTTTATTTATAAGATATATATTTACATGTGTATATATATACCATATACATATATATCTATATATAGTATCTGTAAATTTTATAAGGCATATTATATATTTTGTGAAGGAATTTCTAGATTGTGTGTATGCATCTATATCTATAGCCTGTGCCATCATATTTTTATGTTATGTTAATACTTGTATAAGTATTTTGTATAATCTGTCATTAAATAGTCTTTTTTTTCCTCATTCTCCCTTTTTAAATAAACTTTTTGGTATTTGGGAAGGTTTTATTTTTCCCTAATGTTTTATTCTTATATCAACACTATAAGAGCACTGTTCTCTTTTGCTCTCTCACATTTTTCTTTTTGAATTATTAGATGTTGGTTCCCAGTGATGAGAAGTATTGAGATTTCCTATTAATTTTATTCCCCCTCAATTTTCTGGTATATTTTTTCATAGTGGTTTTAGGGAACATGAACAGTAATCACAATCATATTTCTGTGGCCTTTATCCTGACAGTTAGTTTGAATATAAAATAAATTCTCAACTTCAATTTCGTTTCTGCACATTTAATAAAATTATAATAATTATTGTGTGATACATGACACCTGAAAATTCACACTATGTTGGAAGTAGTATTTTATACCAGTCAATTAGATAGACGGTTAACTGAGTTCAGGTACAGCACCTTTCATAACCTGTTTATTCACTAATTCACAAATTTTAATTATATTTTGTAATCTCATAACGATCATTTGAAGTGCTTTCATACTATTGCTTACAGATTTAATTAATGTTTATTGCCCCAAACCTGAGGTAACATATATACATTTTTTTATTCACTGTACATGAGTACAGTTTACATAGTGATATTATCAACAGAACTACCTCTACAAACAATGAATGGAAATGAACATTCTATAGATCCTACGTTAATGGCTGAAAAGATACTTTCTAAATATAGAAAAAGATTTAGGGTTTTCAAAAAACAATTGCACCATAAATTCTTTGACCAAAAATAAATGAAAAGATTAAAATTAAAATTAAAAAATCTAGTAATGTAATGTTGATTTTCTAACCATGTCTAAGCAAAAGTAAAGAATATGATTATTATGCTTCTTCTATAATTCATTGAGGAGAGCTTATGTTTCTTTTGCACATTGAAATCAGCAAAGCAAGAACTACTGCTAAGTAACTAACCAAGAACACAAACTTGTGCTACAATACACATTTTCCAAATAATTGATTAAATATTTCATAGTGGTTTAGTTGTTTTAAAAATATGTAATTATTTTTTTATTGACCAGCAAGTCAAAATGTAAGTTAGTCGAAACTTGAGCAATAATTCAACATTTTGCGTCTATTTTCAAAATATGTCTACACTAATCTATAAGAATAATATATTATAAATATATACTGAAAAGATACCTCTGTACTTTAGCTCAGGAAGTGCTGAAGAACCCATGTGTCAGGGAACTGGGAAGTATAATTTCAGCCTATCAGTGCTAAAAGAACAGCCATAATTCTTTCTACATACACCAGGGATGGTATAAAATCCCCTCCACTGCTAATGTTGAAGACATCTGTGGAGATGACAGCATTGAAGCCAAGGGAATAGAATGAGTGACCTCAAGGTAGAGTGAACAAGAATCATCAGTCTGTCACAAACACTCAATTAAAAGAATTGTTCCCAGAAATAATGACAACAGGAAGAACCAACATTTGTTTAGTGCTGGTTATTGGCAGACATGGTGCTTCTCCTTCAGTAACTCATTGAATTCTCACAAGTAGTATTCATTTTGCCCTCATTTTACTAATAAGCAAACTAAGGATCATAATTTCAACTCCTTGCTCCAGGTCACAAGCACTAGTGTGTAAATAGCTGAGCTGGGATTTATACCAGGGTTTTTCTGTATTGCATAAAAATACAATTCCAGTTTTCTAAATTCCCTAGAGAAAGTAACATTTTGGCTGAACCATGCCAGGGTGCCAAATTATAATTTTAATTTGCAAATTTGGCTTTTGTTTTAGTTGGATATCTTTGGATAGTGTGTGTGTGTGTGTGTGTGTGTGTGTGTGTGCGTGTATGTATTTTTAAATTATTTTTTGTGGTGCTGGGGATCAAACCCAGGGCCTTGTGCATATAAGGTAAGCACTTTATCAATTAAGCTATATCCCCAGTTCCAAGAATATAACTTTTAATGAAACATGTATTTTATTTTTTCTTTATATATGACAGCAGAATACATTACAATTCTTATTACACATGAAGAGCACAATTTTTCATATCCCTGGTTGTATACACAGTATATCCACATCAATTTGTGTCTTTATACCTGTAATTTGGATAATAATGATCATATTCCACCATCATTAATAACCCCATGCCCCCTCTCTTCCCCTCCAACCCCCTGCCCTATCTAGAGTTCCTCTATTCCTCCCATGCTCCCCCTCCCTGTCCCACTATGAATCAGCCTCCTAATATCAAAGATAACATTCAGCATTTGTTTTTTGGGGATTGGTTAACTTCACTTAGCATTACCTTCTCCAACTCCATCCATTTACCTGCAAATGCCATGATTTTATTCTCTTTTATTGCTGTGTAATATTCCATTGTGTGTATATGCCACATTTTTTGTATCCATTCATCTATTGAAGGGCATCTAGGTTGGTTCCACAGTTATGCAGAAAGAGAAGGAAAGATTTTTAAAAAGAATCAACAGAGATAACAACATAAGTCAGTGAATAAGGATACAGAAAAGTAGAAAAATTGATAAATTCTAATAGCTTAAAAAAGTATACAACCTCCTTAAAATTATAATTCAGGAGCATTAGAACTCACCCAGATACATATAAGAAGAATTGGTAAAAGGAATTAGTAGAAAACAAAATATACAAAGGCTTTGTCAATATTTTTAAAATATTAGTGAAATGTTTCTATTCTTTATTAAGAAATAAAAACCCCAATTAAAAAATCTTGGGAGACAATTTAAAAGTTAACAAGCATATACTCAGATATTTTTTTGGATAAGTTTCTTTGAACTTTCAAGAAATAAATAATTCCCTTTCTATATATATTGTCCCTAATGATAATGGAGATAAGATGACACCTGAGATAAGATCTTATTGTAATGGATTTCAAGGAAGACCTAAAACTTAGTAGGTATCGCAAAGTTTATCATTATGAGCTTTTATGGGGTTGGAGAGAGATTGTTAGAAGGCCCTACCCAACTCCCACCCCTCATCTCTGCTGACTACATTAGCTAAGAACCTAAGGGCACTCTTGGTCATGTTGGCCAGGCTGATAGGTCTTAATTGGAACTGATTTTACAGAATTTATGGTGGTGGGTGGGCTCCAATTTTAATCACCCTTTTTTTCCTAGATCTGGGAATCTCTGGTCTGTTTTGTTTGTATGGGGTCTTTCTTAACATGTCTTAGCAATTAGGCCCAGCAATTAAGCCTGCTGAGCAAACATATCTTGCTTCTCCCCTGAATTAATCTATCTTCCTCCTGTTGTAAAGGAGTCATTTATAGGCCCGAGAAGGGAAGGGTCCTGAAATAGCTGTCTCGTAGAGCTTGAGGTGCTACTCAGGCAGGGCTATTGATTTGCACTATTTTTTTTTTATTTTTTTTTGGTACTGGAAATTAAATCCAGGAGTGCTGGGTACCAGTGTTGAGGTATGACTCCAGCCCTTTTTATTCTTCATTTTGAGACAGAGTCTCACTAAGTTGCTGAGGCTGTTCTTAAACTTACAATCCTCCTGCCTCTGTCTCCTGAGTTTCTGAGATTACAGGCATTCTCCACTGTGCCCAGCTGTGATGAGTACTTTTTAAAATTCCTGATCTACTGCTTGTGGGTAACTGCTACCTAACATTTTCCCCTCAAGTACGGGAGACTCTGAAATCTTTTAGGGATGTGGACATAAAAGTCTTTCTTTGATTACTTCCTGCTGATGAAGGACATAGGCCTTGTTGACAGGAATCTCTGGCTTCTGCTCCTAAAAGTGGGACAGGGACAATAAGGGAATTTAGCATCAGGGTGATCAAGAGGTCCATGGTAAAAATCAGGAGGGTCTGCAGATGAATGGTCCCTGAGAGGTAGCTGAGTCTTGATACTTAATGAAATTTAGAATAGAAATATACTTGTAAAGGAAGTAAAAAATATTTTAAAAAATAAATAAAAGGGCAGTGACCTAATTACGTCATGAAGATAATCCTGATATGTGTGATGTCTGTCCATCCTGACCTCCAAATTAAACACCAATTCTTAATGTAAGTATATAGGTAATTTACCCTAAATCAAAGATCTATAAACTGAATTCGACACAGAGAATAAGGCAAAACAGTTCTTGGAAACAGTTCTCTACGGCTGGTTCAAAGAAGGAAAGATGGCTTTGGGGAAAATCTATGACCTTGCAAGGTGTGACAGGCAATGGCCTACAAGGCAGGTTAGGGGGAGCCCTCAGTTGTGCCTGTGAGAATAAATGGGTACATTGTGTACAGAACTCAAGAACAATAATACAATGAAAATTTCCTCTGCTTTTTATTATAACCATGCACTAGCAATTCTAAATGATGTCAGAGATAAAATATTCCTCCCTGACAAAACACTGTTGTTGGTCTAAATTCTAAACAATCACCTGTACGCAGGCCAGACAGCTCCCACTGGCTGACTTTGACACACTACTGCTCATGAGTAAAATTCAACCAGAACAAACCAAAACACATGGGAATATCAATTCAAGGACATAGTCTCTGATAAAGTTCAACCTTTCTTCCTAATGTTTTTCCTTTTTGGTAAGACTAGGTGTAAAAAGATAAGAGCATAAAAATTACGCTCTTAATTCACATTGTAATTAATTTAAAATATTAGAAACATTTCATTAAAATCTTTAATAAGGCAATGGTCCTCATTAATAGAATTATGATTTTTGAAAAATTTGCTATTAAAATTCTGAGGAATACGACAAGACAGGAAGTAGAAATTAGCTGAATACTGATAGAAAGGACACAAAGCATCATTATTTTTTGAAATATATATTTTTTTAGTTGTTGATGGACCTTTATTTTCTTCATTTATTTTTATGTGGTGCTGAGAATCAAACCCAGTTACTCACACATGCTAGGCAAGCACTGTACCACTGAGCAAAAACCCTGCCCAAGCATCATTATTAATAGATTACATATACTTATTAAACCAAGAAAAAGAATGAAAATATCACTGAAACTTATTAAGAGCTTGATAGACTTAAGAACAAGTGAGAAAATATCATGTTGGGCTGGGATTGTGGCTTAATAGCAAAGTGCTTGCCCAGCACACTCGAGGCCTTGGGTTTGGTCTTCAGTACCATATACAAACGTACATAACACACCAAATAATTAAATTAATTAATAGATTAATAAAGGAAGAAAGAAAGGCGTGCTTTGTTTTTCTTTGTCTTATAAATTATGAACTATAAAGTGTGATGAAAATGTGAAAAAAACAAAAAGAAAATGCATAAGCATTACATGTAGCAAAAGATGAGTTGAATTATGGGAAAAAAGATATTTCACAGAAAAATGAGAAAAAATTAAATAATGTAGATATCTCATATTGAGGTGAAATGATTGAATATATGAAATTATACCTATTATATTGATTAAATATCTATATTTAACGACATCCAAATAAAAGTCCTAACAGAACTTTTTTGAATTGTCAAATTTGAAATTTTTACTGGAAGAAGAATAAACAGATAAGAATAAATACTTGTTTTGAAAACTTTTCTCATAAATGGAGAAGAGGTGTACTTGCCCTGTTAGATGTTAGAGCACATTATATAACTTCAAAAGATAAAATAGTAGTTGGGGCTAGGGATGTGGCTCAAGCGGTAGCGCGCTCCCTGGCATGCGTGCGGCCAGGGTTCAATCCTCAGCACCACATACAAACAAGGATGTTGTGTCTGCCAAAAACTAAAAAAAAAAATAATAAATATTAAAATTATCTCTCTCTCTCTCTCTCTCTCCCCCCCCTCTATCTCTCTCTAAAAAAAGGTTAAATAGTATAATATTAATGCAAAAATTAATTGACAAGGAGCTTGGGTTGTAGCTCAGTGGTAGAGTGCTTGCCTGGCATATATGTGGCCCTGGGCTCAATCCTCAGCACTATAAACAAGCAAAAAACCCAAACAGTTTAACTGACAGAATCAATGAACATAAATGACATAGACTAACACTAATGTTTAAGAACTTAGAATGTAATATAAAACTTTTAGAAACTAATGGGTATTGCAAAGGACCATGACAAAATTCTAGGAAATTTGCCAGACCAAATACAAACATTTGTGATGAAGTTGTAGTAAGGACGTTTGTGTGGCATTGGTACAGAAACAGGCAAAAACACTATGAGCCAAAATAAGAGTGCCAGACACAGGCCGGCTTAGATAAGGAAATTTCCATATGACGGAGGAGACATTGTAGAGCAGTGAGACAAGCATAGTTATTTGACAAATGGCTTGGGAATAGTTAGCTAGGGAGGAAGAGAGCGCCTCCCTTACACCCTACACACAAAGTCAAAGGACATTTAAAGAAAAACTTCTAAAATTTTAGAAGTATTCAATAGTATCTTTATGATCTAAGGAAAGAAGAATATAAACATACACACACACACACACACACACACACACACACCCCACAAACCCCAAATCCTAATTTTAAAAATCCTAATTAAAAAAAGTTAAAACAAATCAGAAACAAGGTGGAAAAAAATTATCTTCAGATTGGGGAAAGATATTTGTATGACTGACAAAAGAGTAGCTCTCCAAATATATAAAAAGCTCCTATGGATCAATAAAAGATTTTGAAAAATTAAGTAAGTGGATCAATAGAGAAATTACAAAAAAAGACACTCTAGTCTCCAGAAAACAGATAAAGATTCATATCTTTACTAACAATCAGGAAAATGTGATAAAATTCCAGGACACATAATATAAGGCCTATCAGATCATCAAAAAAAGTTTATGGGATGACTAAAATTCTTGGCAAGGATGTGAAATAATAGGGCTCCTCATACACAGTGCTATCAATATATTGGTCAAACCATTTTTTAAGGCAAACGATTAATATTTTGAAAAGTTGAAGACATGTGTAGCCTATAATATAATTACTTATTCCATATTTACAGCATAGAAAAATTCTCACAGAGGAACATGAGAGAACACGTTCACAAATGTTTATTGCAGTAGTGTTTGTAGGTGCATGAAATTGAAAGCACATAAATGTTAACCAATAGGAGAATGGATAAGTTATAGCATATAAATCTAATGGAATTCTATTTAATAATAATCAAGTGAATTACTGAGACATGTTCATAGACACAAGGATGAATCTTACAAGTACTGAACAAAAAAAATATTGTGTTGCAGAAGGCCTAAATATAATGTTATTTGTACAATGCTCAATAATATACAGAAAACTAAAATATTTTACCTACCAAAAATTATGTGAGGCATGAAGGCAAACAAAACTGACAAATGTTGATAATATCTAAAACAGGTTGATAAGTACATAAATTCATTGATTATTCATCCTCTACTTCTATTTGCTTGAAATTTTCTAACATAAATTTTTTAAAATGCCCATACACATGAATATGTAGTAAACATAAAATATATTGGGGTGGCTAAACACAAGTTCTGGATTATAGATAACTCAAGGCTCTTGAATGCATGCAATTAGACGGATTATTGGTGAACTTTATTTCTGGTATCTGACAGGAGGTATACATAAGTATTTATTCATTTATTCTTTGTGACCCTAAGTATGTCTGAAATACTTCATTTTAAAAAGGAGCATGGGAAAAGGACATATTATTGAATGAAATGTTTAGTGAAATTGGTCCTATGGAGAAAACACAAGTTTATTGGCATAGAAATGTCTAGGTAATAAATAATACTTTAAGGAGTCTCCTCTGTGTGGACATTCATTCTAGATAACAACATGCTTATTTCTGACCAATGAACTTTCATAAGCCAAGTAGAATCCAGTGAATGATTGATTGTTTTGTGTTGCAGACATTTATGTTTAGAAAGATGGAGTCCCATTTTGCAAAGGGGAAATATTTGGTAATACAGTCACTTCTGATAACATGATAGGCATAATGTGTACTTGATGAGTGCATGTCTCTATTGTGAGAATTTGCAAAACAAAATCATACAAATGTGTGCTGGTTGTTAAGGGCCATACCTGGTAAGAAACTGTAAGAAACACAGCTGAGAAAACCTGCTCATTTGTAAGGTTTGTAAGCAAGAATGAAAAGAAACAGTTCAGTTATTTGGGGTCCTTGAGTAAGTGGAAATCCAATATAGTAAGAGGTAAACAGTAAAAGACTTTAAAATTGAGCCCACTACAAAAAAAAAAAAAAAAACAATGAATAAATGGAAGCAACAACAAAAAATCTCCTGCACTTTGACTTGTTAAGTCTTTAATCGAATAAAATTCCTCAGGGCAAAGATCAAATGAAGGTCTTGAAACCCAGTCATCTTTACATTTGGAAAAATGGCTCAGGTAAAAGAGCTTAAGGGCTCAGCTCTTCCACCAAATCCAAATAGACTCAAGGTATTCACCACCTCCTTAACTGGAAGAGGTGTGGGCACAAGAATGCAAAGAAATGCAGTTGATCTGAGAACAATGCTAGGCAAAGAATTGTAGCTGTCATTACTGGCACATGGAATTTATAGGGATCAAGTAAGTTAGAAGCCAACAAAGTTTTAAATGTTATATTGGCAAAGAATAAAGTATTTGAGAATGATAGGGTTCAAAAAGTATTATTGAGCACTTGACAAGAAGTGGGCTAAGAAAACTGCATATTCCCTAGCACACATTTTTAAATGAATCTAAGAAAATATGATGTTTTAGTCAGCTTGTGCATTGCTGACAATACCTGACAAGAACAATTTAGAGGATGAAAAGTTCATTTGGGGCTTATGGTTTCAGAAGTCTGAGTCCTTAGGAGTCTGACTGCATGAGCTCTCTCTCTCTCTCTCTCTCTCTCTCTCTTTGCATACAATTCTTAATATACCTTTATACCACCATTTATCATATATCTGTTTGTATATAAGGTATGTTGACACCAAATTCACATCTTCATACAAGTATTTTGTGTAATGATGACCCTCTCCTTCCACCATCCTAGTTATTCCCCTTCTCCCTTCCTTTCCCTCCCACCCCTATTCCCTATCTAGAGGTAATTTTCCTCCCATGCTCTCCCTCCCTACCCCACTTTGAGTCACCCCCCCTTATATCAGAGAAAACATTTGGCATTTGTTTTTTTGGGGGGTGGGGGGATTGGCTAACTTCACTTAGCATAATCTGCTCTAATGCCATCCATTTCCCTGCAAATGGGACGATCTTATTGTTTTTTAGTGCTGAGTAATATTCCATTGTGTATAAATGCCACATTTTTTTTTATTCATCCATCCACTAAAGGACATCAAGGTTGGCTCCACAGTTTAGCTATTATGAATTGTGCTGCTATAAACATTGATGTGACTGTGTCCCTGTAGTTTGCTGTTTTTAGGTCCTTTGGGTATAGTCCAAGAAGAGGAAAAGTTGGGTCAAATGGAGGTTCCATTCCCAGCTTTCCAAGGAATCTCCATACTGCTTTCCAAATTGGCTGCACTAATTGGCTGTCCCACCAGCAGTGTATGAGTGTACCTTTTCCCCCCGAATCCTTGCCAACACTTGTTGTTTGTCTTCATAATGGCTGCCATTCTCACTGGGGTGAGATGGTATCTTAGAGTAGTTTTGATTTGCATTTCTCTGATTGCTAGAGATGATGAGCATTTTTTTTTGTATATTTGTTGATTGATTGTATATCCTCCTCTGAGAAGTGCCTGTTCAGGTCCTTGGCCCATTTATTGATTGGATTATTTGTTTTTTTTGGTGCTTATCTTGTTGATGTAATTTGGTGTGAACATACTTTATATACAGAGTTACAAAAATTGTGCTGTGAATGAATAATTATGAATGTAATGCACTATTGTCATGTTTTTAAAAATAAATTTAAAAGAAAGAACAAAATAAAATAAAGAAATTTAAAAAAAAGAAGTCTGACTGCATTATTATGAGACCAAGGTGAGGTATCATGGGGAAGGGCTGAGTAGAGAAAAGCTATTAAGCTCTTCTTGGGTTTAGGAAGCAGAGAATGGGGGGGGGGAAGGGCAATAGGGAAGATGCACCCTTTCCAGGGTACAACCCCTCAACCCATCTCCTTGAGCCATGTCCTGTAAGCATACAGTTACCACCTAGTGCATTTAAACTAGGATGGACAGATTAGGTTATAGCTCTTACAATGCCATCATTTCATGTCTGCTCATTTCTGCATTAAAACAGATTAATACAGGGGCTGGGGTTGTGGCTCAGAGGTAGAGTGCTCACCTAACATGTGTGAGGCACTGAGTTTGATCCTCAGCACCACATAAATAGATTTTGTGTCCAACTATAACTAAAAAATAAGTATTTTAAAAAATAAAACAGATTACTACAGAAGTTCTGGAGGGATGCTTTTTATCTAAAACATACCATTCCTCCCCTGGCCCCCCAAAGCTCATGTCCATCTCGAAATGCAAAATTCATTTAGTTTACCTCTAACAGTTCCATACTCTTAAAAGTTTGTTCAAGTCCAAGTCCAATGCCCAAGTTCAAGTCCAAAATCTCACTGGAAACTCAAGGGAAAGGCTTGGTTGTGAACCCTTATAAAAATTAAAAGCAAATTACATATATTCCGTATACAGTGGCACAGGGTAAACATTCCCATTCACAAAGGAAGACTAGGGACATAAAAATAAGAAATAGCATTAAAATAAGACTGGAACCCATCCAGGCCAATGGGTATTATAATTCCATATACAGCATCTAGGACACAAAGCCATGAGATGTGCCCTCCAAAGAGCTTGGGCAGCCTTGCCTCTTTGCCTTGCCAGTGAGCTGTCTTTGCAGCCAGTAGCTTTTCTCAGCACACAGCCTACATTACTGGCATCTCTTAATTCTTGGGGTCTCCATTCCAGCTTCAGGTTCACCTTCACAGCATCATACACAGCCCTATCAGAGGCAACCCATAGGAATCCAACCCTGTTATATTTTGCTTGACCTCTCAGGCCTTCCTTTAAAATCTCACTGGAAGACTCTATGTCCCTTAACGTTATCATTATTTATTCCTGCAGAACCATCACCATGTGATGACACCAAGTTCAGCTATCAGCATGGTTGAAGCAGTCTTTGAGTCCCTACACAGCTCAGCATGGTAAAACAACTTCCTAAACCCTCCACCCCTGTCTATCGGAAGCAGGACACCCCCATAATCTCTTCACAAAAGAATTTTCTCTTCTATATCTTGAAGCCAGTAAGGTTTTGCAAATTCCTGAGATGTCCTCAAGCTATCATTTATATTGTCTCATACAAAGTGCTTAGCATCTCTTTAGGGACCATAATCTCTTAAATAAGCACACCTTCCTTGACCCTAGCTTTACAAGCACTTTTCTGGCTAAACTCCTAGTTTTTAAGATACTTTAGCTCTGTTTTCTGCTCCTATTTCTCACAGTGAACCTAGCTAAAATCAAGTAGCAATATTTGTGCCACTGACTGAATGCTGTGCTACCCTGATATTTCCTCCACCAGATTAATTAATCCATAACTTTTGAATTCAGTTTTACACAAAGTCAGAACGTGGGCAAAAAGTAGCCAAGTTCTTTGCCAGAATATAATATGAATGGCCTCTACTCAATTCCAAACAGAGTGCTCATTTCCCTCGGAAACCTCCTGAGCACGGTCCTCATTCCTGTTGGCAGTCTGGTCTTCTGAGCTGCTGCCACAATCTCCCATTAAGCTCTAATTATAATATTCTAAAGCTTTTTCAGCTTTCATCTCCAAACTTTTCAAAATTCCTCCCACAAACCAGCTCCACAGGCTTCTCAACCACATGGTTAGGTTAGTCATAGTAACAACCTCACTTCTTGATAACAATTCCTGTTTTAGTCAGCTATTGTGTCATTGTGACCAAAATACATGATGAGAACAACTTAGAGGAGGGAAAATTTATTTAGGGCTCACAGTTTCAGAGGTTTCAGACTATAGAAGGCTAACTCCATTGTTCTGGGCCCAACATGAGGCAGCATATCATGGTGCAGGGACCATCAGTAGAAAGCTGCTCATCTCATGGTAGAGGTTAGGAGGCAGAGAGTGTGAGAGAGAGGAGGGGCCACAGGAAGGATGCATTTGTCCAGCGCATGTCCCTTGTGACCCTCCTCTTCCAGTCACATAGTGTGTTACCACCCAGTCAGTACATTCAAACTAGGATGAACTGATTAGGTTATCACCCTCATAATCCCATCATTTCGCTTTGGCATATTCCTGTATTAACAGGAGATTTTACACCTCATATCTAAACAAAAACAGATAATGAAAAGGAAAAAAAATTCTCCCTGAAGGTGGAGCCAGAAGTCCCAGAGACCAAGGACCAAGTGAGCTCTTCCAAGAGAGCAGAGGCAGGGATTAATCAAGGTAGCAGGCTCATTAAATATCGGCTTAGAAGGAATTCAGAACTTCTCGGGATCAGAAATTTATTTCCATTTTCAGTCATTGGGTGTGTGAATGCCAGCTAGCTTTCTATTTTTGTTGATAGATTTCCAGAGCTAAGGGAGCAACTTCTAGACTTGATATACAGAACACCATATATTATCCTGAGATTCTGCACTCAGTGCTTGATGCTATGAATGGGAGACTTTGGGGCTATCTCTCTTGGAGAGGAGTATTAAATAAAAAATTTTAGACACAAATTCAAAATGGTTTAATTGAACAAGGAGTGATTTGAGAATTGGGCAGCTCACAGAATCAGAATAGTTTCTGAGAACCTTTGGAGCCACCACATGGCTGGATAACATTTGTAAGCAGACAAAGGGAAGTTATGTGCAAAAAAAAAAAAAAAAAGTGGAAATGATGTATAAAAGTAGCTGGATTTGTTAACTCTTGGTATTGGCCTTATTTGAACGAGGTTTGAATAGTGATCTCAGGTTGACTAATACGGGGCTGCTATGATAGGCTAAGGTTTGGCTACGTCTTGCCAGGGTAAGTTATAATCTGTTTACAATCAAATTAGGCTGCACTTCACTATGTGCAAAGAAACTTTGGGGCCAATTGTATAGTATGTATGGAGGCAGCTTTATGCCAAACTTAATTCAATTTAGGAGGTGGATGTAATTGTAATATCTGTGCCTGAGGGAGAGGGAACTGAATATTTGGAGAAACAAAAGGGTAGACTGTGACCGATATCCCAAGTCCTTATCAACATTTCCAGTTCTCCTTCCCCTGTGCTCTCTTCAGTGGGTGAGGTTAGATGACTGGTCCTTAGTGGGGCTCTGTCTATGAGGGAAGAAGCATGACTTACAGGCCCAGAGCACATAGGGGTTGATGCACAGTTTTCCATCCTTTCCTTTCCTTTTCTGGTGAACCAAAGCTTTTGGTTGAGATAGAGGTACCCTAAGATGACTGCACTCTGGAACACTGAGCTTACCCTGTAGAAGACGTCTGTCCAAGAGGTCCTAGGATCCATGTGGACTTCACAGAAATAGACAGACACTCTGTTTTACTACTGAGATTTTTGGGGGTCTTTGATAATATTATTTGTTCATGAAGATACATTTATTTTTACTGTTCAGTACTAATTAATTACATTCATACATAGGAACATAATATACACTCTTTCTCTCTACTGTGATTTCTTCATTCATGAATTTAACCAGCTGTGAATCAAAAATATTCAGGGGAAAATTACATCTTCATTAAACATATATAGTATTTTTCCTTGTCACCATCCCCAAAATAAATATAAGGAATTTTTTCATTGTATTAGGTATTATAAATAATCTAAAGATGATTCAAAGCACACAGGAGGATGTGCACGAGCTATTTGCAAATACTCTACCATTTTACATAAGGATCTTGAGATTTGGGTAGCCATGGGGACATCCTGAGACCCATCACCCATGGATACTGAGGAACAACATCTGTATCTGATGGGTTAAATAGTTAGAAAATAAAAGTTCAAATTTTAAAACAAGAAAACATGAGTAAATATTTAACTTGGCTCTAGTGAAGAGGGATTTTCTAAACATACTGTGGTAGAAAACAAAACATTGCTTGCAAATAATATTATTTATTTATTTTTGCAAAAAATATTTTGAATCAAAAAATATCGTAAACTAAGTGAAAATTAATGACATGCTGGGAAAATGTTTTTGCAATAAAGGGTTAATGTCTTAATATTTAAGAAGCTCTTAAAATGATTAAGTTGAACTACTACCAACACATACATACAAAAAGGACAAAATAGATGATCTTATAATTCTTGTAATTCATGAATATTGAAATACCGACAGGTACCTTCCAAAGACACTAGCATCTTTGGAACCAGTGATTAAGGGCATGTTTGAGTTCCTTGCTCAAACAACAATCACATGACATTGCCAACACTGCCCCTGGAATGCAAATAAGCACAGTGAAAATGTTGGGTATATGAGAGTGTATACCTATATACATATTTATAAGGAGTATGATAATGAATGACTTTGGATTTTAACTTTTTAATATTTTTCTGTATATCCGACTTTCTTTAATTATAACTTATCATTTTTAAAAATAAAGAAAAATACTACAAATATATTTTGCAAAACAGTTTTTGGGCAGATTAAACCCAGGGCCTTATGCATGCTAAGTGAGTGCTGTACCACTGAAATACACCCCAGCCCCCAAATACTATGTATATATTTTATGAAGCAAGAGATATATCATTGGTCTTCAAGTCACAAACCACAGAATCCTAAAGATAACAATGAATGTCTCCAACAAGCTCTTGTTTAGAAATCCGTTGGTGGGATGGCATGATCTATAAAGGGACCTAACCTTTTGGGAGAATGACATAAATAATTATTCCCTTTTATGATACAAATGCTTTTGAAGAACAGCTGCAGTCTCTATTAAGAAAGCAGTATGCCCCTATGAGATTTTCCCATCCCTAAGATTAATATCATATTTAAGGAAGCCTGAGTATTTTTCTACCTTGTAATCGTACATGAAGAATTATTTTGTGCGGTGCCACAGGTTAAATGCGTATCATGAAATTCACTTTCCTCCCTACTGCCATTTCTGTCACTTAATTCAATGAAAGTCCACAAAAATACAGTATGACTCAGAATATTGGCGCTGCGGCTAAGCAACAAAAGTTCATTCAAAATTGATTTTCTTTCAGGAATCCTTGATATTCTTCATTCCGATTGTTCACCTCAACTGTAGGGCTTGGTAAACACTTAAGGAAGTTGCCATGCACTGCAGCCTGCCGGAGACATGAAGGAATGTAGAGCAGGATAATCACAACATCATCAACCCAATTCTCCAAGGTAGCTGGCCAATAATGCTGTTCTAATTGAATAACTTATCCACAGCTATTTCCCCTGGGAGAGCCGAAGGCTGAGCCTCGGCAAAGAGGCAGATGGTGCCGCATATACAATGAAACCTGTAATTTTCTCTTGCCATTGGACATGTTAACAGTGGGCTGTTTCTGCTTATTCTTTAATATTTTATTTTAATAGTCCCTTCCCAAATTATAATGCGCCATGAAGCAGCCAAAGACGGATTCAGTGATACATATCATATTTAATTTATCATACCTCTAGCTCACCGAACAACTCACTTGGTAATCAGCGGCAGTATATGTCAGAGTCAGGTGCAAACTGAAATGAAAACGACAGAAAAGAACCCAATTAAAACCAAAAGGGGAGATGAGTCTTTAGGGTGGCTCGGCATTAACTAGCAGCCACGTATGGAATATCAAATACATTCTAATTCTGATTTTTTAAACAATAATTTTGCTATGAAATATGCACACCTAAGGTATCTGGGAAGACAATGGAGAGGTTCTGTCTCCTGCTGTGAGATTGCTTCAACCACTGGGATTTGCAAAGGGATGAAGGTCCCTGTGGCTGCTTGATTTTTATCCTCTGGTAGCAGCCAAAGTTGGAAAAGAGGGAAGTGCAGGCTTAAAGGGCAAGCAAAGAGAGCCCATCAGTGGTCTAACAACGCGACAGATGACAGGCCCAGAGGCGAACCAGGACTGCCAGCCCATCATCCAGCGTAGGCTGCCAAGGAGCAGCTGCAGCAATGGAAGATCATCCAGATTTCAATGCTGAGCTCTGGCAGGGGCCAAAGAGTCTTCTGTGTCTGGAAACAGCCCATGCAGGGACCCCTTCCTAGAAAAGTGTGAAAAGGAACCAGGGTAGAATAGATGCAGAGACAGCAGACCACCCCATCATGCTTGTGCAGTGCCTTCTAGGCAGAAA
Source organism: Urocitellus parryii (assembly GCF_045843805.1). Taxonomy (NCBI): domain Eukaryota; kingdom Metazoa; phylum Chordata; class Mammalia; order Rodentia; family Sciuridae; genus Urocitellus; species Urocitellus parryii. Next base: position 66,806,156 of record NC_135532.1, read on the forward strand.
TCGTGCCATAAAGAATGTTCCAGTCTGCAAAGCGATGTCTCTGTGGTTTACCTAAGAGAAGGAAAGGTTTTATGGCTATAATGAGTAAATGCACCATTGCTGATATTTATCAGAAATGCCAGGACACAAGAAGAGAGCTCTGACGTCTTAGGGCAGCACAGGTCTGCCTGTGGTCAGGGAAAAAAAGGAGATAAGATTGGGTTATTTTATTTGGGAAAGGTAAACCAGGGCTGCAGTCCCCTGACATGGATAATTCATGAAGCTTCTGGTTTGTATTAGACACCCAACATGCCTTTCATAAAGAAATGACACAACAATTAATGTGTCAAATAATAATGTGCCACTTGGAGAAAGATAATTGTACCCAGCGTCAGATAGTTATTAGGTCAAAGCGAATGCTCATCCTTTCAAAGCAGCAGTGTCTATTCATTCTGGCATCCTACTGTAAGTACAGTATTGTGCTCATAATCACACAGGCTGCAGCCAGGAACACTGGGTTTTATCTGATTTTTCTCTATTTGGAATAATACCCTGATGATTTCCTGCACAGCAAACTCAGTCATGTGAAACACAAATGAGCATGATGAAAGACGGATTGCTACGCATGAAGGAAGGGCTTTCTTTGTTTTTCACATAAAATAAAGCATGAGAACTGTCCCTGAGAAGGTTGGAGTATATGTAACAAAAACTATCAGACCTGAGTTTGCTCATGTGTAAAAGATAGTCTTTCCTGCTGGTGATTTAGTGTGCCAGGATATCAATCAGTCACATCATGGCCTCAGAAGTCCTTGTTCAATTTCTGGTGCCATAACTTACTTGATGTGGGATTTGGACAAGTCATTTAACCTCACTGAGATTCTATTTCCTCATTTGAAAAATAGAAATTGAAAAATCTGCTATATATTTAACTCCCGGATCTGTTGAGGTCATGAAGAATAGAGATGAAAAGGTATTTTGTATCTATGAAGGACCATGTAAAGAATTATTAATTGATCTTATGGATGCTCCAGATTAATTAATGCTTAATGAATGATCTAACCTGTCATTTTTGAAGCAGAGATAGTTTCACTTTCACAAAAACTAGACTCACTTAGGTCCTTAAAATTCAAAGGACTTCAGAGGATATGAGGAGGAGGCTCAAGACTGAACTAAAATACTTCCTCCAACCAAGAATAAGGAACTAAAATTCATGCTTATTACATGTACATTTACTCCTGCTTCATTTACTCAAGCACAGTTGTGGTGACGTATCAAAAGAAAAAATTAATCCTTCTTAGAGAGAAGCACTACATTTGAGAGAAGCACTGCATATTTTATCTTCATGGCCAAGCTGGTTATTGTTATAAGTATTTTAAATAAATAAAATATCACTGTGTGTTATGTCAAATATTCAAAGTGTTCAATCGTACTTTGTGAACAAGAATAGTTTCTATACCTTGTCCTTCTGTGAGGAGTCATTCCCAAGGGATAGCTTGCCTATGTGGACCATAGATGGTAAAAGGAAAAGGCAAATTTAAAAGAAAAATGGAGTGAATGATTTATTACATACCTTACCTGTAAGGAGATCTTTTTTTAAAAAAAAGAGAGAGAGAGAGAGAGAGAGAGAGAGAGAGAGAGAGAGAGAGAAAATTTTTTTTGTATATGGACACAACACAATGCCTTTTTTAAATGTATTTATTTATTTTTTTATGTGGTGCTGAGAATAGAACCCAGGTCCCACCTGTGCTAGGTGAGCGCTCTACTGCTGAGCCACAATCCCAGCCCCTGTAAGGAGATCTTGTTAGAGGAACTCAAACTAGTCTATAAAAAACTAATAATTAAAGTAAGTAGTCCATACTGAGACAGAGGAATATGGTGAATTAACCCTTTAAAGATAAACATTCCACTAATTCAAATCACAGAATACAGGTATGTCTGTTATGAAACCACATGTGTTCCCCCCAAACCTTGTATATTTGCAAAGAGTACTTAAAAGTTAACAGAACTTACATAAAATACGATTGTCAGCATGAGTCAGTGCTCCACTTGAAGACTTTTTATAAATCTCTCTTGCAACTGATAATGCACCATTTCTGCTTTTTGATATTCAATAGAAGTAAATTACTAAGTCCAGCTCCCCTTAAAGGGGGGGGGAATTAGTAACTGATCATTTGTGGTTAGTTTTTGAAGCTATTGCAGGCTGTCTCTCAGGGGTCAGAGGAGCACTAAGGTAGGGGGAACAACATAGGTGAAAAGCCTTAAGGGTTGAGGTGTAAAAGCTATAAACTCCTAAGCCCATGGTCCTGGGGGTCACTGGATATTGGCAGTCACAAGAAGGAAATCAGCATGAGCTCTGTCCTCTCTTACTGGAGGGCAAAAGGAGGTGTTGGCAATAGTCCCATGTTTTGAGCAGCTTGGGGGAAGGGTATCAAGGAGATTCTCTTGAATTGATCGGTAATTCCTGGCAGAATTCCAAGGCATAAATCAGGCTGCTCTTCTTTCAAGCTATTACCCAGAAAATAATCATTCTATATTTGAGAATAGTAAGCAATGATATGAGATATGGTTTTCTTAGACCTGATAATCTCTTTCAGGAAGGCAAATGAAGCCTTGGGTACAAGAGGTTTAAGCACAATTTTAAATCAGTACTTTGTGATGATACTTACTGGACCAGCCCCTGGCTACTGCCACCCTTCCAGTCTTGGGAAGCATCAATGGTGTAAGGTTTCGTATGGCTTTGGGGTCCCATTTTCCATAAAACCACTAGCCAAGGGAGTGGTCTATTCTCCTGAGTCCCCATGAGCCATCTGTCCCCTGAGGTCTTCTCATTCCCTTTTGCAGGGAAGGTCCTTTTAACACTCTAATCTCTCGCCTCAGCTCCATCAATTTTCGTTTCCTTTACTGCACCTCCGTACATGCTCATGGACCCAAGGTCACATGGATCTGAGACACGTGATTCTCATCCTGGGACACCACCAATCCCAGGGACCTGCCCCAGACAATTATTTGGAGTTTCTAGTAATTGTAAAAGGTAACTAGGCTGAGAAACCCTAATCTTAATTTTAAACCTCCTACTCGGAAGCCACATTTTCTATTTAGCCTCGTTCGAACACTCTTCACTTCATCGACTTATTAACCTCACAGTGACCTGTAACCCATTGACATTCTTGAACAAATCATCTCTATATTCTTGAACTCTCCTTTTATGTGAAATGCTGCACTATGTAGCCTTTCCTGTTCAAGGTTCATAATAATGCTTTTATTTTTTTTGGTTTGTCATACCTGCCTGAAAAATCACAACTCAGGTTAAATTAACTATCCACCTTGGATGTTCATGTTGGCATCCAAGAAGCAGAACACTGTTAGGAAAAATCACATGCCAGATGTGGTGGTACACACCTGTAATCCCAGAGGCTTGAGAGGCTGAGGCAGGAGGATTGCAAGTTCAAAGCCAGCCTCAGCAGCTGAGTGAGGCCCTAAGCAACATAGTGAGACCCTGTCTCTATATAAAACATAACAAGGACTGGGGATGTGACTTTGTAGTTAAGTGCCCCTGGGTTCAATCCCTGGTATGGGGGAAAAAAATATCACCTATTGATGTAGACCAGACTTGCTTCATTTTATTATCAAAAGTTTATGGGGGCTGGGGATAAAGCTCAGTTGGTAGAGTGCTCACTGCTCATGCACAAGGCCCTGGGTCACTGGAGGCATGGAGGCCTGCCCTTCAAGGGAACATTGGGACCCTGGGTCCTTTTCTCTCTCTTCTCTCTGCTTCTTGGCCAACATAAGGTGAACAGCTCTCCTCTGGCACATTCTCCCACGGTGAGTTACTCTGCCATGACAAACCCAAAGCAAGATGGCCAAGTGACCACAGGCTAAAACCATAAACCTCCTTTTAGAAAGTTGTTTATCATCCTGTTAGGTTGCTTATCTCAGGTATTTGTCATAGTGACAGAAAGATGACCAACACTTTTTTTTTCTAGTTTTTTACTTCCCTGGTAATTCCCATTGATTATAATAATTACTTCTATAATAGGTCAAATAGACACCCCCACCCAAAGATCTGTCCAAGTCCTAATCCAGCACCTTTGAATGTGATCTTCTTGAAAACACAGTCTTGTTTTCAAGTGTAATTAGGGATCTCAGTGTGAGATGATACTGGGTGCAGGGTGGGCCCCATATCCAACGATGAGTGTCCTTATGACAGATAGGAGAGGGAAGTTGGAAACATAGAGGCCCAGGGGAAATGCCATATGAAGACACGCGGACTAGAGTTATATTGCCACAAGCTAAGGAAGGCCAGCAGTCCCCAAACAGTGGAGGAAGCTGGGGAAGTTTCTCTCCCATAATTATCAGAGGAAGCATGGCTCTGATATCACCTTGATTTTGGATTTCTGGCCTCCAGAACTGTGAGTGAACAAACCCCTGTTGCTGGTAACTTCCAGTTTGTGGTCGTTTGTTATGGCAGTAGGGAACTAACAAACTGGTATAACTTTCATCTCAAAACTCCAATCCCTGCACTTCTTCCTGTTCCACTCTTCCTACAGATGATCTCATCCTGCTTTTTATTAATAAAATAGATGGTAGGCAGTCGGATGAAAAATCTTTCCACCAAACCTATGAACTCGCCTGCATTTGTATGCTTGGTCACCTTTCTATCAGAGGCTACTTGTCCGCTATTCTTTCTTACTCAATAATATGCTCAGTTATTCTTATTTTTGTTCTTTTACTATCATCCGTATGTACCAGATGATTTCCACTGGCTCAAAAACATGCCTTGATATTGTCTGTCTTAAGGGTGTGTGTGTTTATATACATGTTTTCATTTCCTTGATATGATACCCCTCCTCTTGTTCATTTTCTCTGTTCCCACTGATATTTATACTCCTCTAAAGAGCTGTCAAGATTCACTATTCCCACTTTCTCACTTTCCCTTTTCTGCTCAATTTAATCATTTTTTTCTTTCCATCACTCCACTGAAATACCTCTTATCAAGGTCTCTAATATCTTCAATTGTGCCAAACCCAATAGCTAGTTCTCTGTTTTCACTTTTCCAAACTTGCAGGAGTCTACCCCTCCCTCCTACCAACCCCTTCCTGCTCCAGGCCTCTGTAAATCTTACCCATTATCATTGCCAGAAGAGGTTGAAATAATTGGAGAATGACATTTGCAAGTAGCTAGTAATCCCAGTCTTTGTGCTTTTTGGGTGTGTCTTTTTAAAGCTTGATACAGGGTTTAGGATTAATTATCTCATTTTACTTTTATCACACTCATGTACATGAGCCAAATGTTTTAGGAGGACATTTAGAGGTGAACTGAAAAGTCACAGTAATAAAAACAATTATTTTAAAGCAAAACTGGAATCTCTATTAACAGGACTCACTGATAAAACATAATTACAGAATAAGATTGCCCAATCCTGTAAGGAAGCTAATTCTACATTCCTGCCCCCCACCCCCATGTGTTATGCTTGCTGTTTCTTCTGTATTTGTGGCAGAAAAAGAATGCGGAGAAGTGCTATGCTCCGTTCTCAGAGTAAGATTCTAAGTTGGGAATATCCAGAGTGAGGTTGGGCTATGGATGAGTTCGTGATGCCAGATGTGAGACTTGAAAGAGAGTCTCATCGGATGCCAGAGTTTCTACATATTGTCCTGATATGACAAGTGAAGACTGGCAGGAATCCAGGTTAGTCCTGGAGGGAGCAGAGCTGGGAGTGAGAAATGACCATGATTTGTGTCTTTGCTCATGAATATGCATTTTCCCCGGGGACCTATCCAGGCTAAAGCAAAAGAAGGAGAAGGAGAAGAGAAGGAGAAAGAGAAGGAGAGGACACAGCAACCATCACCCAACTCCATGCAGGGAAATTGGCAATTAAACCTTCCTATGGGATCCCCCATGGGATTTCCCAGGCGCCACTGGTGCTGACTGACCATTCTCTCTTTTTCATGCCACTTCCCCACTCTCCTGCACCTGTCCATATACTTTCCAAATAACTACTTCCTCTCAAAGTCTTGCCTCAGGATGCTTTGATGGAGGTATGAAAGCCAATACATTACCTAAACTACAGGGTGTCTTGGTCCCAGAAAAGTGTGTGCTTATATTATAGGTTGAATTGTGTCCTCCCAGGCTTTGTTTTTTCAGTTCTAAGGATCAAATCCAGGGCCACATATACATATGCAGGTACTCTACCACTGAGCTACAAACCCAGCAAGTCTGAAACCTTAATTCCTCAGCACCTTATTTTGACATAGGATCTTTTGAAGATGTAATTAGTCAAGATTAAAGTGAGTCCCTGTGTATTAGTCACCTTTTTTTTTCAGCTAGAACCAAAAGACCTGACAAGAACAATTGGAGGAGAAAAAACTTATTTGGTACTCAGGGTTTTAGAGGTCTCAGTCCATGGATGGTCACTCCATTGCTCTAGGCCTGAGGTGAGCAGAATGCCAGGGTGGATGGGTGTGGAGGAGGAAAGCAGCTCAGGACATGGCCACCAGGAAGCAGAGAGTGTGTTTTGCCCAGCAGGAACAAAATATATACCCCAAAGGCACAACCCCAATTACCCACCTTCTCCAGCCACACTCTATTGGCCTACAGTTACCACCCAGTTAATCTTTACTAGGGGATTAATGCACTGACTAGGTTAAGGCTGTCATAACTCAATCATTTCATACCTAAGACACCTTACCTTATCTTGTTAGAAATACTGAGTTGCCACAAGACATCCAACATGTGCTCAGGAATGGGTGGGCAAGGCAAACTTGTACTTTTGCAGAAGGTTGTGCCCCCTACAGGGAATCCATTGAGCAAGCACACCTGGCAGTCTGCCAGTTTTTATCCCTAATGAAGCACTGTCCCTCACTCTGACAGGAAGAGTTCAGGGGAACAAGCTACTCGATTAAATATTTTGAAATTGGGGAAGGCATGACAAAGGGCTGCAGTTGTGATTGGATACCTGTTAGAAAACTGAAAAAATGGCTCTATTCTGACCACAGTGTTGCCCAACTTAGCGTGACTCCATGATACACATGAAATCTAAGTTACAGTAAACATGCCTGTGTTGCATTATAGGCTTCACTTTGAGAGAAAAGAAAACATAAATCTTACAGTCTTACACATGAGTTCTGGGGGATACTTCATATCTAAACTATAATACCCTAATCCAATATGACTGGGATATTTATTAAAAAGGGGAGAGTAAATGGACCAAGAGACAGACATGCACACAGTTACGGAGAAGGCCATGTAAATGTGAAAGCAAAGATGGGGGTAGCTATGGAAGGAATTGTGTCCTTCGAGAATTTGTATGTTGAGATCGAAACTCCCAATGTCACTGTCTTTAGAGACAGGGCTTCTAAGGAAGTACTTAAAGTTAAATGAGGCTATAAATGTTGAACCGGGATCTGATAGGATTAGTGTCTATATAAGAAGACACATCAAGGGGCTGGGGTTGTGGCTCAGTGGTAGACCACTTGCCTTGCAAGTGTGAGGCTCTGGGTTCGATTCTTAACACTGCACATAAATAAATGAATAAAATAAAGGCCCATCAACAACTAAAAAATATTTTTTTTTTAAAAAAAGAAGACACATCAAAAGGATCCTTTCTATCTCTCCACAACCATCCTGTACCCCTTGTCATGTGAGGATACCACCTTCTGTGGCCCACAGCCTGACGGAGCTGGGCCTCTATCGGGGTGTGTTTCCACAGGACCACTAGAGACTGACTCAGATCTTGGACTTGCTCCAGAGGGTACAATTGTTTCTGCCACTGTCCAGATTTTGATTTCCATATGACATCTCTCCTGTACTTTTTAACAGATCTTGAACTTTTATTCTTTTGCTCACTTAATATGCAGCATTTATAGCAGATTACTGGAAGTAAATGTTTTATTTTCATACAAAAGCAAGTTAATAAATATGATGCTCACAACAACTTTCTTTTCCTTGGTGTTCAGGAGAAATAATCCCAAACTAGACTTTTAAAGAAAATCCCAGAAAAAAAAATGAAATACGTTAATCAAAATTTAAGGAAAATAAAGGAACCAAATAAATAATCTAAGTCCTAGGGCAGAAAAAGCCTTGGAATTGGGATGAGAATGTTTGGATTCTAAAACTGGTTTTGCTGATACTCACCAGGTAAAGGAGTCGGTCTGTCTTCCTTACAGCCCCATTATTCATCTGCAGGGTGATGGAATTGGACTGAGAAACCTCTAAAGCACTTAGGCTTTTTAAAATTCCAGTATTCCTGAGATTTCTGTGACTCATCCCCACCTGTGCCAGGCTCTGCTCCTGGCAGGATTGGGGGCCATGAAACTGATGAAGTAGACCCAGGTGGGAACTGGAGTCTTTGGCTTTCCTGCCTAATTCAAATGCCAGGCCCAACCAACATCAACGCATGGGCCAGCAGTGACCTCGTGGAGATTTGTCAAATGCTCAACGTTTATATCCATAGATTTTCTCATTATTATTTTCAGCTTCACTGCACATTTTGTTTCATTTTTTTAAAAAAAATGTTTTGGAACACTCTGTATTACTAGAAACTTTGACAGTATTGGCAATCTTCTCCCACACTGTGATTTAATGTGCAGCTCGTCTTTTTCCAGAGCATTACCTATTGCAGATGTGTGAGCTCTGTTTTCTCATGTTCCAAGATCAGTTTTTCTTCCTTAGACATGATGCACCAAAGAACTGTTTGGATTTAAAATATTCTTTCTTTTAAGGTTCTTTGGCTCTATTATCATTAAAATAATAAATTATGAGATACAATTCAATGTTCTATATTATCCTATAAAAGAGCATATTCTTTTATCTTTGAAAGAGGTGTCGATGCTGGAATTCAGAGGAGGTAGAAGATCAAAAATGAGTTATGGCACTGTGGAGCCTTCATGAAATGAAGTGAAGTTTGGTTTGGGCATTAAAAGAGTGTTCTTCAAGGCAGTCATGGAGGGAGGCCTTATTGGAGAAGGACTGATATGAGCAAGAGTCAAATAAAAAATTCATTGGACACGTTCAGAGATGTGTCTAGATCTCTAGTGTGGATTAGATTAAAAAGCACATGAAAGTAACTGTTGAATGGGTTTTCTTTGGGGATAATGAAAAAGTTTGAAACTAGATAGACTAGATAAAAGTGATGTTTGTACAACATTGTGAATGTACTAAATGCCACAGAATTAACAAGTATTAATTTTATGCTCTATGTTACCTCCATTAAAAAAGGAAAAGGAAAACAAAGGACCTTGGAATGCAGGTCCTTATGATTTCTGCTTAATCTGGCAAGTCATATGGGGACCGTGAAGATGATGGAAGCTGAGAGGTCACATGACCAACATAAAAAATATTCAAAAATAAAAAACATGGTGACGATCAGGAGATAAATTGAATGGGAGTGTATGTGAGATGGGGAGACCAGATATATGGCTATTAAAATGGTCTACCTCATAGGTTAAAAACCAAAGTTATCTTTTCTTGGAAGAGGATTTTGTGAAAATTTCTACACACACACACAAAGCTAGAGAAAACATTCAATGAATTACACATACATATCAACCAAATTTAAAAAAAAGACTTTTTAACATTTGGTTGAGTCTATCCACTGTCCCTCACTCCTCTCCCAGCTCTCCTCATACACACATTGTTTTACGTTGGATCCTGCAATATTTTAATGCAAACTCTAGACATCATAGCATTTCACCTAGAACAATAAACAAACAAATCTTCAGAATCCTTCCCCTTCTTTTTCTTCCTACCAGACAATAAGTACAGAAATAAGGACAAATTTTTAATACAATCAAATCTTCTCCTGATTGTATAAAATATAAGTTTGAAGAGTTGGATTGTTCTAATTAGATCTACAGAGGGACCATATATTGCATTTAGCTATCATGTTTCTTTGGTGTCTTTTATCCTACACAATAGTACACTGATACTTTTTTTTTGTATACCACTGATTTATTGGAGAAAATGTGTCATTTGTCTTCCTGAATACCCTGCATTCTGAGTTTGACTGTCTGCTGCCAGATGATCCCATCTCAGGCCAGGGGAAAATACTTCAATTTGGATCCTGTTTTCTATTGACATGAAGATGGTGTTGAGAGACAATCATCAAAGAGCTGGAGTGTTCATCGTTACTGGTTGTTATCGCTTCTAGGTATTTTCAGAGGACAGAGCTAAATATGCATATCTATATGAGAGAAGACAATGCATAAATTTATGATTTGATTTTTAAAATCAAACTTAAGGTAACATGGTTTTATTTAACTGCTGAATATTTGTATTTATTGTCATATGTTGAAAATATTAACGTTTAATTTAGTTAATGAGATTTATTTGTTTATAAAATGACTTTAACACAGCCATAATATTCCTACTAACAATAAGACTACTGAAGAAAGAAGCTTACATCTTGATTTCCAGGAGCCATCTTGGATATCCTTTCTTCAATATTACTCGCATTGGTGATGTGCCAGTCCCTGGTCACTTATTTTCGAATGCCTGTCAAAACTGTCTTTCCATTTCCACACCTATTCTCTTTGCTCTAATTGTTTATCTATTCTTCTGAACCAGATTATTTTAACAGTTTCATAATCTGTCCCTGTCCCACCCAATCTACCCTTCCAAGACAGTGCTTTCATTTCTGTCAGAGTATATTTCTGAAACAGATTTGATGCAAACAAATAAGCAAAAACAAACAATCTTCAGTGACTCCTCATTATCTGCATAATGGAATCCAGACTCCTTTCCCTGCAGGTTAAAGTCCTCCACAGGGTAACACAAACTCAACAGCCTGCACAGTCTCCAGTTTCCAGAACTCCTGTTAGCAGCTCTGCCCTAACAGGATAGAGAACTGTGGATAGAGAACTCAGCACTCCTGTGCACCCCTGCAGGAAGGCTCTTGATACAGGAGGGACTGGGAAAGGTCCAGTCCCACAGGCCTTTGGAAAATCACTTGAAAAGACCTCATTAAATGCCTCTTTTTTCATCCTTAAATCTCTCTTTAACCATTTCCCCCCATCATTTGACCCTCTTTCTAAGCATATTTAATCTTGCTAACTCTTACGGATCTTTTTCTTGAACTTTTTAAATAGAAACTTTACATTTTATCTGTTTCCTACACAGAATAATTAGCTCACACCTTGACACTTGTATCTGTAAAACCACCAGTACATGTAGTAAAACAATGGTATTTCTTGGTAATAGGACTTATTATCCCACAGTTTAGCAGCCATATTTTACAATTTAAATATCTTTTTTCCATTTCATCCACGCTTCAATGATTTATTTATATTTTATACAACTAGTTGCTCAGATATCAAAGAGCTCTCTTTTCCTTCTTTAACACGTAACTTTAAACTGCCTTGCTTATGTTTTATTCCAAGATTATACGACACCCCAGTGAGACAAAAATTCACTTACTTCTTTCTTTTTTACTTGTATAATTTAAAACTTCTTGAATAATATAAAAATTTATACAGACCAATATTCCAATTGTCATTCAAAATTCTGCTTTCATGCCATCTTCTTCATGATTTTTTTTTCTATTCTGATTTCTATCCAGCGTGGAGAATTCCAGGAGTTTATCAATGTCCCATTTTAGTCATTTGTGTCATTATGCTTAGAACTATAATTTGCCTAGGTCTATATATGTCTTCATTGTTAGGATACATTTTACTCAAAGGGAGGCCTTTTCTGATACACATTAATGTCACTCAGAAACTTAATAAATTGTAACTTGAAACACATAGTGCAATTTACTATTACCCTGATTTAAATAATCTACTATTATCCTTGTTCTCAGTATATTTTCCAGAATTTAATAAGAAATAATATAAAAGAAGAACAATGGGCTTTGTTGATAACCCAATACATTTTACAGATCCTCTCACCACATAAACAGCATATTTTTCCAATTTTGCAATCAATTGCATGGTCACACTTGTTTCTTTTTGCTGGTTCAATGGAGAACTGACTACCCCCATGTTATTTCTCTGAACATGTCTGTATTTTATAACTCTTCCCCATGTTCTGATTATTAATTGTCCTTTCATTTGAAATTACTGTGACTAGTGACAGTTCCTGAAAAATCACTCCTTTACAAAAGAAGAGCTTATGTATTGGAAAAATGTGTTCCACCCAACAAACTACCGATATGCATTCTGGAACTGAATCTTATTGAATCCTCCCTGAAGTGTGTATGTATGCTTGGGCGGGGTACATTGCAAGGCATTATCATTCAAGTCAGGTACTCAGAGGCAAATAAAAGAAAACAGGACCAGTTGGTACCTGAGGAAGTGTGGGTTGTATACAGATGTGCCAGAAAAAAAAAATCACACATAAAATAAACTGTTAATAAATGTAATTATTCCACTGCTTCCTCTTGTAAGTCCTTTCCTTAGGGAACTATAAAAAAGCCAGATGCTGATCTGGGAAATGTCCCAAAATTATTCTTTTGAAAAATATTAACACATTATTACAAAAGGTCTTGCCTGGAATTATACTGAAACAGCTCTGACAACTACCAATGTTTACAAGCAACAGCATATTGGAGCAAAAGTTATGATTTGAGAGTGACCACTTTACAATGGATTCGGAATAATGTGAGCTTTAGAATTGTTTTTACATCTGATCCCATTTCCAAAGACACAGATAGAGCTCTTCCTAAGTTTGGTGGTGTTAAACATGAGAGAGGGGTTATTTGGGTTGTTCCTAGTGTGAAGTGGCTGTCCAGCCCCTCTACCTCCACTGGGACAGCGGTTGGTAGTGAATGTCATTATTGCTGCATCCGCAGATCCTAGGTAAACAGTGCCGTGGCGCCCGCCCTTCTCTCTCTGCTGAGTAGTGGTGGAACTTGTGGATTTAATTTGAACGGAAAGGTGGAGGGAAGAGAATACCATTTCTCCTTTCTTGCTAAATGCAGGAGAATCCCTCTGTGATCACAGGGCTATGGTGGTGAAATCGGGCAGGGGTAACGCTGAAGCACACCTGTCACTTTATGAAGCTCAGCATTCACTGTTTTTATGGTAGCAATTTTAGCATCTGGTTGAGTACCCCGACAGAGTAAGAACTTACAAATGTTTTTGTGGATTAGAAGATTTTGAATTTTAAGGAAGACCATGGGCTGACTAAATGGAAGAAAATGGTAATATCAAGCTTTGGTGCCAGAGGAGTTTTGGGAATGGAACTTTTAAAATAAGAGGACATAAGACTTCTAGCATCAGTGGCCCTAGGCACATTGGAACTAGATCTGTGCTGCACAGGAAAGGAATTTATAGTGTGCTTTGACTTTACACCAAAAGATCAAAACATAAGGGTCGGCATAATGGTATGTCTATAGTATAGGATATGATGATATGTCTAACTCTTTTTCCATTATGCAAAAGAAATATATTATGAATGGCAAGAACCTTATGAAAACACTAGAAAGCTAAAGTAATGGTCCTGTGAAATGAACCACCTGGTTCTCATTAAGAACTAACCATCCACCAAATTATCTTGGGTTCTATGTAGTCTAGTGGATTTGGGGGAACAAAAGAGTTACTTAAGTATGTTTATAAAATGTACTGTTGGATGAAGAGAAAAGTGAAATGTAATGAGTGGTTTTAATCTGAAGAACACACAGGCTATTTTTGCCACGTGGTGACTTAACCTGTGTATGACTCCCAAACCATTCTTGAAATCATGTGGTGAGTACTTTTAGGGTCGGAAGCCAATCCTACTTAATTAATTAGGCTGAGGATAACTATGCGTACTCAACAGAGTTCAAGCTAAGAGGGAGAGATTTTTCACTAGTGCTCAAGTACTGCTAGACTTCGTGTAAGAAGAGTTCTAAATTCAGGAGGATGCGAACTAGATGCCACAGTGAACCATGAGCCGATTGCTTGGTGCATAAACAAAGACCCAGACAAAAGGTAAGGGAGACACTGTCTCTGAATTATCACTTCAAATCTTGCTCATTTGCCCAAGTTGAAAATATTTTATGCTGTTGATGTGTTGAACTGAGATTCCCCAAGTCTGCCCTTTTTAGGCTTCTACAGAATTTTCCATTTTAGAACTTGCCACAGTCATATACCTAGTTTACTTGTAGATTTTCATTCCCTAAAAACCCATCATGTGGTTAAATGAAGGTTCTGTCTTGGATTTCTTTGTATCCCCAACACTGAGGTCGGTGGCTGATATCAACAAAACACACAGCAGTTTAGAATTGCCCAAATTCCCTATGACACCGCAATCTGAAGACCAAGTAGGGTGAATACCTGTGAACTTTAAGGTTACGATTTATTTCCTTCTATTGGAATAAATTATAATGGAGAACTAAGTTTGGAAAACCACTAAAATCTTCAGCTAATTATATAACTTGCAAAATTTTCACTTGGATCTAAGAAAATTCATAGATACAACAATTGAAGTATTTAAACTCTTTGAGATGGGAAGAAAACTTAATATACTTTTCCAGAGAACTGTACAGGCAGTGGAGAATGGAGATTATCCTGTCTTTAGGAGGAGTCTGAACAACAAGAACTGCTTTAGGGAAGCTGGGAGGGTGTATAACTGCATTTACTGTTAGCTTGGTGTATGTGGATTTTTGTTCTATCTTATACCTATAGTCAATAGCAGTTGGATGAATAGGACTTCATTCTGGAATAAAGAACATGTTTAGAAAGATAAATGAGGATATTTTCACCTAAGTGTGATATTAAAAGACTGAAATTATCCAAAGAAAGACTGTAAAACATTAAGAGAGCAGGAGGGAAAAAGAGTTTTTGTTGTTGTTGTTGTTTAAGTCCCCAAATTTCTTTAGTGAGGATTGCTGAAAAAATATCCCAAGAGGATCAGATGGAGCAGAGGAGGAGATGGAGATAGTGAGGTATACACAATGGAGGTAGGAAGGTGTCACAGAGGGGACTACTAATGATACTAATGATGGCGATGATGAAGATGGTGATTGTGCAGGAGTGGTTGGCAGGAGCTGTGTTGGCATGTCACTTGCACCAAGCCATTTCATCTTCCGAGCAAATAATAAGCACTAGTATTATCTACATTTTACAGATGTGGGAATTGTCACTTATCCAGTTGCACAGCTGAATAATGAAGAATGCAGGAACAAACTGAAGCAGGCTGACTCTAGAGCCTGAAGAAACAGGACTTGGAATAAAGTTGCAGGAAACTTGTCTCTTTCCCTGAACCAGGAGGTCACCAGATGTGTTTATCAGGGCCTATCATGGACTCTTCTTCAACATTTCAGCTACTCATGAGAATATTATAAAGTTAACTCCAATGTATTCTAATAGTTCAAATAAAAATGCATATTAAAAAGACATACCAGAAAACAAATAACAGATTTCCAAGTAAGGCTATAAATGCTCTCTTAACCTATAATATAGCGGTTGTATAGCTGATTGTTCATTTCCATTTCTAATAGACGTGCTTATAAAAATTTTATTTTTTGTTTCTTCCTTTCCTATATCTACCATCTCCTGTTTTCTTGTTCTACACTGTGTGTGTTTGTTCCTGGTTTAACAGCATAGCAGTGTAGCCATTATGTATATATAATTGTTTCCATAGAACATTCTGTGGCTGTGGTGTGGTCAGATGGGATTGTGGCAGCTCATAGAAGACCCAATATTTCTTTGCACAGTCACATTAGACACTAGTAGACGGACCCAAGGAAAGTCTAACCAGCCAAGTAAGTAACTAACTGTGTGCTTCTCTGAGCACACACTGAGCAAGATGCAGGAGGGTCATTTGAGGGTAAACATCTCACCCAAAAGCTATGTGTTGTTCTATCCCGGCACCTGCATGTTATGTATTCAAAACTCAGGAAAGGGTTGTAATATTTTTGTTTTTTTTAAACTCAGAAATATAATGTACGAATCACAAAAATGGGAAGTTATACTCTGTGTATGTATGATATATCAAAATACATCCTACTGTCATGTGTAACTAAAAAGAACAAATAAAAAAATTTAAAAAGAAATATAATGTACACTTCCAAAAAATTGATTGTTTGGCTTCTTGCCTGTTCTAAGTATTGTAAGTATATTTAAAAAACTGTCTCATTAGAAAAAGGAAAATTAGAAGGGGGAAAAAAAAAGCTAGATTCTTCCACCTTCTCCATCACCCTGTGGCCAATAAGAGAGCAGACTAGACACATACCAAAAGTGCTTCAGTATCGGGGAACCTAGGCATGCTTGTCTAGTAGGTAAATGTTAAATGAGCACCAAAATGGAGCTATGCACTAGAAGAACCCTGTGTTAGGCTGACTCAACAAATGATGTCTCAGCAGAAAACTGATAAAAGGCAAAGACTGATCCGTACTTATGATGAGACTGAAGCTTAATGTCTCCATTGTTGACTTTAGGGCAGAGTGAGATCTAAATTACCTTCACATGTTTAGCATCCACTGGCCTGCTTTAAGTCTGAAAAAATGTTTGCAACAATTAACAGCTTAAACCAGGAATCTTCCAGCTAGGTCCTCTGGGCAACAGACACTGTTCAGGCTTCCCTCCAAGGCAGATGAGGCAAGAGAGAAAGAGGGTGCCTGCAAGCCAGGCTCAGCCCCTACCTGATTTCACCCTACAGCCCTGCTTTTCTCTCTTTGATCAGTTTATACATCATGTCTAAAGACAAAGATTGCAATTGATAATAGCAATGACGAAGATAGTCCTAAAGATTATAATCCAGTGTTTTAAACCATCATACATCTTTGAGGAAATTTTTTACTACCTAATTTCACTTAAAAACTAGCTTCATTGGGGCTAGAGTTGTGGCTTAGCAGTAGAGCTTGCCTAGCATGTGTGAGGCCCTGGATTTGATCCTCAGCATAACTAAAACTAAAATAAAGATATTGTGTCCAACTACAACTAAAAAACAAACAAAATATTTTTTTAAAAAACTAGCTACCTTGTAAAAGCTGGGGACAGAAATATTTACTTACAATTTCTGTTCAATGAGGTTATCTTGATATTGACAAAGATCAACTGAGATCACTTAGATTTGATTTCGATCCGTAGAAATATCTGGTGGTAACATTTTTACTTGGGGTTTTCACAGGACAATTGCAGGATTCCTTGATGATAATAAAATAGCTCATAGTATGAACTGTATAGTATTTCACTTGTAATCCTTTTAGGTTTATTAGGAATATAAACCAGGCAGAAATATAAAATAGGGATGGGTGTGGTTTAAGGACGTCAGGCCTCAGAGACAACCCTTGGTAAATTAAGTAATCTCAAGTTCCTCATCTTTAAAATAGTGACCTGAATATTGACCTCCTGAGGTTGTGGGGATGACAGAAGGGATACAAATTGCCTTATAAGAGGCCCTCATACCAGCTGCCATCTCTTTCTACCTGTGGGCAGAGGTAGGAAAAGTCTTGTTTCTGTTCTGTTGTGTGGCTCCCTAGTTTTTCTGAATCAGTATTTGTGACATGTATCCTTGGCTCCATATTCTGGTGGCCATATTGGGTGTACTAGTTCTTGGCATTAGTGTGAATATACTAGTATAGCAAATTGAGCAAACTCTTGTTCATAGCCGGGCAAGGAGCCAGTTTTGAAGTTCAGTTGTCGTGCCTCAGTTATATGGAGTCTGTCAATTTTATATGTCTTTCTCTTTCTGTCCCTGACTTCCTTGCACATATTCCTGTCTTCTTTCACAGGAATGATTATTTTATGCAATCTTTCTCAGAGGTGATGGACATTATGTTCTCCTTGTTACAAAAAAGTGATCTTCTTGCACTTTCCAAGTTAGGCTATACCTTAAGGATGGACAGCTATATGGAAGACTCTTTTCCATTATTCAAAGCCTTCTTCTGTGGAAATATCTGTTTTGCTCAATACATGATATCACTATTAGGCTGAACCATGATTAACCAGTTTGAAAGGATGCAAAAACATATTCATCAAGAATCTACCATGTTCTTGCCACTGGTAGACATTTTCATATCCATTATATCACTTAGTCTAATTTATTCTTCTAGATATTCCATGGGAAAAAAATAGATGTTATATAGTAGAGTAGCGATGGAGAAAGGAAGGCTCAATTACTTTTTAACTCTTATGACCTGTGCTTGTTTCAGATTTTGTTGCTTTTAAGGTGAATGAAATGGTCTTTGATAGTCAATACCTGGAAAATGTGTACTTATATCATAGAAAGCATAAGAGTAATTATGAAGTCAGCATGCACCATATTATTAGAATAATATTACATGCTAATAACAGACATTCCTATTTATGCAAACAGGCCATGATGTACGTGTAACACGAATCCATCCATTTGAACAATGGGCTCAGATTGCGGATAGGATCTGCCCAAGCCAATTCTTAGCAGTGTAAGAACCACTGGTGCTAAGATACAACCTCAGCTGGGCTGGGATTTTCCAACAGAGAGGATGTGACTCCTTTATAAGAAAAAAGTGACATCATTGTTAAGTTTTAACATTTTGAAATTTTCTTATGCACAACGGAGAAATATACACACCAAGAGGAAGCTTGATAATTTATCCCACAATCACATCATTCAGTCAAATTAACGGCTCAAAAGTCAACTTAATCATATTTAAAGAAATGTTTTAAAATCAGGCCTCTGGAAATTTTCACATTTAAGATCATGGGTGTGGCTCAAAGATTCAGATATCCTGACAAAGAACATTCTTTGGTTGTTTTTCTTTGACTTCCCTCCAGGTCATTTCCATAGATTCCAACCTCTCAGTGAACAATTCTTCTTGTCAAAAAATAAGCAGTCCTCTTCCCAACCACACCCTGCCTGCAGTTGGGGGCATCCAAGAGTCTTGTCATTAGGAGCTATGGAATGCAGTCCTGCCTGGCATTCTCGGCAGGAAACAGAGAAGCAGAAAGACCCAGGCAGTGATGAATCACCTCTCCCTAACTTTCAGCTCTGGGGAGCCAGGTTTCTCTTGCCTGAGGCAAGGTGGCCTCCCTTCATCAGTACACTTCAGACTGAGGAGCTGCTTAGAGTCCTGGGAGGTGCACTGAAAACAGCAGGGAAGTACTGAAAGCATAATTATGGAAAGGTTAAATAAATACCTCCCTCCCTCTCTCCCTCCCTCGCTCTCTTTCTCTCTCTTTCTCTTACCTTAATGCTATGAGGGGTTGCATTTGGAGCCAAACAAGTGCTCCCACTCCTCCAACACATAGTAGGCCAAAGAAGCAAGCGTCTGTTTCCTGCAAGTAGGACCTGGGTTCAGCTCCCATGACCACACAATCTCTATTTAAAAAGAAGCTTCAATGACCAGAAATCCAGAAGTACCTGGAGTAATTGGGGCTGCAAGGAAAAGGATGATTAAAAAAAATGCACTCAAAGCTCTCAGAAGCTCCTGGAAAAAGATGAATGTTCTCTGCTAGTGTGGGCCAGCAGGGAATTAAGCCAGCAAGATCCTTGGAGTCTCTGGAAGAGCTTTGGGGGAAGAAGCAGTGCCTGCTCACCCCTACCTCTCAGGGGATTTACAGTAAGCTTTAGAAGTCATTTGTTTCTCTTGCTTCAAATACTGTCTTTATTAAAAAAAAAAAAAAAAAGCGCCTTTTAAAATGGAGGTCTTGATTTGGCTTGTTTGAAAATGTTCTTTTTTCGTTTACTTTGCTGCTTAAGAGATCGGGAGAGGCAGCAGGTTTGATGAATATTAGAAGAAAACCCTTTCCTCAAATATAAGAAACCAAGAGAAAAAAATGTAGGGAAGACTTCTTGACGTTTTATGTTGTAACTGTTACATTTCCTGGAAGAGGAAGCTGCCCTGTAAATACTTGTAGTTATGTAAACCTAGAATACATGGCAAAACTGTACAAAGGAGGCAATAACCTATTGGGAATGAGGTGGCCAGTAAAATTGGCTCCATTGATTGAGTCTAGAAAGAAAGCAGGATTAAAAGTAGGAGGGCACAGGAGCTTTAGGCCTGAAGCAGTGGATTCATATCAGTGATGGAAATCAACTTCACCTTGGTGCTGGGATTTGTACCTTACTAAATCCATATAAACCTTCTCTCAGAACCCAACTCGGTTTGCATTTCAAATCCATGGCTAGACTGGAGTGATGGTGGGGAAACATGATATTCGGTGAATTTACTGCCAATAGGGAGCTAAAAAAAATTTTTTTTTTTTCCAAGAAAGAGATGATAATTCTTGGGGACTGGGAATGGAGACTTCACTACTATCTGATAAATGTTCTCTGCTTTTCTGTCCTGGAACTAAAATATCCCATTTGCCTTTTTAAGTACATTGGCGGGGGGTGGGGGGGGGGATGAAACACACATCTATCTTTATGGAAACTTAACCATGTGAACTGGGTACCCTATATATGCTTTATATGTCTCACATAGAATCTTTTCAACAATCCTGATAAGTATTAATTACATTTTATAGATTTATAGATGAAAAACTTTAGAGTCAAAGAAGTTAATTAGCTTATCCAGGGTACTCAGCTGGGATGCAGAAAATAGAAGGCAATCCCAAATTGGCTTGATAACCAAATTCATGCTCTTCTTCCCAAACATTGAGTTTAAAGTCATCCATGAAGTGTGATTTGAAGGTCTCCAAGAAGTCTTCCTTCCCAGGAATACTCACACCATACATGATTTTCAACACTGTGTTCAGGCAGTCTCAGCCTCTCTGACATCAGTTAGAGGCCTCAGTTTTCTTTTTCTCTGCATTTGTGTGGTACCTGCTGACTCTTCCAGTTGGGGATGATCTGGGCTGATTGGCATGATCAACTCTAGGAGGTGCCAGTCACATAACCTAGGTCAGTCCTAGTGGAGAATAAGTTCTCCCTAGGGTTGGTTTGTTGATTTGTTGGTTTGTTTTAAGGGCTCCAATTTATCCTTATGATTTTTTTTTTATGTCAAATTTGAAGCTGCTCTGTTATGTAGCCTTTTGTCTCCTCTTCAGGGTCATCAGTATTTAATACTGTGATTCAACTCCTGGAAGGGAATGCAGCATTTATCAGTAGCTCCTGCTAAAAGAAGGAAAATTCACTAATGGAGGAATGTGATGAAGGAAGGAAACTGTTTTTCAGGAGAAATTTTCTGTTTGTTTCTTTGTGACTATTTTCAATGTTATTCCATCTTCCTAATGACATTGGCTAAGTTGCTTGTCCTAGTGTTTTAAATGTTTTCCCCATATTTTTTTCTGCCTACCCAAATTTGTTTTGAGAATTAAGCAAGATAATAGGAGTGTTGTGATCTGAAAATTACAAAGCACTCAGAACTGTCTTAGACACAGTACTTACACTTATCTTTCAGATGCATAGCTTTTTCACGTCAAGTCCCTTTTTGCTGATGGTCGAGGATAACATAGTACCTACAAAACATCCTTAATAGTTGAGGCTCATATTTGGTAGCCTGCATCCTCTAATCCCCCAACTTCCAATTGGTTCTTTTTATTTATCCTATGTTCATCACCCAAGGTTGGTGAGTTTTTCTATACACATGCCTTTCTTCATGCATCTTATTCTAGAGCAAGACTGTCCAACAGAATGTTCTACAGTGATAAACATGACATGGACTATCCAATATGGTAGCCACTAGCCCCCTGTGGCTAATGAGTACTTGAGTACTGGCAAATGTGACTGAGGAACTGAATTTTTTAATTTCATTTTAATTTTTTCAAGTTTAAATTTAAATAGCCACATGTGTCTGGTAGCTACTGTGTTGCACAGCACAGGCCTAGATAATGTTCTCCTTATCATTTTATATCCAAAATATAGCCATTTGTCATTAGACAGGATATAGTTGTTTCATTCTTAAAGTCAACATTTGTGCTTAGGCATTTTCCTCTTTACCTTCTATCTAACTAGATATCTAGGCTTTTGTAAGTTGCATTTTATATTTTCTCCTATCTTCTTAGGTGATAGGCTCCCCTGGTGATTTCTTAGCTCATTTGTGTTGCTATAACAAAATACCACAGGCTGGGTCATTTATGTACAACACAAATTTATTTTTCACTATTCTGGAGGTCCAAGGTCAAGGCACTGGGAGGGTCAGCGTTTGCTGAGAGCTGCTCTCTGCTTTAAAATTGGTGCCTTGTTCCTGCATCTTCCACGGGGAATAGACACTGGGTCCTCACATGTAAGAAGGGGGAGAAAAGATAAATGGGTTTCCTCAGACCCTTTTAGAAGGTTGCTAATCCCATTCATAAAGGCAGAGCCCTAACTATGAAGGTCCCATCTTTCAATAACATGGCAATGGTGATCAAGTTTCAACATATGAATTTTAGGAGACAATCGGATCTGATCTAGGTCAACATCCCTAGCACACTGATCACTCTGTGCCAGCACATTTACTGGGAGACTGTCACTGCCTGCCCTAAGTGACAGTCCCTCCTTCCTTCACTTAACCAACCTGCCCACCCTCCCAGTCACTTCCACAGAGCCTTTAGTGTTCTTCAGACTCTGTGCTCAGCACTGTGTTCTGAGAGAGAGTTGGACAATCAGCTCAGGAGTTTCTGAGACTGCCTGATCCTCACCCTACAAACACCATCTTCTGTTTTCCCCATTTTTTTTTTTTTTTTTTTTTTTAGTTCTTTAAGAAAATAAGAAACCCTACTCAGTGATTTCATGGTAACAAACATTTCTGAGTGCCATCCCTCCATTTGCTAAGCACAGAGGATGGAGACATGAATAGAAAACCTGGCTTTGGAAGCGCTCCAGCCCTTCAGGGAGAGGGAGGAGAGAGGCAACCCCAAACATCACAGGCACCACAAGGGTAGGTGGAAGACGTGTCCTGTTCCTCTGCCTCCCCCAACCAGGCAGTCTCTCCCAGTCCTCCGAGGCAAGCCACCCACCCCAGGAGCTTCAGAACCCAGCAGCCCCTCGAGCACATCGACCTGGGCAGAAGATGAAAAGCCCAATGTGTTAATGTCCTTTCTTCCCAGCAACAACATTGGAAAGTCTGGACCCGGACTCAGATGGGACACATTTGGCCAACGTTCAGGCGCGCAGCATTTCCATTGATGAACTTTCTTTGTGGAACCCCATTCCCCAGGGCAGGGTAAATTGGAGGGTGAACAATCAGATGCTGACTTGGCCCAGAGAGGCTCCTGCTGGCTGGCCGCGCGCCTCTGCGGGATGTCAGAGCCTGCGGCACTATCAGCTCCTGTCACTATCAGTATCCGGCAGGAGCCTGCCCTCGCCCAGCCCGCCCAGGCCGGCTGGGAGGGAAAGGGAGCGGCGAGGAGGGGGCAAGGGGGCGGCGCAGGAAGCTGAAGATAAGTCTCCAAATCGGGCTGAAGCTGGGAGTGGGGACAGCCGGGGGAGGGCCGGGAAGCAGTGAAGTCAGAGGCACAGCAGCGACTGCAGCTGAATCAATTTGGAGATAAAAATAGCTGCCTTGCCGCCCCTGCCTCGGCAATGATTTCATAAAGGTCTCAGCTGCGTTGGAGAGAAAGCCAGCATGTGTGTCCCCACCCCTCCTCCAAACTGGTGCGCCGCCGAGCAAAATAGCAACGACCAGGGGAGCCGAAAACACTCCTCTTCTTCTTCTCCTCGCCTCCCCCCTTCTTTCTTTGTATGGCTGTCTCCCACTCTGTCCGGAGCCCCTAGCGTGCCTCTTGCTTCACCTGTTTTTCTCTTTAGTGGAATAATTAAAGACTGGGACAAAGAAATGAGCTCTTCAGAGGCTGAAAGAGGTAGAGATTCCAGACACTCATTATGAATCCAGATGGCACGTTCCCCCTGACTTCCAGCCCCGGGGACATCAACTCCACGACTGACCACTCTGAAAACTGAATGAAGCTCTTTACCAGACAGGAGCATCATTCCTTCAAGAATGGATTCTGGTTAAATCAAACTCACCTGCCAGTTTCCTAGAGGAACATTTGTCTCTGAGCCTTCAAGAGAAAACAAATCCTGGGATGGCCTGACTGTGACTGTCCCAGGAGATGCAGATTTAGGGATCAGTTTCTGTGACGGATGCCAGAGACCTCCCATTGTATCTGGAAAGGCTTGGGAGGGAATGGAGGTTTGGCACTTCGCAGAGTGATTATCCCTGCAGTGCGGGGAGGTAACCTTTCTGCTGCTACATCCTGACATTTGCATGGAAGCAAATGCATCATTGGTAATTGCACCTGAGTGTCAAAGCCACTTGATGTGTGTGTTCCAACCAAGGTATGAATGAGGACTTTAGTGCTAAGGGATGGGAGGTAAAGAAGAATTGCAGACAAATTATAGGAGAAGAGATAATGGAATTGGCCATAAAATGTAACGAGCTTGGATTGATGTTTCTTTTGCCCCCCTGCAAAAGAAATAGTTTCAGGTTAAATAACACACTGCTTGTGAAAGTGCCTAAACTAGAGTCTTGCTCTTAAGGACACTACTTGGTCCCATATGCTTTCAAATCAAATATGATTATGCACTCTTCAAGAGGAAATACACAACTAGTCACATTAAAGCCAAGAAAATCAATAGGTGTTAAGTATAGGCAAGATGTTCAAGTACAATGCTAACACCTTCCTATTTTCATCCTTGATTCTTTTATAACAGGCAAACTTTAACTGCAGACTATCAACTCAGTAGTTATTAAATACAGTACCAGCAGCCATACTAGACACTGGACTCAAGGGCCTCTTAAATTGGGAAACCCAAAATGAGCATCTTGTTGATTTTTTATATGTAGCTCTGAAATGATCATTCTCTTGGAATAAAGAAATAGTTCCTGTCAGAGAGAGAGAAATAGAACATTGCCAAACTCTCCATTTGGCAAATAAAGCAAACTATTATCAACCACATTGGGAATCTGGCTTTCTCATGGGGACCTATTGTTTACAGAAATATCTCAGCTGAGAAATAAGCAAACATTCCTCCTGAACTACTGTGATACAATTCACATGGCTTTTCAAGGATATTTATAACCATTGAGGGGAAATTTACTGAAAATTTAGAACCGCTACAAAGGTCCCCACTGGTGCTTCTGAAAATGTTGGTGCCCTTTGAATATCCTGATGACTGTTTTCCCACCGACAAACAAAGACATCTGAAGCATAGCCAGTTTATGCTGTGTTGGGTTCTTACTACAAATTAGCAAAAACAGAGGAAACTCAGGTTGAATGCAGTGTCCTTTGATAAAAATAGGCCAATATCTGAAATACAACTGAACTGTTTATTTTCTTATAAAACATACTTTAAATTCTGAAATACATTTTGAAATTCATCCAAACATCCTTAGTCCTATGAGTATTTAAAACACAGCTGACAATTTTACAGACCTTCCTAGGAGCACTCTGGGATTTCCTGCTTCTGGGATGCATTAGGACAGAGCCAAAGATGCTTGACCTGCAAAGTGCTCGCCTGTTGCTAACTACAGCAGACAGGGCTGAGGGGCCAAAGGATACAATAAGAGTGAAGTTGTGTTGATTTCTGTGATGATTAAGAACCATTCTAAGCTTTTTCAATAAAGATGCCAGCAACTGTTTCTAGTCCTGTTATTAGTAGGACTTTCATCATCCTAGCTATGTAGTGATAAAAATGCCGAGGTTCATCTGTCAGATGTTAGGAGTGAAAAGAGTAAGGAAGGACATCAGACAGAAGTACTTCAGATGTTCAGGTCCAGCAGGATGGGATAAGGTGAATTGCCCTGACTCTAGCACAGTGATATACTGCAGTTTTACATTCATTCCACCTATTCAACTGATCTTGAAAGAAATAATGGAAATGTTCAGATGCCTGAAGCAAAGAGGAAACTCAAAGTCTTAGAAAGTCATGTCAACTAACCCTGAGCAGCTTTGAGGGTGATATCCATTTCAGTCCTAGGCCCAGAGAGCTGAGATTTCATAGAGCATGCAGGGTCCAGGGCACAACAAGGACCCTATGCAAAGAAAGTGGATGGAAATGATATCCTGTAGAAGACCTTTGCAAGGACTGGCTTCTCCAAGAAAATCCCTCCTCTCTGGACCAAGGAAGACACCTGAAATTTCTACAGTGCTGAAACAATAAGAAGAGGGGAGAAGTAGGTTCCAAACTAGGTGGGATGTGGTTCATCTGTCTCTGAATTCCTCTCTATGGGTCAAAGATTCATCTGGTCCAGTAAAGATAGCTGTTCCTATCAACTCCTTCAGACCTAAAGGTAGCACAACTTCCTACTATTGTTAATCCTATGGTGCTTTGCCATTCCTTGTCAATTTCTCTTAACTCTTTCTCTTGGCGTTGTAAATAGCCCAATCATTAGACTCTCTTCGGTTACTTCTTTTGAATGTGTCACCTGTTTTCTCCTGGGACCCTGACCCAAATAGTGGCTTTCTGATTCACATATGGACCCATGAAAATTCCCATTTCAACCTTGCCAATATTTAATATTAACAGATTTGTTCATTTTTTTGCCAATTGGATGAGTATGAAATGAAAATTCATGATGATCTTAATTTGAATTCCCTGATTAGTAGAAGTAGAGCATTGTTTCACATTTACATTGGCTACTTAAGATTTCTTCCTCAGAGAATGTTTTTTTCATCTTCATTAGTATATCTTAAAGAATGCTTTATCTCTTCCTAATCGATTTTTAGGAATTTTGTATAGGTCCTAAAACCGAAGACTGTATCAATTGTGTCTGCTGCAAAATTTTTTTCCCCACAGTCTGTGGCTTTTAAAAAGACTATTATGGGACCGTTGGTAGAATGGTATTTTTCAAAGAAGTGCAATTTATCAAAATTTGTGTTTTCATGTTTTTTTGGCTTGCTTGGGAAATATTTCCATGTTCCATATCATTAAATTACTCTCCTACATTTTCTAAATTAAAAAATATCCTCCCACATATTTTATGCATCTGGCATTTATTTTGTCACAGTATGTTGATATTATGTTATTATTTTCCATATGGGTAGCCAGTTGTCTGGACATCTTTCAATAAGCAGCCTATACATTCCACACTAAATTGTAATGCCACATTAGTCATTTAAGAAGTTTCTTTTGTGCATTAGTCTGTTTCTGTGCTTCATATTTAGTTCTATTTTATATTTGTCTGACATTGCGCCAATATCAGAGAATGAATCATTCTAGCTATATCAATTTTTCCTAGCAAAAGCCCTTCTATTTTATTCTTCCTTAAATTGTTCCTTAATTATTTTTGATCATTTATGTTTCAACTTGATTTTTGGAAAAAGCTGGTTAAATTTTTCCCAAAATAAAAATCTTGTTGGACTAACATGCATTTATTGGAAAAGCACTGAATCTTTAACTGCAGGGGGTCTGACTTCTTTATAATATTGACTCTTTCTCTTGCATGAATGGTGTATGTTTTGGGATATGTGTAGGAATGTGTGTGTATAAATACATAGTATTCACACACACAAATACACAAGCATGCATATTCCTCAGTTACTTCTAGAGTTTGAGATGAGAAGTTTTCCATAAATATTTTCATGCAATTTTTTTAAGATTTATTCCTGAGTATCTCAGATGTTTTTGTTGCCATTGAGGATGAGGTCATTATATTCTCTAATTGGTTGTTGCTCATAGATAGACATGCTCTGTGCCAAAATTCCTATGTTGAAGTTTAAGCCAGCAAACGTTAAAAATGCCATTATTAGTACTGATCCAAATATTTCCTTACATTGATATTATTTATAAGAAATCATATAATCTGAAACAAAGATAAATTTTAGTCCTTCCCTTGATTTTGTGTGTGCATGTGTGGCGCTGGGAATCGAACTTGGGCCTCCTGCATGCTAGGTCAGTGTTCTACCACTGCACTCACCTAGCATCTCCAGTGCTTTTGTAATACTTATGTCTCCACTTTGTTCCTTCCTTTGCTCCTTCTTTCTTTGCCTTGTCATATTTCACTGTCTAGCCTTTCCAATAAGATGTTGAATACTAAGAGTAAAAGCATGCACCCTTGCCCTGGCCCTGACATTAAAAGAGTGTTTCTAATCTCTCATCATTAATTATTCTGGTTTTTTTTCCAAGTATTGGTAGCTATCCTTTGTAAGGCTAAGGATGGTATTTTACAGACAGCCAAGAATTTGTATCATGAATCTGAATTGAATTTTTCAAGTATTTTTTTTTACATTTATTTATAATTTTGTTTCCCTTTTCTTCAATTAATATATCTAGTATGAATTATATTAGTAGATATTAAAGTATTGCATTCATTGAATAAATGGTTTAGTGCATTTGTCATGACAATATGTAATTATTTTGTATTCATTATCATAAATGAGACTAGTCATGACTTTTCGTTATTATATTGCCCTACTCATGTTTGATAATATATACAGTTGGATAGGGGTTGGGGATATAGAAGATGCTTAAAATATTTTTGTTTGTCATCTTTTGTTATTTGAAAACTGTTTTTATTTAAAGCTTTACTAAGATTAAATATATATATATTTGTTTTAATTTATTTTTCTCAGAATTAAGAAAGCTTGATCATGATGATTCATATCTTCCATCAATTCTAGAAAATTTCTTGCCATTTTATTGGAGATTAGAATACTATCTTTCCCACATTTTCTTTCTATTCTCCTTTTAGAACTCCAAATTTGGTTATTCTTACTCTACCCTGAAGACCTTTTGACATATCATATGTCCCATTTATTTATGTACTGAATTCTAGTTTATTTTTTAGGTCTATTTTGTGTCACATGTCATTTAACACATTCCTTGAGGTCATTTTACTGTTATTTTTGTTAATAGAAGTTTTTTCCTAAAAATTCTAAATTTTTAAAAAAGTTTTTTTCTAAAAATTATCTTTCATAGTGATGGATTCATTGTTTATGATATGTATTACACTTTCCCCAAATATCATAATGTTTATAATATTTTTCAGATTTCTATTATCTTATAGTACTCTTACTTTGTTAATATAATTTTTTTGCCAGTTTTCCCATGATTATTTGTCTTATTCAGTTGTAAAAGTTCTTCATATATTTTAGGTATAAATAAGACATGAATCACACAAATTTTCTTTCTTTTCTAGGAGCTGGGGAAGTGAGAAGGAATTGATTGTAAAGGGAAAGAAACAACAGTTTTGTTAATGACAAAACTATTCTATATCACAATTGTGGTGATTTTTACATAATAGGATATATTTGTCAAAGCTTATCTAAATTTAAATTTAGAATGGATTATTTAATTATATACCAATTATACCTTAATAAGTTATTTAAAGAAAGATTTTAAAAGTATGGTAAAGTTGTAAAGTTTGTCTTTTTTTTTTAACAGTGGATGCATTAGTGCTCTATTGCCTTTGGACTTTTTTTGTATTTTGAATTACTTTGTAATTTAAAAATACATGGGAAATACCTTTGCAAATCTGGCTTCGTCAATGAGCCACTGATTCAATGTAGGAAACTATTCTAGAGTATTATCAGTGAAAATGACTAAAATGCAAAGCAGACTCTTCCTTTCAGTATTGAATAACTTAATTATTCTATTCAGATTCTGAAGTCTACAAGCTTCTGGACATAAATTTATCAACGAATTGCACATGAGCTAGGAGTGCAGCTCTGCTCCATTGAGGGGATGGGAGCTACAAGCATCATGTACAAAGTGCTACACAAACTTTCATGGACATTCCTGGTTGGTGAGGATATTCCGGGATCTCCAGATGCTTCAATTAGAAAAGATCTTTAAACATTATTAAATTGCTCATCTGATTTGCAAAGAGAAAAGAGGGCCACATTGGCTGCTTTTCTGGAAAAGCGTGAAACAGCACACATGCCAAAGCTCTCTCCTCTGTTGTGAAAAACTTCCCAGCAGACTCAGCATGGATGTGAGCACTATCTTTAGTGGGCACCAATGCCACCTAAGAGCTTTGAACTCCAGATGCCGGAATGCACCTGGGCAGAGCTTGGGTATCCAAATGGACAATCACAAAGTTTCAGTTTCATCTTCATTTCTCTTCAATTATCTCTAAAATGCTTCTGAAGTACACTGAGCATCTTGGTACTATAACAAATACTAGAGACTGGGTGCCTTAAACAACAGAAAGTTATTTTCTTACAGTTTCTGGTGGGAGGAGAGACCAGATGGAGGAGCCAACAGATTGTTCTTGGTGAGGGCTCTTTTTGCAGATGATCTTCCTCTCCCTATGTCCTTATAGGGGTGGGAGATCTAATGAGCTCTCTGGTGTCTTCATTATAGGGGCAATAATTCTATCAGGGATGTATTCTGATGACCTCATTTAACCCTAATTACTTCCTTACTCTAAAATCAGTCATACTTAATGTTAGGATATTAACGTAAGAATTTGCGTGGGGGCCACAATTATGTCTGTAACACTACAGTTTTGTAACAACTAGTGAAAGAAAACTGTTTTTTTTTTTTTTAATTTTCCTAATCTCACATGGAACCCTGCCTATTTTGAAAGATTTCCCCAATCATATAGTAACTGACATATTATTAAATGAGATTATTAGTTTAATTGCTTCAAGTTGCTATTACCTCAGTCAAAGGAGAAGTCACTTGGAATGATAGAGAGCCTAGGAGTTCTGAGGAAATGATTTTCTTGATCTTCTTAGAATATTAAAAATAATACAGTAAAATTCACTCAGGAAATTAAATTGTGAATTATTGCATATATTTCTATGCCTTCTCTCTGGTGAAATTTCAGTGACTTTTATCCCTAACAGTATTATCATGTGAAATAGTGTTTAAAAAGGTTTCATTAATAAGAAAAAGTAAGAATAAATAAAGAAATTCTTATTATGGAAATTTTGAAACATATAGAAAAGGAGAGAATAAAGAATGATGACCATCCTCTTAGGCTAACCATGATCCAGTTCTAACACTCGTCCATCCCTACACCAGGGTCACTTCTCCTATGTCTCCAACTGTGTCCCATTTAAGTCACTGAACTTTTTTGAAGGAAGTATCAGAAATCAGAAATCATATCATTTTTCCCCCAAATATTTCAGTATACATCTCTAAAAAGGACTTCAAAATTTCCTATTATTTCGTGAACACATCTAAAAGAACTAATAGTAACTTCATGATATCAACAAATGTTCTGTCAGTATTCTTATAAGTTTGTTTTAAAATTTGAATTAGTTTATAAATGATGTCCATACACTTAAACTAATTAGTTTGTACTAGATTCTGAAAAAAAACCAGTTCTTTCATTCAGCATTTTACTGATTCTACGTTATTTATTAAAGTCAACTTTTTTAATATTCATAAATTTCTTAATATTAGTAGGCAGATTTAAATATTTGAGTTTTGGCCAGAGTGCTTTAGAAGTTTTGTCTTTGTATCAGGAAGCATTGTTAGGAAAGTAGAGGCCAATAATTTTGAAAATTAAAGGCCAAAGGTGATGTAAGTTCATATATTGTTACAAAAAAATCACAATAAGAACAGAGGTGGGAAAAATACCCATGTTTTAAACAAACATTTTCTACTTTAATATGCCGTCCCTCACTCCATCCTCCCCGCCAGCCCAAAACACAGGTGTGTATTCTCAGATGAAGAGTAAAAATGTGGCTAGAGAAGGGAGAGCCTGGTAATGTAGCACAAATTCTAGGTTCAGGAGGTCAGTTCCTTGACTATTTTTAAAGTTGTAGAAAAACAAATTCTTTCTCCCCCTCTGTTGGAAAATTTATTCATAATTCTGATTTTTAAAAAATTTTCATGACAATGTTTCTGGTTCTTAGGAGGTTGTATGTCTCAGAGTTTCCTGATTCTACCCAGAAAACAAGCTAGAAGGGGATCTTCTTTCCACTGAAGGGACCTTTGGTTATTTTCCTGTCCATTCAAAGCCAACAAGAAAGCTCACGGTCTATACCCCAGGCATGAATGAGTCTTTGGAGCACAGTGAAATGCACATAAACTGTAGCACCCAATAGAGTCGGAATCCTCTTAATCACCAAGGAGCTGAGCTGCCTTGGAAAGGCACCTATCTATGCCTTAGTTTCCTGTGCCATCCTAAGGATTACCTCACAAGTACCATCTGCATGTTTAATATTAACTAAGCATCAGGCCCAAGTAAGGCCCATAAAAAGGTTCATGTCCAATAGTGTATAAAATGAATGGAAGCAAAGCAAGAACAAGGGACACACAGTTAATGTAGAGTAGATGGATGATTGGGGCTGGGTTAGGGAAGATGGAAGCCAATTCAAAGGGAATGGAATGTTAGGACCTTCAAGACACTCACTCCCCACCCCTGCCCCTCATCAGTGACCAACATCACCAGACTCCAGAGAATTGTTCCTCCCAGCAGGCAGTTGTTCATGAGCATTCCCTGGGTGGCTCCCTTCCAGTCTTTCCGGGCAGACAATCCAGGTACCCCTGGATGGCCCCCTTCCTGCCTTTGGCCACATGGGCAGGATAGAAAGAGGGGGCGTGAGGAGTAAAAAACCTGGAAACCTAAGAGGACAAGATTCACCCCCTATTGTGGATACCAGCTCCGGATCCTCTTCTCCCTCGGGA
Organism: Urocitellus parryii; assembly: GCF_045843805.1. Taxonomy (NCBI): domain Eukaryota; kingdom Metazoa; phylum Chordata; class Mammalia; order Rodentia; family Sciuridae; genus Urocitellus; species Urocitellus parryii. The sequence continues at coordinate 66,838,481 of NC_135532.1, forward strand.
GAAAGCCTTCTCTGTTCTATCCTTTAAATAAAATTTCTCTTCTGCGCATGCCCCGGCGTTTCTTGGGTGTTCACTCTTTGACACCAGGGGAAGGGGACTCAGACTTCCAAGAAGGGTCTCAGAAGCATTATTGTTATTAATGTCTCTATTATTCATTCAGTGGATAGTTGTTTCCTGTCTTTTACTTGCTTAATTCCCCACACATTGTATTATTTTCTATAGCTATAGTAAAATTTGACAATAGGCCATTTCCAAATTAATGTTTGGTAAAATCTGTTCAGAAGAGAGTGTTGAACAAGAAAAAAATACGAAGTAATTGTAATTGAGAGCACTCAAAATACTTCAGTTTAAGAAGAATAAGTGTTTCAAAGTCAGGAACACCGAACTATTTTCTGTTTTATTAATGCATTTTTAAAAGTGTGGCCCAGGCCAAATGATTTATGACAGCACTTTGTAGTATATTAGGAAGTGCCCTATAGTATATTTTGTAAATATGGTGACATTTTAGTGATAAGAGCTCTCATTACAAGTCTCTGATATTAAATCATCCCTCCAAAGACAGGTTGAACTGCCAGGTTTGGGGTAAGAATTATAGGGTTTATAGATTCATGAAGTGAAAATCAGTATGCTTGAGCTGTATAATGTATATTCACTGTGAAGCTGGGACATAGTAAAACAAAAATGATTAAAATACTAAGGAAGGAAGAGAGTGAGAAGTGTGTGTGTGTGTGTGTGTGTGTGTGTGTGTGTGTGTGTGTGCAAGCTCTCCCAGAGTAGCTTTTAAAATCCTTCTTTTTGCATGGGTGAGAATACCTGTCATTACCAGCATTATCATTTTTATTTGACTCATCCAAAAATTAGAACCATCTTTGAAGTATTTTCATTAAAGACTTTTAACTCAGTTTGAGAATAGTATACCCTGCTGGCCTACCTGACAGGGAGAGAGGGCCAACTGCTGGATTTGAGCAGGAATTCTGGCAGTTATCAGAAATGAAAATAAAATCAATCCAGGACACATTTTGATGAAATTGTGCTGATTCTAACACAGCAACTGTCATGTTTTCACTTATTAGACAATGAAACAGAAAAAGACCATAGAATGACACTGTAGCAATCTGGTCCCTTTTTCTAGGTCTCCTCTTCAGTGCATGTCAGGATTGTGCTCTTAAGGATGGGTGTGGGTCAACTGTACTTCCCAGGAGAGTCATGGAGTTGGTTCCATTAAATAACTACTTGTTCATAAAGTAAAACTGATAAACATGTAGAACTTTGATAACTAGGTAACTACAGATTATTGAGTTTACTCTTCAGAATTACCATTCTCGTGCTGTAAAACCTTGCTGCAACAGGCTGAATGTTGTGTTCCCTTGGAGTCCATACATGGAGATGCTAACCTTCAAGTGAAAGCATTAGGAATGGGGGCTGTGGGTGGTAATAAATTTCTCATTAGTAGGATTATTATTCTTATGAAAGGGACCCCAGAGATCTCTCATTTTTTTTCTTCCATGTGAGGGGGCCCCAAGAAATTGGCCCACTTCAACCCAGAAGAAAGAGTCTCACTATGACGTGACCATGAAGTATTGCTAACAGCAGCGTTAGATATCAGAATGTGAACTGGCACTTGCCTGTATTAACAATCCTTCGTAGATTACTATTGTTTGTAAATATTTCAAAAGAAGAAAGGCAAAGGGGGAAAATATGAATATTGTTGTGGGATATTCCAGCATAGAATTAATAACTGATTTAAAATCTGAATCAGCAAAAGCAACACAAATTTCAACGGCAAAATCAAATTCAAGGAAAGAAGGTGAAATATTCTTACTGTTAAGAAAGTAAATGAGATTTTGTGAGGCAACATATACCCTAAGCTCTATTTGAAAATCCCTGGACTTACTCTACCAACCCCACCAAAAAATGAAAGGCTTTTTTCTATGAAAGGGAACATTTGTTAGGAAATAAAGATCAGAACTATTGGATAGGGATATTATGCTTTGTGTGCTTTAAATTTTCATTTTAAGAATAACTTTGAAGTATTTTACATATTTGTGGGATTATTTTTCAATAATTGGAAAGAATTTTATTTAGCATTCATTTCATTTTGTGTTTCCTTTTTTAAACTGTTTTTCTTTATCAAATATCCACGTCAGATAGAGATCATTTTTGTGTTATTAAAATATATAATCTTGCCAGGCATGGTAGCACCTGCCTTTAATCCCAGCAATTCAGGCTGAGGCAGGAGGATCACAAATTGCAAGACCCTGTCACAATATGAAAAATAAAACAAGAGGGGATGTAGCTCCGTAGTTAAGCACCCATATGTTCAATCCCCATGACCCCCAAATAATATATATGTATACAATTTTGTCATAATAATATTGGTTCATAATAATCACAAACCATGCATTTATTATTTATTATTTTAATTAAAAAGTCTGCAAATTTAGTTTGGCCCTATCATACCAAAGATTTACTGTTGGTTTTTATTATTATTACTTCTCATTATTTAAACATGCAAATAAAGTATTATGGAAAACACAGATTGACTTATTATTTAGGGAATTTCCAAAAATTCCCAAGAATTTTAGTTCCTCAGTCTCAAATTTTATAGGGGATTCTGAAACACAAGAAGGAAGTGAACATAAAACAGCTGTGGAAGGCCTGTAGAGGGAGGGACCATCTCACACGGTGAAGAGAGTAGCCTTCCTGGGCAGGGCTTTAGTCCCCAAACCCCTGCCTCACCACACACAACTGTGATTACTATACCAGAAGTTAAGCCTTTGAAGAAATAATCTTAAGACTTAGGAACTTGCAGTTGAGATCTAGGGTCACCTGTGCATAGAAAAAAATAGCAAATTAAGTAAAACTCAACATATTCTATTCTGGGGCCTTTCGTATCCTTCCTCCATTTAAGTTCCAAAGTGTCACAGAAACTGTTTCTAATTTGCTCATTCTCTCACCACCCTGTCAAATTCAGGTACATGAAGTTACTAGCACTAGTTTATGAAATGAGTGCATTCCCCCAACACAAAAGGCTGCTGGCCCTTCTTCCCTACCCATATCATTTCATACCACTAAACATTTTAGTGACATATTACTAAATAAGAATAGATGTCCGGATTAAAGACTCTCAAGACTTTGAGGAAAACCTGAAACATAAAATAAAATTAAAAATGAAGAAGATGTAAAATAAAGAATTCAATGCAAAATTTGGACGATGGATTGGTAAAGTATCAGATAAAATAAAACATGAATATAATTAATGAAATTTACTATGGCGATTTATTTTTACCACAATAAATTGGGAGCAGTTGGAGGAAAATACTTAAAATTAAAGATTAAATCAGCAGGTCCGCTATTAAAGTAATAGCAGTTACAGAATTAGAAAACTGGGGGGGGGGTGGACAGAAGTTTAGAAGTTATGTAAAGAGTGGCACAGAAATAATTTTTATGGTTGAAAACTATTTTTTTCTGATTAAAAAGTATTATGAAACACCGCCCTAAAAAAAACATGCACATTTCAAAACACTAGGAAAATAAAGAATCAGGCAAGCATTAAGAGGCTACAGGAGGGTTAGAATGAAAATGGCTTCCTTCTTTTCAACAAGACTAAAATTAGATGTCAGTGAAATATAGCCTTCAAAAGGCCTTTCTGAGTGAAAACATTTCCAGCCTAGAATTCTCTATCCAGCCCAAATATGAATCAAGAGTAAAAGTAAGGGCGTTACTGTTAGTTGTTTCTTAGGAAACTACGAAGAATATTCTTCTAAAAACAATGTTTGAGCTCCAAAGATGATCCATCTTAGCATACACGTGAAGAGAAATTCCAGGTTTGGTGACTGACAATGCATATTAGAATGAAATGACAGCACATGGTGGGAAGAATGTCTCCAAAAGCAGACAAAAAGGAACTGATAGTTGATTTCATATATTTGAGCTCTTGAAAAAATATTCACAATTGGTTGAGAGTTCTGTTGAGCATTTAGAAAAAGTTAGTAACTAAGTTTATAGACAACTTTCAATAAAACAGAACAGAAAAATAAATTACCATAGTATATTGCTGAACTCTGTTTTGAAAACTGCTTGTCACCCTAATAATATTAAGTTGATTCATTTATTCAAAATGTGTGGTAAAATAATATTGGAGAGACTCACCTGACAAAGGACTTATGTCTCTGATCAGCAGGTAACAATGATAGGAGGCCAGCCAATGACAGGACACCCAAGGGAATTCAGAAGTTGATTCTCCCCTACTTCATCCTTGAAATGACTACAATTCTGGTCTCTGCCTTGATTTCAACCTTACAAAACATCTAAGTTTGAAATGCCCAGCTAAGCTACTTCTGTATCCCTGATCTATAGACACTGGAGTAATAAATGTTTATGTTTTCAAATATTTTAGAATTGTTTGTTATAAAGCAATAGATAATTAATTATAGTTTATTAAAATAACTTTTTTTATAAATGTATAATAAGCAAGGAAGGCAGTCTTGAGTTATACAAACATTTTGCTTGGTATAGAATTATAGATACTTTTTAATTTTAGGATTTATTTGTGTTCAGAGAAGATGCATTCTTCCTTCATTTGTGACTCTGACAACATAGATGAAAATTCAGAGTCATATTTCTAATGACCTATTTATTTATCTAAACATCTTATGGAGAATGGGAAAGGTAGCAGAATACAATAGTTACTAATATGGCATTATGTAAAAATGTGGATGTGTAACCGATGTGATTCTGCAAACTTTGTAATGTTTTGAACAACCAATAAAAAACATAGAAAAAAAGAGAATGTTATTATAAATGTAGGCTGTGGTAATAGTCAAACTGAACTTAGCCATCAGCACTTTGACCAATGATCTTCATCTGCCTAGCATCCCCAATCTGGAGATAAAATTCTATGAATTAAAAAAGAAAAGAAAAGCCCTTCTTCCAGCTCACAGAGGATTGGTTGGAGTGGATGCCTAATTCCAGCAGAGCCAATCAGATTCTTTCTCTCAGGGATTTAGAATTGGCACACATGGATGGGGTGATTTAACTGTAGGGATCTAAAAAGAATGTTCTATAGACTTAGAGCCTGATATGCAGCCATCATGGAAAAATGCACATCAAACAAACAGAAGACCAGAGAGTTTACCCAGTGAGAAACCTAAAGCCAATATATGAAAAGAACCACTGGCAAGCCGACTCAGAAACATGCGCATTTGCATGCACACGTTGAGACGAATGGTCCCTCCACTTAAATTTATTTTATTTTTAATTTTTCTTCACTTAAATTTCTTTTAAATGGCCTCGGTGAACATTGCCTTTGATTTAAGTTAGTTTAAATAGGTGGATTTCTAGTCTTTGCAAATTAACCATTACTGAATTAGATGGAACTCAGTGAGAAACATTCTTTGGCTATACCTGGAAGATGAACTGTAGGAGCCACTTTACTGTTGTGTCAGGGGGCTTTATCCTGAAGTGTCATCCTGAGGTGATGCCCGTATGGGAGACAAGAACAGTATAGTTGCAAGCTCTTCATAAAGCCCACCATCAATGAACAAGCAAAGAAGCTGTGATTGCTTTCTTTTGGAATATCTGTATATAAATTAAGCTATCTAAATATCAGCTGATCTTAATAAGGACAATGCAATCCTATTCAGCAGTCTGTAGCATTATAAAACTGACATGTTTTAATTGAATAGGCTCTGCTGTCATAAAACTGCCCGAAATAGCATATTATTTATTTGTTTATATTAACCAGAATTATAGTCATATCTTAAATTATCTTGTTTTCTTATTGTGCGATGTTGTGGATTATACTGACTCTGATTTGGAAACAACTTTTAAGATTTTGCTACTTACTAGGTTCATTCTTGATATTGTGTAATGGAAATTGTGTAATTTTTAAATAAAAAACCAAGGATAATCTCAAAGCTGGCTTTAACTAAGTTCACCATTCCTGCTCACTCTCTTTATGTTATGAAATATCTGGTGTCCTGAAGCCAGACTACATAAAACAATTTTTGTTCATTAAAGAAATATTTGCTGAACCTCTCCTATTGGCAGACGCTTTGTTAGTTTTTTCTGGATTTATACACGTGTGATTTCTATAATTTCTCTGAGCTTCATTTTTATGATCTATAAGATAGTAATAATTTTGTTATGTTTATATGTTCATTGTGTGGATAAATAATCTGCTTATTCCTGGGTACATAGTAGATACACAATAACTGTTGTGTTCCTTGTAATTATGCATACACATGAACAAATTAAATTGAATTACTGGGTGCCCATTTTGGCTCTGGAATTATAATAATTCAGCAGGAGGGAAATATAATAAACAATAGAGGAATAAGAAGTCTGCAAACTGAGAATAAGTCAAATAGCAAGAATTAACTACTTATTAGAATGCCTCATGGCCTCAACAGAGCTCGCTCTTAGGCACAGGATGAGCAGAGCAGTGACTCTACAGATAAGTATAGAAGGTCTTAAATGATCCAAGAACATCAAAAAGCCTATTACCATTACCAAAACTCTCACTATTCTCTCTGGATCAATTTCTACTCTGAAGCTTCTGACTTATTTGGTGCAGAATTCTACTAAATTAGTAAGTGGCTTCTTAGCCCACAGCAAATTAAGAGAAGAGTGCAATCTGTAGGCACAGGGATACCCTCAGGTAGTGGCTGATAATAAAACCAAGAGCCAAGGGGTAGGAGCATCAGTGAAGGTAGGTACAATAATTATATGCAGAGTAGAATGAGCTGCTGACAATGCAGTAGTCTTGGTCACAACCTCACTCAATAATTAATGTCCAACAGAATGGTACAAATAATTAGAAAAGGACTAATTATGTTAGAAATTCTCTGTTTGGTAAGGTAAGTTAGTGATTCATCAGATGAGCAAGTTTTTGTTTTAAACATAGAAACACAATGTTAAAAACTTGAAGTTTCAAATATCGAATTATAATTTTTGTTATTCTTTAAAATGCAATTAGAGGGAATATTAGAGTCCCTGATAATGCTGAATAATAGAAGCATTATTTAATAAGTTCCATGCAAAAGTGAACCGAATTTTAATAATACATAATAGCTTATTTATTTTGGCAAATACAGAAAACATCTAATAAGAGGGTGTAAGAGGATATATCCACAGGCACCTATTCAAATGGTCTTTTAGTTAAGTACTTCTGGCACATGAACTGGTACTAGGGGGCTATAAATTCCTTTCAACATTTATTCAAAACATCATAAAGTAAACACAGCAGGAGACCGTGTAAAGTGCATATTCAGTTTGCTGTATTATAGTACTGAATCTTGAAGTACTGTCACATAGAACGTGGCCCTGCTGTCAAGCCAAAGCTGGAGAATAAGTAAAGGTCAGAGATCCAAATTTGTAATTAGAGATGAGGAATAAAATCAGAACAGTTAAAGATTAATGTCTCCTCTTTTTAGTACTAGGAGCCCTTGTCATTACAGGTATATTTACTAGTATTAAGTGTAATTTAATGTTAAAAATTAAGCAGATTTTATGTTAGGCATTTAATTTCTTTTACACAATTTCTTTTTCATGATTGACAATTGCTTTCTGTAAGAAGTTGTGACCAATTCTTATATCAAATTATAGTTCCCACATAAAAAGGGAACTATCTCAATGTGCATTACCAACAGTTGACTCCATGAGTGTGCAATACATGGAGTTGCATAAGTCCCCATACTCAGAAGGATCCAGTCTTAGTTTGATGATTTTCTCTGCTGCCATCTTGAAATTCTGTTTTCCCCACAGTGCTGGGGATTGAATTCAAGGCCTAGCCCATTCTAAGGCAAGTGCTTTACACACTGAGCTACATCCTCAGCCCTTTGAAATTCTTAATAATTTTTAAATAAGAGATTTAAAATTTTCATTTTATGTTGGACTCTACAAATTATGTAGTTGTTCCCCTTGATCTATTTTACAGTTATGCCCAAGTAAACTATGGAGTAATGCCTCTGGTGTTAAAAAGTAAATAGATCCAATACTTACGTCACAATCAAGCATAAAATTAATTCTAAATTATGTATTTTTCTCTTTTTTTCCTATGCTATCTCTCTTCTTAGTTAAATGTCTTATTAGATAAGTAGACCCATGAAACTGAATTAGCACAGAAATAGATGCATGTATATATGCATACTTGATACTTTGCAGATTTGCTACTGAAAATTAAGTAGAAGTGAAATGGTCATTAAAGTAAATGATGCTAATACATTGAAAAGAAAAGAAAACTTATATTTCAAACTTTTAACAAACCCCAAAATCAATGCTGAGTGATTAAAAAATTAACTATGAAAAATAAAGTGTATGGTGATAAATGTGATTATGTTAAAAATACAATATTCTGCTCATCAAGATAACCTAAAGGAAGCGAAAAGTGAAGCTACAAACTCTGAAAATTGTTACATCATGTAAAGTACAGAGAAGACTAATATCCAAAAGAAAATTGCCAATAGGTTAAATAGAAAACCAAGGGAAAAATTTGAACAGATGCTACAAACTAAAAGAAACAACAGTAAACATGTGAAAAGATACTCAGATTTAGTCATAATCAGGAAATACAAATAAAATATAGAATGAGATACCATACCACATCCAGCATATTAACAAAAAATTTAATTCTGTAAGTTACTAAAAATTGAAAAGAATGCAAGTTAACAGAAACTTCAATATATTCCTGAATGGATTGTAAATTGGAAAACTTCTTTAGAAAACACTTTAATCTACCTGAATGTGAAACACACCTACCACATGACCTACCAATTTTATCATTAAATTTTGTTAAATTAGAAAAACTCTGATTCACATATACCGGAAAATATCTTCAAAAAAACTCATAGCAGCATATATCTTGATAGATTCAATATATAATGCAAGATATCTTGATTTGGTGGCATCATACAGCAATGAAAATGAACAAACTACAGTTAATAAGCATCAGTAGAGATGAGCATCACTCACATAATCATAAATGAAAGATACATGAGTTGAAAATTTATATGGTAAAATTCCATTCAAGTGAATTTCAAAAGAAAACTGAAAGCATATAGTGTTAGGGATACATGTAAAAGATGCCATAATTTTAAAGGAAAGTAAGAAAACTATTCTTATATCAGTGCAGATCAGAGTTATTCTTAGGGACAGAAGGGTGGAATTATCAGAAGCTTCTAAGTTACTGATAATGTTTATTTCTTAATGAGGATTTTATTTTCTTTGATACTGTATTTGTTATTCTTTATAATATACACATAGGACATATACTCTTCTAATGTATGCACATATTTCATAATTTTAAAAAAATGCCTCATGTTTCAAGGAATTATGTACCTAATATCTACTGTACTTAAGGACTGCACATTCCAAAGAGCTATATATCGTTGGAAAACTTGGAGTGAAAGTGATAAGTTAGTAACTAACACTTATCCACAACATCTATAGAGAAGCAATTATATTTGTTAATACATTAACATTTTTTAAAAGAATGTTATGTACTAGATCCATTATGTGTTAGCTGTTTTTGTAACAAACACAAATATAAAACACATCCAATCATAAGAAGCACAAGACCCTGGTACAGAGAAAAAGATGTAAATAAATTGGTCGATACATTGAGTTAGTTTTTTTAGAAGAACATTCTACTCCTTTAAGTTCCCAGTAATATTTAAGCAATTAAAAATTTTGGAAAATTCTGGTTCTCCAAAAGTAACTTACTAAGAAAAAGAGGCATTATTAAATTTCTTTTTTTTTTTTTATGGACACAATATCCTTATTTTATGTGGTGCTGAGAATTGAACCCAGTGCCTCGCACATGCTAGGCAAGTGCTCTGTCACTGAGCCACAACCCCAGCCATAAATTTCTTAACTACTGATTAGGGTTGGTGTTTTAGGAACATGTAAGGGTTTCCACTCCTCACTTCTTTGCTTCCTTTGATAAGGGCCACGGTCTTTTCTATGATGAGGTTATCTTATTTTATGTTGCTGTAACAAAATACTCAAGAACAGATAGCTTTTAAAGAATAAAAATTTATTTTCTCACAGTTCTATAGGCTATGAAATCCAAGATCAAGTCAATAGAAGGTTTAGTTGCTTCTACATTCTGTTTCCAAGATGGCACTCTATCACTGCATCTTCTGGAAGGCAGGAACACTGTGTTCCCACATGGTGGAAGGAGGAAAGGCAATCAGCTGACTGTGCACGAAGCCATTTTTGTTGTTGTTACTGGGAATTGAACTCAGGGGAGCTTAACCCCACTCCTTTTTATTTTGAGACAGGATCTCACTAAGTGGCTAAGGATGGCCTTGAACTTGTGATCCTCCTACCTCAGCCTCCCAAGTTCCTGGGATGGCCCACTAGGACAGACAGAATCATGTTTTAAAGGCCCCATCTCTCTCTCTCTCTCTCTTTTTTTTTTTATTTGGTACTATGGATTGAACTCAGGGGCACTCTACCACTGAGCCACATCCCCAGCCCTATTTTGTGTTTTACTTAGAGTCCATGTCTCAATGAGTTGCTTATCACCTTGATTTTGTTGAGGCTGGCTTTGGACTTTGATCTTCCTGACTCAGCCTCCCTCCCGAGCTACTGGGATTACAGGCATGTGCCACCATGCCTGGCTAAGGTTCCCATCTCTTAATAGTGACACATTAGCCATTCAATACCCCAATTTTACAGAGGATACATGCAAACCATGACAGAGGTTAAGAAGGGGTGCCAATGAGAGAAATTGAGTCAGAAAAGCAGTTGACAACTAAATTATGACAGGCCTTTCATGCTGTTCCATGGTATTTGGACTCCAATTTCGTGATAGCCATCAAAAGATTTTTAACAGGCACAACCAAGTGAAGAGTCACATGTCATTTGTCCATTAGAGGTAAAAGAAGAAAAAAGTCAAGTGCCAACAATTTCAAGAGATTAAGTGTAAGAATAGATGAGGAGCTAGGAGAGCAAAGTTCATCATTTGAAAATGAAAAACTAAATTTCTGTCTAAATTGAGAACCCCACCCCCACACACAGACTTCCCCACCCCCTTTTTTTAGAGTTGGTAATGGAAGTCAGGGCCTTGTACATGCCAATCAGTTGCTCTATCACTGAGCTAAATCCCCAGCTCTGGAACTTTCCAAAGTCAAGCTCATTTACATGAAACTAAGAAGAAGTCTCTTTTCTTCTTAAAGAAAATCTTTGATGATTGCTTTGGATGGGCTTGGGTGCAAGAGAAGATTTTGCCAATCTTAAAGCAAAGATTCTTTCTGTATGGCTTGTCTGTCTTTGACTTCCTGGTTCCTTAAAACCAATCTTGATCTTTACATTTAAGTCCACAGCACTGTGACTTTCTCTGGTCTAGAATATCTGCTCCCCTAGAACATAAACTCATATGGAAGACAATAAAACTGGTACAAAGCTATTAAGCAAGCAGTATCTAAAATTATTTCTGTTATTCTAGTTGTGAGATGGAAAGGCCACATTGTCTATTTTGATCATCTTTCTTTGGTTTACCATTTCAGTAAGCTAATGAACAGAAAATAAGAATTCAAAGCATTTAGCTAGACGCTAAAATATCAGGAACTAGTGATTGGCTTACCTTCAAAATTTGTCAGTTTCAGCATCTTTAGAAGGGTTTCATCAGTTATACTGATTTAAGCTCTCTGTTTCCTTGAAGAAGAGCTATCCAGCTTCTAAAAGATTGGAGCCATACCTGTGCATTTCTACTTATTTTGCAGACAGTATTGACAACAACAACAACATGTAGCCTTGTAAAAATAACACTTCATAGGTTTAGCAACAGAAGAGTACTTTTGGAGTCAGATACCAACACTATATGAAAAGTGGCATGATACATTTAAATTTGGGGCTAAAGAATAAAATATATTTTTAAGGAATTCTATGTTTTTTGAATTATGAAATAATTTTATCATGAGTCTTCTCTCTTATATTCCTGCATTGAAAAGACTATGTTAGCAGCATGTATACCTATATTGTATAGTCTTAAATTTCCAAGAGAAAGATGTCCTTGACTTGTTTTTAAGTGCTAATGTCATGAAGAGATATGACCAGATGATCTTTTCAGTTTTGTCGGTTAAACTATGTCTTTCTTGGTTTCTAAGTTGACATAATCATAAGCATTTTTGCCATACTAACTTATTTTGTGACCCAGTGAAAGAAGAAAAACATTAAACTTTGTATATTTTGAAACATTAAGAGAAGGTGTTAATAAAATAATTTAAATGACTTAAAATATCTAAAGAACAACAAACGAGATTCTGCATTTTCTTGATCCTCAAAATGTGCTCTGAGGATTTGTGCATCAACATTACCCAGGAGCTCATTAGAAATTCAGAATCCCAGACCCAGTCTCAGAGCAGCTAAATGGGACTCAGATTTGAACAAGGTAGTTTCAATACTCCAGGTAGTTAACATGCATATCAAGGTCTTTATAAATGTACTACTTTATAAATGTACTATTGCAAAATTTGGTCATGTAAATTGTTACTTTGCCCAGAGAGTAGTATCCTTGATATGTGACTTCTTTACAGGAAACATTATGATTATAGTTTCAAAATGATCAATTTTGATATCTTTAAGTAAAGATAACCTAGTAGAGTTAAACTGTACATAAATGGAAGAGTAATTTCTATGGTAACCCAGGTTTCCTAGGTGTTCAGAATTAGGAAATTGAAAGGTAATCAGTAATAGCTGCTAGGGACAATCACAATGGGTGAAATCCTTTGCCAAATGGCAAACGAGTGAATGGCTACAATTGGGCACCAAACTGAGATTCCTGCTGCTTTTCAATAGTGACCATAAAGTGCTTGCTATCAATTTTGAAATTGCTGTGGCATGATAACACATAAAAATTTTCCCAGTGTCTCAGAGAAAAATGGTGTCCCAAATGTCCATCTTTATAGCACAAGAGTGAGAGTCTTTCATTAGTTAGCTAATTTATAATGATTGAAAACTCACAATGACAGTATGCATCTTGAACACATAGAAATGTTTTAAATAGAAAATATCCTTCGAACAGATAATTAATCATCATTAAAATATCATTTAGATGTTAAAAATTTAGATTCAACTCGGGGCACTCAACCACTGAGCCACTTGTGATCCTCCTGCCTCAGCCTCCCTAGCTGCTGGGATTACAGGCCTGTGCCACCGTGCCCAGCTAAGAGTTCACTTAATCTTAATCCATCTATTACTACAAACCAGATTTAACTACAATGAGGGTAAAGCCAAACTTTTTTGTGGCTACAGTGCTAAGTGTTTGACGTAAGATCAAAAAAAGTCATAGGTAAATTTAACTCAGTTCAAAATGTTTAAGCTAAGCAACTCCCTGAGTTGTTGCTCTAGACATTAAAGCTTATTCCAAACTAAGGGAACAGGAATGAAGTTTTTCATCCTGTGGAAGGTATTGTTCTCTAAAATATAGATTACCTCCCAAAGCTGCTTTGCTGTTGCTGAAAGTAGCTGAAAAGGAGTTTTAAATAACATTAAGCCCCTCATTTGTGTTCTGTAGGGTCTGTGAGCAACTTGGAGATAAAACACAGTTCCTTAAAAACAAGAACCTTGGCACTTGCCTTGGCTTCCCCCACTCTCTAAACATGTTTCAAATTGCTCTTTAAATTAGCCATGCTGCTAATACATTGGCAATAGTTTTCCAAAATCTGGATCCTATCCTTAAAATTTAGTTTAACAGAGCCTAGGATTTCCATCCACCTTTCTAAAATTCTCATTTTATACTTAAGCATGTTTATCAACATCTTACCTGTTCTTTAATGTACATTTCTTTATTCTCCAAGTGACATATATTTAATGGAATGATATTTTTACTACATACTGTTAATCAGTTGCTGATTTAATTATACTCAAAATGAATTATAAAGAGAATAAGAATCACTTTACCCAGTGAACAACCTCTTGTCGTATCATAGACTGAACAGTTTTTGGAATCAAACAACATGATTAAAAATGGACAAAAGACCTAAAAAAATATTTCTCAAAAAAGACATGCAAATGGCCAAAATATTTATGAAGAAATGTTCAACATCACTAGTTATAAGGGAAATGTAATTCAAAACTATATTGAGCTTGGTGCGGTAATGCATGCCTGTAACCCTAGCAGCTTGGGAGGCTGAGACAGGAGGATCACGAGTTCAAAGCCAGCCTCAGCAAAATTGAGGTGCTAAGCAACTCAGTGAGACCCTGTCTCTAAATAAAATACAAAATAGGACTGGGGATGTGGTTCAGTGGCCGAGTGCTCCTAAATTCAATCTCCGGTACCCGCCTCCCGAAATAATTATATTGACATACATTACCTCACTCCAATCAGTATGACTATTATCAAAAGGACAGAAGGAAAGTGCTGATGAAGATGTACACCACTGGTGGATACGTAAAGTAACATAGTTATTATGAGAAATAGTATGGAAGTTTAAAAAAAGAATTACAAATGGAACTACACAGGATCCAGCAATTCTAATGCTGGGTATGTACCCAAAGGAAATGAAGCCAATGGTGAAAAGACATACCTGCACTCCCATGTTTATTACAGCACTATTCACAATAGCCAATGTATGGCACATTTCTAATGCCACCTCTTTCATGAAAATTTTATAATAACTCCTTTTAATATCTCCAAGCCTTCAGTATTATCTCCCTCATAGGTATTTCAATAATATCCTTTTCTTATGTCCCTCTACTAGATTATTCTCTCCTTTACTATGAAGTCTGTGTCTTATTAATTTTGCATTTTCACTGTGGCTTGCACATAGTAGTTGCATGACAAATATTTATACAATTTAATCCAGTGATCCATGCTCTGCATCCACACTATTGGGTCATTGCAAAGTTTTCAGGCTCCTAGCACCTGACATTGGTTTCTTTGGCTCCGGATGTTGATTACCATAGATCCTAATTCTGATAACTTGAAATTAGTACTTTAGGACAAGAATTGCTTCTCTCACCTTCCTGGTAAGATCTTGATCTCACTTTGACTCTCATGGAACTCATGACTTAAGTTTGAAGGATTCTGAAGTTCAATAACTTGAACTTAACTTGAATCTTGTTACTGAGCACTCAGCTCCACTTGACTTGTTCCCCAGCTAACTTCCTGGATGTGTCCTTGTCCCTGCCAATGTCTAAGACCTTTGGTGACTAGCCTTATTTCATGGTCTGAATTATGATGCTTAACCTAAGCTACGCGAAAGGCACCAAAACCACCATCTTAACCAGGTATTAATCAATCTCATAAGATACCTAGGCTCGTGGTTCTGAAAGAGGTATTGGAAATAAATTATAGGAGATAAAACAATAGTAGAACCTTAGACATCTACATATCTCATGCAGGAAAAAACAGTCACTGTCACAGTCCATTTTAGTCAACCAAGTGAATGGTTTTCAAAGCTCCTATTCTAATAAAGATGCTTTGCTAGGGGCTGCAACAAGAAGTAGAAGAGTCTAAAAAAGGAATAATATATAGACCCTGCTTTCCAAGGGTTTCTTAACATCAGTCAGACATGGAATTAAGTCAACTAACTATATGCTGTTGTCCAAGTCACATATGCAGGTTAGGCATCAGTTTTTTCAGTTGTCAAAAGAAGGATAAATATACCTACTGACAAGGCATGTTTTAGAAATTAAACAGCATAGTGAAGGCACATTACAGGCTTACAGTGGTAGGAAAAATCTTATCAAATTCTTATCTTCCATTTTAATTAGCTGAACATATGTATAATATCCACCTTTTGTACATTTCTCAAACTTTGCATTTCTGTCCTGTTTGTACAGTAGAATTGCCTGGGAAGTTTTTCAGGTCCCTACCCACAAAGATTCTCATTTCATTGGTCTGGGAATAAATGAAGAGGGAAGAAATCAGTAATTTTCCAAGCTCTCAAGTGACTCAAAGCAGTCAAGGTGGATGACTACCTTGATAAGACAGCTGAATTTCATTTTATTCTCTCCAACAAGGACATATTTAACTGTAGGCCTCATGTTGTATGAACTACTGTCTTAGATATGTTGTCCATCCCTATGAAAATGCTTAGGAGGACAATGGAGTAGGATATTTAGAATTAGAATTGATGCTTAACTCCTAAATGCACAATGCACAAGGAACAGGTATGCAGGTTGTACAGACAGACCAATCTCACTTTCATCTGAGAGGCTTTGGTCTTCTGATAAAATAATTTTTCACTTTTATGATGCCTAAATTTTCAATATCCTAGAGATTTTCTATGTGTTTCTTTAGCATTTAAGTGTTTGTCTAAAAGTTGTGAGCCAAAGCTCTTAAGCTATTTCCTGAATCAGGGTCTGATTTCACTTAAACTGCTAAAGTCAAAAAATTAAAATGTTCTGTCAGAGTCTCAAGAGCCATCAGTCATGAATCTGGTGTCAAAGCAATGATCTTTAAATGGGCAATGAAAACAGTGATAAAGTTAGGTGTAAGGTAAGATACGGTCGACTCCTAAGTTCTGGGAAATTTTCCAACTTTAAGAAGTTCTTTGGAATTTCTTTGGAAGTTCCTTTCTTTGGAAGCCAATATGCCAGCTTCCTCTTGTTTAACTCTTACAAAATATCCACAGCATTCACAAGAGTTTTGGATTTCTTCATTAGATGGTAAATCAATGACAATAACTATTCCTGTCAATTGCAAAAATCTAGGTTTTCATTGCAATGTCTACTTAGCTATTTGTTGTCATCTAAAGTAGTTATCCCTACTCCTCTCCAAAGAGGATTTGAAAAAGTCAGTACCAGTACTAATTCTCCACCATCAATCATAGGAATAGTTTATGTGATTCTTTGTGATTTAACAATATTTGAAATCAGCCTGAAATCACATTACAGGGGCAGATTGGTATAATTAGGTAGGTGGATAAATAAATAAAAATAGTTCGCACCTCTGGGTATATTTCTCAAAAGATACTTAGGAAACTTCTCCAAAATAAAAGACTATATCTATAGCAATCATTGGCAGAGAGAGGCTTCTAGGAAAGGTATGCTGAATAATGAAATAGCAGCCATCTGTTTGAAGATGGCTTGGTAGTCTTATCCCATAAAGGCATGCTTATTCCCTGTGCCAGAACTGGTCCCAGAAATGCCCAGAAGACCCAGAAATATTGTGAATTTATTTCACACATTAGGTATCAAAAAAAAATCTAGGGCTTCTGTATATCCAGATCCTTTGATAACACAAATAATTTCACCAAAGCCCTCATGGTTGCTGTTTGCAGTCTTACTGTAAGTTAACTGGCCTAGTGAATTAACTGGACTCCATAAGATGCAAGTAGAAAGAAGCTCCATTCTTGTCCAATATGACTCCTCTAAATCTACTCTCCTTAGCTGAAATCTCTGCTAACTCCCACAGCTTTTCTTATCTGTTTTAGGTAATAAATAATTTATTCCAGTCTAACAATCTGATGATGCCAAACTATCATCCTGTTAAATCTTCTCTTCTGTGTTGACTACACTTGGGATCACTGCCATGGTGAAATCTTTATTTCCCCTCCTTCCTTTTCTACTCTTTCTGTTCCATTCACCAGGGTGTACCTAGCTGCCTCAGAGTTTGAGTTGGAAAAAAATATATGTGACGTGAAAGGCTTACTTGACCATACAGTTGTAATGAGTCCTTTGGGCACTTGGTATGGGAAAAAACAATGTTGGGAAAACCCATTCAGGGTCCCTCTCTTTGTTAGTCTTAAATCACCTAATAAACTTTACAAAGTTATAAACTTTACAAAGTTGATACTGATTGTTTTCAAACTTATGAGCATACCAGTTTTCTTTCCTTCGTATTCATAAGGTGAACATTTTTCACATTTTTATTGAAGCAGTTAATCCTTAAACATTTAAGGTGATTAACTAGTATAGTTGGGTTTAAATTCATCATCTTATTTAAAAGTTAATATTTGTGCTATTCTTTTCATCTTGCTTATTCCATACATTTAAAGTCTTTTTCTGGTTTTAGCAATTTTTATTCATATTTTTCTCTCTAATTTGAAGTATAAATGCTTTTTATTATTCTTAATGGCTACTCTAGAGATTACAGGATACATTATTGATTTATCAAAACTTAACATTACTTTTGCTTTCTTGTTGGACAATGTATGGAGCTTACAAAATTTTAAATCTAAGTAACTAAACTTTCAATTTAGGTACCACTGTTTCTTTTTTGTTTTCGGTACTGGGGATTGAACCCCTGGGTACTTAACCACTGAGCCACATCCCCAGCCCTTTTTTATATTTTATTCAGAGACAGGGTCTTGCTGGGTTGCTAAGTGCCTCACTAAATGGCTGAGACTGGCGTTGAACTCATTATCCTCTTGCCTCAGCTTCTTGAGCCACTAGGATTATAGGCATGCGCCACTGCTCCAGACAGTACTACTGTTTTCTTTATATAAATATACACAAATGTATGTACATATAATTTTCCACAATCTACAATATAGTATTAATTGAGATTTACCTACATATTTATGTTTTTTTCTCTTATATCTTTTATATATCTCATACCTTGTCATTAGATTTTTTGGGGACTTGAAGAATAACATAATATTTCTTAAGGTGAATTTGTCTCATGTAATGTTTTCCTTCAACTAGATGTGATTAGATGTGAATTTCTCTATTATAGGGCTGAAATAGTTGAAAACAAAAAGTGTAGTGAAAATTAAATACTCAGGATATATTGAATAAATGCATTTCATTGGCATAACACATAACACATCATGGCCACTTGTGCCATTTAAAAAAAAAGTATGCACTGTAAACTCAACTATGACAAAACATTAGTTACAAGATCATTCCTTCTTCAGAGATTGAGATAGTAATGTATTTCTTAAATTTTGAAATTGGAAATGACACAGTAAATCAGAAAACTGTGGTAAAAATTATCAACAATTTTCAAATTTGCATTTACTTTTTGTTTCTCAAGAAACTATGAAGTAAATTTTGATAATGAAATGAAACCCACTTAATGTTAAATGCCCGATAAGAGTATAGATTCTTAAAATTTATTACCCAATATAATTAGGCATCTAGGAATATAAAATCATATTCATTTACATATACTTGGCATTTGGGTCACCAACAAAATTATATAGGCTATTTTTATAAATCTAAAATGTGGTCCGATAAGACTTGTCTCTTCGTAACAACTCACAAACAAGAGATAATTCTTACCTGTGAGGCTCCATCATCTACCTCCAGAATGGCTTTTTTTCTTTTTTGGTGCTGGGGGATTGAACCCAGGACCTTGAGCATGCAAGGCAAATGCTCTTTCTACTGAGCTATATCCCCAGACCCTAGGTTGGCTTTTAATGAATTCTATTTAGTTGTTTCATTGGTGCCCATGAGCTGCTTGGTGCACCAGCTCTGAACAGTCAGCCATGTCTCAATGCCTCTTTCTTACTCTGACATATGAGACAAGTTGTCATTTTTTGACCCAGTATCTCAATGTTAACTGAAGTAACACACCGTGAGAGGGCATCTTTGAGATGTAGGTGTACAGAGTAAGTCTTCAGCTAAGACCAGAATGAGAGTCTGAATGAATGCTTACTGGGTAGAGGACTGGAGTCTGGAAAACTAAATAGAAATGATGGAAAAGAAACACAAAAAGGAGGGTCTTAGATTTTGCAGGAAGTGAAGCTAACACAACTGTAATAAAAACAAAGCAAGATTTAGATGCAAATAATTGTGGACCCTTGCACCGCACATCCATTGAAGTGGCCCATGTTTTGTTTGCCATGTCTTGTCAGTGTCATCAAATCATCAACAACTGCAAATGTCTCTGGCACATAATAAAAATTCAATATATTATTGGTGGGAAAAAAAAGAATAGAATCTTAGGGTTTGCAGTCTAATGTATAGAGTTTGGAAGTTGTTACTCTTGTACTTATGACAAGAAAAGAGCTGAAAAAAACACTAAAATCAACAGGCCTTCAGATATCCATCAGAGAATTAAGGTCACAGAGCAAAACATTGCCATAAATCTGCAGAGGGACGGTCCTCACCCACAGCTAACTTTTAGCAGAAGTCCAGGACAAGAAGCCTGTAGCTAAAACCAATATCAGTTGGAACATTTCAAACTGTAATTTATAAAATGCTGGAGGCTCAGTATAGCCTAGCTTGAAAGTTAAGAACTCCTAGGATTCCTGTCTTATGGGGATCCTAAACTTTCAGAAATTTAACCTCCAAGAGCCCTATCAGGTTCAGGGTCTCACAGTGAAGATATGAGAAAAGTCTCTTTCTACTTCCAGCAAGAGGTGGAAAAATGTAACCATTCTGAAATATATCCAGAGTACTCTGTTATCTTTAAAAAGACCTGCTTCAAAGCTATTTTACCAGCACCTAACCAACTGCAGTTTTACTAAAGTCTAACCAATCTGGGGGAAGAAAATTACCCAACTCAGCCTAACTTAAAAACTGACAATGCTTCCCTGGCCCTTCACCTTGCCTCTAGGTGCTAGGTCTCCTCTGTATTAACAGAAGAGAACTGCAAGCCACAGACCTTATTTAGGAATGTCTAGGAAAACCCAAAGGCAACAGTGTGACAGAAACTGACATACTAGAGGAAATTTTAACTTCTGACACCCCAGCTAAACCAAATGGGAAACAGGGAGACATACTTCAGTATGAACATACTTCATACTAAAGACCCGTCTTCTTTTGTTCCTTTTACATGGTATATTGCATTTGACTTTTAACAACAAATTATAATGGTTATTGCTTATGAATAAATGAGATAAATGATATCAATATTATAAGGGAGGAGAGGAAGGAATCTGGAATATAGATGCTCCTTGACTTATCATGGGGCTATATTCTAATAAGTAACACATTTAATATGCCTAACCTATGTAACATCAGAGCTTTGTGATGTGCAACACTGCAGAATACCAGTTGTTTACCTTTGTGATGGGGCTGATTGAGAGCTGTGGCTTGCTGTCACTGCTCAGCACCCCAGGAAGATAAACTGCATACTTTTCACAAGCCTGGGAAAAGATAAAAATTAAAAATTTGAAGTATAACTTTTACTGAATGTATATCACTTTTTCTCCATTGTAAAGCTGAAAAGTCACTAATTGAACCATCATATGTCAGGGAGTATCTTCACTATGTTGTAAAGAAATGGTATGATGTATGGAGTGGTTTGGTGATATTTGAAAGAGGAACTGAATTTTTTGTAAATATGTTACATACTTAAGATAAATGGCTAAAATCATTAAAGCAAAGTATTATAATTAATATTCTAGAGAATAAAATGGAATTATATAAAATATTTAATTAAAACAGAAAAGAGAGAAAAAGAGTAGAAGATGCAGAAATGAAAGAGAGGACAAGAAAAACATTAATAAATAAAAAAATATTATAGCTGTTGACCTAAACATACCATTAATCAGTGGTCTAAATATACTTATTAAATGACAGAGACAGGGTAGAAAAAAATTCAAGGCATGACTATATGCTGTCTGTGAAAAACCCACTTAATATTTATTTATTTAAATACAAAGCCATAGATTAAAAATAAAGGTGTAGAGAAAGCTATATCATATTGACACTCATAAGAAAAAAGCTGGAATAAGTGATATTATTTCAGACAAAGTTGAATTCAGAGCAAGGGAAATTGTCAGGAATAAAGAAGCACACTGAATAATGATAAGGGGTCAATTTTCCAAGATATAACAATTATTAATGTCTATGTGCTTAATAACAAAGAGTTTTAAACGTGAAGCAAAAAACTGATAGGACTGCAAAGAGCAATACATGTATTAACTATAATAGTTGAAGACTTAACACCCCTATGTAGTAACTGGCAAATCTAGAAGACAGAAAATCAGTAAAAACATAGTCAACTGATCAGTACCATCAACCAAGTGGACCTAGTTGACATCCAACCATGTGGAATTCACATTTTTCTCAACTTCACATGAACCATTCACCAAAGTAGACTAAATTCCATTCTATAAAATATAGCCTATCCTTATGTATGGGATGCAGCAAAAATAGTTCTTAGAGGGAAATGTATAGTATTGACTGTGCACACTAGAAAAAAAGAAAAACTAAGAACAATGATCTAAATCTCTAGGAAACCAGACAAAGGAGCAAATTAAATCCAGTTGTTTACCAACCAATATTTTGCAGGAGCAAATTAAATTAAACATAATACATAAAATAGTTTTTGTGTGTATTCCATTTATAAGAAATGCCTTTATAGAGGAAATGTAAACAATAAAAAAGTGGAATGTTTACTCTACTTAGACAAATATTTTCAAATTCTGTATCTACCATTTAATATCTGAGTTGCATCAAAAATTATCAAGTGTTTCTGAGCTTTAGTTTATCTTCTATAATAGAGACAGTAATACATATTTCATATGTTTATTGTAAGAAAAAATAAAATTATTTATGCAAACTACTTAACACATTACGCATTAAAAATGGAAGGGATTATCTATATCACTAACCTCATCACCATCATCACTACCACCATCATCATCACAATCAAATAGACATTGATGGACAATATTGAACATACATAAGTGAAATGTGGTGAGATACAGAGATTCATTGCAGAATGCTCAAGAGAAAATTCTCTTTGCTAGGGAATCTGCTTCAATACCACCTTCTTCAAAGGAGGAATTCTAAGGTGACTGTCATGTAGTCATGGCTCTTCTTCTCCTGGTTCCCCTCTCTTTAAGCTGCTGTGGTGCAGTGACACAGTGGTGACACATGTCATCTCTTCCAGTTCTATTGTAATATCCCACCTATACAATTAGTTTATGGGAAGTTTTGTGGTAGAAAGGAGAAGCTAATAACACAGACCTCATAGAAAACAATATGAAAATTAGTGTTAGACATTACTGTTCTGTCAAGGTCCTTCTATCAACAAGGATTTTGCTTTCTTACCTTTGTCCCAATGAAGTTCCCATTGCCCTGCCTTCTTTCTTCTTCTTAAGTTTTCCTTCATCGGCTTCAAATTCCTCTCTTACCATTACAACACCCTTCGGGTCTCCTTGGCTACAATTCTCAAAACTTATGTAATAGATCTCGTAACACGGACTTAAAGAACTATCTTTTCCAGCACAGCTCATTTTCACCCTGCTTTGCAAACTCTTTACAGCCTAGACTTGGGAGAAATTCTAGGCTAGTCCAATAACTTGTCCAGTTATTGGAATACCTTACTTTTTATTCCTTTACTTACATTCAGTCCAATATAATATCAAAATTGTTCTCATCCAGATGAAAGTTCTCCCCCTTCCCAACTCCAACCTAGCTCCGAATGGGAAAATTACAGAGGAATGGGTTTCGCAACATGTTTCCTTATGATCTTCCCACCTAGTGCTTCTCCCTGTGCAGCCTGTTCTCCTCTGTTGGAGAAGTAGAAAGGCTCCCACAGGTGCATTATGATACTTGTGCCTCTGGAGAATGTTGGATGCTCAACTGGCATCTTGCCTGGTAAAGGGAATCTGAGGGCACCCTAGTAATCCTCAGTGGGAATCTTCCACTCTGGCTCCATGGTAGATTGATGTCTCTTCTGCTGGCTTCTTCAACACCCCATGGGGTCCTGGATCCCTTCAGTCCATCCTTTAAGGGCAACTATATTCCTCTGAGTTGTCCTCATGGGCAAGGTCTCTCTGAATTGACTCAAGTTCCCTACTCTGCTATGGGGTTCAGATATGGCCCACAGGAAACAAACTTCCTTGCTTTCTCTATTCTTGCTGTAACACTGTCTTTAAGGTCTGCAGAGATAAACTTTTCCAGACAGCTATTGTAGACGGGTGTCATTATATACCAGTGTTCAGGCGAGAGAGGTAACACAAGACTCTCATGCATCACCAGTCACGCATCCTTCCACACATCCTGGAGGTAGCAATGGTCTATTATATACTGGATTGGATTTGGGATCAACCCTTTGTAAACTATGCATAGATATTTAGACTTTTGTATATACATGGCCACCAAATGAACAACACTGATCTTAACTTTAGAGATTAATCCAAAACTAAACAGCATAAGTCCCTTTTTAACATCCTGCTTCATTTGCATATAGAAATCTATCAGGATTCTCAGGAAAACTTAGATAGGATTATAGATAACAATTTTCTTCTTTGTAATTTAGGATTATTTAGTGCTTCAAATTTCTACTTTTTAAGAAAAAGCATAATCTTTGTGCTATTTTTCATTTCTCATACTTTCAGTAAATTTGTAAGTTCTGTGAGGTCGTGGTCAAGATATATATAAAAAACCAAGGAAAGAGTTGAAGAAGGTAATTCAAGTGTGATGAACCTTTCTCTGTGGTAAATTCCTCCTTAAGGCTGGCAGGGTGGGTATAGTAGTGCCCCCCTCATGTTTACAACTTACCTTTGTTCTATTTTCTAATGTCTAGAAGCACAAATAATACTTCTATGTAGAAATATCTTTTTATTTAAAATGACACTTTAAAAAATATTCAGAGTAAAAAAAAAATCAATGTAAACTAATGACTTCACAGGCTCCATTTAAAAACAAAAACCTCCAAGTTGAATTGTTAACTTTTTAAAAAACAATTTCAATCTCTTTTCATTTGCATTATAAAACTTGAACTTAATGAACCACCAGTGGTATAAATACATTAGAAGCTAGGTTGCCAATTAACATCTTTTTGGCTGTGCAGAGATAACCAAGCATAGAAAAAGTTAAACAAATTTGACTTTAATGTAATTATGTTGGAGACTAATTTAATCAGATATTTATCAGATTTCCCTAAGGATCCTGTGAAGCAGCAGCATTAATATTGTTTTCCTAAACATTCACCAGAGCCAAGCCTCCCATGGAAAGGAATAAATAAGGAAGGGCTCCTGCAAAGCTTTTGGACCTTATTTGTGATGCATATTCTCACTCTCTGCAAACATAAAACCCCTCTGCTGGCAATGTGCTATTTGAGTTAGGTACAGTTACTGTCTATGCCACATTGGTCAGCTCATGCTGAGAATGTACTACAGTAGTTGCCTATCTGATTGTTCAGAGAATCCCCTAATAATCCTAGTGAGGTTAGAGAGACCAGAATGGAATGGCAGGTGTGCCCATGGGTGTCGAGAAATACATCTTCAAGTTAAGAAGAATCGTTGGTATTACAGGTATAGATCTTTGTTCCAATTGTTTCTCCCATTTACCTTTTTAACCCATCAGGATAGATTTCTCCAAAGTGGAAACGTGAAAGGGTGCGCCTGCACTGTAAAACTTTGTGACCGTTTTATGTCTTAGCCATCTCATTCGTGTGAGTATTCACACAGAGCAAATATGCTTGCAATGAGATAGAGGAAAAGCTTGATAT
Organism: Urocitellus parryii; assembly: GCF_045843805.1. NCBI lineage: Eukaryota > Metazoa > Chordata > Mammalia > Rodentia > Sciuridae > Urocitellus > Urocitellus parryii. The sequence goes on from NC_135532.1 coordinate 66,863,793, forward strand.
TTTGACTAGATAATTTATGTCATGGTGCTGTTTTTCACATACTATCAAGATTACTCAAGTCTCTGAATGTTAGTGATATATCATCGTTTAAATATTTTCAAGTACAGCTCCAACTGCAGGGGATCTTAAGTTGTACACAATAGATTCCTCCCTTGAGTGAGATTTTATTCATCTTTTGAAATGTTTCCTAAATATATTATAGACCATCTCATCTCCCTTTTATTCTGCATCAAGGTTTCAAATGAAAAACATGATAAATGTAGCTATTGAACTATTGAGTCCACCGACACATTACACTAAGTTGCAAGGGGGTATGGAGATGGATAGTGCTGATTTCTCGTTCATTTATTATGCTTAATATTATGGACAGAGTAAGATGTTGTCTTGGCTTTACCTTTTGCAAAATAAGCCCAGGGAAGGGAGGTGGGGAAGAAGATCCTAAAAGACTGTTCAGTAAATAGAATGATTTTTAGAAATCTGATTGCACTTCTAATACAGATGGATGTGTCCTACTAAGTGGGGGAAATGGGATAGGAAAGAATACTAAATGCTGACTGAGTGGCTACAAAGAGCTTCTCACTTATCTCTTGTAATATCAATGGTCATCTCACAGCCTGTAGCCATCGATGGCCATTTCATTTTGTATGCATGCATGCCAGTTTTTGGAGCTGTATGCCTGATTTTAGGAGGAAAGAGAAACTTTAAATTATTACACAAAGACATAAACATTTCTTTGAGAAACAGAAATAAACTTTAGTACATTTTGCCTTGATTTACAAGGTGCCTGAAATGCACTTTTTTTTTCTAAATGGTATTTTAAATTTCTACTTCTATCTGCCTGCTGCACAATAGTTTGGAAGTTCAAGTTAAAGAACAGTGAAAAGCATACGTTTCCTCTTTCCCTGAGCTCCCACACCCCTGGAAAAAATTCTCTTCTCACTTCCTCCACCCATTATTTCCACTTTCCTATGGAATAGCAGCTGTGTTTAGCCTGATGAATTTCAGTAAGATGTAACAGATGTTGAAGAGACCTATGTTAATAATAATAAAAAAGAAATAACCTATCCAAGATTTCTGTTCTCCAGATACAGTTTCAATTTTAACCATTTACAATTTAAGGATGGTAAGTAAAACTAAAGGACACATTCCCCCAAAAGGTGGGCTGCTTATTCCCTGGCAAAGGCAATAGGAACACTTTAGGTGTTTTTGCTGGGAAGGAGACAGTGCAGAAGACACATTACTTTGGATGTGAAAGTTTAACATAAATTTATCCCATAGACTTTCATAGAACAAGTAATCAAGTCAGGACACATAGAGGTTCATGAAAAATTTTGTTTCTGTTTAAAGGTTGCTTTAAAGTTATACTCCATGTATGTAAAACATGTCAAAACACACTGAACTGTCATGTGTATCTAAGAAGAACAAATTTTTAAAAATAAGAAACAAAGAAAGATATGGTAAAGCTTGTATTGTTGAGGTTGTAACGTTGTCCTGCAAGCCACTCTTCTTATTGTTAATGAGCTATTATGATATGCCTGACTAGTTCCCTGTACACTGAGTTAAAAACAGGGTCAAATGCTCTTTTAGAACCCCCTAAACTCTCCTCGTTTGCTGCTGTATTGTGGAAGAGAGGGAAAAAAAAACTAACATTGAATGAATCCCTACTATGTGCCAAGCATTAAGTGAGCACAATACTCACTGTATTTCACTTAATTGTTATTGAAATATAAGCCAGAGTAAACCAATCCTGGAAGAATGCCTTAATCTGCTGGTGACACTATAACAAAACACCTGAGACTGGGTGATTTATAAATATAAGAGATTTACTTCTCATAGTTCTGGAGTCCATGAAGTCCATGATAAAGACATTGGCAAGTTCAAACAGAAACTTCTCAGAAAAAGATGCACAATGGATCAACAAATACATGAAAAAATGTTCAACATCTCTGGTAATTAGAGAAATGTAAATCAAAACTACTCTAAGATTTCATCTCACTCCAGTCAGAATGGCAGCTATTAAGAATACAAACAACAGGGCTGGGGGTGGGGCTCATGTGTGCGGCCCGGGTTCGATCCTTAGCACCACATACAAACAAAGATGTTGTGTCTGCCGAAAACTAAAAAATAAAATATTTAAACTCTCTCTCTCTCTCTCTCTCTCTCTCTCTCTCTCTCTCTCTCCTCACTCTCTCTTTAAAAAAAAAAAGAATACAAACAACAATAAGTGTTGTCGAGGATGGAGGAAAAAGCTACACTCATACATTGCTGGTGGGACTGCAAATTGGTGCAACCACTATGGAAAGCAGTATGGAGATTTCCTAGAAAACTTGGAATGGAAACACCATTTGACCCAGCTATCCTATTCCTCAGTGTATACCAAAAGGACTTAAAATCAGCATTCTATAGTAATGCAGCCACATCAATGTTTATAGCATCTCAATTTATAATAGCTAAACTGTGGAAGCAAACTATATGCCCTTCAATAGATGAATGGATAAAGAAACTGTGGTATATATACACAATGGAATATTACTCAGCATTAAAAGAGAACAAAATTATGGCATTTGCAGGTAAAAGGATGGAGTTGGAGAATATCATGCTAAGTGAAGTAAGCCAATCCCCAAAATCCAAAGACTGAATGTTTTCTCTGATAAGTAAATGCTGATCTATAATGGGGGAGGGCATGGGAAAAATGGAGGAACTTTGGGCAAAGGGGAGGAAGATTGGGGAGGGCATGTGGGGGCAGGAAAGATGATGGAATAAGATGGACATCATTATCCTAGGTACATGTATGACTGTACATATGGTGCAATACTACATCATGTACAGAGAAATGAAAAGTTGTGCTGCAACTGTGTACAATGACTCAAAATGCATTCTGCTGCCATATATACCTAATTAGAATAAGTAAATTTTAAAAAAAGAGATTGTCAAGTTCAATATCTGGTGAAGTCACACTTTTTGCCTCATAAAAGGCAGTTCTTGGTGGAAGGGGTAGAGCTTCTTGCACCTGTTTTATAAGGTCACTAATTCCATTCATGAAGGCTCTACCCTGAGGACTTAATTATCTCCTAAAAGGTCCCATCTCTTAATACTGTCAAATTGGTGATAAAACTTCAGCATATGGATTTTGGGCGAAACTATTAAGACCATAGCAGTATGTTTTGAAACTTGTCCTACTACCTAGCAAAAAGCTAAGGTGTCTAATTGCTAGGGGAAGCAATTTTATTAGAAGGATAATTCTACTATACTAATTTTCAAACTATCACTGTATAGGAAAGCCACCATTGCATGTTATTTACAAGCTCTATTCAGTCATGTCTGTGTTAAGCCAGCTCTACCTATTTTTTTTATTATTTAAGTGTTATTCTGAGAGTTTCAGACATTTATGGAAATATTCCAAATGCTCCATGTTAATATCCTTTCTCTTTTCTTAAAAAATTATAATTCTATTCATGTCCTTTTGCTATTTTATTTCACTATTCATATAATTTTCTGAAAACTTTGAAATATACTAATTCCTTTGAAGGAAGTATTTTAAAGGATTTGGCATACTTGGACATTGTAAGACTTGGTCATCTATTGAGGTTTGACATATTATGAGCAATCTAACCTACATCCAACACATATTTTCCTAAACTTTTATACTTTCCAAATATATAAAGATTCCACTGTATAACTAGGAGAACTTATAATAGCAACATACCATAATAAATGCATGAGCTTATATCAAGAAAATTCTTATCTTACATACAAATCAGAAAATTAAGAGTCAGATTGATTCAACATGCTCACATCTGGAAAGCACACATTCTCAGTCCAGATGTTCGGTGACTATAAGATCCCTTTTCCACTGTGCATCCGTTGGGCAATACACAGGGGCAAAGAAGGGCTGGATTGTCTCAGAATCCATATCTATATGGATACTATTGTGGTTCTGACTAGTGGCAAATGTTATCTTTCTAGTGCCTCTTGATTAAGAAGTTTATTTTCACTTGATGAAAGGAAAAAATATTTAATACTTTACAAATTGATAACTAATAACTAGATCAATAATTCATGTGGGCCTATCAACATAAACTTTATGGACTTTTTAAAAATAAGAATAATGTCTTATTTAGTTCCAAGCTAACACATTCAATACTTTTTGTAAAACGAGTAGAAATGATCTGTGGGATATTTTTATCCTCTCTTTGCTTGAAAAGAGATTGCACTTTAGATCCTCTATGTTTTACTTTATTTTGTTTTTCCTATTTTGTCCCCCTTACCTACAAACTATTTCTGAATTTCCATTTCTAATATTATCTTCCACTCCTTTAATTCTGACCAATCATGTGGAACTCAGTTTAAATGCCAACTCCTCAGGGAAATCTCCTAAACTTAGCCCTCTAAAAACCACATGAATACCACTCTTTCCCATGGCATTTTTATTCCACTCTCAAAGCATTCAACATTTAGCTGTGTTTTAGGGTCATTTCTGCTAATATTTATCTCCTCCTAGAATGAAGTTTCTTGGGGATGGGGTTTTGAATTGCTCGTCACTCTATTCCTATGTATAGTACATTTTTCATGAAGAGTGCTTCACACATAGCATTTGAGTTACATGTTGTTGTGTTGTTGTTGTTTTTTTTATTTTGTGGAATATATACTAACATGCAAAAGGTTTCCACAACCATCATTTGGACTTAGTCTAGATATCAGGAATATATCTTTTCATTTTGCTTTCTATTTCTCCATCAACATAAAGAACAGTGGTAACTGGGCTTGGGCTTCATCAAAACCAAGTGAATCTTTATTGGGTTTCATGGCACAAATCTGTAGGATTATAATCCTGTGCAAAGCTGAGCAATTTATAATTTTGCCTGAGATGAGGATAAACAGAAAGTGATCATAGTACATTTATTAGTAGAAACAGGTCCTATCAACCCGATTCTCTCTAAAGCTTGTGCAAGGGAGTTCTCAAGAGAAACCACCAGCAATATAAACAAGTTTGACTTCCTTCTTTCTTTCTCTCTCTCTCTCAGTGCATACTTGGCAAGCACTCTACCACAGAAGTATATCCCAGCCCTCCATTATTTGTTTGAATAAACTCTTTAAGACTGAGTTGGGCATATCCCTTCCATTATTGTCTGTTTATATATTTTACTCTATCATAAGAATGTGGGAAGTACAAAAGATTCATTTAGAAACAAGTAAAAATAGTGTCAAGTGTATTATGAGCTTGAGGAATTTATTTAAAGGTTGACATTACAGTAAACTATAGCTACATTTGCCTAAGTTCTGGCCCAATGAAATTGTCTAACAAATGCATTATGACTATTAATTAAATGACCGAAGTAATCATACATTCACATGGGAACTTTAAAAAGTCATCTGTCTATAGTAACTTTTTAGTTCTAGAAACTATTAATGCTCATGTAAGCCCTTCTTATGAAATGAATATATTGAGTTCTGAGGGTTATGTATGTATTCCTAATTACTAAAATAAAAACAAATGTGGAATTTCTCAACTTCAAAGTAAAAAAAAATTCAAGAAAGAACTGATTTAAAATATTTTCTTTCCCTTTTAAATTTCTGCACCTGAATCAACCTAGATAAAGAGTGATTTTTCTGGATTTAGGCTAAAGTCATGGTATCACAGGTGGAGTATGAATAATTTCCAGTCTACACATTCTCTTGAAGTCTCCTTGGAATAAATGACAAGGTGAGATGGAGTCATCCTAGACATATTGATCAGGAGAAAACTCCATCTTTATAGGGAAATAATCACACTTAGTTAAACTCTTTTCTCTATAAGTTCTACCATTTGGCAACTTTGAAAAGCCAAAGTTGGCCTCCGTGTTAGCAATGCTGATAACTGTAGGATGCCATTTAAGATATAACTCAAAGGCAAAAATCCCAAAGTATTTGCATTTTCTTTGACTTTTTTGAAAGTGATGGGAGAAGTATGGAGTGAGGAAAAATAGAGTGGGCAGCTGTATTTAAATGAGCGTAGGGCTTTCTGTAGGTTTTTATTTCTGAAGTTCTCGTATATTCCATTCAACTCTAATATATTGAGCATCTATATATGTGCAAGTCATGGTCTCAATGCCTTGGGGTAGAGGACACATGGGAATCATCATTAAAGGCAGCAATGGTCTAGTGATGGCGATGTGCACAAGTAAGTCCCTTGGAGTGCAATTCCTCCTTGGTAAGGCATACATACATTTTGGGGTTGGTGAGAGAACTTGCTCAGGTAACAATTTTAAAGAAGGGATATTTGTATTTTACTTTGAAGGGTGGGAGAATCTCAACAGGCAGATAAAAAAGCAGAGGCCAATGTTTACAGACATGTTGGATTGTACATGGCAAGGAACATGGTAGGTCCAGAAGATTGAATTCATGCAGGTGTGGTGAGGTATAAAAACAGTAGTGTTTGGATTTTGTCCTTGGATAGGGGAGGCGTTGAAAACTGGTAGAAGGAAGTAATGTCCTTGCGTTTTGATTTTCCATGTACATTTTATAAGATTAAGAATAAATAAAGAAGTTTCAGGAATATTACGACATCTAGGCATCTTATATTTCAGTGGGGGAGACTTGGAAGTAGGGTAACTGGCTAGGAATACATTCCTGTTGTCTGAATGCTGACTTTAAGGTGGCAACAATGAGAATTCAAAGGAGGAAACCAATGTGAAAGACACCTTGAAGACCGGATTAGCCACCAAATGGGTGTGGAGAGTGAGAGGGAGGAAGGAGATACAGATGTTTCCGAGGAGAACGAGTCTGAATGGAATTCCAGGATGGGGTTGAAGAGAACTGAACATGTGGGAGACATGGGTGTCAGAATTTGCCACCTCTTGACTGGCACTTGGGGCTGGAGTGGAAAGGGAATCTTTCCCTGTGAGGCAATAGTGCAGTACAAAACTGAGGGGTTGGTACAGAAAGCTAGGGTCTAAAGCTATAGTACAGAGATCCAGAGCAACAAATGAAGGTGCTAAGTCCAAAGCATGAGTCCTAGGAGTGAGGGCAAGGACTTGGGAGCCAAGAGCAAAGGGTGGAGGTTCAGGAGAAAATGCTACCATCAAATCCCACTGGCTGGGGTGGTTATTGCAGGCCCAACTTAAAGTACCAAGACAAGAAAATCAACTTTATATCTCATGGAAAAAAAACTGTGGTGCTTACATGTTCAAAGTACTGAAAACTGGATTTGGAATTCATGGGAAAGCTGTCATCCCAAAATGGAAAGAATCTGAATTCATCTTCCTAGAGGTAGGGTTCATACCATAAGGGAAAATATGGAGGAGAAAATGATATATGATGTGATATTGGTAGAATAGATTCCAGTAGGAATTAAGAGATGGAGTAATAAGGCCAGTGGACATAAATTTTCCAGTCAAAAATAAACCCCAAATTTATAAAAAATAAGAAAGTATATTGACTTTTTCGTAACTAAATAAATATCTCAAATTCCCTTTTTTTTTTTTTCTCCTGAAAGTGAGTAAGCTCACTATGTCTGATGAATTCCAGGTATTTTCAGTTATTTCAGGGTCACGGTTAATTAATTTGGGATTCCTTCCTTCGTGTCTCACCGCTAGGAGGTACCTTAGTTCTTGTAGGTGCATTATGATGCCACAGCATTTGTCAGAAGGGAACTTCTCATCATTGGTTGTCAACATGGGCTGAGCTATAACTCTATCTGACATTTCTGAATCTCAATTCAGGTTATGAGACTTCCACTTCTTACGGTGTGAAGTCCTCTTAACTGACCACCATATCACTTCCAATTGTGCCAGCCCTCTCTCAACTAATTCCTTCGACTTCTGGAAGACACAGACGCCTCCAGCACAGAGGGATAATCTTTGACATTGCCTGAGGCTTTCTCTGAGATTTAACAACCAAAGTAGTCATTTGTATTCCTCCCATATTTGTACAGTAAACTCGTTCAGGCTGAAACCCTCCAGGTATCTGAAAAGAAGTAGACAGAAGTCTTTCAGAATCCCACACTCCTCTGTGGAGTCTACTTGGTTAACATCTACTCTAACCACTATCTATGTAAAATACTGACTGAAATCAAAGATGATACAGAGGGTAAGTCAATTTTGAAGAGTTTTCATTGACCATAACTTTTAGTTGAATATTATTTCAAACTGACATATTTGTAAAAATTTTAATTCTCGGCATGACAACAGTTTACCCTCATCTGCAGTTTTTCTTTCTGCAACTTCAGTTACTTTTGGTCAACTCTGGTGTGAAGATATTAAATAGAAAATTCCAAAAATAAATGACACAGGTTTCCAATGGCACCTGTTCTGAGCAGCATGATAAAATCTCATCCCATCTAGCTCTGTCCCATTAGCTATGCTGTGTATGACAGCCAATTTTTAGTCACTTAGTAGTCATCTTGGTTATCAGAAGGACTGTCATAGTGTCAGTATATTGTTTTGGTTTTTCTTTTTATGATCAGTTTTTATTTTTAATTTCTTACTGTGTCTACCTTACAAATTAAGTTTTATCATAGATATACATGGATGGGGAAAAAAACCTTAGTAAATATAGGACTTGATATTATCTATAGTTTCAGGCATCCACTGAAGGTAAAACTTGAAACATTTCCCCCACAGGTAAGGGGAAACTATTGTATCTTAAGTAGAGCAAATCACTACAATTTTCAGGGACATGGTGTTCTCATCTGTGAATTGAGAGTTCACAGGAAGCAACAGTAATTAAGAGCTCAGGATTATTTGCCTTGGTTGTATGCTAAGAATTTTGAACATAAATATGTGCAGTTTTTTTAATCTCCTCTCTGATGTCTTCTGCAGTCATTGTTCATTCAACAGCATATTATTTAGTCTCCAGGAGTTGGAGTAGCTTCTATTCTTTATATCATTATTGATTTCTAATTTCATTCCATTAGGATCTGATAGAAGGCAGGGTAGTATCTCTACTTTTTTGTATTTGCTAAGAGTTGCTTTGTGGCATAATATATCGTCTATTTTAAAGAAGGATTCATGTGTTGCTGAGAAGAAAGTGTATTCATTCATTGATGGATGAAATATTCTGTATATGTCTGTTAAGTCTAAATTATTGATTGTATTATTGAGTTCTGTAGTTTCTTTGTTCAGCTTTTGTTTGGAAGATCTATCCAGTGCTGAAAGAGGTATTTTAAAGTCACCCAGAATTATTGTGTTGTGTTCTATTTGACTCTTGAAATTGAGAAGAGTTTGTTTGATCAATATAGATGCTCCATTGTTTGGGGCAAATATATTTATAATTGTTATGTCTTGTTGATGTATGGTTCCCCTAAGGAATATGAAGTGTCCTTCTTTATCCTTTTGATTATCATTGGTTTGATATTTACTTTGTTTGATATGAGGATGGAAACCCCTGCTTGTTTCCACAGTCCATATGAGTAGTATGTTTGTTTTCTCAACCTTTCACCTTCACTCTATCGATGTCTTTTCCTATGAGATGAGTCACTTGAAGGAAGCATATTATTTTTCAATTCACACAATTGAAAAAAATGTTTTTGGTATAATTTTTGGCTCACTGTAGGTACTCAATTAAGTATTAGCTGAATAATGTTAAGAAGTAAAGTGGTTATGTGGGAAAACATCAGGAAGCTTTTCATTCTTTCTAGAATTACATCAGGAGAAAAAGAAATTCCACTGAAGATGTTATGTCCATGCTTACATCAGAAAATTAAAAATCACCAAAGACTACGGGGGATTCGAAGGCTGTTTTTGAAGAACGCTTCAATTGCACTTCTCTTGACAAAACTCTCAACCCAGTATGAAATTACAGGATTTTCATGGGGTCCACATGGCCAATATACTTTGAAAGTAAGTTGGAGGCAGAAAAACACCTTTTGTTTATAGCACTTTGAGGTTGAATATCTTATTTATTTAGATCAAGAGCAAACAAAACTATGGCATGGGAGCCAACCCAGTCACTGCCTGAATTTGTAAATAAGAATTCCCTTTTAACAGCTAGTGCCATTTGTTTACATATTTTCTATGCCTCTCTTTGCACGAAAACAGAGGAATCAGTAACTCACAAAACTGAAAATATTAATAATTGTTTCTCATTACAGAAAAAGTTTGGCAACCCTAATCTAGATGATTTTACCTACTCCTTGCAAGTTCTGAGATATGCTTTGCACATAGTAATTGATTAACAAACACTTAATAGATCCTACAAATGTACTTATCAGTTCTAATACAGAAAAATTTACTTGTACTATAATGCTGAGAATAAGTGGCTTCTTCTGAGGAATCAGTCTTTTTGAAATTACTTTTCTTTGGAATTGAATTCAGTGGTCAAATGGAGACAATATTTTAACCTAGATTTCCAAATAAGCACCTTCCTTCATCTGTTGACTGTTATGTTTTGATCCTTGTTCTCATAATTCTGCTTTACATTTTAAAAATTGTACCACTTCAATTTTACTTGGAAAAGTTTTTGAGAAGTATATACAAGGATCTGAAAATATATATGAATCAGTCCATCAACTTGGTATCTGTTGCAAAAAGCCAAAAGTAGGTTTTTCTGATTAGCTGTGAGTTAAGGAAAAATCACATACCTATTCCAGTTGTGATAGAGAAGATATTTAGCCATGTTGTGTAATAAGGTCTTTCAGAAGGACCATAATTACATATTACATTACACATTTCTCCAGGCCATTATATATAAATTTGTGTGTGTGTATGAATTGAGAATGACTATAATAACATGACATTTTTGGAAGGGGAAGTACTGGAGATGGAACTCAAGGGCACACAACCACTGAGCCACATGTCCAGCCCTATTTTATTTTATTCAGAGACAGGGTTTCACTGGGTTGCTTAGCTGGGCTAACTTTTGTTGAGGCTGGCTTTGAACTTGAGATCCTTCTGTCTCAGCCTCTCAAGCCGCTGGGGTTACAGGTGTGCACTATTGCACCCAGCAACTTTTTTTTTTTTTAATGATTGACAATCATAGACTAAAATATAACCATGAACCCATGAATTTTTGGGGGTAGGAAAAATTTTATTGACTTACAAATATATTTCTTGCACCAACCGTGTGAAATGTAATTTTAACTAATCATGTTAAAATGTTAAAAGACACTGTTCATATTTTAATTTCTCATACGAATGCAAACTTTTTTTCTTACACAATACCTTTAATTATTTTATTTGTTCATTTTTATATGGTGCCAGGGATAGAACCCAGTGCCTCACACATGCTAGGCAAGCATTCTACCACACTGAGCCACAACCCCGGCCCCCAAATGCAAAGAGTTGTTTATTTTGTTTGTTTTTGTTTTTATATCATAAGTACTCCTGCTCCACTAGTCACTTAATTTTATAGTTTTTCTCTTTTGACTTTATGAGTTCATGTCCACAAACTTGAGTTAAATTAATAATTATTTCCTTTTACCCCAATTTTCTCATTAGTATGCAAGAAGTAATTGGAAGATTATGTTGTAAAGAAAAGAAACTGAGCAGGGATACAGATATGTATGATCCTGCAATCAGGCATTCCAAATATATTCATCTAACTTGTTTTGTACTCTCAAATGCATAACTCTTTTGTTTTTATTAGTGCATTATATTTATGTGTAGTATTTGGTTATATTTTGATACAATTTACATGCATGAAATATAATTTGCTCCACTTCAGTCCCCAGTACTTTCTTGTTTCCCTGTTCCCCTTCCTCTACTTGACTGGTCTTCCTTCTACTTATTTATAGTTTTTTCAAAGTTAGTGCATTATAAATATACATAAAGGTGTAAGTCACTGTGGTATATTCATTTATGTACATAGCATAATATGGTCAATTTTATTTGAAATTCTTTCCTTTTCCTCTCCCTCCTCCCTCCCCCTGACCCTCAATCCCCTTCCTCTACTCTGCTGATTTCCCTTCTATTTTCATGGGATCCTCTTTTTTTTTTTTTTTTCTGATTCACTTCTGCATATGGGAGAAAACATTTGACTGTTGGCTTTTTGACTCTGGCTTATTTCACTTAGCATGATGGTCTCCAGTTCCATCCATTTACTGGCAAATGACATAATTTCATTCTTATTTATGGTTGAGTAAAATTCCATTGAACCACCATATAATCCAATTATACCATAAATATCCTTGGTATTTATTCTAAAGAACTAAAATCACCATACTGTAGTAATACAGGCACATCAACGTTTATAGCAGTGCAATTCACAATAACCAAGTAATAAAACCAGCCCAGGTGCATGACAACAGATGAGAAGATAAAGAAAATGTGGTATATAAACATAAATGCATTTCTTTTATGCAGCGCATATAATACACATGATCTGCAGTCTACAAACAGTTCCATATATCAGTTGAGCAATACTAGTCTGCAGTCAGGTATATGAATCTCAAAATCAATGCTGTAAAATCTATCTACTTACTATATTAAATTCTAAATAATCAAGGTGTTTATGCAAAGGTTGAGCTGTATGGTTGTAATGCAAGTTCTAGTTCACCAGCAGAAACACCAGCCTCTTTTGTATTGTCTTGTAAGTGTGATTCATAAAGTAGTTTATCATGTTTATTGAGTACCTAATGTAAGCCATAAAACTGCACTGCAGGTCTAGACTAAAACCTTCTCTTCTTTAACTGTTATATTTGAACCTTGTTTCAGAACCCTGTGAAAGTATTTTTCTAATAAACATATTGCCTTCTGATAGGTTTAAAATGCTATGTGAGAACATGTTATTACACACGCTAAAAAATCACTGTGATGGAGAGTCTATGGGAAAAATTCTTTAAAAACTCTTCTGCTTGATTGATACTGAGGAATACTCACCAAAACAAAAGAACTCCTATTGGGAAAAAGCTCTGTCTTCAGTGGGCATCTTTCAGTTCGATCCTCTTTCTCCCTTTGGTGGAGAACATAGGGGCATTGTTTCCTCTGATTTGAACTGGTATTTTTCATAGGTAAGAAATGTAAAACCAGGTAGGTATAAGAATGCTTCTGTAAACTTTGTAGTAAGGTCATGAGATTTTCACTTAATTCTGATGTTTCTGTATGAATGAAGTTGCCAACTTTCATATTGTAGTCAATATTTATAATTATATAAGCTTTTGGAGAAGTATTAACAAATGAAGGAGATATCAGTCATTGTATGCAAAATATAATTTATAAATAATTGGTTATATTTATAGTAACAAGAAGATCTTTTAAGAACTTACTATGTCTTTATAAAAGATTCATTATTTTTAAGTGAAAAAGAGTGATTTCATTAAAATAGCAATGACAACATTCCAATATGTATGCTGATTTCTTAGAGTGATATTTATTGTGTGTTTAGGAGAAGAAAGTTATTAGACTGGTTTCCTGCCCTTGGAGAAACTTAACATATTGTTATTTTTTGCAAAGGAAAACTTAACAGAATCAAAACTTAAAGATTTGCAATCTCAAGATTCAGCAAGATTGTTATACTAATGATTTAGGAAACAACAAAAAAGAAAGTTACAGAAGAAAATTATTTGTCTCAAAATATTATTTCCGTCTTCATAGCTAAGATTTTAGAGGACAAAGCGTATGCATTATATCTTTAGGAAATAATGCTCTTAACACTCCTTTTTATGCCTATTAATAATCATAAATAATGTAAAACATATGTATGTATGTGTACTTAAATCAATTTGGATCTTATATAAAATAAACTCATGGTAAGAACTATCCTTATTTTTCCATTGTCCTAAGGTGCGGCTTTTACCTTTAGTTATCTGAGCTCTGATCCTCATGTTACAATACATCATGTTGCTCACCTCCACATGACAAAAAATAATGAGCAGCAACAGATATTGAACTTTATATAACATTTATTAATATAGGATCCTGAATGAAAGCAATAATTACAGCAGTGTCACTAATGAGGAAATATTTTTAAGTGTTATGGATTTAATAGCATGCAGACCTTGGCTGACACAATTTAAAATGACAGTTAAAATCTAAAGACTAATATTTTATATTTATGATCAATAAATTATCACCAGTTGTGTCATCTAGAGTCTCATCACTAACATAATCTTAAAACTTGGGTCCTATCATAACATAGTTAACACTTTACACCTAGAACTAATTTTTATTTGAAATAATTATTCTATATTCAAAACATGAGAATGTGTAGTTGTGCTTTTGCTCAAGAAAGGTTTATCAGGGTGTATATATTAATTTATTTCATTACAGTCCATTAGGTAAAAATATACATGAGTATAAATATGAACATTTCCATACTATCCCTACAATGAGAAAATAATACTTGTTATCATAACTCAAATGCATATTCTGTAAAGAATTTAGCATAAATCATCATGTATATCTTACCCCCAAACTCTCTGAGGTAGGTCTCATTGTTTTTGCTATTATTATTTTTTTTCTATAGTCTCTACCAGTAGGGTTCCATTCTGCCTTCCCTCTGTCTTTAATTATCTGTTCTACCCTTTTGCCAAAATCATATCTACTCTGTCCACAACTGAGATCTGGAGATTTGAAAATACAGTATTAGGAAAAAAAATGAAAATTTTTATTTAAATTTTCCAATATTGTTCAGTCTCTGGAGGTGGGACACAGATATTCTTTACAGCAGGAACATCCCAGAGAAAGTCCTGAAGTTCTCCATGTAAAGCATGAGTTTGGGTGATAAACCATAAAAGCACTATTAATCTGAATGCAAATATAAATACTATGATTTGAAAAAAGCAAAATGCCCCAAGGATGATGGAGCCAGAAATGCACCTCTGAAGCGGAAACGTCATTATCTTGGGGAATTGGTTTGGAGAGTGGAGAAAGTACCAGGGCTTGAAAAAATGTTTTTTACAGAGCTGCAAAACATTCCTTGGTCTTTCATGGCCTATATGCTTGAAGGGACAAATTGACATATGAATGCAAATAAAAAGAGGAGGACTTTATGAAAGGAAGAAACATCATCAATAGAATGAAATATGAATGTCAACAACTTGTCTTTAAAGGTTTATAATATTAAATAATCCTGGATGAGACAGTCATTTAGGACAGGTACAGCAACTT
Organism: Urocitellus parryii; assembly: GCF_045843805.1. NCBI lineage: Eukaryota > Metazoa > Chordata > Mammalia > Rodentia > Sciuridae > Urocitellus > Urocitellus parryii. The sequence goes on from NC_135532.1 coordinate 66,878,816, forward strand.
TACAAAGATATAGAACTGCTGCTTATGTGGCATTGTGATGTTACAATGTTTCTGTGGTTTTGAAATGCATCAACAGGTGAATAGAAGAAACAATGTTGTATACATACACAGTGCAATATTATATAGCCTTTAAAATTAAATATTTGTCAATTGCAACAACATAGATAAGCCTGAAGGACATTATGCTGACAGAAATAAGCCAGGCACAAATTCTACATGTTCCCTAAAGCAACTGCGATCTAGAACATCTGAATTAAATGAAGCAGAAAGTAGAAAGATAGTTACCAGATATTGGTGGGAGTGGGAGGTGAGGTTATGAGAAGATGGTAAAACGGCACAGAGTCTCAATTGAATAGGAGGAATTTGTGGATTTTTCTTTCTTTTACTTTTCTTTCTTTCTTTCTTTTTTAGAGATATTACCCAGTATGGTTAACATAGTTAATAATGTACACTTCAAATATTCTCATTACTATGATGATTAGTAAATGGGGTGATAAAGATGTTAACTTGATTTCATTATTCTGCATTGTATTCATAAATCATAACATCACTTCATATCCCGTACATAAGTACTATTATAATTTTTCAATTATAAATTAAAAATTAAAATAAATAGAAAACATATTTTATCAAAAAACTTCTTTTAAATAGTTACTTTGTATATTTAAAATTGCACAGATCCTTGCAAATTAAAAATAAAACCACTATGAAATCAGCTTCTTTGATATTAAAAGCAATGCAACTCTTCTTCTTTCACGCCTACATTCTGTCATCAGTGAGAATCCAGACCAAATAATCTCTTTCAGTCCTAAGATTGTATCTTTCTGGCTGATTTGTTCTCTGTGAATGAGGTTGTGGCTATGTTCCTGCCATCTCCCTGTCATTCTATCCCCAATCCCATGCAACTCGGTCTTCCTCTAATGCCTATCACTGCTTCTAAATTAACTTCATTTTTCTTTGATTATTTTTGTAAATTGTTTTTACAGTAGGATTTCACCGTGGCTGTCATATTGCTTACATTGTTTTATATATTTACAAGTACGTTGTATTTATTATATTATGGTAACCTGATTCCAGCAGAGCTGCCTGGGGGACAAAGACTAGTGTGCATCTAATCTAGCAAAGAGTGAGGAATTCTCATGAGCTCCGCACAGTATACAGACGTTAATTCTAAGACATACAAACAAACAAGAAAAGATGCGTTTTCCAGGATCAAATAAAGCATCAGCGTACAAAACAGAAAAATGGAATCAACAGAATGAGATTAAAGACAGAACCTAGCAAGAGAGATAATGAAGGCAGAATATGACTAAAATGCCAAATGGGAAATTGTCCCATTTTTATAACTTTCTCAGTTCTGCCTATTCAAATATAAAAGCTTACAATAAGATATGATACATACATACATAATATAATTGGATAATATATAAATACACATATATTCAGGCTATTATTACTTTAAAACGAATGTTATTTTACTGATATATGACATCATATATTAATAACTAACATCATTAATATGTTATTATAATTTTATATTATTTGTATATATAATCTATTCTGGCTAATAAAATACTAATGCATACTGATTTTTTAAAATTCTAAAAAATTATGCAGAGAAAGCCTTTGTAAGACATTTGCAGTGCTATTAGTTCATAGATTTTTTTAAACAAAAATACTTCTGAATAATGGTTTATTTAGAAGCAATTGTAGCCACAATGAAAGAAAAAAGACAAGTATACAATATAATAATATTTTGGCCTATTGGCCCTCAATTATTCAATCAGTTCAGAAAATCAAGCCAAGTAAGGTAGATGTTATGATAGAAACAGCAAGGTCATTTTAAGTAATATACATTTATATTATTATATAGTCTATATATTATTATATAGATTACTATACATATATCCAATCACAAGGGACTATCAGCTGAGGTTAGTTACAGCAGATTATTTTTAGTGGACTAAGATTGTATATGGTGTTAACATGATTTTACCTCTTTAACATATTGCTGCAAATATTTTTTAAACCTTTTGTCTTTCCTGGATATTATTGGAGCTTGTATGAACTGTTTTAGACTTTATCAGGCTGAATGTTCAATTAGTGGCCTATACCCTAAATTCTATTCCCATGAACTTCTGATTAACATCCAAGGAACAGTTTAAAAACAGATTTTAGCTGGACACAGTGGTACATGCCTGTAGACCCAGTTACTTGGGGGCTGAGGCAGGAGGATCATTTGAGCCCAGGATTCCAACTCCATCCTGGACAACATATGGAGACTGTGGCTCAAAACAAAGCAAAACAAAACAAACAATAACAACAACAACAACAAAAAAAACCCTGAGAGACTCTTATTGAGTCCTAGTCCAATTATATTTAGGAAAACTTGTTGGGATGCTACATGAAGAATGCTGCAATTCAAATTCAAAATGTGTGTCCTGAAATATTTGGAAAACTTCCACTTGTATAGAAATCCTTCATTACAGGTGAGGATAACCTACCAGTGTACTGAATAGAATCCAAAAGAATTTCCCCTACATCTGATTTTGTCCCTGGATTTTTCATTTCTACTTTCCTAGTAGCTATTTCTTTTCTTTTTTTTTTTGTAAGTATATAGACATACAAAGAAATATCTCCATACTAAATATGCAAACAACCTTCCTTCCCTTTAAATATTGAGTTCCTGCCAACTACAGTTGTTTGTTCTCTTCATCTTGGCTAACCTTAAAAAAATTTTCCCAGGTACACTTTATTTGGTTTCTACCTCTCAGTGTTTCACATTCTCCCCCCTCCACGCCAGTATCATGGCATACAGAGAAGATGATAAATGGCTTAAAGCTATCAGTGGCTATGGGCTGTCCCAGAGGATCCAACTATGCCAGGCCTCCCCTAGGTATGCCAAAGTGCTGAGAGGATAAATAACGTGAGCTGCCTGTGGCCCACCAGCCCACCCTGTGCTGAGGTCCAAATAAGGAGAGCTCTGCTCAGTTCAGTTCCCACCAATCTGTGCTCTGCCCGCATCACCAACCTGATGTGTTTCTATCAAGGGCACTTAAAATGTCTTTGCTATTTAATTTAATACATACTTTTGTCATCCCACATTATGCAAAATAAGTCTTTTTTTCACATGGCTTTGTGGAGGTTTTATTTTTTTGTTTGTTTTTTATTATTATTAGTTGTTCAAAACATTACAAAGCTCTTGACATATCATATTTCATATATTTGATTCAAGTGGGTTATGAACTCCCATTTTTACCCCGTATACAAATTGCAGAATCACATCGGTTACACATCCACGTTTTTACATACTAGTGTCTGTTGTATTCTGCTGCCCTTCCTATCCTCTACTGTCCCCCCTCCCCTCCCCTCCCCTCCCCTCCTTTTTTTTTTTTTTTTAAATTTGAAGTAGTATTTGACATTTGGTCCCTGGCTCTTGCAAAGCACTATTTGAATATTTTTCTTTCTACAATCCCATTCCTTACTTCCCTTTCTGTCTGGACTGGTATGTTTTGTGCATCACCTCATCTCAGCTCACTTTTACTCCAAAAGTTGCTTCAGTAACCAGCTCTTGCCACAGGCCATGTGACCCAGAATATCTTGTGGTGCTAGACGCCCTAATGGTGAGGAAAACATCAGTATGTACAGAAGAGCTCTGGTACAGACCCCAGGTTTGGGGGCAGGGAATGCTCTATGCTGCAGAGAACATCTCATGTATGGAAAGCAGTTCCTGGTTTGTCATTGGGATCAGGGACAACTCAGTGCCTCACCAGGGTAACTACAGGACTATGAGATTGGACACACTACCTTGAGCTGAATTATATGTAGCAACTCAAGTGTTTGGACAACTGCAGTAGCAATCTGTCACATGACGGAGGCATTTCCTTTATAAATGGGCCTCAGGAAGCCTGGGATGCACAGGTAAGTTTCAGGATCTCGTGGCCCAGATCCTGACAATAACATGAGTTTCACTGATTCCTCTCAGTGTCTCTGAGTGCAGTGCGGCTGTGTATGTTGGTTATTCTTTTCCTTTCAGCTCCAAATTCACCCTTTTTGCTTTGTCAAAATAGATGTGGTCCCATTAAATATTTTCCCTTGGTCAGTCAGGACAATGCTAAGCTCCGTCAGTGGAGGGGTGGCGGGGGCATCACAGGAGGAGACAGTGTGACAGTGTCCTTGGTTACATTATTCTTGCTCCTCAGGCTCCTGTATCTTGCTGGATTTCCCAGGGTGGCTCTGTCAGTGCCATGTTGTCAGCATCAGCTAGCAGCTTTCCCTCCCTCTGGTGGGTTTACAGCCCAGTGCCTTCAGGGTACACTTCTTCATGAAGGACTTCCCCCAGAGAGCAGGTTTCTGGAAAGTTCCAGAGGGCAGATTTCCAGCAAGTTCTGCCAGCATGATAGCACAGACTGTCATTGTCAATAAGGTCCTCACCTCAACCCTGAGGTCGGGAGGCCTCTTCTTTGGATCTCTGTCTTAGCCCTAAAGATAGTGGCTATTTCTGACGTCAACTGTTCCTACCTTCTTTCAGGTTCTCTTTATTTCTTCTGAGCCAATCCGTCATGATTCCATTATCCACACAAAGTTAGAAATTCTTTACATTTAACTTTTCCTGCTAAATTCCAGGGTGATTTCTTTTCACTGATTGGGCTCAGACTTCCCTACCATGTGGGGGAAAGGTTCAGAGTGGGTCTAACTGACTGGGCTGCCTCTCACTAATATCGACCTCACTGTGGCAATGCTGAGAGCTAACTTTCACCACAGAAAACAAAATCTGAGATTGTGTTCTGGCTCCATCCCTGGAGAATTCTAGCCAGTTGTGTAGTGGCAAAGGTAGATCTAAACTCCTGCCCTGTGACAAGCGTAAATGACCAACTGCAGCAACCATAACATAACATGGGGTGAACAGCTGTGAGCCCCATCTCCCCCTGGATGAGGGCAGCTCATCCACAAGCAAGCAAGGAAAATTCATGTATAAGTGCCGACTGGTGTGAGAAATCTAGAAGGGATGGTGAAAGAAAGGATCATAGGACATCAGCTGAGACTGTAGCTTATTGCACTCACCTCTGGATGTTGAATATGAGTTTGGAGATTATAGACAGGTGCTAAACTGAATTGCGTGGGATGGATGGGGCATGGTCAGAGAACACATCATAGGAAATCTTGATGTGCCCTGCCTCTTGTCATCTTGACCCCCCACCCCCGCCCCGTCATCTCAGAGTTACTGTGCACCCAGCTGAAGCATCTCCCTTCATACGTCAGTTTCTATCCCTGGGCTTCTTTCTTATCCCCACAAGAGATAGCTCTGGGTCTCATTTCAGTCATTCTTTGTATGAGTTGGGTTTTTGTCCCTCTGACAAAATACTTTAGAAAAACAACTTGAAGGAAAAGATTTATGTGGGCTCATGGTTTTAGATGTTTTAATCCATGGTTGGTTGCGTCTGTTGATTCCCTGGGCCTGTGGCGAGGCAGAACATGTGGCAGGCAGGGTGTGGTAGAGGAAAGCCACTCACTTTGTGGCAATCAAGAAGTAGAAAAGGAGAGAAAGAGGCTAGAGACAAGTTGTAGTTCCCAAGGGCACCTCCCCCCAGCCCCCAGGACTGACTGCTTTCTAGATCACACTTCCTGTAGTCTGTTCAGCCACGAATCCATGAATGGGTTAATCTACTCATAAGGTTAGAAGTTGCATGATGCAGTCACTTTCCCATAGTCTCACTTCTGAACACTCTGGTTTTAGGGACCAAACTCTCAACACATGAGCCTTTGTGAAATATTCTAGATCCAAATTACAATATTCTTAAATAACCATAAATCTGGAAGTTCAAGGGAGTTAACAATCCACAGGCACATCTTACGCAGTGAGGACAGAAGCATATGGATAAATTCTACCCCTTCCTGTCCTAAGGGTGGATCATTTTGATGTGCATTCTGCATGCCTGACTCCTCAGAGATTCCCAGCTGCACTGAGTTCCTGTTGTCTATAATGGTGGTAAGCTTAAGAAGAGACCTTTCTTCGACTTCCCCTCCTTCCTTATTCTAATCTTCCTGGTCCTCTAATTCTTTTCTTTGAAATCACTTAACAAAATAAACTACTTGCACCAAGTCATTGTATTTGTCTTTGGGTTTGGGGGGGGGGGGATAGGCTAAGACAGATCTCTCTTGTTCTTTATCTCCAACCTCTTAAATTGTGCTCCTGTTCCATTGTCTGTCCTTTGAAGTGTTGATGTGCCACAGGTTTCCAGTCTTGGCCTCTCGGTCTTCTCCATTCACTTTCCGGCTTTCATTTCACGTGCTGTCACACTTTCACCATGATCTAACCACCTAAATAACAATCTGTTCCTCCGCTTCATTTCGCTCTTCCAACCGGTACAACTTACATGCCACATTCTGAGGATTTCTAGGTAAATGTTTTAATGCAGGTCAAATGACACATTGGAAAGAAAACCAAGGTCACATGCGCTATCCCTGGTGGCTGTTTAGTCAATGGCATCATGGTGCTGAGTTGCTCAAGGTAGAAATCTGGAAATGGATCTTGATAGCACCCTTTTTATGACTCCCCCATGCAAATAATAATCAGCAAGACATGCTCATTTCTACCTTCTCGCTGCCCTGCATGGCCTCTGTACTTTCCTTTGCTTCAGCTTCTGCTTTATGACCAGGTATCCTTGTCTCTCCTTTTCTGCACTGGTCATTAAAATGGGTAGTCCAAAGAGTGAATTGAGTTAGTGGAAAAACCAGAGGAAGCACAGACAATTCATAGTTAGTTGGTTGCTTCCCTATGGGAGGGGGGACAGTAGGGAACCCAATAGAGTGTCTGGTGCATCCTAAATGCTCCCTAGTCATTTGTTGAAGAACTAAATACATGCTTGACTCTTGGAGCAGATGTTGTAATCAACAGGGATTGCAATTTAAACAAGAAAGAAAAAGAAGAAGAAAGGATTTGTACTAAAATACTTTAGGCTAGTCCTTTATATCTCTTCAAAGCACTGTCTTTGAAATTAACTGAATAAAGAAATTTCATTGTTAAGAATTTACCAGTTAAAATAGAGTCCATATTTTATTCTTAATGTTGGTGAATTGAGCCTGAAAAGTCTTTCATGTCGATGAGAACATTGGAATGTAGTTGGCTAATGTTTAGGGTGGCATGTCCTATATCTCTCATAGACACACAATTTCTGGGATCAGTAGGTACAAACATGCTTGTGTAAACTTCTTTTGGTTGTTGTTGTTGTGAAGGAATGTCATAGAATAGAGAAAGAATGCAGAATTGGGAACTGGGAGAGGAGCAAAATATGAATCACCAGATACTACCTGCCATCTTTCTCAATTTCTTTATCCATTCTTTTTTTCCTTTACTTTTCATCTTGTGCATACTTTTATATATGACTTTAAATATTTTTGGAACAATTCAGGAGAGGTTCTCTTTTCATCATTATTTAAAAGGAAATCCCAAAATTAATTGTGGGAGAGAATTACATATCCTCTAGGAAACAAGCAATTTGTGTTCATGAGTTTAATAGAAATAATAATTCTCTGTTAAGAACACTTTAGTTCACATATTGTTAATTAACTTAGTAAGACAGGAATTATAGTTAGACAGATGTTGAATTATTCTCAAGTAATTCTGGCCTTAGTTGAAACTACCCATTTTCCAAGTGTGAACATAACTACTTGTTACATTTTATTGTCTTACAGGTCAGTCACTTTTGCTAAAATTGTTGAAATGGTTGCTGGCATCTTTACTGATATAAAGAAAGACAAATTCTAAAATATTGCTATGAGGCTTTCTAAAAGAATAATATGGTTTCAAGATAAGAATGTGATACAATCATTACTGAGAGTATGGACAGTATTTTTACCATCCTATTCCAAAATGAAACTCCTTTCTGAAAATATCATATTATGTATCTAAAACTTCCTGGATCAAGTGGAATATAGTTATTGGGCCCAACATATTAAACTCTTTATTTTTGTTCTGGATAGAAGCCAAACAACAGTAATTGCTTCTATGCATTGCCTGGAAGCAGGTGACTCTGCCATCTGGACCTGTGTCCTCCACTTCACTGAGCAGGGCTTCTGAAAAAATGCTCTATTCTTGGCCTCCAGGCAAAGAGTAGTAGGGAGAGAAAACAGCCTTATAGACCCTGGTAATAACTTTCCTTTCCCTTTGGGATTTAGAGACAGCTTACATTTAAAGAAAAGAGCCAGCATCAGTGAGGGGGCTTGATATGTGGCGTTGTCCTTGACAGCTAAGCTTTGTTTGCCGTTGAATATTTCAGGATACTAGAGATTCTTTATTTTCTGATTGTAATCCAGAAGGTTTTCATAGTTATAGCTTCATAAAAAAAATTGTTGGGTAGTGTGTTAAATCCACCTGTGTGGATCATGAATGGAAAAGCTGCGTTGTACATCTGGGATCTCCTTTTTTTTTTTTTTTTTTTTTTTTTTTTTGGTCAATTGTAACTCAGTAGCTCCAGCCAATAAACTCAGAGTCGCTCTCAAACAGGCTATCCATCTTCTTTTTTCCATGTTTATTTTAATGGGCTGTTTCCTAAAAATCCCTGTCCTTTCTCTCCTTAGATCAAAGAACATTGCACTCTTGGTCCTGTGTCCTTCTGTGACTTATATGCTTTCCTCCTTATGTGTTATTTCTTAACCCAATTGGTTGGAATCACCCAAAATTCACTAGCAGGGCAGTCACTGGTTGCCTTGCAGCCATTACTTGACAAGGCTGTAATTAGCTGGACCATTTTACACCTGCTTTCCCAGCTGGGCACTGCTCTCTGCTTTACAGGGATTTGTATCAGAATTGAAAAGGCACTGCTTCCAGAGTGAATTAACAGTATCCAGTGACAATGTAAAAATTGAACAGATTCCACAGAACAGGTAATTTACAGCAAGGAGAAATTATTCATTCAATGTTTCTCGCAAGTGTATCTTCTACTATTTAGCTCTTCTGATAGATTTTAGTGAACAGGAGCTAATAGAGAAATCCAAATTGGAAATTTCTGTCCTGGTCACTTCTTGTTTAATATTTCAGTTGACTTTTGGAAAGATGCTTCAGGTTGGACCGATTTTTTATAGGAATGGTAATCACAAGTGAACCTCTAAAGTGTGGAAATACACCTTGTAAATAATTCAGAGAACATATTTGATAATGCCACTTGCTTCAGTTAATTCTCGTATCAAATTAAATGCTTTTAAATAGAGAAAACATAGATAGTTTTCATTTAATGACTGCTCACAAAGGTATGCAGTCCAGGGGAATGAGGTAAGTTCTTCCAGAAGACTCTGTGTTGCTAATGCAAAGTGCCTCACAATCTTCCCACTTTAAAATGCACTTTATTACATTCTATTTCTTTTTTTAAAAAGAAATTTTATTATTGGCTGGATTACTTAGATTATTTGATGGTAAGTTGATATTTTCCTATAAAGGATCCAGAAGAATCTTAGAAATGACAGCACTAGAAATCATTCTATAAAGCCCTTGGTGCTAGGGGGACATCCCTGGAGTAAGTATTGGGTGAATATTTTAGATGACCATCATGTAGTAATTAGTTACCCCTCTTCAATTAATTCTTTAACCAAAAGCACCATTAGTGGACCTCTGCAGAGTGTTATTTCAAGAGCCTTAATTACAGACTTAATAATGTCAAAAAGCTCCTCTCAGTTTGATTCTATTTAGAAGATAAAAACATATATTTACTCCAGCTTGTTCTTTTAAGATGCAAAAATCTTGATCACAATTTTTAATATTTTTTTTCCCTTCAGAGCTCAATCTGAAGAGAGGTCCAATCTGTGGATGTCTCTTTCTCTCTCTCTCCTTTCTCTTTTTCATCAGTAATGAAAAATATTTTCATCACTTTTCCAATGATGCCAATTATTTTCTAATAAATGTTGAGCCCTTCTTTTTTCTTTAAGAATCACTGAATTCGTTATTGCCCTCTCTACTTACAACTGTCAATCTAGTTTAGACCCAGCCTGACTTTCTATAAAATCCTCATCCAGCTTGACCCTCTCCATTCGGATTGTACCACTGGTGTAACCAGACTCATTTTGTCCTTTCACTATCCTGCTGGAAACCCTGCTGCGGCACTCCCTTATCCATTAACTCCTTGTCCTGGCATTCAAAGACCTACAATCTATCCCCAAACTGCATTTTCTTTTTTTATTTTTATTAGTGTCCTCTGAATATTCTCTACTTGAGCAACATTGGCTTTACAGATTCTTTTGAATGCATTTTTATCCTCTCTTTCCCAAGCCTGGAACTCTGCCAGTCTTCATCTCTACTAATTTTGTTCAACTCCAAATATCTTCCAATCCCAGATTAATGATTATTTTGCTTATATCAGGTCTCAGTGATCTCATGTTTCTGAATGGTAATATTTATCCTTTAAAACCATGTGTGTAAGTGTTTGTGTATACCTGTATATAAATTTACTCATGTATTATGATGATACATCTTATATTTACTTTAGTTTGATTATTCTTATATTAGTCCCTGTATATGTGACTCACCAATTCGGTCAGATAGCTCAAAAAACAATAATCTCATCTTAAACGTTGCATTCCTACCACACCTGGAAAGAGACAAGCTTGGAATGAAGGTTCAATAAACATGCTGAATATACTGTTTCTTTCAAATTTGGGGAATTTGATGTTTATTGCAATTAAAGATTTTTTAAAAAAAGCTTCGGTTACTATTAAAATAATCATAAAAGAATGTTCCTTTCTGTGAAGCACGTGGATGTATAAAAAGACATATGTTCATTAATTCTACGAGGATTTGAGAAGAAATGTCTTACACATTCTCTTTTGAAAAATCTCTCATGGCAATGATTTGTTAAAATGAATATTCTGTTAACACCTTTAAAGAAATGTGAATTCCACATAATTGGACTCCTTCCTGCCAAACTCAGGTTGCTATGGTTGTGCATCTTTGTATTTATGCACACTTTCTGGCCACCAATGCGCATTTTTGGCCACTTTTAGTACTATACCATGTAGGCTGTCTCCTTTGGATGTACTTCTGGAAAACACTTGCTCTGACATAGTTTTGGTTTTCAGTGTTCATTCAGTTCCTTCTTCGTCATATAATGCTGAATAAAAGCAGCTGAATAGATGCTTAATTACTCTTGTTGTTTGTTTATAGAAAAATAACATCAAAACAAAAACTTACAAGCTTGATCCTTTTATTCTATAGTCATAGTTCTTCTTGGTCTTACATAATGCCAGAACTTGTGATGTGTTTGCTTTTAGGCATTAAGATGCACATTAGTCTACTGAGGTCTTCCAAGTCCCCTTCAAGTCCCCTTTGTCTTAGGGCAGTCTCTATTTCTCAGGTCTACTTCAATCTGTAGAATTCTACTGACAGTTTTCCTAAAGCCTTTTGTCAAAAACATTGACAACTTGATGTGCTAGTTACACACAATACTTTCTAATGTCCTTTATTGCTGGTTCTTCTAAATTAGACCCCAAGTTACTTGGGAATCACGATGGGGTCTTATTTTGCTATGCACCCATCTCAGTCCTCAGTGCTGAGAGAAAATGTTAGATAAAACTGTGATTTATTAGTTGGTTCATTAATTATAGTACCTAACATTTGTTGTGTATTTAATATATTCCAGGAATAATTCTAATCCAATTAACTCTCAAGAAACTCTATATGTGAAATGCTTTTAAGAACCCCAATTTAATGATGAGAAAACTGAGGTGCATAGAGGTTAAGAGATTTATTCAAGGTCATATAACAGGTATAGTCTCAAGGCCAGCCTGCTAAGTCAGCTTCTACAGTTTCCATTATACCAAAGTTTCTATATCTTCTGACATTATTCTCTCTTAAGACATTTTTTTCCTCCTGATCTATTTATACTTATATTTCAACTAGAGTGAATTCTACTGTTTCCTGTGCTTTGTAGCAGTCATTATGTCATTAGTCATTATGCTTTGAGCATAATGTCTAATCAGAGAGTGGTGTGGTATTACATATGGCTTTCTAGCAATGTCATGAAATTCTATTAAGGGGACATGGTTTTACCATTTCAAGTGTGACTGAAAGGTGATGAAGAATCTGTTGGGACTATATATGTCCAATAACTTTGTATTAATCTAATGCCTAATGCCATATTGTTGGATCTTCTAAATTATTAGGAAGGAATTAGAAAACCAAATTCAGCAGAGCGCCATATTTTCCAAGAGCTGAACATTCTCTGCAGCTTATACTGGATTGTGTACCTTTATATAATACTGAGGCCAGAATGCCAAAAGCATATTTCCCAGAATTCCTTGCAGTTACCATTCTTGAATAATTTAGATTCCATCAATCATAAGCCTTTCTATGAGACTTGACTGCTCAACTGAGTTAGTTTAGGAAACAGGCAGGGACAGAGATACTGATTTTTGTGTATTCTGATAATGGCAACAGAAACAACCTATTTTACAAACTCTTTGGCAGCTTTCTGATATAGCTTCCTGTTCAAGTGAAGATTTCCATAGCAGCCCAATTCATCAGTACTCTTCCAGGAAGCTCAGCCTAAAGTCTGTTTCTTCAAACCTCCCAACAATTGTTTTTCCACTTAACATACTTTCATAAACCCCTTCCATTGTTGGTAAAATGAGTTCTGCTCTTAAGTCAATCTAACTGATGCAACTGTATCTGACTGATACAGTCTTCATTAGAGTTGTTAAATATTGTCAGGTTTTATAGGAGCATCTCAGGACAGAGAAGTAACAAGTCTTCGTTTCACAATAAAATGTTGTGGCCATTGGTTGTTTATTCCTCTTGGTAATCCTTTTGTTAGCCTTATAAAAATAGAAACTCTGAAATAATGTGAATAATTTAGCATTCAGATTTTTTTAATTTTACTCCGTATGTATTTATTAAGTGCCAACTCTGTGCCAGCAACAGGTCCCTAGGAGACACTACAGTGAGAAAAACAATCTCCATGTAACTTATAGTCTACCCCATCATCTTAGAGATTGAATTAACTTCTCATGCATGGTTAGTTTGCCAAATCAGTTAAAAGTATGTCTAAAGCTTAAGAGACTCACAATATCTTATAATAGAGAGTGCTTATTTTTAGAGTTTCATTACTAATTCAAAGGGTAGACTGCTTATTAATCCATAAAATGGGGATTTATTTTTATTTCTCATAGTGAGGATAGCAAAAAAATAGAAATAGCCCATCAGGGAGATAGTTATGAATCACTTATATGCAAATAAATCAATTTTAAAAATCTATTTTGCTCTAGTGATGGGAATTGTAGTCATTTTTAACTCTTAGTACTAGTAATAATCTAGAGAATCTGATGAGAAATGATAAAAGCTTTCTTTAACAGTTTGCATTAAATCGAAGCTCAGGTTGTTATTATGTAACATATATGCCACTTAAATCATCCCAAGTGCAGGAAAGCCATATAAAAATGTTCTATCAATTTATCTACAATATGATCATCAAAAAGAATATAACAGAACTTTGCTCAATTGTATTAATTTCAGTTTCAAAAGCAGTAATTTCAAAATAGACTATGCATGCAATTTTGTGTGTTACATTAGGAAAGAGTGCAGATATTTGCAAAATCCTTTTAGTTACAAAATAATTGGAATACTTATGTATCAGGATGTCTTTTATTGAAATTGTCAAGCTCAATATTATTTGTTTCAACATAACTGCAGGTTTGCATATACATATCCAACCACCAAAATTAGAATATTTATCTGATGCTTATTCTTGTAAGGCAGAAATAGAGAAGTATGACTATAACTCTTTCATAGGGAATGGATATTAATAGGGGATGTTTCATGAGGGATGAATGCTAATGTTAAGCAAAGTTAACCTAAAAGTTAAGATCTTCATAGTAAAGGACATAATACTTACAGTTGTTGGTAAAATCCCAAATATGTGGCTATGTGCATCTATATGTGTTGTTTTTTTCCCCTAGGAGAAATGGAGGAGAGTAAGAAACTAAAGAATATTAGAAGAGTCTTACCACAGTAGTAAAAAGGGACATGATGATGGTAGTGTAGAGAACATGAGAAGACAACGATGCAGATCAGTACAGAGCTGAAATCTCAAAACTGTCTTTTCTTGGAACCTCTATTGCAACTGAAACAAAATGCAAAGGTCAAGAAACTAGGGATGGAGGCATCTAGTACATAAAATGGTTCTGAGCTGTGGAAAGACAGGTACAAATCTCCTATTCATGTCTACTTATCAGCCTCCATTTTCTTTCAATTATAGTTGAGTTTCATGAAGATTTCACAGACCCAATGGGGATTTAATGAGATACTTAGCCTTGACAGGCAACTTGTATTTGTAATGAGTTCCAAAACGATTGAAAATTTCCCAGAATGTCTTATTTCTTTAGAAACCAGATGAATATAGAATAACAAAACCTGAAAGGAAGCTGAAAAGTTGAAATCTATGTTTTTAGTTTTTAATAAAAATTTTGTGCATTAATTGAGGAAAGTAGTAGAAGGGATAAATGATCTGCATTCAAACATAAATTACAGTATCTGGAGCTTAGTAGATATTTTATACATCTTAGCAATTATGACTATAATTGTAAAAACAGAGGCATAACCCCTCTCTGCCATCTAAGTTAAGTGTCCAAGGACTCTTGGGAAAATGTGAGATGTCTTAAATATAACTTTCAGCCTGTAAATCAAATTTTATCTTATTATACGGAGACAGATTTCTCACTTAGCAGCCCAGTTTCTTCAAACCAAGACCATTCCTTTGTTTTTCTATCCCCTTTAATCCTCCAAATGGGAGTTTAGCCCTAAGGCAAGATCCTACTATCAGCTTGTAGGAACTCTTCCTGAATTTTCATGGAATGTCCATTTCTACACTCCCTTGCTCCTGCCTGCACATTCACATGTTAGCTATATCCTGACTTCTCCAATAGCATCTCCTCATGGTCTGAAACTAAGGCACCGGTCATATTTCTCATCCCTATGGTGCGCAAGCTACAGTGATCCCAAGGCCTGAGTTCCTATCTGACATGAAATGATTTGAATAATAATGTGCTGGGGAGTAATATATACAGACAAAACAAAGAGTAGAAGAAGAGATGCTTGCTGTTTTTCTGTATTTGTATTGCAGAGAATATTATATAAAATCCTGTTTAAATGCCAGTATAAGCCACAGAGAACGAATCTATTATATTCTTAGAATTCCATTCCATCTTCTGTATTTTGAGGATTCTGTTGCTTCTTTCCTGAGAAGAGTAATACAATCAATTGTTATTATTTATGTAATAATTGTTATTTCCAGTCATTTTGAACTTTTAGATTCCTTTAAAGACCTTCATTGGGTTTGTTTTGTGGAAGTGTAATTCTTAAATTTACCTCCTTGGACTGCTTCTAAATATCTATTATGTCAAAGGAGTGAGACAGAAGTATTTTTCTGGTCAACTCTAATCCAAAGGAAATCCTTACAAACCAAGACAATCTAAAGAAGCTGTCCATCTCTGTGGTGACTAATCACATCTGTAAGACTGAATTTGCTTTAGAATTCAATACCCAGGTTGGAAAAAGAAACAGGAGATCTAAATGTAGATTTCCTACTTATCTAGAAAGTGAGTTTGAATAAATTATTAAACAAAGCTAAAAGCCTGTTTTTCCATTTGTGTTGCAGCATCTAACATAGCTCATTATCCAATTTACATGTGTATTTTTAAAGTTCAAATCACTTTGGTTCATTGTATGCTGAATTATGTTAAGTCCAATGTACAATCCTGCAACAAAGGCCTATGGCTTACCCTTTGGGTAATATTCTCAAATATCACCAGATTATTATATTCTTCTTCTACCTCCTACTTACTGGTTTTCTAAGATTTTCAACACAATTTTTACTATTGTGATTATAAAATTAATGTGTATTCCTTGCAGGAAAAGTTCAAAGGGAATAAAGAAGAAAAAATGTCTTTAAGCTTCGTTCAGAGCAATCACCAATGTTAACAGAGTTTAACTGATGTTTTTAAGCTGCAAAATTCTATTTGAAGTCTGCAAATGATAGATTGTGCTTTGACTTTCATTTATCCTAAGGCTTATTGACTTTTCTTTTAACCTTACCTTTGAATGTTAATTGTTTCTAATGAGAATACCAAACATCAGTAAAATAAACCATTTAGCTAAAGAGTTAATTTACTTTCAACCTGCTCGCCCACTGAATAATGATGGATTCACCCATAATAAATAGTCAGTATAATAAATGTAAACTTAAGCTACAATATTTCTCAAAATTTACCAAACTGAGAAATAGCCTACATTCATCTTTGTTTTTCTTCACTGTAATTTTTCCTACAATCCAATGTATCATTTGTTTCCCTAGTTTTGTTCCCTTATTATTAAACAGTTATTATTAATTTATAGCCTCAGATTCTCTTCACAAAAGAGGAATCTAAGCCTTAGTGAAGTTGAGTAATAAATGAATGGATAGAGGACAGTGAGAAACAGACCGGATTCTACTCATTCTCTCTTCACAGTCTTTTGGACCACATCATGCAGTGGAAAATTAAATATATTTTAATTTATTTGCAACTAAATTTGTTTAAAGCTTTTACCTCCTGTAGATCTGCAAGGGAGGTTTATGGGTATATATTTGTAGGCTAAAGCTTGAATAAGTTTGCATTCTTAAACTATCCATGAATTAGGTGGGAAGATGTGGAGTGAGGTAAAGATAGGGAAGATTCTTGTCTGGAAGCCCACAGAAATTTTGGGAAAAGGCCTCCCAGTAAGATTGAAGATTCACTCTGAGAAAAGTCACAGGCAAATATAAGTAGTAGAACTGATTGCAAAACTTCTGCTGACTGTGGCCCATTCTCACTTCTCCCCTCCCCTGTATGCTCTTACCCCATGCCCACCCACTCTCTGCTCTAGACTGGAACTGATATTCACCTGTGTGCATCAGCATGACTGTACGGATTATTAATAGTTCATCTGGATTGATACACAGCTTCTCCCCTGAGCCTCTACATTCCATTGGCTTTAGTCAGCTATTTTGTCACTGTGACCAAAAGATCTGACAAGAACCATGTAAAGGAGGAAAAGGTGTTTGGGGCTCAGGGTTTCAGAGAATCAGTCCATGGTCTACCAACTCCATGGCTCTGGGCCCAAGGTGAGGAAGAACATCATGGCAGAAGGGCATGGCAGAGAAAAGTAGTTCAGGACATGTCAGTCAAGAAGTAAAGAGAGATCTGCTCACCATGGATAAGACATAAAGCACAAAAGCACACCCCAGCGACCCACTTCATCCAGCTACACCTACCTGCCTACAGTGACTGCCCAGTTAGTTAATTCATCAGGGGCTTAATCTAACAGTTAGATTATTAATCATTTCACCTCTGAGAGTCTTTCATTGTTTCACACATGAGTTTTTTGGGGATACCTCATCTGTAAACCATAATATCATTCATTGTGTAGCTCCTCCATAATATGGATCCATGAGCCAGCAACCAAAGGGCTAATGCCTCATGGAAGAGGAAATCTAGGGCTTTGTCCCAGTGTATGTATAGTTTTCATTATTCTGATTGTCTAATGCCATACCACATAACACACAATTGTTAGATGTCTAATAGCACCCAGTATACACCAATATTTATATGTCTTCATTTCCATAAACACTTTTGGGAGAAAAAAAGTGTGCATGAAATAAAAAGTCAAAGAGGAAGGAAGAGACACAGTGTCTTAGTTCATTTCCTGTTCCCATGATAGGTACTGGAGTCCAGGTGATACAAAAGCAAAAGAGGCTTATTTTAACTCACAATGCTAGAAGTCCAAGAGCATGGCACTGGAATCTGCTCAGCTTCTGGTGAGGATCTCATGTTGCCTTAATCCATGGCAGAAAGCAGAAGGGCAAGAGTACATGCAAACAGACAAAACAGAAGGGATAACCTTCTTTATATCAACCCTCTCTCAAAATAACTAGTTTAGTTCCATGAAAGTGAAAACTCATTCCCATGAAGGATAAATCTATTTCTGAGGGCTCTGCGCCCAAGACTCAAACATCTCCCAGTAGGCCTGACTTCCCAACACTGCTGCATTGAAACTTAAGTTTCAACTTGAGTTTTAGTGAGGACACAATCCAATAATAGTGATGGAAAAAGGGGAGTGGTATCTACTTGGCAAGGAGAGAGGTTGGATGGAAGCTAATGGTATTCTTATAAAGAGTTCTTGTGGGCAAAAGCAGGACTTCTCCAAGAACATGATTATAACGAGGACCTTCATGGTTGAGGATGAGGGCTTCAACCTCCCTGTGCATTCACAGAACCCCAGACCATTTGGATCACTGGAAAATTTATAAATTAAGGACCACTCATGCATTTAAGTAATAGTGGATGACTACTAATTCTATTAACATTTTTATTTGCCCAGGAAAAGCTTAAGCTTACCCATTTTCTTCTCTCTATTTCTCTTTCTTTCTCTCTCACCAGTATAAATTTTCCTCATCAGAAATTATTTCAGGGAATAGAAGGGTCTTAGAGAATACTCATTCAGTTCAAAATTCCATCAGATTACTAATTCTTCTTCCTAACATGCTTAACACTTTATCAACCAAGGAAAGAGGAAGAAAATGAATAATATCTATTGCACACTTGCTATGATTCTAGACACACTGCTGGGTGCTTTGCATATAGCCTCTAGTCCATCATGTGAGCCCTTTGACAAAAGTGTTAGGATGATCCAGTTGACAGATTAAGGATACTAAGCCCAGAAAGGGTATGTATCTGATCAATACCATACAAACAGTAAAGAGTAAGGTTCAGAATTTGAGCTCAAGCCTCAATTCCCCTAAAGCCCATAATCTTTGCACCCAATCATTATGCCCTTATAATATGTGGACAAACCATATTTACTGCTAGAAAAGAGTTTCTACCTGGGAAATAAGCCAGCTCCATCTTTAGTCAGTCCAAAGTTCAATGAGAGACTGGGGAGCTTATTTTATCACAGTAAAAGATTAATTCTTGGGTGCAGATTCACTTTTCTTAGGGACACATACTGCTACTTGTAAACTCTTTCTACTCAAGCTGCACCAAGTTTGCCCTATGATCCTAGACTTTGAGGGACCCAATCTCCAGGTGAACCTCTGGATACTTTGCCTAGATGGCTAGCTCACTAAGAACGTCCTGAAGTAGGACTGTGGCTATGACTCCGCCTCTTCGTACCTGAGAGGGTGAAGGTGGCCTCACACCCACACTCCTGTTGGCAGTCTCACAGTCCACAGCTGCCTGTCCAGTCCACAGCTGCTGCTCTACTAGACCCACTCCACACTGGGAAGATTCCCACCCACTCTAGATAAGGGCCGTACTTTCTTCTGTCCCAATGACATCTCTCTTGTATTTCTGCCAGTTGGGTCCTAGTTCTATTCCTTAGGGTATTACAGAGATGGTTTAATTCTTCCTTATGAAAATTCTTCAGATAATTAAAGAATGTAGTGTTGTGTCACAGACTCCTCTCCTGTTGGTAAACACCGTCAACATCCTCCGGTATTTCAGGTACGGCATGGTTTCCAGAGTCATCTTCATTCCCAAAGCTTTGGATTTCCTGTAAGTTCCTCTAAAAGTGCAGTACCCCAAGCCTAGAACCATACAAGTTAACATAGCTGAAAACAGAAACCATTAGTTTCTATATTTTACTCATTGAATGGAGTCTAAAATGATCTGGGTTTTATTTCTTTAATGCCTTTAGCAACACACGACTAATTCATCATGTAAAGCAAAATTTCACTTGAAATCTGGGTTTTAAAAAATGTCACCTCAAAGTTATGTCTTGCTTTCTCCCAGTATACTTTTTCCTTAATTAACCTTTTTTATTTTGAGAGAATCGTAGTTCACTTGTCCTTGGAAGAAATATTATGGAAGTATTTGTGCATTATTATGCAGTTATAAGAAAAAATAAGGCAAAAATGTGTGCATTTTAAATCCCTTCTAATTCTAGCAATTTGTAATCTCACAACCAGGATTTTGACAGTAAGGATGCAGAACATTTTCATTGCTATATGAATGCTATATGTTGGCCTTTTATGGCCTTTCTCTTTCCCCTAACTCCTTTTTAATACCTGGCAGCCCATAAACTGTTATCAAGTTCTGTGAATTTGTCATTTCAAGAATTTTATATAAATGGAGTTATATATCATGTAATACTTTGAGATTGGCTTTGTATACTTACAATACATGCACAAAGCTTCATATGCATCTTTGCATGTGTCAATAGAGTATTCCTTTTCATTGCTAAGTAGTACGCGATAGTATGGATGTACTGCAGTCGATTTAACCATTCTTCCATTGAAAGATAGCTGAATTCTTTCCAGTTTGAAGATATTATATGTAAAACTATCATAAACAGTAGTGCACAGCTTTCAGTGTAAACATGAATTTTCATTTCTCCAGGACAAATGCCTTAGAGGAGTTCCACTGCTGGGTTGTATGATAGTTGCAAGTTTAATTTCTTATTTTTTGGAGTGGCTGTACCATTTTACACTCCTATTAGCTATTCATGAGTAATTTGGTTTCTCAGTGTCCTTATGAATACCAACATCTAGTGATGTCAGGACTTTTAATTTTAACTAGTCTAATATGTGTAGAGTGATATCTCATTGGGGTTTTAATCTGCTTTTCCTTAATGACTAATGATATTGAACATCTCTTCATGTGCATATTTCCCATCTCTATCTTATCTTTGGTGAAATGTATTTTCATACTCTATACCCATTTTCTAATTAGATTTTTTTATAAATATTTATTTTTTAGTTGTACACGATACCTTTATTTTGTTTATTTATTTTTATGTGGTGCTGAGGATCTAACCCAGGGACTCACACGTGCTAGGTGATCACTCTACCGCTGAGCCACAACCCCAGCCCCAGATTGTTTGTTTTATTGTTGAGTATTAGTATATGTCTTCAGTATTATTTCTTTGTTAAATAAGTTGTTTGCAAATACTTCTTCCTAATCTGTAGCTTGTCTTTTTTTTTATTTAACAGGATCATTCTCAAAAGAAACATGCTTTTAATTTTGATGAAGTCTAATTTATCAATTTTTCTTTTTGTGGATAGTGCTTTTGGTATCAAATTTAATAACTCTTGGCCTACTCTTAAATACCTTAGATTTTTCTCCTCCAACCCCCTGCCTGCCAGCACACACACACACACACACACACACACACACAAACAGGGAAAAAAACTTCATCATTTTCTGTTTTAAATGTGTATATAAAGAAAGTTTCATTTGAGTTTCATTTTGGAGGATGTTAAAGGACATCTGTTTAGGTTCCTGTGAATATCAAATTATGCTCTATAACCTATTATTGAAAAGATTATCCTTTTTTCCACTGAATTCTGTTTGAATCTTTGTCAGAAAGCTGCTGGGCATATTTACATGGGTCTTTTAGTGGGTTCTGGATTTTATGGATCTATATGACTAGACTTTTGCCAATACCTCACTCTCTTGGTTGGATAGCTATATAAGAAGGCTCAAAGTAAGGTAGAGTGACTCTTCCATTTTAATCTTTTTAAAAGTGTTTAGCTATTCTACTTCCTTTGCCATCCCATACAAAGTTTAGCATAATCTTCTCTATATTTATAAAAAGTCTTGCTGAAATTTTTTACAGAAATTGTGTTAAATGTGTATATCAATTTTTTAGAATAGATATCTTTAGTATATTGAGTCTTCCAAATCATGAGTTTGGCATATCTGTCCAGTCACTTAGGTATTTGATTTCTTTCACCAACATTTTACAGTTTTCAGTATACAAACACTGTACATGTTGCTCTTTTTAGATTTGTACTTAAATATTTCACTTCTTTCTGTATCCATATGTTTATTGCTAACAAACAGGAACTAACTTATTTATTCTTCTACCCCAATCAGTTAGTTGTAGGATTTTTATTTTTGTATATTCCTTGTTTCTAAATGCCAACCTGATATTTTATGTCTAATGTGATATCCTCTAGGACTGAATTTTAAAATCAAGACATTTTCAGACAAATAAAAATGGAAAGCATTGGTCACCATCAGTCCCAAGCCCAAGGAAAACCGAAGGAGTATATTTTAAGCTGTGAAAAAAGGATTCCATACAGAAGCTGAAGACACATGGAAAGGAATAAAAGCATCAAAAATTGGAAGTATGTGAGGAAATTTAAAAGGAATACTGAGTACATAAATAAGGGTTACTTTTAAAATTTAAATGTATTTGCTGTTAAAATTCAGAATGATTAGGTATATCAGAAATGGTTTTAAATGGAATGAAAAGTTAAAATTATTATTATTCCAACATTCATAAAAAAGTGTTAAGGAAACAACATTCTATGTTGATATGACATATATTCAGATTGTACTTTCCAGGATAACCAGTAAAATAATACAAAAAGAATGTAAAAATGGCAAACTGAGAATGGAGGAAGTTCAATTAAAAGTTAGGTTCAATTAAGGCAAGATAAGGAATAAAAATAGAATGGAACAAAGTACAGGTGAAATTAGAAACACAAGTAGGATTATAGTAAGACAAAGATTGAGACTGTATTAGAGACATGTCTTCCTTCTAAAGACACATTTGATACATATGGATGCAATGAGGAATGGGAAAAGTAACCAAAATATACTCTTAAATACAGAAATCCCTGGCAGGCTGGACTTGGCCCATGGGCTGTAGTTTGCGGACCCCTGCTCTATACTATAGTGAGCTCATTTGGGTTTGTGGTGTTTTAGTTATGCTCAGAACATTGCAGTGTTTGAACTTCTCAAGGTGCAGACTGCCCTTACCCTGGGTTCACTATGGGGCCTTCAGTGTCTGAGGGTTTATCATCTCAGTTTTGCTCCCCTCTCTTAGTTTTCAGAATTTGTGCACCCTGTGCCATGGGAAGAGGTCTTTTACCCAGTGGTGGATCCCCATTGATCCTGTTAGCATCTCCCTCCCCTTCTATAAAAGGCAGATCAGCTTTACTGGCATTGTTTACCTAGGGGCCGTGGGTGCAAGTGGGATTGCTCCTGCCTCTGGGGCTTATAGCATTTGCTTCCTATGAGTAAAAGATCCAGCAGAATGGACAATGTCTTGTACACTTCCCCAGCTGCAGTGGATCACATCTTGCATGCTTGCTATAGTTTGGATCTTGAATTTCATCTCCTAAAAGCTCAGGGGTTAAAGGCTTGTTTGCCAGCTTGTGGTGCTATTGGCAGCCTGTGGTGTTAATGGCAGGTGTCATTGGGCTGTGCTCTTGAAGAGGATATTGGGACCCTTTGCTTCCTGGTGGCCATGAGGTAAACAGGCCACTTTTGTCATGCACTCCCTCCGTGATGCCCTGCTCTGCCACAGATCCAAAGCTATAGCTCAAGAGATCATGGACTGAAACCTCTGAAATTGTGGGCCAAGATAAACTTTTGCTCCTTATAAGCTGATTCCTACTTTTGTCAAGGCATTTGTTATAGTGAGAGAAAACTGGCTATTACAAAGCTTGTATCAGTGATGTTCATTCCCGAGTCTATTGCATTGTCTCCAAACTTTCTTCTAAGCCCTAACTGGAAGGACCATGGGGAAGAGGCCAAATGTGAGTATAAGTTTCCCTTTTGTCTGGGATCCCAGAATCTCTAAAATGATATATAAGCTCACACTTAACCCTTAGGAATGTGTTAAAATTTGAGGCAATTTCTTCTCACTTGCTTCTATCTCTTCTATTTTCCTCAAAGAGGTTTGTCTCTCTGCCATAAAGTTCACTCAGTTGCCTTGTAACATTTGATCTCAGGTAGGTTCAAGAAAATTCATGATTTTATATTATTCATCTTCTTTTTGTTATGTTGGAGTCCTCATTATCTTGTAACTCTCTAGTGCCTAAGTGGAAGTGAAACTCCACAGGATGGATATCATAATCTGTTCACAAATTACACTAACCCCAAAGAAAAGAAGAAATGAATGAAAAAATAGACTTTATAATTACAAATGTTTGTTGACAGACACCATGAAATAAACAAGCAAGAGTGGAAGATGATAATTCTTAATCTGTAATCAATAAAGGATACAAATCCCAAAATGCACTAAAAAAACCTTCAAATTAATAATAAAAAGAAACCCAATAGATGTGTGGACAAGAGTATGTACACAAGTGGTTTACAAATGAAGATATACAAATAGCTAGTGTTGTGGTTTGGATCATGAATGTTTCCCCAAAACTCCTGCGTTGAAGGCTTGGTCAGTGTTCAGAGGTGGGGCTTTGGGAGGTGACTGAATCCTGACTTCTCTGACCTCATGAATGAATTAATCCATTGGTGGATCTACAGCTTAATGAGCTGTTGGGAGGTGGTGGAAAGTTTGGGAGGTGGGATCTACTTGGAAGAAGAATGTCATTGGGTTGTGCCCTTGAAGGATATATTTTGTTCCCTCTCTCCCTTTCTTTACTCCTTCTCTCTCTTTCTCTCCTTTCTGGCCACCATGATGAGCAGCTTTGTTCCACCATCCACTTCCCACCATAATGTTCTGCTTCACCAGAGGCCCAGAAAAAATTTGAGCCAAATGATCATAGACTGAAACCTTTAAAACTATGAGCCAAAATAAATCTTTCCTCCTTTTAAATGGTCTATCTCTAGTACTTTATTAATGTGTTAGCTGACTAATACAGGTAATATACATAATAAAGTTGTAAATCTTATTTGTCATCAGGGAAATGCAAAAGAAAAAAAACACAGTGAGATACTACTACACAGAGAATGCTAAAATTAGGGAGACTGACAACATCAAGTATCAGGCAGATTCACGCACTGCTGTTGCAGGGTATATATTGGTGTATATGCACTTTGGAAAAGAGTTTGAAATCATCCACAAATGCACAACATATGCACTCTTCATTTCTCTACTAGGGATATAAGAAACAGAATGGTGTGTACAAGAGTGTATGTGTGTGTGTGTGTGGGTGGGGAGGGGTTGTGTGGATATTTGTAGTAGTTATTGTCCTTAATAGCTGAACTCTGGAAACAACCCAAAGGTATTACAGTAAAATGGACAAATGGATTGTGGTGAATTTATCCAATTGGATATTAAGCAGCAGTGAGAATGAACTATATCTAAACTTGCCAACAAGGTGTTGAGCAAAAAAGCCAGGCATAAATAAATAAGTACTTGCTGGGCACCCGTGGCACACACCTGTAATCCCAACAGCTCAGGAGACTGAGAGAGGAGAATTGAGAGTTCAAAGCCAGCCTCAGCAAAAAGTGAGGCACTAAACAACTCAGTGAGACCCTGTCTCTAAATAAAATACAAAAAATAGGGATGGGGATGTGGCTCAGTTGTCAAGTGGCCCTGAGTTCAATTCCTGGTACCCCCAAAATAGATAAATAAATAGATAAATAAATATATACTTTATACATCTACTTAAATAGCATTGAAAACAATATGAAATTAATCTAGGATATTTGAAATCTAGGGGAGGAAAGCAGAGTCCTGAGTGAATAAAGGTTTAGGGAGGCTCCTATACTGTAGATGATTTGGAATTTTATTCCAATTTATTGATTTGGAACTTGGTTACCTGGGAATGTTCATTTTATAATAATTGAGTTGGATGACTAACTATCAGTGTACCATTCTCAATGGAAGTTAGATTTCATCAACGAATTTTGTTTATTCGAATTACTCAATTTCCCCCTCTTTTCCGGCCCCCAACTAGAAGTGAGAAGATGGGGAATGAAGAAGATTTTTCTGGGTCTCGCTCTTGACCATACCCCTGAGGTTTTATTGGCATGCATTTGTCAAGTCCTGATTTCAGATATTTTCAAGGGGCTCTTTGTGGCAGCCTGAGAGAGTCGTCCCCTTACATGGCTATAAAAACCACATTCGAGAGCTGCAATATTTTTATGATATCTGGAAAATAGCATCTTAAGGTTTATTTTCCTCAACTCACAGTCAATTTCTCAATTTTGCATTCCAGCAACCTATTCTCCAATTTTATTAAACACGTATTCACACCCATGGCATTCAACTTGATGAAACCATGACTTGCAATTTGGGCAAGTGAAGTAGTACAATCAGAGCCAGCTGCTATTAAGGAATGCTGGGATTTCCTTCTCCGCTATGAAGTCAATTCTGTGTCAGGGCACCAGGTGCCTTGAAGTAGTTTGTGGGAAAGCCATATAAGGCAAGTGTCAGCCAAGGCCGTCTGCTGGGTCTTCTTGTGGTTAGTATCTTCATGATCATGTATTTTTGGACTTAGGTAAATCTTCTGCTCTCTCCTCGGTCTCAGTCTCCAGACCTGTTCTCTGTTGTAGGTGGAATTTTAAAATGGCCCTGTGTCCTTTGCTGCTGGCATTTCATTTGTGGTTATGTTCCTGTAGGGAAGGCCCAAGATGGCTCTAGTAAGGCTCCCTCAGCAAGACTTCCAGCCAGCTACGTTTTTAGTATGTAGTTCAGGTTATGAACCCCCGATTCAGCATGTGAACCCAAAGTCGTAAATACCTGCTTGTGCACATGTGCTCACTTATGTAACCTGTTGGCAACGTGCCTTCTTTATTTGGCTTGCACATTAAAAAAATAAAGGCCTAGGAAATGACTCAGCAGGGCTGGAGCTGGGGTCTGCCACCTCTGAATAAAGCATGTCTACATCCCAAGGGCACCTGAGTCATCTTTCACCTCCTGGCATCCTGAAGATTTCCCAGGTTTGAGCCTCAGCCTAACAGTTATACTACATAATAAAAGGGATGTTGCAGATGGAATCAAGGTTACTTCTGGTTAGTTGGCTTTGCAATAAAGTAAAGGGGATATTATTGAAGACGGGGGAGTCTAACCTAACCATGTAAGGCCGAGTTGTCTCTAGACGCTAGTAAGAGAGATTTGAAGCATGAGAAGGAGTCAGTAAGCCATTGCTGGCTTTGAAGATGGAGGAGGACATGTGCAAGGACTAGAAAGTGGCCTCTAGCTGCCAATAGTAACACCGGGATGAGATCCTGTAAGGAAAGAAGGCCTTACTCCTAGAGTTGAGTAAGCTGAATTCTACCAGCAATCTGAAAGATCTTCAAAATGGATTTTTTTTCTCTAGAGCCTCCAGGTGAAACTCCTGCCCCATTGGCAACTTAATTCTGGCCTTGAGAGACACTGCTATGATTTTAACATCCTCCAATTTTCACATGTTGAAACTTAATCCCCAAGGCAACAATGTTTGGAGGTGGGAACTTTGATGAAGTGTGTAGGTCTTAAGGACTCTGCCCTCATGCATGGCTTACTTTCACTCTTGTGGGAGTGTTTGTTATCTTGTGAGTAAGTTTGTCATCTCAGGAATGAGTTCAGCCACTCTCCTCTCTCTGACACCAATGCTTTATTGCCTTCTGCTTTCTGCCATGTAATGATGCAGCCAAATGTGAACGCTTTGATCTTGGACTTGCCAGTTGTCAGAACTGTGAGAAGTGAATTTTCTATTCTTTATAAATTACCCACTCTCAGGTATTGTGCTACAGCAGCAGAAAATGGAATAAGACAGACCCTAAGCAGAGACCTGGGTCAAACCTGCCTGGATTTCTGGCACGTAGAATGCGAGGTAATCAATACAAGTTGATCTGTATAAATAGGATGGCAAGCTAATAAGATGGTGCTGGTTTAAGCTGCTACATTTGCCGTAATTTGTTATGCAGCAATAGAAAATGAACATGCCTTCCAGATGTGGAATTCGTTATGTTTTTCTTCATTTCCATAATGCAAAAAACAAATATGCATGCATATTTGCACAAATAGGCATTTGTGCTTTTTACAGGTTTTTAATGAAGATTAAAAGGTAATTGTTAGAGACAATATTGCAGATTCTTATAAAAGTTTAAGAAAACTTGAAAATTAAGACTCTGCTCTTCCAAAAAAAAGCCACTTGACTATATGTGCCAAATCAAGTATTATCCTAAATTCAAAAAGTCCTTTTCTAATTACTTCCTGGGACTGTATTCATCAACTCAAAATAGGTAGCATTGTTAAGCACTAACTAAATGGCGCTTTTCTTACCATGTGCTTAGTTTTCCATACATTATCTGATGCAATCTTTATTACCTGCTGAGGGCCATTACCAAGTAGGTATTGACACATCGTAATCCTTGCCAGTGTACCCCATGTTAAATGGACTTGCCTTGGAAATTTGCTGCGACCTTGCTTGTGTGTTTGAGAAAGATGACCCTGCTCAAGGTGATCGAGGGTGGATCCAGGTTTGAGGAAGTATCCTGCAGGTTTGAGGAAGTATCCCGGTCCTTGGGCTTAGGGTGTTCCCGGTTTAAGGCGTTTCCCGGTTTAAGAATATGGGTTTTAGGGAAGTTGAGGTTGAAGATTATTGCTGCTGGGATTAGGGTGTTCCTGTTGCTTGTTCCCGTTGAGTTCTCGTGAGATTCAAATGGGATTTTGGAAAAAGCCTCGTGGAGTAGGTGAAGTGTGCGGGAGAACGAGACTGCCCCTGAACGTGTGTGGAGGCTGGTGTGAGATCCGGAATAAAGAATTGCTGTTTGAACCTACAGAGCTGTGTGGTGGCTCGTGATTCTGTGCCAAGCCGAGTCATTGGCACTTGGCTTCGGCAATTACCATCCTCTGAATTAGTGATTGTTGTGCTTAATGTAAAGAGAAAAAGTCTGAGATTCAAAAATTTATAAATTTGTTCAAGGTCACATGGCTACTAAAATCCAGAAGTGGGATTAGAAATCAATCCACTCCAGTGTTAAGTACTTTGCTCTTAACCGTCATACTTTTCCATCAGTTCAGCAATAACTACCCTAGGAGTATCACATCTTCCTTTCAACTCTTTAGATAAAATTGCAGTTGATGGAAAGATTGCTCTTGAACATTATGTCACATTGAATAAGGTGAGTTTAAAAACCTCTTGAAAAACTTATTTGTATATTTTATCTATAATGAAGGTTATGAAGATAATTCACTCATTTCCACTTAATAGGCCAGCTTCTAGTTACAAAATGTATGTGTGTAACTAAAACTAAGACCTTACAGTCCCTTATAAATATGTTTTTGTTTTTCTGGTATTAAAGATACAATAGTAACCAGATTCCTCTCTGCAAGACATATTCTGGTAGCTGGAGGGTTGAATACAGACAATTTAAATAACTGTTCACAATGGGGAATTCCTTTCCCTCTGGTACTGGATTCCACACCCTCCCACTATATTTTGAAAAGAAACACCTTTATATATGAGTTAAACAAGAACATTTCTCTGCTAAACATAAAGGAGCACAAATTAAGCCGAGTGCTGCAAGTAAACCTGAGAGGGCTCTAACCTATTACCCTGCTCTCCCGTTAATGAAAAATAGACTCTCCCATGTGACCTGAGTGGTACCTCAAGATGTCTTCAGGAGATGTGACTCACCTGAATTAGAGGTTCTAGAGAAGATTCAGATTTAGAAATTAACTATATGGACTAATTTGCAGCAGTCTTGGAGATAAGGGTATAAAGTGGGGGTTTCTATAGAGAAAATCACTTAAAGGGATGCATTGTCCTTCTACCCAGTATATTAAATTTGTAAGAATAATTATCCAAGTTCATATTCTGAAACATGGAACAACTCTTAATATGAGGTTTGTAAGCGACTTTGAGGTTTTGGGAGATGAAAGGTGCACACACACATAAACACATATATTCATCTTATAGCTAAAATATAATAGAGGCTGGCCTATTAAATGGAAAATATGGGAATCATTAAAAGTAAATGAATTGTAAAATAAGGTAATTAATTGAGCATCTTTCTTTTGGGTCTATTTAATTATTAGCGAAAAAGATTAGAAATCACTGTAAAATCTAATGCAAATTCCTTCCAAGTAGAAGAATGATGGTTTTATCTATAAACTAACACTATTATTTATTTATTTCTGTAGATAATACGACATATCAGTTTTCTGATTTTGTAGTTTATTTCTATAGTAGTGAAAAAGGCGCATTATAGAATTCATTCACCTCTACCAATTTTCTAAAAATCTCTAGAATCTGGCAACAAGTATTATTGACTTATTATGAATTAATATGTGTAAGCATGTGTTGGGGTCAGAATTTAAATATTGTGATGGTTCAATATTGAGAAGAAGGAAACATTCCAAACAACCACATTACAAAATTGTTCTCTGGCCTTTTGCTGTAATTTGTTATGCAGCAATAGAAAAAAAGATTCTAATAAAAAAAAAAGAACTTGAGATATTTATTATTTGAATCCTAACATCAACTATTCACAAGTTCCACTAAATTTAGGATGAGTGAAATATGAAGTTTTAAAACATTCATCTGGCCTCATGAAAGACTTCTATAACATTTTCTTGAATGACTACACTCATTTGACCAAAGAGCACTGAATGCTCTAGAGAGAGAATATGCCACCAAATGGTTCATGTCTATATAAAAAATGTTCTTCATTATAAAATGAGCAATTTCTTGTAAGAAGCAGTTTGTTATTGTTTCAACACCAGAACCCATTATTTATTGACCTCCATATATTTTATAATAAAAGGGATACTTCACTTTAAAAAATACTTGGATCTGAAATAAACTCTTATTACTTCTAAATAGTTACTTAGAACAGTTTTTTATTCTGGCCTACAAGGTGAATTTGTTCATGAAAAAGAGTAGTTTTAAAGCCTAGGCACAGTTAATAATAGTTTCAATGGAGAAAAAAAATGTTTTGGGGTATTGAAACCCCAAATTAATAGCCATTATTGCTAGTTACACACAAGTTCTCATTGCATCGAAATAGAAACAACTACTTCAGTGGTTAACATGAGTTATTAAAACAAAAGTAAATTGGCAGCTGCTCTTCATCAATGTGATTTAATTTATTTAATTAAATTAACTGGACTTAATATAGCTGTTTATCAGCATTGAAATAGCCCTTTGGGAGTCACTATGCAACCTGTACTTAAGCTATATTTATAAACATACCTCATATATGATACATTTTACATTTATAGAAAGGGATGTATTGCAACATTCCTAGCTAGAAAAGTCAAGTCAAAAATAGATCAATAACTAACAAAATGGTGTCAGGGTCAATGAACACATTGGCATCTGATACAAGAATTCATTGCAGCTATAAAATGGCAAAGTGCTAGAACACTGACCTACAACCTACAGCAGCCTCACACCTGGAAAGATGGCCAGGGGCTAGTTTTCAGCAATCCATCTGTTTCTGAGGTCAGGGAAATTTCAGGGCACTCAAACTGAAATTCCCAGAGCCCGATAGTGTCTATCATATGGCTATCTTCAGCCAGAGCTAATTTTTTTATTTTAAAGTTGCTTTTAAGTTATATTTAATGTTAATCTTCCTATGTTTAACAATTTAAGAAATTAGCACAGTGCTTCCTTTTCATCAAAAAATCCTCTGCAATCATTCATCCTTGATGAATGGTACCATTTTAATTTGTAACTTCCGTGTAGTCCTCATGGGGTATAGGCCTGGGCTGGTGTTCTGGATTTACTTCTGGATCCCACAATTGAAGATCTAGTTCAGTTGTCAGGTAACAATAAAAAGTTGTATTCCTTCCTCCACACAACTGCGGAAATTGAAGAATTTCTCCAGGTCTTGTTGGGATGAAGGAAGGACAGACAAGAACCTCAGCAGTGCCAGAGCCACAGCTCTACATGCTTCTGACCACCCCTGGTGAAGGCAGAGAGCACCATCCAACCCAGAGTCAGGTAATGCCTCCCTCGAGGCCCAAAATGGTGACTTCTGTATATTCTAACATCCCTGGAATGGTCCTCACCAGAAAACAGCCCCTGATAAAGCCCTTGAAACACCCAGAGAAGAACTAAGTGGGGCTTTTTCCAAGAACCAAAATATGGCATCCTTTCATTGGATAAAACCCACAGCAGGATCCCGGAGGACGAATTTCACTGACACCCCAAAGACATTGCTTACTGGTTGTCAGAAGGGAACTGTCACTGCACATACAATGACAATCTCCAGTGAAGGTAGACAGAAGAAGAATTAAGAGGTAACCAAACTCTCAATGGGATCCAGATGACAGCTCTGTGGGGAGGCCAGATGTTGACCCTCAGTGATAACTGGACTCTGTGGAGGCCAACCGGCAATTCTTAAAGGGGACCATATGATGACCCTGATTGCAGTGACCAGACCCTCTGTATGGGTCAGATGACAACACTTTCATGTTGACCAGATTCTCTAGGGGGGTCAGATGACAACCCCAGTGGTGACCAGATTCTATATTGGGTTGGGGGTCAAATGATGTCCCATCATTTTTCTTCATTGCCATGCCCAGGATTCCTAAACTTTCCAAGTTTTGATCCCCTTTGATCCAGGGACAATTCTCAGAAAATAAGTGGAACTTCAGGACCCAGAGCTAACACAGGGGGAAAAACCCTGTCTATGCAAAGTGATGGGATGCACATGGAAATTCTCCCAATCCAATGAGTTCCGCTGACACGAAAGGAAGCATAGTGGTGAGCAGCCCTACCTGTGTATCAAACATAGCAAAAATTCTGCACAATCTGATCACCTTTAGCATCATGAAACCATCCACAGACAATTTTACCTAGGACTAGAACCTCTCAGTCCATGAGGGAACTGTGTACAACTAAAATATTCTCTGTACTAAACTTTTTGTTGATACCACACACTGTGCCAACACACAGTGGATGCTTCCTGTGAGTAAAGTCATTAAAGGTTTATTTTTTTTCCATAAAGCATACAAAAACATGAATACACTTTCATATAAAAACTGGATAATACAAAACTCAGAATCAGAAGTATTCCTCACTCACTGCCACTATAGAGTAACTGCTCTTATCAGTATGCTATAATTCCTTCTAGATCTTGCTCTGTGCATTTACCTCTATGTGTACTTATAAACACATATTGTGAAAACAGCCAATTTCTACATTAAATCAAAACCAACATGGAAGCTGGATGTGGTGGTGCATCCCTGTAACCCCAGCAACTCAGGAGGTTGAAGCAGGAAGATCACAAATTTGAAGTCTGTCTCAGCAACTTAGAGACCCTGTCTCGAAAAATTAAAAGAGCTGGGATTATGGCTCCATGCTAAAGCAACCCTGGGTTCAATCCAGAGTACCAGCAAAATCAACATGGATCCAGGAGGTGAGGAGGGAGGGTAGTATCATGCTTGTATGAGAACCTTTACACTCTCTGATAATAAGTATTAAAATAATTCTAATAGCATCAAAAAAATTCAATAAAAGTTGCTTCTATGAAGACATCTCTCTGGCAATAATGAGTGTTGCCAATGAGTAATTTCTAGCTCTAGTTCCTGCAGTGAGCCTCTGTGACCCATGAATGTTGTCTCAGGACAGTTTGTAGGAACTCCTTTTGCCTTTAAAATTTCCATTACCCTAGCTTTCTTTGATATGCCTACCTGTCATAACACACATATCCTAGATTATAATTGCCTGCTCATTCCCAACTCAAGTAATTTTTAAATATATATATATATATATATATATATATATATACATATATATAGTGTATATATGTATATATAATATATATAGTATATATATTTATATATGTTATATATCATATATATTTATATATAATCCATAGTATATATATAATATGTATGTGTGTGTTTAGTTGTTGATGGGCCTTTATTTTCTTTATATGTGGTGCTGAGAATCGAACCCAGTGCCTCACACATGCTAGGTAAATGCTTCACCACTGAGCTACAGCCCCAGCCCTTCCATTCATTTTTCTTCAGAATCTTTCTGTTATTCAGGGTGACACAATGTGGAGTCAGAAGTGGGACCTAAAGATCTCCTTCACAGTAATCCTTGGTTCTTGGAATTGAGTGTGGTACCCACTTACGGCCTTTGGGATCTCTACTTCCCTGGCTCAGCATTTCTTCCCTGGGAGTCTTCTAGGATTGAGCTGTTGCTTTCTGGTAGAATCTCCACGACTATTCTGGACCTGGTTTGAATTAAACTGCCTTCATAAAGGAATGTGCATCCCTTCTGGGACTATAAAAGACTTCTTTTTTTTCTGGCATGTCCTCAGACAGTGCATCTTTCTCATTCTGGTAAGTCCTTGCTTGGATTGTTTACATACTTCTGTAAATGATTTGTCTCTTTTGCTGATTTTCTCTCTTTCCTTTTCTCTTTCTGTGTTTGTGTGTTTTTGAACATCTTTAAAGAGACAAAATAAGCTGATGAGATGGACCATGCCTATAACCCCAACAACTTGGAAAGCTAAGGCAGGAGGATCACAAGTTCAAAGTTTGCCTCAGCAACTTAATGAGACCCTGTTTCAAAATTAAAAAACAGAACAAAATACATTTAAAAAGGCTGGGAATGCAGCTCAATGGTAAAGCACCCTTGGGTTCAATCACCAGGACTAAAACAAACAAACAAACAACAACAACAAAAATCCAAACAAAAACATGAAGGGGAAAATAATAAACGTGTAAATTTAAGAGAATTTTTATTGGGAACATATGTTCTGTTTTCTAAAGTGTAATCACAATATGCATTTGGGGGGAAGGTGGTGGGAAAATGTCACAGTTGTATACACACATCTCAAATAAAAATAATATTCACACCTCACCTCTTTTTCCTAGTTACTATACTCTGTCCTCAAAGCTTCACAGTCAAAAGTTTTCTTAAAAATTATTTTCTTTATTTGTTGTTTTTAATTTTCCTTTCCATCCTCAATGCAGACCAGTAGTAATGATTTTTTTCCCATTACACCATTAAAAATCTTCTTGTTAAAGTAACTAATTACTATTCATTTTATCCTCTGATCCTTACTTGTTTGAACTGTAGCAGTTTTCCCTCTGTTTGAACCTTTCCATGTTGTTGAAGTCCTCACAACATTTGTCTTCCAGAACACTATGTTACTCTAGTTTTCCTCTTACCATTTTCTTCTCCTCTGTAGTCTTCTTGGCGTGACAGCTCCTTCTCTAAAATTACACACACACACACACACACACACACACACACACACACACACACACCAACACACAGCTCATATTTACTCCTGAAGACCCAACAAGTTCCATCAAGTCTACATACTAAGTCTTCCAAATTTGGCTTTTTCTTTTCATCCCTACTTGTGTCACACCCAGAGAGGGTAATGTAGCCTACTACCTGATGTTTTGGGCTTCCTCAGGATGCTTCCCTCTCAACTTTTACTCTCCTCCAATCCGTTGTTCATTTTTCACATCTGACTACTTCACTCCTATTATTATAGCCCGTCAATGATGTCCCCATGTGCTTAGGAATCCTCGAATCCTCAACATGACACATCAGCTATTCCATGGTCTCTTGCTTTTGATTTGTTATGTGTACTCATTTGATATTTATATTTTTTTTAAGATGCAGAAAAGTGTTTTCAGAGAGAAAAACATCCTGTGTAAAATTCTAATAGTGAGAGGACAATAGCATATGAGGAACTGATGATTAAATATCAGCTTTCATGTGCTAATCTTGTGGAATCCTTTATATTGGAGTCTAGACCCATATTAAGGCTAATGGATTCATGAAGCTGGCAGGCCATGAAGTATTGGGGTCATGGGAAATGACAGGTGAGGTTTATGCAAAATATAGCAGAATAAAGGTTAACTTTATATGTCAACTTAGCTGGAACACAGGGTTCCCAGACATTGGGCTAAAAATTGTCCTGTTAGGGTTTTTCAGGATGGGATAAGTAGTCCAAGGAAAGAAGATTGGACATGGAGCCAGGTGAGTGGGGTCTTTGCAGAGAGAGGAAGATGTGGGGCCATTCAATGGAGCCATGGGGGTTATACTACTACCCTAGTATACCTAGAGGGCAGAGTATTGAACCAGAGGATTGATTATTCCTAAAACAAGATCTAATGAAATCTGCCATGGTAGGTTTGGGACTTTTGAGATCCTTGCTCCTTTCTTTCTACCAATTTCAACTTTTGCAACATGATTATCTAACCTATGCCTGTCCTACTATTATATTGGGGAAGCACATAACTCTTCTGTTCACAGTAAGAGAAGAATTTCGCCTCAAGATGAATCATACCTCCATCCTCACCCACAGTGGATTTACCTATATAGATGAGATTTTAAACCTCAGACTTTATGGTCAATGATTGGATCAGTTAATTTTTGAGACTGTTGAGATGGAATTAATATATTTTGCTTGTAATAAAAATATGAATTTGCTAGGGGAGCAAGTTCCTAGCAATGGAATGCTAGGGGCTGAATGGTGTCTCCTTCCAAATTCCTATGTCTATATTTTCTTGTAGCAACCTGAGCAGATCTAAGATATGTAGGAAAATACAGGATGAATAGTACTGCCATAGCATAGAGAAAAGAGGGAGTGATTTGGAAGTATTTTTCTTTTGTTGACTTTAAAAAACAATCTGACACTATTTATTATTGTTTTTTAATTGCTTTTCTTATTTTTCAAGAAGTTATTTTGGCAGGAATGAGCTAAAAAGTGAGAATGCATATTTAATGAAACATTAAATATGGAATTTTCATTTTTTAGACAGTTGATAGTGAATGTGTAACTTGCAAAAACTGTTGACATTTACCACTCGTGATGATGCAGTCACAGATAAGTTCTACACCATAGAGCTGTGATAGAGCAATCCATGAAACACATCTTTTCATTTAAAGCAAATTGAATTTTTTTTGATGATGTTTATATTCATAGCAAGTTTTTTTGGGGGGTAGTGGTGCTCAAGATTGAACCTGGAACCTTATGCATGTGAGGCATGCACTCTACCAAGTGATATATATATATATCCCTAGCCCCAATGTTCCTAGCAAAATTTTAAAAACATATTTGAGACCTGAAGTGATTATGGTTGAGGTAGTAGCTTTACAAGCAAAAGACCATCACAGACAGTTAAATTATGCCAGAATAACATCAGGGCCATAAATGTTTGAGGTAGAAAATAAGTGAATTCCAAAACCAGGTGTTTTTTTTTCCATGAAATTCGTGGAATCAAATAAAAGCTTTTAGAAATTTATCCTGCTGAAAGTGAAATGACTAATATTATTGTGAATCTTACTGTAAACTTGATTAAGCTCAAAATTGAACACAAATTATTTTATGGAGATAATAGGAACAAAACACATGTGTGGTGGAGTATAGCATTTTGGTAAAACAATATTCTTACTTATTTAAGGAACTTATGGTGTAGAAATGTTTCTCTGTCTGCCATGATGTATATTTAAGTGATAATTACATCCAAACAAAAGCAATATCTACTAATCAAAACAACCCGTAGATATTAAATTTTGCAATACTGTCATTTATATGCACAGATTAAGTGAACTGTAAAATTGTTGTGGTGAAGCTCACGTTGAATAAAACAGAAAACATTTCAGAAAAGCTCTCTGTTCTTTCTCAAGTCTCAGTATTGTTTGGATTACAGAAATGTTTGAATCTTTGAAGACCCATTTTGAATCAACCTAAGTGTCCTACATGGTAATGAAACTTTTTGTAAATTAAATTAGTCCTATAAATTTTCATGGAATTTATTCAAATTCTTTTTTACTTTCAATCTTTTAAAAATTGCAATGATTACAACTTGGAAGATGTTGACATTAATCCTCACAAAAGTAAGAAAGGAATTGAACAAATTAAATAATGAGGGCTCAGCTGGTGTGTAAGATTTAACTTTGTTTTCAGGTATAATATACAGATAGCAGAGGGAGGGAAGCGATCATATTGATGTATTTTTTGTTGTTTCATGATTATTTTATGGTTGATAATATGTATACAAATGCATATATATTAATACCCATGGAATTACTACCCTGGTCTAGATGCAGTATATTTCAATACCTCATAAGTTTCCTTCTGTTATGGTTTGGATGTGAGGTATCTGTCAAAAGCTCATGTGTGCATGCAAGAAGGGTTGGAGGAGAAATGATTGAGTCATAGCCTTAACCTTAACTAAAACACCTTCATACCTCTTTGTGAAATCTTTAAATTTTAAAATTTTATGTTTCAGTTTTAAAATATGTGAGGAATTATTTTGATAGAACTATTTTAGTTGCATAAATTTATATTCTAAAATTGCATAAATTTATACTCTTAAAATGCAGTGTGATTTATAAGGCCCATGATTTTGAGTATCTAAATTTTCATAAGGATTCAAGGTTCACATGGAGAATACTTAAGTACTAAAAAGGAGGTGAAAAGGTGGTACCTATAAAAATATTGGGGCTGATATATTTATATGATTTAACATAAAATTAATTAGAATTTAAAATATCTTTAGCAGAATCAGCTCTGGTTTCCTAGAATACTTCAATAACAAAAAAGAGAATATTTTCTCAATTAAAAATATTGTGCTCTACAGAGGTGACTCATTTGAAAGTAGCAATAATTTCAAACTTAATCATCAATAAAATAGTTTTCAAAGATTACCAGTAGCAATCTTGTGAAAAAAAATAGGAATAATAGACATAGTAAAAGCACATTCCTTAAAAACATACTAATGTTTGAGATGAAGATGTAGCTGAGAAATTGATTAAATATAGGAATGTGTACCATTTAATTGCTTATGCTATTTTAAATATTTATATATTAGTTTAAATATTTTTAATTTTGTTTCAAAGTACAAGGTTATATATTTTAATTTTGAAAGAAATATTTCCAAATGTTTATTAGGAAATAATGTCAAACACAAGAAAACTGGAAGAATAAACATTGTAGAGGCTAACCATTCACCTTGACCCTCACTCATTACTCTAGGACTCTGTTCATTCACTTTGGTCTTTGCATGTGCCCTCCTTTCTCATCCCTTTACGCTCTCCTCTTGAGTCCTGAACTTTTCCTTACATGACCCTTAGTCGATATTCTCTTCCCCTCTAGAATGCAACCTCCGTAAAAACAAGAACTGTTTAAAATGAACAAATGACTAATTATCAACATTGTTTTAACGTTTGACCATTATATTCAATCACAGCCACTTACCAGGGATACGTATTTACATAATGAAACGTCAAAGAATATTTAGCCACTGATAATACCCATTGAAAACTCCTTCCTGATTCATTCACTCAACACACACGTTTTCTCAAGTGCTCTACTATGTGCCAGGAGGTTTT
The DNA here is from genome assembly GCF_045843805.1 of Urocitellus parryii. Taxonomy (NCBI): domain Eukaryota; kingdom Metazoa; phylum Chordata; class Mammalia; order Rodentia; family Sciuridae; genus Urocitellus; species Urocitellus parryii. The sequence continues at coordinate 66,917,818 of NC_135532.1, forward strand.
CTTGAGGCTGGAGGCTCTGTATATTTAGGAATGTGTACAAGGTTCTTGCTCTTTTAAATCTTCTGTACAGGGAAAGGAAGATTAAAAATGAGGTAAATAAACCAACTCAACAAACTGAAAAATAATTTTAGGCTGAGTATAGTGAAGTACACCTATAATCCCAGCTGTTCTGGAGGCTGAGGCAGGAGGATCAACAGTTAAGGCCAGCCTAGGCAACATAGTGAAACTCTTTCTCAAAGTAATAATGGTAATGGTAACAGCAACAACAATTTCCAGATACTGATGGGTGCTACGTACAGTAAAAAATCTTGATGTGATAGATTGTTACTCAGAGTAATAGGGAGAAAGGGCTATTTAGATGGAATTATAGATGACTGCCCTGAAGAGACAGCATTAGAGCTGAGATTGGTAGAGCAAGGAGCCATTCATCGTACGAGCAGCAAGCTCTTCTTACAGGAAGAGATCGTTCTTGAAACTTAGAATAACTAATCTGTTTCTGAAGTACATATACAAGAGCCATGATAGAGTAAGACATCTTCAAGGAGGAGCAATATCCTTAAATTTCTACAAAATGCATTTAATTTCCTTAAATGAAAAGGTATTTCTCCAGGTTATTGCTATTACTGTTATTATTACAACATTATTACTCCTCTCCATACAGTTGGAGTTGTCTGGTGAATGAATACAAATGTGCTTAACTGCTTTACTCACTATGCACTTTGTAAATAGAAGCCATCTGTGAGTGTTTAATAATATGCTAATACATGCACCTGGCTGTGTCAGCCCATAATCGAGTACAGTAGGCATCATCATATTCTTAGTTCTGAGGGATTGCAGAAATCCTTTCTCTTCCTTGAAATCATTCTGATGTATTCAGACAGCTCAATCAATGAGATTCTGACATGAAAATACAGCCTTAACTCATTCAATTTAGGCTGTGTCCTTAAGCTGATACTTTTGACACTTGTACTCCTTACAATGGTGGGCACTTTTACTTTATAAACCAAGTTGGCATGGATTTTTTTCTGTCAAAATGCACCGAAACTAGAATTTCAGGATGCTGAGTTATGCACTTGGGTTTATGAGTTGTTATTACAACAATATATTTATCCTTATTCTGAACCATAAGTAATTGAAATAAATTAGCTGTTTGGATGAATTGGGTTGTGCATATGATTTTGTTATTCGAAGTTATTTGTTTTTTTAATTCTCTTGAGTATGTGTGGTTCATGGCACTTTGTGCAGCCTACATATTCCTGAGCAATCCTGTGTAAGTCACACTGTTGAACACATGACTAATTATCAACATTGTTTTAATGGAATTGTTTTCTAAAAGAATAAAGAGAGCTTGGATTTTGAAGGAATCCTAAAGAATCATTTTTTCTCCATAAGAAGATTTGCATAATGTTCACCATCCCTCCATTTCATCCTTAGAAAAAGATTTTCATGGATCATGTTTTCTTAGAATTCATCCAGTTACATCACACTTGGTATTCAGACACTGTTATTCTGTATCAAGCACTTCAGTACCTGTTTATATTCCATAATCATGCAGTCTAATTTAGAAAGGATCAAAGAAGAGGACAAACAAGCTCTCTCTATGGTACTTTCAAATGATGTCCACAATATTGCTCTTGGTCTCACCTTTTCTAATTAATTTTGCATCTAGATGGCCCCAGGATGCCAGGGGAGTCTGAGATATTACATCCTTGCATTTTTACCAGCATTCTGTAACTATTGAGATTTTTGGGGGGGTATCAAAATTCGAAATGTCCTTTGATTATTTTTTCTTTCCCAGTGTGTTTGGTTATAGTGCTTCCATTGAACCAAACTACTATGTTAACAGAACATAGTAGTAAAAAGAACATGGATTTTTAGATTTTAAAAATCTGTTTTAATACAAGTTCTGTTTCTTAAGAGCTGGTCTGGTCTCTAGCAATTTATTTACATTCACTGGTTTCTGAGCCCTAATCTGAAAGTTAGATAATGTAGTGCATAGAGAGTTGGTACTGACTAAAAGAACTGAGTGGTAACTGTTACTTGAGAGATTTTTTAAAAGTCATTTATAAGTTGAAATATATTGTTTGAAAGCTATTATTTGTTTTAAAACCCAGTAGGTTAAAATTGGGTTTGATTCTTTAATTACAATCTAATCTAATAATATTCTAGGTAATTAATTCTCTACAGTAATTGTCCAGTAACTTTAAAAATGTCTATGAAAGTTACAATTATAGCTATTACTAAATATGTTACTGATACAACATTTTAATTTCTTGACTTGTTTAGCTTTATGAAAATTCATTTAACTACACAATTATTGACATACAATATTAAATCAGTGTATAACAAAGCAAAAACTAAAGTAGTTAGATAGATATAAAAGCTATTGAATAAGTAGTCATGGGTTTTTTTTTTCCTTCTGAAATTATTTGTACCTTTTGCTGAAAAACCAGAAATCTTATAAGGAAATTTGTAAAGAAATTTCAAGTGAGCTAAAAGTGTCAGAATAAAACAAAGTTGACTCAGTGGACTAAAACAGCATCAGCAGCAGCAACAACAACAACAACAACAACAACAAAATTTCCCAAATGAAATAAGAGAATCGAAAAGAGTAATACTTAAATATTGTTTCTTTTGAATAGTAGTATTCTTTTACCCTGACTTCTTATTTTAACTTTTAGCTAGCATAATTATAAACAATAAGTTCAAGAAAATTGTACCCATCTACATTATATCATTTGTTTTATAGCAATCATTAGTTCATCTGAATTCTTTAAATGAATTCAAACCCACTGAAAATAATTTTTCATGGAAAGGAAGGGGATGAAAAGTTATCCACTGCAGTTGTCAAATAGACTCAGTAAAGTATTGATAATTTTGAGTAATCAATATGCACTGCTCTTTCAAAAGCTACTATTAATAAAGTGAAAAAGTGATAGGCTAGGGAAAGATAGTTATAACACATGTGGCTTCTATGTGACTTATAGCTAGAAGAATAGGAAACTTTTAAAAATCAGTAAGAAAATATTAACTAGTGAAGGAAACTGTCAAAAGATTTGAACTTAAAAATGATATCTAAATGGTCAATAATGATATAAAATTAATGTGAATTACATTCACAATGAACATCCCATTAGTTTCAATAAAATTAAAAGAACTGACAATTCTAAGAATTGACAAGGTTTCATAGCCAAGAGAAACTTCAATACAATGCCACTGGAGAGTAAATCAGCAAAATCACTTAAGGAAGTTTCCAAAATTATAGTTATATGTTTTCTATGGCTCAGCAAAGTCACTTATATGTATACTAATCCACATGCACCAAGTGTTCACCAAGTTCAAAGATCTTCATAGCAACATTAATCCTGATAATCCCAAACAGGAACCAACCTGCATATTCTTCAACAAGGTATTTTATACATTTTGGCAGAATGGAATACTATATAGGAATGAAAATGGATGAACTGCAGCTACCAACAACATCGAAATATCTTATAATCACAGCAGTCAGCAAAAGAAGACAGAAACTAAACAAATATCATGTAACTCTTCTCATAAAACAGATTGAATTAAGCTATAGACCTTGAGAATTCCTACCTGGGAGGTACTTTAAATATAGACAGGAAGGGAAAGCTTATTATTAATGGTAGGAAAGAGTTTATCTTTCAGGAGGACATTTGGGTGTGGAAGGAGCACACTGGGAAAACTATGCTCTAACAGTCAATCTGTTAGCCTGGGTGTTTGAGTTATAGTAACTCCATAAACTCGATGAACTGGTTGCTTTATTTAGTGCCCTTTATATGCATTTTATTTCACAATGATTTTTACTTCTAAGAAAAAGAGCTGTTACTGATATTTTGGGCTTTCATTTTTTGGTATTATTTTTTGCAACACTGACTGACATGTCGCTATGAATCTAGAGCCAAGGCAGTAGAGAATTTTTATGAAAACAACAATTAACTCATCAGTCAACAAAACACCAAAACCACAACATCTGGAAGACATCAACGGGCAAATCAGCTCTACAACTCTCTTCTTTTTGTGGAATGCCTGAGACCTTGAACAGGCTTATTCCAGTCTTCTACACCTAATGTCTAAGGTATTTGGGCATCTGATGAAAAGTTTATAAAAGCATCCTCCAATCCCACTAAACTGGCAAGATATCTTAGAGGACCCTGGGCTGGGCCTGCGATACTATCCCACCGAGGAGTGTACTATTACCATCCTCAACAGTGGAAAACAATGCTACTTGACGTTCCAAACACTGCTTTGTGGTGGATTAGAGTTTCTCTAATGGGGCCCTTCAGCAAACCATGACAAAGTTGTAGATCCATTCCAGTTTAATTTGTAAGGGGACTTCCATCTAGAAAATTGACTCTGTAACCTTGTGTTTCTCTTTTCCGATAACTTTTTTTCTTTATTAGCAAACAAAAGAGAATTTTCTGTGATTAAAAATAGCCACCTTGGTATCTCTAAACACATCCTGCTTTCTATAATTAAAAAAGTGGAAATGACAAACAATTCTAAAATTTAACAAAGTATGAATATTCCTGTGGAAAACTGAAATATAAATTTTAGTTATGAAAGCTAAAGTTTGAAGGTAGAAGTTTAGACGCTAAGTGTAAGAACTTAGAAGGTGACTGATTTTAAATAACATTTAGTTAAGGTTCAAAGAAAGCATAATATAAGGATACAAAATGAAAACAAGATATAAGCCTTCTATAAATATTAAGAGTAGGGGGAGAACACCTTCTATAGATAAATGAAAAATATCCTTTGTTTTGTTTGTTAGTTGTTCACCTAAATATTTTTAGACAAGGCCTTTGGTTTATAAACAAAAGTAGAACAAAATTTCTGAAGAGAGAAAGTAGTTATACTTACAAAAAAATCATTTTCTAAGTGAATGCACAAAGCAAAAAATAAAGATCCTTTGGAAATTATGTCAGAAGTTCAATCTCACTTTAATGTTTAAAAATTCTGTCCCTTCTATGAAAACTATACATTGTTTTAATGTTGTACAGTAAGTAACAGATTTAACAGCATAGTTGGGCCAATAACACCCAATGTGCCCTTCAATGGATGAATGGATATAGAAAATGTGAGATACACACACACACACACACACACACACACACACACACAATGGAGTATTTCTCAGCCATAAAGAAGAATGACTTTATGACATTTGCAAATAAATGGATGGATCTGGATACTATCATTCTAAGTGAAATAAGCCAGTTCCAAAATAACCAAGGTCAAATGTTTTTGCTGATATAACCCACAATAAGGGGAGAGGGAAGAACAGATATTCAATAGATTAAACAAAGGGTAATGAAGGGATGGGAAGAGAAATAGTAAAAGAAAAGACAGTGGAATTAATCCAAAATAATTTTCCTAGGTCCATATATGATTAAACCATAGTGAATCCTACCATCTTGTACATCCACAAGAATGGGATCCTAATTAGAATAAGACATAGTCCATGCTTGTATAATTGTATCAAAATGAATTCTACCGTCGTGTGTAACTAAAAATAAAAATAAATTTTTAAAATTTTAAAAAAGAAAATAAACAGAATTTTATAGGGGAAATCAATGCGAGATCATATAATACTAATTTGAAGACTCCTAACTACACTGTTAACAGAGTGAAGATTTCTATAGATACAGGAAAGAAAGAAAAAAAATAACCAGTGTGCTATCTCTTAGATGGCGTATGATGGACTCTTCCATTGTCCTTGCTGGGTCTCCCTGTGCAGGTTGCCCAACCTCTGGGTTCTATCTTTTGGCAGAGCCAATGCCAGTCCCAGCATTTCTAGGGTGTTGAAATTCAAAAATGCTTCACCTGAAAAGAAAAGGATCCATTTATTTTCCTTTACCTATGTTCAGCATAAAAGGTACATTAAATCTTTATATTCTCTTTTATTATAAATGATCTTGATCATAAAAATCAACATGGTTATATTATTCTTTCTGCCTGTAAGGCCCTGACCAATATTTCTAGCCTGATATTTTCTCCACTTTCAGCTTTAGAAATCTATTATCACTCAAACTAAGTGTGTTACTAACCCAGTCATCTTCCAGTCTTGCATTTAAGTGACTATTAGGGTGTACTTTATGAAGTTTGAAGTGACCCTCTATTCCTTTTCATATAAAATATCTACAAGATATCAGTGACAGTCAGATACAATTTCTCAGGAAAAGCTACTGTGTTTTCCTCCAAGGTCATAATTGTACTAAAGCATCCAAGGGCAATGTTTTCAGACTGAATTCTATTTTTTCCCCGAGACATATAAAAAAGGATTGATAAGCCTATAATTCAGAACCCACTTACAGACTTCCAGGAAAATTATATATTTATAACATTCCTGATGAAAGAACATAGGTCAAAGGCAAAAAGGAAACAGGGGGAAGAAAAGTACAAAGAGAAAAAAAAAATCTCTGAATATTTCTGGATGATAGAATAATTTTCTTGGAATGCTAAAGGGCACTTCTGACAAATACTGTGGGCATGCTTTGATCGGCTGCCACACATTATACCTGAGCATCACAGTAAGCCCTCCAGGAGCACTAAATGGATTGAAGTGTGGCATTCAAGGAACGGTCCTGGACTTGGAGAATAAAACAGATTGGTGAGCAGCACAAGCTAGATTTCAAAATGTTATCTGTGCAGTGACCACACTACAGGTCTGTACATAGTTTTCCAACACTGGAGGTTTTCTAAAGTAGAGGGTTTGGACATTCAGCTATTGCATACATTCCTCTGGGAAGGTTATTTTGCATTTCCTAACCCACACTCGAAATCACTGAAAACACAAGGACTTCAGTTCATTTTGATTATTTGGAGGAAGAGAGGTTCCCCCAAAGATTTTTGACCATCTATCTTCGTTTTGCATAGGATACTTTTCTTTAAAAAGTTTACTTATGTGTTCTTTCTAGATATACATGACAACAGAGTGTATTTTGACATGTTATACATACATATAACAAGAATAACTTGTTCCCTTTAGGATCCCATTATAATGATGTGGAGTTACACTGGTCATATATTCATATATAAGGATAGGAAAGATATGTCCAATTCAGTCTACTGTCATTCCTATCCCTACCCTCCCTTCCCTCCCTTCCCCTTGGTCTAATCCAATGAACATCTAATCTTCCCCTCTGGTGTCGTGGGTTAGCATCCACGTATCAGAGAGTACATTCTGCCTTGAATTTTGGGGACTGGCTTATTTCACTTAGCGTGATATTCTCCAGAATACCTTTAATGGGAGGAAAGCTAAGCCTTTACGTGGTTCCTGAAAATGAAGTGCTAGTGAAATTGGACAGATGAAGACAAGGTACAAACAGAATGGAATGCTGTAAGACACTCCGCTTTTCATCTCATCATCTTGATCTCCATAAATTCCACATCCGTCTTCTCCATCTTGATTCCTTTCCTCCAGATGGGGGATGGTCAGTCTTTCTCTATGCAAAAGCCAATCCCTTCATCTTTGCCCTTGACAACATGCACTCTTATTTCTTTAGGGCTCTTTCTCTAGCAAATGTCCTCTCTTGTTCCTATATGTCCCTTTTTCCAACTCAACTTGCACCTTTCTATGTGTTGGTAAAGTGCTTAGGGCTCTTCTGTCTTCAAAAGAAATCTCCAGGCTGCCTGTATACATATTCCTCATCAAGACACTGCACCGTCTCTCTGATCTTCTCATTCAAATTCTCAAAAGAACAGTGCCCAAGTAACAGTTTGCACTTGACCATTTTTCTTTGAATGGTGTTGTCAAGCTTCACACTCTTAAAAAATAAAAATGTCTCCCTAATTATCCAATCCTGTGGACACTTTTTACTCCCATTTGTACATTGACTTACTGATGCTTTTGACTGCTCTCTTAAAACATTATACTCTATGTACCTTGTACTCTTCCATCAAATTATACCAACAGTTTATTTTCAGGTTCCTTAAATCCTTGCCTTAGGAACATAGGATTGGATAAACCAAATTACAAATTCATTTGAACACTAGTAAGTTTTCTATGAAAGACTGACATTTTTAAGATGGAGGGATAGTTAGGTATAATCAGGTCTTTCTGTGAAACAATTCCTCTTATTTCCCCAAATCCCTAAGAGATGTCTATCATCAGGTAATTGAGCAACTATCAGTTGGAGGTGGACTTTGATGCTTTGAGCTACAGTAATTGTCACATTATTTATTTTCCTCTCCCATTGGAGTTAGAAACAAACCCGGCTTTCTAGGGGGAAGAAAATCCAGAAAACTATTTGAATTGTTGTTCTGAATGATAAAAGGACCAGTGAGTAACATTTCTGGTTCTCACAATCCAGGGCCCACTTTTCTTCAGCTGAGATCATCCCATTACAGGTGACTGCTTTCTTGATCAGTCATCTTCTGCAGGGAGTCTAGGAGTCATAGTTTCCCCTCTATTGCATCCACTCCTTATCCAAGGCTGAAAACAACACTATTGAAGCACAAAGCCAGTCAGTTGTGACCTCCTCTGAAAATTAGCCAATACGTATGCACAAAAACTGAGCTGGTCAGAAAGCCACAAAAGATGAAGCTTTGTACCCTTGGTAGTCCTAATGGCATTGCTGGGTTCTGTGGGTAACACTGCTGTATTGCCCACCAGCATGACAGCTGGCTCGTGTGCCTCCATGGGCCTTTACCCATCCATGCCCTAAGATTGGGGCACACTACACCCCAAATCACTAACACCAAAAAAAGTCCTGGTTGAAAGTTTGGAGTAGTTTCACACTTTGCACACTTGTTATTTGCTGGTGGTCCTACATTTGCCAATTTTTTTTTATGAAATTACATGCATCTTAGTAATCATGTTACAAGACAACACTAATGACAGATTTTATTTTTTGCATGTTTGTCCCCCAAAGCAAATAATATCACAGAATAAGTAAATTAATATGTGGAAATATATTTATAAAATATTAAATTTAATATAAAGCGAAACACATATGTAGAAATGCATTAAACATATGCTAGATATATGTATATTTAACATGTATATGTGTATATATGCATTGAGATAATATACTTTAAATAAATTGAAATTATCATGGTGAAAAATCCCCAGATGACTGCCTCATTTTTTCCTGAAGAAAGTACTTGGTTTCCAAGAAATTTATGTTTCAGCAGCCCTCGTGATAATAAATAAAAATCTGAGGGTTAGAATGTGATTCCCACTAAAAATAATTCTGGATGAAATTCTAGGAGAGAAAAAGAACATTAGGTAAAAACTGGCTAATTAGAATAAGTTATACTCCATGTACGTATGAAATGTCAGAATAAACTCCACTGTCATGTATATCTAAAAAGAACAAATAAAAGTAAAAGTAATGCATTTATATTGGTTTATTAATTTTTGACACATGGATCAGGTTCCTATGACATGTTAATAGGGGAAACCAGGTGGAGGCATACAGGAACTCCCTGAATATCTTCACATTTCTTCCGTGAAAGTAGAAGTATTCTAAGACTCTTTTTCAAGTTTATACATTTTAAAAAGAAAGAGAATAGTGTTTCCACTTCAAGAAGAGATTACTTTCTAAATTGATTGTAAAGTGTCAAAGCATACACAAAATGTCAGATTAATAAATACTGGTTGATAGTGTAGTGAATGAAATCATTGTTCCAGACCTAACTTTTTTTTGCTGTGGTAAACTATTTATGTGACTCAAACAAATTGTTTAATCCCTCTGGACATTGATGGTTTCTCCTATAAATTGTCAAAATTGGGCAAAATTATATTGAAGAACCCTTTCAAAATAATTTTACAAAATAAACAAAATGCATCATCACAATTAATGGGAATGCCAATGGACTGATTTCATCATATCATATCTAATTTAATTCCTTTTAACAAAGCCATATTTTTTCAGATTTCAATATTAATTGTACTGGAACTTAAAGTGGAAACAATGTGGCTTCATCCTAGTGGAGGGACTTGTCTTGAGAGCATACAAGGTAGGGAGGGGTAAAAAGAAGAAGACTAAATCTACCATATTTCCCATGTATTTTATAATAACATCACAATAATATCACTGCACTCCAGAAAACCCAGTGCTACATGGAGAAACCATAACCAAGACACATGTGTAAAAAATCTAAATGTGTCATCACTTTTCAGTTGAAATAAAATATATTAGATCTGCCTTCTTTCAAAAAGGACCCCAATGAAATAGATTGATGGAAGTCTTTCATGGCTCACTCTTCTAAATGTGGAGGGCTATGTTCCCTGGGGGATTGCAAGCCCACTTGTGAGGCACATGTGGAGGGACAGAGAATGGACTGTCCAGAACTGGGGTGAGGACAGCCAGGTTCTAAGCCTCTCCATTTTACTACCTAACTTAGCAGTGTCGCCTTGAGCAAATATTATCCACCTTGCTCATTTCTTGGAAAAAGGAAGTGTTGGATCAGATGACATATTAAACTCATAGAACTCAAAAATCCTGTGTGCATGCTCCATTCTTTACTAGCAAGGGCTAGGGTAAGCCGTTGCCCATTCAGGGCTGACTGAGCTAACCCCTGACCTCTGTGCTGAGCAGCATGGTTACAAAGCATCATGTAGAGGCCACAGCTTGCCTGGAGAGTAGAGGAAATGGTCCACGAGCAATTGTTTCCATATGCATTTCCAGAGCTGAGGCACAGAAGTGCTTTGGAGCCAGCAGGAAAGGGAAGCAATTTATCCTCTTTCACATCCTTCAGAAGCTTCCTGGGGAGTTCATGACCTTGGTCTACCAAACACCTTTTACATATTGATTCTTGAAAGGGACTTGGGAGCAATGTTTAGGACATTAAACTCTGAATTTCACTATATAATCCTCGTTTAGAAGCATAGCTTCTAAACCAATCCCTTTGTACGAAGGTTTAATGAAATCTGTTTAAAAAGATTTTAGAATGTTAATTTTGCCAATGATATTATTAGGTAATGCATAATAGTATCATATACAATGGAGTATGTGACCATCACATTTTGTTTTTTTAAAAAGTTACATTCATCTTGTTAATAATTTTTGAGGCTTAGCCTTAGCCTGTTTATTATCTAGTCCAATTACAAATCATCAGGTAAAAGTCAGCAATGCCCTTTTGTTTTCTACTAAAGCATATGTGTCCAGTGTTATATGGAATATGAATGGAGGAACATTTATTTTTTTATTTTTTGGTTTTGTATTTTTTTCCTAGACCTATGTTCATATCAGCCCACTCCTACCCACACACAGAGGGAGAAAATTGAATTCCCACAAATGATATTTTTCATAAAAATCCTCACCAATATACACAGATAAAGAATAAGGTACCAATGGCTGTGGATGGCCCGATGCCCACCCCTCAGCTCCATGACTTTTGATTGCCATTTGGGAAATTTATTTTCAGTGATGCCTGAAGCCAACAATTATAGGCTTTAAATTATACACTTAAAGCCAATAGCTCTTCTGCTCACATATCTCAGGCTGTTACCAAGAGTTCTGACCACATCTTTCTCCAGTTTGGTGTTACAAGTATAACCCAAAAGCAAAAGTCCAACACTATCACTCTCACAGCCCAAGGTAAAAGGAACAGATTGATAAATAGTAATACACTATTGTGTGGAGGAAAGAAATGGGTGATTTTGTGTGAACCTAACTAAAATGATGTCTTGACTGTTTTAAAACTATATGTCAGTAAGGAACACAAAAGACCAATAGCTTTGTTTCTTTACCTAGTGATTGATAGTAGACTAACCAGTGTTTTCTCCAACATAAGAAAGGACATTTTTGTCATATGTATGTTGGAGATTTAGAAACTACCATTTTGATGTGATATAAATGTCTTTCAGTAGATGAGTCACTCAATTTCCATAAAAATTGGGTAGAAATTATTTGGAAAGCACTGTATGCTTTGCAGTCATCAACCCATGTCATTAATAATAATAAAAAAAAAGAAAGTAAAGGATATCACAAGTAGAATACTATAAAACTAAAACAACATTGCCAAAGAAAATCACAGAATTGTAATGTTCTAATGCTTGGTGCACAATATTCAAGTGCTTTGTGTACACTACTAAACCTCTTTTTTTGAAGGTGTTGCTGGAATAAATCCCAAAGGAGCAAAACATCACTAAGGAGGATTGGAACCTGAGATGGTTTCTGCCAATATCTGGGGAGTGATTATTGAGGACTATAGGTTTGCCACTGAGCTCCTCTTAACCCCTGGGGTTTAGACAGGAGATGTAACCAAGTGTAACATTCTACAGCCTGCAATAAAGGAAAACCCAAGTCATTTAATATATTTTAAACAGAATGTTACTTTCCTAGATTGAGCATGTCATGTTCCTCAACAGCAACGCTGTTCCCTCCTGAAAGCAGACCTGCAAAATAGGGCTGCTTAGGAAGAAGATAATGGGGCCTGACAACTAAAGAATTGGATTGCCTTTAGTTACCCGATGTCTAGATTTTTTTTTTCCTTGTTAGTGTTTGATTCCTTACAAGATCAGAATCATGTCTGAGAACTGAATCATCAATATGAGAATAGTGATAAACTGATTCTTTTGAAGTGGCTCTCAAAAAAGAATTTTTAATTCTAACCATTTGGAGAGCTAGGTATTAACAAAAGTGAAAATTAAAAAGCAATGATAAACATTAATTAAGAGATGGTCAAATGTATTGTTATTTAATTGAGAGATAACCAATTTATCAGCTCTCCCATGAATACCTGGATTCAGGAACTCAAATATTATTTTCTTAAGTACTCAAATGTGGTAGCTTATTCTCTCCTTCTCATCCACATATGCATGCACCCATGTGCATGCGTGTGCACACACACGTGCATACACACGTGCACACATACACACATACACACACCATAAGTGCTTCTTCATGTTAAAGCTAAAAGAATTTCTGTTGTTCTAAAGGAATCCAGAAATATAGATTCCAATGAATTAAGCATAATAAATGGTCATGCCATGCTACTGGAGAACTTTTTAATTACCAGAAACATTGCATTAGTCATAATTATGTTTTATTTCTTGAAATGGAAAAAAATGTTGTGCATTTGTTAATGTACTTATAAATACCCAAATACAACTAGCATGCAAAACTATTTCAATGATTTTAAGACAGGTTTCGGGAAAAATGAAACTGGTTCCCTTTAAAATGAAATTTCATGATTTAAATATAACTAGGGCAATGTTATTGACAAATTGAACTTCTTAAGTTTCAAAAGGGGAAGTTCACAGAAACTAATTTTAAAAGCTTTTTTCTTTATATTTGTCATTTGAAGATTTTATTTTTTGGTTTGGACAATGTTAATAATCTCTTCATCTTTATTCTAGTTCTATTAATGATTGGATTTGTCAGGGCATTTTCACTGGTCGATTGCAAAATTAAGTAAAACAAAGATATAATGGTTCAAAAAACACTGAGATATCAGGAAGGGCTGGATCAATGTATTTTAATGTGATACCATCAAGTCTCTGAATCTTTCTTTCTCTCTCTTTTACACACACACACACACACACACACACACACACACACAAACACACACACTCCACTTATTCTTGTACTGACATTATTCTTAGGAAAACTTTCCCAGGGGTGTCCAGGTCAGGGTAGGAAAGTGTGGTCCCCAGAACAAGTTCCAGACAGTACTAACGATTGAGAGGTGTTAGTACAATCATCACCTTAATGCAGCACATATTGGGTTACTGGGAGTTTGTTTTCTTTCCTACCAGTTTTCTTGAGCCTTTAATACAGTGATATACTTGGGAAACTCCAAGAGGGACAAAAATGATACCATAGAGCAGTTACCGAAATTAATTACCCACAGAATTATTTCCTTTTCCCTTTTTTAAGGCAGATCTCTTGACACTAGAGTGACATTTTAGTTTGCTTTTTTGTCACTGTGACCAAAATATTTGAGGATAACAACTTAAAAGAAGAAAGGTTTCCTTTGCCACGTGGTTTTAGGGGTTGCAGTCCATGGTCGGCTGGCTCCATTGCTCTAGGCCTGAGGTGAGGCAGAACAGCATGGAAGAAAGTGTGGAAGAAGAAGTATGCATGGCTCATGGCAGCCCAAAAGGATAGAGAGCAGGGGACATGGCCAGGGACAAGATAAACCCATGCCCCTAGATATCTACTTCCCCCAGCTAGGTCCCACCTCCCAATAATTCATTCAAATCGTGAATCCATCAAATAGATTAATCCACTGACGAGGCCAGAACTCTCACTATTCGATCATTTCCTGAAAGCCTCACCTCTGCACACTAGCCTATTGAGGACCATTCCATTAAAAATGATGAGGAAATCAATAAGGAAGTACATGGAAACAACTTCCGCAGAGGCGCTCTGAGTTTCAGTCCCGTGTCCCCAGTTTCGTGGTGGCTTGGCTTGTTCTTCAAGGGGAAGAATCAGGTTGGACTGGCCTCACCTTCTGAGACCTGTAAGGGAGGGTTCGACTCTTCTACTCCTTCTAAATAAGTAGGTATGTCACAGACCCATGCATGTGGTAAGGGGTCATGGGGGAGGATGGGAGTAGTGTCAAGATTAGAGACTCATTTATCTTGCCAAGGGACAGCAACTATCTGAACTAACCCATTTCTCTGGCCATGTTCACAACCTTAGCTCTCATGGTAAATCTAAAAAACAAAACATATCACTATGCTGACATTGACTTTACTACCTAACAGATAAAATGACTGTTTCTTTTCTCTGGAGGAAAACATCATATTATTTTGTAGAGAAAATCCTAATGTACAGGACAGAAATATAATTTCCTCATTAACCAGATTTAATAATAGTCAATAGAATGCTAAGAAAGTTCTTAGACCTGAAGACCAAGGATCACTCAAAACAAAACGGAAGCAGGGGCGAACTGAATTATCTTTCTTCTTTATAATGTCTTTAAACCAGGCCAGTGACATTTTCCCAAAGAATTCATAGAAATTTTTTTGTTGTTGTTAAAGATCGTACCCTGTTTGTATAACTTGTTTATAAATCTTGGCAACTCTGACCATAGGGAATGTACAAGCATTGCCACAGGAGTAGAGGTAAGAGAGGTAGGCACAGAATCAATGTGCAGGTGGCAACTGACTCTGGTACACTTTTCTGACTTATGTCTAGCAGAATTCATGGCATCAGAAAAACTCAGTAAATATTTATTAAGTTAAAATAAATGTTATGTGAAAGCAACTGATCATACATGTCAATGTCATAAACTTTGTATGTTTTGATTCAAAGTGTGCTTCTTCAGTGTGGTCAATAGGCCTCTGATTCTAATCACATGAGTTCTTTAATGTTCATCACTGTACTGTTTTGGATTATGTAACTTACTTACTGATGTACCAGTTCATGACTTCCTAGATTTTTTTTTTAATTCTCTTACCATCATTCCAATCATTACTATTTTCTATGGTATTCCTGGGTATTTTCAAGTATTATGATAAATAATGTGTTTGTGTTAAGTATTATGTGTTATAATTTTAAATATTTTTCTAACATATAACAATTTAAATGATTTTTTAAAACATATATAGAATGATCAGAGCATTCTTTTACACTAAGGATCTAGCAAGGGATCTTTAAAATTTAAGAACTTATTTGCATTCAAGAAAGGTCCAGAACTAACAAGCCACAATTGCCATGTAACATAGACTATGTCATGAGATAATCTGGTGAATACAATTTTAGTGATATTAAGATATGAAATATGGAAGCAACCCCCCCCAACTTCCTGGAAAACAAATTACAAATTCACATAATTGAAAAGTATGGGCTTGGGGTACTTGATATGGTGTGTCATGACTATAGTTACATTTTATTTATACAAATAAGTGAGACACTAAATATATACATGCTGTTTACATTCTGTGATGTGCTTACTGGAGAGAAATGGTTTCATAATTTTTTAATCTATGCACCTACTCCCCCAATTCTGTTCAGAAAAGGCAATTGATTTGGGGTCTAGTATCACATCTAAAATTACCTACTGATCCTTGTAAAAATCACTTTTATAACACATATCACCAATATTCATTTAGTACATTTATTTCAAAATCCACTTAATATTTTCTTCTCCAGAAGTTTTTCTTTCCATTGTAAAATTTATTTTTATTTCTACTGATTCCAAAACTGAGGTTTTTTTTTAACAGCCCTCAAGTCCTTTGTATGCAATTTAGTTTTGATTTATCCCTTGAAAAGCATCATCAGAGGGTTTCTTTATAAGTCTCACCACTCCCATTGGGAAATGCCACAATCTATACTTCTGGTCTTTCAAATTCTTGCCACTCGTAGTCCTAGAACAAGGAGCAGCCCAGGAACAGCCAAGAGTATGTGAGAAAGGCAAGTTACCAGGCCCTGCCTCAGGCCTACTGCATCTGCATTGGCATTTTAAGAACCTCACTGGATGATGTGCATACATTTTAAAGATCAACAGGCACTGTCTCAGGATATTTTTAGAGTGTTACTTTAAAATTATTTAATAGCCTACCACTCACTTAATTTTCAGAAGTACTTTCAGTACACATTTAAATTTTCCTGACATTCCACTACCCATGCGTTTGTGGGGACAGGAACCGAATAGAACAGACTAGCACGTTCATCCCTTGTCTCTATTTCCCTAAAGCCACATCAATTTGAATGATGCTCGGATACTCCTCTGTCTTCTTCTGCTGCTTCTTCAAATGGCCAGTTATAATTCATTCAGGAAATAATCTCCAGGCGGTCGTTCTGTTTCCACTTTGATTGAGTGTTACTCTGCTTTTTATGTTTAACCTGTATTCACTTCAACAACACTTTATTTATAGTTGAGCTAAACTCCTATTTTTAGAATTATTTCTTCTCCGCTTTCTGAAATCTGCAAGTCTGCAATATACAAACATAAATGTTCAAAATAGTAAGGCCTGGGGCAGGCATAGTTGGAAAGAATTGCTCTTGGATTGATGTTGGGGGCATTGACTTAGAATATAGCCTTCTTGACTTCTTTAACTATTAAAAGGACAGCATTGCATATCGTCGCTATTTGTTGATAAATATATATTCACTAATTATAGCCTCTGGAATGAGAGTCTCATCTGCATTTGGACAGTGTTTGGTAGACAGGAGACACTCAAAAATAAGATAAATTATATTTCCCTTTTTGTTCTAAACCATGAAGTGTTAAACTTTTGCCGAGTTAAGCAGAAGTGATCATTATTTGGACGTTTACAACATACATGACTACAACAAAACCAAAGGTCCTTTGATGGCACTATAGCTTGATATCGAAAGCCACTTCTGAGCTTAGAAAAACAAACCTGAACATAAGAAGTGGAGAAACAGTTTTCCTAATTGCTTCTCCTTGACATTTAAACACTGACTAACCGTTTCAGCCAGGTAGTGGGCTAAATTAAGCTCACGGAAATATCAAGTTTTATCTTGAAAAATATCATTCCCTCTCATTCTGAAAAAAATCACATTGGAGAATTGACACGATGTGCTTCAAAACACAAGTGAGTCAGCAGACATCAAATAAAAACACCCACCAGCCCTGATGTGAATCTCAAAACCTCCAGCTAATAAACCAGGTTTCAAGGCCTTGATGGCCTGCAGCAGCTGGGAGAACAGAAGGGGGCGGAAGAAAAATGCCTCTCTTCTCCCATAACCCTGCTCTCCAGTCGCTTCCAATGCTGCCCACCCACTCAGTTAATTTACTAAAAGCTGACTTGCATGGAGGACAGGCATAACAACTCCCCAATGCAATACAACTCAGACAGTGATGAAATTAGAGGAAGGAGCAGACTTTCAACAAAGGGAGTGACATTTCACACTTCTGAAAAGTCTCCGGCCAGGTAAAGGCACCATACTGCCTCTTATATTAGCCTTGATAGCAACCAGCTGGAGCTCAGCTAAATCCACACATCACAGAGTGACAGCACTAGCTTTGGGCTACCTAGGCTGAGCCTTTCACAGCTGGAAAGAGTGTAAACCACGTATAAAATGTACCTACAATTCCTAAAGAAATCCTTTGCTTTCATTCATTTTATCTCCCAAATATGCCCTGTCTCCATAACAGATTATCCTACTAGCCTGTCTAATCACCTCCAAGCATCCACACAAATCCCAGAGACATCAGTATGTGTTTTATTGCTCACATTTCTACTGAAAATCCTGCCTAGATAGCAGTATATAAAAATGCTCCAAAGCCCTGTTGCTTTGTGTGAACAGGCATTCTGAAGAGTGCTTCCCTGCAGAGGAATTCCATAAGGGTGGCTTTGCCTGTTCTGTTCATTAAGGTCAATTAACTTTATGTTCAACATCACTCAGGATGCTTATGTGCATAAGTGTGTTTGCAATTCACCCTGGAAAAGGTAAGGACAGGGAAGTAATAACATGGATTCACAGGGCATTTATTTTCCTCTATTGATATCAAAGGGATTCAAGAAAATGACCCAATTCTACATTCTAATGAAATTGAAAGAGAAAATAATATTTTCCTTTGAAAACAAAACAAAACACTGGGTCTGAATCCAACTCATTTCCAGTCCTGTCTATAATCAGGATAACTTCTGTGTCAGATGGGCTCACCTGTTATACAGGTGTCTTCAGTCAACTCAATCTAAGGGACAGGATCTCATTTTTTTTTTTTTTTTTTTAGAATTTTCTTTGGTTTGCATCCTTTCGAGTTCTTAATATTTTGCCTTTTCTCCCCTTTTCTTTCCTGATGGCTTGTCTACCCGCATACCCATTGCTGTTCCTGGATGTTTGTTTATTATGAACTTCTGAAACTGTCCAGGCTTTGGTACCTTTGCCCTTTGGCTAACTGCTGCTTAACTCAGACCTGGGAGATTAGACCTTGAAATCAAACACATGTTGCTAATGAGAAAAACCTGCTATACAGACAGGAAGAGGGGCTTAAGGAAAGTTTTAAAAGGAGTTGTGTAGGCAAAGTGCTTGCTATTCTTTGAATAAACCACGCTGCTTTAGCTTTCCTTTTAAGAATTAAGACTTTTGTGAGTCTCACAAAGGAATTATTGCTGCTGCTAAAGGAACGCATAATACTGCTTAAGATAAAAGGGTTGTTTCATTTTAGCCAGAGAAAAGATAGCCTAAACTTTTCAGTATAGCACCACTTTAGTTTCAGAAGTAGCATCTGCAGTACAAAGAATGACCTATGCCAGGCATTTTCAGTTCTCTAAGCATGTGGCTTATCAACTGTGCTAAAATGTTCCATGTAATCACTATATTAACTTATATGTCAATTCCATTAAGAGCACTGACTGTCAATTATATGAAATCCCACACAATGAAGTCACGGCTAGTTTTGTCTATAAGAAGTTTACAGTCCAGCTGGGTGGGGTGGTGCATGCCTATAATCCCAGCAACTGGGGAGGGTGAGAGGGGAGGATCACAAGTTCAAGGACAGCCTCAGCAACTTGTTGAGGTCTTAAGCAACTTGTGGACCCTGTATCAAAATAACAATAGGACTGGGGATGTAGATCAGTGGTAAAGCATCTCTGGGTTCAATCTCCAGTACCCCTGCCCCCACAAAAGAACTGGGGATATAGCTTGGTAGTAAGTGTCCCTGGGTTCAATTCATAGTTCCCTCCCCCAAAAAGGGGAAGAAGCAGCTTGCTTTTCAATAGAGAGGCAGAGGAGTCCACCAAGAATGGTGAAAAATGGGCGGGAGATTCTAGCTGGGGTTTTCATTCTGCACTAATAGTCATGTCATTGTTTTGAAAGCAATATTAATTGAACAGATTTTTATTGACTACTCATTATGTGACAAACACTGAGAGGATACAAAAGTCAATAAAATTCACAGTGAGAGCAGTGGTAGTGATTTGGAAATTTTGGGGCTATTATTCTAACAACCATAAATGGTAAAGGTAAAGGGAGCCACAGCAAGTTTTCAGAAGTGTTATAAGAATGCCATCAGAATTTAGAGTGGAGTCTCTCTGCTTCTCATAATCCATTTTGCATTAGAAGAAGCAAAATTGGAAGCCACTTGGAATCTATTTTCACAGTCCTGAGTAAAATTAATGAGCATCAATACTCGGAAAGTGGCTATAGGAATAGTAAAGAAGATTGCACTAATTTTTTTGAAATTAGGATATATCCTGCAGTTTTGAAAATAAAACATCCTCCCATACACCTATAATTGATGGGAGAATAGAGTTTTGGATTGGAAAAATCTGGACTTGATTTCTGATTCTGTCATGTAACTGTGAAACATCAAACAAGGAAATTTCCCTCCCATTTCCTCATTTAACCCTCCATTTCCTCACCTATAAAATATTAGTGATATGAATGTCATAGTATCGTTTTCTGGATTAATAATTTCAGTGGTCCTCAACTTGTGATGGGGTTAAATCTCAATAAATCCATCATAAACTAATATGTATACGTTGAAAAGCATTTAATATACCTAACTTAATACTAGGTATCATAGCTTAGCCTAGTCTACTGAATTAGTCTTGATTTGTGTCACTGTGACAAAAATACTAGACAAGAACAATTTAAAGAATGAAAAAAAATTATTTGGCTCATGGATCCAGAGGTTTAGTTTGTGGTCAGCTGAGTACATTGCTCTAAGCCCAAGATGAGACAGAACATTATGACAGAAGGGTGTGGTCCATTCATGGCAGCCAGGAAGCATAGAGAAGGGAATGGGGAAGGAGCCAGAAAGAAAATGGAACCTTCCAGAGCATGTTCCTATTGACCCACCTCCTTCAGCCATGCACCATCTGCCAATAATGACCACCTAGAACAGACTGATTAGGTTACAATTCTCATAATCCAATCATTCCATGTCCAAACACTCCTGTATAACAGAGGAGCTCTGGGGTGACGACTCATGTTCAAGCCATTACATTATGCCCTAAGCCCCTAAAAGCTCATGTCCAGCTCACAATGCAAAATACATTTAGATCACTTTCAAGAGTCCTGTAGTGTTGACAGTTCCATATTGCCCCAGAGCCCAACTCCAATGTCTTGTCTGAGATTTAAGGCAAACTCTTATTTGTGAACCCCTGTAAAAATCAAAATCATCTTATCTATGTCAAATACACAGTGGCAGAGCCAACATAACCATTCCAAAAGGGAGGAATAGAGGCACAGATGATGCCAAAAGCCAGACCTAAACTCAACAGGGGAAATATTTGTTGTAGCTCCACCTTCACTGTTATGGTTTGGATGTGAAGTGTCCCCCAAAAGCTCCTGTGTGAGACAGTGTAAGAAGGTTCTGAGGAGAGATGGTTGTGTTGTAAGAGTCTTAGCCCAATCAGTAGTTTAATCTCCTGATAAGGGTTAACTGAGTGGTAACTGAAGTGGTAGGGTGTGCCTGGAGGAGGTGGGAATTGGGATGTGGCTTGGGTGTATGTTTGTATCTGGTGAGTGGAGTCTCTCTGCTTCCCGATCACCATGTGAGGTGCTTCCCTCCACCACACTCTCCCACCATAATGTTCTGCCACACCTTGAATCCCAAGGAATGGAGTCAGCCTTCTAGGGGACTAAGACCTTTGAAACTGTGAGCCCTCAAATAAACTCTTCCTTCTCTACAATTGGTCTGGTCGAATCTTTTAGTCACAGCAGTGAAATAGCTTGAGTAAAACACTCATCATCTGGGGCATGTGGTGACAAGATGGGATTTTCATGGCTTTGGCCCCTTGGGCCTTGCCTGTTGCAGCATACATTGGCTCTTTTTTAATCCTGGATATCCCTACAGCCAGCAGCTTTTCTCAGCAGAGAGTTCATGTTAGGGGCATTTCTCAATTCCTAGGGTCTCCACTCCAGTTTTGGCTTTACCTTCACCGTTTAGCCCACCACCTTCTCAAGGGCTGCCTGTTGGGATTCTGACCATGCTGTACTTGCCTGGCTTCCCAGGCCTTCTTAGAAGTCTTGGTGGGAGTCTCTATGATCCCTCTACTTCAGCATTCTGCTTTCTGTGCAACCAGCAACACATGGATGATGCCAAGGCCTGTTGCCACCTTGTGCACTAGCTGAGTCTCCTGAAATTATGGCTGCAGCAGCTGCTTGAGTGCCTGTGTGGCTGAGAGTGGTGAAGAAACTTCATCCTGTGTGAGCAGGCTACCCATGATATCTCTTCTTCTATTGCCTTGAGACTGCGATGGTGTGGTCTTGCAAATTCCTGAGACACTTTTAAGCCATCTTTCCGATTGTCCCCAATAGAAAGTACTTAGCATCTCTTTCATGACTATAATAACTTTAATAATCATATCTTCCTTGGCTGTAGTTTTATATGGCCCTAGTTTTACATGGCCTTAGTTTTTCTGGCCAAACTTAATTTTAAAGTCCTTCCCTGGTTTTTGCTCCCAATTCTTCCAGTAAACCTGGATAAAAGCTGCCAGAAATTTCCAGGCCACAGAATAAATGTTGTGCTGCCTTGAAATTTTCTCCACTGGATTAATTAGTCCATCACTTTTATATTTATGATTATCATTATTATTTTGGTACCAGGGATTTAACCCAGGAGCACTTAGCCACCAAGCCACACCCCTATCCTCCCTTTTTGACAGGGTCTCCCTAAGTTGTTTCTGCCTTGTTAAGTTGCTGAGGCTGGTTTTGAACATGTGATTCTCCTTCCTCAGCTGCCCAAACCTCTGGGATTACAGATGCGAGCTACAGTGCCTGCTAGTCCATCACTTTTAAATCCTCACCCAAAGCTTCAAAACATGTATGAAATATAGACAAGTTCTTTTCCAATGTAACACAAAGGGTAATAAGGAATGTCTGGCAAAACTAATGAAATTTAACTTTAAAAGTTTTTGGTTATCCAATAAAATATCTTGAGTGTCTGGGCTTGCAGCTCTTTGAAATAGTGTGTCAGGGTTTTGGACACTCTTTTAGATTCTGATTCACAGTAAGAAGTGGAGGGCTGGGGTTGTGGCTCAGTGGTAGAGTGCTTGCCTCACATTTGTAAGGCACTGGATTTAATTCTCAGCACAGCATATAAATAAATGAATAAAATAAAGGTCCATCAACAACTAAAATCAATTAAAAGAAAAGAAGTGGATACTAATATATCACAATACCACACAGGTAGATCAACCTAAAAATATTATCAAAACAATACTTAAACATTGTAAGTCCTCTAAATAATAAAATATACTAAAGAAAAAATATAAAAAGATATGTAAGTCTTTTTGATACTAAACTATACTATTGTATTTTTTTCACTTCATTTCTTCACATTCATTTCTTTCTTACTGCAATTTTATTTTTATTTTTTAATTTTTATTTATTTTTTTACATGAGCTTTATTATTATTATTATTTGCATTTCAATTCTTTTTTTGATAGCAATTTTTTAATATTTATTTTGTAGTTGTAATTGGATACAATACCTTTATTTCACTTATTTTTTTTATTATTTTTTTATTTTTGTGTGGTGCTGGGGATCGAACCCAGGGTCTTGCATGTGCGAGGCAAGTGCTCTACTGCTGAGCCACAACCCCAGCCCCTGCATTACAATTCTTAATACACCTTAATACAACAATTTATCATATCTCTGTATACAAGATATGTTGACACCAAATTCACATCTTCATACATGTATTTTGTACAATGATGAGGGTCTCCTTCCATCATCCATGCAATTCCCTTTCTCCCTCCCTTTCCCTCCCACCCCTCTTCACTATCTAGAGGTAATCTTCTTCCCATGCTCTTCCTCCATACCCCACTTTGATTCACCCCCTTATATCAGAGAAGACATTCCACATTTGTTTTTTGGGGATTGGCTAAATTCACTTAGCATAATCTGCTCTAATGCCACCCATTTCCCTGCAAATACCATGATCTTATTATTTTTTAGTGCTGAGTAATATTCCATTGTGTATAAATGATACATTTTTTTTTATCCACTCATCCATTGAAGGACTTCTAGTTTGGCTCTACAGTTTAGCTATTGTGAATTGTGCTGGTATAAACATTAATGTGGCTGTGTCCCTGTAGTATGCTGTTTTCAAAATGAAATTGAATCCCTATCTCTCACCATGCATAAAAGTTAACTCAAAATAGATCAAGGATCTAGGAATTAAACCAGAGACTCTTCTTCTAATAGAAGAAAAAGTAGGCCCTAATTTCCATCATGTGGCTCTAGGCCCCAACTTCCTTAATAAGACATCTATAGCACAAGAATTAAAACCAAGAATCAATAAATGGGATGGATTCAAACTAAAAAGTTTTTTCTCAGCAAGAGAAATAATATGTGAGGTTAACAGGGAGCCTATATCCTGGGAACAAATTATTACCCCTCACACATCAGATAGAGCTCTAATCTCTAGGGTATATAAAGAGCTCAACAAGATAAGCACCAAAAAGACAAACAATCCAATCAATAAATGGGCCAAGGACCTGAACAGACACTTCTCAAAAGAGGATATACAATCAATCAACAAATATACGAGAAAATGCTCATCATCTCTAGCAATCCGAGAAATGCAAATTAAAACTACTCTAAGATACCATTTCACTCCAGTAAGAGTGGCAGCCATTATGAAGTCAAACAACAACAAGTGTTGGCGAGGATGTGGGGAAAAAGGCACACTCATACATTGCTGGTGGGACTGCAAACTGGTGCAGCCAATATGGAAAGCAGTATGGAGATTCCTTGGAAAACTGGAAATGGAACCACCATTTAACCCAGCTATCCCTCTCGTCAGACTATCCAAAGGTCTTACTGCAATTTTAATTGGTTTTGTTTCATTTTAATTTTGCCTTGTGAGTAGCCATAAGCCAAGGTCACCACCTTTTAGGTGAGTCCTGACTCGGAGAAAGTTAGCTTCAGGTGTTTATGTCCGGTGAGACATAATGAGGAGGGGAACCCAAAATGCATAAAACAGAAGAAACTTACTTCTCACAGGTCCAGAGAGGTTAAGGTTGCTGATGGGAGGCCCACAGAAGTTCAGAGGTGGCAGGGAGATTCACTAGTGGGTGAGGATGGAAAGATATTGAGAAAGATTGGAAGACAGAGAGGAAAGAAGAGAGATCACACTGGATGGGGGTAGAGAGGGTGAGAAAGAGGATAAAAGAGGGAGGAGAAGAAGGCAGAGAGAAAACCTGTGGACTTATGCTCCTAAGTTCCATAGGTGAATCCCCTCAGCTTCCACACAGGGGTTGTGGACTAGCTTGTTAAAGGATTACTTGTTTATGTGACTCTGGTGTTAGGTTTTATCATGGTCAGCAGCTGTGGGTGTGTTGGGCTTTGGATCCGTGGGATAAGGAAGAACCAGGCAATATAGTGAACAACTACATGGGAAAAGAAGTTTAACCAGACTAAAGGTGACTAGGTTTTAAACAACCTTAGAAGGGATACCAAGGAAGCAACTATATTAAACAAATTTATTTTATCTATCCTATTCTATCTTTTTAAAAAATCTGAACTCAGATATTCTAAGTTTACTTTTCTAAGTATTAGTGCATCACTACCCACAGTTTAGAAAATTGGCTCACAGCAATGGATTAAAAAATGTCTTGGTTGCACCCCATTGGTAAAAATTATTTGAGAAAAACTGCAACATATGTACAGCCATCAAGGTATAAAAACATTCTGGTCAGCAAAGGACCACATATATGGTTCCCATCACTTATATCATCGAGTGATATTGTAGCCATTTCAGTTTGTGTAAGTGCACATTTAGATGCACACACAACAACAAAATCACCTAATGACATATTAAGTGATGCAGGACCATATAAATTTTATACTGACACACATGTGCTACTTTTAATCTGTTTACCAAATGTTGACAAAATTTCACTTTTCTCTTTTTAGATAAAAATACAAATAGAAGCTTTAATATTTTCCCCTCAACACAATATCTTGTATACTCCTTAGTGAGGTTTAAGCCAAACTTCTGCCCTGACCAGTTATATGATTTTTGAGCCAGTGATGCGAACTCTCCACACTTTGAATTTCTCATCTGTAAATTGAAAATGATAACATATATATCATAGTTTTATTGGTATAACTTGATTAAATATTGCATCTAAAGCAAATAATATTGCGCTTGATTTCCCTGCAAGTAATAAAAGATTTTAAAATTTACATTTATCAAACAAATGTCATTAAGTTCTCACTATGTGTCAGGAACTAGGAGAGAAGATCAATAAAAGCTATGATAATGATAATGGTGAAGTGGAAGAAAGATAAGGGGAAGAATGAAGCGAAAAGGAAAGAGAATGTATAATCTAGTGGGCCAGAGAACTTAGATAAATATAAAAAGAATCATATCTTTTCTTAGTAAAAATATAGCTTGGGGCCTGGGGATGTGGCTCAAGCGGTAGTGTGCTTGCCTGGTATGCGTGCAGCCCGGGTTTGATCCTCAGCACCACATACAAACAAAGATGTTGTGTCCGCCGAAAATTAAAAAATAAATATTAAAATTCTCTCTCTCTCTCTCTCTCTCTCTCTCTCTCTCTCTCTCTCTCTCTCAAAAAAAAAATATATAGCTTGGTAGACAATCTTAGTAGAGGTACTTTGCAATGCAATTAACATTTTAGTGTGAAAAAAATATTTTTGGATTCATGCATACGATTATGGATGAATGAATGAACCAATGAACAAACGAATGAACTGCAGTCTATATAGGTACCACATGGACTCCCAGCTTTAGTCGTTATCTGATCACTAACAGAACACGTTACAGACCCCTCTTTAGTACTTCTGGGCCATCTAAGATGAAAAGTAAATATGACCTTTGAGATTCTCTTAGTAATTTTTTAAATTTAAAACTACCACATCAAAAATTACCACATCATTTCTAACTCAATGATTAAAAGAGACAATTACAATTCATTTTGAACAGATTTTTTGATTTGCATCAAAATGTTATAGAGAGGAAATAACTGTTATTAAATTTCTTTTCTTCTTCCTTGGTAATCAGTGAGTAAAGGCATCCAACTACACACCAGTTAAGGGAATCTAAGGTCATATATTAATAACCCAATAGCTTCTTCAAATAAGGTGAAAGTGAAGTTAAATATTTTTACAGATAAGTCATCTCATAAATCAATAGACAAGGCTATTATAACCATGTTACTAGTTCTTTTCACATAAATATTAAAGGAACATCTTCAAACATATGTTCTTATTTATTTATTTATTTTTGTTCTCTCTCACACACCACTTCTTTTTTATTTCAAAGCCAATAGAAAATCCTCTTAAACAGAGCTCATATTGTGGAGAATCTAGAAATAAGTTTCAGATTTACTTTTGGATGCAGTGAATTATGCTTTATCATTTGGAGGCTGCAACATCTAAGGTGACACATTGTAGCCAGATAGAGAAGTAACATTTTTCAATTGCTATTGGCTGCAGTTCTGTTTTTATTAACTCTCTGGCTGGTAAATCTGAATGCAAGCTCTATGGAATCAGATGGGAAATAATAACTTTCTTTAGTGCCATTCAGGCAATGGAGAATGATTTTCCATTTGTGGAAATATCATCCAGGAAATAACCTGAAATGGCAATTTGTCAAGAAAAGAAATCCATCACTAAACTTGATAACGCTGGTAGAGAGTGAAGCATGTAGGTACAGATTCATAGTTACCATTTGACCCTAGGAGTCCCCAGGACTATCAATCATCCAACATTTTTCCTACCTCTTCATCGACTCAGACTGCTCTCACTCTTCACCAAAGGGGCAAGCAGCTATGTTTCTCCATTCAGCATGTGGGGTGCATGCCATAGCTTCTAAATCCCTTTCCTAAATATTTTCTGCAATATGATAATCCCGGAGGATGGGCAAGATGGGATCATTATCTCTGTTCCATAAGAAGAAACTGAAGTTCATGATTAAGTAACTTGTCTAAGGTCACGCTTTTAGAAAGAGTCAAATTTATGGATAACACTGCTTTCTGAATTATTGTCCTTTGGTATATGCAGACACTCAATGTGACATTAGGGAGAAAAATAAAAAGGATCATAAAAGCTAAGAGGTATTGAGTCCATCAATACTGAGGGTTTTGCTATTTTCCTATTGTGTCAGTCATTTATTTAATTGGTTTTGATCAATCAATCGGATTAGATCAGAAACTGTATCAGTTATCTATTGCTATAATCATAACTGCATTGTTAGCAGTGGTGCAGGGTTTCTAAGAATGAATGGAAATGAGGAAGATGGCATCTGGGCATGGCTCAGAGTTAGACTGCTATTGCTTTCATTGCACTCCATCAGGCAAAGCAGTTAAATAGGTCAGCTCAAGTTCAAGAGCTGGGGAAAAGATTCCACCTCTTCATGGACAGAACAGAGTTCGGCTACAGGGAAGAGCGTTATTGGGGCCACCTTTGCAATAAATCTAGCACAGGAACAATCACTCATCACCTCCAATGTGCTAAGGACTTTGGGAATGAAAAGAGGGCTCAACTATTTTCTCTGATATGTAGGAGTTTACAGAGAAACACGCATTCGAAGATCATTGCCACACAGAGCAATACGATGAAATGTACACTTTGATTTACAAAACTCAATAGCATAAAGCATCTAGCTTGTTTACTTAAATTTTATGTAGCCACATTTGTGTCTTGAATCCCATTTTAATCTTTGACAGATTTAATCAATTCTAGATACCACATTAATTCTGGGTTTTTAAAATTAATTCATTGTTTACTTAGTAAGATCAGAATTGCCAACTGTCCTTTTTGTCCTGATAGTAGAGATCTAGATCTTGTCCTTGATTGCCACCTAGTAGGATCCATGGAGATGCAGTACTCCATGTGGTCTTCAAGATAAATTCACAGTTCTTTTCTCATTCAATAATGAGTCAGGGCCCAAACATAAACATATGTAACTACACTACATGTATTAGAATATGCAATATAGTGATCTGGAGACTGAAGAAGAACTAATAAGTAAAGGAGAGAATAAACTTTATTTTGCACCAGTACTTAACAAATATAGAGATATTCAAATTATCATATATTTATACACATCAGAGTGAAAGAGTATGTATTTTTAGAAATGTAAATAAAAATGAATATGAGGGGCTGGGATTACGGCTCAGCAGTGGAGCGCTTGCCTAGCACGAGTGGGACCAGGGTTCGATCCTCAGCACCACATAAAAAAATAAAGGCATTGTGTTGTGTCCATCTACACCTAAAAAATAAATATTTTTAAAAAATGAATATGAGAAGCACAGAAGTGCAAGTTGAGAGAAAATAGATCCCAGCCCTATTTCATCACTAACCATGTGCTTCCACTACGGCCACTTCCTTTCTCCAGCCTCAGTTTCACAATTTCTTTATTGAGAGGGTTAGACTAGAGGAAAGTTACAGTCCCCTTTGACATTCAATCCCACAGAGGTTAGGAATGGCTATCAGTGGCAAAAGGAGAGAGACAGAGAAAGAAACAGGATAGGAGCAATTAAGTGAAAAGAAAAGCCTAATACACTCACAGATCTCAGGAACCATGAGGCTGATTTATTAATGTAGCTGAGCTGATAGCCATGATTTGATAATAAGGATTTTCATGTATATGTTTCCCTGGATGAAGGCAAAGGTTACTAGCCAGAATACAGTAGGCCCATCATAATATGCAAAGTAATGCAGCTCATTATAGTTATTTTCAACACTGTTTTGTTCCTCAATGTTAACATTATTATCAACAACTAAATTACAGAACAAAAGTCATTTTAATGTCTCTTAATAAGAAGCATGAATGCCAAAGGGTTCCAACTTGAAATATTATATTATTATTTCATAATACAGTTAATCGTGAATCATTTCTAATAGATTTACAGTGGTTGGATGATCTGTTTAGTAATTATGGAGACTTTTTCAATAAATAAATGGTTCTTATTGACTATTTGATTGGTTTCTCAATTTTGACATTATATAGGTATTTTGAGAATTTTATGTAGTCATAATTAATAATGATTCAAATGAATTAGACAGTGATTAATAACTGATTTAATACAGTTTTAAGTAAATAAACTTTCTAGGAAATCTTGGCAGAAAAAGAAGTGGATAGGTGATATATAATATTATTAAAAATGATACGAGTTCTGTGCTTATCTCAAGCTACATAACCTATAATCTCATGTTAAAAGACATTAACCTTGAGGGTCCTTTGTAACCTTAACCTTGGAAATGGACTATTGCTCATGCTCTAGTTGTCAGTTCCTAAATCACCCTATGCATGCCTTTGAGATTGACCACTTTCAAACATTTCTAGTATGTTTTATTCATTCTGAGGCCAGTATAAACCAAGTCAAAATGGTGGGGGGGGGGGCAGAGAGGAACATACAAACTAGCTATGAAACAGTTCTTACTGACCAGTTTTGCAGAAATATTGTTTTTCAAGAATGAGAAAAGCCAAGTACTTTTTGCCATTTCTTTTCTTACGAATAGCTAATAACCTGGCAAATCAATGCAGCAGGTGTGAGAGGTCATTTAAATGCCACATGAAGGAGTGATTCTTCAAAGACAAAAGATGCAGACTCAAATTTCCTCTTTCCCCTGCCCAATAGCAACATTTTGGGAAGGGACTAGGTATCACCGTACATTTAGCAGTTGGATGAGGGTGATTAAGGGTCAAAACTTCGTGTTGTAAAGGGTACTCACCTCAAGCAATAAAACAAAACACAATACCTCAACCCCAATAAAAGTAATCTTGCTCTGATTTCGTGGACTGACTTAGGTAACCCTATTATTTGTTTTCTTGCTGTCCCACCTTCCCACACCACTGCCCCACCCTCGTTTCTCTATGGTTACTTAGGCTACTCTCTAATCTCAGGTGTTTGAGACCCTTGGCCTCTGTAAACCTGCGATAGAGTAAGATGAATAGGTATTTTTCAGTATCACAGGGTTAAGTAGAGCTGCTCCTTCAAATGGGAAAGAATGGCTGGCTAACTGGATATAGTCACACAAACTTCCTGAAAACTAAAATGGGTGTAAGTAGGTATCCCATCTTCTCCATATATCTGTTAGTATGGGAACTGCTCGTGCACAAATACATTTATTCAAAGATAACAGCTCCAAGGGGTCCATTTCTATTGCCTAATCAGACTGCCTCTATGCCCTGCATCTCCCTAAAGAACTAAAGCCATAGGGTCCCATAAAAGTTGGAGAGCTTTAAAGAGAAATGGGTTAAGTAAACTATAGTAAATCCATAGGATAGATTACAACTCAGCTATAAAAATTCATG
Source organism: Urocitellus parryii (assembly GCF_045843805.1). Classification (NCBI taxonomy): domain Eukaryota; kingdom Metazoa; phylum Chordata; class Mammalia; order Rodentia; family Sciuridae; genus Urocitellus; species Urocitellus parryii. The sequence continues at coordinate 66,948,952 of NC_135532.1, forward strand.
AGGTAGGAGAATATGCATTGCATGGAAAATAGTTACTGATAAATTGTTAAGGTTATGAAAACTCTTGACTCGATGATCGAATCTTTTTGTAAGAATTATTAGAGACTGACAGAGCTCATATTTTCTCTTATTTAAGGCATATCATCAATTGGTTCCATATTAATTAGAAAAGTAATTCTAATTTAAGAAAATATTAAATTGAGGCTAATGGGCATGTTAGAATCAAGGTAATATTATCTAGTTATGTTGTATGTTCTGTGTTTTATGTTGAATGCTACATTCACTGTAGCATTCATTCAATGCTAATGTGTTGCAATACGTTATATGACATTGTCTATTTTGCATATTATAACAGTATTATGTATTTTGTCTTGTTATACATTTTAAATGCTATGTAAAGAATGGAGTGAAATCACATTTGAGGGTTATTTCTTCCTTCTTTTCAGTCCTGCTAAATTGTTCTACCTTCAGCAGTATTATGTTTGGAGACGAGGTGTTCCCCAAAAGCTCATGTGTGAGATAATGCAGGAATGTTCAAAGGTGAAATGATTATAGTATGAGAGCTATGACTTAATTAGTGGATTAATCCACTTAATGGATTAATAATTTGAATGAATTATGGGTGGTAACTGTAGGCAGGTAAGATGTGGCTGGAAGAGGTGGGTCATAGGGGGGTGTGCCTTTGGGGTTTATATTTTGTTCCTGGCAAGCAGATGTCTTTCTCTGATTTCTGGTTGCCACGTCCTGAGTTGCTTTCCTTGGCTGTTCTGTGGCCATGATGTTCCTCCTCACCTTGGGCCCACAGCAATGGAGTTGGCTGACCATGGACTAAAACATGAGCCAGAATAAGCTTTTCCTCCTCTAGATTGTTCTTGTCAGGTATTTTGGTCACAGTGACAAAAATATGACTAAAACAAACAAGTATTACCCTTAGGGAGGAAAATGCTTAAACTTTTTAAAAGTGGATATTCTTAGGCCATCAAATAATCAAATAACCAATAGGCTTGAATTTTTCTCCTCTCCTGATTTTCTATTCTGGTGATAAAACGAGTTGGGAGGACTTTGGGAGTATAGCCTAGTCTTCTGTCTTAGAAAGACAACACTTGGAGAATCAGGAGAGTCTGGGGTGTTTTCTGCAAGGAGTCCTTACAGGGAAAGGAGAGAGGGAATAATGTATTGGTTGCAAATGTGAAATAAGTACAATGGCCCAAATCAGACGGTTTCCCTATAAATGGATCCAGGAAACGTTCCATGTTGGGTTTGGATCCAAGTCAGCCACCTCCTTGTGGGTACCATCAGCTGGTCCAGAAGTAAGTGGTCCTTGAAGGCAATCTTTTTTTGGATAGTAAAGAGGGCCACAGCTCCCTGATTTGGGCAACCAGCTCCTATCTGCTGACCATAGTGGGTTTAGTAACCTCCTTTTGAAAAGTGGTCATTTTCTCTTCTCAAAATCAAATGCAAGATCCAGTGAGAGAAGCTGAGAGTAGGACTGGTCAATACTTCTAATCTTTTAAAGACCAAGTCAACCAATGGATTCTTCTTCAGCAGACTGTTAAAAGCCAGTTGAACTTTTTTTGTGAACACTATCTTCTCACTGTCCTTTTCTCACATGACCATGAGATTTTATGATTCAACTTTTAATGGATCAAGGCAAGTTTTACAGACGGAGAGGGAATGAAGGAGAAATTTGAAGAAAGGGAAGGAATTCAGATGTGGTATTGAGCATAGGTGTAAATTTTAGAATTGGAACTATCGAGCATGAGGGTTGGTTTGGCTTTCTCTGTGCTTCACTTATTGAAGCTATTGTCAAAAAAGCCTGAGGGAAGTTTTATTTAGCTGGAGTGAGACCAGAACTATGAGTTTGACTGCCAGGCTTATACAAGACAAACACAGCTGTCTAAAAAAAAGGCTAGTTGAGCTGTCTAGGAAGGGAGAATGGGATTCAGATGTCCAGCACCAGTGGTTGAAGAAGGCAAGTGTCCAAATCCAGAGACAGCCACAGAAGTTAACCACTGGCAGATCTCCCAAAGTTTAACACCTACATGGCGCTTCTGACTTCTTTCTAGTGAAGACAATGATACAAGAATGACAAGACAGACTTGATATATACAAAATAGACTGTGGGAAGAAAATAATGGGAACAGCTGACCCAGGACTGACTGGGAGAAGGTGGCTCAGCATGTTTGGAAGCCACCAAGGAAAGTCAGAGACAGAGGATATGGCCAAGGAAATTGTGGGAGAGGAAACAAGAACAAAGTGGTTATTAGAGAATAAGAGTAAGAATAATCCAACAGAGCAAAAAAAAAACCATAATTCTTTTTCTTCTCCTTTTTTTAATATTTATTTTTTAATTATAGGCGGACACAATATCTTTATTTTATTTTCATGTGGTGCTGAGGATCGAACCCCGTGCCTCACGCATGGTAGGCGAGCTTTCTACCTCTGAGCCACAACCCCTGCGCCTTTCTTCTCCTTTAATGGAAGTCAGAGCCATGAGTGTAAGTAGGTATCCCATCTTCTCCATTTCAGAATACACGAGGAAACATATAGAAATATGTCACAAATATGACAAGTTCATCTTTGAAAAGATCTAGGAAGAGGTTGCACCTTGAACTCTGGGAAAGTTGACCCAGAGCCTCTCAATTGTGCAACCCTTGGCCACATGGGGAGAGGGAAGAATCCCTGTAGAATCCAAGGTGCTCACGGGATTAGCTTTCACATGAAATTAACAATTATTCTGGCTATGTTTTCTGTGTGAATCTTACATTTCTGTTCAGAAATTTTGTTGAAATCATGTATATTTCAGTAATACCGAGTAGTAAGGTGGGAAGTCGGGGGAAGGGGTGGAAATAACCATTATTTTAAAATATGCAACTTCTTTTCTGATGGGAATATTTAAACTGACGACTCATGGACAAAGATATTATGCAAGGACTTCTTCATAGAAATGGAAAGAAAGGAATGAGTTTTCTTTAATTATATACAAGAAGTGTTAAAAGGGCATTGAAGAATCATCACATAGCCATGAGACATGAACATTTAGAAAAAAGAGCAATAATTTAATATTCAAGTTAAATCAATTGCACACAATCATTTATTGAATACCTGCTCTATGCTAGAACTCTACTGGGTGCCAGTCATACAACACTGAGCAAAATGTGGCCTTGTACTCATGACATTGAGAGTTCATGGAAAAGACAGGCTTGTAACAGAAAAAAAAATAATTAAATGCTGAATATTATGGCAGGTTCTCTTTAAGGTTAAGAGCATTAGGTAACACTAAAGAAAAAGTGCTTTACTCATCTTCGCCTTCCAGCGATTGAAAGTTGAGTAGAATTTCAAGGGGAAAAAAGAAATTGAGTAGCTTCCATCCTGTTAATTTTGAGATACTTCTGATTTTTTTTACATCCGCCTAATGAATATGTTTTATTGGACCTAACCTGTTCAGTTTATCTATGGTTCCTGCAGCAGAAATTGAACTTCCAATTTTTTTCCTTTGTAGCCATGGAAATGTTTATTAGATAAGTTTATAAATGTTATAATAGTTTTCTATGATTTAAAAATAGTCATACAGCCTATCATTTTCCACCCACGCCCTAACCTCCAGGAATCTGAAAGAGATATTTCTTGAAACAGATGATTTTATGTCCATTTTGTAAAAATCTACAATTATTTATTCCTTATGGCTCATCCCTCATGCAGCTGAGCTGCTTCAAGTAGAGGATATATGTTCCAAGCCAGAGTTCAGGGTGAGCTTGAACCCAGCTCCTGCCTGACTTGCTGTGATTAGCAGAATGTCCTCCCAGTGTTCATCACCTCTTGTCAGAATGTTTGAAGAAACAAATGCCTTATTCTCCTGTAATTAAGTCCCTTTGAATAGTCTCTAAAACTTCCTTCTTTCTTCTGATTTCTTTTCTCCATAAACATTTAGAAGTAAATGCCATGGAAACACATAACTTTCATTATTGACAATACTCATTAAAACTTTTAGAACAACGCTGATTTCTCTGCCTAAAATTCATGATTAATAAATCCTTACAAAAGCTCTGTATGTGTGTTTTAAAAAAAGAATTAGTCTGAATAGGCCTTTAGTCTAAGAATTATAAGAATATTCTATTCCTATTATATATCTCAAGATGAGAGGATTCCTGAAAATATTAGCAGCATTAAAATATCACAGAATTTAAGATATTATCATAGCTCTTTCTTATCTTTGAGTGGAAAATGTATAATTCACAGTGTACTTTTATTAGATTTCTCTATTGTTTATTTCTTTCTCTGTTGTTTTTAGGTGAGCCATTTGATAGACCCTTATTTTCACATATTTTTATTTATATATTATTTTGAGATTGTTTTCCCTTAATCTTTTGGAATAAAAAATAATCATAATGGATTGGAACATACTAATAAAATTAATCCATGGGTCCATATCAAAACAAAAGCTTCACAAATTGAGAGAGAATGTGTTAGGGTCTGTAAACAAGTCAAGATGGCGCCTGGCATTTTGCCAGAGGGAGTGGTTTGTGAAGTAACGCCAGCGAGCCATTAAGTGTGGAGATTCCTTATTGGTTGACTGCTGTATCTAGTTTATGTTAATTAAGATAAGCTGTGTGGAATGTATATATACCCATCCTGTCCTACAATAAACGGCTCCCACTCCTGCTGTATCAATGTACACAAGTTGCTCGTCAACCCCGGTTATTTTGCCCAGCCAGCCAGGCTGCGGCAAGAATGAAAAACTTTATAGTAGAGTACTAATAAATTTGAAGGAATTAATGATAGAAAATGACCATCTGAAATAATCAGAAAATAATTGATTTAAGCAAGAGGCATCAATGTTTTCTAAGCATATTGATGACAGTCTATTGAAGAACAGGAAATTTACACAGTCTCAAAGCATATTTCCATAGATTACTTATTAATAACAAAGAGGAATAAAGATTCCTTCAAAGTTGAGATCTTTGGTGAACACTACCTTACCCAAGGGACCAAAGTCATCAGTAGTAATAGAAAAATTTTAACCTGGTGTAATAATTTCAGAAATACAGAATATCCATATGTTCAATTTATACTAACCAATCTGCACTTGATTCTTGTTCATGAGAAAACAGTTAAAAACTCAGATTGACTGATGTTTGACAGATGATATGGATTATATTCTTCAAACATATCAATGTCAAGAAAAAAAATTGAAAATCAGAGAAGCCATTTTAAATGAATGAACAATTCAATGCAATATGTGATCTTGGATCAGAACAAATACACTATAAAAGCTAGAGTTGGGACAACTGAAAAGAAAAAAAATATGGATCTTATATGAGATACTAGTTACAAAGCAATGTTAAGATCCTGAATTTGATAACTGTACTATGCATGTATAACATGATGTACTTCTTAGGAGACATACTCCAAAATATTCTGGAGTGGTAGGCCATGCCATAAGCAATTCTCTCTCAAATAGTTCAAATGGTTTTAATAATAACAACAGCATTATTATAATATGAATATACTATTTAAGCATATTCATGGAAAGAGAAAACCAGAGTTGGTAGAATATTAAAATTTGATAAATCTAGGAGAACATATGCAGATATACTTTAATATTCTTGTAAAGTTTTTAAAAGTTTTTAAAGGCTCATAGTTTTACAAAACAAAATATAATCTTTAATAGCACAAATATTTATTAGGTCTTTCCATTAAGTTTACATATTTTAGATGTTGAGAAGAAAATTTAAAAATATGGGATCAAAAGTTGATACATTGGTCTCTATGATTGTTCAAATATAGAATACCACATAAAATTAGTATTTATTAGTGACTAGGCATTTTAATAGGAAAATTTATTGTGCTTCAGTTTATTCTAATAACATTTTAAAATATCATGAAAGAAAATTGTATCTTAGTTATACATTCACTCTAAATTGTCTGAAGTTCTAAACAAACAATAAAAGTGAGTTTATTTCTTCACCAGGAATTTAAATTGTTTATTTTTTTTCAATGGAATTATCTTCAAGGCCAGGGAAGCCAAAAATCTGTTTGCATTTCTTTTTCATGCTTAGAGTGTGTTAATTTCTAAATAAATATCTCCTTCTACTGCTTTCTTCTCACATATACAGTAACTCACAATCTATTTCTCTCTCTTTCTCTCTTTCTCTCTCTCTCACACACACAAAAAGAAAGAAAGAAAGAAAAGAACACAAATACAAACTCTGCATTGAGAAAGAATTTACAGAGAGGTCAGCTCAGTAGGATTTAGAAATTAGTTAGATGGAGCACATGGATGAAATGATCTCTCACTGATGACTTATAAATACAAGGCCAGAATGACTGGGAGCATGGTGCTGCCACTCATGGGCCAGGATCCAGTTTGAAGGTAAATAGGCAGTTTGGGTTAGACCACACCAAGTTTCAGTCAGTAATGAGTCAGCCAGTAAGAAACAATGATGTACTCTAACTCCATCCATTTACCTGCCATGATTTTATTCTATTTTATTGCTGAGTAATATTCCATTGTGTATATATGCCACATTTTTTAATCCATTCATCTATTGAGGGGCATCTAGATTGGTTCCACAGTTTAGCTACTGTGAATTGTGCTGCTATAAACATTGATGTGGCTGTGTCCCTGTAGTATGCTGTTTTTAAGTCCTGCTAAGTGAAGTTAGCCAATCTCAAAATAACAAATGTCAAATGTTTTCTGTGATATAAGGAGGCTGATTCACAGTGGGGTAGGGAGGGGGAGCCTGGGAGGAATGTATGAACTCTAAATAGGGCAGAGGGGTGAGAGGAGAAGGGAGGGGGTATGGGGTTAAAAATAACAGTGGAATGTGATGAACATTCTTATCCAAAGTACATGTATGAAGTCACAAATTGGTGTGAACATACTTTGTATACAACCAGAGATATGAAAAATTGTACTCTAAATGTGTAATAAGAATTGTAATGCATTCTGCTGTCATATATAAATTTAAAAATTAATAAAAATATACTCCCCCAAAAGAAACAATGATGTGAAGCAAAGGATTTACGCTAATGAGGTGAACTTAAGAATTTTGTTATGGACATGATTGTTGGTCTGTGGTAACCAGAGTTAGATTCACCATTAAGCTAATGAAGTTAAAAGTCAGGGCCTATCGCTTGCTTGCCAGAACATTTAAGGCACTCTCGTAAAGTATTCCATGTCAGTCAGTGTCAGGAGACAGAAATTATACTGGATTTTTTTCTAGAAAGAACATTTGATATAAAAATATTGGGTATTAGATCAAATGGTGCTGGATCAATTGATTATACTTACGATAAAAACTATTTCTCTGTTCTCCCATTGTACCATGAATAAAACTAACTACAAATAGATGATAGTCCTAAATTTAAAAACTGAAATAATAAAACTTATAGAAGAAAACAAGATCAAATCGTTGTGACTTTGGGATAGTAAAAAGATTTACTGTGTCTGAACTAAAAAATAAATTTGATAAACTAGACTTCTTCAAAGTTAAAAACGTTTGCTCCTATACAAAGTACACAAAGGAATACAATAACACTAAAGAGCAATACACCACCATAAAACGCAACCATGAGGATGAATCTCAGATGCATTATGCAAAGCAAAAGAAGCCAGATTCAAAGCCTGTAAACTATATAGTATTATTTCAAAATAAAGAAAGACTCTCAAGAAAAATAAAAAGACAATGAAACACCTATTAATAGTGAATATATAAAAGTACCAATAATAAGAAAACAAACAACCTAGTATTTAAAATACAGGAAAATATTTAAACAACTACTTCATCAAAAAGCTATAAGGATGGAAAATAATCATGAAAAAGATGTTCTACATCATTAGCCACAAGGAAAAGCAAATGAAACCCACAGTGAGATATTACCATATATCTAGAAGAACAACAATGAAACAGAAATGAGAGCACCAAATGCTGTTGTACAGGTAGTGTAACTAGAACCCTTAATACATTCTGGGTAGAATGGAGTATGATACAGTCACTTTGGAAAAACAATATGGTAGTTTCCTACAAAATTAAATGTTCATTTACTATGTGACTCAGCAAACTTATATATAGGTATTCATCCCCCAAACCAAAAATTTATTTTCACACAAAAACCCGTATGTGAATATTTATAGTGACTTTGTCTATAATCACCAAAAATTGGAAGTGACCCAAAAGTCTTTCAACTGGTCAGTGATAAATAAACAATATTACAATATTATTGCTCCATAAAAGAATAATACTCTACAATAAAGAGCAATACTCTACTGTTAAATGCAACCATGAGGATGAATCTCAAACACATTCTGCAAAGGAAAGAGAAGCCAGATTCAAAGCCAGATTCATTATAATATGCTAAATAATGTTATGACAGTCTGAAAGTGACAAATTTGTATTAACAGAAAATAGATCAGTGGTTACCAGTATGGTAGAGGAATTTGTTGACTTCAAGGAATATTTGGGGGCCATGAAAACACTTCATAAGTGATGAAACTTCTCAAATATTTATTTTGGTGATTGTTAACATGATCGCGTATACTTATCCAAACTAAAAGCAAAAAGTCTAAAAGAATAGGTGAATTTTACCATATGTAAATTTACCTTGATAAATTTTAGATAAAAGGGAATGCAAAATATCATGAAAGTTTTTTTTAATGTTTCTTTTTTTTATTGTTGGTTGTTCAAAACATCACATAGTTCTTGACATATCATAATTCACATTTTGATTCAAGTGGGTTATGAACTCCCATTTTTACCCCGTATACAGATTGCAGAATCACATCAGTTACACTTCCATTGATTTACATATTGCCATACTAGTGTCTGTTGTATTCTGCTGCCTTTCCTATCATGAAAGTTTTTTATTGGTGCATATTAATTATACAGAGTGGTGGGTTTCATTGTGCCATATTGGTACATATATATAACATAATTTGAGTAATTTCACTTCCCAATACCTCCCCTTACCCTACCTTTCTGCCTTCCTCTGGTCCTCTTCTTCTGTCTTATTGGTCTCCTGTCTATTTTTATGATATCCTCTTCTTTTCTCTCACTAGCTGAACATATGAGAGAAAACAAACAATACTTCTCTTTCTGAGTCTGACTCACATCACTTAACTTGATGCTCTCCTATTCCATCCTTTTTCCTGTAAATGTCAGAACATTTTCTTCTCTATGACTGAATAAAACCCCACTGTGTTTATCCACATTTTCTTTATCCATTCATTTGTCAACAGACACCTAGGCTGATTCCGTAACCTGTCTATCGGACATGCATGTATTTCTAAGGTTTTTCTAGCACCTTTTATTAAAGAGGCTGTCTTTTCTCCCCCATGTATTTTTAGCACTTTTGTCAAGAATCAGATGACTATGCCTACGTGGGTTTGTGTCTGTGTCTTCTATTCTATTGCAGTGGTTAACCTGTTTGTTTTTATCCCAGTACCAGTACGTTTTTTGTTAATATGGTTCATTAGTATAATTTGAAGTCTGGTATTGTAATACCTTCAAATTTGCTCTTTTTGCTTAGCATTGCTTTGGCTATTCTGGGCCTTTTATTCTCCCATAAGAATTTTAGGATTTTTTTTCTAGTTCTTTTAATAATATCATTGATATTTTGTTAGGGGTTGCATTGAATCTATAGATCATTCTTTGTAATTGGGACATATAATTCGGCCCCTCCATGAACAAGGGTGGGATTTCCATCTTCTAATGCCTTCTCCAATTTCTTTATTCAGCATTCTGTAATGTTTCTTTTATTTCCCTCCCAGGGTTATACATATTGCTATATATTTTATTTTTAAAACTATTTTGAATTAAATTATTTACCTTATTTCTTTCCCAGGAGATTCATATATATATATACTACTGATTTTGTATGTTGGTTTTGCATCCTACTTTGATAAATTTATCACCTCTGGAAGTCTCTGGCTCTCAGAAGACCAAGGTTTTCTAAATATAGGGTCATATCATCTGCAAACAGGGACAATTTGACTTCCTGTTTTCCTTTTTGTATCCTTTCTATTTCTTCCTTTTGCCCAATTGTGGTGACTAAAATATCAAATACTATATTGAATAGGAAGGACAGGAGTGTACATCTTAGTTCTGTTCATGATTTTATAAGAAATGCTTTCAGTTTTTTCCCCATGAAGTGGGAAACTGACTTTGGGTTTGTCATGTATAGCCTTTATGATGTTGAGATAAATTCCTTCTACCCTAATTTGTTGTTGTTGTTGTTAATCATGCAGAGATGTTAAATTTTGTCAGAGTTTTTTTCCCTGAATCTATTGAGATGATCATATTTGATTTTCATCCTTGGATCTATTTATGTGGTGCATTACAATTATTAATTTGCCTCTGTTGGTCCATCCTTTCATCACTGGGATGAAACCAATTTGATCATGGTGTATGGTTTTTAATGTGCTGTTTAATTTAATTTGCTAATATTTGTTAAGGATTTTTGCCAATGTGCTTATTAGGGGTATTAGTGAGTAATTTTTTTTTCCTTAAAAAGTGTTCTTTCTGATTTTGGTATTAGGGTAATAATGGCTTCGTAGAACGAGTTTGGAAGTGTGCCCTCCATTCCTACGTCATGGAATAATTTGAAAAGCATTGTCATTAGTTCTTCTTTAAAGATATAACAGAATTCAGCTGTGAATCCACCTGGTCCAGAGCTTTTTCTGTTGGGAAGGTGTATGTTACTGCTTTAATCTTATTGCTTATTTTAGGTTTCCTATATACTCTTGGTTCAGTTTTTGGTAGGTTGTATGTCTAGAAATTTATCTATTTCTTTTATCCTTTCTAACTTATTGGAATTTAAGTGTTCAAACTGGTCCCTAGTGATACTCTGGGTTTCTGTTGTGTTTGCTGGAATATTTCCATTTTCATATCTAATTTTTTAAATTTCAGTCTTCTCTTTCTTTCGGTAGTTTAGCTGAGGGTTTATCAATCTTATTTATCTTTTCAAAGAACTAGCTCTATATTTCATTCATTTTTTGTATTGTCCTTTTAGTTTCTATTTTACTAATTTCAGTTCTGAGCTTTGTTCTTTCCTTCTAGCTTTAGTATTGGCTGACCTCCTTTTTCTCTAGGGCTGTAAGCTAGATTATTAGGTTATTTACTTGAGATTTTCTCTCTCTCTCCCTCCTCCCCCCCCACCCCATTTGGGCCTTCATAGCTATAAACTTCCATCCTAGAACAACCTTTTCTATATCCCAGAGATTTTGTTATGTTTGTTTCAATTTTTATTTAATTCTAGGAATTTTAAAATTTCTCCTTGATTCTTCACTGACTCAATCATCATTCAAAAATCCCTTATTAAATCTCCATGCAATTGTAAAAGTTATGTAGTTTTTCTTGCTGTTGATTTCTAATTTTATTCCTTTATGATATAAAAAGATTCAAGAGATAATTTCATTTTTTTTATTTGCTGAAACTTTTTTATTTGCTGGTGGAGCAGGGTGAGGGATGCTTGGCGGTTTTCAGATCTCAGCAACCTCACTACACAAGTTCCTCAGCCAGCCCAGTTCCAGGGTGTTTCTAGATGATTATATTTTTCTTTTTTCCTAGAGGGATGAAGCTGTAGGGATTTAAACCATTTCATGGCTGCAAGCTTAGGCATGATTTTTGCAAAATGACTCTCTGCCACAGTTCTCCAACAATAAATGGAAAAAAGCAGGGCATTTCTCACACACCAGGTCTCTGTAGCTCCTGCCCCAGCTTAACTCAAGCTGACTTTCTTTTCTACTGCTGTTTCTGAAATTAGCTTGTCAGTTTTTCCTCCTTTTTTTCTCCCTTTCCACCCCACCTCAAAGGCCTGTTCAGATGCTGCTGCAAGTTCCAGGCTAATAATTTTTTCCTGTTTTTTGTTGTTGTTGTTGTTGTTGTTGTTCCAGTAACCAGAACCAAATATTTTCAAGTCTCTGAGCATCTAATATCGAATCTCATTGCACTCCCTCTGCCACCCACCTTACTGAACAGCTATTGATTATAAATTATGGAGGAGCTGAGATCTGGAGCCTGCCTCCCCTCTACCTTCTTGATTCTCTGCCAGTGGCAGACTGCAAAAACAAAGGGAAATGTTGGGAGTTGTTAAAATTTAGAACTCCTCAGAGCTGAGACTCAAATCTTTGAGGTGGGCACAGCAGCAGATACCCTAAAATCATGGGATGACATTCGCTATAGAATTATAGGAAAAACTTAACATTGGAATCAACTGTTACTCTTGAATGAACTTCTGCTGCCTAAATGAAGGAGCCCTGCTAGGATGATGATGTTGGGAGCAAGAGGAAAATTGAAGGAGCTCTCCTCCATACTTTCTCCAGTCTTCCCTACATGAGTATCATGGGCTCAGAGTAGAGGTCAGGATGAGAAACCCAAAAGGAGGAGTGGTGATGTTAACTTGCCATGGAACAAGGATCAGTAATGACCTCCTCTTATCAGGAAGCTATATGTGTTTTTCCTATCAAAAGTCTTTTTCTAATTAGGAAAAAAAATGTTCTTATGATGGCCTAGAGGTATTTGTGGGAAAGTTAGTCTCCCATGACACAAGTATCTGTGTCAGAATAGAGACAACATGATCATTCATTGGATGTCTTATTGAACTCAGGGGCACTCAACTAGCTTTTTGTTTTTGAGAAAATTAATGTCAAATTGGAAAGGCATCAAGAAAATGCTGTTATATAATGCTCCAGTCTGTGCTCCGAGCTATTCCATGGTTCAGTCAGGGAGTGGCCTGGGTGATACTCACAGGCAACTTTTCAAAGGGTGATGCTCTTATTGAGCATGCTCAACACCTTGGGAACTAACTGTAGACCCACAGTGATCTCATGAGCTAAAGAATTAATAGATGAGGTTGACATAGGATATTGCTACATAATATACCCGACGAAGGAGACTTTGCACAAGTTCAAATAGGCAAAGCCTTGACAAAATATGGGCTTGGTGAGAAAGTAAAACACAGGGAGTGGGAAGCTTGTTTCAAGTCTGTCTCCCTATCACCAGTGTTAAAACAAGCATCACATTCATGTATTGAACAGCAAACTTAAACCATGAGGTCGTCTAGCCATTATCTTGGGGAAAATCAGACCATTATTAGCATATACTGAACAAATTAATGAGGGTTGTAGTGAATACAAAAAAAAAAAAACAGATTCAGAGAACAGCTACAAAGACTCTAATTGAATATTACACCTGAAGAAAATATCAAAAAGAACAAGTCTTATTGTTTTACCAAAAAATTAAAAAAATAAAAAGTAAAATTTAGGAGAAATTTAATAGTCATTCAACATTCAATAGGAAACGTGTTGTCAAGGAATGCAATATGTAGTTCTTTTGCTCTATGGCTGACAAAAATCAAAGAAAATTGGTTTAAATTATAATAGCCTGAGAGATATTTATAATTACCTCTCTACTCAGTCAAATTTGAAAAATATTTACTTTCTATTCATAAAGAGCAATTATTTCTGCGTAATAAATATGTTAAACGAATGCCTTGGTCATATTATTCATCTTTTTTTAAAGTCCAAGTCCTGTCATATTAATATTTAACACAATACCACATGTAATTAAGCACTTAATATGACCTTTGGATGTCAAAATAAACAATAAAGATTTTCCTGTCTGATAGCTGGTGAACATAGGCTAGATATGGCCAATTTCTTCATTCTCAGAAGCAATTCGCTATTTTTTCCTTAAGAAACTTTCAGCTTCCTTGGATATTGATTTACAGAAAGAAGCTCAATTGAAAATTAGCTCCCCTGTGAATGTGTCTGCTTGTATGATAAAGTACCTTGAACACAACACTTTTGTCATTTTTTTAAAGTGGTCATAGTTTATTATGCAAATTCATCTTTCAGAATCTAAATTACACCAAAGTCTAACATCCTTGTGTACGATAGACATTAATTGTTGTTTATGATGTGTCCATTGTAAGTGTAATGCAACTAATTTACAAAGTTGTATATTTTGCCAAATTAAATGCTTTTTAAAGATGTGTTGGTGTAACAATTTTTTTTTTTTTGTAGGGAGGATACTGGGGATTAAACTCAGGGGCATTCAACCACTGAGTCATATCCCTAGCCCTATTTTGTATTTTATTTGGAGAGAGGGTCTGAGAGGGTCTTAGTGCCTTGTTTTTGCTGAGGCAGGCTTTGAACTTGCAATCCTCCTGCCTCAGCCTCCCAAGCTGCTGGGCTGTAAGGATTCTTAATGCATGAGCTATAGCAGGAAGGTTTTTCCTGGTGATCTTGAAGAAGGGAATGGATTCTCAAGGTCTACAACAGAGCTTAAGAAAACACAGGCTGTTGATGGGGAGATACAATGTGGAATGTTTTCAGTTTTGTGGTTTTACAGTGCTATTATTACTTAAAATGTATTTAGTGGAGATGACTGGCGATTCAACAGAGTAACAGATTAAGGTAGATAGATGATGGACTAATAGATAGATGAATAGACGGTAGTAGATAGAAAGATTTTAGAGATCTTCCTTATCCCAATCTTTCATGTTACTGACAAGTAAAAAGGTGAAGTCTAGAGTCATCAGATTGCTATTAAGCCCAAGCTAGTCTTCAGAATATTTCATTCGTATTTGTACTACACAGGTTTCTTTTGCTGATTTATCATCTTCTGTGGGTAGACACTATCTTCTAATAATGCAAGGAAGTACAGATTCATTACTTTCTTTGTAATTTGCATCTTTTAGCCAAGGCAAAAGAATTTCTTGAGATGATAATACAATTCTAGTCTTAGGGTTTACTACTAAATTTCAATCCACAGAGCACGGCACCTTTGAAAATTTATAAGGGAGATTCTAACAGTTTTAACTTACTAACCACCGAATTTCTGCTATAAAGTCATCCATGTAAAGGACATGGTTCATTTATTTACAATGGTATCATATTGACCTTAAATTAACTTTTCATACAATTTAACAAGATGCAACAATACAATGGCTATGATTTATTTGTAATATATATGACATAATCATAAAAACATCAGGTCATCCAGAGCCAGCATTTTGCCTCATATCATTTTTTAATTATTTTTCATTTTATAAAAAGTGGTCAAAATAATTTTAGATGCATAGAGTGTAGCGTATCTAATAGTTAAAATCTTCTTAACCATTTCTTGTTACAAACACCAATTTATTAAGTAACAAACCAGGAAGCTCATTAATGCAAAACCATTAATTTTCTTCCTCTAATATTGTTATGAGAGATTCCATTCTAATTTCAAGTGTGAGTGGTTGATGTAAGAGTGCAATTTTTATTTCAGTGGTTAAAGAATGATTACATTTTGTTTCTGTCAAATATTCTCAAGGCTTCATAATTTTTGGACTGTTGCTTTGAATTCTTTTAATAATAATAATGCTCCAACAAATTACTGACTTTCGTAATGCATCCGACCTGCGTGGTTGAGGTGTAAGGATTGGGAAAGGAATAAAGCACATACTTTGTCCTCAGGTACTTGTCCTCACATCTAAACAGAGGTAAACACAGACTCAAATAAGCACTCACAGGTCCTACAAACACAATGATTGAAGTAGGACATTTATTACACAAGATATTTGGGGTCATATAAAAGGTATCATTCCATGTGTCCTGTTGACCTACTGGCCAGCTGGTCTTCACCCTTTGATTCCTCTAACAAACATTTTTTTTAACTTCTGCCCCATGTAGTGCTGCTACCATATGCACCCATTTATTTATTTTCTAGTCAGTACCTCACATATATCTGGGACTTTTCAAGTACTCAATGAACTTTGCCTAGTGAATCATCTTAATTAACTTACTGTGACCCAGAAGTAGGCTCTCAACCATTCCGGTCATAAATTTGGTAGAATTCTTGATTAAGAAGTATTTCTTACAAAACCATACTCATCAGAATATGAAGTATATCACAAAATAATAGGAAATATTGATGAATATTCCCTTTTTGCATCTTCAGACTACCTGATGGCCCCTTTCACTCGTACGTAGGGCAAAAAGTAGAGAACAAACATGTTGACATTATCTAACTTCTGAGTTTGAATGAAACACCATTTCTTGGTAGCCAGGTCCCCAGGCAGTGAACAAAGTAAACAATTTACCAAACTATATACCTCCCTTTCCCCCTGACTCCCCACTCCATGGTCTATACACACTTGACTGGTAAGTTGGACAGTATGAGAGCTGGGGACATAAGGAGAGGGAGAGTGACTCATTATGTCCCTAACTCTCCTTATTATGAATTTCCTCCTTGGGAAACTCTACACAGAGTCAGTGGGATGCATTTCTTCCCAAGCAGGAGGTAATTTTAAACATGTGGCTCCTTCTTTCCTGGTGTTTGCTTCTTGAGCAGACCTCCTGATCCAGCCAGAACAGTCTTGCAATACTGAAGGACACCAGAAAGAAGGTTGAGAGACAGAGACAGTTGGAAAGAGGCAAAAACTATCCCACATGTGCAAGGTAGGAATCCTCAAGTTTGCTATTGCCATAGATAAAGTAGGGGGCAGGTGCTAGCTGAGAGCATAAATTTGTTGCCAACAGGAAAACATGCACAGTAAACCTACGGATGAATAGAAAGCTTACTAGTTGGCAGGTGGGGAGAGATGTGGAGGAGGAAAAGCCTTGGTCATGTCTTCTTAAGATTATCGGCAGCCATTATGAAGTCAAACAACAAGTGCTGGCAAGGATGTGGGGAAAAGGGTACACTTGTACATTGTTGGTGGGACTGAAAGTTGGTGCAGCCAATTTGGAAAGCAGTATGGAGATTTCTTGGAAAGCTGGGAATGGAACCACCATTTGACCCAGCTATTCCCCTTCTGGGTCTATTCCCTAAAGACCTAAAAAGAGCATGCTACAGGGACACTGCTACATCGATGTTCATAGCAGCACAATTCACAATAGCAAGACTGTGGAAGCAACCTAGATGCCCTTCAATAGACGAATGGATATAAAAAATGTAGCATTTATACACAATGGAGTATTAAATTCTATGATTTTGTTATTTTTTAATTACTCTGCATTAAAAAATAACAAAATCATAGAATTTGGAGGGAAATGGATGGCATTAGAGCAGATTATGCTAAGTGAAGCTAGCCAATCCCTAAAAAACAAATGCCAAATATCTTCTTTGATATAAGGAGAGTAACTAAGAACAGAGTACAAGACTAACATTAAACAGGGATGAGAGGTGGGAAGGAAAGGGAGAGAGAAGGGAAATTGCATGGAAATGGAAGGAGACCCTCAGGGTTATACAAAATTACATACAAGAGGAAGTGAGGGGAAAGGGAAAAATAATACAAGGGGGAGAAATGAATTACAGTAGAGAGGGTAGAGAGAGAAGAGGGGAGGGGAGGGGAGGGGAGGGGGATAGTAGAGGATAGGAAAGGCAACAGAATACAACAGACATGAGTATGACAATATGTAAATCAATGGAAGTGTAACTGATGTGATTCTGCAATCTGTATACGGGGTAAAAATGGGAGTTCATAACCCACTTGAATCAAAGTGTGAAATATGATATATCAAGAACTATGTAATGTTTTGAACAACCAATAAAAAAAGAAAAAAAAAAAGATTATCGTCTCCAGTTAGTTACTGAGGAGGCTAAGTTGAAGGTCCTGAGTATCAAAAGTATCTCACATGACAGCCACAGTGGGCTCCATTCATACTAAAAGGCTCCATCCACTAAAGCCCTAGCAATGGGGCATTGCCAGAGCCCTGAGACAGTGCTGGGCTTTGGTCTTGCTCCTCTTCTGAAAGTTCCTTCTTAGAGCTGTGTGAAGTTATGCAAGCACACCCTGCAACTCAGAGGAAGCAGCTTTACAATGCACAGTGCTACAATCCTAATGCCTGGTGGTGAGTGGAATATGTCTGAATATACCATTAACTGAAATGGCAGAGAGAGAGAGAGATTAGCTTGTCCAAGCAGATGGGAGTGGGGTTCTTAGGAGTCAAGAAAGCATGTCAGGTGCAAAATAAAGCAAAACCCTTGTTTGCAAACATGTGATTTGTGAAAGAAAAATTTATACTTGTTACATGCTGAAGGAATATTCATTGCTTCTCTTTTGAAGTAGGTGGGAATTAACTATTTGGAAAACATAAAGTGAACAGAGTGACAGTTCCTCAATTCTAAGGGAGGAATACCCAAGATAAAAATTAAGACTAACTAGAGAGGAACATGCAGCAATAAATATAAAAGTATAAAATACTATTTTCTATTGTAGGCTTCCACACTAAATTCTCTCTCCAGCTCACTGAACTCTCTGAAATGAATGCCAAAGGCTGATTCTCCCGCCCTTCCAGATGCCCCTCTCCTCTGCAACCTATGCACAACAAGCATTGTGAATAGCCACTGTGAAAAGAGAAACAAAAATGGAGATTCACCACCCAGGATTTGAAGGATATCTGTATGGCCAGTGTTTCTTCTAGGAGTGATTTGAGACATAGTGACAGGCCAGGGAAGACCAAGAAGGAAGTCCATCAAAGATGGTAGAGAGGTATCCTTATGATTCAGGTAATGGGAATTCTTGCTTGAGAGTTCTAGAGAGCTGACTGTGTGCCAAGCTACCTTCATGTTGCCCCGAAAGCCAGCAGATGGGGAGGCATCTTTACTTTTCTTCCTCTCTCTAGGGGACATTGGTTCTCAAAATGTGATCTCTAGACCAACCGCCTCAGCATTGCGTGGAATCTTGTTAGAAATGGACCTTGTTGGGCCCAATTCCAGTTCTTTGAACCCGGAACTCTGGATTGAAATCTAATAATCTGGCTTAACAAACCCTGCAGGTGATTCTGATAACCTGAGAATCACTATTCTAAAATATGGAGGGTATTAGTGATGAAGCCTGTCTTAAATACTTCACTCTCATCTTTAGCATTTTCTTCTAAGCTCCTGAAACTCTTTTCTGCAAAGTTTTTGGTGCTTTCATGAGGTCATCAGGAAGTGCCATGGTTTTGTCTGACTATGTTCAAACAAGAATAAGGACTTATACGACTGGAAGTGTGGGTCAGTGGTAAATCACATGCTTCACATGCTTAGAGTCTGGCTTCAATCCCCAGCACCAAAACAACAACAACAACAACAACAAAAAAGCCAGGACTCATTCTTCAGTTTCAAATGCTTCTAAACAGTTTGTGGACCAAAACATCAAGAGATTGCAGTTACCTAGTCATGATACCAGGGATGACAAGAAGCAGGAGTCATGAAAACCACACCACACATGATACCTGGCCTAAAGATAGCATATTGAGATGTTCAAAGACAACAGATACAAAAAGAGGAAAATATATTGGAAATGATCAAATATGGCAAACCGTAAGAACAGTGGATTAATTTAAAATTATAATTAATATAATCAAGATAGCCTTGAGAAAGCAAAGTAGATGCTCATGGGACAAAATGGGACTTATGGGAAGAAACAAGGACATGAATTAACTCTAAAGCAACATCCAAAATGTTTGGTTGCTGGTTCCCATGACTATGGATCCTGAGGCCTGTGATAGGCAAGGCTATGACTGGGAAGTTTAGGGTTCAATGGTAGGAATTAGGATTCATTCAGGTCAGTGTACAATTAGGGGAGGAACAAAACAGATTTTGGGAATGCTGGGAATGGATGTCATCCAAGAAAGGAAAGAAGAAAGTCATTCAGAGGCACACAACAATATTACTGCCTCACAATTTTGCCCTTCGCTGGGTCCAATCAGCCTCACCCAGACCCAGATGAACGGGAGCTACGGTTAACATGCTTTTATCCTCCTTGTGCGAAGACTTACGTATTTCAACTGGGATTTTGGGCATAATCATAGATACTGGAAGTGAGGGCAGCAGTGCTTTAGATTATGGGTCTTTTGAAATTGGAAATGGGGGTCAAGAAAGTGTCACCTCAGAACAAGTTTGAATCTCTGACCCAAGAACCAAAGCTATCTTTCCTAAGTATATGACTTCAGCTTAGGCGATCAGTATCTGTCCCTTTATCCTTTCATGGGTCACATCATACAGGGCATGCAGGGACTAATTTTCTACTTGATCACTCGTAGGAGGTTTTTGAGGCATGTTTATCACAAGTTCAGATCTCCTGGTTGTTAGCTTCTGAGGAAGCCTAACATTTTTTTTTTTAACTTGAAGGTCATTAGCTCCATGATAAATCCAACCTTTTATACTCCAGCTAACTACACATATTAAAATACACACAATATTTCTTTCAGGAGAACTTAAGAATAAATGCTGCAAATTTTTATTAAATGATTTCTTGAAATGTTTTAATTATGTAAGATGATATAAATTATTTTAGTTGAATAAATAAGATCAATTAAACCTGTGGTTGACTTAAAATAGGAATTATATTTGATATGCTTTGTGTTTCTCTAAGAATGAATCCGATGGTATCCTAGGGTCAATTAAGTATAACTACACTGGCAAGGCAAAATTGGGCCCATATAGAATATATTAGAAGATTAAGCACATTATTCCAAATGAAATCTCTCAATAACTAGTTATTTAGAAGCAACATTTTACTGTTGAAAAAAATAAATAGTTGTGATTCTTAATCGGTTGTTCATGATTATCCAATTTATCTTTCAGGTCAAGTCAGCATCTCTAGTCCAGTGTTCTATGACATATTCAGTGAACTCTCAAGCAAGAATTCCCATTACCTGAATCATAAGGATACCTCTCTACCATCTTTGATGGACTTCCTTCTTGGTCCTCCCTGGCCTGTCACTATGACTCAAATCACTCCTAGAAGAAACACTGGCCATGCAGATATCCTTCAAATCCTGGGTGGCGAATCTCCATTTTTGTTTCTCTTTTCACAGTGGCTATTCACAATGCTTGTTGTGCATAGGTTGCAGAGGAGAGGGGCATCTGGAAGGGCGGGAGAGTCAGCCTTTGGCATTCATTTCAGAGAGTTCAGTGAGCTGGAGAGAGAATTTAGTGTGGAAGCCTACAATAGAAAATAGTATTTTTTGCTTTTATACTGCTGCATGTTCCTCTCTAGTTAATCTTAATTTTTATCTTGGTTGGATTGATAGATGCCAGATAGTCCCTCTTTGCTTTCAGGAATGGCTTGGCCTTGGTGGAGTATCTCCCCTGGAAACCTGTATCCCCATTTCAGTTTTCCCCATTCTCCTTCCATTTTTAGCTTGTACATATATCCTCAGGTGAATTTTTATTTCATCCAATTTCAGTAGAAGTCCCCCTTTTCTTGAAAGAGATCAAGCAGATATAAAAATCGGCTAAGTGAAACCCATTTGATTCCCAGCAGGAAGCTGACTTCAGAGAAGCTGCTCACCTCCCCAAAATTCTGGCAAGGAGGTGGAGCAGGAGAGGGGAAAAAAATAAGGTTCTCATCTACTACCCCTGACCTAAGCACATTACTTCATCCTTCTAAGTCTCTATTTCTTTATTTGTTTAATTAAGTTTCCGAGTTCATGAACCGTCAGGTCAAATAAAGCTCTCTATACTCTTGATAGAGCATTGAGCAAATCATTCAGAAACACTGGATTTTGAGGTAGCACTAGTACTTGTAAATACTTTGAATTGTCTCTCAAGAAGTGATATGTTTTGTATGAAAGCTGTGTTTGGATAATTGTTAGACTCTGGAAGAGATGATTCGTGGCCTGCCAAAGATTTGTGCCACCATTCCAATTTATAGAAACATGATTGGGAGATGTCTTCCTAGCTCCTCTTCTATCTGTGTGGACTACTTACATAGCTTATCAATAAAATGAAAGTAATGACACGGTTACAATCAATGACTGTAAGTAATGTGCCATCTCCCTGGCCTTGGTGTTAAGTTCTCTTTCAACTGTCTTTCCCATCTATCAGCTAGGTATTCATGTTCAGGTGGCCATAAGCATGTGGATGATGGTAGAAGTGAAGGATAAGAGTCTCTGAGTTTCCATTTCAAAAAAACAAAAGAAAATTAGCATGATTAACATTATCTCCATTAAAAATACAGTGTTTGAAATCTAGTGGTTGTGCAGTTAATTCAGAATGAGTTTATGTAAGCATGTATGTAATGCAAATGTGCAAGGCCTTGTGTCATATGCTATAGATGAAACAGGAAGCAAATCTCATAGTAAACAAAAAGTTTGTAAATGTTAAAAGGATAATATTAGGAAGGATAATATTAGGATAATATTAGGAACCATATTAACACATGGTAGGGACACTGAACACAGACTGAGGGAAAGGATCTAAGAATAAGGAAGTGACCTCCAAAACTGATATGCAGAGGTGGAGAAGTTAGCTTAGTGAAGAGAATTTGCATGAAGGAAGGTTAGGAGGGCTCAGAGCTCCAAAGAACTTCCCATGTAAGTTCACCTGCCATGGGACCTGTCCTAGTCCATCACTAGGATCCAAAGCCAAACTGAACACCCTGGATGGATAGAAACAGCAGAGGCCACCAGTCACTGCATCCAGATCCCCATGAACAAGGGCTGTCATAGGAGGGACAGTGTGTAGGGAAAGTTCCACCAAAGGGCACTAACAAATCCTCCAAGGTATGAGTCACAGTCAATACAAAGGTGTCCTTGTGCACACAAAGAGATCCCCATCAAAGAGGTGGAAACTGGAAAAGGCAAGAACTACATGGGCAGGATCCTAGAGATTGTTTACCCGGCAGCAGGACCACAGCTACTTCTTGAGTCTTTTGAACAGGAATTTAGTGTGAGGCAGAGACTTGAGACGGCAAATCAGAAAAGGAGCAACCAAAGTGGAAACCTAGGACTAGTAACTATGATACATGGGGATGACTCCAACTGCAACTGGGGAGAAAAGAGCAAGCCACTAAGGCACAGAACAACACAAGAATGGTACTATGGGCTAGAGGTGGAGTCAAGTGACCTACTACTGTCAAATGCCATCTGATGGGGCATGGCAGGGATTGAGATGTTGAAATGATGCCCGTCTCTGGAAGGTTCAGAGTCTTCCTGAAGGGAGAGGAAGTAGAGGCACAGGGAATGGGAGATACTAGAAATGATGGAACCAGGAGTCTCTAGCTTTTGTACTGAGGTTGGTGGAGAGTTTTGTCTCTAATTCATTTCTGCATGGGATTGGGTAAGACCTTTAGGCTGTTACCTCTTTGGAGAGCAAGACTGATTTTTTTTTCCATCTATGTATTTCTAGCAATTTACATGGTTCTGGACACAAAGAAAATGCTTAATAATATAAATACAACACATGAATATGAAATTAGCAATGAGAGTACTCAACAATAGTATGTTTTACTTAAGTTCAGTGTTTTTGAAAATGTGACCCTTATACAAGCAACATCATCATCATTATCACCATCATCATCATCTAAGAACTTACATACTAATTCTGGGTCCTCTTTCAGATCCATGGAACATGGACCAGGAACAAACCATACTGTGCTATAACAAGCCTTCCAGATGATTCTGTAGTACCACTACAATTTTAAAACCAGTGTATTTGTTCATGAAATGCTTTTTTTCTAAGACTGTCCAGATTTAAAAACTTCACAAAGCAGCTCAGATTCTGAGTTTTTTCTTTTAAAGTAAAAGCCTATTGAATTTGATAAGGAATTTC
Organism: Urocitellus parryii; assembly: GCF_045843805.1. Taxonomy (NCBI): domain Eukaryota; kingdom Metazoa; phylum Chordata; class Mammalia; order Rodentia; family Sciuridae; genus Urocitellus; species Urocitellus parryii. The sequence continues at coordinate 66,972,483 of NC_135532.1, forward strand.
CTTAGATATTTTATAACTATTGTTATTTGGTGGGCAGTATGTAAAGATTCCATGCATTCATGAATACTGTTATTTTGAATACTCCTTCCAAGAGTCCTGGATTTTATAACTTTCCCAGAGATATCCTGCCATTGTTTCACATACAGGATTTCCAATAGTGTTGGGTGAAGTTCAGGGAGCAGGTCAATTGCAGGATGCAGTGTCGAATTGCAAAGGTGAAGGCCACTGCTACATTCTTTCTTGCTTCCTGCTTCAAGCATATGGCTGCATGTGACCTGCACCTGGAGGCTTGTGAGGTCACTCATACATCAATCATAAAATTGATGTTTGAGTCACTTTTCACCACTGTTTGAAGAGATTGTTGCCATCCAGGAAGATTACTGTACCTTTTTATTTTCAATTTTATCTAATAGACTCAGTTAAATTACCAAGTAGTCTATTTATCTAATAGACTAATTTTTAAGATTAGCTAAGACAATCTTATCTGAGACTTAAGGTTTCAATTTAATGGGAACCAAAAGTCATTCTGAGCTGACTTTATGACAGCTAATCAATACCTTTAATGGGATGCTTCATGATGTCATCATTTCCTTGAAATAAATGTCCTAGAGTAATATGGTAGTGTCTAATGTGACCAAAGCATTCTTAAAATACAGTGGTTTAGAAGGTTTGAATGTTATTGTTTTGCTTTTCTTGTACCTGTTAAATTCTTCCAGTGCTGGAAATTTGGGCTAAACAACTGAGGAAATTTTTACTGTTACTTCAGAATCCCCACATTGTTTGGGACATGACTGATGGTTTCAGTACCCAACAACCCTGAGTAAATAGTACAATCAGTTCTACTCCTGAAATAAGTCACAGGTATAACTAACTACAGAAATTAAGTTTTCCTGATGGGACCAGGACAGTCTCTCAGATTTTACTGTGCATGCAAATCACCCGGGAGGATCTCGTTAAAATGCAGAGTCTGATTTAGTAGGTCTGGGATGGAACTCGAGATTCTACATTTCTAACAAGCTCCAAGGAAATGCAGATGCTACTAATCCACAAACCACACTTCAGGGCTGCAAGTCAGTGGAAGGAATCCTACTGGGAAAGAAAGACCAAATACAAAATAATTTATCAGCAGCTCTATGGTCCTAGTCTTCTTTATTTGAAAATAAATTTAAAAAAAAATTTGCTCAGAACTGATTTTAGTCTTAAAAAAGGTTGTAATTTCTATATTTATCATTGTGCTTCAGTTTGTGTTTAAACTATCTAATTTATGTGAATATTTGGAGTAGTGTTATTACAGTAACATACCATATTTCACTGTATGATTGTTGCAGGTTTTTTGCCAAATTTTTTTTTGCAAAAAAATTGGGCACAAATATTATGTGAAGCTTTTTTTTTAAGTAGCACTCTTAAAATCATTTATTAATAACCTGTCTTTGATGCAAGATTAGGATGCATGGAATACTTGTGAATCCATGCAAATACTGTGGCAGTGATTATGTTGTACAATATGGTATTCTCCGGTTTCTGTTCTGTATAGAGTAAAGAGCTCATGTTACTGCTTCCTTGCTAATGTGGAAACAGAGGAGAACATGGGATGAATAGAGCTGACAGGTTTGTTTTCAAGCTTTGAGGAGTAAATTGCACACATATTTTGGGTTCTAGATTATCTACTATCCCCATAAAAAGTGACAAAACAGTCATTTTTTTCCAAAAGGACAGCTCTTTTCCTTTTATAAACATTGAATGCTTTTTGTCCAACAATACAAACTTTGATGATGATCATGGGGCTATGCTTATAGAGAAAATCATTTCCGGCCTAGGTTTTTTAAAAAGTATTTTTAGTTATAGATGTACACAATTCCTTTATTTATTTATTTACTTATTTATTTGTTTGTTTATTTATTTATTTTAATGTGGTGCTGAGGATTGACCCCTGTGCCTCACAAGTACTAGGCAGGCACTCTGCCACTGAGCCACAACAGGCCTTCCAGCCTATGTTTTATTTTATTTTATTTTATTTTTTTGGTCTTCCAGTTATTTTTTCATTTCTCCAAGGTGACAATACAACAATGTAAGTTTTTTTTGTTTTTTTTTTTTTACCTTTATACAGACCTCTCCCTCTTCAACCTGCTCCACCCTGGAGTTCATGGTGATACTGATTGAACAGGGAGCAAGTCTGAGTGGACTTCTTCTTTCTTCCTAATGGCTGTTCATTTTAACTTGAAAAATCCACCTGGCCCAACCACTGCCTGTTTGCCAAGCAGAGACAGCTGCTCCCAGGATCTGCTATAGCCACCATATAGCCCCCTGGGAAATGTGCCCACAAGCAGGAGTTTGGCATGGGGTCAGATTGGACCTCAGGCCCCGCTGACAGCTCATCTTCGCTGTGGTTTTTCTGGCACCATGCGTGGTTTCTCCATCAGCCTAAAGAGAATGCTGTTTGTTCCCTTGCTGCACCTCCTCATGCACAGGAACACAAATGCAGGCACATTCACGCTTTCGTTCACTTTCCCCATATTCTCCTTGGAATAAAAGGAAAAGTCTCATAAGGAAATTGGCTGTGTGCCACATTGCCATAGGCTGTGCTGTAGGTGCACTGGAGAAAGCTCGTGAAGGAACATATGGGCCTCATGAAAGAAACACCTGCTTGTTCAAAGTGAAAAGTAAAAAATAAAAGTTGCCCCATTGCTAATTTGGAACCCCTAGAAGGAAAGCTGACTGTGATTAAATGAAAGAGACTGCTAGAGGCTCTTTTCTGCACATATCCTCCCAGCTGAGACATCTCCGTCCCTTTGAGTTTGAAACAGATACCATTAAGGGCATGCTCTGAATTTAGATTCTGGGAGCAGATTTAAGAAGTCCTCATACTAGCAAGTTCTAAAATTAGATCTATACCCCCCCACCCACCCACCCACACACACACACACACATACACAAGGATCTTTTTTTTTTTTTTAATGTAAAAGCTAAGATTTAGATTTGGCACCAAACAACCAATGTAGTCAAGATTTCCAATAAGATCTTTGCACCTGCATCAAATTTGGCAATATTTTGAAGTCAGGTCATTGCTTTCAAAAGTATGACTCCAACACCCAGAAATGATTTGGCAGTAGGAAAATACAATCTTTTAAAAAAAATTGTACTCTTGCAATTGAAAACAATCAAAAATAAAACATATAATGAGACTATAAGTTCCATTCAATTGCAGTTAGAATCTAAGGTCATAAGGTAGTCTACTAATTCATTTTTATCTTTCTATTCCACTGTAACAAATATAAGGTATGTTCTTTCACTTACACTTGACAAAAGTAGAATATCCAGGAAAGTTCATGGTCACATGATTGGTCAATTAGTGTTCTTAGAGGCTAATGAAACTCATTATGAGTCTATCAAATGTGTGTGTGTGTGTGTGTACACGTATGTGTGTATATACATACACACAGTGCAATTCAGTTGTAAATAAAATTATGTATTCACAAAGATGTATTATTTTCCCACATAGTAAAATATGTGAAACGATATAAAAAATTTCTGAGGAGTAGGATTAAAGATGTACTATTTTCTTCTTCTTGTGCAGCTGCACTTTCTGATTTTCCTGGATTTAGAATCTGTTACATATGTAATAAAACCAGCAATAAAGAGAGAAAAGAAATGGTGTGCAGTGTGCAGAACATTTTTCAGGCTAATTCAGACCTGTCGTCAGGTCACCCTGAGATGTTGGGATCAGGTGCTGTGAAGAATCTGCCTTACCTAGAGGTACTTCCTCATTATTACAAGGGATCCTCTTCATCAAGAGCAGGAATCCTCAAACATCTGCCCATGGGCCCAATCTGACTTGTAGTTTGATTTTGTAAATAATCTTTTACTGGCATGCAGCTACGTTCATTTATTTATGTGTTGTCTGTGAAACTTTGCACTTAACAGCAGTTGAGTAGTTGCCAGAGAGACCACGGGGTCCGTGAAATCTAAAATATTTACTATCTGGCCCTTTATAGAAAATGTTTGCTGACCCCTGGCCTTTCAGGGCAATGACTTCCAGATTGCCTTATATTTGACACAAAGCTTTCACCCCCACTCCGATGTGCAGAAGCTGTGGTTTTTGATGTTGTCAAAGTCTGAAAAACATCATTAAGCCCTTTAACCTCTTAATTTTCACTACCATGGTTTCAAGTAAATTCAATTCATGTGTGTCTGATTCAATCAAATGTGATTCAACAAAATGTGCTTTTGGAAAATTTGTTTAGTGTTCAGAAAAAGCACCCAAACCATTTCCAGATCCTGGAAGTTGTGCTTCTAATAGAGAGAAAGGACTTTGGACCCCCCCAAACAATGAGCTGGAAGTAAATTCAGGATTAACATGCTCAAATGTGTATGAGCACTTTTGCTCTTTTTAGAGATGACAGGTAGATTAAGAATTGAACCTGATAAGCTAGTTAGTTTAGGATCCTACTTTAAAATTCAAGTGTCACATGTTTTTGTCTTCAACACCAGATGTGCCCCTTTATGAAACTCCTTCCATACAGCTTTTAAAGCTTGCATGGACATTAATAAAATATCAAAAGTCAAGGTATTCACTTAAAATATACCTGTGTTCTCAAGAAGAAACATCAGTCCTTCAAATTCAAAGCAGACAACCAGAGGCATGTAAGTGGTGACTACCAGACAAACTAAGACCCCAAGTATTCCAACCAAGACGGACAAACATGCATTGTCTAACTAATTATGCTGAATTTCCCAGATATTCAATCAAGAGACTATCTCAGAATCCAAAAGCTCCCAACCTAATTTATTTGGGGTCCTAGAGATCACCTTCTGTTAGGGTAACTTTGATACAATCCTCAAAGACCAGGATCTCTAACTCTCCATGTTCCATGACATGGCTTTCCTGGTGTCCTAAGTATGTTCTTGTTAAATATGGGAGGTGTTTTCAAGCCTTCTGAGGGAAAGGATTAGTGTCTGTGCGTAGTCTTCAGTTTTTTTGTAAGAATCTTGCTGTTATCATTATATGTCTCAAAACCTTGGCCTTCAGCCAATCTGCTACAAAAATAAGAAAATTGTGGCAGAAATTATAGGAAATTGTCTAAAGAAATATTAAGGTAGAATTACCAATAGAGTTCTTATGGTTTAGAATATTAGAAGCTCATATGAAATCATTATTAATAATAACAGATAAGCATGGAACTAGAGAGTTTACATAAATTATTTCATATATTCCACCCCAAATTTTTAAGAAGAAATTTCTCTTACTATCTATCTTATATAAGACTCAGGAATAGTAGCAGTCTTTCTGAAGATCATAGTTCTAGTAAAGATAAAGCAAGGTTTCAAAGCCAGGGATATATCATGACATTGCCTTTGTTTTATAATCTCCCCACTATCCATCTGGCAAATTTCTTATGTATACCCCTAAAATCAACTCCATGTTTAATTTTGTCACACGAGAAATGCCTGTTAGTTTTAGAAAAATCTTAAAATAAAATTGCTCGGGAGTAGAGATAACTGGGTGGGTCTGAGAAGAGCTAGTAAAATCTATGTAATTTTTTTAAAATTTTAATGATATTGAAAGTTAATGTTAAGAGGCAGAGAGAAGGCATGCTTTAGAAAGACTTGACCTTGACATTTTTGGCCTTGGAAAACAATCATTTGGGCCATTAGGTGGAATCCCGCCAGCCAAGCCCACACGGACCCTTGGGTCGAGCACGGGATCCTAGAAGGGGAAGGAAGCGGTACAGTCCCATCCCCCACAGCGGACACTCCACCGAGGCAGTCATCGGCCACCATCCGGGAAAGCTGAAGGATACACCGCCACTCTCCTTCAGAGTTCAACATCAAAACAGGTTGGTGTCATTCAGCTCACCCCCCAGACAGCGGGAATTCTCATAAAATCTCTCCTAGGCTTGCCGGGAGAGGGAGTATCAAGCTGAGCCTCCATAAAGGCTAGGGGGAAACTAGAGACACCTGACCTCCAACCCCTCCTCCCAGTAGCAGCCAAAACGAAACCTGGCTAGCCAGCCCTGGGGGAGCGGCAAGCAGGAAAAATCAAAGTGATAGAGTGCCAGGGATCCCAACAGCCTGCAGCAGGACCCGGGAGATCCAGGCCAACTGATTCGCGTGGCCTGCCCTGCGGCTACAGAAGGCGTGGCGCCTCAGTGAAGCCATTAATTAGCAAGCAGGGAGGTTAGGGACTGCCATTAGGTGGAATCCCGCCAGCCAAGCCCACACGGACCCTTGGGTCGAGCACGGGATCTCAGAAGGGGAAGGAAGCTGTACAGTCCCATCCCCCACAGCGGACACTCCACCGAGGCAGTCAGCGGCCACCATCCAGGAAAGCTGAAGGATACACCGCCACTCTCCTTCAGAGTGCAACATCAAAACAGCGGACACTCCATCCAGGCAGTCAACGGCCACCATCCGGGAAAGCTGAAGGATACACCACCACTCTCCAACAGCTTGCAACATCAAAACAGCCAGCAGCAGGACCCTGGAGATCCAGGCCAACTGATTCGCGCGGCCTGCCCCGCAGCTACAGAAGGCGTGGCACCTCAGAGAAGCCATTAATTAGCAAGCAGGGAGGTTAGGGACTGCCATTAGGTGGAATCCCGCCAGCCAAGCCCACCGCCCACGCCCAGAACAGGCCTAGCGACCTGCCAGCATGGTAGTCACGACACCCCAATTGGAATACGGACAGAGCAGAGCCGCCTTCCACTCCCTGAACAGGCCCAGAGAGCCGCCAGCGTGGTAGACACGTCATCCCAATTGGAGTAGGGGCACAGCCGCCGCCCGCACCTGCAAGGGAGACTTTTCAAGTATACAAGAGCAACATAAATAAATAGGGGGTAAATTTCAAAAACACAACAGTTGCACCAAGCAGAAAGAAACGCGAGCAGTATGAAAAGACAAGGAAAGAAAGGACCACAAGCAATGCAGGTCAACTCAACTTTAGAAGAGGTAATAGCTGCAACAGATGGAATATCAGATAAAGAGTTCAGGATATATATGCTTCAGATGATCTGGAGTCTCAAGGAAGACATGAGACAGCAAAATCAGACAATGAAAGATCACATTGACAAACAAATCCAGGAAGTAAAAGATCAATTTCACAGGGAGATAGAGGTAATAAAAAACAAACAATTAGAAATTCTAGAAATGCAGGAAACAATAAACCAACTTAAAAACTCAATTGAGAATACTACCAGCAGAGTAGATCACTTAGAAGAGAGAACATCAGACAATGAAGACAAAGTATTTCAACTGGAAAAGAACATAGACAGCTCAGCAAGTCTGCTAAGAAACCATGAGCAAAACATCCAAGAATTATGGGACAATATCAAAAGACCAAATTTAAGAGTCATTGGGATACAGGAAGGCACAGAGCTCCATTCCAAAGGAATAAACTGTCTATTCAGTGAAATAATACGAGAAAACTTCCCAGAATTGAAGAATGAGACAGAATCCCAAATCCTAGAAGCCTACAGGACGCCGAATGTGCAAAATCATAAGAGATCCACACCTAGACACATTATAATGAAGATGTCCAACATACAGAATAAGGAGAGAATTTTAAAAGCTGCAAGAGAAAGAAAGCAGATTACATTCAGGGGTAAACCAATCAGGATAACAGCTGATCTCTCAACACAGACTCTGAAAGCTAGAAGATCCTGGAATAACATATTTCAAACACTGAAAGACAATGGGCTCCAACCAAGAATCGTGTATCCGGTGAAATTAAGCTTCAGGTTAGAAGATGAAATTAAAACCTTCCACAATAAACAAAAGTTAAAAGAATTCGCAGCTAGAAAACCATCTCTTCAAAAAATCCTTGGCAAAACATTACAGGAAGAGGAAATGGAAAATAACATTGAAAACCAACAATGGGAGGTAGGACAGTAAAGGGGGGAAAGTAGTCAAAGAGGATAACAAATCAGGTTTAGTAACATCAATAAACAAATATGGATAGAAGAACAAACCATATCTCAATAATAACCCTAAATGTTAATGGCTTAAACTCACCAATTAAGAGACACAGGCTAGTAGAATGGATCAAAAAACAAGACCCAACAATATGCTGTCTACAGGAGACGCATTTGATAGGAAAAGATATACATAGACTGAAGGTGAAAGGTTGGGAAAAATCATATCACTCATATGGACCGCGGAAACAAGCAGGAGTGTCCATACTCATATCTAATAAAATAGATTTCAAGCCAAAGCTAATCAAAAGGGATATAGAAGGACACTTCATACTGCTCAAGGGAACCATACACCAACAAGACATAACAATCATAAATATATATGCCCCAAATAATGGTGCAGCTGTGTTCATCAAGCAAACTCTTCTCAAGTTCAAGAGTCTAATAGACCACCATACAATAATCATGGGAGACTTCAACACACCTCTCTCACCACTGGACAGATCTTCCAAACAAAAGTTAAATAAGGAAACTATAGAACTCAATAACACAATTAACAACCTAGACTTAATTGACAGATATAGACTATACCACCCAACATCAAGTAGCTACACTTTTTTCTCAGCAGCACATGGAACCTTCTCAAAAATAGACCATATACTATGTCACAGGGCAACTCTTAGACAATACAAAGGGGTAGAGATAATACCATGCATCTTATCTGATCATAATGGAATGAAACTGAAAATCAATGATAAAAGAAGAAAGGAAAAATCAAGCATCACCTGGAGAATGAACAATAGCTTTCTGAGTGATCAATGGGTTTTAGAAGACATCAAGGAGGAAATTAAAAAATTCCTAGAGTTAAATGAAAACACAGACACAACATATCGGAATCTATGGGACACATTGAAAGCAGTTCTAAGAGGAAAATTCATTGCTTGGAGTTCATTCCTCAAAAATAGAAAAAACCAACAAATAAATGATCTCATACTTCATCTCAAAATCCTAGAAAAAGAAGAGCAAAACAACAGCAAAAGAAGTAGAAGGCAAGAAATAATTAAAATCAGAGCTGAAATTAATGAAATTAAAACAAAAGAAACAATTGAAAAAATTGACAAAACTAAAAGCTGGTTCTTTGAAAAAATAAATAAAATTGACAGACCCTTAGCCATGCTAACGAAGAGAAGAGAAGAAGAGAGAGAACCCAAATTACTAACATACGGGATGAAAAAGGCAATATCACAACAGACACTTCAGAAATACAGAAGATAATCAGAGACTATTTTGAAGCCTTATACTCCAATAAAATAGAAGATAGTGAAGGCATAGATAAATTCCTTGAGTCCTATGATCTGCCCAGATTGAGCCAGGAGGATATAGACAACCTAAACAGACCAATAACAATAGAGGAAATAGAAGAAACCATCAAAAGACTACCAACTAAGAAAAGCCCAGGACCGGATGGGTATACAGCAGAGTTTTACAAAACCTTTAGAGAGGAACTAACACCAATACTTTTCAAGCTATTTCAGGAAATAGAAAAAGAGGGAGAACTTCCAAATTCATTCTACGAGGCCAACATCACCCTGATTCCGAAACCAGACAAAGACACTTCAAAGAAGGAAAACTACAGACCAATATCTCTAATGAAACTTGACGCAAAAATCCTCAATAAAATTCTGGCGAATCGGATTCAAATACATATCAAAAAAATTATACATCATGATCAAGTAGGATTCATCCCTGGGATGCAAGGCTGGTTTAATATACGGAAATCAATAAATGTTATTCACCACATCAATAGACTTAAAAATAAGAACCATATGATCATCTCAATAGATGCAGAAAAAGCATTCGACAAAGTACAGCATCCCTTTATGTTCAAAACGCTAGAAAAATTAGGGATAACAGGATCATACCTCAACATTGTAAAAGCAATCTATGATAAGCCACAGGCCAGCATCATTCTGAATGGAGAAAAATTGAAGGCATTCCCTCTAAGATCTGGTACAAGACAGGGATGCCCTCTCTCACCACTTCTGTTCAACATAGTCCTTGAAACACTGGCCAGAGCAATTAGACAGACAAAAGAAATTAAAGGCATAAAAATAGGAAAAGAAGAACTTAAATTATCACTATTTGCAGATGATATGATTCTATACCTAGCAGACCCAAAAGGGTCTACAAAGAAGCTATTAGAGCTAATAAATGAATTCAGCAAAGTGGCAGGATATAAGATCAACACGCATAAATCAAAGGCATTCCTGTATATCAGCGACAAATCCTCTGAAACGGAAATGAGGACAACTACTCCATTCACAATATCCCCCCAAAAAATAAAATACTTGGGAATCAACCTAACAAAAGAGGTGAAAGATTTATACAATGAAAATTACAGAACCCTAAAGAAAGACATAGAAGAAGACCTTAGAAGATGGAAAAATATACCCTGCTCATGGATAGGCAGAACTAACATCATCAAAATGGCGATATTACCAAAAGTTCTCTATAAGTTCAATGCAATGCCAATCAAAATCCCTACAGCATATCTTGTAGAAATAGATAAAAGAATCATGAAATTCATATGGAATAATAAAAGACCCAGAATAGCAAAAACAATACTAAGCAGGAAGTGTGAATCAGGCGGTATAGCGATACCAGACTTCAAACTATACTACAGAGCAATAGTAACAAAAACAGCATGGTACTGGTATCAAAACAGGCGGGTGGACCAATGGTACAGAATAGAGGACACAGTAACCAATCCACAAAACTACAACTATCTTATATTTGATAAAGGGGCTAAAAGCATGCAATGGAGGAAAGATAGCATCTTCAACAAATGGTGCTGGGAAAACTGGAAATCCATTTGCACCAAAATGAATCTGAATCCCTATCTCTCGCCGTGCACAAGAGTTAACTCAAAATGGATCAAGGAGCTTGATATTAAATCAGAGACACGGCATCTGTTAGAAGAAAAAGTTGGTTATGATCTACACGCTGTGGGATCGGGCTCCAAATTCCTCAATAGGACACCCATAGCGCTAGAGTTAACAAATAGAATCAACAAATGGGACTTACTCAAACTAAAAAGATTTTTCTCAGCAAAAGAAACAATAAGAGAGATAAACAGGGAGCCTACATCCTGGGAACAAATCTTTACTCCACACACTTCAGATAGAGCCCTAATAACCAGAATATACAAAGAACTCAAAAAATTAGACAATAAGATAACAAATAACCCAATCAATAAATGGGCCAAGGACCTGAACAGACACTTCTCAGAGGAGGACATACAATCAATCAACAAGTACATGAAAAAATGCTCACCATCGCTAGCAGTCAGAGAAATGCAAATCAAAACTACCCTAAGATACCATCTCACTCCAGTAAGACTGGCAGCCATTAGGAAGTCAAACAACAATAAGTGCTGGAGAGGATGCGGGGAAAAGGGCACTCTTGTTCATTGCTGGTGGGACTGCAAATTGGTGCAGCCAATTTGGAAAGCAGTATGGAGATTTCTCGGAAAGCTGGGAATGGAACCACCATTTGACCCAGCTATTCCCCTTCTCGGTCTATTCCCTAAAGCCCTAACAAGAGCATGCTACAGGGACACTGCTACATCGATGTTCATAGCAGCTCAATTCACAATAGCAAGACTGTGGAACCAGCCTAGATGCCCTTCAATAGATGAATGGATAAAAAAAATGTGGCATTTATACACTATGGAGTATTACTCTGCATTAAAAAATGACAAAATCATATAATTTGGAGGGAAATGGATGGCATTAGAGCAGATTATGCTAAGTGAAGCTAGTCAATCTTTAAAAAACAAATACCAAATGACTCCTTTGATATAAGGGGAGTAAACAAGGACAGGGTAGGGACGAAAGTTTGAGAAGAATATTTACATTAAACAGGGATGAGAGGTGGGAGGGAAAGGGAGTGAGAAGGGAAATTGCATGGAAATGGAAGGCGATCCTCAGGGTTATACAAAATGTCATATAAGAGGAAAGGAGGGGTAAGACAAGATAATACAAATGGAAGAAATGATTTACAGTAGAAGGGGTAGAGAGAGAAAAGGGGAGGGGAGGGGAGGGGAGGGGAGGGGAGGGGAGGGGAAGGGAGGGGAGGGGAGGGGGGATAGTAGAGAATAGGACAGACAGCAGAATACATCAGACACTAGAAAGGCATTATGTCAATCAATGGAAGGGTAACTGATGTGATACAGCAATTTGTATACGGGGTAAAAGCGGGAGTTCATAATCCACTTGAATCAAACCGTGTAATATGATGTATTAAGAACTATGTAATGTTATGAACGACCAATAAAAAAATAAAATAAAAAAAAGGAAAACAATCATTTGCAATATAATAAGCATTTTTTTTCTTCTTGGGTGGATACTAACTTTTATTTTTCTTTTGGAAAAACTGTTTAAAGAGACATTTAGTGGAATATGCCCTTAGACAAGCTCCCTGTGTTCCTGGGGAAGCCATGTATTTTGTGAATTTACCCCAGAAGATACTTTTAGTTAGGCTGAGATAGTAAGCATTCCTCTCAGTAAAGTAAATGTGTGCCCCTAGGAGTTAGAGGAGGTTTTCCATTCTTAATCTGAACGTGTTCCATCTACATCTAAATGGTCCATGCAAGCTATGCTATGTGTTGCTAGCAATGTGTACAATGAAGTATTTGATGATAAGAGCTTGGGGGGAATAACCTATTCACACCTTAACTTCTCTTCTTGTTTACTGGAGAAAAGAGAGTGACAGGAAATCTACCAACTTTGAGGCTGCACAATTTGAGTCAGAGATGGAATCAACCAGATCAGAGGGTCACGTATAGGTCTATTGAGGCTGTTTGTCAAGGTCATGGAGCCACATCAAGCCTATGCCTATAGGAAGTAGGATTTTATTTGTATGGATTTCCCCCATTGGAAGTTGTCCTTGAAAAGGCTTACTAATGAGGTAGGACTGAATTTGATCGAATTATATTCCATGCCTTTTAAAGTATGTCAAAATGAATCCTAATGTTATATATAACTAAAATGAAACAATAAAAATACTTTAAAAAATAATGGGTGGGCTGGGGTTGTGGCTCAGTGGTGGAACACTTGTCTCACATGCTTACGGCACTGGGTTCGATCCTCAGTACCAAGTAAATAAATAAAATAAAGGTATTGTGCCCATCTACAACTTAAAAAAGAAAAAAAAAGTCTTTAAAAAAATAATAATGGGGTGGGGGCTGGGGTTGTGGCTCAGTGGTAGATCACTTGCCTCGCAAGTTTGAGGCACTGGGCTCGATCCCCAGCACCACATAAAATTAAATAAATAAAATAAAGGTATTGCGTCCAACTACAACTTAAAAAATATTTTAAAAAATAATGGGGTGGACTTGGCTTTGGAAAGAAAGACGTATTTATTTTCCCTGTCTCTGAGTGGGCATTGAATGATTCTGGAGAGTAAGACAATGCACTGTTTGCCATGATCATGGCGGTAGGAGTGAGCTGCTTCTGCTGCATGGACACATTCCAGAAGCTAGTGAAGAGCTAGCTGAATAAGGAACTGTGCTATTGGTTTTGGACTCCAAGACTAGCTGTATCTACTAGGTGTTTAACTGACTGTCTATAATATTTTCTTTATATTCCAGCTTTCAGTAAAGTCTGCTGTCCTGTGGGGAAATGCAGAGAGACCCCCTCAGAATGTGATGTGGACTTCCTTCTCCAATTCATATGCACATATGCTGGGAAGGATGGAGGACACGTGAGGGATTGGAGGTAAGTGGGAGGCACCAACTGGTGACTTGGCTCTGCCACAAAATCAAAAGGACAACTATGCGTGAGGTGGAAGGTGAGTAAAGGAGGAAGAACCAGGAATCTGATGCCAAACATACATGAGATGACACCATGGGGCTTCCTAGAAAGAAAACAGGCGGTAAGCTGGGGGTGGGGTATAATTTCTAGCAATTAGGACATGGGTGACTATGTTTTTAAAAAGACAGAAGAAAATAAAGTGAAAGAATAAAAACTATTGGTAATCATGGACTATGAGACCTAAGATTTATGTGTTACAGAAGGATTGAAAAATTAGCAGAAATAGCCTCATGTCTAACAAAGACTTCTGTGGCTGCAGTGGCAAACCAGAATACCTGCTCTTGATGTCTCTCAGGCCCCATAAGCGACCTGTCCACACAGGGGTCAATGTGTTCAATGTTATGCAAGATAGTAAACATATTTCCAAATAACTCCATTCTCCACTTCTCCAAATGCATGTCACAGTGGCCTGTCCACTGCTACACTGTATTCAAAAAAATAATTGGGGGGTCTCCTTCAAAGGAACTGGGGATCAAAATGCAAACTGCCCCCCTGGATTCCATGCCCACTTCCCTAGGACTCCACTTCCATACCAACTCATAAAACATTCACCACGCTCAGCAAACAAGCCTAAGAAACTTTCTATCACAGAGTGAGAAACCTGGCTTCAGATTCCATGTGATATATATGTTGATATCTTTTATTAATTTATTCAGTAAATATTTATAAAGCCCCTCTTTGTACTAGGTGCTGTGTTAGGGAGTTAGAAAATCACAGTTTTTGCCTTCATGTAGCATGTTGGCTGTCTCTGAAAGGATATAAGAAGTTGTATATACATATGAGTGACTCCCACAGAACATGGTAATTTGGGATCGCAATATAATAGAGACTACATAAGATTGAAAGAAAATTGATGTCATGAATTTCCTGAGGGGAAGTGTTTTCTGTTCAATCACTGAATTTCCTTGTAAAGATTTTGTGCATACAAAAGGGGTTGGGGAAGCAAACATAATAGTGCTCTGTGGATATTTTTAACCTGGGTTAAACTTCACTGAAAACTTTTCTTGTACATCTTTGGGTAAGAAAACATGAAAATTAAAGTAGACATTGTTTTCAAATATGATTTTATAAAATACAAAAATATTGCTGGAGTAAATAATTTTTCTGTTGCCCTTCTTTTTCTGTTGACTTTGTAAAAGGGTTCAGAGTGATGAGTTAAGAATCAGATTATATATTTAAGAGCAATTAATGATCTCAGAGTAATTAAATAGCCTATTAAATAATAGTTCTCAATTATCAACTAGTTTACATATACCCTAGCATGCATCTATGTATCTATCTCTCATCTATCATTATGCCCAATGTTCCTGGACTAAAAAAAAGTAATCATCAACTGTAGAGATTTGAAGAATGGATTTATTTGCTCAGAAAAGCTCCTAAAGTTCAACCTGGGCTTTTCCCACCAAAGTAAAATGTATATAAAATCCATATTTGTTACAGAAACAAAGATCACTGGCTTGTCCTAGCAGTTGCACGATTGTTATTTGAACCCCAAAATTCTGTTATAAATTCTGTTTTGAAAAAAAATGCTAGGTGCTATGATACTAGTTGACAGTTTTGACTATTAAAAATGACAAATACATACAAAACCGAGACCCCAAATCTTCAGTTTGATCTCTGTATTTAATTCCATAAGAAAATGGGTCTGTTTTTTTTTTTCTCTCAGTTTGCCAGTTTGAGCAAATATCAAAGTACTCCATCCTTCCTGTTCAAGTAGCCAGAGAAAAAAAGTGACAGCTAATAATTTTCTAAGATTGTGAATACCTAGAAAATAAAACAATAGTTTTTAGTCGTTTGTTCAGGAATGTCACCTCAGAAAATAAGTAATCCTCTGGTTCTACCTATTTATCATAACTGTTGCATTTCCAGAGAAAAATAATACATTTTTTAAAAAAAGTTTTCCTCTAGTACCAGTGCTGTGCTAGGTACTAGGCATTCAATGGTGGACAAACTCAAACCCTGCTCCCAGAGAATTCAGAATCAGTCTGAGTAGTGTCCCCTCTGTGGTAATAGGAAGTTCCACTTGAAATTCATCTAACATTAAAAAGAAGGTAAACCAAAAATAATCAAACTATCAGCCCCTAATGATCATGAATGGGTGTTTTCTGTGTGTGACTGCAGAATAAAGCCACCAGTATAATCACTGAACCCACCAAATTCCAATTTATTGGCTATGTCTAGATACTTTCTAAAATTAATTCTGCTCATTCCCATCAAAGTGCTCCCTCCCCCCACTTTCTCTCCCTTCCTGGTATTTAAAGAAATGGAGGCCTGTCTGATTAACTCTAAAGATCATCTCTCTTCCTAAAGAGAACTCTACTCCTTCTAGGTAGTTCTTTGGGCCATTACTCTGTCCTTTTTGGTTCAAGACCCTCAAACAGTCCGTACTTCACTAGCTTAATTCAATTTTTCAGTCTGATGCCCTTCAGCTCCTGCCTTCCTTAACTCAATCTACTGTAGATTCCTTAAACTCTGGTGAAAGCCCTCTTCATCCTTTCTCGCCAAAAGATGCACACAGGTGCCCTCTCTCTGTCTCTCCACTCTAGTGAGCCACCTTAACTCTACAATAAATTAGGATACACTAGCATATGGATTTACATGACACATGAGAGGTGACTAATGATGCACTCAGGCCACACAAGCACTCCTACTCAGCACTGTGTATTCATTTTTTTTTCCTGGAAATAATTTTTAAGAAAGATTTTAGAGATCAAGGAAAGACTAGAAGGGGAAATAGTTTCTGGCACAAAAGACAAGAATGGGAAACTGGAATGTAAGGGATTTAAAATGCATGACTTCATTTTCCATGAGGTTTAGACCTTAGAAACTACATCATCTCTTTATTTTGGAGTCAGAAAAAAAAAATGACATTTCACCATGGAAAGAGGCAAAAGGGAAATATTGTTTAGAAGTCTAAAGATTACAGAGATTACAGAAGAAAACTACTGAATAGCACGTGTGTGTGTGTGTGTGTGTGTGTGTGTGTGTGTGTGAGAGAGAGAGAGAGAGAGAGAAAGAGAGAGAGAGGTGGAGGAGAAATAAAGCAGAAAGATAACTGCAGGTTATGACAGAATCGGCTGATAAAATATGCCTGGGAAGAGAAACCTGTGATTTATAAAGAAGCTCGTATTATAATAATTTCTTTTTATATTCTGACCTACCCACCCCTCTCAGAGCACATTCCATCTCTTGTGCAATCAGCGGTGGTTCCATCAAAGTCTGCATTGTATAAATATTAACTCATCTTCAAAGAAGCATGCGAGTACGCACTAAATTCAAATCTATTTTGCTTTTCTAAGCAGGCGATAGATTATAACTATCTGCTTGGTTCCCTGCCCCTGCCTTCATGTAACCTTCAGAGTAAGGTCACTAAAACCATCACACTTCAGCCTAGATCAGTTTCACAATCTGCACTGTTTTCCTGGGATTTTCGAAGAGCCCAAAATTAACAGTTTCCTGTCTCTACTTCTGTTCAGAAATGTACAGGTCTGGCTCTGACCAGCGAAGGTAATGAAAAATTGGACACACAGTTTATTTACTTTTTTTTTTTTTTTCATTTAACTAACCACATTCTCTTCCCCAGGCCATCCCACAGTTGTAAATCTATCCATAATCCAGGCTTTTTAATGCAGGTACTTGTTACTTGCCATCTGAAGTCACATGATACCCTCCTGCCAGATCCTCACCCAACAGTAATTGTTGAGTCCTGTCCTTTCTTTTTCCGTGCCTGCTCTGTAAGTTTCTATCATCTGTTGTGTCTCTGACGTTCACCTTGGTCTCTAGGTTCTAGCTTCCCACACAGGCCTTTCATATCACTGATTGAGCAACATAAACATTCCTCCAAGAATCATCTAATCACCAAGCTGAGCTTTGCATTATCTGCGGAGAGCTCATGCATAGATCTTCTCATGATTCGACACAGACATGGAAGGGCACTTAGGGATTTTATATTCCAGCTCTGGGAGCCATAAAGATAAACAATGTAAGATCACATAACTACTTTATACTTGTACACAGGAATACTCAGGGAATACATAGGTGTTAACAGGATTTCTGATTCTATGTATTTGTCAAGCCGAGTAGCTCCCGCTCTGGACAATAGCATTGCAATTGAAATGCACAGGTTGCATTAGGCAATATTAAGAGCTGTAGAGCAATTAACCAGATTGAGATTTACTGAGTTCCTATCATGTCCTCTAGACGATAGTAATCCAAAAGACACAGATAAAATGCCCAAACACTATTACAAAGAGAAGGTGCTAAGCACCTGAGAACAATATGTGATAAATGTTCAGAATCACACCATCAGAATTATGGGAGTCATCCCATAGGAGACATCAAGCTGGGCTTCCATGGCTACAAAAGGTTTGGATAGTAGAAGGGAGAAAAAAAAGTCAGAAGCAGAAATGGAGACAGTGGAATCCTTTAGGGTGGGCTGAGCTCAGCCTGAGGCTGGTTGATTAGGGTAGGGCCCTGTTGGGGATAAAGAAGATGCCAATGATACTTGGCATATCACAGTTCCTCTTGCCACAGGGATCTTGGGGAAAAGACTGCTGGGTTAGAAAGCAGAAGAGAAATCAATTAGTGTTTTTCCAGCTTCATCTAGACTCTAACATTGAAATGGCACTTCATCCCTATTGACTTCATGTTTTGTTTTTTTTTTTTCTATTCTATGGTAGACATAAGACCAACAGCTCTGCCTGCACTGAGAATGGTATGCAAACTGTACAAAGCCTTGTCTTAGTGCACTGCAACTTGTCATTTTAATATGTATTGGTGAGAGTCTGTATTTCATCAATTTCATAATATATAACTCCATTGTAGAATCTCCAAACACCAAGTCCAGTTTTGTTAGGGAAATAACAATCGAGTGCCCATATGCCATCCTGATTAGGGTAAGTGATATATTAATGCCTTCAGATTCATCAAGGTTTTGAGTTAATTCTACTGCCATCATGATCTTAGCCTCCAATAAGCCTGAGATAGCTTTGGACCCCAGATTACTCATGGTGTCAGGAAGAGTCCTAGGCCCATCCTGTGGTTGAATCTGGACCTTCGATTTAGACTAAACTCAAGTGCCCTTGAATCTTGGGCTTCATACCTTGGACTATACCTTCCACCTCACCTTTGCCAACTCTTTGTTCCTAGAGACAGGGCAGTCTTCTATGACCAAAACTTAGACTAAGGTCCTAAAACACTTTTGTCTAGAGACTGGTGGGGCCTTTTCTTCTCACCATAAATCTAACTGCTAATTAACCTCTGCACTACAAGTCCTCTCAAAGTTATTTCTGTGAACTCAAGAAGGGTCACCTAAGCTTCTGCTTTCCTCTAGCCTGAAGGGAAGGTTTCAAATAAAGGCAAGAAATACTCACCCTGTAAACATAGGTTATGACCCCAGGACCAATCTTCATCCTGTTAAAAATGTAAGGACCCAGCCACACCTGGAATTTGTTTCTTAGCGTTGGTGAGATCCTATGTCCATGGTTTCTTCAACTTGCAATGACTACATAATTCTACACATTGTCAGAAATTCTGAGGTGCCTCCAGAAATTAAACCTGTGGCTGGAAGTGGGTTGGAAAGGCAAACTTTACTTTTGCCAGAGGGGTGTGCTACTGAACCTGGCCAGCAAGCCACCTGGTCGGGGAGTCTGCCTGCTTTTATCCCTAATGCAGAACCCCCCACTTGCCCTGATAGGAGGAGCTCAGGATTACAATCTATGCAATTAGTTAATTTTAAAATTGGGATAGGCAAAAGGAAGGGCTATAATTAAAATAGCTATAATTGAACCTTACACCCCAATTAAGACTAAATACTATATTCTGAAGATGGACCACCAAACTTTCTATTTCTCCCATCATTTCCCTGTGACGTTGCTGAGAAGAATCTTGTTTTCAGTGCAGTGCTGTATCCCATTGAAATTTTAAAAAAAATTAAAGAAGAATCTTTAGGACTTGTGCACAGAAACATTCAAATAATCTCAGGTACTTACAGTCCATGGGGAGAGTTTCGGTTCTATAATGCATTCAGATGCCATGTTAGATACACATTAAAAATTCTAGCATTTCTGTATCACAGATAGATTTCACACACAAAAAGCCAAAAGATTCAAATCAGATCCCGGTATCAGGGCTCTGCAGTGAACAGTGCCTGAAATTGAATTACTTTACCTTGACCTAAAGCTCAAGGTGTTGCTCTGCTTTTCTTTTTGGAGCAATAGTTCGTCTTTGGAGATGTTCTAATTTCCCCTTTAGAGATGTTGCACATTGTTGTCAATTCTGCTTCCCGAAGCACAAGATGTGCTGTGTTGCCGGATGGGGTCAAGCTTCCCCAGAGTAAGTGATAAAGTGTGTGTAGATTGTAGGAAAGCAACAGCAGGTGGATTTTTCAAAGCCTGGCCTTATAATTCATCAGATCATTCTAAGATTTTCCATCATTACTTTGCAAAATATTCAGGAAGAATTCTGATGATTATATTTCCCTGTCTCTGGGAATAGCTATTTTATAGTCCCATATTAAATATAGGTTCAAGAAGAAGCATTGGGAATTTGGTTTTCGTAAACCTTATGTATAGTATAGTTTCATGTACCTTAAGTTTTGCAAGTATAAATTTCTAGTTTAGTTGATTTTTCAATCTTCTTTATTTGATTTGGTTGGTAGAGAAAAGGCAACCATTTACAAGGAGAAAAAATATTAACAGTTACCTTTCTGGACTTCAACACATAAATACAATTTTTTTTTCAAACCAGGAATATTTCAAAGTTTTACAAAATTATTAGATTGATCATGATGTACTTCCATTGTACTGAATTAAATTTCACTTTCACACAGCTTTTTTTTTAATTAAAATATTGATATTTGAGCCAGGTATGGTGACACACACTTGTAATCCCTACAGCTTTAGAGGCTGACACAGGAGGATCATGAGTTCAAAGCCAGCTTTAGCAACTTAGCAAGGCCCTAAGCAACTCAATAAGATCCTCTCTCTAAATAAAATACAAAAAAGGGCTGGGAGTGTGGCTCAATGGTTAAGCATCCCTGGGTTCGATCACTGGTACTAGAAAAAAATCTATTTGAATTTGAATAAATTATTTATCTTAAATATAACACTAAAAATATCTTGTAAACCCATATGGGTATTAACTTGAGAAAGGGAATTAGTTTGATATACAAAGCTTAAGCCAAAATCAATTTTTAAATTCGTCTGTAAATATAGAATCACCAGTGGTTCTTAAAGACTGGCTATGTCCCTACAATTATGATTATAACACAATGAAATGACATAAGATAACAATACAGAGAAACATAAGTCTCACAAAATGATCTTGGTATGTATTATAGGTTTGGAACTACACAATCCTCTTGTCAACTTTAAATCCTATTTCCAGTTTGATGTGAGGTTATTACTGTATACCTAAAAGTGGAACATGATGTTGTAGAAAAGAGTGTACATCTAATAGGTTTGTTCTAGAACTCTAACTCACTAGAAGAGATGCTCAATCTCTTTGTCCCTTGGAGAACAGACCCATTGATTTATGAGAAACTGTTGGTATATTTTATGCTATTCCCTGAAAAATTTTACAGTAGTTATGATAACAGCAGAGTTCTCATTATTACTACTCATATGTCTAAGCCACACAAACCATTTGATGTAGCAAGATGGGTACAGCTTCTTGGCGTCTTTGTCCTAGAACTCTTACTTTGAATTGATCATGGAGATACTGCTCTGTATATTTTAAATGAAAACCTATTTATCAAGAATCAAATAATAAGTCCCTGAAGCAAACAGTGATATCCTGATACATACAGCACTATTCTTAACCTGAGTAGAGAAATACTCAAGTTCAGTTTTCCTTGAAGCTTTCTACAAGTCCCAAGCCATTTTCTTGATTATACCCATAATTTTAAATTCACTTTTTAACCGCCCTAAGCATCATATCCCCCCAAATAAAAGGAAATATAAAATGTATGCAATTCTATTATATAAAAATTAGACCTCAAAAAACGGAGGGTAGGGTTCAAGTCTTTCTGCCATTGTTCTTCCTGACATTTATTTGCCAGTGTTAAGAGACCCTAAGGGCTCCTAAATGGACAGACTTTGTAAAATTTCAAATAGTTCACCAATGTGAATTCTTTTAAGGAAAGCTACATGGAAAAGGGTTTTAGCCATATGGAATATGAAAGCAGTAAGAAGGGGAGAGTGGCATCCCATCAGATTAGTCAGACATGGCTCCAAGGGTTGGGGAATCTCTTTAAGGAATTCAAGAGTCCAGAGCTGAAATGAAAGTATTCAGATTTAAGTGAATAATAAATCATTTAAGTAGAGAAAAGTGAATCCTGACTTTGCCTATGCCCTGACAATGTGATCCAGAAAAATCCAAGTTAAAATGTATGAGAAGGTCTACTGCTTTAAGTTTTTTCTTGACCAAAAGAAAGAGTAACTGTGTGTAAGAATAAAGACATGGCACTAACATTTGTTGAAGAGGATCTTATCAGTGACTGATAGATATTGTAGATAAGTAATCTCATTTCATCCCAACTCCAAACTTCACAAATGAAGTATTATTAACTCATTTTACAATAGAAAATATTAAGACTTTCAAGGATTCACAACCATTAAGTGTCAGAATCAGGATTTTTTTTTTTTCTGGTATAAAACCCCTGTTGTGTTTTGCTTCTGTTTTTGTTTTTCTGCTATGCTTTGCCACTTCCTGTGACCATTGGATTAAACTAAGTTTGGAGTTTGGCAGGGCCACAGCAATTAACAGGCAAGTGGCCTGAGAAATGTAGCAGGTACAGAAAACCTGTCTATAGGAAAGACATTCATGTTGTTTCAGCAGCACAGATTTCTTTTTTTTTTGGAGAATTTTATGATCCTTTTTATGTTCAAAAAAAGAAAAGAAAAAAAGATTTTGAAGTGCTTATCTTCTTATTCAGAGACCAGAGGTTACCTATCTCTAGGGATGGTAAGGGAAATAAACCATCGTCTATACCCAGGATTCAAGGCATCATCCACCATCATCCAAGCTGAGAGAAATCTTTGCATTTTCTTGCAGTGGGACTTCCTGCCTTAGCAGGACAGAGGTTCCTCTTGCACTCCCAAATAAAGAGGACAAGCTGAAGAAGAGCCCCTCATCACCCTGGGATAGAAACCCCCATAAATGGGCAACGTTCTCACCAATAACAGCTGCATAATTACCATACAGCACAGTTTCAGGGGCTGATTTTAGAACTATTTTAGTGATTTTAGAACTATGTGGACAGTGTGCAACCTGCAGAGCCAAAATAATTTGCTCTGGAGGAACTCAGGGGCTGAGATTTATGTCTGGATTTGATACCTAAGCCATTTGACTCACACGGGAAACAACGTTGGATGTTTAACATGCCAAGGCCCAAATGGAAAAAAATGTGCACAAACAGAAGCTACCACAAAGACAGAGCTTCCAGTGACTGGTGGTACCTGTGTCCCTCGCCTTGATCATTCCTATTCTTCAGAAAGAGCTTCAGAATCTTTGTCACTCTCCTAAGAATTCACAGGTCAACAGAAGGTAGACTTTATCTTCTCAAGAAAGAACAGAGGTGAGCACGTCTGTATGATCACAGCTTTCAACTCACTCCTTCTTAGTCGTTTACAAAGAGCTTCCATCCTGAGAAAAAGGCTCACCAATTCCAAAGCTAAACTGCCACCGGGCTCTGGTCCAACCTCAGTTTCCCCCATTTCAGTATTTATACACCAGTATCCTATTCCTTCCCTCACCCAGGCCCTGATCAGTTCCTATATAAACATGCCATGGCCTCCCACCCATCTCTCCCCTGCCAGAGTTTTCTTCTTCTGTTTATTTTCCTGCTCTGCACTAGAATTATTTTTCTAAACAGGCATTTTTATTATAGATACTTTTTCGATGCTTAGCCTTTCATTCAAGAACCTTCACAATTTGTTAAATCATGTTAGCCTTGCGTCCCACTTCATTTTATTATGCACTTGACCTTGTGGTCACACCTCCACACAGAGGCATGACTGGGCAGAACGTGTTGCACCGTTTGTGCCACCTTGAGGGCAGATACTGTGTGTTACTGATTTCTAAGTTCCTGGTGTGAGCACATCCTTAGGTGGATTGTTGACAACCAAGATACCAAGGTTTATTAAACAATTTTTTATTCACCTTCAAACTTATCTCCTTCTCTCTAGTCTTCTTTCTCTATAAGAGTACTATTCCTAAAACTATTCCCATAACTTTCCTTCTTACAAACCCTTCAGTGAGTTTCATCTCATCACCTGTAGAATAGCTATGAAATTTTCTTTCCTGGTAGCCTAGGTGGCATGATTTTTCCTTTGGCTATATCCAGTATTTCACATCCATTTAATCATCCCTGCCTCTCCTATTAGCACGCAGTACAAAATATCCCTTACTCATTCCCTAAACATTCCAAACCTTTTACTTCTGCATCTCCATAAGCCATTATCACATCTTAGATTACGATTTTGATCCATATCCACCTGTTACAGTCCAAATCTTCCTTCAAAGCTCAGTTCAAATCTTATTTCAACTAAGAAGCTGACCCAGATTTTCCTATGCAGAACTAAACTCCTTTAACCTGTGCTGGCTTTCATTCCCTTCATCTGTATCTTTTTTTTACTGCATTGAGCAATTTGTGCCTTGAGTTAAAACTAGTTACTAATATCCATTTCCTCCACTAGAATGTAAATTACTTGTTTGCATAAACTGTACTTTATCTCTAATACCTTAAAGCACCCAATATGGTGCTATAAGTTTCTCAAAAAGTATTTGTTTGAATTAAAAGGCAATAACAAACTTATAATATCAAAGCAGAGTTGTTACTGAGAATAATGATATATGCTTTATTATTTTAATAAATTTGTGAGATTTTCCAAAGGATGAGGTTAATAATATAGCACCAAATAACAATAACTGATTTACAGTTTTGGGTTAGTTTATAAAACCTCAAGTCATAAAAATTTGAACCTGTTTAAATTTGAATGATTCTAGGAGTGATCTATTTTGATTAGTATTACTAATAGCATTGGAAGTACACAGCATACTTGCAAGATGATTTTTTGTCATCTTTACTCATTAGCCATCATGACTCAGTACCCCACTGTCCAGGTTGAATAAGGCATTGAGATGTCTTCCTTAGAGACAGATTCTATATAATATGATGGAAAAGACAGCGATTTAATAGATGTGCATGTGCATTTTGAGCAAAACTTGCTCATTCACTTATCCACTTTTATTAAAAAATAACACTAGTGAGGATGAAGGAAAATATTCTTCCATTATTCTGTCCATTATTATCACATCAGCTACAACTATTTCTGTAATAAATCTATCTTAACTCCTCTCCAATTTTCTTATAGGAATTGTGTTCCTTTTGCCCACATTCATCTCTCTACCTCGGCCCTGAACTTCCTCAGGGTTCTCAGTCAATTACTTTCTTGTCCTTCTGCATCTGTGAATTCTTCTTCTTCTGATTTTTACCTTAGAAGGTTGTGTTAGGCAGAATTCTAAGAAGATCCCTTAGATTCCACCTTCTAGTATGCATGCCCTACATAACCTCCACCTCCTTGGTGAGTATAATAGAATATAACAGAATAGTATGGAAGGCCGTCCCATCAGATAGAGGAAGATTCTCCGCATTTGCTTACATTGAACTTATGGTGTGAGTGGACCACATGGCCATGACCTGAGGGTGATTTCCACAGTTGAAAATGATTCTTCATTGACAGTTAACAAGAAAACATGAGACTCAATCCTACAAGGAACCAACAACCTAATGCACTTGGGAGAGGATCCTGGGTGCCAAATGGAAACACAGTCTGGCTGAAACTTTCATTTCAGCATGATAAGAGTGGAGGACCAGCTATTCTGTGTATTGACTTTTGACCTACAGAAACAGATTATAATTGTGCATTGTTTCAAGCCACTGAGTTTATGATGATCTGTTACACAATATGGAAAACATAAGGGTGCATGGAATTAACGTTTTGCTAGGTTAATCAGGTGTCTGCTCTAAAAGAGATACTGAATTAGACCCTGAACATACATTATCTCATTTAATATTCACCACAACCCTCTGAAGTTGGTTTTATTACCTCTATTCTATGGAATAAGCAAATACACATTTCTCTTTCACAAATGAGGAAGCTGAGACTAAGAGAATCTAAGTGACGCAAAAATTTAACTATAGCTAGGAAGTTATTAGATTTAATACAATGTTTCCAGTAATGTCAAGTCTGTGGTTACTTCTGCTGTTGTTTAGTCACAGGAATCTAGCAAGGTCAGTAATATAAAGTAGTCCAGATGAAACAGCCAAGTGGCACTGAAGGCCATAGTGGAAAAAGAATGAGGCGCCACTGCAGGGTGGGAGTTCTGGGAAATCTGGTGAGAGGTAAGATCTCAAAAGGTCTTAAAGGTAAGTGGAATTCCCAAGAGGAATGCAAGGATAAGTAATCCAGAGGGGGACAGTGGCAGGTGCAAAGAGAGTCTAGTTGCTGATGCAAATATGTTCAGAGAGGAGAGCCCATGGTAACAATCAGTAGAAAGTGGGCAGGGAAAGTTGTATGTAGGCAAGTTTATGGCACTATCATGAACATAATATAGCAATGAAATAGCCTGAAAGGCATAGAAGATAAAAATCATCTTTTTGTATATTACATATATATATATAATATATACAGATAATACAATGAGGTGAGAGAAAAAGTATTAGTAGCTAATACCTTACATTTATTTGATAAGAATGGAAGCAATATATGTTTCAGGAAAAATAGGTAAACAAATGGTAGATTATGTGAGTTCCAAATATCAGCTGATACCAAGGATTCAGAGAGGAGGCAGAACACACTTTGAGTAAAGCAAGTGAAGAAGTGTTTTCTTGGCTCAAGGAAGAAAAAAGAAAAAGTGAAGCATGCAAAAGGGCAAAGAAGAACCAGAAATCAACAGGATAAAGAGCTAAATGACCAGTTCAAGTGATCAAGATGAGTTGCAAGTTTAATACCCTGTTATCTCCAGTCTATGGAGGTGATAAGAATGCAAACAGGAATATATCTGAGTTTTGAGATGTTAATCAAATTTCAATGACAGAGAATAGGTTGATTGTGTAACATATATATATGAATAATGTAAAACACATAGACTCTTAGTCTGATGGTACCCTTATCATTTTTTTCTAAGATGGCCATTCAGGTGATTTAATTGGCCACACCACTTCACAGGTGCTGGTTGAGAAATAGCAAATATTCTTCCCAGAATGGAGAGTCCCCATGCCAATGGTGGGCAGTGATGGAAAGCAGGGGTGTTGGGGACAAAAATCAGAGCAATTAACTAAAATACTGTTTAAGGAATAATTGCATGATCAAGTTCTTTCTCTGGGATGCAAGTAGTACATGAGGTCCCCCTCAAAAAATATAAAAATAAATCTTTAGAATTCCCAAGAGAGACACTTTGCTAGGGTACTATTAAGGTTTAGACATGAGGTGTCTCCAAAAAACTCATATGTGAGTCAATGCAAGAAAGTTCAGAGGTGAGATGGTTGGTTGATGAGTCTTAACTTAATCCATGCAGTAATCTACTGGCAGGGATTAACTGGGTAACTATAGGTGGTTAGGGTGTAGCTAGAGAAGGTGGGTCATTAGGGCATGCCTTTGTGGTATTAAAATTTGTCCCTCATGATTGGATCTCTCTCTCTCTCTCTCTCTCTCTCTCTCTCTCTCTCTCTCTCTCTCTCTCTCTCTCTCTCTCCCTGGTGCCATGTTCTAAGCAGCTCTCCTCCACCACACACTTCTGCCCTTATGTTCTGTTTCACCTCAGGCATGGAGTTAGCCAACTATGGACTGAGACCTGTGAAACTGTGAGCCACAAAATAAACTTTTCCTCTTCTAAAATTGTTCTTATTAGTTCTTTTGGTGACTGTAGTGAAAAAGCTGACGAGAACAAGTATGGATAGGGCTAGGGCTCACTCATTAACCTGAAGCCTGCAGTCACCCTGTCTCATCTATACAAACCTTTTTCAGAAAAGTGGCATATTAGGGCAGAAAACACATTCCAGCTACTTAATTCATCACTGCAGACTTCCATTTGTTATTACAGATGTAAAATCAAAGTTCACCAGACACTTGAAAAAAAAAAAACACAAGAATACCAGAGAGATGAATCTAGAATGATCAAGTGAAAAATTTACTCTAGAATAATTTAAAAATTAAAGTTTTAAATAAATACTTAATAAGTTCAGTGATATCCAAGAATACATTGCATCTCTAAAATATCATAGATTGATATGACAAGGAACTATCAGGAAATAATAGTGTTCTTAGAAATTTGAAAAGAAATATTGCACTTCTGCTGGGCTTATGATGTAGAAAGCCATGATACAGTATTGCTAACAAGTTAATTCTTTTTTTTAAAAGAGAGAGAGTTTTTTAATATTTATTTTTTAGTTTTCGGCGGACACAACATCTTTGTTGGTATGTGGTGCTGAGGATGGAACCCAGGCGAGCATGCTACTGCTTGAGCCACATCCCCAGCCCTCAAGTTCATTCTTGACAAGACCGGTCATCTACAAAATCATAATTTTGTAGAGAGCTATGATCACAAGGCAATATATGAACTGAAGTCCAAAGCTAGAAAATTCTTCCAAGGAGAGATGGGACCCATAAGCTATTTCCCTCTGCTTAGAACAGAGAAACAAAGAGTTCTTACCACAGAAGCAAGTAAGAAACACCTGTGGCCACATTCAGAAGACTTTTTTTTTTTCTTTCCATTAACAAGCTTTATGGAGCTACATGTGAGCTATTATAGAGTTCAGGATCCCTGGAGTTCCAGACACAAGAGGAGTCTGCACCCATTGCCAACCCTTGTCCATGGCCCTCAGTGAGTTCTGAATAGACCAATCAGGGCTTGGCCAGAAGACCTAAGACTTCCTCCTCCATGGTGTAGGATTCAGGGTCTGCCCACAGCAAGGCTGGAACAGGTGAACTGAGAGCATTGCAGCCTATCTGCCTTCCCATCCCAGTGTGAGTCTGAGGTACTGGCTAGTTGCCACTGCTGGACAGTGAGGAAGCAGGTCTGCTGTCTCAACCTCGCACAGACAATAGGCAGCAGCCCCCTGAACTTGGGGCAGGGCAAGAAACCTACTCCTGTAGACCATGGTCTGATGAAGGAGGAGGTTTTACTCGTGGGGAGAAGCAGGAATGCTGACACAGCCCTGGGTCTGAGGATCAGGCTCATGGTATCTGCCTACCTAAGGCTTTCCAGTACTCAGCAAAAAAAAAAAAAAAAAAAAAAAAAGAAAGAAAGAAAAAAAAGCATTGGCGTGGCGGGGAGGGACCAAACCCTGAATCACCTTTGATTCGATATCCAAATACTAGGGACAGAAGAGAACTTTTTTAAAATTTCTGAAAGAAAATTAGGCCACCTACAAAAGAAAAACAGTCAAATGCACTCCAGAATTTAATCAACAACTAGAATGCTAGAGGACAGTATGAGGCACTCTATCAAAGTGTTGAAGATTATTTTGAACTGCTAATTCTATGCCAATCAAACCAACCAAGTCTGAACTGAAAGACGGTCAACAAGACAATCTCAAATATGGTGGGTGTGCCACTCCTGGCCTGCTAAGCTTTTCATTATAAATGAATGCCTCGTACATCTCCCAGTTTCAGCTCTGTCCTTTGGAAGGTTTACTTTGTCAATTAACCTCCATGCCCCTTCTGCAGTCAGTATGGGGACTAAGCCCTTCTTAAGATCCTTAGCTTTTTATTTTCTTATTTTTATTGATGCATTATAATTATGCATATTAGTGGGATTGGTTATTTCATATTGATACATGCAAACTACATTATGTTCATGTAACATACTCAGCTTATAAAACTTGTCATAAAAGTTTATGGACATGAGTGTAGCTTTAGATCAGGGTTTCTCATTCTGGGCTACGTATTTTGGGTGCTACATAATTCTTCATTGTAAGGGTCTGTCCTGTATATTGTATTTAGTGGCATCCCAAGCCTTTATCTCAAGAATCCAGGAGCATTCTTCCAGTTGTAACAATGAAAAATGTCTTCTGTCTTTTCCCAATGTCCCCTAGAAGGTAAAAATTGCCCCTCCTTGAGAATCACTGTTCTAGGGATTTAATAGCCTTTGCCATGAGGTTTGTGTCCTTTGGCAATAAAATTCCTTTAAAGAAAATGCAACCTATTGATCTATTTGTTATCCGTCATTTTCTGACGCCATTAACTACACCCAAAGTTTATTCCTAGACATAATTTTCAAACTCCATCTCTTGGCTACACTGAGGCCATCAAACTTGAGTGGAAAAAGCAACACCTGAA
Source organism: Urocitellus parryii (assembly GCF_045843805.1). Taxonomy (NCBI): domain Eukaryota; kingdom Metazoa; phylum Chordata; class Mammalia; order Rodentia; family Sciuridae; genus Urocitellus; species Urocitellus parryii. Next base: position 67,002,606 of record NC_135532.1, read on the forward strand.
TCTTAACGAGACATAGCGGAGCAAAGAATCTTTCACTCTTATTCCCTGCAGTTTGTATACTAGAAAACAAAATTGACTTTTCCATTCCTTCATGACATTCAATTTCTGGATTCCATTTCCTTTCATTTCTGATTGCAAACCAGCCGCTTCTTACCTAAGCTTATCCCATTCCTGTGACACCTTAGCCGATGGGGGCCAACATGTGTTTTCCCAACCATTGCCTGAAAGGTTTAGGCTCAGTTGGCTTATGATCTCCTTCAAAATGGCCCTAAATAACAGCTTACTATAAGTGCTACCACTGTGTAGCAGGTCTGCAAAGAGTTTCAGCCTTCAGTCTGACCTCCTGCAATCTTCCACCCAACCACTAGGCCTCTCCTTCTAGGTTTTGCATTTCTTCAGAAGCCTATGTCAGGGTAGATTAAGGGCTCTAACAAATAGTTCCAAATCCTAATGCCTCACATAATATATGCTTATTTCCTGCTGGAAATGTGTGCTTATTATTCAGGGTTTATAGGATGTCTTTTCCACGCCAACATTCAGGCACCCAGCACCCCCCCCCCATCTTGTGGTTTTCTTCTCTCTCAGATCTTTAGTGTCTTCTTCATTTGGTTGGTGGAGAGAGAAAGAGGGATGATAACACATGGGAGAGGTTAGAACACCTAGCCTAGATGTTCACCCTATCAGGCCTATTAGCCACGCCTCTGTCAGCATATCCCTCTAACTACAAGGGGCCTGGAGATGTATTTTTTATGTGCCAAAGAGGAAAATGTGAATGCTGGCAAGCCCTAACAGTTTCTGACTCTAACTCCAAAGTAAAACAGGAATTCAGAGGGCTCCACAAGGAATTCATTTAAAAAGAATTAAATGACTTCCATATTCACAAATCATTTGATTGGGAATCAGAAATTTTGACTAACATAGGTCAGAAAACACATATTTCTTCCTTCCACAGGGGGGAAAAATCATGTAACCATAACAAAGGAATAAAATGCATAGAAAAATTAGTTAACAATGAAACTAGCAAACTCAGGGGGAAATAGAATCCTACAAATTGGTCATGTTCTAAAAATGAAGCAAATTCTACTCTGCATGATTTTAAGGAGTTAATGGGGTTTACAAAAAAAGAAAAACTTCAACTTGAAGTCTGAAACATGTTTTTCGTGTGGATCATGTTTAGACACAGGGAAATATTAATAAGATCTAAATCTTTCCACTCAGTGAATAATGCTTACATAATAACAATGTGCCAATAAAATTTACTTCTTTTATACCTTTATTTTACTTATTTATTTTTATGTGATGCTGAGGATCTAACCCAGGGCCTTGCACAGGCAAGGCGAGTGCTCTACTGCTGAGCCACAACCCCAACCCCAGCCACAGCCACACCAATTGTGTTTATAGCAGCACAATTCACAGTAGCTAAATTGTGGAACCAACCTAGATGCCCGTCAATAGATGAATGGATAAAAAAAAATGTGGCATCTATATACAATGGAATATTACTCAGCAATAAAAGAGAATAAAATCATTTACAGGTAAATGGATGGAATTAGAGAAGATAATGCTAAGTGAAGTTAGATATTCCCCCCCCCCCCGCAAAAAAGAAAAACAAATGCCAAATATTTTCTTTGATGTAAGGAGGCTGATACATAGTGGAATAGGGAGAGGGAGCATGGGAGAAATGGACGAACTCTAGATAGGGCAGAGGGGTGGGAGGGAAAGGGAGGGGGCATGGGATAATTAATGATGGTGGAATATGATGATCATTACTCTTCAAAGTACATGTATAAAGACACGAATTGGTATAAATATACTGTGTATACAATCAGAGATATGAAAAATTGTGCAATAAGAATTGTAATGCACTCTGCTGTCATATATAAATTTTAAAAATGACTTCTTTTGAAAATGTTTAGACTTGATCTATAGAAAAAAATAAAGATTTAACTGTGGTTATATAATAGAATCTATAGGTTTTTTTTTTATTTTGACAATGTGAAAGGATGATCTACATCTTTGTAGAGAAAATCTCCATGAAAAAAATGTCCCAAAATGTTCAAGATGAAAACTATCTGGTATTTGGGCACAGGAGAAATTACTTTATATATAACCAGAGGTATGAAAAAATGTGCTCTATATGTCTAATATGAATTATAATGCATTCCTCTGTCATATATAAAAAAATAAGACTGAATAACAAACCATTGGTATTTTCTCAAAATACTGTCACTCTCAATAGGTGTTGTGCTACTGTGAATATTATTATGTCCAGAAAAGTTCCCCAAATACATTTCCCTTCAGTGTCTTGTTTATCAATAATTATCTGCTATTACCTGAATTTAGCAAATCCAGGGCTATTGTGAAAAGTAAGCCATTTTCCCACCAATTACATCTTTGTGTGAAAATGGAGCTAGTTACCGGGAGATAGTAATAGCATTGGATTAGAAGTACTTTTGTAAAAGCGTCACTCTGTAGGGCTCCTTCTATGGTTCAGATAATGTATCCTAGTTATTTGGGGTCTGAGGCTTATCAAAAGAGACAGAATTAATCATGCTGGGTTGTATGATATGTTTTGGAGAATGGACCTGACTCCTCTAAAATGAAAAAGGCAAAATAATTTTCTATGGGCTTTTGAATCCTAAGGTTACCCTCCTGTTCCCTCTATCGTCCATCTCCAGATTAAAGCTTGGAATGATCACCAGACTTTAAAGTGAGGGGGGTGAGGGGAGGCAGTCTGCACCTGGAAACCATTTTCTTGATTTGTGCTGGCTGCAGTCCTGGAGATAGAACAGCAAGAATGCATCTCTGTGATTTCTTTGAAATCCAGGCAGGATGATTTGTCTGAAGGGAAGGAGGGATGGAGGGATGGAGGGACCCAGGGTGGAGTAAAGCTCATTCCTGGTGGCCACATTGTTGTTCCGCAATGGAGGAGCTTGACCTGGCTGGGGCTGAGATTGAAAGGAAATCAACAAGGCAGCCTCAAGTATGCAGGAATTTGTTGCCCTGAACTTGCCAATTTTTCAAACATAACTGGGTATTGTATCCACTGTAGGGGGTTGCCAACATCAAGCTCACACAGCTCAGTGCTGAAGATTTTTCCAATAGCTGTGCAAATTACAATGTGTTTTCATCTGCTTTAGCACGTTCAAAGGATGACAAATAATTATCTCTTTGCTTACATTACCTGGAAATGCACAGTAATAAATTTGCTTGGAAGCTCCCTTTGTTGTGTCATTGTGCATTCACATCTTTGAAAGTTTTTTTTTCTTTCTTCCCTGCTTGTATATCTAGTGAGCTCCAGATGTAAAATATACTGTGCCCAATAAGGATGACAAAAAAAGTGACAGGATGAAACTAATATTCTTAATTTACATAAACTTTTCTCATATACTTTCATGCAATACCAAACAATAATAAGTTTTCACCTCTTTGTTCCTATCCTTGTGCAGGACAAAATGGCACTTTTTTTTTTTTTTTTTTTTGGTACAGGAGATTGAACTCAGGAGCAGTTAACCATTGAGTTACATCCTCAGACCCTTTTCACATTTTATTTAGAGATAGGGTCTTGCTGAATTGCTTAGGGCCTAAGTTGCTGAGGTTGCCTTTGAACTCACAATCCTCCTGCTTCAGCCTCCTGAGCCACTGGGATTACAGGTGTGCATCATCTCATCCGGCTGCACAATTAATTAAGTATAGTAAAATTAACAATAAGATAGTAATAATCCATAGTGAGGTTAATAATAATAAGTAAGGTACTAATCCTAGAAAGATTAATAACAGTTTTAGGCATGCCTACTATATGTCAGGCACTTTATACATATTATTTCCAAGTGTCAAAATAACACCACTCAGCCAATTACTCGTATTTATAATTTAACAATGAGAAAAGTAATGCTTGAACAGGCCAATTGACTTCCCCAAGGCAGTAAGTATTTGCTCCTAGTTTTGTAGCTTGGTCACTGAGACAGCAGAGTTCCTCCTCTCAGGGCAGGTCTATTTATTCTGCATCATTTTTTGAATCAATCTTCTTCTCACTGATGGAGCAATTTTGGTCCTAAATGTTACAACAGTAATATTATTATTACTGTTCTCCTATAAGAGAGGCCAGCCACATGCTCTGATGTTTGGATATAAAAGACTTGAGTTTGAATTTTTACTCTACCACCTATGACTCTTTGATTTCAAGCCAGTCTCTTGATTTATATGACTTCAAATATTTCTATTTGGGAAATGGATATAATAAACATGCCTGTGCTGTAGGGTCATGGTTCAAATTAAAACACAGCAAGAAAAATTCAATTACTTTACTAACATTAATTAGCACCTTTGTAAACTAAAATAGGACATTATACTCAAAGAAGTATACCTAACAGTAAATGTAAGTCAAATCTCTTGGATCTCTTCCCACATATGTCAATAGGTATACATCATCACATACCTTTATTCTCTCTTCTCTCAAATATCAATAATTCAATATTTGCTAATTAACAAAACTTAATATTTATTACCCAAGAGAGTTGTCTGCATAACAAGGTAACCATTATTCACTATTTATATTCTCCCTCCTTCCTCTCATAATTTGCCTTCACCACCCCCAGAAGCCCCAGACCCCTATTTATTTCTAGTTTCATATTTTTGTGGGACTCAATTGCATATGTATAAAATTGAAGCGTTTTCTTCCTGTCAATCTATCATATATCAATTCAATCTGGAGACCCGCCAAAGAACCTAAAAGGTTAAAAGGAAGCTCATTTTTCTCCCCTACACCATTCATTCATTCAAGCATTCATTGAGTAACCACCATGTGCTAAACCTAATGCTAGCCACTGGAATACAGGCTTATGTCCCTGTTTCTCTCCCCAAGAAGTTCACCTTCTGGTGTGTAACAAAGGAAAGCAACCATTTATGTGGCAAGGTCAGGTGTGCTGTGATGGGGTCTGCACAGTGCACTGGGTCAGTACTTAACACTGGCTGGTTTTGAAAAGCTGATACTGAAAATGAGATTTGATGGATGAGTGGAAGTAAATCAGGCAAAAGAAGGTGAAGGAGAAGCAGAGGGCAGAGCAGAGGGTGAGCGCAGTGTGTGCAAAGGGGGCAGCTCCATTAAAATGCAGAACGCTCTCCATTTACTGCAAGTTGTTCAGCCTGGTACAAGCACAGAGAGCAAAAGCAAGTGGCGGGAAGCCTAAAGAGGTAAGCTCAAGGACCATGGCATCCAAAGCATCACACACAAATTCAGATGTGGGTAAAAGTCCACAGGGAATGCCATTATTCTCAACTGAGTATGCACTGTAGAGAGGACTGGGAGAGGGAATTCTTGGGCAGTACCAAGTATTCTGATCAGGGAACCCTTCTACTGGTAACTTGAACTGTAGCCTGTCCATTGACCATGACTTCAGCTAGAGGGCCATTAAATGCCTGCACCTTTCTCTAACAAGACCTGCAGAGTTGGCGAAAAGAAATAAACAGTACAAAATATTGGACACAATGGCTTTCACACATACTGACTTAAAGTGTGAGAGTCCATTTTTCTTACTGAGCAGACAATGTTTTGGATTAGGCTAGCGAGCAGGAAGGCATTTGCTAAAAAGTTTTTGCAATTTTTATGAGATAAGCTCTTCTAAGTTGACTGATGTGACTTTGGTTTACCTAAATTGTGAAATAAATACTCTAAAAGATGAGCAAGAGAGAGGAGTGGCAAGAAATTGCCTTTCTCAAAATATTTATATTCTATTGTACCTGTCTAGTTGAAACATTTGATTCCTCGAGGCTTGGATATAGAACACTTCTGCCTGCAGATACAGGAGGACTTGCTTTCCTCAGAGTAAATATTCATTGGGAAAATCTGTCCTTCTTCTGAAACTGAATCTGAAAGAGATATTCTCGTGTTATTCAATGTCAGTGTCATAGCCTGCAGTCTATGAGCAATGCAGATGGACATTTCTCCCTCATGTGGTCTTGTAATCCAGATCTCATAGAACTGCTGATGGAAAATGCAATTACAAAGAGGATGGGGGTTACTAAAAGTAAAACTGCAAAGGGCTGTTTTCATAAACATCATCTTGAGGCTTTGGGAACACAAGGTGGCATTAATTTGGTACCTAATAGACAAGTAAGCTGACATTTAGAGTGGTCTACCATATGCCATGCACTCTTCCAGGCATATTTTAAATTACTAAATCCTCACAACAACCTCACGATCTAGGTATTGCTTTTATTCACTTTTAAAGTAAATCGCACATAGATTAGGAGACTTTCCCAAGGTGACGAAGCCAGTAACTAGGAAAGCTGCTATTGGAAACCAGTCACTCAGTCTTCAAAGTTCATGCTGTTCACCATACTGTAGCCTAAAGGTGGTAAGACAGGAGTTCTTGAATGAGACACCCTTCAAAGGCCTCAGGAAATTGTCACCATTACAACATTTACGGTTTTACACCCCATGTGAGATTTGGCAGAACAAGGGGCTATGTACTTCGGTAGCCATCAACTTGGATCAGCGGCAGCAACCCTGCAGTAGGAGGCTGAGGGGAAATACAAGTATGCAGAAGATTGCTCACAAATGACAGCAATAAAGGTAGAACGAGGAGAGAAGAAAATCATGCAAACCATATAGTATGGTGGTATTCACTCTCAGTGGTATTCAGGTGAAGCCCACCTGAGACCTCCCCCACTGAACTTGAGAGATGGGAGAGAGCCAGGTATTGTGACACATGCTTGTAATCCCAGTAGCTCAGGAGTCTGAGGCAGGAGGATCACAAGTTCAAAGCCAGCCTCAGCAACTTAGTGAGGCCCTAAGTAACTTTGCAAGACCCTGTCTCTAAATAAAATCTAAGAAGGGGCTGGGAATGTGACTCAGTGGTTAAATGCCCCTGGGTTCAATCCTTGGTACAAATAAAACAAGAACAAAAAACAAAAAAAAAAAGAAAGAAAAAAAAAGAGAGATATAGAGCAAGGAGAGTAGGCCTCTCCCTACAGAGAAGGGCCAAGAGCTGGGGGAACATTATGCAGGAAAGTGATATGACCTAATTTTTGGCCTGGCCTAACAAACAGAGTACATTTGTAATTACCATCCGCAATTATTATTAGAGTTAAAAAGTCCCAAAGGTAGGGAATTTTGGTATCAAACAGGAAGAAGTGCGGGTAGCATTCCGAGATAGTGTCTTGCCAGTGGAACTAGCATAAGTTCTGATTTTAAGAAACTCAATTAATTCCACTCTTTTCCAACTTGGACCAAAGCTGGAGCAAGTCTTAAACTTCATTCTATCCCAGTTTCCTTGTTGAGAAATAAGAATCCAACCGTCATTCTCCAACTTGTAAGGATTAATGTTAAGGCAAGAGCTACAGGAATACCAGAACAATAACATCCTAGATAATGACTTAAACCTCCATATGAAAATTTATTTTTATTCATGGATGTAGCACTCATCCTTCAAGCATTATTTTGCAATTCTAGTGTGACTAAGAGGGCCATATGCCAAACTAACATTTTCATCATAAGTAGCAATTTAAATAGTGTATATAAATGAGGGTGATTCTATTTCAACTAAATAGAATATATTGGTGCATGTGCTATAAAGCTGGCCCAATGAAGAAAACCGAGCCTGGCATATTATTCCAAAATAATAGTAGAATTTAAAAACAGAACTCTCATCTTTCCAAATAAAAATAATCTGAACATATCCTAATTGATGTTTTGCATAAAACATTAAATATTGTGGAGAAAAGAAAAAATGACACATGGCATCTGTGGAATCATAAATTTACAAAACCATTTTCCTAAGAGAAGAAGAATAAATAACTGGAAAAAGAACTAAGAATTCTGTTCATTCAGGCTTCTAAGACAGCTCTTCTATAAAGCTCTACTTACCCATGTTTATGTGTCAGAGACTTTATGTCTTGTACCAATCAGACTGAAGAAATGTTCTAATAGCTCATTCTTACATTTGTCCACATGTTTTAGAACTCTGTAGCTGGTTATCATGGTTGCGATCATAGCCAAACCTTTTTTTTTAAGAAAGTTATTATTATTCTCATCATGAAACTTAGGTCTATCTTGCATTGTAACTTGCTACGCAGAGATGTAAAATACATCTCAATGAGTCAACGGAAGCACCATAAATACTCTATTATGGGATATTAATGAAAGGGAATGACAAGGTCCTCATTGCTCTAGCTTAGCAAAGGGTATATAAAAGAGTAATAAATCAGTGGCTCCTCACAGCAGATTTGTGGTATTTAATGTACAAAATGTGGCCTGTGTCAGATATATAGCTTCAATGTTCCTAATCTATCAGTAAGCTGATATACATCACAACAGCTACAACGACAAAACCCAATCTATTGATATCAGCCTCTGTCTTCTTGCCTTTATGTTTCCCTGACTCCTCTAGGTACAAGACAATCATTGAAACTTTATAAAGCCACATCTGTTGACTACGCAATATCTCTCATGGTGCACCATTAGAGAGTTCACTGTAAGTGATCTTAACAGGTTCCTGGTGAAAGTAAGAAAGTATGCTATAGGAAAAAAAAAAAAGACATGCAAAGTATGCAAAAATAATGGCTTCTGTGGCCATTTGCCAGAAACAGTCTGCTGTTTTAAGAACAGTCTTCACTTAGGTAACCAGTTCGATGGTGGCTACAGAGGGCAGAGCCTGTGGATCAATAGATGCATGTTTAGAGCGATGTTGGTTCCCTCTGGACCCCTTATAGAGTATTTATTTCATATTCATCTTCCATCTTGTGCAAATTACAGCCAAAACAGTCTTTCATGGCCTGGCATTTCATGGGAAACAGGGTCTCTTTGGGAACCTAAAGAATAAGACTCAGTGGGGATTTTTAGCCTCTGGCTGCTTTATAAAATAAACACTTCAATAAATCCATTTACATAATGAAATTGTATCATCCATAAGAGATTTAGGAAATTGTGTCAAATGAAAGTAAACTACAGTTTGAGAGTGTGTTTCAGGAGATAGACAAGGGAATCCTTTTAAACCACATATTTTATATTTTGTTTTATTTCTCTGGGAGGGGTCTCTTCCCTCAATTCTAGAATGGGGAATGACCCTTGGAAACAACAGCTGTTTGCTCTTGCCATGTGCACCAATGATCATGATTTAGCTGAGGCAGCTTTTAAAATTCTTGGTGCCTTTCTCATTTTTTTAACCTTGTAGTTCATGTATTTGGTTAATAAGTGTAGACTGTTGGCATCTTGGAAACACCCATGAGAACAAAACAAAGAGGCATCAAGGAATCACCCCAAACTTCTCTTACAACTGAACTGTTTTACTTACTTGAAGATTCATTTTTCAGACGCTCCAATCTCCTGCCAGGGAAAAGAAGCCCTCTGCACCGGTAAACTGCATTATGCACTTGCTTGCCCTTGCACTAGATCCAGAACCTTTCAGATACTACATTCAGTTCATTCCTTTGTAGAAACTGCCAAATGAAATTTTCAACAGAAGAGAAAGGCAGTCAGAAATTTGCATTGTGAGGTTTCTGCAAACTCTAATATAAAGTCTTCTGGATTTCTTGGGTCATCGTCTTAGGTTTTGTTCTTGTTTTGGGTTTTTTTTTTTTTTTTTTTTTGTTCTGTTTTGTTTTAATATGGTCCCTTGATAAACAGAAAATGTCTTGTCATGTTGGAAAACCCAGATTAAAGTTTTAAAAAAGAGAGTTTTAAATTTTAATGAATAACACAATGAATGCTCTAATGTCCAATAAACATTTTAATTAATTGCTTTTTACTATCTTTCTCTGAGCAGCTCTGTTTTTTTCAGATTCCTGAGTGGTTTTAGATCATGTTCTCCCAATGTCATAGCTGTCACCATCAAACATTCATTGAGCACTACTGTGTACAGGGCACCACAATCACTTGAGTTTTACAACTAATCAAAGACCATTTTATAGAATTAAATAAACATTTCTAATTTGTATATCTATCTACTCTCCTTTCTTCAACTGGAGCCACCTGCTTTGGGCTCTTTAAAGATCTAAGGGAGTCTTTAATCCCTGCTTTTGGGGAAAGGGGATGATTATGGAAAATTGGCTCTTAAAAAATCACTGATGCCACTTACTAACTGCATCTGATTCTACAGCTAGCAATTGTAGTGGGTCACTAGTGGAGGGAATTTGGGGACAGTGTCAAATACGAAGAACTGAGGAAGAAAATACAGTTTTTCTGATCTTTTCAAAAAACCTAGGATTGTACTGCATCAAAGATACTCCTTTCATTACTCTCAGCTCCCCATACACATGTTGTTATAGGCCTTTAAGTTTGGAACTGTTGTCATGACTATACAGTCAAGATCAACTTGGCTATGCCATCATTAGAAAGTCTTAGTGAATCTGTTGCAGGAATTTGTTGGAGGTCAGGTCGTATTCCAAGTAGCAATTCAGTGATGGGGCTATGCTTTTGTTTTTGTTTTGTTTTGTTGTTTTGTTGGTACAGGGGCATTTAACCTAAGGGCACTTAACCACTGAGCCACATCCTGAGTGAACCCTTTTTATTTTTTATTTTGAGACAAGGTCTCTGTAGTTTGCTTATAGCCTCACTTAGTTGCTGAGGCTGACTTTAAACCTGCAATCCCCCTGCCTCAGCCTCCTGAGCCACTAGGATTATAGGCATGCACTACCATGCCCAGCAATCTGGGCTATTTTGATCTGTGAAACTGCCGTGTTACTGTGTGATTTCTAGATCACAGCAGCAAGGGAAAAGATAGGTGAGATGTCACCCCGCCCCATTCTTAATTGCTTTATCAGAGAAGTGATAATGATCTTACAATCCATTGGCCAGAATTAGTCATGTGGTCCAACTGCAAATGGTCTATGAATTTTGGGGGAGCAAGAATATTATTGCATGAATGGTAAATGGCCGGCCACAATGACCCAAATGTAGGCTACTGGTGTGTCATAAGGCTGAGAGGTAGGCATTAGCACCGACCTCATTCAAGAGATAATAAAAATTGAAGCACAGAAAAGTAAATAAATATTCCAAAGGCACAAAGTGATTTGGTTAAAAGTTGAACCCAGGCAATCTGGCTTTGTTGCTCAAATTCCTAACCATCACAGTGAGCCATTTGTGATTGTCACTCTTAGTTCTTATGGCATGTGGCAAATCATTTGATTTTTCAGAACTTCCCCATTTTTGAATTATCCACTATGCCCTATGCATTCCATAATGATGTTTTGATCAGTAATGGGCCACATATACAGCAGTGGTCCAATAAGATTATAACAGAGATAAAAATTCCTATTGTCTACTATTTTTTCCCTGTGCTTTTGTTTTGTTTTGGTTTTAGATATGTTTAAATATACAAATACAATTTCTATATTTGAATTTTTTTTATAGTTACCTATAGTATTCAGTGCAGTAATATGGTGTATACATTCATAGCCTAGGAAAAACAGGCTATCCTACAGAGCCTCGGTGTGTAGTGGGGCTACACTGTCTGGGTTGTGCAAACACACTCTATGATGATCACACAATGAGATCACCCAAGGACACATTTCTCAAAACATACCCTGAAGTTAAACAGCATATGACTGTATACTGTGCAGGTAGAATTGTCACTATTGTCACAGCACCACTAGCCACGGATGTACATTTTTTAACACTATCTTCCTCATGATGTGTTGATGATGAAGAAGATAAGGAGGGGAAAAATAATGATGGTGCCAACTAACATTTATGGAGGGCTTAATATTATGCTCTGTACTAAGCACATAAGTTAGCCCTTTAATCCTCATTATAACACTATGATCAAGGTTATATCTCTATGAGGAAGAAAATGGTGTTCAGAGAGTTTAAATAATTTTATCAAAACCTGCAGAGGTAGAATTTAAACCCTATGCTTATTTCTACTGCATTTCTCTGTCCCCTATCAAATGAGCTATTAAATGTAGACATATTTTTAAAATAAAATACTGTGTTAATTCAAATTATTAGTACTGACTAACTCTTTAGAAATGTACAGTAGAAGTCCTGTTTTCTCTGTATTACTCTAATATTTCCTCCTGTTATCACATAGTGTATTCCCTTAAATACTCATCTGTTTGATAAATAAACAGCAGAAGTGGAAGTTTTTTGAAAATCGTGACAGGATTTCTGGCTTAGTCTACACCTCCCCCAGCATGAGACATAGTTGTTGGAGTTTAATAAATGCTAGTTCTGAGTGGAAGCATAAGGTTTTGGCAATGGGATCCTGCCATGAGATGCAGTGTGAGGTGTGAGTCTTTACTTCTCTTTTGTCTTAATCTGTTTGTAAAGCCAGATGGTGTTTTATTCATCATTATTTTATTCTATAAAAAATCTAATTAGCATGCCTTAGTACTGTTTCTTTAAAAATCTAGTCTTTATAAAGCCCTATATTGTTTTCTACTAACTATGTGCTGTATAAATCCTTAAAGAATACAAGTTGCATTATCATTTTTTATTTCCCTCTTTTATAAAATTAATAGAGCTTATTAATCGTTAAGGGGCTTGTCTTTCCCCAAGTTATAGCTGGTTACATGGTTCACATTGGCAGACACAGGAAGAGTGACCAGAAGTATATTACAAGGACCGAGCTTGTGATCCACAATGGTGTCCAGGAGGGTTGGCTATTAACATATTAATTGAGATACTAACCTATGGGCCAGCCAATTTCTTCCTTTGTTGCTAGTTCTGAAACTTCAGAAATGAAGTATCTACTCTTTCATAGTGGCTTCTGGATCCATGGATGCTTAATAAATATTTGTTGAATTCACCAAGCTCTTACAAGAAGAGAGTTCTGGGCAGTTCAATTACATTAATGAAAAGAAACAGCACTCTCTCTCTACTCAAGGTAACTTCCTCTTAAGTAGCCCAGTTTTTCCTGCCCCTATTATGCCAAGTCTAATATGGACCCAACTTCACACCTGTGTAAACTCAAACAGTTCCAACTATTTGGATCAACTTCCTTGAATTTCACAGTTTGGGTTCTGAGTCCTTTCCACTATGCTCTGAGTTTACACAAGAAAAACACCCTTTCCTTTCCCTCCATGGTCAGGAATCCTGTTGCATCTGTTCCCTCCTCTACAGAGCAAATAGCTCCTCTACTTTGTGCTGCTCCTTTCTCCTCTCCAAGGTCTGCCTTGTCTTTGGGAATATAAAATATTGTTTTGCAAACATGTAATGTCTTTTTTGAGTCTTAGTTTCTGATTTCTTTTTCACAAAAATGATAAGCTAATCGAAAAAAATGAGACTTCTGAGGGAAAGACTCAAGTTACTAGAGTATAAAGACAGGTGGATGCAAAAAATACTATTTTTGCAAATTCTAGATTCTGAAATGATGATAAAGTCATACTGATGAAAATAAGAGTGTGCTGTTATTCAAACATCTGAATCATTCCATCCTAGTATAAACTCTGCAAAGTTAGTCAGTTGCCTTGTTTTTAATTCTGTCTTTTCTTCGTTTATGCCAGGGGAGATTTTGCATTTTGGGGATCTTTCATCATGTGATTCATACTCTTGGCATTTATTTATGGAAATGGAAAATTCTCTTGCATCACACTGTGATAAAAACAGACTGGCATTTTCATTAACTTGTATAAGTTCAACTAACGATCATAAGAGGATATTTTTCTTATATTTAATACATGTTGAACTTTACTTGGCAAAATTAGAGAGTTCATGATTCTGAAGATCTATTTTCCTTACTTCTAGAATAAAAATAATTCAACTTTTCAGATCATTTTATTTTTGATTAAACTACAACTTCTCTAAGATTTTTCTCTGCCTTCCTCATAGCCGTTTTGTCTCCTGGACTCCTTGCCTGGTGCTATATTTGTGGGCAAGAAATGACTCTCCTTTACCCTCCTTTCTGAAACTGCTCTGGGAGATTCTGAGCATACTTCATTTTAATCACTCATCAAATCATTCTCTCAGATTGTATGTTGACCCCCTACCCTCCAGGTTCTGAAATGGTAACTCCCCTCTTGGAACTTAGAAAAGAGAGACAGACAATAAACATAAAGGTAAATGTAAAGTATGAAAAATATAGAAGATACCATAAATTATGGGGAAATTAAAGTGGGTTAATAGATCAGGAATATGCATATCTGTATGTATGCATATATGTACAAAAACACACATAGGGAAGGGTCAGGGGTCAAGTAGACAAATGAAGAGCTATTACAATACTCCTTCACCACATTCTCTGACTCATATTAAAATGAAAAGATTCAAAGGAGGACAAAGTCACTTTACTTTGTTTGTATATGTAAAGTGATAATATCTAAATTTCTAGTTTTTCCTGGAAGTCCATAACCACATCAACTTTTAAAAAACATCTATCTTTCTAGCTACTTACAGCACTGTATCTTCATGGATACATTTAGAAAACTGGGGGAATGGAAGATTAAACTAAAAAACAAATCCAATGTTACATGTCCTTATGTTTGTCTGTGTGTCTGTTTACCCCTCTATCCATCACCTGCTCATCCTTTCACTCATCTGTCTATCCATTCATGAATCCACCCGGCTAGGAGATCCATGGCAAAAACTGAGCTCAGAGACCAATAAAAGTAGAAGAGACATTGTCTGAATGTTACCAGGACAAGATCCTTAACTATTTAATAAATTATTCCATTTCTTTATTTATTTATTTTTTATTTAGAGTTACTATGTGCCAGGTACTGGTCTAGAATTTGAAGACTGGTAGACTTCTAGTCCTCATAGAGCTTATGTTCTACACTTACAAATAGATAATATAGCTTTCCACAGCAAGAGCTCACTCACGGTTGGCTCAAGAAGGGCTCTAAGCTGTAAGTGCTCAGAATTCAAATCTGTTTGAAGATTTTGTTTGAAGATTTTTTTTAAAATTTTAAGAATAAAGTTAATTGAAACCAATATACACTATCATTTTTTGCATAAAATCACTATAATCAATGGGATAGTTTACATTCATTTTTCATACCAAGTCTTCATAATCTGATGTATATTTTATACTCACAACATATATCAGCATGGAATATGCTTATAACTCAAGAGACACTTGTGGTTATTGGCCACCTATTGAACACAACTATAGAAAATATAAACTATAGAAAACAGCATGTGATTGATATTTAAGGGGACCCATTCATATACATTACTGGACAGAATGCAGAAGGTGCTCACTCCCTACCTCACTCATTTGTCCCAGCCCTTATTCATTATTTAGTAATGATCTCGTCCTCGCTGGTAGCTAATTTCATCAGTCCTCCCCTTTTCCATATTACAATCTTACCTTAATAAATAAGCAATGTTCTCCTATGACAGCCTTGACACTTGTGTTTGCTCAGGCTACCATATGTGTAAGCTATTATTGACCTGATCTAGTCTCTACTCCATCTTCTAGGAATTCTGAAACTCACACACAAGGAACTATGGCAGAGAGTAGGTCATAAACAATGAAGAAAGTGTAAGAAATTTACATCATCTGTGTGTTTCCATCCTATGTTCTCTCTGATGGCCTTAAGATGAGTTTTCTCTGTTTTGCCTACAAAAAGACTCAAAAAATCACTTTTCTATATTTAAGATGGAAGATTCAGATACACCCTTATAAAATAGTATTTCGCAAGGCATAATCTGGGGCCAGAGAAAGGGGGAGGAGAACTAGAGGAGTTACTCATTGGAGAGGAAGGAATAGATACAGCATGATTCTTAAAACTGTGAGACAGTAGTAGGATTTTTATTACATCAATCTGTGAGCAAAGTGGAAAGGACACAGGAAACAACTGTTCATATTTGTGATGCCAAACCCTGTCGTGTCATTTCCTATGATCCAACATTGCCCAGCAGTTCTGGACAGTTGGGAGCTCCTGGGAATGAAGAATTTGGAAATTTAGATGGAAATGAAGAGAGAACATCACTTCTGAGCAAGGTAGAACAGAAGAGGGTATTGGGGAATGCATATGAACTCACATAACAGTGTGTGCCTCATCACTATTGCACAGATAGTAGGTAGCAATATGGAAAGGTAAACTTTAAGTTCTTCTATCAGAGAAGTCCAAGTGAATTTCAGGGATGTGGAGATGGAAATGCTCTTGTACTGGGGGAATTTTATTGCCTAGAAAAGCAGCAAGACAGAGATGCACACATGAGGCTAGTAAATGGATCAAATGTGGTGTACCAGTTAATAGCAGTCCCGAATTAACATCTTCTCTTCAAATATTTTAGCTTTTATAGTTTAGTCAGCAAGAAGTAAGGAGTTAAGCAATCCCAACAATGGCTTGTCTATCAAGCCCAGGATTCTCTCCATTCTCCCCACCCCTCCACCTGTGCATCATCTTCCCATTGACTTTGGTACTGCAGCTGAATTGCTTCAGGGTCTCAGAGTGGTTGTTTCAACTCTGCTCAAACATAATCTGAAAGTGGAAGAAAGCAATCTGGGCAATAGTTTGCTTCTGTGAGCCTCTGTCTGCTAATCATGGAGGGAAATATTTCTGAGAAGGTTTTAGGAGATTCGTTTTACCTTATTAGCCAGAATTCAGTTGCATACCCTTTTATAACTTGAAGAAAAACTGAAGATGTGCAGGTGTTCAGGGATATATGGTTTTGAAATGATTTGAGAGCAACGTAAATCAACATGAAATGAGGCATAAATTCAGGACAGGGACCAGTAGGAGCCTGACTTAATCCCAGATCAGTGAAGTTGACCAAGGACTTTGACTTTTTCACCTCGAGAGAGATTCTAGGCTGAGATCAAATCAAGGAATGGGGTGATTAGATGCCCTTGGGTGAGAGCTAAATGAGAGGATCAATGAAATCATCACAGGTGACAGGACCAATTTGAGAACATCTGATTGTCAGGAGGAGGACTATTTATTTTACGGATGATGAGGAGCTCCTACAGGTGTTTAAACAAAGAAGCGACAATAGGAAATTTTAGAATAATGGCAATGTATAGCCTGAGGCCAATCAATGCTGTCTCTGCCTATGTGCAGGACTTTTCTGCACACCCAAAATAAAAGAAAGCAAAACACGTGATATGTGCTATACCATCTACATAATAACATGGAGGAAAATTCATAGTGCTTGGAGAGAACATGAGGAATAAAAGTAATCCCAAGTTTTCCAACTGGAGACGTTCTAGTCTACTAAGGAAAGGCTGATACATTTTGAAGAAGCCCTTCACAAATAAAGATCAAACAATTTGGGCCTAATGGTACACAACTATAATCCCAGGTAGAAAGGCTGAGGCAGGAGGATTGTAAGTTTGAGTCCAGCCTGGACCACTTAGTGATACCCTGTCATAAAATCAAATTAAAAAGGATTGGTGATGTAGCTCAAAGGTATAATTCTCTTGGGTTCAGTCACTCACACACACACACACACACACACACACACACACACACACACACACAAACACACACAATGGAATGGCTAAAAGAGATTCCAGGTGATTATACTTTAGTTCTGAAAAATGATTGTGTCACAAAGGAGCACAAATGGATTAATGGAAAATTTGGAGCTCTGGAATTTGGGTAAAATGAAATATCTTAAAGTGTACTGTAAGATTAAAAATAGTAGTAAAATTAAGATATCATCCCTGAAATTCATTTCTCATTTTTAAGATGAATGGCTTTTAATTCTCAAGATTAACCACAAGGGAAAAGTTACAAAGACATAGCCAATGAACATTTTTATGGCTTTGCCCTCTCTGTCTACAGGTAGAAAAATTTGAGCTTAATTATTCTATAATCATTACCATTTTCTCAGTCCTATTGCTCTTTGACCTTATACCAGAGTCTCCCTGGATTGCTTAATATTCTCTACCATTTTAAAATCAAATTTCCCACATTGCTTTCATTTAAGGTCACATACCCATTGATATAATCACCTGATTAAAAAACCTTTAGCTTCAGTGTTAAAAATATACTGCTTTTATCTTCAAATGGAATGAGTTCAGATGGTCCCAAGAAATATTTTGAAATTGTCATTTAATCTTTTATAGCTAACAAGCTGTTCTACAAGATCATGATGATTATCCACAAGGTTGTGTAATTTATCTTAGAAAAAGGTTTTTTTTCCTATAGTATAATTGATGTCAATAAACCAAAATTCTCTAATATTAAGATTAGTTAATATAGATCTTTAAAATTACAACTTACCATGGGATGCACACCAAACTTTAAAATGTTTATTTCTACTTTGTCTTTCAATAAAAAAATGAACATTTCTAAATATCAATTCCTATTTGCCTGATTTATATTAACTAGTCAGATTTTATTGCTTTTGATATCACATGATATTTGGTGCTAAGTATAATGTGAAACTCAGAAAAAATTGAAGATTAGTGATTTCTGTAAGCATGAGAATATTTAACATATCAGAGATAATAACCTATTAAGAATTATCACAATATGTCTGTTCAATAGCTTAAATTTAGCTCCGATTTTTAAATAAAAGATAAAAATGTTAGTTGCTGATGTTAATGCTAATTTTTTTTCCGTACTGGTGAGTGAACCCAGGATTGCTTAACCACTGAGCCACATCCTCAGCCATTTTTTATTTTATATTTTGTGACAGGGTCTTGCTAAATTGCTGAGGCTGACTTTGAACTTGCAATCCTCCCGCCTTAGCCTCCTGAGCTTCTGGGATTACAGGCAGACACCACTGTGCCCTCCGAAATATTAACACTGAAGAGTGAGCAACATCTTTTCTAGAATACTGTTTAAATTTACTAAGTCTTACCCCAATTGTTATTGGATCCAGAAAGCGTGGGATAAAACTGATACTAAAGACATGTGTCTCAAATATGTGTAAAATGTTTTTGTGCTAGGCTGAGGGAGTCTCTCTGGGATGATGCTTAAACATAGGTCTAAAGTGGTATTTAAACTTGGAAAGTTAGGATTTGCAAGAAATTTGACCCCTCTGATCATTTCAAAAAGTTTTTGACAAACCAAGAAAATAAAACTTTTTTCCATCCAATCTATTGTGCTGAAACTTTTGGTTGGCTTTCTATTTTTGAAGATTAATTCTATGCATCTTAACAAAGAAGCACACATGCACACAGACACACACACATATGTTCACACATGCATGCGTGCGCGTGCACACACACACACACAAACTTGTTTGGTTTCAAAAGTTCAAGACTTCTTTCCATCTTGTCTTCAAATACGCAAAGTAACTGGGATGTTTGGCAGAGCCAAGGCAGCTTCTCATCTCTGCCCCAATACTGAGCCTGAGTCATTCAGCCTTAGATTCATGTAGGACAACTGCATGCCAGAGAATTTCAACACATAGTGGAATGTTTGCACCCAGATTTCTCATCACTGCAGATACAGGAGTACAGTTCTAAATCTTTAGTGCCTTTTGCCTCAGCTTCCTTTATTTTCCCAAGTTTTCAAGGGAAAAAGTTTACTCCCACTCTCACTTTTTTTTCTTCCAAGGCTCCTAATTATCACCATCAGTAGTAACAACTCAGTCTTAATAGTTCTATGTTGACCCAGGCAACTTTTTGATGCATAGGTTATAGAGCAATCCCAGTTTTCCTCTAGTTTTCATGAGCAACTCAACCTAGGAGAATTTCGTTTTTTCCTCAATCTGTAATACTGGTATCAGAAAATTGTTGGGAAATTATTTTCTAAGATTTCCTGTTCTGCATGTCTTTATGCCATTCCTGTTTACTTGTTTTATGAAAGATGAAAATTTCTGATTGCACATTTAGACATTATATACCACAACTCAGCAATGTACACTCAGTGCTAAGTGTCAGGACCCTATGTCCAACCCTTTGTGTTTACATACAAGGAAGGAAGTCTTGAGAGTTGCAGATCTAACAGAAAACAAAAACCAGTAATAAAAAAGGGTGGACCCAATCTTGGGTCTTTGGAAAACATACAATAGTTTTACACAAGTCTCCTGATCTCCTTTATTATACCACTGCCATATGAATTAACATTTAATAATGCTATCTACATTTTTGTTAAGTTTGATATAAATAATATGATTTTTACTCAGTTTTATACAATTTAGTAGTGAATTCTCCCAGACACAGTTAATCATGATCTGAATAGATGTTGAAATTTTATTTACTCTTTGGTATCAGGGATTGAACCCAGGGGCATTTAACCACTGAGCCACATCCCCATCCCTTTTTCATATTTAATTTAGAGACAGGGTCTCACTGAGTTTCTTAGTGCCTCACTAAGTTGCTGAGGCTGGCTTTAAACTC
The DNA here is from genome assembly GCF_045843805.1 of Urocitellus parryii. NCBI lineage: Eukaryota > Metazoa > Chordata > Mammalia > Rodentia > Sciuridae > Urocitellus > Urocitellus parryii. Next base: position 67,022,789 of record NC_135532.1, read on the forward strand.
ACGATCCTCCTGCGTCAGCCTCCCAAATCACTGGGATCACAGGTGTGCACCACTGTGCCCTGCTCAACATTACAATTTTGACTACCTTGGTAGGAAACATCATACAATGGGGAGAGCCACACCTTTGAAGGCACTAAGACAGAAAGCACAGCAGATTGTCATTCCAATTTGCCCTCTTCTCCCATCAGTCTCACCTTCCCAAAAGGAGAGTGTTGGAAAGCTAACAATAGCTTCCATATTTTAGAACACCATTGAAAGAAAAGAAATACAAAGCTCACACCTGCAGGGTTTGAGTTAAACAAGGAAATAGTTATGAAAGCCACATTACTGAAGAATCTAGAACTTTTTAGGAACTGAACAAATCATACGTGTAGACAAATGCATATCTGAAATTGAGGCTGGAACACCTCTTGCTTTATGATCTCTTTCGACTTCTTCTTCATATGCTATTGATGAACTTAGCCACTTTCAATTGATACACTTGTTTCCCTCTTACATAGATATATAATACACGACCACCCATATTTTTTATAGTAATTTCTGTTGCAACTGACAACAAAACAAACAAAAGTCCTGTTTCTTAGCCTAAAAAGGAAGGTGTTTTGCTTACATCATCAACATGGAAAGAGCCAGAATTTGGCCTCAAGAACACTGAAGGCAAAGACTCAACCACTGTCCAGATATTTCTCTTTTCTCTACATTGCTTATCTTCACTTTTCTCTCAATATTGGTTTCATTATCTGCTACTAAGTCTGATACAGTCTTTTTCTATATAGCAAGGGACATTTATGCCAGCAACTCTGAGCTTACATCAGGCTTTGCAAAAGGGAGAAAAGGAAACTCCCCACCAATTTAACTTAAGTGGATACATCCTTAGGAAGGCTTCCGTTTGTCATGTCTTGGATTGGGTACCTGACTTGTATTAATCCCAGTAGTCAGAAGGCTAGAGTACTACCCTTAATGATGTGTCCCTCTCTGCTGCCCAGCCGACAGGTTTTTTTGCCAGAATAAATTCAAATAGCATAGACAGAACTATTTTAGGATCTCAAATTAAGTTGCTCATCCTAGATTGCTCCCATCAATAGCTGATGGCCAACACTTCCTTGATGCTTAGCAGATTGTTAGGAATAGCCCAGATGAACTGTTTTTATTCTGAGTGTCCCATGAGATGGGCTCTATTATTTCATTTTGCAGATGACAAAAAAAAAAAAAAAAAAACCTGAAGCTCACTGAAGTTAAAAAATGTGTCCACATCACATAGCTTAGGGAGTGGCAAAGTCATAAGCAGATTGGTTCCAGGACTTACACTATTAATCCCTATTAATTTCCACAGGTTTTTGCCTTTAGAATCATAATCTTTTACATCCTAGAGGCCAAATGTAGCAAACTTGTGGCTGTCTATACTGTATTAGTTGGCTTTTTCACTGCTATGACTAAAAGAGTTGGCAAGAACAATTTTAGAGGAGGAAAAGTTTATTTGGGACTCATGGTTTCTAAGTTCTAAGTCCCTGGGCAGCAGGCTCTGTTCTTCAGGACTCAAGGTGAGGCTGAACATCAGGGCAAAGAGTGTGATGATCAGGAAGCAGACAGAGAGACCCTACTCCCCAGATACAAAATATATACCCCAAAGCCACGCCCCCAACGACCCCCCCCTCCTCCAGCCACACCCTACCCATCTTCAATTACCACTCAGTTAACCCCATCAGGGGATTAATTCACTAATTGGGTTAAGGCTCTCATAACCCAATCATTTCTCCTCTAAACCTTCTTGTATTGTCTCACACCTGAGTTTGGGGAGATACCTCATGTCCAAACCATCACATCTACAGAGATCCTTCTTTTCTTATATCTGATTATTCCTACTTTACCAGAATTTTCAGACCCTTTCTTCCTATTAGATCATTTTACCACCCCCATAACCTCTCCACTTGTTGCCATTCAAAGCACTGCTTTTTACTCAGTACCTCCACTTTGTTGCCTGTTTCTCATTTTCTACAAATCCCCATTTCAGTCACCTGCCCTGTGCTCAACTCCTACTACACACCTATTTCAAGTGGTGCTCAGTGAGGGCACTACCATTGAGTCTTCAAATGATAAATTCAGTTCTGGCTTTTACCTCTGCTTACCTAATGGTCTTACCTCTCGCTTTTCAAAGCTCCACTCCCCTTCCATTCCTAGGAAGCATCTCTGCATAATATGTATTGAAACATGCTGTTTGGGGGCACTCCTTAAATGATGCACTTGACGAATTTCCCCAAGGTTCTGTCCTTTATCCTTTTATTTTCTTGGTCTGTTCAGAGTTCCTTCGAAATTCTTGCAGACCAGTAGATTAACCCTTGTCTCCACAAGGGTAACTCCCATGCCTATAGGTCCAGTACTGAGTACTTCTCCCTGAGTTCTAGACCCATGTATCTGATTTCTTTAAGTATCTCCATTTTGACCTCCTCATATAAGCCATAGGGATCCAATGGATAATTTTCAACAGGACTGAAGTATGTTCAGACTCTCCTTTTATGAAAACAGGCAAGGCTTCTTAGGAAGCAACATGAGGTTGGATCTTCCAAGAAGATCTTTTGAGAACATATTGAAATGGTTTTGAAATAATAAAACATTTAACTAGAACATTTCAGATGGAATAAATGGATATTTCAGATGTGAAATCAATGAAATATATTGAAAGATTTGATTCAGGTCTGAGATAGGAAGTGCATAGGAGTGACTTCAGGGTCTCTGACTTAGATAGATATGCCATCAAAAGAAACTTGGATACATGGGGAAGAATCATTGCTGAAAAGGAAGACAGTAAATTCAGCTGTAAGACTGAGTCCTTCTCCTCTTCTCTCCTTTCACTCTGAAGTTTAAACACACACACACACATACACACACACACACACACACACACACACCCTTTAAATATATATATTTACTTTAGGTTATGTGGACTCCAGGCTTATCCCTCTGTCTGCTAGATAAAGCCCACATAATCCCCCTTACAAAGCTAAAGCAGAAATATTTTAAAGAGAGCAAATGTATAAAAAATTAGCTGCTACTCCAGAAGGAATTCTCTAGGTTAAAGCAAACTGTCTGGTGCCAGAACAAATGAATTTGTAGTTACTTGCTGAACTATATCTTTCTGATGAAAATGTTCCCCTTCCTGGTTTGCCCAATCCCCTGGTCCCCTGCATTGACTTTGATCATAAACCTTTGATCCCTCTTCTTCTCTAGACCCTCTTTTCAGTGTTTGCTCATTCTTCAAAAAGTCACTCTTAGTACCATCAATCCATTTTGGCTACTGTTAATCACTCTGGAGTTTTATTTTAAGGAGCTTTACATTTTATTCCTTTTTACCTAATTTCTTTGCCATTTGTCCCTGCCCCTCCCTATCCACCCCCACTGGGCTGGGGATTGAATCCAGGGCCTCTACCACCTAGCAACACTGCCAGTCCTCCTTTTTATCTAATTTCTACAATAATCCTCCCCCGACTGAAATTTGTTCAGCTTCCAGCTGCAAACTGAGACTTTACATTTTGTTTTGTACAGATACAATGAAGATTAGGCCAAATGTTCCCTACCTTAGGTTAGTAATCCTAATATAGTTACCTATCACAACAATGTTCTAAAACAGGCTAATGTTAACCTTGTTATCATAAAAGCAATACCCTAAAAACCAGGCATGAATTAGTACTTCATGCATAAGAGACAGATATTTTATATTGAAATATTGAACAAATTTCCTCTTGCTTTGCAATGTAAATGATGATCCATCTTTTTGCCTTTAACTGTGCAAAAGGCATGGAACAAAGAAGCAGATTAGGAAAAGAAACTTAACTCCACATAGAAGCCAGTCTCCAGGAAATCGTCCCAAGGAGAACCACCCTATGCAATCTCCCTGTGCATGGCCCATGGCCTTGTGTGAGGAAAAGTCAGCAGAAAAACTCTTCTTCTTCCAATGGGGTCCAGTGTTTGGGGGCCCACAGATCAACTGACAGTAGACAGATTGAAAGAAGCAAAGACAAGGTTTCTCTACCTAGCATTCAGGGCTGAGTCAATCATCCAACAGCCAGAGATAAAAGGTTTATATTCCAAACTTAACAAAGGGTATGTGCGTGAAGGGGCTTCAGTGGGAAGTTTGAAAGGTTCTATGTGGTTCTTGATGCTAATGGAAGTGGACAGTCTGTCTCCATGGCAGTTGCATTTGCAGGAGACTCCTTTGGAGGGCAGTTTTAATGGCAGCTGCCTTTTGTGGAAGTTCTGTTTTAGTCAGATAAGGGAAGTTCAAAAGTGATTTCTTTCTGCATCTTATTTAAACTTGCAATGTTTTCATTGTTAAATAATCTTAACACCCACTTTGGAGGCTCGAATGGGAATCACAAAACTATTAGTCTGTTCTCAAATACACATATCCAGAGGAGGGTAGGTAATGGACATTCAATGACCTTCAAGAGTTTATTCATTATAAACACCCATTTATCCTTAAGGGCTTGACTGATGACTCTGCTTAAGCCACTTTGTGAGATGGAGGTGGGGGTAGAAGCATCTCATGGCACTAGCAAGCAGGAAAAAGGCATATAATATCATCTACAGCACTACAAAAACTCACAGTGGATGAGGTAGGTATTAAATTTCATATTTATCTCTCCATAAATTTGATTGATATACCACTGCCACACCATCTATCAAGTTTGAATTCTGCCTTTTTTGGCTTCTCCCCTTCAAGGACATTTTAATTTGGTACAAATTTAATAGAAATATTTGAGAGTTGAAGGGACATACAATTTTTCTGCACAGGGTCCTTTGTCTCCCAATAGAAGGGAAATATAATTTAATATGTTTTTAAAAGAATGAACTACTAAATACTTTTTGTAAGCTTTTGGATGAGATCATCAGGTAAAAAGAAAATCACTTTCCTGAATAAAATAATTCAGAGTTCTGCTGAAAAAAATATTTTGTAAATGAACTCTATTTAATATAATTATAAATTTTATTAAGAGCCAATTACTTCTAGCTTCTGGATTTTTATGGTGACAACATGCAACTCTCTAGTGCATAAATATGAGTCTAAACGAATTGTCTCCAGCATTTATATGTAGCCTGTTTTGAGCACATGAGAAAAAGTACTGCACCTGTATCAAAAATCACAGTTCATTTATTAAAAACCTCTGTTGAAGCCACACCCATAAAAAGTATTAGCAGGAATCTCATACCTCCTGAGCCTGCCTCCAGGACTGTTTTAACGATTTATAATGCCCTGAGAGATTGAGGTCTATATATGAAATCTTAATTCTTGCTCTGAGCCTTACAGATTTTATCCAAGAACTAATAGTGTTAGTGTAAACTTACCCTAAAGGGTCAGACTTGCTAATGCACATTTAATTCCTTCCATGGAAGACCATCTCCCCTGAGAAAACTATCCAATCATAAAAGTAACAAAGATTTGCAGCAAGGGTCTGACACTGAATATAGAATAAGTAGAGAATGAGATAGCTGGGTTTTGATCACAGCCCTTAACAAAATCCCTTTACCGCTGGGATTTTTGGTTAACCAAAGCTCATCACTTCTAATCTGGAGAAATGCAGGAGACCCTGAGGCCCAAATAGGAGAAAGTTATGTGGCCAACATGGTAAATATATCTCTAAAAGGAGAAATGTCATTACTTAAGGAATGAGCTAGTAGGAAGTTACAACAAAATTCGGATGTCTTAGAAAGGAACCATCATTATTGCTTACAGTCTCTGAAGGTATGCTCTCTCAAGTTCTAGGTTTGATATAAAATGAAATATAACTTCCCTTAACTGCATAATTCAATAGTTCTACATTATGTTCTTTTTAAAAAAAAAAAATTGCCATACTGGGGATTAGAGCCAGGTTTAGCATATGCTAAGCAAGCACTGTACTACTGAGCTGCATCCCCCAGAATTTTTTATTTTTATTTTCTATTTTAAGACACAGTCTCACTAAATCGCCCAGCATGGTCTTGAATTTGCAATCCTCCTTCCCCAGCCTCCTGGGTAGCTGGGATTACAGGCATGCACCACTGTGCCCAGCACATTGGATTATTTTTATTGCTTGAAAAACATTCCTTGCCAGGCACAGTGGCACATGCCTGTAATCCTAGCAGCTCTGGGAGGCTGAGGCAAGAGGATCACAAGTTCAAAGCCAGCCTCAGTAATGGGGAGGTGCTAAGCAACTCAGTGAGACCCTGTGTCTAGGGAAAAAAAAATACAAAATAGGGCTGGGGATGTGGCTCAGTGTTTGAGTGTCCCTAGGTTCAATCTCTGATACCCACCCACTGCCCACCCCCACCCCCTGCAAAAAAAAAGAAAAAGAAAAACATTCCTGAGTTTTGTAGCAGGGTTTCCAACAATATCCACTCTTTTTTAGGATAATAAGAAATATTAATTCTGAATAAACATCTCACCAGAGTATCAAGCTTATTGGAAATTATGACAAGTGAGTAAGGCTGATTTGTGGTTGATAAGTAACATAGTATACAAGTTTTTCCTGAAGATGGAGATATAAAATTCATTAAGTGTACTTTTCAATTTCAAGTGTATCCCCCCCCCCATATACTGGTGAAAGATAAAAACTACTTCATTAATGATACTTATTGTCTTTTAGAAAGACATTATGACATAATCACAAAGCTTGGAATTACATGACAAGGGATTCTCTGCCCAAACTTGTACAAATGTCATTGCCTAGATGTATTGGCCATTCCACCATCAATTTCTAAAAGAGCTGGAAAAATTCTTTCTAGATGCCCAGTTCACATGAAGGAAGAGATTCCACAGAAAATGTGCTGGCTACCTTAACTTTCCCTCCTACTGAGTTTTGAGTCACTTGATGCTCCATTCAGGTCTCTCTCACCTTCTTGACCACCAATATGACAGCCAGTTTTATGTAGGACAAAGTATAATCTGCTCTACTTGAATTTTTTTTTTCTTAATACATACTACGAATACGTCAGGAGCTTTTCCTTACCGAGGTTGACAAGTTCAAGAAATAATTTTGTTCCTTAGTATACCCTACGCATGCCTTTATGACTCATTTCTTTAACATTTACCTCTCCGAAGTAGTTAATTACTTTGTCAAGTAGTTAATGATTTGATTTAAGTTGGTAAATTACTCTAATTACAGCAATTGTTTAATTATAACTGAAAATGCATATGGATGTCTTCAGAATCTATCTAATTAGAAATAAAATTACCCTCTTTTTTGGAAACCCATTTCCCTCCAAAGCTGGAGAGATTTTTGATGGGTGCAGCACATCCATTTCCCAACCAATCACCTTCACTCTGCCAAGTGCCTTCCCAATGTCCCATTATTACTAAAGACCCTGTACTCATTCCATGCAGGTTTTTAGTTCCTTTGCTTTCTTGGAAGCTTGCCTAAGTGCATGACTTCAGGATTCTTAGTAATGTAATCATTTAGTCAACAGTTTGCAGTCAGTGGCTATTCTGCTGCACAGGAGTATATGCTAATGTTTTCTTTTGTTGTGAGCTGATTACTTTAACCTCCAGTCCCAATAAACAAGCCAATCATCCAACAACCAGGCAATCTCCAGTTCTCTAAGATGCAAAAAAAAATCACAAATTCCATATGGTTTAAGAGAACCGAAACAGACTGTGTGTTTATTCCCCAGAGTTCACTCTGTTTCTGTCAAAGGTCATACATTTTTAATATACAATTAAGTGTTATGATAAAAAATACATAACTGTGTGATCCTGAACTTTCCTACTGCTGAGTGAATTCTGTTTATTTTCAATAGCTATTATATTTAATATAATTGGAATATTAAAAAAATTCTATTGAAAATTACTAAATGATCTGCTCTTTGTGATAAAAAGTACACATTTCTATTTTAATTATTTATGGAACGAACATTAAAAACTAATACCAATTGAAAATAAACTAAATTTTAGTTTTATCTACTCCAAAGAAAAACAAATTTACCCAAGGCCTGGAGAGGTGTATGGACATGCCTCTTCCCTAGTTAAATGTGAGTTCTTCAGGGATCTGTACTCATATTTTCACGCAAGGCAGCCCTATGCGAGTCCTTGACTGTCTAGTTTCAGTACTGCTACTCACAGCTCCCGGGAGAGGAAGGCACAGAATCCATGGCTATAAACTCAAAGAGTAGAGAGCAAGGCCCCCTTCAAAGGCAAGGGAAGTATTTTCTCTCTTCTCCAAATTCAGAGGTTGCTCAGAGTCAAATTCAGACTTTCAAAGGTGGAGAAGGTATTGAATAAACAGAAAACAATAATATTTATAAAATAATTTGGGGGCATAAATGAAAATAAATATGCTTGATTTAAGCTTCTTGTTGTCCTTGTTAAAATACCTCATTTGTTCAAAACAAACTTCTAGAAACACTGCTAAGTACTATCATAAAATGAAAATCACAATGATTTGGCAAAAAAGAAATGCTGACAGATCCTCATGTAAAATGAGGGAGAACAGACAGGAAAACAAGTAATTGTTATGTCTGTCATTTAGGTACAAATTCCACCTGCCAAGGGAGTCTATCATTCATTCTTGTTCCAAGCAAACATACCCTTGCTTTCTTTTCACGGGATTCTTAGTTTAATAATTTAGGAATTTTTATTTCATATTTTAAGTCTATTACTTCAGCTGCTAACAGAGGCGGTTTCTCTTTAGCTAGATATTTTTTAAGGAGAAATCGTGGTGCTTTGTTTCTACTGGGAATTATTTGGACCTGATCATCTGGAATCTATGTGATCAAGCAGTGAAAGGTCACGCAATTATAGTAAAGAGAGGAGTAAAAACACAGCAAGAATAATGTAAAATTGAAGTTTAGTGACTTCCATAAAGTAAAAAATCAGTATCAAACTGATTCAACAGGAATTGCTACATAATCATTCAGTCCTTTGTTATTTCCTTTCAAACATATGTAGTATCTTAATACACAAAATTTTGTTAAGAATTTAATGGAAAAAATCACTAACTATGATTCTGTGTGTCTGGGTGGGTGTGAGTGAGGGTGTGTGTGTACAATGGTACACATGGAGGAAGGCCGATTCTTAGCAACAAAGGATGTTAGTTATAGGCAAACTTGAAAGTTAATCTTCAAAAATTAGAACAGTCCTATTAAATAATCACATATTTTTACTTAATTACGGCACTAAATGCCTCCAGAAATTAAAATTATAGGATTACAATTATAGAAATAATACTTGACAGATTTTATCATTTAAATAGAATTATAAGGTTTAGAAAATGAAAATGCAAGATACTAGGAAAATTTAAATTTTAAATAAATCACAAACAAGGTTTAAGTATATTCCAAATACTGCATAAGCCATACTAATAAAAAAAAATTGCAAAGCAAGGATGTGTTTGCTTAGAACAGGAATTAAGGTTGACTATTAGTGTCTGGAATTTGTATTTCTGCAGCAGATACATAATTACTTATTTTCCTATCTGCTAATCTCTAAAAATAGAAAATCCCTTATTTTGGACATATTTATATTTTCAAATAATTTGCTGCTTTTCTGAAATTAAAATTCAACTGCCATTTTATATTGTATATTAGCAATATTAGAAAATTCTAGAATTACTTTTAGTATCAGGGACCTTTAATACTAAAAAAAGAAAGAAAGCTGATCTAAGTGTTAACCTAGGAGAGATCTCTCAAATGATCAGTACTTAGCAGAAACATTTTTCAGTATATATGAATTATAATTCATTTCCAAACCAAAGTGCCTAACATCAATTTTGTAGATTTTTTTTTAACCATGTACTTTGAGGAAGTAGGGGAAAAAAAATGTTCTTAATAAGCACCCGTGTTTCCCTTTCCAGGTTGTTCCACACCAGCCCACTCTGTCCTTACTTAAGACAGTCACTCCAACTTATCTTCTGATCAGTTGTCCATGATTCTCCTGCTGTTTCTGGCTTGGTCCAGAGTCTGTCAACCCTCAACTAAGATTCAGTCCATGATGTCTTCAAATCAGCAGCTGACCAAAAACCTGACCGAAATGTTTGCTGTCAGGTGGGCGCTCCTGAGGTGTTGGTCTGCCTCTATCTTCAACTATTTAATATAATTGATAAGGGTTAGTTAACACTTCAATGACCATAAAATACCATAAAACCACTTCACTGCCCTTTGCCTGGAGAAGACCCTCATTAGCATTAGATGGACCACAACTTAATGTCAATCCCACACATTTGTTCTAGAAACTGTTACTTTAGGCATCTGTAATACAAGCTCTTGGCACTCAGGGGAAAAAAAAAATTCATTTGCAATGAGCCTATTCTTATCTCGGCTTAGAGTTACTCTAAGAGGGCTCCTGAAAGTGGAGATCTGTGTCAGAGATTCATTGATTAGGTAAGGTAGAGGCTCAATGATTCATGTATCTTTGCACACACCAGAGCTGATCCTGTAAGCTACTGGAAGTAGGACAGAAAGAATATTCTAATTTAAGTCATACCAGAAGGATGAGAAGTCACATTATGTATTTATTTGGTTATATAATTATTGTTTGTATCCCCCCGCCACTTCCGCCTCACAGAATTAGAAGGTAAGATCCACAAAGAGCAGGATCTTGTCCTGCTTTCTACTGTGTCTTCAGTGCTAGACCAAAGCCTGGCACATAACAAGAAGTGAGTAAGAACTTTTAAATAAATAGATAAATGGATGAATGGATGAATTAACTGATTATTAATTTTACCTAAACTGATAAAATGATGTTCAGCACCTTCAGAAAAAAAGAATTTTTTGGGGGGGAGATTTCTTTCAAGACTCTAGAATAGAAGGGATAAAAACCTTACATATTTTTGTTATCCTGTCAGAAACGAAAGTCTGAAAAAACATTTCCAAACCACAGGGCAGAATTTTCCAACTGGAAACCGATGGGCTAGAATCAGGCTGCTGGTATTCTTGGTTTGATAAGCACAGAAAGGTCTTGTGTCACCTAACAACAGGGACACATTCTGAGAAATGTTTCATTAGGCGATTTCATTGTAACGTGGACATCGTAGGGTATACTGACACCAACTAAGACAGCTACTGTGTCACCAGGTGATATAATTATACGGAACCACTGTCATATCTGGGGTCCATCACTGACCAAGACATTTCTATATGACACATGACTGTATTATAAAACAAAATTTATATTTTTTTAAAAGGCTCCTGTTTCTCTTTTAAAAATCACAAAGATGTATAACATCTGGTTACACTTCTCACATAGTCACAGGTCATGTCAGTGACTGCCCCCTGGGACAGTACCTCCCTTCCTCAGTTCACCACAGCTGCCTCTACTCCTTATTGCCCTGTGTCCACCTGCTTTCTTCATTTAGGTTGCTTGTCTGGTCCCAGGATACCTTGGAGTCCATGATTTCTAACAAAATTTTAGCTTCCTCTGTCTACATTATTTCCTTTTTTTTTTCCCAAAAAGTATAAGAAAACATTCAAAGAAAAAGTACATAAACATCCTAAATTTGAGCTAACTATCAAACTATTCTAAAATTTTTAAGAAATTTCACCAATGAGAGAGCAAATGAATCTGAACTGAAAGGCAAGGAAAAAGCAAAAACCCTAATATATGCGATTGAGGTAGAATACAATCTTACAGCAAAGGAATTAGAAGGGTAGACTGGCGTGCCTTGACACTGAAATGGAAAGAGCCAGAGCAGACGTGGGGCAGCTTCTCCCTTCCTGTATGAATGAAGGTTTGGGGGAGAGTTGAGTAGTACCACCTCACCTTCTATTGCCCCATGGTAACTTCTATTTTTTGCATCTCCCACATGGCAGTCATTCACAGGAAACTACTGGACAGGTGGTCAGGAGAGGTCATGACGAATGAAAATGGTGATGACCTTTTAGACCCTGGAGGATGCAGTATGCAGTAGAATAAGAGGTGATGAGGGCAGAGACGGAGAGACTCTGGTAAAAGTGCTGGCTAAGATCTGTGGCTCTTCAAATACTCCATGTATTATCGTCTGGAAGGATAGAAGATTTAAAAAATGCAATTGAAGAATTAGAATTCATACTGTAGAACAGTCAAAGGTAGAATGTAGATTGTATAGAATTGGATCAATGACGTAGAAAGAAAATGCGGGATGCTTTTCTTCAATACCATGAGAGAACACAGGCAGGTAGAATGTATGAAAGACAGAAAATGGAGATACAACTGGATGCACTTTAATTAGCGTTTTTCAGAGTTAGGCTGTATGAGGTTGCCATGAATACTGAATTAGTGAATACTGAACCATTGCTCTTAGTGGAGATACAAGTTTCTGCAAACCTCAGGTAACAAAATTTGGGGTAATGGATCAATACTAAGTTTTTTTTTTTTTTAAATCTAAAGATACCTATTTTCTGCTTGTAGAAGATACCTTATTTAACGTGTTTCTTAAAAATAGTTTAGTATATGTAATATTTATTTTTAACATTTTTCATACTCTACAGCCTTTTGAAATATACAAGCCAGGCAATACTAACTAAGAAGGGTTTAAACTTCCCTAATCCTGGGTAATGTGACTATAAATTTCTTTGGCTCTTAATTCACAATGCTATCTCTTCACCTTTTACTTTTTTTCCTTTTTGAGAGTTTTTTAAAGCAATTTTAAGTTCATAGCAAAACTGAGAGTTAGGCACAGAGATATCCCACTATGCTTTATTTTTTATTGGTAGTAATCTCATGAAGCCATGTATTTAGACACTCCTCTGTAACTTCTCATGTACCATAGATATCACTTCAGCACTTTGTGGAGCAACTTAGGTACAAAGTGGTAAAATTCCCATTCCTTTTCCAGATAGATTATATTGTTGGTTCATTAACATTGAACTCAAGCCACACTAGTTCAGTGCAGGTCTATAGTCACCTAATAGTAATGTGTATTTCTTATTAATAGCTTTTGTAGTTGAGCACATTATATGTCAGACATTGTAAGAATTTAAGTTCATGAAGTCACTTCTGCATAAAATACATATTATCTTACTTTGCAGAAGAAGAAGCTATGAGACAGAAAGTTACCAGTTAGTTATCATGGATTTTAAAATTTCTCTTAGTATGTTCGAAGAAATTTATATTTTGTTTTGTTTTTGTATATGTTTGGAATCAACATGGGTACCTAGAAATAGAAATATTATATTGATCCCCTTTCTCTCTAATAATATTCTTTGCCTGAAATCCTACCTGAATTTATAATAGTTATCTGGATATTCTGGAGAAAAGTACTTTATTGCAAATATCATACACACACCCTTTTTGTCCTGTAGTGCTGGGGTTGGAATTCTGAATCTTGCTTATACAAGGCAAGCATTCTACCACTGAGCTACACCTCTAGCCCCTATATGTTCATTTTCTTGATAATGTCTTAATGAGCAGAAATTTTTAATTTTGACAAAGTATGATTTGTAACTTTTTTCCTTCTTAGAGTCAGTGCTTTCTGAGTCATCTCTAAGAATCATATGTCTACCGCACAGTCAAGAAGATAATTTCATTTTCCCATCAAAGCTTTTATGCTTAAGTTTATTGTCCACCCTGAATTAATTTTGTGCCCCATGTGACTCCTTTTTTATTTTATTTTATTTTTTTTTTTACAAAAGCATGTCATCTGCCTCCTTTGGTTTGCTCTCTAAAGACATCTAAGTAGTTGTTTTGTTATTTGCTTTAAAATTTTGCCTAGGCTATGAATATTAGTAGGATCAATGCAATTCAAGCTCATTGTCCATTAACAGAACCTTTTCCAATGTGATCAACTTCTCATGGTGATAATGCTTAACTAGCTAATTCCTTCTTCTGGCCTCATGCCAAACTAACTTAATCTCAACTTGTGCCATGCTCTGAGAGTTGATGTACCCCAGGACCAGGCCTACAATTGGTCTTTTAGAAACATGAAAAAAATTAGGTCAGGTGATGTAAAAAGTGTTTGTTTTATTTTATTATTTTTTGCTTATTTATTTATTTATTTATTTAGGTGTCAGGGCTTGAACTCAGGGGAGCCTAACTTCTGAGCCAAAACCCCAGACTTTTTTTTTTTTTAATATTTTATTTAGAGGCAGGGTCTTGCTGAGTTGCTTAGGGCCTCCTTAAATTGCTGAGGCAGACTTTGAACTCGCAATTCTCTTGCCTCAGCCTCCTGAAAAAGTGTTTGTTTTAAATAGAATGATAAGCAATCCTACCTTAGAGTAGAGTCGGTAGTGTTAGGGCTCCACAAAAAGTTATTTATTACTTTGGGTGTATTTATAACAATTTATTCATTTTAATAATTTGTACTAATCTTAGTTTGCAATAAATCTTTACTATAACAATGAGATAAAAAATACATGGGTAAAATGAAAAATTAATAGTGAATTTCAATTTCTTAGAAAAGTTGATAAAAAGCAAGTACTTTCTTTATATTTACCATCCAATGTGGTAACAATTTTAATAGCAGAAGTTGTGCCAACTTGCACAAACAAATTTGCTCAAGAGCTACAAGCATCTACTTCAAAAATTAGTAGTTCTATGGACCATGAAATCAATGACTTAACACACCCACAGGAGGACTTGCTATCACTTTATGAAGTACAATTTTTCAATTAAAACAAACAGCTGTTCTAGATTAATTGTAGTTCTAAGCTTTCATATGACTATACAAATACAGCAATAGTTGTTAATGTATTGGCTTTGTTAACGGAAATAAAACTTTAAAAGTAGTTCAATGAAACCAGTCTCATCAGAGGCCTCCAAGAGATAAGTAGTTAGATTAATTTTTGAATGTCTTGTTTTTTCATCAAATTTTAAAAATTAAAGTAAGATTCTTGTAAAACTTATCCTTTCAATTGAACATCCACATTGTCTGAAAGTTGTTATAAATTAGGTTTATGGGTGTGTACCATCAATACAAAATATAAAGTTATGGTTTTGTTGATATTTCAAATAAAAATTGTTCAGGATGGCAGCACTTTATTGAAAACATTTTTATTAAATGAGGATATTAATGAACAAAATGCATTTGGAATTGATAATGATATACACATAATTTAAAATTACATTCAATATTTTGCCAATTGAAATAGAAGTTGCAGTTATCCAAATTTTCAAGTACTTTTACAGATATTTAGAACAATTAAACTACATAACTGTTGTTTTAGGCTGATGCTAAATATAAAGTAAATACTTTATCATGGCATTATATGCCTTCTTTTTTATCTGCCCAATGCCAGTTAGACTTTAACATAATTTGAGAATCTGGAGAACTACTTTTTTTTATTCATTTTGCTAATGAGTCCTCCAAATTGCAGAATCGTTTTGTTCAAAATCATTGGAAGATTTTGAGTCAAAGTATTCAGTGATTGAAGTGCCAAAATACTTCAGATTTTGAAGCTTTTATTGAATTGCTATTATTGAAAACAAAGCTTGCAAACACAAGACACTTAAATATATTGCTTAATGGGGAAGGAGCCACTGAACAAATTGAATAATAATAGTTCAAATGGAATACAATATTAAAATTTGAAATTCTATAATTGTGCTTCAGAATGGTGCTTTCCAAACTACGGTGGTAAAGAACCAGTTTTTGTTGTCTTTTAAATTTCAATTCTTTACAAAATGATATTTTTGGAAAGTATAATAAAAAGAAGACAGAAAAATGAAAGAAGACATAAAAAACGCAAGCCCACATTTAAAAATGATTATCTTAAGTGAACATCAAATTAAATTTTAATATGTATAATTAAAGTAATCATAGAAGAAACATAAAAGAATTATAAAAATTATGCAAGCTACCCCTTGAAGTAGGCATGCAGGTGGCCAATGGAGATAAATACTATTAGATTCATAAATTTTTGTCATTATTCATAAATAATGAAAAATGATTATTGGAGTATGACTTTCTATATAAAAACCTGTATGCAAAATCTTTATAAATAGCGTGTGTTGTGATGTTTATTTCTTAAAAAGACAGTTAAGTTTGGTTCTGATTGTTAATTTATCTAATCCAGATTGAAATAAAAGCAATGCTACTTTCAAGAGATAATACAAATTAAACTGTTTTTCTGTTTTTACTAGTATAGAAACACAGTAAAGAAAGCAGTGTAACAAATATATTAATGGGAATAGAAGAGGAGATTTTGTTTTAGAAATTTCAATGAGCTCATATTATTATTTTTAATTTTTTTTAAATAAAATAAGTGATACTGGATTTTCAAAAATTGTATTTAGTCCTTCATTATTTTGTGAAATGAATTAATTTTCTACATGGGATCTCCTTGTGATAGAAAACAAAATTCAAAGCACTCCATCAAATTTATAAAAAGGATTTGGTGATAAACTTCTATGGACGTATAGCATCAAGATAATCACCTGCTTAATTGGTAATTATTGTCTAAGCATGTAAAATGTTATAATAATCAATATAAGATCCTTATTTCAAGCTTCTAGTTTAATCTTTGCCCTCCAGTTTTATTTGGCATTGAAAAACCTGTCAATGAAATAAAAACCTTAAAAATTCTGAATATATCGGATAAATAGGTTAGTGTCCAGTTTACATCTCAAAAAAAAAAAATATGAGGCCATACATTTTGTATTTGACAGAAGCACATTCCTGACAGAAATTTACTCTCAGTCACAATTGTACCTCAGCATGCCATAGCTGTTGTATATGATCCACCTCTGTAGGATCACATGGTAGAGAAAATTCTTGAATTTAACATTGGAGGCTGGGCTTGATGGTACACACCCATAAACCTAGAGACCTGGGAGACTGAGGCAAGGGTGAAAGTTTGAAGCCAGCCTCAGCAACTCAACAAAACCCTCAGCAAGTTAGTGAGAACTTGTCTGAAAGGAATAAATAAATAAGGGCTGAGATGTAGCTCAGAGTGATAAAGCACCACTAGATTCCGTCTCTGGTACAAGAAAAGAAAAAGAAATTAACATTGGAGTAAAAGTAGAATGAAGTCAATTGGTTTTCTATCTTCTGAAATCACTTCCAACACCATCATCAACATTTTTTTATACTACTGCTGCAGTATTCAAAGGAAGCATGTCTTTTCAAGTGTAAGAGTAAAACTTATTTTGCCTTTGTGAAATAGAGTACAAAAATAAATAATGCACATGTATACTAATACTAGTAAACAAAATAGTCCATATGGGTTATGTAATTGTAGTTAGTTTTGAAACCCATTAAAGAGGTGGGACTAAAAGAAACCCCCATGACCAAACTCTAGAAAATACTAAATTCTCATAAGAAAGAAAAGGTCCCCAGCTGCTGTCATGCCAGAGTGGATTGGAGAGAAGGGAGGTCTGCCACAAATAAAGGTCAATAAGGAACTGGCCTCAGTACCCTTAGGGCTGTGTGTGAGCTGGACAGATGGGTCAATTAAAATCCCGAGAATCCAAGATACAAAGGACTGCACTACTCTCCAAACCTTTCCCTCACATCTTTAGGGAATATGCCCTAAAGATAATAATGAATATGCCCTAAAATTGGGGCAGAGAAGGAGAGTTGAGGGAAATTGCACTCTTGGCATAAATGGGGGAGGGCAGGAGAGTGGAGAGAAACCTCTGGGTTTATCTCTCCTCCTCAGAGCATCAACCAGCTATATCCACCCTCTAGAGGCTAAGAGTTGTGCAGCAAGTATTAAAAGATGACTCAAGGCAAAAAAATAGGAATGTGAGCAAAAGAACTCCTGACACCCCCCAAAATGTTTGCAAGCACAATGTAAAGAAAGGAGAGTCTCCCACAATAGAGAAGGTACTTGGGAGCTCAGCCATGAAATGCACTGCTGGGGCCCTAGGCCCTGCTGAAGAGAAAGGTTAGCTCTATTTTAGATCCCATGATGCATCCTTACCATTGTTTTATTGACTCAATAACCTTTTAGATTTACCCACATAATTACTCTAAGTGTTGCCTTCCATTTCTTTCCAATTCTTTTGAATTTCCCTTTGGAATCATTTTTCTCTACTTGAAAATCATTCTTTAGGACTTCCTTAGAATAAGTCAGCTTAATATTAGCAAAATGTCTTTATCATGCCTCAATTTTTGAAGAATATTTTTGCTGGGTAAAGATACTTATTATATAAATAGAACTAAGAGTGTAAATGCTCCTTTGAAGGTGAATTCCTTGAAATTCCAGAGGATTTCCCTTTTCATGATCAGTTCATACCACCCCTGAATTGAACATTGTCTTATAGAGAAGCATATGTTTAAAGGAGACAAATTGAAGGTTTTGCATGCTACCAGGCTCTTTATAGTCCCAACATTTTATCAATATTATAAGGTTTGGGGGATGGAGCCCATCAAATTCAGACTGACCTAACCATTCCTTTACCTGATCTTGTGCAATACCCCTTGACACAAGAACCAAAGGAGGGACAGAGGTCAATGGTATCAGCACCAATAGAAAAATGATTTACCATTTCTTGTAATACTCTTAACCTATCTTAAACAGGAGTTCAAGCATGGGCTGTACTAGAATGATTATTACTCCCTTCCTAGGATCGCCTGATCCTCTGGATAAAACTTTTAGTTACCACCTCAAATTAGTCTGAATCATTTTCTCTGTAGTGGCCCCTTCTGGTACTTAAAAGATTTGCATGTTGTTAATCTTGACTTTTAGTCATTAAAAAAAAAGGTAGGGGGATCCTAACTTGTAAGAATAAAGTGGTTCTGGAAAAAAATCATTACCATGCCATTTACAGAGATCAGGGGTGCAATAGGGTAAAGAATAGATATTGGAAGCCTTTTTTCTTCTATAGTTCACTTTTTTCCCTTCAGACCCTCTTCAATGGCTTTTAATGTTCTTCCCCAAACAGACAACTGCTATACCCATCATGTTAATGATTCCTATACTATGACATAGTCTGTGCCCCCCAGGAGACTCTTTTATTTATGGAACCAATCCTTTGCTTGTTTCTCACAGACACACAGTTTGTAATTATTATAGGCTTTTTCTACATCCCTTGTGAAAAAGGTTTCCTTTGAGTAGGTGCCCAGGATCTTCCAAAATGAAGTACACACTATTTTAGAAAATTATCCAGAAGAATTATTAATTTAAATGTGTATGTTTGCCATCCAAATAATAGTTTCTGCAACAGGGTTTACACAATTGAAAAAGATAGCATAAAATTTATATCATTGGAAAAGGGGGTAAGAAATTAAATCTTAGTTAGTATTATAAGTGATACTTCCACAGCTCTTGAAGCTCATTGGATCAATATAAACTTGGTTCATTAATGATCAAAGTAATAACTTTTGATTATCTATTAGCTTGTCACTGCCAATACATCAATTGGATAAATTTCTACTGGCCAAATAGAACAATTCATCTCTAAGGGGCTCACTTGTCTCTCCAAACTAGACCCAAATGAAACTTGCAATGTGTTTCCTTGGTCTGGATCCTAGTCAGTATTGTGATCTATCTTTGTGAGTATTGCAATTACCAAAGGTGAACTCTCAGAATGTTAAATGCTATCATACAACCACTATCATATTATGTAACCCAAGAAATCCTCATTCGATGAAGGAGGAAAAAGGACATAACCATCTGACTCCGAATTATTGTTGATTCTGAGACAATGTACCTCTAGAAATGAAAGCAATGTGTCCTAGAATGAGGGTCTTTACTGCCTGCTCCTCTGACCTGGTCAGAGTTTGGCTAGAAAGAGAGGGGTTCAGAAGTAATATAGGAACAATTGTCTTTATTAGGCATGCAAGACTAAGAGCAACCACTTCCATTAGTTTTACAATGGCAACACAGACTGTCCTATGACCTGCATAATACTTCTTAGCTAACAGTATCTTCCAGTTAGCATTGACCCTCCCCTATAGAGATCAATGAATCCCAAGGCTCACTCTACTTCTGTTACCATACCCCAATCACTTCTCAGGCCAATCCATAAACACTAAAAAATAAAAATAAAAAATAAAAAGACTTTCTTTGTCAACTAAAATGCAAAGAATATTTCAGATTTTTTTGTCTTCTCCCTTGCTGTA
This sequence comes from Urocitellus parryii, assembly GCF_045843805.1. Lineage (NCBI taxonomy): Eukaryota > Metazoa > Chordata > Mammalia > Rodentia > Sciuridae > Urocitellus > Urocitellus parryii. Next base: position 67,042,732 of record NC_135532.1, read on the forward strand.
CTTTGTCAATAAAACCCTATTTCTGTATTTGAGAAATATACTTTCTACAAATAGCTTAGAATACAAAAAATACAGAAATGTCTTGTAAATACAATATACATCTGAATGGATTACAGATTAATGCTAAATATACTCAAGCCAACCCTGAGAAGTTATAGTAGCAAATTGGTTTTATCATAAAGCATTAAAATGCCTGATTGTTTGATAACTCAGTATTTTCCCTCTAAAGAACTCAAGAGAGTTAGAAACATCTTTTAAAATGGTGATTTAAAACATTTCAGTAATTACAAAGAGTACTGTGTTGCGGTTAGTTTGAAAATTTAAAAGAACATGATGGTATAAAGTAATGAGGTTTGGTACAGACTAACACTGGAAAAACAAACTTGGGTTGAGGCCAGCTCTGGAAATCCACAACAGTGCCAAGCAAGGCAAGTTACTTAAACTCTCAGATCTCAATTTTCTCAAATATAAAATAGAATAATCACATCTGTCATGCTTTACTGAAAATGTTACTGAAAGAGTAAAATTAAATAACTAATTTGAAAATAATTGTAAAGCTACAAAATAGTACACAAAATCAAACAAGTATAATTGTATATGTGCTTTAGGTTTTATGCAGGGTTTTTTTTTCATGGATTTACACTGTTTTATTCTGCTGTCCCTACACACACCCATTCTTATTTCCCATACCAAAAGCCAAAATGTTATAGCTACTTGAGATTAATCAACATATTGTGAATTAAAGCCTCCATTCAACTTGTTACCTAAATTCTGACCACTGGAAGGAAGTGGGGTTGGGGGATTCAGGGGTGCACCACAGCAATTCAACTTCAATAAATGTCAACAGCGAGAAATCAACTACTCCAAATGCTTTGGGTAGCTGTATGAATCAAAAAATAATTCATCTAAAATGTAATTTTGCATGTGATTAATCTATCATCGGGTCTGATTGCCTGTGGTACATTTTTATAATTATAAATTAAATTGGAGAATAAAGATAATTCAAATAATCTTATTGGCTAAAGCACAGGGCATTAATTCAGCTTATAATAGCAATAATGACCTCAGCCCAGGACATTTCCAGGCAATTAATGACTGGTTGGAGTTAATGACCCACATTTCAGCCAAGGACCATCAACTCCTGCTAGCTGGTCATCAATCCTCAGAAAACGCCCCATGCTCAAAGCCAGTCAGACCCATTCAGAGCTGGACATCAACCCAACTTTATGTTTTAAATAAGTTTGTTGCTTTACTCTTCTCCCTCAAAGTTCATTTAGCTTGTAAACTGGGCCAAAATGAGCTTATTGTCGATTAACAAATTAACACATCCACAGATTATAGGGACAATTCAATGTCACATAGGCACTCTACTTTGAATAGTCTTATGATATTGAAAACATGCAACAGACCCAAAGTACAGGACTCCATTTTCCAGTTTGAGAACTGCTTCACAATCAGCCCTGCTAAGGAGATGTTAGGTTATGAGTCTCCTTTTTCATGTTCTTAGTTTATCTCTCCCAGACAGAAAATTGGATTTAACCTATAATATAATACATATTTCTGCTTCCTACTTAACAAGCTGCCCTGCTTCACTTTAAATTCTTTTCCAGGATAAGGAGACACATCAGAGAGAGACTTGACGGTTATTATGCAAGCCCAAGCCATGCCCATGACAATATCATCAGTCATTTCAAGCTCCTCTAGAGTGCTTCACATATTTTTTTTCCATCTCACAGGAGGCATATGAAACAGATGACCTGGATCACCAGCATAGCACACGCAGGCTCTTGCGAGCCATTCAAGCAGAGAGAGGGACTGGGCCAGTGAGCCTTCATCTCTACAGGAGGCCACCAGGATCCTGCACTCACCAGGAGCCAGAGACCTCTGGAAAAGCCATGCAATGTCTCATTGAGTTTGCCTCCCACCAGCTAACCCCTCCTCCTTTCTGATTCCTTGTTGTTTTAATCTGTATGGGAAAGACAGAATTCAGGTAATGACACTGTTTGTATCCCCACTGTAAAGTGGACTGTACAGTCAGTTCTCTGGTCTGGAAGGCGTGAACTCAGAACACCTATGGTGTTAACCAAGAAGATGTCTTCATCCAGGATCACACTCGTCCAAGGCCTGCAGCTGCTCTTGCTGTCTTCTATTCATTATCTATCTGAAAAGGCAAACGCTTTAAAATAGTATGCTACATTCAAGTGGGCAATGCATTACCATTATTACTTACATTAACAGCTAATAACCACAATAGGCCTCCGGCTGGCTCTGCAAAGTCATCTGTAAAAGAAAGGAGAATGACCCTCCGTAGAACCGCAGCCTCCCAGAGGGCATTTCTCATCATGGAATGGGGAATGTGTCACCAAAAAAGTCACTTCATCACAGATGATTAATGATAACAGTGGTCAAAATAACATTAATAATTTGTAAATAATCACTCTTATAAAGCAAAGGAAAACATTGTATTCCCATGTTGTTTCATTCACTAAGAAGATGAGCATCTATCATTAAAACCATATTCCTGCTGTCAAAAAGCAGACATGAAATAACTAAAAAACTGTCACAATGAACACATACATATTGATGATTTGATGTATGATGGAGTCAGAAAGAAAAAAACGAAAGTCCAGAATATAGGATGTTCCCATGTTTTATTGTATCTGCACTTGAAGGCTACATGCAGATACGGGACAGTAGAAATGCTAAGGATTGGCAAACAAGCTTAGGAAAAGACAGTATCTGTCTTTTCAAATAGTATATCAAGTTTTGCTAAAATACATTTGATATACTGGGATATATATTTTAGTTTCATCAATATCATATAAGTCGATACTAAATTTGGGGGTAAATTAATAAAATAGATAGAAAAAAATAGAGGAAAGTAGTCATTTTTATATCAATTCAGAAAAAGCTGCTGCTGATCAATCAAGAACTGTAATCTAATTTCTAGAAAAATTTGGGAAGATGTATATTCTGCAGCTAAAATTGTAACTAGATATTATGATTTAGATATGAGGTGTCCTCCTAAAACTCAGGTGTAACACAATGCAAGAATTTTCAGAGGTGAACTGATTAGATTGAGAGGTGTAACCTGATCTGTGGATTAATTCACTAATATGGATTAATAGGGTAGTAACTATAGATAGGTATAGAGGCTGGAGGAAGCATGCTTTTGGAGTTTATGTTATATCAGTGGTGAGTGAAGCTCTCTCTCTGCTCAATGATTATCACATCCTGAGCTCCTTTCCTCTAGCATGTCTTTCCTCTATGATGTTCTGCCTCACATAGAGCCCAGAGCTATGGAGACAGCCGACCATTAACTGAACCCCTGAAATCATGAGCCCAAATAAACCTTTCCTCCTTTAAATTTGTCCTTGTCAGGTCTTTTGGTCACAACAATGCAAAGCTGACTAAAATACAATTGGTTTAAGATCAACTGGCTTAAGATCAAATTTTCTATGCTGGAGCTCAGAAGTTTCCAGAATCTTGAGCCCAATTTAGCTGAGCTAGGAAATGAATATGTGTCTTTATTAACATAAAACCTCTAGTCCTTCTGCCTCACTATGGCTCATGTGCTAAAATCCATTTCTAATATTCCATACAATGTTATTTCCCCAAGTGGGATTTTGCAAAACATCTAAATGTGCAAACAGGAAATTTAGTTTACCGTTTTATACTAACAGTTATGGACTGTGTGTTTGTATCCCCACAATTCATATGTTGAAACCATAACCCTCAATAGAATGGTATTAGGTAGTATGGCCTTTGGAAAGTAATTAGGTCATGAGAGTAGAGCCCCTATGATGAGCTTAGTGCATTATAAAAAGAGGCCTAACTCACTAGCATTCGGCCATGTGAGGTTACTAGAAGTAGAGAGTCTGCAACTCAGAAGAGGTCCCTCAGCAGAATCTAACAATATTGACACCTTGATCTCTGACTTCTAGTCATCAGAGATATGAGAAATAAAATTCTGTTGTTAATAAAGCACCCTATGTATGGTAATTTGTTATAGCAGTCATACTTTCTAACTTCAGGACACCCTGATCTCCTTATAAAGACCCAAGCACACTCAATCAAGGGCCTTGCCCTGATGTACTTCTAAGTACATGTACTTTATCTTATTTAATTTTTTTGTATGCCCAACAACTTGTACAGAAAATAACATCTAGGAATTTTTCACTTAATGTTGCTCAATGTTTTTTTGGATGATTGGATGGGTGGGTGGATGGACAGACAAATAGATGGACAGATAAATAAGTAGTTGGAGGCATGGATGATGGAAGGAAGGAAGGAAGGATGAATAGTTAGATCTATGGTTGGGATACTGGTCTTTAAGATAAGGATTGGGTCCTCATTCCCCTGATGCTCAAGAGTAAACACCCAAGAAACACTAAGGTAAGAGCAAAAAGTAAATTTTATTAAGACACAGAAGAGAGAAAGGAGAAAGAAAGACAGACAAACAGACAGACACTGATAATCCCCCAGAGAGGAAAGGACCCAGAGCTGGTGCTTGTGGGAGTGGGGGTGTCTTGCCCCTTTACAGATTTTAAGTTTCCTTCCTTCTCATGCCTAGGTGACCACAAGGCAGGAAAAGAGTCATCCAGGGGGTGATTGCTTGTGTTGAAAAGTGTAATTTTTCCCCTCCCCTGGAGGTGTTAGCAGCTGGTTGATGGGAAATGCTAGCTACTTATTTCCTTTTCTTTGATAATCAGCTATCTGTCTGTCTTTTGCCCCTGTCTCAGGTGGTGGGCAGGCTGGCTTGCTGGATGTAAAGTGTCTAAAGAAGTGCCTGATAAATATAATAAATTTTAACTGTATATTTCTTTAAGTACATCCTAAGATTTCACAACTGCTCTCCAAATCCCATGCATTCACTCTCCACAACCTTTAGCCATGACCAGGAGGAGTTGTTGGGTGGGGACGCTGCAGAGCATATGGTAGAGCACCCAGCCACTGTAGCAGGCAGGCCCGCTCCTGCCCACTGGCCCAGATCTTGCTTCCCTGCACATGGGATTATGGAGATGAAGCTATAGAACCCTCCAGTGCCTTGCCAGAGGTGTCATCTACAACAGTTGCAACGCTCCCTCCCCACACACTTCAGGGTGGGGCCTGAAGACCAGGAAAAGGAGTCCTTCTGACCAAAGCAACCAACTGAAAGTGAATCAAGGCAACACTCGCTCAAAGAGAGAATCTCTCTCTATTTTTTTTTTAAAGAGTAGGAGAGAGAGGAGAGAGAGAGAGAGAATTTTTTAATATTTATTTTTTAGTTTTCGGCGGACACAACATCTTTGTTTGTATGTGGTGCTGAGGATCGAACCTGGGCCGCACACATTGCAAGGCGAGCGCGCTACCGCTTGAGCCACATCCCCAGCCCAGAATCTCTCTCTATACTAAATCAAGGGGAGCGAGTCCCCATCTACAATGGCTCAAGGTGAGTGAATATATACAGTGGGCAAGAGAGGGAGGCAAAGTGCTCCTTGGAGAGGATGGCTGCTGGGCCCTGGACCTTGCCCTAAGGCCTCTCTCGAAAAAAAAAGAAAAAAAAAACTCCTCTTTTGCAACATTAATTTTATTATATAATTTTTTTAAAAAAAATTAAGAGTAAATTTCTCCTGAAGCATGAGCAAAAGGACAAAGAGCAGGGCAGGGGGACCTGTCCCAGGGATAGTCTGTATGATGTGCTCCGCAGGTGGGGGCAGAGGAGGCTCCTGGTGGATGCAGATGCGCTGCTGCCTGCAATCCCTGCAGAGAAGCCTGAGCCAGTCGCCACACCTCACTCCCCACCACGATGTCGGCCTCCACAGGCTCAGGGGCTTCGGGCTGTCCATCAGTTCTGTCTGTCTGAGCTGGGCATTTCCATAGGCACCACTCTGTTTCTGGACGCTGTCCGATGGAAGCGGGGTACACAGCACAGTTGTCACATGCATTTGGTGATCCTCCTCCTCAGCCTCTTCCAACCCCTGCTGCTGTGGTGGGATTGCCCTGTGGAGGTACCTTGGGAGGATGAGCTGCTGGGCACAGGGTCCTGCTGGGAGGTAGGCCAGGAGGGGTGTGTCCACGTGGAGGAAGTGGAGAGGGAGGGCAGGCACACTGGCACTTGCAGACCCTTCTGCTGGGACTGTTTGGCCTCCTCAGGCTGCTGCTGCTCACAGGGCTGGGAGGGCACGCTCACTGGACACTTGTTGGGGTGGCCCCTGGGAGGATCCATAGGGCCTACCCCTGGGTTCTCTGGTGCTTGAGGATGAGGTAGGTGGCCGTGGTCTCAAACCTTCAAGTGGCCAAGGACACCCAGGTCTTAAAGGGGTGGTGACCCATGTTGATCATGGTTCTCACAATTATTGTATCTGGGAGTTTGGGGAGCTTCTCAGTAGAAGGACTGGCTGAAGCAGCTCCCTCATCCTGGCTCAGCCATGGGTGTGCCATTACCTGCTCTATGGTGTGCCTCTGTGTGGGGTCCACCATTGATGAGGCTTTGTGCTCCCTCGGACACATGACTTCCAAGTCATAGGGAATGTCATAGGTTCCTTGTGTGATGAGATTCTTCACCTGCTTTCTGCTGGCTGCCCTAAATAGGCATCTCCCTGTGAGCATAAAGTAGAGAATAATGCCCAGGCTCCAGACGTCTGCTGGGGGACTCTCATATTCCTCCTCCTGGGTGAGTTCAGGGGCAAAGGATAGGCAAGTACCCCAGATTCCCTTCAGCTTCTCTTCAGCTGTGAATCTGGCGCTCAGCCCAAAGTCGATGAGTTTGACATTGCCGCTGTCATCCGCCATGATGTTCTCCAGCTTCAGATCCAGGTGCACTATACCCTCCTTGTGGCAGTACTGCACAGCATGCACGATCTGTCTGAACAGTCTGCAGGCCTTGTCCTCCTGAATGCCATCAGATGGGATGGGTCCCATAGCTGTCCCCCACCTGCATGTCCCATGATCATGTAGAAATAGTGGAAGGTCTCAATGACCTGGAAGAGCTGGATCACATTTTGGTGGTCGAAGGCCACCATGATATCTGGTTCAGAGGACAAGGGGAAGTTCAAGGCTGCTTTTGCCAAGAACTTTACTGCAACCTCTATTCTGGTGAGCAGATGAGGGGCAAATATCACCTGGGCAAAGCCCCCTTTCCCAATGTCCATGAAGGTGGGCTCACAGCAGGAGGCCTGCCCCTGCAGCACTACACTGCTCTGACTATACTCCCTGTTCACCCTAAACTAGAACAAGGATGCAGGCTTAAATAATAATAATAATAATAATAATAATAATAACCCAAAACAAAAGAAAAAAATCCAAGTCAAAAAACAATATACAAAACCACAACTACCAGCCACCAATCACCACCAAACATGCAAACTATCTGGGAGTTTGATAGGTCACCACCAAAAACTTCCTGTACTTATGGACAAAAACCCAGCTGCAGCCACTAGCTAACACCCCTGCTTTTTGAAATCCTCGCACAATGACCCGTTTGAGGTCAGAGCAAGAAATGACCCAGTCAAACCTGGGCATAACCCCCAGTGTTCATCTCACTTTTGGGCCTCCATGACCATTGGCACTTTCAATAAGATTAAGAAAGGTCTCTGGAAGGTCTTTTCCTTCAGTGGTTTATGGATACTGATATGTCCTTGTTTAGAAATTAAAATTTGTAGCATACGTCAGAGGTCTTTTTGAGTCTGAAAATCTGTAATAACCTCATCATATCTACACTCAAGGTTTCTGCTTCTTTGCTGGCCTGAACTGAGCAGTTTCCTCCACTGGGCCCTTGCCCCATGATGGACTGCCTCACTTTGGGCAGAGCCATGGAGTCAGCCATCTAGGAACTGAGACTCTGGAACTGTTAGCCCCTGAGAAGCTTTTCCTCCTCCAAGTTGCTCTTGTTGGTCATTTTGGTCACAGAGACAAAAATCCAATTAAAACATACCACACATCATTGCATCCATCTTGACAAATGTGTGTGTGTGTGTGTGTGTGTGTGTGTGTGTGTGTGTCCGATGCTGGGAACTGAACCAGGTCCTTACACATAGTGGAGAAGCTCTCTTAAGTTGTACCTCCCTTCTCTGGGGTTGGAGCTTCCTGGCCTAACCAGCTCTCAGTACTGTTACATTGAGGCTGAACTATCAATAAGAATTTGGAGAGGGATACACACATTCAAACCACAGCATGCAATAAAGAAGAGCCCAGGGAGTTGATCCCCACTACACATGCCCTGTGTGAGGGGAGTCCTTCAGGTTGCACTGAAGGACATTAGATAGGAGCTCAGATCTTGATGAAGACTGAAAGATCCCTGGTAAAGCAAATTCATGATAATTATAAAAGCTAGTGCTACTTTTGTTTTCTACAAGATGTAAGAGAAGATTGTATCAAAACACCCCAATTTTATTGTATGGTATTGAATAAATACCAATTATAACACTGTAACATTAGTAACTAAGGGGTAAGGGTTGGAAGGGGTTGGAGAGGTACAACAGTCACTGAAGTCTGTACACCACTGAAGTCATGTTGCTGTAGATTCACATCAGCGTGGCATTTCTTTCTCATGTTAAATGGAACCCCCATGAGAACCAAAAGGAAATACTTGCAGAGCTTACTCAAAATGAGTGGTGAGGGAATTTAAATGTTTCAGTATGATCCTTAACTAAATAGGAGGAAAGATAATCATATAATAAAACAAGTCACATTGAATCAAAGATTGAACAACTGTCATTATAAGAACACAACACACGTTGAACTAAGGTCCACCCTGTTGTCCTTCTAAGGACACAAGACACACTGAATAAAGGGCCTTGTCCTGATCTACTTATAAGGACTCAAACCACCCTGAATCAGGCAAGTTACCTGATAAACATCAAAGTCCTGTACATGTCAAAACTTCTATGCTGTAAGTATTAATGTTACTTCTTTTTTCATATTCTGACTGCAACTGCCACTTTCCTTTGATAAGGATTTTCTAAATTCTAATCTCTGATAAGACACAAATTAGAACTTTTTGATGAAAGTGGCAACTTCAATCAGAACATGAAAAAGAAGTAATATTAATGCACATAGTGCAAAATATGGTTTAAAGCACTTCCCTCACAGCATTTAAATATTAAAAATCAAGATCAAAAATCACATCTGCAAATATGACACATCTACAAAATGGAACACTATTTAGTCATAAAAAGATGAAATCCTATCCTTTGCAACAACAAAGAGATTATTATGTTAAGTGAAATAAACCAGGCACAGATAGGCAAACACAAGATCTTACTCATATTGGAAACTTAAAAATGTTGATCTCATGGAGGCTTAGAATAAAATAGTGCTTACCAGAGGATGGAGAGGGAAGAGAGGAGAAAACAATGTGTAAATGTTGGTTAATGGGGATTAAGTTAGAGCGAGGTAGGAGAAATAAGTTCTTAGGTGCTAATGCACAGTAGGGTACCTATAGATAAAGTACTGTTTATTTTGATGAAGTTTAAGAAGGTGATTTTTAATGTCTTTACACAGAGAAATGACAAATTCTTGAGGAAAGAGATATGATTACTCTGATTTAAATATTGTACAATGTATCAAAACAGTATATGCATGTATCAAAACAGTATATGGGCCAGGCATGGGGCACACGCCTGTAACCCCAGTGGTCTGAGTGGCTGAGACAGTAGGATCATAAGTTCCAAACCAGATTCAGCACAAGTGAGTCACTAAGCAACTCAGTGAGATCCTGTCTCTAAATAAAATATAAAATAAGGCTGTGGATGTGGCTCAGTGGTCAAGTGCCCTTGAGTTCAATCCTGGTAGCCTCCCCAAAAAAACCCAGTACATAATACCCCATAAATATGTACATTTATGTGTAAAAAATCATTTTACAAATATTCTGTAAATAAAGTTGTAAACTCTTATTTAAACTATGCATGTGAAAAGAAAAAGAATGTGGTTAATCATCCTCAAGTGAATCTAGGAGGAGAAAAAAAGTGCACACACACACACACACACACACACACTGTTTTCTTACCAAGTTACTGGTCTTTATCCTCTTATCTCTTTGAATTAAAGTTTCACTAAGAGGTGCTTATATTTAATTTTCATTTAAATTATATAGTGAGCTTTAATTAACTGTCTTCCCTCCATTTACTGGGACTATGTTATAGCAGTCACAGCTAAGATGCTTATGAACAGGTAGAGTGAGGTCAGTGCACATTCAGAGAGCAGTCAGTAAACTAATGAATTGCAAAGACACCCATTATGAGATTGCTCTTTTATTCCCTTTTAAAATAAGTGTTGCAGGAGTTTATGATGAAAACTGTCTCTTTCTCTCCCTAGTCTATGGAACTGATGGACAGAAGGTGTTCTTTACAAAGTGTATTCATTTTTAAGATGTGGTTCACTGTCCTCAGAGTTGTAACAGTAAGAAACCAACCCTAAAATATCAGTAGGGAATCCTCAGCTTAAAAACGGGCATTCTTCCAAAACTTCAAAAGGCAATTATTACAACTGACTGCTTATACATAGTAATTATGTTGCTGAAATGTTATACAAAATTGACCCAATTATTACTATAGTTGAAATGTGGCCTAAGAACTATGTCCTGAGACCAGAACCAACCAGGCAGAGAGGAAGAGGGAAGGAGGACAAAGAAAAGCTGTTCTTCCTCAGAGCTAATGCAGGGATTATTTCACCAGAGTTTTTAATTAAATTTGTGTTTTAATGTGTTGAATTTGACAAATTATGCCTTGGGAGCTCTCTCACTTCACTTTTTATGAAATCTCTCTCCATTGATGGCCACAAGCCCAGGTCCTTCTGATGCTTCATCTTCTCTAATGTGGCCCTTCTCCCTTGTCCCACCAGCCTCATCTCTGGAAATACAATAATTTCATTTTCCTGAAACCACATTTCAGAAACTCTTTCAACAGTGATTCTTGAATTGGGGTTAGGAATAAAGATAGCTGACTTAAACTCTACATCTCATCTTTCTATGATGAGAAATTGCCTAATCAATAGCCCTTTACCTAAATCAATGATGGTATTTAAAATTTCGAATATAAGACTGCGTGAGTGCATGGTGTCAAGGCAATTGTGAACCAAATTCTGTTTAATGGTTTGTTGCACCGTTTTATATAAACATGCAAGATTAAAACCTACTAACACTTCAAAATTAAGACACATCTTAAAAGTTGGACCTGAGCAGGAAAGATTGTGATGAGCCAACAGGGAAAATCCCATCAACTGGCCGGCAGCACTAGCACCAGGTACTTACTGCTGCCTAAACACCTTTCAAACTGCCTTAAAACAACAATCATCCACTTGCTCATGACCCTGCAGGGTGGGCAGGCTGGGCAGGAATGGTGGGTCTCTTTGTGCTGTCAGCTCAGGATCCTCCATTCAGGGGACCCTCATCTGGGAGTCCAGGAAGGTCCAGGGTGGCACCATGCTCCTCTGTGGGGCTTCCGCTGTGAGGGTGGGAATGTCTAGTCGCCCACTGGACCTCTCCCCGCCCCCTCTCCTGGCCCTGCCTTCTTTCTCCCTCTCCATGGTCTTCCCAGGAGGTGGCTGAGCCTCTTTCTATGAGTTCTGACAGTGAGAGCTGTCCTGAAGGCTGAGGCCCGGCCCTGTTACCGCTTCGTTTCTGTGGCATCCCCACGGGTCAGAACTCAGAAGAGCAGCCCAATCCTGGGGAGGTGAACAGGCTCCAGTTCTCATTGAGAGGAGCAACTAAAAAGGTGGCCACTAAGTTTAATCCACAATAATGTTCCTGCAGTAAAGTTGGACAGTCATGGAGTGGCTGAGAGGAAGAAAGTGGGCATCTACAGAGAGAGGAAGTTCAGAGGGGGACTGAGGATGATCTGAAGATAATTGTGCCATTATTGTTGATGGAATTGTTTTCAGTTTTGCTGATTTCCAACTAATTTTAGTCAACCACATGTGTCTCTGGCCTGATGCTTAAATCTGGCCATTCATAACACCTTCAGTGTCCAAGTTTAAAAGTATAGAATAGCAAGAACAAACTACAGCCCATATGGATGTTTTGTAAATAAAATTTTATTAGAACACCTCTCTACCCACTCATTTGCACATTGTTTGTGGTTGTTTTTGTGCTATGACAATGCATTCGAGTGATTTTTTTTAATTTAATTTTTTTATTGGTTGTTCAAAACATCACAAAGCTCATGGCATTCCAGTGATTTTGACAAAGGTATGTGATCCACAAAGCTAGAGATGTTTACTTGAACCCCTATCTCTCATCCTGCATGAAACTCAACTCCAAGTGGATCAAAGACTTGGGCACTAAAACAGAGACCCTGCACCTCACACACAAAAAAGTAGGCCCCAATCTTCACCATGTGGCTTAGGAACTGACTGCCTTAACCAGGCTCCTAAAGCACAAGTAAAATCAAGAATCATCAAGGGGATGGATTCAGTGGTAGAGCACTTGCCTAGCATGTGTGAGGCACTGGGTTCAATTCCTAGCACCACATGAAAATACAAAAAAATAAAATAAATGTCTATTGACAACTAAAAAATATTTAAAAACAAAAAACAAAAAGAATTCAAACAACAATAAATGTTGGTGAGGATGTTGGTGGAAGGGTACATTTATACATTGTTAGTGAAACTTTAAATTGGTACAATCACTATGAAAAGCAGTATGGAAATTCCTCAGAAAATTTGGAATGGAACCCAATTTGACCCAGCAATCCCACTCCTAGTTTTATACCCAAAGGACTTAAAATCAGATACTACAGTGACACAGCAACATTAATGTTTACAGCAGCTCAATTCACAATAGCCAAAATGTGGAACCAAGCTAGATGCCCTTCAACAGATGAATGGATAAAGAAACCATGGTATAGATACACAATAGACTATTACTCAGCCTTAAAGAAGAATGATTATGGCATTTGCAGGTAAATGGATGGAGCTGCAGAAATAAGCCAATCCCAAAGAACCAAAGGCCAAATGTTTTCTCTGATATGTGGATACTAATTCACAATAAGGTGAGTGAAGGGATGAGAGGGCATATGAGGGCAGGAATCATAATAGAATGAATAGGACATTATTACCCTATGTGCATATGTGATTACACAACTGGTGTGATTCTACATCTTGTATTACCAGAAGAATGAGAAGTTATACTCCATTTATGTATGATGTGTCAAAATGCATTCTACTGTCATGTATAACTAATTACAACAAATAAAAATAAAAATAAATTTTTTTAAAAAAAGAATTCAACATCTGATTTTACAGGGAATGGGGGCACAATTCAATTAATTAAAATGGCCCCATAAGAAATACTGTGCTGCAGGTGCAGTGGCACACACTGGTTATCCCTGCTTCCAGCCTCCTAGGAGGCTGAGGCAGGAGGATTTTAAGTTCAAAGCCAGCCTCAGCAAAAGTGAGGCACTAAGCAACTCCATGAGACCCTGTCTCTAAATAAAATACAAAATAGGGATGGGGATGTGGTTCAGTGATCAAGTGCCCCTGAATTCAATCCCCATTACCCTTACCCACCCACCCCCACAAAAAAAGAAAAGTGTGCTGCCCCAGATAGGGCATTAATTTCCAGGATATACAAAGAACTCAATAAACTTAACAAAAAACCGAATAGCCCAATCAATAAATGGGCAAAGGAAGTAAATAGACACTTCACAAAAGAAGAAAAATGAACTGTCAACAAATATATAAAAAAATGTTCAACATCTCTAGCAATTAGAGAAATGCAAATTAAAACTACACTGAGATTCTACTAACTCCAGTCAAAATGGAAAATATCAAGAGTACAAGTAACAATAAATATTTGCAAGGATGTGGGGAAAAGGGTATGGTCATACATTGTTGGTGGGACTGCAAATTGGTGCAACCACTATGGAAAGCAATATGGAGATTCTTCAAAAAATTAAGAATGGAACCACCATTTGACCCAGTTGTCCCATTCCTCAGCATATATTCCAAGGATTTAAAATCATCACACTACAGTGACACAGCCATATCAATGTTTATAGCAGCATAATTCACAATAGCTAAGGTATGGAATCAATGTAAGTGCCCTTCAACAGATGAATGGATAAAGAAATTTTTACACACACACACACACAACACAACACACACAATGGAGTAATTACTCAGCCAAAAAGAAGGATGACTTTATGACATTTTCCAATAAATGGATGGATGTGGATACCATCCTGCTAAGTGAAATAAGCTAATCCCCTCCAAAACCAAAGGTCAGATATTTTCTCTGATATGTGGAAGATAAACCACGATAAGAGAGTGTGTGTGGGGGGGCGGGGGAGAGGTTAAGTAGATTAGACAAAGGAGATTGAAGGAAAGGGAGGGAGAAATAGCAAATAGGAAAGACAGTGGATTGAATCTGACATAATTTTCCTATGTACACATATGAAAATACTTAACTGAATCCCACCATTGTATACATCCACAAGAATGGGGTCCTAAGAATAAGATAATTTCCATCTTGTATATTTCTATCAAAATGGATTCTACTGTCATGTATAGCTAAAAATAACCAATAAAAATAAAATGAAAGAAGGTGGGGTAGAGGGAGGGAGAGAATGAGGTGTTGGGAGGAAGAAGATGGTGGAATGAGATGGACATTATTATCCCCATGTATGGATATGATTGTACAAATGGTATGACTTTACATCATGTACAACCAGAGAAATGAAAAGTTGTGCTCCATTTATATAAATAATTAAAATTCAATTGAGAGAGAGAGAGAGAGAGAGAGAGAGAGAGAGAGAGAACACTGATAATTGGAATTGAGTGAGAAAAGGCAAATCAAACTGTTACAGCCTTGGATGGATTGCAGTTTCAATTCTGTCCTTATGATCAAGTCACCAAAACTCTTGGATTGCTTTCTATATCAGAAAATTAGATCAAATGTCCAGACTGTACACCACACAGTAGAGGGTCAAAGTGGGATCAGATTGGGATGCTGTACAAGAAAGCAGCAAAAAGTCCTGCCCAGGGGCTCATGTCTGTAATCTCAGCAACTTGGGAGGCTAAGACAGGAGGATTACCAGTTTGAGGCCAACTTCAACAACTAAGTGAGGACTTAAGTAATTTAGCAAGATCCTGACTCAAAATTAAAAAAAAAAAAAATTAAAAGGGCTGGGGAAGCTCAGTGACAAAGTGTCCCTGGATTCAATCCCAGTAACAAAAGAAAAGGAAAAAAGAAAGTAGCATGAAGAATAAAAGGTGTTATGTTTGCATTATAAGTAAGTTATATATTCTTGAAATAAACTGGCATTCAATTCTGGGGCTTTGTCTATTTGAACTTGAGCTTGGCTCTCATTTAGTGGCAAATATAGTAGCAGCTTCATCCTGGTTGGATAAGAAAGTGGCCCCTGTGGTCAAATTTTGTTGTTTCCAAATCATGCTGCTCAGTATATGTTGACCTGTATTTTTCTTAATTTCTGAAAGTTTTCTTCAGTAGCTCTGACCCACAATTTCTCCTTATGAATCCTACCTACGTGGTAGAGTTTAAGGAAAATATGTGCATTTTTATAGAAGACAGGAAAAATAGTTCTAATTAAATGTTAGTGTAAAATGATAAACACAACTAAACAAAATTTCCCAAGAGAATGATGAAATCATCTTAAGTTAACAGAGCTAAATATTAGTTATTTCTGGCTATATTTGGGGGCAAACAGCTCCATTTAGCAGTACCAAGATGGCACTAATGCTGGGATTTGATTTTAATGGAGAAAAATATGGTATTGTTGATTTTTTCTTGAAAAATTATGAAATGCCATGCCAATATCTTCCACGTTGTTATGTTACTTTCTCATTTTTGTCTACTTATTAGTCTTGAACTTTCCAAATGAATAAATCAAACAGCATAGCAAAGTCAATTTGCTAAATGGATATTGTCACTATCACTCTGGAAAGAGATGACAATGTCATATGCCATAACCAAAAGCCAGTCATCCATAGCAGTCAACCACTCAGCCAAGTAGTAGCCAGAGACTGCATGATGAAGGATCTTGAAATCCTAAGACATGGTAATAGCCTTGTCTATTATTCTTAAGCAATTTGAAAGAGGGTGGGAGTAATGGGAATTGAACCCAGAGGTGTTTAACCACTGAGCTACATCCCCAGACATTTTAATTTTTAAATTTAAGACAGGATATTCCTAAGTTTCTGAGGCTGGCCTTGAACTTACTATCCTCCTGCCTCAGTCTCTTTAGTTGCTGGAATAACAGGCATGTACCACTGTACCCAGCCTCCTAAGCTCTATCTCCATTACCTTTGACATCTAAGCAGCAAAGCCATGAACATTTGATGTTATTAGTGAGTCAAGCATGGCCCTCTTCAACTAAACTTCATAACAATTGAGAAAAATATTTAAGTTAAAAAAAATCTAGTTTATTTGACTCCTAGATTAATTCTAACCAATTCATTAATCCTTAACTTGGTGCTGCATCTATGTTTCGTTGAATTGAAATTTATGGAAGAAATTTAGCTGGAGACAAGCATGAAATTAAAAAGTGTAAAATGAGCTGAGGTCTCTACTCTGTCATTTCAAAAAAAACATAGGAGGTCTCCAATTATCCAATAGAATAAAATTAATAAAAGTTATATGTAATGTCATAATAGATTTTATTCCAATAGAACAACATTATTACATCTGATTATAAATCACATGAATACTTTCTGGCAACCAAAGGGAAAAAATTCACACTGTTGATAATTGTGTAGCTTCCCATATACCAAAATGTATGAGGGGTATATGCTACTTGTATCATTAAATTCTTATTATATTATAATGTAGTAATCTAATTTCTCTAAGTGCCTCATTATTTTTCATTTTAACTGCCAAGTGCACATATATTTTATGTTGTTAGCAAATTAAACAGAAACATGCTAAACAGATTGATATTCTGGATTCACTCTGTGATTTAAATGCACTGATTATAGTATAAAATAAGACAAGGAAAAATGCGTGATTTCCTGTAGGTCACACCCTGTGGTTTATAATAAAGACAATCTATATTATGCCCAGAAACATATTGTATGCAAACAACTGTGTGATAAATAATATCATTTGAAATGAGTGTAGCTGCTTATTCGAGTCAGAATCTCTGAAATGCCAACTAAATTTGAGCTCTTAAAAATGTCTTTGATTAAATTGTGTTGTAAAGTGTCCAGCAAAACCTAATTCAAGTGTAGTGACTTAATTACCTCTATCACTAGGGGTGATGTCTCCTGGGTGATTATAGACATGATAAACAAAGGATAAAAGAGATAGTATATCAGTTGGCTATAAATGGGTAACAAGTCATACCAAAACTTGGTCACTGAAAAAAAAATAGATAATCACACATTAAGTTCAAAATTCTGAATGTTGACAATTTTGGCTGTGCTCAGTTATTCATTTCATCATGATAGGACATCATTATGTGTTATAGTCAACTAGAAATTAGGCTAGTGTCTTTGCAGATCTTAACTGGGCTCTTTCCATGTCTAGGACCTCAGTTGAGACTATGGAACAGCTGGTAACGTGTCTCTCATAACCTATTAGACTGGCCACAAATGGCCTGAGCATAGGACTGCCATACTGTCATTCTATTGAATTCTATTAGCTACATGATCCTTGTTTTAAGGGTGGAATAATAGAAGTCAACTACTGATGGGGAAGAACTGAAATGCAAGGTCACAAGGCAAAGGGCAAAGATGTAGGTAAGAGTAGAGAATTACAACCATTTCTTAACAACTTCCCACAAATAGTGACTTACTAAGTGATAGCTTGAATAAACATATTAGAGAACTCCTCCATCTCTATTGTTACTAGGACTGGTTGAGAGACCACAGATATTACTTCAAGAAACAGGGGAAAGCTGAAGCGTGGCTCTAAAAATCCCTTTTAGCCACTTGACAAGGATTGTTAAAGAATGGTTACACAAAAATCCAGTAGCCAAATGGAATTTATTTGTTATTTTACTGATAACTGCTGCCAGGGCCTGATAACCTATGGCTAACCATGTATAGGAAGAGCACTGACGAGAGCCACTGAATTAAACACTCCATCATCGAGGTGTTCTGGGCATATCCCTACCTCTGTCCATCTCTCCTTTTAAAGCAATTACACAATATGCTTATGAACAAACTGACACACACCAAAAATACCCTCATAATTTCATGATATCTTCACCAACTGCAGTATAGACCTGATAGCTAGCACTGCAGTTTCTCCTTCCATAATTCAATGTGTGCAAAAAAGACTATCTGATGCTCCAGAATGATGTTTTTCTTCCATTTAATTCCAGTTTATAATTTAATCCTAGGACAGTAAGGTAAAATAATCAGAATCCCCATATTAGAACAGCTAATGCCCGCTCTATCAGCAAAGAGCCATGTGAATTGAAGGAGGACCGAGGCAATAACAACTTCCTTTCTACTTATCAGCACTTACATATGTTTAAGTCTTTTGCAATTCATAAAAAAATAAAACAGAACTTAAATCCTCCCCGAATTCCCCATTCCTATCTACTGATCACCTTCCACACCTCTTCTTCTTAGTCAAATGCCTACATTGATTTCCTCCATTTCCTCACATCCCACTCAAGTATGCACCCACTGAACTCTGGCTTCCACCCCACAATACCACCAAACTTCTAAGCCCATTGGTGACTTCCATGTTATTAAATCCAGTAAAAAGTCTTCAATTTTCTTTACTGAATGCTTGAAAATATTCAATGCAATTGACTGTTTAATTCCTTCTTGGAATAGTGTACATTTTTAGTGTCCTTTCTCTTTCTGGTTCATTGTCCTCCATCTAATCATCTCACCTTACATTCTCCTCTCTTTCTTTCATTCTTTCTCCAGTTTATCACCATGCCTTCAGTTACATCAATGTACTGGTAAATTCCAAGTTGAGCTGTACTTCCATATTTCTCACAGTCCTTGTTACCTCTCCATTTGGATTTTTTTCAGTTTATTTTCCTTTTTTCTATTTTATTTTATTGGTTCTTTTCAGTTGTACATGACAGTAGAATCGATTTTGATATAATTATACAAGCATGAAATGAATCTTATTCTAATTCAGTCCCAGTATCTGTGCTTCCCCTTCCTTTTTCCCACTCCTTGCTCCCTTTCCTTCATTTATCTTTATGCTGTTTACAAATTTTTTTAATTAATTTCCTATGCGAGTACATGATGGTGTATTCATATATGTACACAGGAGAGTTTGGTTGGATTCACTTTACAGTCTTTCCTTGGATATTTTAGAGGCAGTTCAATGCAACACATCTCAAATACATGCTCCATCATCTTTACCCCCTCTATCAGCCCTGTTAAACCAGAAACTGGGGGTCATCCTAGATTCTTTCCTCTCCTGCTTCACAAGAAGCCAACAACCATCTGCCTGTCTTGTGTATCTCCAGAAGCTATCCATCTCTCCTTCTTTCTAATCCAGGCTAATCTTCTGTCTTGCCTGGTGTGTGGCAGAAGTTTTCAGGTTGACTCCTGCTTCTATGCTGACTCTTTGTATTCATCCTCTACTTTCCAGCCCAAGACAAAATCCTGATCTTGTTATTCCCTAACTTCAAACCAATTTCTGAATACATTCTCCTTTCTTAGGATTTATCCAATCCCTTAACAGAGCCTTTAAGATCCTAGACTGTGAGCCTCCCAACTGCCCCCTAGCATATACATTGAAACCTACTCTCTTGCTCTCTACATTTGGGCTTCTTGGAGCTTCTGGAGCATTCAATATACATTTTTCTTTTATCATCACTGCACATTCTTTTATTGTTTTATCCCATTTTCACAATAGTTTTTTTGACCATCCAGAAAGATTATAAAAGTGTAAATGTCCTCTCCTGTAGGAGTTCCAGTTGCCTGTTAGTTCGGTAGCTCTGTTTCCAAGAGGTTGTATGCTTCTTGAAGCAGGGATTCTGATAAAATGTTTTTCCTAGTAAGGTGCCTGAAACACAGTAGTCATTGATTAACAAATGTTTCTTAGGTAAATAAAGAATTCCTGGAACTCTGTCTATGCTGCCACCCAAATTTTAGAATGGGAGTACAAATTTTTATCCCTATCCATTGTATCAGCTAACTCTTCAAGTTGTCTAGATGATTTAATAAGTAAAAAATTTAAAAACATAACTATGATTGTTCTTTGAGATGCATAAAGATTTTTGGAAATAAAAAATATATTGTAGCAATCTTTATGTACTACAAATGACTTAAGAAGGTTTACGGAAACACTGAGGAATCAAATTACATGGAGGAAGGAAGAATGGAACCAAGTCTAAATGACATAGTTAACAACTTCAGTCATTTCAGCTGGAGGCTGTTATCAATTTTACAATCATCTGATTTTCTGAGTCACTGATTTTTATGATTTCTCAAGTTCCTTGGTAGCTTTCCACTCAACACCACCTCAGTCTTCAACCCCATTCCTTCTTCTTTTTTACCTATGGTTTCCTTTTACAAATATTTATTAAACAATTACTATACCAAGAAGTATGGGCATAAAAACAATGATCACATAGTTCCAGCTGTTTTTCATTTGCTATAAAAATTATGGAAATGATCTGATATGCAGTGTTTAAGAGGAAAGAATCTGTGAGCAGAAAGGTGTGGCTTTGAATCTCATTATGACAACTTGCTAGATCTTAGAGTTTCAGCACATTTTCTGCATCTTTGAGCTTTGGTTTCCTTATTTTTAAAATGAGTAAAAACAGCTATGCAAGGCAGTTCTCTGGGTGGTCTTGAACGGACCCAATTCTACCCCTTTCTCACTTAAACAATTCTCCAGTAGGACTGGAATGTGCTGGAATACATATGGAGAAACTGTCCGAACACCCTAGGCTCTGTACCAGTTTCCTCCAAAAAACAGAATGTCTTTCCAAACTTTAGCTCAGTAAGCTTTGGTGCTCCTTGAGTGCAAAACCCAGGATAGTCTGCTTCTAGGGTCCCTCAGCTGTGTTGCAGATAGGGCACAGTCAGATGAGATTCTATCCACCCTGAGAATTTTCCTCATCTTTATGGGACCAGATTGTCCTGTATCCTAGGTTTTTGTTATCCTTTTATGCCTAGTTACAGGTAATAAACTCACTTCATGTAACCTGATGCATGTGTAGTATTCTCTCACTAGACTCATGAAAATAGTTGCAGTTCAAGATGCAGCGTGCTGAAATATTGATGTGTTCACAGTGAACCTGCTTCACAAATTACCTAAATCATCAAAACAACTACCCAAACTACCAACAGAATAAAATGAGATAGCATTTGAAGCTTGTACTATGTGCTTTACATTTAAGTCCTCAATAAATTAGGATTACCTCTAATATCCCTAACAACCCAATTACGTTGTAAAAATTACTGAACTAAGAGAAACTATTTCTTTTTTTTCACTACTAACAAACCAAGACAACTCCTTTTATAACTTCTCAGTTTTTGCATCTATGTTATGAGATGATATTTAGTCTGTGGGTGAATCTTCTACATAGAAAAGTGCTTGATAAAATACTGGATAATCTTCTGTTTACAATAGGGTATGATTTCTCCCCTATGCAATTTAATAGATTAAGTATGCCCAGCATTGAGTTCAGATGTAGAGCCAAAAGTAAAATTATAATATCCCAAAATGTAAAGTGATGAATTTATATTAGGAAATTTAAAAGACTTAGAGGATAGATTGAAGGATTCTGAAATGTGGCTATTATAAAAAAGTAGAATAACAAATAGGAAATGATAAATGGACAAGAGGAGAAAAAAAGTCTGTATCAAAAACAGACTGATTCTGTAGGTCTCATAAGTGATTGATGCTAAAAGAACTATAATATTAAAGCACAGGAAAATCTGTGAAGTTGAAGAATGAAGAGGAAAACCTATAAGTATATAGACACAGAGGCACTAACATCAAAGAAGAATCACATCAAGATTTGTAATATCATTTATGCCACTCTAAAAGCTCGAAAGTTGTGGAAACACCATCAAGAAAAAAGAACTTGGTAATCCTATACCCACCAATATGTCATTGCTTCATGGAGGCATAAATAGATACTCAAGCAGGTGCAAGAAGTCTGAGAGGGCATGCTGAATTAAGATCATATGGAAATTTATCTGAATTCTTATACTAATAGAGATGGAACAGAACCAAGACCTTATAATAGTGGAAAATAAATAAGGGCTGACAGTGGTTAACAATAAGCCTTACAATTTAGCTAGATACTTGAAACAAATGGTGACAGATCTTTCAGAAATATGTGATACAAGCATCTTAAACAAGATGGGATATTTAGAAAAAAATGTAATGATGAAAGGCAACGTTTTAAAGTCAATAGTGGTAAGTCTGTATGGAACATACAAATAGGAGTCAACTAGAAAATGCTAATAATGTTAAAGGAATTCCCGAAGAACCAGATAAAAGTACATCTGGAGTCTTCAATATGCTCCATTCAGAATTAAATGTTATTAATTAGAAAATAAAAAGACCACAAAGAGTTTAGCAAAATTAAAAGTATATGAAAATAATATGATCAAGAAAAATTCAACAAATACACATATCTTTAGAATAAATAATAAATGTATTTATTTAATAAATATGAAACATTATTAAAAATCAATATGAACCTCTCCGTGAAAAACCTTTAACAAATTTAAAAGATCACATATTTTATCATGATTCAATAAATATGGAAATAGTAAAAATGTGACAAGTAAATTACTTTGGAAACTAAAAAATTTACCTACCTAACGCTGAAGTCAAAGAAGAAAGCAAAGGAACATGAAGAACTACCTTGAAAAACTTAAAACATGGCGATTTGATATACATTATGATGAAAGATAACAAAAACCATTTCTAAAGAAAATTATATACATTTCAGTACTAAAGGCTAAACAAAAAATATATATTCATCACATAAAATAAGAGAAAAAGCAATACTTCTTATACTGGCTTTGGTTGTTTCTTTAAGGTCATTGAGAAAATACTGAAGGAACCAAACCTTGGTATACACTTAACCTTCAAATTTATTTTGTTAAAAAAAAAATCAATCCCAGTGTGTTACCAAATGTAAGCCAAAGAGATTCAGTTAGTAGCAGCTGGCTAAGTCAAGTGTAATGAATAAGGAGATCTATTTAACAATCAAATCAGTGTGTGAATTTGAAAATTATTGCGCATTGGTAAAACAAACAAACAAACAAAAAATAATAACAACAGAAACCCCCAAGGAACTATCCAGGACTTTCTGATGATGTCTATGAGAATGTTTCTTTACCATAGAAAGGATGCAGGCATTATTTTCAAGGTGTGCAAACTTAAGAAGTTTAGGAACAAAAGAACTTTAAGAAACTAAGTCTTATAAATATCCCCAAAATTCAGTTTCAGATGAGACTCATCAATTTATAATGATGTAAAATTTCTGTAACAGAAAACCTCATTCCTGGATGGCCATATAGAAAAACTCAAGAATATATTAAAGACACTACTGAATGAGGCAACTATGTGTGCATAAGAACCTAGTTCCTTTTGCTTGCCCATAAAATTGTCATAAAATGGTCAACCTAATGGACATACATCAACAAATCTACAACACCACAGAATATCAAAGTTAGATGCTATATACTTGATAAAATCCTAGAATTTACAAAGAACACTAAACTAAATTGACTGGCAACCCACCAATTGAGACTTAGCTTTATTATAAGTACACAAATGAAGAATAAAAAGGACCTAATTTTTAGAGTTAAATAGGCACAAGCACACACACATCTGCATACTGTAACTAAACAAAGAAATAAAATAGTGAATAAACACAAAAATTTCAAACTCACTCAAATCAAAGGCTGTCCATGAACACTATAGGCATATATCATTTTGCCTTTGAAACTATTTTGCAAATGTAGGATATGGTGCACAAGAAGATATACAGAGGTAAACACATTCACAAACTGCTGGTGAGACCGACAATGGAACTATATTTCTGGAAAATAATTGTGCAAGTAGTTTCTAGAAACTAAAAAGTATTCCTTTTCCGGAATTCTACTTGAGAATATAAATGTGCAACAACATATGATTAATTAACTACATTTATGGCTCATCCATAATATTATGCAAGCACTAAAATATAATTTGTTAAAAATTCTAATGATTCAGTAAGAATCTTATTTCATATAACATTAATAAAACATGCAGTCTAGAAACTCATATCTAACATCAAACTACAATAGGAAAGGCTAATGCTGGAATAAAATGTGCCAAAATATTAACGATGACTACGTAAGAGAAAAAATTCAGTTTTGTTTTAAAGACTATATTTTACTTTGAGGGAATAATATTTAGTTGAATTTCTATTTATAGTTTGGCTCTGTACCAGTTCTATAACCTACATCAGGAGTCATTTAACCACAGTCTATACAACTATTCCTTCTGTTTTGATTAGATTTAAAATATTTGATCAAATTATTCCCCTCTGTTGCCATATTATATTAGTTGAGCATCAACTGAAGTCCTGGCTGTGTCTATCAAAACATTTTGCATTTATGGATAAAAAATTTAGTAATCACTTAAACTGTGTGCTTTTAATACATGGATACCTGAAACCTGAAGTATTATGTTTCCATCTAAAATTATGGAAAGTATGTCCTCCTGTGTTTCTTCTTTATCTGACTCTTGTTTTTTGCTCCTCTATTTGCAATCTTGCCTGGCAGTTTTCATTAGTTACTTTTTTTCCTCATCCATCAATTTTAGATTAAAAACAAGAGATAGGGTATTATAACCCTTCTTTCAAATATACTTTTTCATAGTTTTCACAAGTATTTGCTGAGCTCTTACTATCAGCTTTTTAAATTTCATTTGATATCACCCACATACCCTGTTATTTACTTATACTTTTATTCCAGTATTTCAGTCAACAACCAAAAGAATGAAAATTGTCACTGCTACTTTCCTTCTCCCCCACCCCCAGCCAATCCCTGAATTTTCTTTCAGTGTCTAGAGTTGGATGTGTGATACATTCCCACTTTTTCAGCAGAAATGAATGGTCCTTAGTAAATGTGAGATTCACCTCACTCCATTCAGATTTTTTGAAATATAAGTCAAGGAATATGGGCATTGCAGTAGTTGTAGGAAGAGCTGCCATCTAATATCTTTGTGAGGTCTTGGTGTGAAGTTGTCACCAACCCCACAACCTTTACCATTCTTTGGACCTCTTCCATCTGCAGTTCCTGAGCCTTCTTTCTCTAATCTTCCTATGGTTAAGTAGTGGTAAATTTTCGAGATGTCCTAGGTTACTAGTGATAAAACAAACAAACAAAAAATCCCTTTTTTAAAAAAAGATCCAAGGGTAAAGATTTTTTTTATCATCTTTCTTCTCTGCATTTTCTATTTGTTTCTTACAACATATTTACTATTACAGTCAAGATTCAATTTGATTTAGCTGTGCACAGTGGTTCATGCCTGTAATCCCAGCAGCTTGGGAGGCTGAAGCAGAAGGATGGTGATTTCAAAGCCAGCCTCAGCAAAAGCAAAGCCCTAGTGAGACCCTGTCTCTAAATAAAATACAAAATAGATCTGAGTATGTGGCTCAAAACTACAATTATCTTATATTAGAGAAAGGTTCCAAGGACACACATTGGGTAAAAGACAGTTTCTTCAACAAATGGTGCTCGGAAAACTGGAAATCCACATGCAACAAAATGAAATTAAACCTTTATCTCTCACCGTGCACAAAACTCAACTCAAAATGAATCAAAGACTTAGGAATACAAACAGGGACCCTGCATCTAACAGAAGAAAAAATAGGCCCTAATCTCCATCATGTGGGATTAGGCCCAACTTCCTTAATAAGACTCCTGTGGCACAAGAATTAAAATCAAGAGTCAATAAATGGGATGGACTCACACTAAAAAGTTTCTTCTCAGCAAAAGAAATTATCTGTGAGGTGAATAGAGAGTCTACATCTTGGGAGCAAATCTTTACCCCTCACACATTAAATAGAGCACTAATCTCTAGGAAATATAAAGAACTCAAAAACCTAGACACCAAGAAAACAATCCAATCAACAAATGGGCCAAGGACCTGAAGAGACACTTCTCAGAAGATGATGTACAATCAAATAACAAACACATGAAAAAATGTTCATCATAACTAGCAATTAGAGAAATGCAAATTAAAACCACTCTAAGATTTCATCTCACTCCAGTCAGAACGTCAGCTATTATGCATACAAACAACAATAAGTGTTGGCAAGGATGTGGGAAAAAAGGTACACTCATACACTGCTGGTGAGACTGCAAATTGGTGTAGCCAATATGGAAAGCAGGATGGAGATTTCTTGGAAAATTGGGAATGGAACCACCATTTGACCCAGCTATCCCTCTCCTCGGTCTATACCCAAAGAACTTAAAAATAGCATACTACAGGGACACAGCCACATCAATGTTTATAGCAGCACAATTCACAATAGCTAAAATGTGGAACCAACCTAGATGTCCTTCAATAGATGAGTGGATAAAAGAAATGTGGCATATATATATAATGGAATATTACTCAGCAATTAAAGAGAATAAAATCATGTCATTTGCAGGTAAATGGATGGAGTTAGGGAAAATGATGCTAAGTGAAGTTAGCCAATCCCCAAAAAACAAATGCCAAATGTTTTCTTTGATATAACAGTCTGATATGAAGGGGATAGGGAGCAGGAGCATGGGAGGAATAGATGAACTCTAGATAGGGCAGAGGGGTGGGAGGGGGAGGGAGGGGGCATGGGGTAATTAATAATGGTTAAATGTGATGATTATTATTATCCAAAGTACAGGTATGAAGATACAAATTGGTGTGAATATACTATATATACAACCAGAGATGTGAAAAATCATGTTGTATATATGTAATAAGAATTGTAATGCATTCCTCTGTTATATATAAATAATAATAATGATAATAATAAATAAGTAAAATGAAAATATCTAATTATACAAAAAAATTCTCCTCCTAGACAACTTCCACTGGCTACTTAACAAAAAATCAACCCACTGGTTCTCCTTCCTTTTGCATGGTCATTTGCATAGCTCACCTCTTCCCATTCATTTCTGGGCTCCTTCTATACCTGGGCACCTGGGTCACCAACATCATTTACTACACACTTAAAAGATAAGCAGATTTCATTATCCACATTTTCATAGTCAACTATCCCATAGAACTAGAAGTTATTCCTGATTCCCTGAAAAACTTTAAAATGGGGCTCCTCTATCCATTTTATTTTATTTTAATGTCTGCTCATGAGCTACATCATACTCTGCTTCCCTCTCTCCCTCCCTTCCTCCCCACCCTCTCCTGCCCCTATTTTCCTTTTCTATTATTTTTTTCCTACTTTTCCTCTTTGTATTGACAAATGCTTTTCAAATCAGCCCAAAGGCTACAAAAAACCTATCACATTGTTTACTGTTAACACCTAAATTTTAAGATGATACCCCTTAATATTTAGGACATTTTCAATCATGACTTGGATTTCCATTGTAAAATCTAGGCAGAGTAGTACAACAAACTGTAATTTTTGTCTCAGTCAAATATTTCACTTGCAATAAAAAGTTGGAACCCAATAAAGGCAAATTATATTTTCAGTTATGGGACTGTGTTTAAATATTAAAACTTTTACTTATAAAATAGTCTCTTTCTTTCTTATATCAGGTGACTGACAGTTTGTAAAGAAGGAATAGTTCATTGATGAAGAACAGAATGATAAGCAAGCTGAGCTCTTCGCAGATGCCAGGAATATACAGCTATTTCTCACAAATGCACATTAAGTACAGTTGAACATTCTATTTAAATTATGCATACCATCAGCTTGCCAATATCATCTTCTAAGCTAATGTACTCAGACATTTCTTGAAAGAAAAATGACTTCTGTGATGAATTTTAAACCAAGTAACAAAAATATATTGCACATTCAAAGTGTATGACATTGCATTTAAATGTATCCCCACTTTCAAATATGGTAAATACTTAGTGACTATAACTATGATGAATATAAAGCAAGTGGCAAGTGTTTTCCCTTGCAATGAAACTCAAATCGGAGATTATCTCATTATTTCTAATTCATGAGAACTATTTCTAAAACTACCTTGGGAAAACAAGTAAAACTATGGTCCTATGGGACAGAGGCTAAGCTTGGCATCCCTGCAATTCAGTGGTCTGGATTCAAATCCCCCTCTGCCTCTTAGAGTAAGCTATTTACAATACTGATGCCTCTATTCCCTTCTCTGTACAATGAAATTTATTAGATTTTCTCCCTTGTAGGGCTGCTCAGAGGATTAGATGGAAAAAAATAAAGCAATGTGCTATTCATTTTGTGTGCATGTATTTTTGTATGGATGTATATTGCTGTATTTGTGTATAGGTTTATGTAAGAAAATAAATGTGAAAAAAATGTACCAGATACGATGGTGCACACCTGTAATCCCAGACACCATGGAGGCTAAGGTAGGAGTTCAAGGGCAACATAGCCTATCCCCATATAAAAAAGTCCTTCCCCACAATATGAACTAATAATGCATTACATTATGATGATGATGATGATGTGTTTAGTCACTAAAATTTTCCAAAGTGATTAAACTAAGGTGTTAAGATGTTCTGTTTATTATTAGATTAGTCTCTTGTGAAATAGACAGTTTTCAACTACATAGTCAAATTTTCAGATAAAAAATAAAGTAAGATGATTCTAGGGTGAAAGACTTTTAAAAAGAAACTCTATCCTACAAATTTCAAGCACTATTACTATTGACAACGATGGTCTTAAACTTCTTCGTTGTCAGTCAAATGCTCCCAATTTTCTCAAGCTTACAACAGCTAGCTCTTTATCATTTCTTTCCCATTTCCTCAGCTACTGCAGACTCCCCGAGGAAAACCATGCATGTGGCACCCTTACACTCTCTGGGTTGTTTCTTCTGAAGAATATGCATAGCCTGTCTTTAGATACCCAAAGTGATTACTGCCAAGAGGAAGCAGTAGACAAATGGAAGATCACTGTAGTAGAGGAAAATAAAATATAACTCTCCATTAGTTTCTTTCAAAGAGTTAGTAGTTCTCCTTAGCCTCTCAACTGGTTCTCCTTAGTCCTTTATGCCAACATGTTATAGGTGACAGTCTGTGTCTTCCTAACTGAAGTTCCTCTAGACCATGCCTTTCCTCTTCCCCTCAATCTAACAACTTGGTCCAACACAGGTGTGCCTCCTGTCTACCCAAATCCAGAATGAAAAACAATAAAAAAATCTGTAACCTTTTATAATAATCAAAGGCACATTTCCAAGATTTGGGATTAATCACATGATAACCCACACAATTCCTCTTTCGATTCTTCTCTATGTTTTCAGAAGAAAATTATGCTACATATCTTTCAATCCGCTGTTCTTCAGTTAACAATTGTGAAGAAAAGATGACAGAGACACAAGTCCATCTGTCATTGACAGACATTAATTTTCAGAGGAAGTATAGCCAAAACCCATATTTAGGGGAAGTATATTAGTTTTTTCTAGAGCATATCTTTATAACTACACACCCAATTTAACATTTCAGTCTAAGGTAGCATCATGTGTGTTTGAATTATTTCTATGCCCTGGATTTCCCAAGTACTATGAGTTAGACACTTGCTTTATATTTCATTGATTAAAACTACTCACAAAACTGGCCCCTCCCATAACAGAAGAAGGTTAATCCCCTCTTCAGCTCTGAAATTTAGAAACCATTTACCACCTCCCAAATGGCATTTTCCAGCTTCAATTATTTTAAGATGTGGGCATCCAACTTTGTAAATATGAATATGGATTCATATTTAAGTAAATATATTGTACAAAAGGCAACTCCAGAAACTGTTATTTGGAAAGGGATACTGGAAGCATACACACACAACCCTCTGGAGGCTTTTCTAATAGCCGACAAATTCTAATTAGTATCAGATTATTGATCTGGGATTTGTAGATGGGGAAGAAGAATTCTTAATCTCTCTTTCTCTCCTCTCAAACCCCCAAACATAACTAAGTCCAAGAATAAATTAGAAGTTGATTTTGAGATAGCTTCTTGGAACAGCATATTTATTCTTCTACTTGTTAGTGAAAATATTACATTGCCCATTATTAAACAGCTTAGACTTCTTATTAATAAAATATACAGAACATTTAGAATGAGCTATAATTTTGAAACATAAAATATCAAGACTCTAACAAAAAAAGAAGTGATGATTCTGAAAACATATAGTTATGTCCAGATTATCATCACAATATAAATAATACTACAAGCCATAAAATTCAGAGGGCAAAAATATCCAGGCACAGTGCCCCTAAGACCCCAGGAAAATCTCACTTCCATCAATAAACCTAGTGTGTATTGGGGTCTTTTTAGATGTGGCTGGAAGAGTGACATAATCCCAGAAAGCACAAACTAACTAGGATAGACTCTGAAGGCCCAGCAAGCCTTCCTGGAGATAGTAGAAGGTCAGCTCTTCAAACTCTGAGCAAGTTTTGAATGAAATTCATTCTTCTCTCACTAGTTGATTAAAATTTCATGTAAGGCAATGGACCTGCCACAAACTTGCTTTTTCTTGTTGCATAATCAAAAGGAACAGCTTTAGTCCAAAAAAACGTATAGTCCCATCCCTGCAATTCAAACATTACCAGAAGTGCTTAAACCTATGGAATCTTAATACGAGTTTCTATTATCTAAGCAAACATTTTCCAAAATTATAGTTTTCTAACTTAAAGGACTATTTGCTTTCCCTCTTACCTGTGAAGTCATTAAAATTAATTCCCTCTTTTCTCTCTAGAGCATTCCTGGTTCTGTGAAGGCATATTTACCACTCACACATCATCAGATTCACTGGAATGATTAAAGAGGTGGCCTGAAAAGAGAGTAGGTTCAACAGTTATGCAATTAAATAAATCAACTGATGTGATTGTTTGGATCTTTTTCCAATACATTGTCAGATTGTCAAACTGTAAATACAAAACAGACCCTTACCATTATGATATGAAACTGTTTTATTTAAACTAAGATGATCTTTTATATCTTTTGGAATATTCTGGCCCCTTGGAGAACCATTCTATTTAGAAAAAATTTCAATCTTAAATTACATTAGAACATGCTCATGAAATTCTCTTTGCTGCTTTGAAAATCATTAAATTACTTTTCTGAGTATGAAAATAATTCTTATTCTAATGCTCTTTTAAAAGTTTAACTTATATGTCCATTCACACAGGAGAAACCCAGGATTTTTTTCTTCAATGCTCAAGCTTTTAGACAGAAAAAAAACTTGGAGCTCCACAATTTTTATAAAGACCTACCTCAGTGATCACTATGAACATGACCTTCTAGGAATGCAAATTGCACCATCAATGGTGACATAAAAAGCTCCTATGAATTGTATTCCAGTAGTCATGTTCACTCTTCTCTAAGCCAGTTAGCACATGGCTTACTACAGTTCCTCATCTCTCCCCAGAGAATGTCCTGGATTTTGTTGATTGATTGCATTTTTAACTATGTTAGAAGTAATGCTTTTTTATAGATGACAAGCAACAAATCCCTTCAATTATTTCTTTATTAATGTCATTCTTTCCTTGTGTAGCTGTCATTACCAATCTTCTCACCAACATTCTCTTTTGTAATTCCAAGAAGAGTTAGGCTTCTGTGGTTTGATGAAATATATGTTTGTTTCAAGACACTGAAGGTTTTTTCCTCTTAACTGAGAAATAGTCACCAATGGTATTTTTGAAGTTATTTGTACAGCATTTTTAAAAAATTATGTTTGTGTTTTGAACTGAGTGGTGCCTCAGTAACAAGGATGTATATGCATTGATTTGTACTGCTGTGCATGCACAGTGTCAGCCATGTTCAGCCCCTCTCTGTCTTTCAAACAGCTCTGACTGGTCAGTTCAAGACCAACATGTAGAATATACTCCTCAGAGTATTAATAATGAAATGAAAATAATTAATATTTAGCACCTCTGCATTTTGGCATTTATTATCTTGCCTAATCTTCATATTACCATACAAAATAAGTATTATCCACTGCTGTGAGGAAAAAGGGTCCTCAGAGATTCTTTGCAGGTGTCATCTTAACTCCAAAGGCCATGTTCTTCTCATTCTATGAGATCTAATTGTAAATATTATTCAAGGAAATAAGAGTCAATACATAGGGTCTTTCTCTTTTCTGATATATTTTAACAACATTTCATTAGATATTTCATTCTAAGGGAGGATGCATTCAAGACTGCTAGTGTTTTATCAATAAATATAGAGAGGGAAGGAGCAGAGTCACCTCCTTTAAAGAAAAGCAACTGTTTTAATTGAAATTTGCTATGGATTGAATATTTGTATTTCCCCTAAATTCTAACCATGATAATGATATTAGGAGGTGGAGCTTTAGGGAGGTGATTAGGTCATTAGAGCAGAAAACATAATAATGGAATTTTTACCTTTAAAAGAGACATGAAAGAGACCCCCAGACCCCTCAACCCTTCTACCATTAAAAGGTACTATGAGAAGATGCCATCTATAAAACCAAAAGGGAGCCCTAACAGACATGAAATCTGTAGGTGCCCTGATCTCCGACTTCCTAGCCTCTGGAACTGTGCAGAATAAGTTTTTGTTGTTTATAAATTACCTAGTATATGGCATTTTGTCATGGCAGCTCAAACAGACTAAGACAAAATAATGTATATATTTAAGGTATATGGCATGATAAGTTTGCTCTATTTTTGGAGTTCTGGTCACATGCAGTCTTTATAAGTGCCTATTTAACTGCAAATCCTTCATAAAGGAAGAATGGCAACTTCAATTGTGATCACTTAGTAGCATTGCTACTCTCTAATGTTAGAAATGCATGTGACAGAGGTAAAAGAATCTGTATTTGCAGGACTCTGGAGTGATTAAATGTTGAAATAAGAAGTAGTAGTCAGAGTTGACTCCTATGTTTCTAGTTTCCATGAATGACAGGATTTTCAACTATTTCGTAGTTAAGAAATAGATTTTAGGTGGAAATCACTGGGGCACTTTTAGACTATGTGCAGCACAAAATTCCTGTAAAATCTATAAGTGAGATTTCCAGGAATCAGCTGGCTTATGGTTCTCAAGTTCAGGACAGAATTTAGAGCTAAAAATATGGCATATAAGTGGTAACTGAAACCATGAATGTGGTTGAAGTAACCTCTTGAGGGTGAAGAGCAAACAGGAGAGGGCTGAGGCAGCTACGTGGAGAACGTGAACAGCCAAGGAATGAACAGAGAAACACAAGCACAGAAAGGACACTAAGAAGGGCCCTGCAGGACGTATAGAGACATTGGATGAAATCAGGAGAGGGGACAAATCACAGAAGATACAGAGGTGTTTCTTGCTTAGGAGAGAATGGTCACCAACAAGCAAGAGAACAATTAAATTTATAGGTCATTGCTAATCTGGGGAAAACAAAGAACAAATCTGTAAAGAAGTGGTAACTATAAATGTCTGTTCCTCTATAAAGAAGCTTGATTTTCACAGGTTCGGAACTGGGATATCATGAAAGTAGGATGGCATGACATCAGAGGGCACTTTTAAGATAGCAGAGGCTTTGTGTTGCATACATTTTTAAATAGTCCCTATTGGCAAAAGAATAAAGAAGCAGAACCTTTGCCAGGCACAATGGCACAAGCACATCTGTACTCCCAGGGACTCACAAGACTGAGGAAAAAGGATTTCAAGTTCAAGGCCAACCTCAGCAACTTAGCAAGACCCTGTCTCCAAATAAAACAAAATAAACAAATAAATAAAAAGGGTTGGGGATGTAGCTCAGGGGTAAATAACTCAGGGGTTCAATCCCTGGTATAAGAGTTTAAGGGGAAAAAAAAGGAGAAAGAGGAGGAGAAGGAGGAAGAGAAAGAAGAGGAGAAGGAGGAGGAAAGGAAGAGCAAGAACAAGAAGAAGAACAACAACCACCATCACCACCTCTAAATCAATCAAAAGTAATGGTTTTACAAGAGGCTTTGACAGAAGAGGAAGAAACATCAGTAGAGGTAGAGGAACAAGTCATAGCAAAGGAGTGATCAAGATGACAGACTTCAGAATCAAAGTCAGAAAGAAAAGAAAGTGAATCCACGGAGAGGCAACCAGATTAAAAGGAAACAAATGAGTGGAGAGACTAAGGGCTCCTGAGGTCCAAGAGCAGGTATGTTAATGTTACAGAGCTAAGAGGACAGGTTGCTATAAAGACAGCATGATGAACCGAAGTTTAATATTTCATAAGTAATATAGTGTTAGGTTTTGATATATTTCACAATGTTGCTAAATGTGTCAGATAATTGAATAATGTAAAAGTAAAGATCACAGAATTAAAGAATTGTCTTGGCTTCAGTCATTCACAAAGATATTAGAGTTTCCTTGGAAATTATTAAGATTAAAGTAGAGAAGAACACCCTTATTTGTATATGGAAGTAAATATGTGACCATAGTCAGGAAGGAGAAAGATAGCAGCCCCAAGAAGAATAATTACACAAACTTCTACAGTTCTTAGGATTTTCAAAGTGGAGGGGTAGCTATTTTCCAAAGAGAAAGGCCCAAAGAACCTCACCCCCACATACACCCTTGTGTAGCTCCCCCACTTTGATCTGACAATCAAGGAAGCAGATACTGCATGATGTCACATGAACACAGGTCATCAGCAACCTCATCACTCCTCAGCGGGTTTCTTAGAATACTTGCTCTGGAGGAATCTGGTCGCCATATAAGAAGACAAACTGCCTAGGAACCATACAGAGAAGGTACGTGGAAAGAGAGAGATGCCCACCCCCCACTTCTCAGCTCACTCTTAGACATGCCAGTGATGAAGAAGCCATATTTGACCTCCAGCCAAGTCAGACCTTCAAATCATGTCAGTACAGAACATCATCCAGTTGGGCTGGGGATGTGGCTCAAGCGGTAGTGCGCTCACCTGGCATGCGTGCGGCCCCGGTTCGATCCTCAGCACCACATACAAACAAAGATGTTGTGTCTGCCGAAAACTAAAAATAAATATTAAAATTCTCTCTCTCTCTCTCTCTTAAAAAAAAAAGAATATCATCCAGCTGTAACTAGGAGAGAACCATCCAGTTGAGTCCAGGCAACTGAGTAAACACTGAGAAACAAATTTTAAGACATTCCTTTTCAAGGTTGCTATGTAACCTATGTGATAACATGATGGAGTAACATGGTATGGTTCAAAACGTTTCCCTAGAAATGGAAGCATAGAATAATGGGTTCATTATTTTTAACCATTATTGGTTAAAAATAATACTTCTCTCTCTCTCTCTCTCTCTCTCTCTCTCTCTCTCTCTCTCTCTCTCTCTCTCTCTCTCTCTCTCTCTCCTCTCTTCTCTCTTCTCTCTTCTCTCTTCTCTCTTTTGTTTTTCTTGTACCAGGGATTGAACCCAAGGACACTTAACCACTGACCCATATCCCCAGCTCTTTTTATTTTGAGACAGGGTTTTGCTAAGTTGCTGAGGCTGGCTTTGAACTTGCAATCCTCCTGCCTCAGCCTTCCCAGTTGCTGGGATTATAGGCGCATGCCACCGTGCCCTGCAAAGGGAAATACTTTTAAATAGTAACATATAACATCAAATTAATTCCTGGTAGCTTTATTGGTTGACTGTTTTTTGGGGTTTTCGGATAAATGTGTGACTTGCCATCTCATAGGAGAGACAGACACAGAACAAGAACTCTATGTCTATCATTAGAATTATGCAGAGATGGATTCATATAATTTTCTCTTAAAACCTCCCATAGGCTATGTTTTCATATTCCTTTTTAACTACTTCACTTCTAGCATTCTATTTAAGTTATACTAACCCAAGAAAGTCTCATATACATGTATGAATGTAAGAGTGAATTTGTTAGAGAAAAATAGAACTTTAAATTCAAAATTAACCAACATTTGAATACTATAGAGATTTAGAGAAATGAACCATTTGCACATTGTGAGGTACAATTTGACCCTAAAATAGCGCTCACCATAATTTGTGAGCAAGGCTCATTATAAATGCAGATGAACCTTAGAAAATAATGAGAATGATATTAATAATAATTAAAGAAAATAATCTTTAGCAACTGTTACAAATATTATAGTATACTAATACTAGTAATAATTATAATTATTGTAATTAATTTCTTATAAATTAATTTTATGCTGTCTACAATCAATTGTTTTCCTTTTCTTTATTTAAATCACCCATACAGTATTGCTCTTCAGTTCTATCTTTGGAAAATTAAGAAATGATCTAGAAAATTCTTATATCCCTTAACCTGAGTATACAGAATACTCAACCATAGAGCTGGAGAGGACTTAAGTGAATTAAATTAAACTACTCAATATTAGAGAGAATGAATTTGGGACCAATAGAAGTTACCTGACTTGGCTACAGGCCCAGATACATTGTAATTCTTTTTTCCACATAAGGATGAGAATCAACTTTCCAACTGCTAATAGAGTTCTTTTTCCTACATTCTAGACAATTTGTAATACAAACAAAATGGCTTTATCAGTCTAAGTGATTATAATTGGTAATTCAATTTTCTCAAATCAAATTTCAAGGAAACATTATTTGAGTCCATTTCAACTTTCACAAAATGCTAATTTTTCCTTCAAAATGGTCATTTCCTACATTCAAATATTTTAACAAATATTCAGAACATGTTCCTTCTAGGAAAAGAAAGAAAGAATTTTGCTTCTTAATCATTTATTTTGCCTTCCAAGTAGATGATTCTACATAGAAAAAGAAGTTGAAACTATAAGCTACAAGTTAGAATAATTTCTCTTCTTATGACAAATGCCATCATCCTTCAGTTATTTTTAGCTTTTTACAGTCAGAGCTGCCTTCAGTTTTTATTTGATATCTTTTCAACTTCTGGTCAAGTTTCTCTGGAATTCTCCAGGAATTTCTGAAATAAAATCTATATTTTCTTTGAGTTTATTTTCTTTTGTTCTTCATTAAATTATTTCTCTTTTTTCTCTTTCACACTATTGTATATACTAACAGTGGTGTTTTTGAAAGAAAAAGCATTTTTTCTATGTGACAGGCTATCATTAAGTTTTATTAATAAAAGTTGCATGGAAGTTGTGTTAGCCTTTTTTTTTAATCATTGTGACAAAATACCTGAGAAAATCAGCTTAAAGAAGAAAAGGTTTATTTTGGCTTATGGTTTCAGAGATTACAGTCCATGGTCAGTTGGCCCTGCTGCTATGGGCCTATGGTGAGGCAGAACATCATGGCAGGGAATGCAGAACTCCTCACCTCACAGGAGCTAGGAAGCAGAGAGAGAAAGGAAGGGAACAGGGAACCTTCCAGGATAAGCCAGTCCCTCCCCAACTCCCCATCCCTCGCCCTGCCTTGACTTACTCTCTCCAATGAGGACCCACCTCTGAAATCTCCCACCACCTCCCAATTATGCTACCAGCTAAACCAAATCTTCAACATATGAGCTTTGTGGGGGGGGGGTCATTCCATATCCAAACCGTAATGAAATACATTTCAAACTTTTTAAAATTCTTTAAATTTGTTTTAATTGGTTATACATGACAATAGAATACATTTATGCACTTTGTTATATCATACATAGATGGGATATAATTTCTCATTTTTCTGAGTACATGTTGTACATGTTGCAGAATCAAATTAGTCATGCATTCACAGATATCCGTACAGCAATAATGTCTGTTTCGTTCTACTATCTTTCCTATACCCACTTCCCCTCTTCTTCCCTCCCATCACTTCCCTCTACGTAATCTATGGTAATGCTATACTTCCCTAGTGCCCCCCCCACTTTATTGTGAATTAGTATCTGCATATTAGAGAAAACACTTGGCCTTTGGTTTTGTGGGATTGGCTTATTTCTCTCAGCATGATATTCTCCAACTCCAACCATTTACTGGCAAATGCCATAATTTTACTCTTCTTTAAAGCTGAATAATATTCCATTGAGTATATATACCACATTTTCTTTATCCATTCATCTATTGAGAGACACTTAAGTTGGTTCCCTAGCTATTGTGAATTGAGCTGCTATAAACATTGATGTGGCTGTGTCACTATAGTATGCTGATTTTAAGTCCTTTGGGTATAAAAGAAAGTCAGATAGTTGGGTCAAATGGTGGTTCCATTCCCAATTTTCTGAGGAATCTCCATACTACTTTCCATTGTGGTTGAACCAATTTGCAGTCCCACCAGCAATGTATGAGTGTACCTTTTTAACCACATTCTCGCCAACATTTATTGTTGCTTGTATTCTTGATGATTGCCATTCTGACAGGAGTGAGATGAAATCTTAGAGTAGTTTTGATTTGCATTTCTCTAATTGCTAGAGATGTTGAACACTTTTTCATATATAATACCAGACCTTAAACTATACTACAGAGCTATAGTAATAAAAACAGCATGGGTTAGCACCAAAATAGACTTGTAGACCAATGGTACAGAATAGAGAACAAAGAGACAAACCCACATAAATATGGGTGTGTCATACTATATGAAGGTACCAAGAACATTCACTGGAGAAAAGATGGCCTATTCAACAAATGGTGCTGACAAAACTGGAAATCCATGTGTAGCAAAATGAAATTAAAACTCTCTCACCCTGCACAAAATCAACTCAAAGTGGATCAAAGACTCAGGCACTATAACAGAGACCCTGAGCCTAATAGAAGAAAAAAATAGGCCCAAATCTTCACCACATCAGCCTAGGATCTGACTTCCTTAACAAGACTCTTAACGTGCAAGAAGTAAAATCAATAATTCATAAATGGGATGGATTCAAATTAAGAAGATTTTTCTCAGCAAAGGAGAACAATAAAGTGAGGAGACAGCCTAGAGTTTGAGAGAAAATCTTCACCATATACATCTCAGATAAATCATTAATCTCTAGAGTATATAAAGAACTCAAAAAACTTAACACCAAAAAAAGAAAAAAAAAACAAATAACCCAATCAATAAATGGGCTAAGGAATTGAACAGATACTTCACAGAAAAAAAAAATACAATTGATCAACAATCATTTCAAACTTTTTACAGACTTTTGGCTATGGATTATAACCATGTACTTGAAATGTAACTGGTATATAAACAACTGTATTTATTTAAAGTATATGATTTGGTAAGTTTGGATACGTGGTATGCACCCATGAAAGTCATCACCACAGTCAAGGTAATGGACATATTGTTCACCACCAAAAGTTCACTCACACCTGTTTGCAATCTTTCCTTCCCACCTCTCTCCATATGCCTCAACAACTTGCAGGCAACTATTGATCTGCCTTCTATCATAATACCTAATTTGCATTTTCTAGAATTGACACAAATCATTCACTATTTATCCTATTTTGTCCATATTATTTCATACAACATGCTTATTCAGGGATTCATTTACTTTGTAGCATGCTTCAATAATTCATCTGTTTCATCCTTGAGCAGTGTTCAACTGCATGAATACACCAGACTTTGTTCATGCATTCACTAGTTGTTAGATATATCCTTGAATTCCAGGTTTTAGTTGTTACCAATAAAGCCATAACAAGCACTCAAATACATGTCCTTGAATGAGTATTTTATTTTTAACAGGTAAAGGCTTAGAAATGAATTGGCTGGATCATTTGGTAACAGTACATTAAGCTTTTTAGAAAGGCTCTAAACTGTTTTAAGAAGTGATTGCACCATTCTGCATTCCCACTGGCAGCATTCTACTGCCTCACACACCCTTAGAGACACTTGGTAGGATCTCATTTTTTTTTCACATTAGCCAGTCTTAGAGTAGACAGTGGTATCTCATTATGGTTTCAAATTGCATTTGTCTAATGACTAATGATGTTGAGCACCTTTCATCATTCTGACTGGAGTAATAATAGGATCAGTGGCTTTGATTTCTACACAAATATCCTGGGGTCTCAAAGGCTTTGTTCTCTACACACAAATATCTGGGCTAAGTGAAAGCCATAGAAGTCATCTAATGGGGAACACTAGAAGGGCACAGATCTCTCCTCCATCAAAATGATAAAAGTCAACGAAAACAACACAGCACTATAGATGGAAGGAAACTGAGTGCTGACTTAAAAATTCAAAGTGAATGTGTTCTTTAGAAATGATGTACTGTCAGAACTAGAATTTTCTTATTTTAGAAAACTGCTTGATTCTCAATAATACGTAAAATCAAATGATCTGAATAGGACAGGAGAAGAAAAACACAAGAGGAGATGGAATTGAGATTAAAGAACAACTGTGTAAAATGACAATGGATGTGACATCTCTCCATGGTTGAAGGAAAATGTTTGTGATGCCAGATTTTCATGCTGGCCAATTTAGCTTTCACTTCTGAAAGCAACAAAAAAATATTTGCAGATATATGGGGTCCATAAAAGTTGGTAAATTATGCACTGTTTTTGGAAAACATGAAGGTATACTTCACCAAATTGAGAAATAACTTTATTTAGTCATTTACTTATTTATTCAATAAATATTTATTAAATGGTCTTTATATGCCTGGTAATATGTTCAGGATCCTGGGAAACAATAGCAGAACGATCATTTTCTTTCATTAATACAAAGTAACACAATGACTCATATAAAATAATCGAAAGAATAATGGACTTTTGTCCCAAAAAATACATGACTAATTATGGAATCTTGAAGTATTTAATGATATTCTTTATTTAAAAGGTAAGAGAATGTATTTTCTGGGTTAAGTGAAAGCCAAATGTTGTATATTGTACAATTTTATTTGGTAACGTCACTGACAGTCCTGCCTAATCCAGTGCCATGGTTAAAAGAAAGTTTGTGGTAATTTACTATTTACAGTAAATGGAAGTAACTACCAAATAAATACATGAAGGAATAAGAAAATAAGTGAAATCATCGTTCAATTGTAAAGTCATCTGGCATTTCATTTAAAGATTTAAAAGATTTCAAGATCTCAGAGTATCTCAGCGTTCTTATTAAATGCATTTGTTTTCATTGTACAGTAGATATTTAAAATGCCTGTTTCTAATGATGCATAATTAAAAACAATGGATAGTTTTCTCCCTGTAGATGCTAAATTGTGACTTACTCATCATGATTCCTCTGCCCCAATGTCCCAAGCTAGACACACTTGAAAATCCACTGAAGGCCTTCATGTCTCTTCTAAGAACCTGAAATACGTTAGAATTCTGATCTTTTTGGATGGTAGCAACTGTAATGGGTCTCTAGCACATATGCATTCTTGAACTCCAGAACAAGTGTAAAGAGTGCTAGAAGCCCCCTCTCAGGAATCCCCCTGGAGAATGAGTGTGCAGTCCCCCCTCTGTATAAACCCCATCTATCCCATGTTATCTTGAGCATTTACTTCGTATAATGGAAAGTTTTAGTTAGAAGCACAAGGCTGGGGGTAGAGATGCACAGAACCATAACTCTTCAGAAAAACAACATAAATTTCTCCACTATTATTTCCGCATTCCTTGTTGACTCACATGCCTCTCTGCAATAAATAATTTACTGTAATAAAAAATTTACTACCCTAAAACTATCATTAAGGTCACTGAAAGAATAAATCATCGTGTTTTACAGAGTATGCCTAGCTAACAAACTTTACTGCTTGGATTTTTATTTGCTGGGTGATGGGATGTGCAAGGCAGTTAGAGGAAGTAGGGATTACTAAATAAAAATTAAAACATTCCTACAGCAAGCTACCAGGATTGAACTTGACCTTTGGGAAACAAATCAAAGAGTCTCATAAAAGCTGTGCTTCAAGCCACATCACAGTTATTTTTATGGACAAAATCTCCCGTGAGTTCTCTGACAATGTGTGCGCTCACGACTCTCAAAGGAGAGAACATGACATAATGCCAGCTTGTTAGCATCCTTCAAAAACAGCATGGACACTCTCAAGTCATTCTGCATCCTCAAGTGCTCAGGAAAACTCCAGTGTAACTCCCTTTAGCGGTATGTCTGTGCGTTCATGTGGGTATATATAAACATATTGCAGGTATAATGCATCAGGTCTCTTGAAACAGCTTTGCATAACTCTTTAATAACTATAATTGAGCTAACAATGTAAATAAAATATTCTCTAATTCCAGTATCTACTTGTCAAAACGAAATTTTAGATATGATCTGAATTGCTTTGTGAAACTTATCATCTTTTCAAGGGATGAGGAAATGAGGTAGTGCTCAGATGTTAAATGATACTGTGCATCTTTAAAATATCTCAAGAATAATGTCAGGGCCAACTAGTACATCCTGTCAGTACAGAGAAAACTTACAAATTCCAACCTTTATTTACATCATTTATATTTAGAACTGATCAAAAGGGAGAATATTATTTGAACTTGAATGATAATTTGATAAAATGTCTTCCTGATCATAACTTCCAATTACTATTCCCTGGACATAATCTCATTCTGGCTCGATGTTGAGAGCCACAGCCAAAGGGGCCCCAGCAAACTTCCAGCTGCCGGCTGATGATTGGCTCACAGTGGCCCCAGCAACATCTAGCTGATTGGCTCCTCTGCGGTGATGTTCATTGGGCTGTTTCCCTGCCCTTCAGACTGCCAGCTGATGATTGGCTCACAGTGGCCCCAGCAACATCTAGCTGATTGGCTCCTCTGCGGTGATGTTCATTGGGCTGTTTCCCTGCCCTTCAGACTATGGAACTGCTCATTGGGGGACTTCTTTGGC
The DNA here is from genome assembly GCF_045843805.1 of Urocitellus parryii. Classification (NCBI taxonomy): domain Eukaryota; kingdom Metazoa; phylum Chordata; class Mammalia; order Rodentia; family Sciuridae; genus Urocitellus; species Urocitellus parryii. Next base: position 67,085,368 of record NC_135532.1, read on the forward strand.
TCCGCCCACGCAACCCAGCCAATTGGCCTCAAGAGCAGGAGGATTGTGGGAGGTGGAGAGGTTGGTGTGAGAGAGAGGCTTGTGGAAGCCGGTGGTGGCAGTTGGGCTCTGAGGGTTTTTCCCTTTGGAGCTGTTTTGCTTGGCGTTTGTAGTTCTAAAAATAAAGTTAGTTTCTTTTAAAAAAAAAAAAAACAATCTTTAATATCTATAACTAAAACATACCAAGTTTTTGGCAAAGCAGACAACTGAGGAATCCCCGATTGAGCAGGTCCCATAATGACCATTTCATTATTAATGGCTATTAAATCTTGCAATAATCTCCATTTACCAGATTTCTTTTTGATAACAAAAATGGGAGTATTATGGGGAGATACAGAAGGTTGTACATGTCCTTCCGCTAATTGTTGTTTGACCAGATCATGGGCTACTTGTATCTTTTCTTTAGTCAAGGGCCACTGAGGAACCCATACTGGTCTTTCTGATTTCCATGTAATTTTTATTGTCTCAGTGGCCCTTTGTGAAAATCCAACCCATGTCTGTCTGTTCCTTGATTTATTTGTATTGGTGCTACTATACCTTGTGCTACTATACCAGCTCTATTTATCATTCTTGATTTTATAGCTACACTGTTCAAAAATTTATTGATTCATTTAATCCACAAACATTTATTGTGTTCCTAATATGTATTTAAAGCATTACAGTATTCATGGTTGAAGGTATGAGATGACTACACCATCCTTTAATCCTGCTGTCAAGGATCAAGTAGGCATCATATCTGTACAGGGGAAAGTAGGAAGTAAATCTCTGAAGTTGAAGTTATAAACTAAGGAAGCCAACCAGGAATGGTGGTACACAGCTGTAATCTCAGCAACCCCAGAGGCTGAGACAGGAAGAGCACAAGTTCAAGGCCAGCCTCGGCATGTTAGTGAGGCCCTAAGCAACTTAGTAAGACCCAGTCTCAAAAAAAAAAAAAAAAAAAAAAAAAAAAATATATATATATATATATATATATATATATATAGAGAGAGAGAGAGAGAGAGAGAGAGAGAGAGAGAGAAAGAGAGAGAGAGGGGGGGTGGGTTGCTGGAGATGCAACTCAGTGATAAATTGCCCCTGGGTTAAATCCCAAGTACCCCTCTTCCCCCCCCCCCAAAAAAAAAATAAGGAAGCCAGAGTATAGGCAGGGTTACCAATAGCTCTAGGAAGTTACTAAGAAATTTGTTAGGAATTAGATGAAAATAATATGGATTCAGAAGCTAGAGCCTTATAGGAAGCCAGAAAGATGAAAGGAGGAGAGACATATCCGAAGCAGAAAGGAAGCAGAGAAATGCTGCACTGCCTTGAATGAGGGCATGCGACCAAGGCAGAGCCCACAGCCCCAAATCAGACCAAGAACCTGCTAGATGGACAAGGGAAGAGGATATACAGGTAGGTACTGAGCTGCAGACCTGGACTCATCCAGCTCAGAGGTCCTCTGAGCAAAGGAATATGCCATTATGAGCATTAAAAGTCAGAACTCCTCCCAGCAAATTTGTAAGATGCCCATACAATTAGAGTCCTGCAGTTTAAAACCCATTAGCTCTATAGTAAATTCCCCTCTGAGAACTGGTGATGGGGAGGAGAAAGGCACTTGAAAGCGGTAACATGAAAACTCTCCTGTTGCCCTGGAAGCATCCACCCATCCCACCAGTGTCTAGACTTAAGCACTGATGCTAAAATACTCAAGTGTTTTCTGTCCCATCTGAATAGACTGGATTCAGACTGGGTCTTACCTTTAATCAGTGATCACAGACACTGATTGTGGAAACAGAAAGAAGATAAAATTGAGGAAGGCAAAGCAAAACATTTGCAAAAGTGAGATGACAATATTTATTCCCCTGGCCAAATTTATAAAGATGACTTTATATATCAGAAAATGTACATGTGTATCTGAGCATTGCTTTTATAAGTAAAATCAAATATGCAGAAATACAGGGGATAGATGTTATATATCATAGTAGTACTATGCACAGGTTTTTTTTTTTTTTTGAGAGAGAATTTTAATATTTATTTTTTAGTTCTTGGCGGACACAACATCTTTGTATGTGGTGCTGAGGATCGAACCCGGGCCACACGCATGCCAGGCGAGCGCGCTACCGCTTGAGCCACACCCCCAGCCCGTAGTAGTATGCACAGGTTGACAATGTTTTTAAACAATTTTTCAATTACAAAACACATGTGATAACGTTGCAGTAGAAACAATCATTCTCAACCCAGATACATCCGTTGTAGCTTTTCTTCATTCGTCTCAGATTTTAAGAAAAATATGTGCCTTATATAATCTCCTGCATCTTTTGAAAAGAGAATTCTTCCCAAGGTTAAGGTGCACCTGTGTTACTTTCACTGACTTCTTCCAACATGGTCAAGCTGCATTTCATGCTTCAACCATCATTTTCATTCCTGTTACTAACTGCTTAAAAACAGCTAATGCAGCCCTCAATTTCATTAATGGAAGCATAATGTCCAGAACACGGGTGTTAATAGCCCCTCTCTACCCTGGGCTGGGCAGACCACATGTAGATCACCATGTTCCCTCTCAGAAACACATTTTGTAAGGGTCATTGACAAATGGTATTACATTCACTCAAAGGAGGATTATCAGGACGGTGAATGCCAAATGAGAGACATTAAAGAAATTGAGGGTGTTTAACCTTGAGAAGGAAAGCTCTGGAATGAAATGAAGAGACGTGATAGATCCCATCAATTATCTGAAGTTTTGTTGTGTAGAAGAGGGATTAGGCTTTTTCCACTTGACTCAACCACTAGGCAGAAGATACTGGGAATCAAGTTGCTGCTCCATCTCAGCAAACTTTCTAACAGGGAAGCCTGCCTGAAATTTTAAGAAGTTCTCTGTTCCCCATCCCTGAGAGCGTTCAAGCAGAGATTGGGTCACCACCTGGCAAATGTGCTTAATTGGAAGGTAATTTGGACTGGATGGAATTACAAACTCAAATATCTTCAAAGGCACAGACAAGTGCAAGATGCAGCTGATGAGCAAGGAGGAGGGGTCTTAAGGCAAGCTATGGAATGATGTCCCTCAACACCACCACTGAACTATTGGCATCTACACTCAACTTTGAAGTATTCAGAATACACATGTGTGTGCGTGCACATGCTCATACACACACACACACACACACACACACACACACATTCAGCCTATACATAACATAAGGCCATGTCATTTCTGAGGTCTCTTGGAGGGTTAAGATTTGGGCATTTAAGGACTATATAGTTTGTACCATGACCTAGAGATTCTATATTTTTATATTAATTATCACTATTAATTTTCCATTTATTTTAACTTGAACTAAAGCTGCAGGGTTCCATTGGTATTTACAATTTGAAAGAAAATATGGACTTTTACAAGTTGGAATATATTTCCATTTTTTTTTCTCACCACCATCCCAAAGCCCAAGGTAAATAAAAAATAAATGGCAGGGGCTGTGGTTCAGCGGTAGAGAGCTTGCTCAGCATGTGTGAGACACTGGGTTTGATTCTCAGCACCAAATATAAATAAATTAATAAAATAAATGTCCATACATTTAAATAATAATAATAAATGGCAGTAATCCTCATTAGTGGTGCCATCTATCATCATAGATGAAGTAAACAGGATCCTTAAAGAACTTAGGTTTGAATCAGTAAACAAATATATGAAAAATGTTCATCATTGCTAGCAATTAGAGAAATGCAAATCAAAACTACTCTAAGATTTCATCTCACTCCAGTCAGAATGGCAGCTATTATGAAGTCGAACAACAATAGTGTTGGCAAGGATGTGGGGAAAAAGGTATACTCATACACCACTGCAAATTGGTGCAGCCAATATGGAAAGCAGTATGAAGATTCTTTGGAAAATTGGGAATGGAACCACCATTTGACCCAGCTGTCCCTTTCTTTGGTCTATAACCAAAGGACTTAAAAACAAAATACTATAGGGACACAGTCACAGCCACATCAACGTTTATAGCAGCACAATTCACAATAGCTAAACTGTGGAGCCAACCTAGATGCCCTTCAGTTAATGAATGGATAAAAAAATGTGGCATATATACACAATGAAATATTACTCAGCAATAAAAGAGAATAAAATTATGGCATTTGCAGGTAAATAGATGGACTTAGAGAATATAATGCTAAGTGAAGTTAACCAATCCCCCCAAAATAAATGCTGACTATTTTCTCTGATATAAGGAGGCTGATTCATAGTGGAGTATGGAGGGGAACCATGGGAGGAATAGAAGAACTCTAGATAGGGTCGAGGGTTTGGAGGGGAAAAGAGGGGGCAGGGGGTTAGAAATGATGGTGGAATGTGATGGAATCATTATCCAAAGTACATATATGAAGACATAAATTGGTGTGAATATAGATTATATACAACCACAGATATGAAAAGTTGTGCTCTATGTCTAATATGAATTGTAATGCATTCCACTATCATATATAAATTTTTAAATTTTAATTTAAAAAAAGAACTTAGGTTTAGATTTTATCTTCCCAACAAATTATCTGTATGTGCTCATTTTTTATCCCAGCATCTAACAAGTATCATTTCTGTCATTAGTAGGGAAAAGGACTACTAGCCAATATTTTAATAATTGCCCTTTTGTCTAGACAGAGGAATAAAATTCTTAGCTTTGTTTCAAATACCATCATGTTTCACTTAACAAGAGGGATACATTTTTAGAAATGCATCATTAGGCATTACATGGTTGTGTGACCCACACAGAGGATGCATACAAAAATCTAGGTGGCATAACCTATCCCACACCTTGGCTATATAGTATATGAGTAATACTGCCATATAAGCAATACCTATTACTAACACATTTAATAGATTAGCCTATTGCATGTCAGGCCATCATGAACAAAACCCAAGATTAAATGAAGCCCAAGAAAAAATGATTCAGTCAAGTGATACCTGGCTGCTGCCAGCCTGGAACACTATTTTATAGGGAACTTTATAGGTAGAAAGAATATACTCTAAAATACTGACAAGAAGTACAGTGCGTGCATAAAACAGTAACATAGCCATATATGATCATTATCAAATATTTTGTGTTGTACATAATTGTCTATGCTATACTTTTGTACAACTGACAGTAGAGTAGGTATGTGACCACCAGCACCACCACAAGCATTTGAGTAATGGGAGTGCCACAAAGTTATGGAGGCTATGACATCAATAGGCAATAGGAATTTCGACCTTTTGGCCACCACTGTATATGTGGTCTGTATTTGACTGTGATGTCAGTATGTGGCATATGACTGTAATTAAACACAAAGTCTTTTTTGACATAAATTTTGTGGAATATAAAATACAGCTTTGCTGTATTACCTAGATTATTGGCAATAAACTATATGTTTTAGAGTTACAGAATGATTTTATACTGGAAACACAACCTTAAATATATGATAAACCTTATCTTGTTTAAAACCCCATTGTTTGGGGTCTCTAATAGGTGAGGTGCCTGACTGATTGCTCATATGTAGGATTTGGGGAAGGTGCATTCTCAATTGAAAACCGACTATTACCAATCATTGAAGAGGAGAGAAATATTTGCGAATGGGAGGAAGGTTTCTGGATTCAATTTTGGACCTTAAGTTCTGTGAACAGATGGACACAGATGGTTCTAGATCTCAGGGAGAGTTGTACTAACATAGTGTATTTTTTTAAGTCCTTAACCTTTAGGTGCTACTTAATGCTAAGGGTACAGATCAAAGCACACAGGAATAGCAGGTCAGGTGAGAAGAGGTTAAGGACAATCCCCAAGAATCTGTTAACAGGTAACAGGAATCATGTGTGGGGTGGGGGTGTTAAAATGGAAACTGAAAAGCCACCAGGGAGAAGAGGAGCCAGAGGACTGAGAGAAGCTCTAGGGAAAATGATTGCAGGGAATATAAAGAGCCTGCATTAAAAAAAAAGAAAAGTAGCCAACAAAACCATATATGAAGGAAAAAGTCAGTGAAATAAAGGGCCGGCCCCTTGGTGAACATGGTCAGAACCATTTTTTAGGGTAAGGAAGAGCCCAGATCCTCATTAGAATGGGGGGGGGAAGGGGCAGGAGGATGGGACTACTCATTATGATTTCTCTGCTCAGCCAGGCTCCTCGGAGCCATGGAACAGATCATCTCTGCTTCCTTAGTTCCTGTTTACCTTTCTACCTCTTTTCTTTATTGTTATCACTAAAGATATTGGACCAATTTCATAACTTGTGTGGAAGAAAGGAGTTACCCCACCGCCACATTTACTCCACCTGACTCTGCCCCATCCAATGACCCCCCCCTCAAGCAGCTGAGAGCTGTGACCCATACTTCAGTCACTCCCTTGAATAGACCTTCAAATCTCCTGCTCTTTATAGCAGTTTTATGGGTCTGCTATAACAGCCTATCACAAACTAGGTGGCTTAAAAACAACAGAAACTTATCCTCTCAAAATTCTGGAGGCCAGAAGCCTGAAATCACGGAGTTGGTGAGGCCTGCTGTTTCCGAAGGCTCTCAGGAATCCTGCCTTGCCTCTTCCCGCCTACTGGGAAGGCTACATTCTTTGTATTGTGGATGTGTTACTCTAATTTTTTTCTGTCTCCACACAGCTATTTTCCTGAACATTTGTGTCCAAACTTCCCTCCTCTTGTAAAGACACTAGTTATTGAATGTGTGTCCTTCCTAACCCAATATGTCCTCCACCTAACTTAATTACATCTGCAAGACCCTATTTTCAAAGGAGGCCATCTTCAACTTAGCAAAGCCCTAAGCAATTTAGCAAGACCCTGTCTCAAATGAAAAATTAAAAAGGGGCTATGAATTATGGGCTATGAATATGAACAAACAATCCAAAGAGAACATATTAACTTTCTATTATTGAATAACAAATTATCTAAAACACAGTGACTTAAAAAATATCGATTATCCCATGTGTCTCTAGGTCAGGAGGGCAAGCAGAGCATGGCTTGGCTGGGATCTTGGCTTGAAATCTTACAAGGCTGCAGTCAAGGTTTCAGTGCCGACTGGGGAGCATGTGTTTTTATCTGGAGGCTTGACTGGGGAAGAACTGGCTTCCAGTCTCATTCAGGCTATTGGCAAAATTCAGTTCCTAAAGCCTGTAGGTATAACCGTCCCTGTTTTTTTTTGCTGTCAGCTCAAATCCAAGAAGCTACCCCCAGTTCACAGGGAAGTGTCTGTAGTTTCTCCTACCTGAGTTTCTCTAGCATGGATATTCATTTTACCAATATCAAAGGGAGAATCTCTCCCCTGAGGGAAGGCCTATTCTGTCTGGTAAGAGCTTGCAGTGATTGAGTGACAAAATGGTCTCACTTTCGATGAGCTTAACATTAACTGATTAGGGACTGTAATTAGATCCTCAGAGTTCCCTCATCTTTGCCGTACTTATTGGATGGAAGTAAGCCATGGACCTACCACACTGAGGGGAGGGGATTATACAGGCATGAATACCAGGAGTGAGCACCATGAAAAACACCCCAACCCTGCCCTCCACAGAGAGGGAAACACAAATTCTTGGTAAGGCTCTCAACCTGGCACCATTTTTCACCTTTTAGATTGTCGCTAGGTAAAAATTACTGCCAAGAATTTGAAGCAGCAAGCACTGCCATAAACTATTGATATAGTATACATGGGCACTTTCATTATGAAGGGTATTTGAAAGCATCTATCAAAATTCAATATGCACATATTGTTTAGGCTACTAATTTCATTTTTTGATATTCACTGCACAGAAATATGAAGGTGAGGATAGATATACCAAAATGTTCAAAATAACATTATTGTAACAATAAAATTTGGAGAAAACCCAGAACATTCCAAATAGAATGAGAATTAAATAACATACAGTACATTTTCACTATGAAGTATGCAGCTATTAAAAATGAATGAGATAAAGCCACTAATATAGAAGGAACTTAATAATATGTTGTTGATAAAAATTTAAAGAGCAAGTTGCAGAACAATAGCATCTTGTAATACTATTTTTTAAAATTGTATACATATACATCTACTTGTCTATGCATCATCCATCTATATTTTCATGCTTTTAATGAGTAATCAGATACAGAAAGACATACTGCATATTGCTAACCATTTCTTATTTGTTGAATATTTACAATGCACAAGTGTTATTTGCATATTTCTTTTTAGCTTTTACAACAGAATGTTTTTTGCATAGTTGATACAAGTATGATTCTTATTTATTCATTAATAAACTTTATCAGTATAGGACACTTTTCTTCCATTCCTAGCTTACCGTTTTCTTCACATAGGTATATTTTTTATTCATGTATCTTTTTGCATGCTAATTGAACTTCTCAATACCATTCTTACAGAAATATGTGTACTAGACTGTATGCACATAAATGTTTAATACTAAATTATTGTAATAGTCAAAGTTGAAAGAATATGAAAAGAGTCACCAACAGAGATACCTAAATAAATTGTATGTGGACACCATGAAGTATGCAGCTATTAAAAAGAAGGACCCCTTTCAGCATTTTTTGGTGATGGTATTTTTCTTTTAATAAACTGCTGCCTCCATTTGCTATTGTTTTATTTCATATATTATATATAAATGAAATTAGTCTACACAGAGTTTTTGCTGTTGTTATTGTTACTGAGTTTTGTATTATGGTTACTTAATCTCATTGAAAGACCAGACACTTTTTCATAATTTTTCCCACGGTTCTGTGTTGCAAAACACTACATAAGAATTACCTTTTTGTTTATAGTCATGAGAGAAGTGACCTAAAAATCATGAACCTGGATGGTTTTGATCACTTTCATTGGCCTTTAAATTTTACCCATAGTAATGGTGAACAAAGAGCATACTAAAGAAAAGTGAGACGTTTTGATTTTAGAGAAACCTCATTTTGCAAATGCTTTCAAGTGAAAAGAACATTCTGGGGTAAAGCTAAGAAAGTGGGTGACTACAGTAGGACAGATGGACAGAGGAGCACTGAGACTTGGGGTCTCAGGAGGGTGGGAGTCCTGCAGGTTGGACAATGATCAAGGACTGAGGATAAAAGTAGACTTGGATGGAGCCAACTAATTTCAGGGCTCTTAAATTTAATTGAAAACTACTTTGCTTTGGTATTAGAATTACTTGAGTAGTGTTCATGGGAATTTTGATTCAACAGATCAGAACAAAGAGCCCTGGGACAAAAACTCATGGAGAAGAAACAGTGATTGAGTTTATCTTTGGGACTCTCATATAGTCCGTATCTCCCTAAAGCTATCTCTACCTATTATGCCTACATTTCCTTTCTTTTAAGACTAGAGACTCTTACTAGCACATGTTTGAGAAATTATAATTTTTAAAATAAATGCTTTTTTCTGGAATCACTTTTGAGGACAGTTACAAAGATAGCTTAGCAAGTACTTACACATTTTCTCCCAGGCCCCTCTAATGTTAGAGCAATATTTAACACTGGTATGATATTATTTTTTACGTAATTTTTAAATTTATATATGACAGAATGCATTAAAATTCTTATTACATATATAGAGCACAATTTTTCATCATTGGTTGTATACATAGTATATTCACATCAATTCATGTTTTTATACATGTACTTTGGATAGTAATTATGATCATCACATTCCACCATCATTAATTATCCCATGCCCCCTCCATTTCCCTCCAACCCTTCAGCCCTATCTAGAGTTGGTCTATTTCTCCCATGCTCCCCCTCCCTATCCCACTATGAAACAGCCTCCTTATATCAAAGAAAACATTCAGCCTTTGTTTTTTGGGGATTGGCTAACTTTACTTAGCATTATCTTCTCTAACGCCATCCATTTACCTGCAAATGCTATGATTTTATTGTCTTATTGCTGAGTAATATTCCATTGTGTACATATGCCACATTTTTTTTATCCATTTATCTCTTGAAGGGCATCTAGGTTGGTTCCACAGTTTCTATTATAAATTGTGCTGCTATAAACATTAATGTGGCTGTGTCCCTAGTATGCTGTTTTTAAGTCCTTTGGGTATAGACCGAGGAGAGCGATATCTGGGTCAAATGGTGGTTCCATTCCCAGTTTTCCAAGAAATTTCCATATTGCTTTCCAAATTGGCTGCACCAATTTGCAGTCCCATCCGCAATGTATGAGTGTACCTTTTCCCAACATTCTCACCAACACTTTTTGTTGTTTGTGTGCATAATAGCGGTTTTAATTTGCATTTCTCTAATGGCTAGTGATGATGAACATTTTTTCTTGTATTTGTTGATTGACTGTATATCATCTGAGAAGTCTCTCTTCAGGTCCTTGGCCCATTTATTGATTGAGTTATTTGGTTTTGAAGGGCGTAGCTTTTTGAGTTCTTTATACACCCTAGAGATCAGTGTATAATATTATTTATTGAAATAGACTATATTCCTATTTCATTCATTTTTGTACTAATGACCCAGAATATTGTGTCACATTTTGTTATTATGTCTGTCTTAAGCTCCTCTAGTCTGTAAGATTCTCTATCTTTCTTGCTTCTATGATCTTAACACTCTTTAAAAAGTATTGGCCAGGTATTTTGTACAACGTTCTTCAATTTGGGTTTGTCTGGTTCTTTCTCATGATGGGAGTGAAATTATAGAAAGAAAACCATAGAAGCAAGTGGCCCGTCCCCTTCTAAGATGTCCAGTGGCCTTGATAGTGACATGTCTCTTCACTGGGGATTTAAAGCATTTGGCTAAGGTTTCTCCACTGAGAAGGCAGGTTTTTCCTTTTCCATCCTCATTCTTTGAAAGCTAGTTACTAAATCCATCAGACAATCCAGGGGTGAGGAATGAATCTCCACTTCCTGAAGGAGAATGATTTACATATTTTATTTGGAATTCTTCCATAAGAAAAATTTGCCCTGATTTATTTTTTCAACCATTTACTTATTCAAGTATAGTCTCATGGATACTTCTTGTGTTTTCAGGATTGTAATAGAATTCTGTCGTTATTTGGATTCTCAAAGTTTGTATTCTTTTAACAAGTCAGATGTGTTACTAATCCCCAACTCTACCCTCAGATAGGTTCCTACCACTACCCCGCTACCAGATCATGGATTCCTAAATCTAGACACAGGCTGTATAAAATTCCTTTATTTTGTTCCATCTTATCTGGTATAGATAATTGAGTAAATATTTGTTAAATATCTGTTGATGATAGAGAAAAACATAGACCATTGATGAATGTTTCTGTTTACAAGGTAAAACTATGTGAAAACCATTTCAGTTAGATAATTTCCTACCTGAATCTTCCAGATACCAGGGGAAAAAACAGTAGCTGAGAAATGGAGAGCAGTATAAGTACACTTAAGGGGAAAAAAAAGACATTTCAAGATAATTCTTAGAGGTAAAGAGCAGTTTATATCAAAGCTTATTTCCCACTTAACATAAGCCTTGACTTTTCTCATTCTACAACATCACATCTGCCACACTCGGACCTTTCCCATAAAAGCAGTCTTTTACAAAAAGACTCACAGATTTTAGACCCTAAGATTAATTTTAAAACCAACTTAAATATATATATATATATATATTAAATAACATTTACCCAACATTAAAAGAAAACACTGCAAATTTTAATTACCTTGATTTTTAAAAAATGTTATTATTGCAATAATTGATTCCAAAGCTGCATATACTAATGAGATAAACACACTATTCTGATACTTGAAAGCTCTTGACCCTAATGCACTAGAGATGTGAGATTGTCTAATTAGAATTCACACCGTCATGTGCTATTACATTTATCAGCTAAGGGATGTGTTTGTAAATTCCTTCCTGTGAACAAATGCCAAGTCCTCAAAGGCCAAGTCTGAACAGTCACAATGAAGCAGAATATCAAGTAATTACATAACAAATTCAGACAGTGTAGACAATAATTACTGAAACCAAAGCATTCATCTTCAGCTCTTGGACATCTAAGCTATCTATTTAAGTATTGGGCCAGCTCCATATAGAAATGACATCAGGTTAAGTGTATTTATTAAGATAAATTTTAACAGGCTTGATTGCTATTTATTCCAATTAAGAAAACAAAAGCTAACTAGTTAGAGAAAACCATTTTATTGTGATTAAAATCAGAAAATAAATTAACTCTAAGAGGCACATTCCAAAACCTTAAGCTAGGTTTGCAATACCATCGGAAGAATTATGTGTGTGTTAGGGGAGAGAACTAATCAGAAAAGAAAGGTTACTTTTCTTCTTTTATATTTAAAGTCATCAGATTTGACAAGTTACTGGCCCAAGAAGAGTTTAATTTTCTAATATATCTTGAAATAGGCTCTCTGCTATTTTCACACAGGGTCAGAGCTGAAGTGTTCATGCTGTATATTGACAGCTTCTATAAATACTATTTTCTCTTTGCTTACTTCAGGAAACACACCACCTGATCCCCAATTAACACAATGATTTACGTAAAATGAAAGTCCCCTCGTCTTTGTTTCGCTGTCATCTATCTGTAGTGTTCCCAGGCAGGGCAACATTTAAAGCAGCGTCTGACAGGTAGTCTATTGGAAAGGAGACACCCCCACCCCCACCCCCACCCCACACACAGAGTGAGAAAGACACCATTGTTCCCTGGCTGCCACAAGTGTGCAGGTATTCCACATGGAGAGGGGGAGAAAGACACTCCAACTTCTTACATTTCCAGCACTCACACTTCATGCTCTCCTCTTTGCAGTTATTTCAAAGCAGAGTTTCATCCAGCAACTGGGGGACATCAGAGGAGAGACCTCAGTCATCGCAGGAGCACTGGCTCTTTGCCTCAGAAAAGCCTCAGGGATGAAAGAGGTCCTGTTCACTGCTGTTTGAAATTCTAGTTTGTTCCAGTGAGCAGTAGAAAGAAAATTATTTGTTTGGGGAAGCCAGGAGTGATGGCGGCAACGTCAGATGCCAGAAGCGTGTGGCTCTGGGCCAATTACCCTGCTCCCCTGCACTCATGTAACAGTAAGCCAGGAGGGCGCCATGTCTTTTGGGATCACACCTCTCTGCCCCATTTCCATCACTTCTGAAGTCCTCTATTTCAAAGGGTTCTTTGGAAAAATAAAGAGAAAATCTTATTATGGTTGCTTAAGCATACCAAGGTGGCATATTTTCCTCTGAAAATGGCATGATCAAAATATTTTAGGCAAGAATCATTTCATAGAGGTTAGTTAAAGTGGGCTAGGATTTGTTTTATCCATGTTTTATTAGCACTAAATCAAATTGAACAGGAGCAATCAGAGGTGCAGAAGTGAGATTCTTTTTCATATTTCTAATTACTATCTACCAAAGACCAATCTTTTCTCTACCCTGGCACTTCACGGCTAATTATCGTTACAATATATTTATTATAGGTAAAGGGTTTATCTTGCAGTATTTGAAAATATAATTTCAACGAAAATAAAATTTTCTTTTGGCATAAAGGCACATAATATGGGCTAAAGTTATAATTATAAACCTTCAAATGCCTAGTTCTTTATAGCTCTGAATCTGAAATGGAAGGATTATCTTGAAATAGTCTTTAGATTTCCATATTTGCCTATGAAAATGTAGAAAGAAATTTAATATTTTCACTAAAAGACATGGAACTTTTTTATTTAAGATATTGCTCATCATATTACTCTGGGATTTTCACAATTAGAGGAGCATGTTTAAAGGCTTAATGATAGCCAGTCAGAAAGACAAGATTGAAGATTTAGGATCAACTTAATATTGAGATATGATTTAATTAAAGTGATCATAAAAACATACAAAGTATACTTACTTAATATCTTTGAACATAAAAAAAATCCATTTATACCTAAATCCAGGGGGTAGGTTTTCCACAAAGCCACTAGGTATTCCCCCTGCTGGGGAGGACCATGCTATATCAGCAGCAACCATCAGGGAAACATAACTGGAAAAAAATGGACCTATAAAAAGCTCCAAAGAGCAAGTCCTTAAAGGCTCAGCTATTGCTGACCTCCAGCCAACTGAGGCACAAAGCATAACAGCCCAGTGTTGCCATCGCTATTAATTTTTCCAAAACAAAAAAAACTTAATGCTTAAAAGAAAAAAAGATTTCATTTTTTTAAACACTGCAAGTTCTTTTTTCTCCCCCCCCCCCAAATTTGCCAGCCAAACAAAATGAGATTGGATTAAACCCCAGGAAGCCAGTTTATCTCTCAGATTTAGAAGGATTCCAGAGGAGCAAAGGGTAGATAGTGCTGGTAGGCAATCAATCAAATGTCACTCCCTGAATACTCTGGCATGACCAAATCACTGAGGGTGCCAAGGCAACCTGCAGGATGCTTAACTTAAAATTACTGAGTAGTGTTTGATGAAGCACAATATCTTTGTTATAATAAATAAAATTTCAATTTCACATTAATGTACATGATGATGATGGATCCTGTTTTTATGAGCACTTTTGTTTCCTAGGAAAAAGATTGGGAAAGTCATTTATGGTGTTTGGATAGGACATTGTGAACGTTGTGCATGTGGGGACTGACAGGATCTTGGATCATGAGGATAGCACACAATATCATGGGTTCCAAGGCTCAACCTAATAGAGTCCTTTCTTGTTTTATGACTCCTAGGAGACTCCATGTTGGAGAGAAGGAGCACGATCAGGCTTCAGAGAGTAGAATCAAGGGTAGGGAATCAGACACACAGCTGATCAGTGTTTCAAGCAAGAGAAAGGCAGACCACACTGATGAAGAATGAACAACCGAAGAGATAACTAAGGTGGAACAAGGAACGTGAACCATGAAGCTTTAGAGATCTTAATACGTGTGCCTTAATACAAAGCAGCATGCTTTTTACAGGTAACCCTTATCAATCACATAGAGAGGATAGTGAGACTTCTGAGGCATACAAAGGGATCAAACAAGATTAGATTTAGGAAAGACACCAAATAGATGCCTGTGACTAGAAAAGAGAAGGAAAGGATAATTGTCCATCAGAAGATTATTAAATGCAAGTATGAAACATGAAGGAATTTACTTGCTGTTCTATATTCAGCACAGTACAAGGGTTTTTATTGACTTCAGAACTATCTGGGCCCTGTTGCAGGTAGAGGTAAGTTATAGCTTTATGATGCTCCAAGGTTGTGCTTCTATCATTCTAAGCCTTTGTAATTGAATGTCACTTTAAAGATATAAAGAGAAGCTTTTCATTTATTTATTTTACTTTTAGTCCAAAGAGTAAGGGTGGAATCCAGAATAGAAAATTCATCCTTGAATGAGATTTAGATAGGCCAATAGGGGCACCCCTCAAAAAGAACAAGACTCCCCCAAGTGCCATAGCATTCAGTATATTTTCTTAAAAAGGCCAATAACAGAGGTCTAAATCAAAGTGAGTATATGTATGAAATTCCCCCAGTGTCATTATGATCTTACCACAATCTAATAAATCAAGGAAGCAACACACTCATATAAACTGTGTAAAAACCACAGCATAAAAATTTGTACCACGTATGCTAAGGCCACAACTTCTTTAAAATCTAAGTTGATTTTTGAGGGATCTCTAAGGGAGTCATGATATCCATATGTTGCCTCATGAAAGCACAGCTCTGTCCCCTTCCAACCACCACCCCACCCCCTTTTTGGTTTCTGTGCTTCACATTAAGCAGTTATACCCTGTCTTGGCAGGATGTTTGTCTGGCTTAACTCCAGTCTCTTCCATGATAGGAGACTCCAGATAACCTTTCATATCAGTGACTTCTACTCAGGTATAAAAGCTCTTTAAAGTGTCCTAAAAATCATAGCATGCAGTCTCATGTGAAATGTTTTATAGATTACATTGCATTTCAAAACGGCAGAGTGGATTAGAAACAGAATTATGGTCCTACCTTTTAGCACTACTCAAAACACGAGCACATCTATAATCTCCTTTCAAGGTAATTGTAGCTTTTTCTAACCTGAAACTTTCAGCATCATTATATTCCTGCTTATCAACTTAACTGCCATCTGATACACTTGCTTTACATTATTTATATTAACTTTTACTTTTTTTTCATGTTTACTACATTTTAAGGAATTGTTTGCTTATTAGTTCTGTGCAAATGTACCAGGAGTTTAGTGTGATATCCATTTATTCTAGTCACATAGTATCTGTTTGATAAATTAGCAAGCAAATGATTAGATAACCTTTTTAAGTAGATAAACTTTATTGGAACCTTTATAGGGTCAAATTGTGCCTCCCCACCAAAAAAAAAAAAAAAAAAAAGAAAAAGAAAAAGAAAGAAATTCAACTGCTGAAGTCCTAACCCTTGGTGCTTCAAGGCAGGATGTTATTTGGAGATAGGATTTTTACAAAAGTAATGGAGTTTAAATGAGGACATTAGGGTGGTCCTAATCCAGTGTGGCTAATGTCTTCATAATAAAGGAGTAATTTGGACATGGAGATAAACAGAGGGAAGAATATGTGAGGACCTAGCAAGAGTAGGGAACCATCTACATCCTAGGGAGAAAGGCCTGGAACTAACCCTTCTCTCATGCCTCAGAAGGAATCAACTCTACCAATACCTTAACATTGGACTTCTAAACTCCAGGCCTGTGGACTCTGAGTAAAGCACACCCCGCTTCATAAAGTGGACAGTCCTCATGCAATCAGCTGAAGGCCTTAGGAGAGACCCGTCCCTGAGGAACAGGGCCCTCTGCTGGCTGACTGCCTTTTGCACTTGAACTACTAGTGTTCCCTGAAGTTCCAGCTGCAGTTCTACCCTGAAGATTTGGGACTCACCAAGTTTCTGCAATTACATGAACCAGTCCTTTAAAATAAATGTCTCTCTCTCCATCTACATGCACATGTACATTCTGTGGGTTCAATTTCTTTAGAGAACCCTCATATATTAAGCACCTACTATCAATAATAATTTTAACATTTTTGATGCTAGCTATAAGCCAGAAATTACCTCTGACCCTCAGCATGGGTTAAATCATTTGAGACTCCTATGATCTTGAGGTAGCTACCATTATTTTCCAAATTTTATCAATGAGGAAACGAAGGCACAGAAAGGTTAAGTAACTGGCCCAAGTCATGGAACTAGACATTCTGCTATTTGACCCACAGAACATATGCCCTTAGTTATTGTGTCATGGTAGTCAACACCAGGCACAGTGCTAAGTCCAGGGGATGAAGTGGTAAAGCAGACACGGAGCCTGGCTTCATGGGTATTAGTCGTATACAGAATAAACCCAGTACTTGGATGAGTGCCCCGTAAATGTCTGTTCGATTGCAGTAAATAAGCATAAAACATTAAGCCATGATGTTAAACAGCCAAATGTTGATTATATAAATGCTACAAACTACTATATTAGATATACTTTTCCAGGGTCAGAACAACAGTGACCATAGTCCCACCTTACACTCCCAAATTGTATGGACTGAGCATACATTTTTAAAGGGGCATTACATTGTGTATAAAAGCAGCTCTACCTTGCACCTGGAAATTACTGAACCCTAGGAAAGAATGATGCTCAGACAGAATAATGTCTGCCTCTAGGGAGAAAAAAATGCACTAGATTTGTTTTTAAAAAATTTTCCCTTTGTATATTTCAACGTTTATAACTCCCAGAGAGGTGTGTGCACATCTCTGCCTGAACGCAGGCTCATTATGTTCAGAACAAACACCAGAGCAATGTGTCCTGCAGGTGCGATGTTTTCTCCAGCAAAACCATTAGTCCACCAGGAGTTGCCCATTAAACGTGTGTCTTTTTACAACCAGCTGGATCACTTCCTATTACTCATAACAGGGTTATTTACAAATGAGATGCTGAAAGGGCAACGTTGTCTGCCTCCACCAAGGTGCCTTCTGTTCTATTAAGAATATATAAAGTAAGAAACAGAAAGGAAGCACTTCCTGCCCCTTAATGAGATGCTGGTTAAGGGCCTGAGGCAGAGCCCAAGGCCCTAAACTAGCCAGTCATTAACTGCTAGAAAAATGCCCACAGAGAGGTCACCTCTGACGCTGTAGGAGAGAGCAGAGGAATCTAGGGGAAATATTTACCTAGGCCTGAGCTGGAAAGCTGAAGACAGACAAACATGGAACAGTCCAGGAAGCATCTCCTCTTTGTTTCCACCTGGAATCTGTCCACAACATTACGGCTCATTTATGGTAGGACAATCACAGAGTCTTTTACCTCTTGGGGGTTTTTTGTTTGTTTTTAAAACCCTTTCCTTCCTCGTCCTCATTGTAACGGCACACTCCAACATAAAAGATCTGATAACAGACCTGAACTAAACAGGAGGCATTTTAACGCCATGAACATGGGCTCTCTTCTAGGCATCATTTTGGTTATAAATTGCATATGGCACTGTTCTGTTTTTGACCAGGAATCAAAATGAAACTGAGACCCCACAAAAGACCTTGGTTGGGCTAATCCTAAAGCACTAATAAATTTACTCCCTAGAAATATTCACAGCATGCCATTCCTACTTGATTAAAGATTAAAAAATCAATTTTGATTTGAAACAGCCTTCTGCCTGGAGCTGCTCATGTGATATATGACTGTTGGCTTTGGTTTCCAAAAATGTCAGCCGATGGAGAAACTGAAAGGAAGTGGAAGGATGGACAAGTGTTCAGGAAGAAGAAACCAGAAGTTTCTCCCACTGCTGTGTGTCCCAGCTTCACCTACCTTACCTCTGTGACACTCCCTATGCCTCTTAACAGTGCAGCCATGTACCAGGTAAATTGTCACTGTGGGAACATCACAGAGTGTGCATAAACGACCCAGATGGCTGAGGTCAGCTGTTGGACAGGGCCTCCTGGTGTAATCAAGAGACTCCAAAACACAAAATATAAAGCTGCTACCAGTATAACATAGAATACCATTTTACTTCTTTGTTTGTTTGTTTGTTTATACAAGTAGAAGGAATATAGTCTAAAATAACAATAAAAAGCATAGTAAATGCATAAACCAGTAACCAGTAGCATTCGTTTCTTATCAGCATGTTGTGATTTATTATTGATGGGAACGTCAGGAGAAGGCCTGTGACTACCCTTCTCCTATGCTCTTCCCAGTTGTTTTTTCCACATGTTGCTTCTTCCTTGTTTCTCCTGGCTGACCATACACAGGGCTGCAAAGTTCTTCACAAGTTTCAGAAATGATCAATTGACACCAAAAAGAATAGGGAGTGATGTCACCAGCTCCCTAAGGTTACATTGCGAACAAGGAGGGTCTTATATCACTTGCCCAATGGAACTCAATTTCTTAATTCCAACATCTATCTTTGCCCAGCTAGCCCTGCTTTTGCTATCAACAGGGGACATAATTTTATAATCCTTCCTGATCCATCACTCAGTCTTCCGTGAATTTACAATTAATTAAGCATTGCCCCAAACTTGCATGAAAACCTAGTGCTAGTCATGACTACCCTGCAGAAACAGTTACTGACTTGCTGTTTAATTATCCATTTGGCTCAAGCTGCTTATTAAACCCCATCCCAGTCACATTCACACTCTTGATACCAGGGGTGTTTGGTAAATGAAATTTTCTCCATCTTTGTCATATATGTATTTCAAGCAAGTAGAAACCACCAATGTGGGCTCCTGAGTCATGTAAAGTATTTTAAAATATTTAAATAAGAAAAAAAGCAAAAGGAGGTAGAGGTGACTATTGGAACATCCCCTAACTCAGTAGTAAATACATCTATCTTATTGCTATGACAGGTTTGCTGCTATTATAAACAGAAACTCAAAGGAAACACAGTGGAGATGTGGCTCTCAGTGGAAGCTCTTCCAGGTTGGGGAATTTCATTAAGAACCCTCCCTCTGGTCCTGATGTTTTAGTCGTGTAGAAAAGGAGAATGCCAGTCTACATTGAAAGTTTAAAAAACAGATGAAAGGAAGATGCAGAAAAAAAAAAAAACTACTTTTTATTTGAGGAAGAGCTTAAAAAATAAAAGGCATTTCTCTTCTTCTCCATTGTGTCATCAGACTGCACTTCCTGCTATGGTTTGGGTTGTGGTTTGTCTCTTAAAGGTGCTAGAAGCTCAGTCCCCAGTGTCGCCATGCTGTGGTGGAGGGACCTTTAAGAGGTGGAGCTAGTGGAAGGTAGTTATGTCATTGGAGGCATAACTCTTGCCTGGAATTAATGCTGTTCTTCAGGAGTAGATTGGTTCCTGTGACAGTGGGTTTTTATAAAAGGAGCAATCCAGGACCCTCCCTGGTTTCTTCCATGGTCTTTGTCTGGCCGTGTGATCACTTTCATAAGTTCTCACCATTTTGATGCCATCTGCCACCAGCACCTCCCCAGAGCCCAGCGGATGCCAGCACTAGGCTTCTGAACCTCTCAAACTACTAGCTAAATCTATTTTCTTTACACCTAACTTCAGGTGTATTATTATAGAAACACAAAATAGGCAAAGATCCTTCTTTATCAGGAAGAGATGTCTTCATTTTGCTAGTTTTTGTTTAGATTTTTTTCCTAGAAAATGTTAAGAAAGCCAAGGTAGCTATTGTTTTAAGTGATCAGTGTCTGTGTACATGTGTTCTATGAGAGCAGGGAAGTGGTCTTAGATACAGATATTAAAATGAGCAGTTTTATGACACTTTACTATCCCTGCCTCAATGTTAGACAGCCAAGCTTTCAAGGGTGGGGATTTTTAAGTGCCTAGTTTATGATAGCAGAAAAAACAAATCAACCATAATTGGGAAGAATTTGCTTTCCCCAAATTGTTTCGGATCCCATGGCATGTCAAATCTTACTATAAGGAAATATAAACCTAGTGTAGTTCAAATTTTCTGAGTTAAGTGAACCATGCTCTTTTTTACTTCTGCTCCCAAATGATCACATTGGAGGAAAATATAGTTCCTTCATGCCCTCCCACCTAAAGTTACATACTCAAAACATAAAGTATAACATTAACAATTAAATGGTGATCCTTATTTATATTTAAACTTCATTAAATTTTAATAGTGTTTTCAATTGGGAAATATTAGGACTTTCATTTGCTGGAAGGAAAAGTTTTATATGAAACTATTATGAGAAAAAAATGTCAAGTTAGTCATAGAGAGGATTACCCTTCAACTTTTTCCTAAGTTTACCTTCATTCTTTTCCTCCTCCAACCATATGTCTCTGATCTTTTTATAAACAAGCTGGGCTTGGAAACAGAAATGAATTTTGCAATGCATATTGGAATGAAGTTTTCAATCTAAAAGTCAAATATTTTGGATAGCTTGACATCAATTTATCAATCACTATAACTGCTGCAGCAGTGTGACAATTAGCTCATCTTTTGTCATTACACATGTCAGTAAATGCTTTTCCGTCAGATTGACACTTATTCTTGTCACATACAAAGGGACATACAGCTTTGCTCATGTCCCTCCAAGATGTCATTGTTCAATGACTGCAGAAAATACCTCTAATCCTTTTCTGAGGGAACTGAATGAGGAAGGATCCACGGCCTATATTTTTCATGAAATTTCAACCACAATTTGAATGTTTTCAAGTATTTCCACAAAATAACCAAAATTATTTTAACTTTTAAAATTTGAGTTTGAGATCTTTCTTAATCATGGATTGGTAGCTTGATCTGGTAAGAATGTATAAAGATCATTAAAATGTTTTCCTTGTGTATTTCAGATAAAATAAATAAAAATAAAAAAAATAAATCATAGTAATTTGTCATGACATATTTTCTGTGTGGCTCTCTTTGAATTATGGACTAGGCACAAAATTAAGCTAGATTATCTGGAGTCTGGTGACTTGATTTGGACTCCTACAAGATACAAAGATTCTAAACATTCACTTAACAATTATAAACGCAATGGCAACTCAGGGCAAGAATAAGCCGTGGAGAATCTTGTTATCAGGTGTGCTCAATACTTCAAGAAAGAAAAAATTACAAGACAATTTAAATATGTATATTACAGAAACACACTGGCACACGTGTGTGTGTGTGTATGTTCTATGTGTAGTCCAAAGCTTTAGTTCTAAAAGTCTATTCACAAAAACCATTGAGGAATTTTCTTCATTCGGTCAGACAATGGGCCTTTTAAATTTCTTCCTTTATTCATTTCCTTAGTCTTCAAATCTTTCTAGAATGAATACCTATTAAGTATATAATGAGGAAAAGTGTCTCAAAATAGAGAAATAGATGTACATTCAGCCATAACAATTCAAAGTTTAGAAGAGAAATGTCTTTAACTTATTTAAAAAGAACTACTAAGTTTAAAATCTATTGAGAAAGTAGCATTACAGCCTGAAGATTCTGAAAATTATTTGCGGATCAGGTAAGGAAGTGATTCTCATTTTCTACTGATAGTGAGATGTACTTGAGATACATATTTGTTAAGGACAAAAATAAAATAAAAAGTAGAGATTTTTAAACCTAAAGGAAGAACAGTAATATTTTTATCATCTCTCCTCCTTGATTGTATTACGACTAACAGCAGTTTGCTTGGACTCAGTAAAGTGGATTCATAATTCAATCATTTAATTTTGATAAAATTAAAAGAAGCTGACCCTCGTAAAATAAACAGGTACCTTAAAAAGACTCTTGCAAAGGTACTACGTAGATCAGCTCATACTGATGATCCAGGCACCAGCAAATAACTAAATGACAGAGCTGCCATATCCCACTCCTTATACAAGATGTCCACTCACCACACCACCACTTAGAAGCAATAACCATCTGATAATCCAGAGTCATCAAGAAGACGATTTGGAATGTGTGTGAGTATGTGTGCATATCTGATCATAAATTAATCTCACTCTAAGTACCTTCTGTACCTTGAGATAGTGATGCTGGGACAAAGCCATCACATTAGCAAGACATAACAAATGAACAAGCAGGATACACAGGCAGAACATGACAATCGCAAGGTGTGTTTAAGCCAGCGGACTCACTGCAGTATTTCATCACATCCCTCTATTAAACTTTATAGCAAGTGTTTAGAAGTCTCTTTGAAGGTTCTTTCACTTCATTGTGAAAATTGAGTGCCATATACCAATGAGGAAAATCTCTTGCCTGAATAGTAAAATGGAGTGAAATATTGTACTGAAAACCACAGAGAAACTATCTAAAACCATTTCTTTTCTGACAAACAATGCTGGAAGATAGAAAATATTGCCAGAGACTGAAGAAAACAAGCCACACATCACAACATTGTAGGAGATTTATTCTTTTGGATGAAACTATGGATTACGCTATGTCTCAGCTTATGGCATTTGCTATTTGCTATTTCAGGAAAAGAATCTACAAAGAACTACTATTTCTTTTTTGTGTAGCCCCTAAAGATAGTTGCTCTGTTTAAATGTAACCATTGATAGAATAGACGCCTGTGACTAGAAAAGAGAAGGAAATGTGCTTTCAGATCTCCAAGAGCCCCATTTGTGAAATTCTGTCACTGCATCATGCACAGATAAGCTATTGTAGCAGAGTTGGAGCCAGAAGCAAATAAAGTGAATGAAGTGCTCTGAGTTGTCAGGGCCTCTGCCACACAAGTCCAAGCACCCATAGGACACAACAGGAATGACACATTGTGGGCAGGAGCAGGCCCTTGCTTTGGATGGTGGCTGCAATTTCATAAGACCAATGAGGCCCTTTCTGTTTTTTTTTTTTAATTGATTTTTTACAAAATAAATGATAGAAGAATGCATTACAATTCATATTACACATATACAGCATAGTTTTTCATATCTCTGGTTGTATACAAAGTATATTCACACCAAGTCATGTCTTCATACACGTACTTTGGATGATGATATCCATCACATGAAGAAATACTTAAAATATGTCATATGGAGAGAATGTAGAAATCTTCTGATGGACAGAGATGTTCCTTAGCTATCTTGCAGTAAAGTACTTGAATGAGTTCTCAAAAGATGAGTTGTATGTTTTTCTATTACAAAGATGTCTCAGTTGTACAAATGTTTAATATGATGAATAACTGTTAACTGTAATATGTTCCTAGGTAATGCATTTTAAATTAACACACCTAATCTGTGCTCATAAGACTATACTATACTTATTGAACAGTAAGTCACAATGTAGCTCCTTTTTTTAAAAGACATTCATGCTATCAAAGAAGTACTTTTAGAAATGATGTTTTAAAATATTTCCATCTAAACCACATGCAGTGGTGCACACCTATACTCCCAGTGACTTGGGAGGCTGAGGCTAATTTGAGGCCAGCCTGAGCTACATTAGTGAGACCCTATATCAAAACAGAATTTTTTTAAATATTTAAAAATAAAAGGACAGGGGGTGTAGCTCAGTGGTAGAGCACCCCTGGATAAATTCCCAGTACCATGCACACACACACACACACATACACACACACACACACACACACACACACACACACACACATACACACACATACAAATTCCATATTTATAGGATTGTTGTCATTGAAAATGATAAAAATAATTCATCTGGAAAAATGTTCATATTTGCATACTTCAATAACCTGGAAATGGGCTTCTCTTACCTGTTTTAAGAGCTTCAAAGAGTTTTAGTAAAGAATGAAATATAGGTTTAAAACATTAAAATATCATAGATACTGCATTTAATGTGAAAAAAAATGAATATTTGCACCCTATTTTCAGTAAATGCTTTGTAAATGTAGGGAGGAGTTTGAAACACATGCTTTATTAATTGACTGCCAGAACCATTTACGTATATATGTGAAATATACTTTTCAACCTTAAAATTTAGTGGAGACTAAATAGCACCTAGAAGCAGTCCTTAAGTTGCTACATCATGAAGTGCTGGACAGATTGCTTTTTGTTTAAAGAAAAGCATATTCAAATGTATTATTCTAGTTTTAACAAATCTTTGTTAGTAGAAAAGCATTTTATAGTAATAATAATTTTAGACTAATGTTAATTTCAGTGATTTGTTTTGAAATTATTATTCCTTGTATGTTTTACACTATTTAGCTAGTTCAATATTCTATACAAAAAAGTAAATAATGTATGAATGAACATATGCATATATGCATATATGTATATTTATATATTTATTTACTCAATGAGGACTTGTTATAAAAATTTAATTGATAGAATATGAGATTTTTAAAAAATGTAATATAATGATGTACAGAATAAATGCTTTAAAATCTTTGAAAGTAGAAAGAGAACATTTCACATTATAAGGAAGCACACCAAAACCAATCTTTTATGGATTGTACCATAAGGTAAGGAGATGTTTTCCTACAAAATATGGTTCCCCCTAATTGTACTGTGCCTGTGTGAATTCAATTGCTGTAAGGGATCCCAGGACCTTACTGTGGCCTGAAGTTCTTTAAAGTGCCGGGAAGCATTGCACATTTCAGAAATAGATACTTTTCCAGGAGGAGACGGTGATCTCCAGAGGGAACAAGACCTTTATTTTCTCAAGACTTGAGGTAGTTCATGCTTCTGTCTAAATACCAACACTCCATAAAATCCACAGCCATTTATCTTACGATTCAAGATTTCTCCACAGTTGTCATATAGTTGTACTAGAGAGAAAAAGGGAAGTAAATTCCTTTATCATTCCTAAATCAGGTCATGAAATTAGCATGTTTCTCTTTGTGTTGGTTATTCATCTGGGACTCCCTCGTAACTACTCTTTCCTTTGTGTGAGCACAATAGCAGGTGCACAAAGTGAATGGGAATGGGAGAATAATTGGTTTTTGGTTTAGTTTACTGGCAACCATAAGTATAACTTAAAGTCATAGTTAATTATTAATAAACTCTATCACATCATTTCCCAAGGATTAAAACTTATTCTACATACATACTTAAATGACAAGATAATATGTATTCTTTCTGTAAGGATAGTTTCTGAAAATTAATATAATAGTTTTTCTGAGAATAAATACAGTACATTCTCATTGCACAAAGTTTAAATATGGAAGAGTAATGGAAAGATAAGAAAAGGACAAATTCTCACATAATATTGGGCAAGTTTAAATCAATAGCTACTTTGGAGCAGTTTGGAATTTTCTAGTAAAATTAGAAATATGTACCTCTAAATATATGACAAAAGTTATACACTGAAGTCAATAAAGGAGTAAGAAACGTAAGATATTTGTATCATTCTCCTTTGAGGAGGTGTGTGAAGATGGGTAGAAAAGGTGACCTATATGTGAAAATAAAGCATCCTGTTTTTCATGAGTGCTAGTACAGATAATATATGGGATTACTTGGATGTCAGAAAATTTGGGCCAATAATTATTTTCCAGATGACATAAATCAGTGTTTTAAATCTTTAAGAATATCTGATATATATAGGCAGGAAAATTAAGCTAATTCACTGACAAATGCCAATTTCTGAAACAAAGCTTAAAAAAATCCTAGATGATATGGGGATACATGGCTTTTAGAGCTATAAGGGACTAGATAAGCTTTACTTCAACTTCCAATTCCACATCTTGTCATAACAAGTGGTTTGAAGACGCTGTGCTTTAAAACACACAGACCCAGTCTTCTGTTCTTACCTCAAGTCCAGCTGTTTCTTTATGTAGGAAGGACCTCTGCACCCCTTGCAACTAATGAAAAGCTGCAAGCAGCTGAAAGTGTTGGTAAATCAGGGATCCTTTTGGTGTGCTGTGTGTGCACTGTCTTCCTCCCTTCCTATAAGCATCCCTACGCATTCTCTTTCTATGGGTGATTGGATTCAGAAAAAAAAATCAGAAAAATGAGCTATGGTAGAAAAGATTGTCAAAGAAGAAATCTGGAAATCCATGGTCCCTGGATGTAACACCATCTAAATTCAAATCTTGTTCCCAGCAAACCAGATCCTACATGATTTATGAATATTAATCATATTAAATATGAACCCAACTGGCTAATCCATAGGATGGCCTTCTACACTTCTCCTCAACCTTACCTTAGAAATCAGTGATCTCTTTCATAGAACAGGGGTTTTACTTCCCACACTTCCCATATCTTCTCTTTCAGATGCAGAATACTTATACTGGAAATGTATGGATCCCTTAAAATATCTGCAGTGAAGACTTCATGATTTTCTGGACTCTTCCTCATTTCATGGTTGAAAGACATTATGACATGACAAGGCAAATAGGGTTGTGGAGACAGACCTATTTTTAAGATCTTATGCTGTTATTTATCATTATACAAATTTGTGAAGCTTCTTATTCCTCATTTTCTAAGTCCAATAAAATCTATTTCATGGGGTTATTATATAAATATATATAATAATGCATATAATTAATGAATATTTAATATATAATAAGTATATATCAAATATACTTATGTAATTCATTGTTTATCCAAATATATTACACATTACAAACATATTTAATATATAATATAAAATATATGTAATGTTATATATAATATACTATGTATAACTACAAATATACAATATTAATATAACAAATATATATCTTTAAATACACACACTTTTCATACTTCTAAAAACTCCTAAGAATATTTTGCTCTAAGCCAGGGATAATCATGATGCAACTTCCTGAACATAAATTTTAATCTAAAATTGGGGAGTGAGGGAAGTTAAAGTAGTTTTGCTTATAAATAATGTAAAACATTGATTAGGTATTAAAACAAGTACATATCATAGAGTTCAAATTTGCATGAATATCTAAGCTAAAACACAAAACTTCAAAGAAATTTGACTCTATGAGCTGTCACAGATCTTGTGCTGCTCTTGCATTAGATGTACCGAGGAGAAAAAAAACGTAGCAGCAATGTCCACATGCCTTGTGCATTTTCCAACACTTAGCAGGCGTTCAATGGCAGTGAAGATGACATTCCTGCATCTTGGTAAAATTCCTTTTCAGTGGCTATTTCCCATGAACACACAGCATTGCACATCACACCAACTATGATACATCCACAAGGATGAGTGAAACAGTGACACTGTAAGAGAGAACAATGTATAACATATATGACAGAATCGATGAGCCCTTGAACTTAGCAGACTAGGAGAGAAAGGTCATTTTTGAGGATTAGGAGTGTTGGGGAGAATTGATAGCCTGCAGCAAAGCCAAAGGCTATTTATCCCCTGCAGTCATTAGGTTTCTGATTTAGCTACTCAGGACCTCTTTGCCAAAATGATGTACAAACATATTGGTGTATCAGAAAGACAGAAAGCTTGCTAATAAACTTGTAACTGACCCACTCAGTGTTTAAGGAAAAAGAGAAATAT
This sequence comes from Urocitellus parryii, assembly GCF_045843805.1. Lineage (NCBI taxonomy): Eukaryota > Metazoa > Chordata > Mammalia > Rodentia > Sciuridae > Urocitellus > Urocitellus parryii. The sequence goes on from NC_135532.1 coordinate 67,113,499, forward strand.
ACACATTTCTCTTTTCATCAATCTTCACAGATATAGGAAATAACCCTCGATTAGTCTTATAGTTTGGGAAGTAGCTACAGAAATCATAAGGCTTTCAAACCAAGGATCAGAATCCATCAGAAGGCAATAAAGGAATTTAGCTGGGTTTACTTATTTTTATTAAAAATAATATTTTCCTGAATAGAACATTGAGGGAAATATCAGAGAGCTTTGTGTTTTATAAGTGTATTTTTGGAAAGTTTTGTTTCAGTTACCCATCAACATCAACTGGTTGCAAACGGGTGTGCAACAGGCTGTAGAGTGAATTTTGTATTAGGCGTTGAAGGTTAAAACAAAAGCTTGACAGCTCATGATAGAAAGTACCCTTTGATGATACAGATAGTGAAACTAAAGCACAATGACTCTAAGGGCTTTGTACAAGCAGATGAATTTTTGTTAATGTTGGGCCTCAAGGTCACACTCAGGTCTCCTTATTGACTCCAATTTTTGTGTGTGTGTGTCAAACTTTTCTACATTTGCTAGTGACCCAAAACCTTGAAAACATATTTATTTTCTGTAAGAAATATCCTAATGGCATTTAAGGAAACACTAAAAATTTTTATTTAAAAACATTTAAATTTATAAAAATATGCTTAGTTTATCCTCAAAGCCCTTTCCTTAAACATATTGTGATACACAGCCTCACAAATGACCCCCAATAATTCCTACATCTTAGTATTTATACCCCTTGTAAAATTCTTTCCCTCATGGGCAGGGCTAGACCAAGTGACACTTTTCTAACGAATAGAATATGACAGATATGAGGAGATGTTTCTTCTGAGATTAATCACAGAGAGATTGCCATTGCTATCTTGCTTGCTCTTTCTTTCTTTTTTTTTATTGTTGGTTGATATATCATATTTCACATTTTGATTCAAGCGGGTTATGAACTCCCATTTTACCCCGTATACAGCTTGCTCTTTCTTTCTCCTGCTCACTCTGATGAGATAGTTGTCAAACTGTGAATTGTCCTAAGGAGAAGCCTGTATGATAAGGACTTTACATAATAAGCAATAAAAAAAAAACTGAGGCCCTCAGTCTAATAATCTTTTTTTTTATTATTATTTTTTTTTTTATTTTTTTTTTTATTGGTCGTTCATAACATTACATAGTTCTTAATACATCATATTACACGGTTTGATTCAAGTGGATTATGAACTCCCGCTTTTACCCCGTATACAAATTGCTGTATCACATCAGTTACCCTTCCATTGATTGACATATTGCCTTTCTAGTGTCTGATGTATTCTGCTGTCTGTCCTATTGTCTACTATCCCCCCTCCCCTCCCCTCCCCTCCCCTTTTCTCTCTCTACCCCTTCTACTGTAAATCATGTCTTCCATTTGTATTCTCTTGACTTACCCCTCCTTACCTCTTATATGACATTTTGTATAACCCTGAGGATCGCCTTCCATTTCCATGCAATTTCCCTTCTCACTCCCTTTCCCTCCCACCTCTCATCCCTGTTTACTGTAAATATTCTTCTCAAGCTCTTCGTCCCTACCCTGACCTTGTTTACACCCCTTATATCAAAGGAGTCATTTGGTATTTGTTTTTTAAAGATTGACTAGCTTCACTTAGCATAACCTGCTCTAATGCCATCCATTTCCCTCCAAATTCTATAATTTTGTCATTTTTTAATGCAGAGTAATACTCCATAGTGTATAAATGCCACATTTTTTTTATCCATTCATCTATTGAAGGGCATCTAGGCTGGTTCCACAGTCTTGCTATCGTGAATTGAGCTGCTATGAACATCGATGTAGCAGTGTCCCTGTAGCATGCTCTTGTTAGGGCTTTAGGGAATAGACCGAGAAGGGGAATAGCTGGGTCAAATGGTGGTTCCATTCCCAGCTTTCCGAGAAATCTCCATACTGCTTTCCAAATTGGCTGCACCAATTTGCAGTCCCACCAGCAATGAACAAGAGTGCCCTTTTCCCCGCATCCTCTCCAGCACTTATTGTTGTTTGACTTCCTAATGGCTGCCAGTCTTACTGGAGTGAGATGGTATCTTAGGGTAGTTTTGATTTGCATTTCTCTGACTGCTAGCGATGGTGAGCATTTTTTCATGTACTTGTTGACTGATTGTATGTCCTCCTCTGAGAAGTGTCTGTTCAGGTCCTTGGCCCATTTATTGATTGGGTTATTTGTTATCTTATTGTCTAATTTTTTGAGTTCTTTGTATATTCTGGTTATTAGGGCTCTATCTGAAGTGTGTGGAGTAAAGATTTGTTCCCAGGATGTAGGCTCCCTATTTATCTCTCTTATTGTTTCTTTTGCTGAGAAAAAACTTTTTAGTTTGAGTAAGTCCCATTTGTTGATTCTATTTGTTAACTCTAGCGCTATGGGTGTCCTATTGAGGAATTTGGAGCCCGATCCCACAGCGTGTAGATCATAACCAACTTTTTCTTCTATCAGATGCCGTGTCTCTGATTTAATATCAAGCTCCTTGATCCATTTTGAGTTAACTTTTGTGCACGGCGAGAGATAGGGATTCAGATTCATTTTGGTGCAAATGGATTTCCAGTTTTCCCAGCACCATTTGTTGAAGATGCTATCCTTCCTCCATTGCATGCTTTTAGCCCCTTTATCAAAAATAAGATAGTTGTAGTTTTGTGGATTGGTTACTGTGTCCTCTATTCTGTACCATTGGTCCACCCGCCTGTTTTGGTACCAGTACCATGCTGTTTTTGTTACTATTGCTCTGTAGTATAGCTTGAAGTCTGGTATCGCTATACCGCCTGATTCACACTTCCTGCTTAGTATTGTTTTTGCTATTCTGGGTCTTTTATTATTCCATATGAATTTCATGATTCTTTTATCTATTTCTACAAGATATGCTGTTGGGATTTTGATTGGCAATGCATTGAACTTATAGAGAACTTTTGGTAATATCGCCATTTTGATGATGTTAGTTCTGCCTATCCATGAGCAGGGTATGTTTTTCCATCTTCTAAGGTCTTCTTCTATGTCTTTCTTTAGGGTTCTGTAATTTTCATTGTATAAATCTTTCACCTCTTTTGTTAGGTTGATTCCCAAGTATTTTATTTTTTGGGGGGATATTGTGAATGGAGTAGTTGTCCTCATTTCCATTTCAGAGGATTTGTCGCTCATATACAGGAATGCCTTTGATTTATGCGTGTTGATCTTATATCCTGCCACTTTGCTGAATTCATTTATTAGCTCTAATAGCTTCTTTGTAGACCCTTTTGGGTCTGCTAGGTATAGAATCATATCATCTGCAAATAGTGATAATTTAAGTTCTTCTTTTCCTATTTTTATGCCTTTAATTTCTTTTGACTGTCTAATTGCTCTGGCCAGTGTTTCGAGGACTATGTTGAACAGAAGTGGTGAGAGAGGGCATCCCTGTCTTGTACCAGATCTTAGAGGGAATGCCTTCAATTTTTCTCCATTCAGAATGATGCTGGCCTGTGGCTTATCATAGATTGCTTTTACAATGTTGAGGTATGATCCTGTTATCCCTAATTTTTCTAGCGTTTTGAACATAAAGGGATGCTGTACTTTGTCGAATGCTTTTTCTGCATCTATTGAGATGATCATATGGTTCTTATTTTTAAGTCTATTGATGTGGTGAATAACATTTATTGATTTCCGTATATTAAACCAGCCTTGCATCCCAGGGATGAATCCTACTTGATCATGATGTATAATTTTTTTGATATGTATTTTATTCCGATTCGCCAGAATTTTATTGAGGATTTTTGCGTCAAGGTTCATTAGAGATATTGGTCTGTAGTTTTCCTTCTTTGATGTGTCTTTGTCTGGTTTCGGAATCAGGGTGATGTTGGCCTCATAGAATGAATTTGGAAGTTCTCCCTCTTTTTCTATTTCCTGAAATAGCTTGAAAAGTATTGGTGTTAGTTCCTCTTTAAAGGTTTTGTAAAACTCTGCTGTATACCCATCCGGTCCTGGGCTTTTCTTAGTTGGTAGTCTTTTGATGGTTTCTTCTATTTCCTCTATTGTTATTGGTCTGTTTAGGTTGTCTATATCCTCCTGGCACAATCTGGGCAGATCATAGGACTCAAGGAATTTATCTATGCCTTCACTATCTTCTATTTTATTGGAGTATAAGGATTCAAAGTAATTTCTGATTATCTTCTGTATTTCTGAAGTGTCTGTTGTGATATTGCCTTTTTCATCCCGTATGCTAGTAATTTGGGTTCTCTCTCTTCTTCTCTTCGTTAGCATGGCTAGGGGTCTGTCAATTTTATTTATTTTTTCAAAGAACCAGCTTTTAGTTTTGTCAATTTTTTCAATTGTTTCTTTTGTTTCAATTTCATTAATTTCAGCTCTGATTTTAATTATTTCTTGCCTTCTACTTCTTTTGCTGTTGTTTTGCTCTTCTTTTTCTAGGATTTTGAGATGAAGTATGAGATCATTTATTTGTTGGTTTTTTCTTTTCTTGAGGAATGAACTCCAAGCAATGAATTTTCCTCTTAGAACTGCTTTCAATGTGTCCCATAGATTCCGATATGTTGTGTCTGTGTTTTCATTTAACTCTAGGAATTTTTTAATTTCCTCCTTGATGTCTTCTAAAACCCATTGATCACTCAGCAACCTATTGTTCATTCTCCAGGTGATGCTTGATTTTTCCTTTCTTCTTTTATCATTGATTTTCAGTTTCATTCCATTATGATCAGATAAGATGCATGGTATTATCTCTACCCCTTTGTATTGTCTAAGAGTTGCCCTGTGATATAGTATATGGTCTATTTTTGAGAAGGTTCCATGTGCTGCTGAGAAAAAAGTGTAGCTACTTGATGTTGGGTGGTATAGTCTATATATGTCAATTAAGTCTAGGTTGTTAATTGTGTTATTGAGTTCTATAGTTTCCTTATTTAACTTTTGTTTGGAAGATCTGTCCAGTGGTGAGAGAGGTGTGTTGAAGTCTCCCATGATTATTGTATGTTGGTCTATTAGACTCTTGAACTTGAGAAGAGTTTGCTTGATGAATACAGCTGCACCATTATTTGGGGCATATATATTTATGATTGTTATGTCTTGTTGGTGTATGGTTCCCTTGAGCAGTATGAAGTGTCCTTCTATATCCCTTTTGATTAGCTTTGGCTTGAAATCTATTTTATTAGATATGAGTATGGACACTCCTGCTTGTTTCCGCGGTCCATATGAGTGATATGATTTTTCCCAACCTTTCACCTTCAGTCTATGTATATCTTTTCCTATCAAATGCGTCTCCTGTAGACAGCATATTGTTGGGTCTTGTTTTTTGATCCATTCTACTAGCCTGTGTCTCTTAATTGGTGAGTTTAAGCCATTAACATTTAGGGTTATTATTGAGATATGGTTTGTTCTTCTATCCATATTTGTTTATTGATGTCACTAAACCTGATTTGTTATCCTCTTTGACTACTTTCCCCCCTTTACTGTCCTACCTCCCATTGTTGGTTTTCAATGTTGTTTTCCATTTCCTCTTCCTGTAATGTTTTGCCAAGGATTTTTTGAAGAGATGGTTTTCTAGCTGCGAATTCTTTTAACTTTTGTTTATTGTGGAAGGTTTTAATTTCATCTTCTAACCTGAAGCTTAATTTCGCCGGATACACGATTCTTGGTTGGAGCCCATTGTCTTTCAGTGTTTGAAATATGTTATTCCAGGATCTTCTAGCTTTCAGAGTCTGTGTTGAGAGATCAGCTGTTATCCTGATTGGTTTACCCCTAAATGTAATCTGCTTTCTTTCTCTTGCAGCTTTTAAAATTCTCTCCTTATTCTGTATGTTGGACATCTTCATTATAATGTGTCTAGGTGTGGATCTCTTATGATTTTGCACATTCGGCGTCCTGTAGGCTTCTAGGATTTGGGATTCTGTCTCAATCTTCAATTCTGGGAAGTTTTCTCGTATTATTTCACTGAATAGACTGTTTATTCCTTTGGAATGGAGCTCTGTGCCTTCCTGTATCCCAATGACTCTTAAATTTGGTCTTTTGATATTGTCCCATAATTCTTGGATGTTCTGCTCATGGTTTCTTAGCAGACTTGCTGAGCTGTCTATGTTCTTTTCCAGTTGAAATACTTTGTCTTCATTGTCTGATGTTCTCTCTTCTAAGTGATCTACTCTGCTGGTAGTATTCTCAATTGAGTTTTTAAGTTGGTTTATTGTTTCCTGCATTTCTAGTATTTCAATTTGTTTGTTTTTTATTACCTCTATCTCCCTGTGAAATTGATCTTTTACTTCCTGGATTTGTTTGTCAATGTGATCTTTCATTGTCTGATTTTGCTGTCTCATGTCTTCCTTGAGACTCCAGATCATCTGAAGCATATATATCCTGAACTCTTTATCTGATATTCCATCTGTTGCAGCTATTACCTCTTCTAAAGTTGAGTTGACCTGCATTGCTTGTGGTCCTTGCTTTCCTTGTCTTTTCATACTGCCCGCGTTTCTTTCTGCTTGGTGCAACTGTTGTGTTTTGAAATTTACCCCCTATTTATTTATGTTGCTCTTGTATACTTGAAAAGTCTCCCTTGCAGGTGCGGGCGGCGGCTGTGCCCCTACTCCAATTGGGGTGACGTGTCTACCACGCTGGCGGCTCTCTGGGCCTGTTCCGGGAGTGGAAGGCGGCTCTGCTCTGTCCCTATTCCAATTGGGGTGTCGTGACTACAATGCTGGCAGATCGCTGGGCCTGTTCCGGGCGTGGGCGGTGGGCTTGGCTGGCTGGATTCCACCTAATGGCAGTCCCTAACCTCCCTGCTTGCTAATTAATGGCTTCTCTGAGGCGCCACGCCTTCTGTAGCTGCGGGGCAGGCCGCGCGAATCAGTTGGCCTGGCTCTCCGGGCCCTGCTGCAGGCTGCTGGGATCCCTGGCACTCTATCACTTTGATTTTTTCTGCTTGCCCCTCCCCCAGCGCTGGCTAGCCAGGTTTCCTTTTGGCTGCTACTGGGAGGAGGGGTTGGAGGTCAGGTGTCTCTGGTTTCCCCCTAGCCTGTATGGAGGCTCAGCTTGATACTCCCTCTCCCGGCAAGCCTAGGAGAGATTTTATGCGAATTCCCGCTGTCTGGGGGGTGAGCTGAATGACACCGACCTGTTTTGATGTCGCACTCTGAAGGAGAGTGGCGGTGTATCCTTCAGCTTTCCCGGATGGTGGCCGCTGACTGCCTCGGCGGAGTGTCCGCTGTGGGGGATGGGACTGTACCGCTTCCTTCCCCTTCTGAGAACCCGTGCTCGGCCCAAGGGTCCGTGTGGGCTTGGCTGGTGGGATTCCACCTAATGGCCTTCCCTAACCTCCCTGCTTGCCAATTAATGGCTTCACTGAGGCGCCACGCCTTCTGTAGCCGCAGGGCAGGCCACGCGAATCAGTTGGCCTGGCTCTCCGGGCCCTGCTGCAGGCTGCTGTAATAATCTTGAGAAATGGAGCCTACTCACCCATGTGAGTGAGGGTGGCAGTATCTTGCTCCATTGAGGCCTGAGTGGAGACCTAATCTCCTACTCACACCTTTATTAGTCTTGAGAGAGACCTGTGATGGAGAACAAATCCAAGCTACATATGAATTCTTGACCCAAACAAATGTTAGATGAATGGTTGCACTTTCAATTTGCTAAGTTTGGGGGTGATCTGTCATGCAGCAATAGATAATACCCCAATTGTTACCTATTGGAATATGACAAACACTAGGAAAAGATTTCAATGACTTCAATAATAAAAAGAGTGGTTAAAGTAGCTTTTAATGAAATAACTTGAAGAGGCTTGCAAAAGAAAACATGCAGAAAAGTGGGATCAAGATGCCCTTCAGTGAATGAACGAATAAAGGAAATGTGGTACATAAACACAATGGAATATTATTCAGCAATAAAAGAGAATAAAATCATGGCATTTGCAGGTAAATGGATGGAATTGGAGAATATAACACTAAGTGAAGTTAGCCAGTCCCCAAAAAAGCAAATGCCAAATGTTTTCTCTGATATAAGGAGGCTGATTCATAGATTCATGGGGTTGGGAGGGACAGCATGGGAGGATTAGATGAACTCTAGATAGGGCAAAGGGGTGGGAGGGGAAAGGAGGGACATAGGGGTAGAAAAGATGGTGGAATGAGATGGCATCATTACCTTAAGTACATGTATGAAGACATGAATGGTATGAATATACTTCGTATGCAACCAGAGATATGCTCTATATGTGTAATATGAATTGTAATGCATTCTACTGTCATATATAACAAATTTGAATAAAAATATATATTTTTAAAAAGATGTATGGAAACTGTAGTGTGAATACAATGGGTTAATTCTCATCAAATTTATTAATAATAATTATAAAAGGCAATAAAGATGTCTACAATTTTTCAAAGATCAAGTGTGGATCAAGATTTGAAGAAATTGGAATACTTTATACATTGCTGATGAGAATGTAAAATGATATAACCAATATGAAAAATAGTTTGGGAGTTTCCTCAAAAGTTATACAAAGTTTTCATTTGATTTCAGCAGTTCCACACCTAGGTATATACCCAAGGGAGTTACAACACATGGCCACACAAATACTTATACAGGAATGTTCGTGGCACCATTATTCATAGTAGTCAAAAAGTAAAAACAGCTCAAGTATCCAGTAACAGAAGAACAGATACAATGTGGTAGAGCCATACAATGGAAAGAGCCAAAAAAGGAGTGATATACCCATATATGCTGTGACACGGAGGAATCTTGAAAACTGTATTCTACATGAAAGAAACCAACACAAAAGCCACAGACTGTATGATTCACTGTATGAGAAATGTGCAAAATAGCAAATCTATAGAGACAAAAAGTAGCTTAGTGGTTGGCAGCTAGGGATGGAGGAAGTGGGGAATGTGATATGACTGCTTAATGGGTTTATTTTGGGGTGATGAAAATATTCTGGAATTAGTGATGATGGTTGCAGAGTTTAAGATGCTTAGAATTGTGAATTTTACATTATGGAAATTTTAAGTTTTTAAAAAATGCAATTGAGAGAAGATTGAACGAAATAAAAGATAAGAAAATGAAACAAAACTGAAGGAAAGGATTTCTTCTCTATGTTTGTTACTTGCTCCTAAAGAATTGCCCTGTTGGCTTGGAGTAGTCACTGGGCTAACAAGGACCTGCAGTCCACACAGCTGTCCTTGTGGGGACAGACCCATCAGGCTCACCACCTGACTGCAAGGAGCCCAACAGTAGCCATCTCCAGGCCCTACTGCCTAACTAAGGGCAAAATCATTTCTGCCCTAACCCATCTGAACTTTTTATTCAACTTTAGGTTATATTAAAGCCAAATCCTTTTTTAAAAAAATATTTCTTTGCATGTAAAACTCTGTAGGGGTCAAAGATCATATTCTTTTAAAATAATTCCCTAATGAGATTTTGTACATAGCCTGCTAGATAGAAATTCTTTTTTAAGTCCTTAAAGAAAAATTAAAAGCCTGTCATTAGGGTCATGAAAGAAGAAAAGAACATTCCTTTGAACAGGATCATTTAATCAGGAATCTAGAAAAAAGAAAATTTGACATGTAAAGGATGGGTCATTTTAATACTTTTATGGAAGGAACAGTCTGAAGCTCAAAAGGAATTTATAACATTTGCACGAATTTTAGTATTTAAGCATGTAGATTATAAAATGGTTCATGTCTAGTTCTAGATATCTTCTTTCAAAGCCCTGACACAACTAAATGCTGAGTCGCAGGCTATTTCTATTGTGATAATCACAGTGGCAATTCTCTTCTTGGGTCCATTCCTCAATCAAACCCTCAACATTTCCTCCCTAGTCATTTTGGGTAATTCTTGAGTGAACCTGTACCTCAGTCTACCAGGATCACCTTGTTTTCCTCTTGCTCTGAAGTCCAGTGGTTTTCCTAAAATGCAAATATGGTAGGTCCTTTCAAATAGTCTCCTTCACGACAGGAAATGAACCTTGATGGATCATGAAAACAATGGACCTTAATGGATCTCAGCTCATATGGTGATCCGGTAGCAGAGAAAGACTCCACTGGTCAGATACAAATACACACCCCAAAGCCACACCCCCAATGCCCCTCCTTCTCTAGCCACAGCCCTCCTGTCACCAGCTACCACTCAGTTAATCCCATCAGCATTCAATTCACTGATGAGGTTAAGGTTATGGCCCAATCATTTCTCCTCCATACCTTCTTGCATTGTCTAACATGTGAGCCTTTGGGGGACACCTCACATCCAAATCATAACATGTGGGTTTGATCTTCTAAGAACTTCTTTCCTTATCTTTTTTGGCACAGGTCTGCTTGCTCATCCTTCAAGAGGCAATTCAAATGTCTTCTCCAACATGAGCTGCCCATCTTCCAAGCAGGAAACAACTCTTTCTCCTTCAAGTTGCCACCCAACTCATTATAAGATCCTTCATTGCACAGTAATCATGTGTGCTATGCTGGCTTTTCTAAGGCTTCGGAAAGGCAGAATTCTGAGCAAGCCCATTATCTGATTTGTAGTAAGTGTTCAATAAATTAAAATACATAAAAAATAAAGATTAAATATGCTTCATATGTTTACATACCATTATACTGACTCCTGATTAAATTATTCCTTCAGAACCTTTACCATTTCTGCCGTGAGCATTAGCAAGTGCTTGGGAACATTATTATTCATCACTAATTATATAAATTGCTATGGCTTCCCACCCTGTGGCTCACTGCACAGAGTTTAACATTAATATAGGAAACATGGCCAAGAGTCCAAGTTCAAAGCCCAGCTCCCTGACATTCTAGCTGTGACTTCAGGCAAATTACACAGCAGCCCTTTGCTTCAGGTGCTTCATCTGATGATAATAATAGTAAGGTTTAAATTATTTATACCTATAAAAAACACAGAACTGTCCCAGCACACAGTAAGTGGCCGATAAATATTAGCTATAGTTATTACCCAAGTAAGAAGCAGAAAATCGATACCTGTAAGCCAGAGCTTTGCCGTAATGATAGTCAATTTATTTAAAAAGCACTATTTAATCTATCTGAGAACCCTATTTGTTCTCTCTGCCCTCAGCTCCTTAACAGGCATAGTATCCCTTCCTGCCAGTAGTCCCAGGACCTCATGTCTCAGATTCAGCTACTCTGGATGTTACTACCTACCTCTTTGAGTTGCCATCCAGGATGTGTATCAGAGTTCATTTTAAGGCAAACCAAGTACAATATAGTTCTCACATGCTGAGGGAAGAAAAACCTAGCTAGTTCATTGATAAGGTAAGAAATAGAGGCAAAGATTTTTTTTTTGTTTTGTTTTGTTATTTTGGTTAAGATTGTATTCTTTTGTTCCAGGACCAACAAGTATGCAGATTGTCATGTTCATAAGAGATTTATTAATTTGCAAATGCTCATCATGTTCTATTCCTTATTAACCTGGATGATGGTTTACAGAAGTGTGTTACTTTACATGAGTTTATTGCACTGAACCCTTGTAATGCTATACTTAAATAAAAGTTCATCTTGCCAAAAAAAAAAAAATTTACCCCAGTAATCAATACGCTATTAATGTGTGTCTTATATGTCTGAATATTCTTCAGGTGCCACAGTATTTCCACTAAGAGTTTACCTCAGTCTTCATCCCCAACATACTTTACCTTGATTAGCCAACCACAGTGCTATCCACTCAATTCCCCATACTAGAAACCAGAAAATGAAAATTGATTCCCCATCTCCTTTATCACCATGAATACCCAATCAAGTCTCTTTAATAATTCTGTTTCTAAACTATCTCTCAATGCCAGAAAATGCATTCTCCTACCAATTTCACCTAGATTTCACCATTTTTCTCCTAGATTTCACCATTTTTCTCCTAGATTTCACCATTTTTCATTTGGATTACTGCAAATACCTGTTAATTTGAATCCAGGTTCATGACTATCTCCAACCTGTCCTCCATATTGCTTCCAATGTGTCCTTCCTGGGAATCACATCTAATCATACAGTTTATACACTTGAATGCCGTTGATGTTTTCCCATTATCTGAAAGATAAAGAACAAACTCCTCAGAAGAATATATTCAGGTCTATCTTCCCCAAGTGAGTCCATCCTACATTTCCAAGGTCATCTCTACCCACTCATTATCTACCACAGGTTCCTGTTACATGCACATTTCTCACCATTTCCCAAAACAATGAATAAGTTACATCTTTGCTCATTCTGTTTCTCTACTTGGCAAAATCCTGCTCATCCTTCAGGGTTCAGTTCAAATATTTTTCCTCTGAGACTTTCCCTTACCTGTCCTGCATTTCCCCAGATAACATAAGCAACCCTAAAACTTCCTTTATATTATTAGTATAGTATTACACTGAAATATGATAGTTAGTTGTTTATGTATTCATTTATGCAGAAAGGTTTTGTACATCAATTATGCAACAGGTTCTCTGCTGATTCTTTGGAATTCAGCTATAAGTAAGATGGATGCATAGAATGTCCTGTTTTCTAGACTAAGTAACATGAGGTTAGAGAATGTATCTTACTTATCTTTACATCCTCAGGTAAGAATATATCTCAGGTGAGCCTAATATCTGATAAGAAAAATTCCAATCAAATGCATGCTTTCTTATGAATAAAGGCTTGTACCATTGGTACATAGAATACAATTTGGCCTATAGAATTTTTGATTTTACAAGCATTAATACATATTTAATAATTCATTCAATTAATCAACTTTATTTTCTATCCCAACATCAGTACCCTAATCCAGATTTGAATTATTTTCCAAGTAATATCAAATACCATTTTGCTAAATGACTCTTATTCTCAATAATTCTCTGCTAATGAATTATATCAGGATCCTAAGAAAAATAAAGAGATGAAATATTTCTGAATGACATACATCTTCAAGGATTGAAAAGTTTATTGCTTAGTGAGTTACTTAAGTTGAGTGTAGCAAGTAGTCCTTGAGGACTAGGTTTTTTTTTAGTGGGAGCCCCCACTTTTTTTCTTCCCAGGAACATCAGGGTTTTACCCTCTGTCTAGAGACCTAGACCTACCTGGCTTTTCAACCAATCCATACCAGACTAAAGCAATCTGTCAGCAGCCTCTCCTAAGTATCTGTGGCCCCACTTCACTTAGTTGAAACCTGATTTCCTGTTTGAGCACCAGGACACTGTTTCTGCTTTTCTGGGCTATCATACTCTCCTAGAAATCCACTATCAATTGTGATCGAAACCTTGATTTGTCCATCAGGCCAAAAATTCCGTTTTTTGTTATAGAATTTTGCAGCTTGGAGACCAACTTTTTCACTGAAGCATTTTTTTTCAACATCCTATCCTTCTTGTTCTTAATTTCCATCCTACCTGACTCATTTTATATTTCACAGATCTGATCATATCTGTAATTATAGTAAGACAAGTACCACAGTTCATTAGCATGGTTTAACCAGAGCCACTACCACGCATTTTCTTCCAAATGAAACTGTGACATTGTTTAACAATTAGATACCTGTATGTCACAAAGTTAAGCGAATGTTAATTATTCTGAAACAATAATTTTCATTCCTACTTGCGGCAAGCTTGCATGTGACACATCCCTAGGTAATGAGATATAAGGGACAATCTATTATAGGGCTTCAAGGAAAATATTACTTCAAGGATGCAAAAACAGGAACCTGTGTCTTTCTAGTTTTTGTTGATGTTATTATGCTGGGGATTATAATAGTCTTCTTGTCTCTGTGAACAAAAGCCAGACTTTTTGAGATACTGAGATGGAACTACTGAATTCGACGTATGCTGACTTCTATACACCTATAGCCTTCTTCTATTTTCCTTATTTTCTAAGTCAACTTTCGTTGGTTGTTTATTCTCGATTTGTAGCCAAAAGCCTCCTACCTGATATTTAAGGCCTGAGAATAAACCAGGATGGATTCAAATGTTCATAAATACATATCAGGTAAATGCAAGAACACATAATGAACAAGAGGGAGAATGTGTGTTCTTTGGGTAGAGAGATGAGGATGGATAAACAGCAAAATTCAAACCACCATGAGGACTTCTCTGGAGAAGATGATGTAGATTGGTTCCTGGCCCTTCCCTACACAGTGCAACTATAAATCCTACAAATAATGCAAAATGTATCCCTTGGAAATGTTTGCAAGATGATGAGGAGAAAGAAAACAGTTTGGGGACTCTGGCAAGGGAGAAACAATATGGTAGTCAGGCATGTAAATTCTCCCCTCACAAAAGAAGATATTCACCCAGACTCATCATTTCGGATCCTCATCCTAGACAGAAGGCAGTTCAGGTGGGCACATTCTTCTCCCACACTCAAGGTGGGCGGGAGGCCTTGGGGAAAACACCAGGGAAGTTAATACTACCTGTAAGGATCCATTTGGAGCCCTTCTAACAAAACAACCTGGGCAATGACTTGAACCAATCTCCTGTGAATGGTAATGAGTGAACAAAGCCAATCCCCAAATGATATGCTTTGCCTGATTCCATTTATAACACTTTGAAACAACACAGTTTTATAAAGGGTTAAATACATTAGTGATTGAGAGGTGTTGGGAGGATGTAATGTGGAAGGAGGTGGGTATAGTTGTATGAGGAGGTCCTTGTGATATAACTAACCTGTGTTTTGAGAGTGGTGATGATACATTTGATAAAGGTGTACAGGATTATTCGTACACATATGCACATGCACAAGTGAGGACAAGCTAAACTGGATGAATCTGAATGAGATCAAGGATTGTCATCAAGTAACCTGGTTGTCATACCATCCTATAGTTTCATAAAATGTTTTCATTGGCAGGAACCTGATAAAAGATACTTGGAATATGTCTTTATTATTACTTACAACTTTATGTAAATCTACAATGACCTCAATAAAAAAAACTTTCACTTAATAAAAACACACCAGTGGATGGAACTCCTATTTGTCAGTATGTGAATCTCTGATGGTCGTACTGTTTCTTGAAATATTCAGGGAATACAACTCCTAAGTTCAGGCCTTGGTGATGACTCTAAACCTGTGAACTCAACTCTCTACAAAAATATCTAGAAAGTTCCAGTTAACTCTGAGAAACAAACTGATTTGTTGGCCTATCTGTATTTAGCTTTCTGCTTTCATTGCAAATCAACTTTGCTTCCTCAGGTGGCAGGGTTCAATTTGATTGAGCATCATCTGCTACCACATCCTTATTTGACTACATACCATTTTACACCAAATCCTAGGCATTTCTGTAAAGTAATTTACTCTTCTGAGGGGAAAAAAGCCAGAGGGATAAAGAGATAATGAAGGAAGTTTACAGTGAGCATTATAGCTGCAAATAAAACTGTGAAGTACTGTGCTAATTAGGAAAAAGAGCTGCCAAAAAGTCCTTACAAAGATGATACTGCCGATCCTGAGCCAGCTAGATGCAACTTGATCAATGTCTACTAATGTTGTAAAACATCCGTCATCTTTCATTTGCAAGCATATAAGCCATACCTCATGTAAATCAAAATTAATACTGTAAATGTTCAATGCATGGCATTCAGAATAAGAGTTAAGTGTGTTATTTTTCTAAATAGCTTCCAACTAGGGATGCTTCTCCGCTTTGCTTGTGTTCATCAGCTAGATGAACATAGCAGAACACTCCCTGAAGAGCTCAGTGAGCACTACCTCTAGTATAAACTAATCTCCCCCTCATTCCAGCAGATTTCGGGGAAGACCTCTCCCTGACTTGAGGACATCAATTAAATAAACAGGATGTGGTCCATCCTGAAGTTCATATATTGAAGATGAAGAAAGTAATTCCAAACCCTGACATTTCAGGTCAGAGACAATGACTTTATAAATAATAATCTTCTTTAAGAAAATAACATAGTCAAACCTAACTTGTAATTCTTTAGCCAAAATATTTTCTTTTTTTTTCCTTTGTTTTTTTTTCTCCTTATCTGATCTATTTATTTCTTAAGGAATCTCTTGGTTTATGTAATTTGAAATAAAAAAATAAATAAGCCAACTACCTGGATAAACAATAAATTTTGGTCACCATTGTCTATGTAATCAGCTTGCTATTTTGCTTTTAGTCTCTACACAGTACATGAGCTTAATGATGGTTTTCAAATGAGGGAAGAATCACACTGCAACTAATGACAATCATTTCATTCTGGACTGCAGTTTGAACTACAGAGTCATGTTTTTTGACTGGCAGGAAAATACAAAGGAAGGTACTGTTTAATTCTGCTTAAGGTTATAATTCAATAAGTCACAATGCCTCCTGAGGCCCCTAAACCTAAGTCCCCATGGTTATTCAATTTATGACTTTTTGTCAATCTTTCTCTCAATTTATTTCTAAACCACCATTGACATCAGATCTAAAAATTGGATTTATGAAAAAAAACCCAAAGGGCATGTTGATACCTGTTTTAAGCCTGTCAATAAAAGCCACTTTTATCAATATACTATACCCATGGCAGAAATTCATTTAGAAAGGTTAATACAGAGCCAGAAAACATCCCAAAATGATGTAATCTATTTATGAATTTCACTAAAAGATCCATAAAACTAAACCACTCTAACCAGTAATTTTCTGTCATTGTATTGTTTATTATCGCTTTCTGGTTCACTAGTGCTGCAATATGCCACAATTACTTAAGCTATATCTTTAATTAAGCATTAATAAAATATGAGTGGGATAATTATTCCAGCAATTTTATTGTATAATTAGTGAATAAGTTAACATGAGATTGCATTATGGGACTTCGTATAAAATTTAGTATGTGCGTATAAGTAATGGCTCAAATCATCCTCGAAACAAAAACAAGAAGCATTTTTGTATGTCAGCATTCCCTTGTTTCTCAAAATAATTCCCCAAAAGAAAATTTTTCAGATATTTGAATGGACAGCTTTGAAATTTTACAAAAGAAAATTTCATTTTCAGACTTTGCCAGGGTCTCTCCTACCCAAATACCTTTGCTCTAAGATCCATCATACGTGGCAAGTAGCTTCACATGCACTTTTCTTACAGAGAAGGAATCATATTCATAGCAATGGGCCATTTCAGCTACTCTCTCAGGTGCCCTACCTTTCAGGAGTGAGGCTCACTCCCTAGCTCACAATTAGTTCCCATCTCTCCTGGTTCTCTCCTACTTCCCTCGGCCTCTGTGCAGTAGGAAACATTAATGCTTTAATGATGTGATGAAATAAAATATGCATTGAGTTTTTAGCCTAAGGAATTTAAATTAGCATTAGAGTATTTCTTTTAAAAGCAATCATCATGAAATATGACAATGTAGGCAAGAGGAAAAAATACATAAGGTGACACATTGGAGGGGTGGGAAACGGGGGAAATTCCTTTTTTCTCACTGATTGGAGATGTTGACTTTTCGTAAATTAAATTGACATGTTTATGTTTGGTTCTACTTCTGGACTTCCAAATTTTGGTCTATTTGCATACCTTATTTTTTCTGAAGTATAAAAATCAGAGTTTTAATTAACTAATTTAACATTTGAATTATTTCTGTTACTCCTTCCTGATTATTTTCTTTTTTTAATTTATTTTTTACATATATGACAATAGTGGAATGTATTACACTCATTATTACCAGTTTACAGCACAAGTTTCCGTAACTCTGTAAAGTATGCTCATGCCAAATTATGCCATTATACATGATTATTTTCTTTGTGGGACTTTGGTGGGCACTTTTATTTTTTCCCAAATAAAATTTATATGATTTTATCAGCTTCTTATCTTGAATTTATTTTAGCTGAGAGCCCATTGCTTTGATAAATAAAATCAATAATTATCTTTTTTTTAGAACTTAAATACTATTTAATCATCTCTTCTAATAACAAGATCCATTTTCCCAATTATTTAATAAGTAAATGGACATTAAAAGTTTTCTTTATTTAGAACTTACACATTTACTGTTAAGTTTATTCTTGGGTGCTGGTTGCAATTTTCTTTATAATCATTTTGTGTGAGAGTATGTGAGAGTGTTTGTGTGTGTGTGTGTGTGTGTGTGTGTGTGTGTAACTAGCACTGTTATTGAATTCCTTATTTCTAGTACATTTTCAGTTGGTAATCTTCAATTATTCACATTGTTTGCACATGACATGCTTAACCCTTCTTTCTAACAGACTTCTTTCTCTCTTCTCCAGGTGCATCAGATAATAATTTCATAGAATTATGAAATTGTAGAAGTGATGAAATCATATCTGTCATTGGAATATCACCTAACTGTTCATCATTAAACATAATGGCTTTTCATCTAGACACACACACACTTATTGGTGGGTATGTGTGCATATAATATACATACACATATCTGAAAGTCACACATATGTTACAAATAACTATCACTAAATCCATCATACACATATCAAGGAAGAATATCTATTCCTACAGATTTTTGTTTTTTCAGTGTTGAAGATTGAACCCACGGCTTCATACATGCTAGGTAAGCACTCTGCCACTAAGCCACATCCCCAATCCCTCATTCCTACAGATTTTAGACAAAATAGAAGTTGTTCCATCAAATATGAAGGATCTATTGGAGTAATTATATAATTTTTATCTAACAAATATAATTAATTATTTTAGCATAACTTTTAATATGAAAGCATCATTTTATTCCTGAGTAAAGCCCTTTGTATTCATGTTAATGAAGAGTATTCCTAAGTCCATTCTCTGGTTTTGAAGACTTACTGTTGGTAGTAGTGATAATATATGTGACCGGGGCTATAACTGATATGTTTTGTATATGTGTGGGAGCAAAAGTGTGTTACTGTAAGATTTAGATAGCAAAGCAGTACCGGTTGTATTAAAAACACGAGGACTTTACTTCCTTCCCTATGCTGTTAAAAAGATATAAGAGTAGTGGAGTAGTAACCCGTTTCCTGAAGATTTAAAAATATTTACCTATGAAATCAATTGAGGCTTGATTTTATCAACTGCTTTCCTCATTTGTTTGGGATTCCCTTCTCTTTCTGTCCTTAGTTACATACGATATACTTGCACAGTTAATTCTCTGTAGATTCTTTTACATGTTTTTGTATAGAATTTTGCAAAGTATACAAGTAACAGTTTCTTTTATAGCTCTGTCTACTCCCAAGTATTTCATTTTAACATTCATTCCCATTTTTCCTTAATTAGGCTACTTAGTGATTTATCTAATCTATTGCACATGAGTATGTATGTTTCCAGATTTCTTTGAATTAAAAAAACCCAAAAACCTTTTAGAAAGGAGTTGCCTCTTTGGAATCATAAGCATTATAATAGAAAGCAATTATAAGGTGCCTACCATGTATAATGCACTACTCCAAAAGCTTTAAATAAATTAACTCATTTGATCTTCACTACCCTCCTATGAAGCAAAATGACTATGATCCCCATACTAAGATAAAGAATTAGAGACACAGAAAAATTATAAGTTCACATGGCTGATAAAAGGCAGTTGTTCAGAGTAGGCAAGTAAGAGTTCATGGAGGCTGTGACAGAAGGAAATGCAGCATTAGCTTCAGAGAGAAAAATAAAACTTCACAGTTATGATCCTAGAAAAATTGGAGCATTGAGAACAGACCAAGATGGAAAATAAACCCTATGAAAATTATGAAGTAAAGGGTAAGGAAAGGCAAATAAAATAACAATAAACCAATAGCTAACAATTACTATTGAAAAAAATAAGACACAAAAGGCATTTAAGGTCATCCAAAATATGCATATCAAGTATTCCAAAGAATTAAAATAAAAGATCATAAAAATATTTACGGATATAATTTAAGAAAATTTGCTAGAAAAAAAGAGGCTCAAATCTATAGCCATAAAAGACCATTTTCCCAGGGACACTAATACAAAAGGCACCACATCCAGAGATATCCTAGCAAAGTTATTAGAAAGTAAACACTCAGAGGAGAAGATAAAGCTGCATCAAAGGTAAATCTAAATAAATCAAGTGAACCTCAGACCTTGCAGCCAACAGTGTCAGAAAAGAGTGGAAAAATATCCAAAGTCCTCAGGGAAACAAAAATTACCCCATAAATATTTTCATTTTCTATCAATTGGAAAAAAAAACACAATTGAAAATATAATTCCTATGATTTCTTCTTCAAGAAAAAAACAATAGAAGACAAATTTCAGGTAAAAAAGGAATAGAAACCTATTGCCAAAGTTTGGCAGTGGGTGTTCATTTATTGTGTTAGACTAAAATCAAAATAAATGTCAGAATGTAACTTGCAGGACAGATTATAAGTGAGAGGAGCCCTGCAAAAGTTGGAGAAAAGAAGAATTTTAAAAAGGGAGTTAACAAAGTATGCAGACATCTTCATCTTTTAAAGCTGGTTGTAATACATGTCACCAGGAGTTTAGAAACTGAGAAGAGTCAAGATGGCAAAATAGAGGAGGTCACTTTCGTGGCTACTCCATGGTATGAAATCAAGAAAGTAGATAGACAGCTTCTCAGTAAAGTGGGGAGAGAGGGGGAGAGAGAAGGGAGAGGGAGGGGGAGTGGGAGGGGGAGGGGGAGGGAGAGGGAGAGACTTTACTGAGAATTAATACTGGACATTCAAAGTAGAATCCATGTTTGGGCTGGGGTTGTAACTCAGTGGTAGTGCACTTACCTAGCATGTGTGAAGCACTGGGTTCCATCCTTAGTACCACATAAAAATAAATAAAATTAAGTTAAAAAATGTTCAGAGAAATAATCTATATCTTGAAAAAAAAGAAACTCATGTTTTTAGGAGGCCTGTTGGCATATCTGGGTACAGGGAGATCAGAGATCAAAGATACTGCCAGTCTCACCTGAAAGCTGTGATGCACCATATTCTTGTGCAGGAAAGAATCCATATCTTTCCTGGCTTCATGCAGAGGACAGTGGAAGGAGCCATTTTACAGCTACATGATGGTGGCCAGCAGCTAGTGAGTCCAATTCCTGCCGACCCTGAGCTTGGCCAGAAATACAGCCTGGCAAACCCACACCCCACAGTGTAGAGTAGCCCAAGTGACCAGGAGAAAATCAAACACAGGGGAATATGGGTCATGGGAAACCACTCCCCAGCCCCACCCCCACCCCATTCTCCTTGAATCCAGTGGCTCCGGCTGGGAGAGATGCACCTGACCAGGAACTCAAAAGGCTGGGATTGACTAAGTTTGGAGAGCCCTGGAGGTGTGCTGATTTAAGATCTTCAGACTAATCACCATTCAGTGAAGAACCTACAACCTACCTAGACCCAAACACCCTGCCTCCAAGAGCCCTGCCAGTAGGATTTCCCCACACTCCAGCAACCCCGCTCTGATGGATGAGCAGGCATCATGCTCCAGCAACCCTACCTAACACAGCTGAGAAGAGAAGCTGAAAATATTTTGAATTCCAACAGAAACAATTCTTTAACTTTTCATCAAAAACTTTTTATCATTTTTTTCCCTTTTCTCTCTCTAGTTGTGAACTAAATGGTTCATGACACTTATACATTTGTTTCTTTATTCCCATTTCCAGCATTTTTTTTGGAGACAGTTCTTTTTCTTGGTTCAGTATTCTGAGGGCTATGATGTTTCATTAGTATATTTCAGTTTTGTTGTCTATTTTTTTATTTTACATTTAAATTTTTTAATTTTTATTTTATTCATTTTTTCTCTTACTCATCTGTTTCCTTTGACTCTCTTTTTCTTTAATTCTGCTAACAGCTAAACTCTATTGCTCTTGAACTGTTCCTTTAATTTTTTACTTTTATTTTCTCTCTTCCTCCCTCATATTCATCCCATCCTACATCTTTTGTTTTCTCCCTGTTCACCATTTGAAATTGTAAACTCTTTTGTAAACTTACTGTTTTTACTGTAAACAATAACTGATTATATCATTTCTGTTTATGATGACAATTAATACTATAGATATCATAACAGGAATTATATGATTTAATTCTGTATATTGTTTACATTGGTTGTTGTTATTATTTGTCTCCAACTAAACTGTAAGGTACTAGAAACCTTCAGGGTCACTTTAATTTTGTAGGGTAGAAACTCTACTGCCTCAGATCCAAACTGTTAGATGGGTAGTTACACAAACAGCATGAAAAAGCAAGGTAACAAATAGCCTCAAAGAATACTACAATACACCACAGTGGAAGAAATGTTAGAAAAGGAGTTTAGAAAGGTCATAGTTAAACTTATCTGTGAGGTAAAGGAGTGGAATCAGAGAAAATACAGGAAGTGAAAAATCATTTCAATAAAGGGAAATTCTTAAAAAATCAAGTAGAAATACTCAAAATGAATGAATCATTAAACCAAATTTAAAATTATATAGAAATATTTACCAGAAGACTAGATCAATTGGAAGATAGAATTTCAGGGATAAAAGTTATAATCTTGAAAATAAAATTGACCATGGAGAAAATATGTTGAGACCATGAGCAAAAAGTTCAAGAAATATAGGATAACATGAAAAGACCAAGTATAAGATTTATCAGGATAGAGGAAGGTGCATAGACTTAAACCAAAGGAATGAACACTATTTTTAATGAAATAATATCAGAAAATTTCCCAAACCTTAAGAATGAAATGGAAATCAAATACAAGAGACTTATAGAATCAGAAATATACAATGCCACAGACCCACACCAATGCACATTATTATGAAAATGTCTAACATACAGAATAAGGCAGAATTTTAAAGAATGCAAGAGAAAAAAAACAGGTCATATTTAGAAGTAAAGTGATCTAGATCTCACCTGATTTCTCAACCCAAACCCTCAAAGTTAGGAGGTCTTGAAGTAATATATACCAAGCTTTTAAAGAAAATGGATGCCACCCAAGAATACTATATCCAGAAAAATTAGGCTTCAGAATTAATGATGAAATTAAAACCTTCTATGAAAATCATTTCTCAATAATAACATTAAATGTAAGTGAACTAAATTCATCAATAAAATGTCATAGACTGGCAGACTGGATTAAAAACAAGACCCAATGATAATGTTGTCTCTAAGAGACTCATCTTATAGGCAAAGACATCCACAGACTGAAGGTAAAAAAGATGGAAAAAAATATACCATTCACATTGATCTAACAAGCAAGCAGGGGTTTCTATCCTCAGATAAAATGGACTTTAAGTCAACGCTAATCAGAAGGGACAAAGAAGAACATTCCATACTCTTAAGGGAATTATGCACCAACAAGATATAACAATTGTAAATTGTAAAATAGGTACCCAGTGATGCACCTATGTACATCAAAAATCAACTTTAAAAATCAAATAGACCACAACACAATAATTAATGACTTTAACACAGCTCTTTTATCACTGGATGGATCATCCAAAAAAAAAAACTAAAAAAAAAGAAGCTAAAGAACTAAAAAATACAATTAATAATTTAGACTTAAGACACATAATGAAAATTTCATTCATCAATGACTGAATACACTTTCTTCCCAGCAGTGCATGGATCATTTTCTAAAATAGATCATGTCTCAGGCCAAAAAGCAACTCTTAGTAAATTTTTATAAAATAATGATAATACCTTGCATTCTATCAGTTCATAATAGAATGAAATTAGAAATGAAAAAATAAAAAATAGAAGCTACTTTAACACCTGGAGGCTAAAAAATACACTACTGAATAACCAATGGATAGCAGAAGAAATCAGGGGTTGAATCAAAAAAAAAAAACTACTCAGAGTTAAATGAGAATAGTGATACAAATATTAAAATCTCTGGGACACAATGAAGGTGGTCCAAGAGGAAAGTTCATAATATTGAGCTAATTCATTAAAAGTATAGAAATTCACCAACTAAATAACCTAACATTACATCTTAAGGAAATAATTAAAGTAGAAGTAGAAAGAGGTAATAATTAAAATCAGACCTGAAATAAATGAAATTGAATAAAATACTTGGGAATCCATTTAACAAAAGAGATGAAAGGCCTCTACAATAAAACTAAAGAAAGAAATTAAACACTAAATGAGGAAATTTAAAAAGACCTTAGAAGATAGGAAGATCTCCCACATTTCTGTATAGACAGAATTAATGTTGTCAAAAGGGCCATATTACCAAAAGCACTATACATATTTAATGCAATTTCTTTTAAAATTCCAATAATGTTCTTCATAAAAATAGAAAAAGCAGTCATGAAATTCATTTGGAAAAATAAGAGACCCAGAATAGCGAAAGCAATCCTTAGTGAGAAAAGTAAAGCAGGAAGCATCACAATACCAGATCTTAAATTATACTACAGAGCTATAGTAACAAAAACAGCATGATGAAAAAGGAAATATCACAACAGCACCAAAACAGAAATGATGAGCAATGTAATGGACTAGAAGACACAGAGACAAATTCATATAAATAGAGCTATCTCATTCTAGACAAAGGCACCATAAACATACATTGGAGAAAAGATAGCCTCTTCAACAAATGGTGCTAGAAAGTCTGAAAATCCATATGTAAAAGAATGAAATTTAACCCCTCTCTTTCACCCTGCACAAACTCAACTCAAAGTGGATCAAGGATCTAGGAATTAGACAAGAGACCATGTTCTTACTAGAAGAAAATATAAGCCCAACACTCCATCATTTTGGCTTAGGAACCAACTTCCTCAACAAGACTCCTAAAGCATAAGAAGAAAAATCAAGAATCAATAAATGGGATACTATCAAATAAAAAGCTTTGTTACAGCAAAGAAAACAACCATGAGCTTGAAAAGAGAGCCTACAAAATGGGAGAAAATCTTTGCTGCTTACACCTCAGATAGAGCATAATCTCCAGGATATATAAAGAAATTAAAAACTAAACACCAAAAAATAATAATAATAACCCAATCAATAAAATGGCAAAGGAACCAAACAGGCACTTCTCAAAAGAAGATATATCAACAAATGAAGATAGATCAACTAATATTTTTTTTAAATGTTCAACATATCTAGCAATTAGAGAAATACAAATTGAAACTACACTGTGATTTCATCTCACTCCAGTTAGAATTACAATTATCAAAAATACAAATAATAAATGTTGGTGAGGATGTGAGGGAAAAGGTACACTCATATGTTGCTGGTAGGAATGCAAATTGCTGCAACCACTATGGAAAGCGATATGGAGATTCCTCAGAAAACTTGGAATGGAACCAACATTGGACCCAGTTATCCCACTCTTTGGTTTATACCCAAAGGACTTAGAATCAACATACTACAGTGATACAGCCACATCAATGTTTATAGCAGCTCAACTCACAATAATTAAGCAATGGAACCAAACTAGATGCCCTTCAACAGATGAATGGATAAAGAAAATGTGGTACATATACACAAGGGAATATTATTCAGTCATAAAACAGAATGACTTTATGAATTTTGCCCATAAATAATGGATGGGTCTAGAGACTATCATGCTAAGTGAAATAAGACAAACCAAAAGAAACAAACAAACAAACAAACAAAGTTCAAATGGTCTCTCTGGTATGCAGATGCTAACACACAATAAGCAGGGTTGTG
The DNA here is from genome assembly GCF_045843805.1 of Urocitellus parryii. Classification (NCBI taxonomy): domain Eukaryota; kingdom Metazoa; phylum Chordata; class Mammalia; order Rodentia; family Sciuridae; genus Urocitellus; species Urocitellus parryii. The sequence goes on from NC_135532.1 coordinate 67,138,919, forward strand.
GGTAAGAAGAGAAGTTCACTGCATTAGACAAAGAGGAATGAAGAGAAGGGAGGGGGTCTAGGAATAAGGAACATAGTATTTTCATCATCTTTTTCTCTGCTGTGACTAAAGGACCCAACCAGGCAAAATTGTAGAGGGGAAAATGTTTATTTGAGGGCTCTTAGTTTCAGAGGTCTTAGTCCATGGAAGGCCGTCTCCATTTCTCCAGGCTCAAAGTGAGGCTGAACATTATGGTGGGAGAGTATGGCAGAGGGAAGCAGCTCACATTGTGATCAGAAAGCAGAAAAAGAGTCCACTCTCCAGATACAAATATATATATAGCCTAAACCACACCTCAATTTCCACCCCCTCCAGCAACATCTTACCATTCAGTTACCACTCAGTTAATCCCTATCAGGAATAAATCACTGATTGGGTTAAGACTCTTACAACCCAATCATTTCTCCTCTGAACCTTCTTGTGTTGTCTCACATGTGAGCCTTTGGAAGACACCTCACACCCAAACCATAACACACAATAAAAAAAAATGAATTTAGAAACCACACACACATACACACACACATAAATGTATATACACATACACACACACACATACACACATACACATATAATGGCAGAAGTATTATTTAAGGTTCAAAATTATTAAAAACTTCTAAAATGAAATCAATGAAAATCCAGTGATAGAAGAATGGTTGAAAACTGTAATATAATCATTTTGTCATTTCTACAAACACAAAGTCAATTGAAAAATTCTAAACTGGGTGGATCACGCCTATAATCCCAGCAACTCAGGGAGCTGAGGCAGGAGGATCACAAGTTCAAGACCAGCCTCAGCAATTTTGTGAGAGCCTCAGCAATGTAGCAAGACCTTGTACCAAAACAAAAATAAAATAGACTGTGTATGTGGTTCAGTGTTTAAGCATCCCTGGACTCAATCCCCTGTTCCCAAAAGAACAAAAAAAAAGAAAAGAAATGGGGATTCAAGGATATTATATAAATTTTAATTCCAACTCTTCATAAAAAAACTCTGTGGAAGGCTTTTAAGCAATAGCTCTCAAAATAAAAACAATTACCCGTTTGTCACAGAGCCTTTGTTGTTAGGAATTTATCTCACAGCCATACCTAAACGAGTAAATATTTATTATTGCTAGTAATGAAAAGATTTGAAACAATCTAAATGTCCATCTATATAAGATTCATTAAATTCTGGTATTTTCAGATAATGGAATGCTCTATAGTTGAGAAAAAATAAATTAAAATCAATAAAAACATTGAATCACTGCTAAAACAAACTCCTAGATACACAAGTGAAAAATCTAAGTATAGAACATTGTATAGAGTCTGCTGTCATATACAGTAATATTTCAAATGGAAAATATGTACATGTCTGCTTTCCTTTTCACATAACTTTGATAGAGTCTATATAGAAAAAGAACTAGTAATTTAGTTGCTTCTGTGGAAGGAAACTGAGGGGGCGGGGTGGGAAGATAGAAAAAGGTCATTTTTTTGTTTTTTTTAATTTGTTTTACTTTTTGAATTTTGCACTAAATTCCTATATTAACTATTTGGAAATAAGTTTTATTTTGTAGTGAATTTCTAAAATTGGGCCTTTTTTAATATGGAGGTGGTATATCATAGTACGTATTAATATTTTTTAGGAAAGTGGCTCTGAGAGGTACAAAGTATCAGGAGGTTCTAGAACCAGACTTGACATAAAGTAGAATTTGTGGGAAGAAAGGAGACGGGAGGCAAAAGTGAGTGGAACACAAATATACTCCTGAAAGATGATTGTCACAGTCAGATGCTGCATTCAGCAGCCAGGTGTGGTGGCACACGCCTCTAATCCCAGCTACCTGGGAACCTGAGGTAGGAGGATCGCCAAATCTGAGGCCAGCATCTGTGACTTAGTAAGACCCTATCTCAATACAAAATACAGTATAAAGAAATATAGCCAGAGGCAGAAAGTTCCTGTATTCAAACCTCAATATCACAAAACATAACAGGAGAGAAAGGGAGGAAAGGTTACGTTCAGCAGCTTGCATTATATATATATATATATATATATATATATATATATATATATATATATATATATCTCCCCTTATATATCCTTAGGGTCACAATGTGACCCCAGAACTGGCACTGCAAGATAAGTATGGGGAAAACACAAATAATTCCTGAAAAGCTGAGTAAGCCTGTGTTAAAGAGTTTCCCCAAGACCTCCACCCAATGCCTCTATACACCTTGCTCTCTCTGCTCCCATCTGCAATGAGTTGTCTTGGCTTTGAAATTCTCCTGTAAATTCTCTGACCCTGAGCACTGGAGAATAAACCCATAGTTGGGCAACAACGGTTAGGGAAAAGGGCTTTTCCCAAGGAGTAGAGGCATCTTCCTCTACTATAATTTCAGGGATTGGAAAATACCCCTAAATTAGCCCCAAAATAGTAAACTCTCTGGTTTGCTCGGTGGACCTAAAATTCTCACACTTGGAGTTTTTACTGGGGGGTTAAGCCTTGACCCTAAAATTCCATAAGTATAATGAATGCTACTGAGTTGCTGGAGAAGAGGGTTAGTGTTTCTGTACCTATTATACCCAAACTCCACAAGCTATAGACAACCTGATCTATGATTTCCTCAATTAGAGATAGACTGGGGTACAGTTGTCTTGGCTTTGAAATTCTCCTGTGAACTCTCTGACCCTGGGCAAGCTACATCCATTTCAGGGACCTCCATCCCTTTGCCCCCCAATGGAGCACTTTGTCTCAATGAGTCCTAAGGATCTCCTATTCACTTTATTGGGTTATCTACCTTCCTCCTTCAAGCAAAGAAAATTGGTAACTTGGGGGATCCCACAGGCAAATGGAAACCTGGCAAGGACTGAGAGGATAAGATGGTGTCCATCTGAAAGGGCACCCAGGGAACAGCAAACATGGAAAGAAGCAATGGATGTGGTACAGAGACACCACAGAGTTCACTCAGCCATAAAGAATGAAATTGGAGCATTTGCTGGTAAATGAAAGGAACTGGAAAACATCATGTTTAAGTGAAATAAGTCAGAACCTAGAAAGTCAAGGGTTGAATGTATGCTCTCTCATGTGAAATCTAGACTAAAATAAGGAAATGGAATCCCAGGGAAATAGAAGAGAGATCACTGTAATAGAGAGGAGGGGTGTGGGAGAGAGAAGGAAGAAGAGAAAGGGAGGAACAATGGAGAGAAATTCCTGTGTACATATATAAAAATATATACAGTGAATTTCATCTTCATGTATATCTATAAAACACTAATTTTTAAAAAAAAACTATAAAAAATAGAAAGAAGACCAATACAGTAGAGGAAAGGGAACAGGGAGAGTGAAAAGGGAGGTACTGGGGACTGTGCAAGAGTAAATTATATTCCATGCTTATATAATTATGTCAAAATAAACCTTATATTATGTATAACTATAATTCACTAATAAAAAATATTTTAGAAAGAAGCAATCAGGGCTGGCACAATGCATACACCTGTAATCCCAGCTGTTTGGGAGGCTGAGGCAGGAGGATCTTGAGTTCAAAGCCAGATTTAGCAACTTAGTGAGGCCCTAAGCAACTCAGCAAGAACTTGTCTCTAAATAAAATATAAAAAGGGCTGAGATTCCTGTATATCAGCAACAAATCCTCTGAAGTGGAAATGAGGAAAAACACTCCATTCACAATATCCTCAAAAAAAAAATAAAATAAAATACTTGGGAATCAACCTAACAAAAGAGGTGAAAGACTTATACAATGAAAACTACAGAACCCTAAAGAGAGAGATAGAAGAAGATCTTAGAAGATGGAAAAACATACCCTGTTCATGGATAGGCAGAACTAACATCATCAAAATGGCGATATTACCAAAAGTTCTCTATAGGTTTAATGCAATGCCAATCAAAATCCCAACGGCATTTCTTGTAGAAATAGAGAAAGCAATCATGAAATTCATATGGAAAAATAAAAGACCCAGAATAGCAAAAACAATGCTAAGCAGGAAGTGTGAATCAGGTGGTATAGCGATACCAGATTTCAAACTATACTACAGAGCAATAGTTACAAAAACAGCATGGTACTGGTACCAAAACAGGCGGGTGGACCAATGGTACAGAATAGAGGACAGAGAAACCAATCCACAAAACTACAACTATCTTATATTTGATAAAGGGGCTAAAAGCATGCAATGGAGGAAGGATAGCATCTTCAACAAATGGTGCTGGGAAAACTGGAAATCCATATGCATCAAAATGAAACTGAATCCCTTTCTCACCATGCACAACAGTTAACTCAAAATGGATCAAGGAGCTTGATATCAAATCAGAGACACGGCATCTGATAGAAGAAAAAGTTGGCTACGATCTACATAGTCTGGGGTCGGGCTCCAAATTCCTCAATAGGACACCCATAGCACAAGAGTTAATAGCTAGAATCAACAAATGGGACTTACTCAAACTAAAAAGTTTTTTCTCAGCAAAAGAAACAATAAGAGAGGTAAATAGGGAGCCTATATCCTGGGAACAAATCTTTACTCCTCACACTTCAGATAGAGCCCTAATATCCAGAGTATATAAAGAACTCAAAAAATTAGACAATAAGATAACAAATAACCCAATCAACAAATGGGCCAAGGACCTGAACAGACACTTCTCAGAGGAGGACATACAATCAATCAACAAGTACATGAAAAAATGCTCACCATCTCTAGCAGTCAGAGAAATGCAAATCAAAACTACCCTAAGATACCATCTCACTCCAGTAAGACTGGCAGCCATTATGAAGTCAAACAACAACAAGTGCTGGAGAGGATGTGGGGAAAAGGGTACTCTTGTACATTGCTGGTGGGACTGCAAATTGGTGCAGCCAATTTGGAAAGCAGTATGGAGATTCCTGGGAAAGCTGGGAATGGAACCACCATTTGACCCAGCTATTGCCCTTCTCGGACTAGTCCCTGAAGACCTTAAAAGAGCATGCTACAGGGATACTGCCACATCAATGTTCATAGCAGCACAATTCACAATAGTTAGACTGTGGAACCAAGTGGAACCAACCCAGATGCCCTTCAATAGATGAATGGATAAAAAAAAAAAATGTGGCATTTATACACCATGGAGTATTACGCAGCACTAAAAAATGGCAAAATCATGGAATTTGCAGGGAAATGGATGGCATTAGACCATATTATGCTAAGTGAAGCCAGCCAATCCCTAAAAAAACAAATGCCAAATGTTTTCTTTGATATAAGGAGAGTAACTAAGAACAGAGTAGGGACGAAGAGCATGAGAAGAAGATTAACATTAAACAGGGATGAGAGGTGGGAGGGAAAGCGAGAGAGAAGGGAAATTGTATGGAAATGGAAGGAGACCTTCAGGGTTAAACAAAATTACATCCAAGAGGAAGTGAGGGGAAAGGGAAAAATAATACAAGGGGGAGAAATGAATTACTGTAGAGGGGGTAGAGAGAGAAAAGGGGAGGGAAGGGGAGGGGAGGGGCGATAGTAGAGGATAGGAAAGGCAGCAGAATACAACAGACACTAGTATGGCAATATGTAAATCAATGGAAGTGTAACTGATGTGATTCTGTAATCTGTATACGGGGTAAAAATGGAAGTTCATAACCCGCTTGAATCAAAGTGTGAAATATGATATGTCAAGAGCTTTGTAATGTTTTGAACAACCAACAATAAAAAAAAGGGCTGAGGATGTGGCTCAACATGTGGCTCAATGTGGGTTCATTCCCTGGTACCAAAAAAAAGAAATAATTAGATACAGACTTGGTCAGTCAGGGAGCCCCTGGGGTGACTGAAGGAAACCCAGAGTAGCACTTAGCAAAGAGATGAGAAAAAAAAAAGAGAGAGAGAGAGAGAAAAGCTAAGCCCACACAGAAGTGAAGAATTAAACTGGCAATGAAGAGTTAATATTCTCTCTCTCACACACACACGTGCACACACTTATATACATACATACATGGACACATACACCAGATAATTAATACACATGTTTGTCAGGCAGTCATCCTATGTTTGCTCAAAAATAAAAACAGTTTTAGGTGCTAAGTGACTCCATAAGAACACCATGGCAATCTCTAAGATTTTGCTTTGGTTAGAGAAAAGCTGAATTTATGAGGCATCCAAGTATTTAAATGAAATCATGGCTTTAATTGATTAAATGCATAAAAGCAAAATGACGCTATGTAAATACACTTAAAATATAATGACATGTGAATTAACATAAAATAGGGAAGACTCCACCTGATACACTGCCAAGCTCCCATGTATACCCAGAGGAAAGCTCTCCATTCCACACCAAACACAGGTACCAGCCGGCTTTATGTTTCCATTTTACTCAAAGCTGGTTATCAGGAACAGTCCAACCTCCAAATGAAGCCCTCATCAAGCACCAGCTATAAAAAGCATTCACTTGTCACTAAGAGAATATGAACAAGTTTAGCACATCTACTTTTCCACACTTGAAGTTTTCAAATGAGACTGTAAGGCAATTATCAAGGGATTTTTCAGGAAGATAACTTTCTTTCTAAATCTTTTTATCCAGGCGTGATACACAAATGTGCAATACGTCTTTCCTATAATTAAGTAAAGTATTCCCTTGCTTCATAGTTACTCAGCAACAAATGACACCTACATGATCCTTCCGGAGCACGTGCACACACACACACACACACACACACACAGACACACACACACACACACAAAAAAAAAAACCTCAGGATTTATTTATTGCCAAGTACACTTGCCAAGTAAACTTTTTAAAAATGGGTATTTTATTTGATTATTCTGCTGGTACAATAATTGAGAAAATACATTTCATCATACTTGTTTTTTACAAATCCATTTTTATCATTGTTTAGACTTTTATTTAAACTGCCCAAAAGCTACATTCCATTTTGTTACTTTGTCATCTCCACTCAAGAAAAAACTGGCTGCCTACAGATAACTGTTGAGTCAAAAGGGAATGTGAAGTGTCTGAGGAAAAAAATACTTTTTATTTTAAAAAGAAGCAATCAGGGCTGGCGCAATGCACACACCAGTAATCCCCTATGAAAACAATAAGTATAGCTATTTATTTCATAACGGTGCCATGAAGAGATACTAGCTCAGATAATGTTTTCAAATTCAAAATAGAAGTTGGGGACCAAAGAGCAGGGAGAGAGAGAACAGGGAAAAACAGGAGGACAAAGTTGAACAAATTATAGCGGGCACATGTGTGAATATACCACATACCTTCCAGTTTTATATATAATGCATCCATTAAAATATAAATACATAGAAGGAAGACCAATAGAGAAGAGGAAGGGGATCGGGGAGAGGGAGAAAGGGAGAAAAGGGAGAAGTACTGGGGTTTGGAATGGAGAAAACCGTTTTATGCATTTATGTATATGTCAAAATGAACCCCATGCTTTTGTATAAATATGATGCACTAAAATTTGAAAAAAAAATATGGTGGATTTAAAGTAAACTCTGGAATCAAGAAAAAAATATTTAGAATAAGATGGAGGATGGTACTAGATTGAAAATATAACAATGTTCCCATCTGTCTTCAATCAGATTCTGAGAACTTCTATGCCTGGAACTGAACTGGGATGTGAAGATAATTTCTGCCTTCAATAAGATCCTAATCAAATAGTGAAGATAAGTAAATAAATTTGAAAATTGTTTAAAAGATTGAGAAATATTTTAAAAAATGGTCTGTATAATGGCACTCAAATGGAGTGAATGATTTATTCTGATTACTAGATGGTCCCGTAAATATCACTTTGAAAGGATAAAGGGGAGTTTACCCGGAGATGGGGGGAACAGCACATCCTAGACAGTGAGAATAGCATCCTCAGCTGCCTGAAGCTGTGACCCATCATCCTGTTTCCAAGGAACTAGAAACTGAGTGTCACCAGAAGGCACACTGTTGGGGGAGGGTAGTGACAGGAGGTCCCCCATGGCTGGGGAAATTCATTATAAAGCAAATTAAGGCAAACCTCCATACTTTAGTGAGAAACTTGGAGTTTTTCCGAAGATAAATGCAGAGGTTTTGAAGAATTTTAAGCAGAAGAACTAAGGTCAAGTTTCCTACTCATGAAGAGGTAGTATACACTGGAGACGGAGTAAGGACTCAGCTAGAGAAAGAAGGCCTACGAGGCAGCATGTCATAGCTTCCGTGTTACAGCAGATCCAAATTGTCTTCAATACTTCCCAGGAATTAACTTCATCTTTACCATAAATGTTCATGGCTCAAAATACAAAGATAATAAACTATAAAAGGATATATGGCAAAATTACCCAATCACTTCTGTCCATGGTCACCCATGCCCTCTCCAGGCAGGCCACCAGTATGATTAGCTTTTATCTATCCTTCCTAAGATATCTCTGTACATTTGAACACTTGTCTATACCCCTTCTCCATTTTTTTTTATACAGATAAATTCATGTTCAACATACTTTTCTGAACTTTGCTTTCATTACTAAACAAAATATGCTGGAGATATTTATCAGTGCACAATAAGTTCCTCAATCTTTTTATTTTTAAATGCTACATGTATTTTCCAGTGTGGACATATACCATGATTTATTTAACCAGTCTCCTATTAAAAGGATATTTACATTTTTCTGTACTACAATAAGTGTTCTTGCACATGTTTTACTTTACATCTGAACAGTTATATCTATAGAATTCTATTTCCATCATCTATTGCTGCAGAATGAACTATCCCTAAATTTAGTAGCTTAAACTAACAATTCCTGCTATGTCTCAAAAATACTGTGGATCAGGAATTGGCAACAATTCTTGTCTGGGAGATTCTTCTGTTGCGTGAGGTGTTGAGGTCATGTTTTCCCTATGGAGTTGTTGGATATAATGGTTGGAAGGTCGAACAAGGTTCAATCACATATCTAGCATCTTGGCAGGGATGGGTGGAAGACTGCAATCAAATGGAACAGCTGCCCAGAGAGGTTTCATAGTCCACTTTAGCACAGTCATCCCAGGGATGTCCAACTTCTTATATGGAGTCTTGGAATAGTTCATTCCCCCTAGCGTGATTCTGACAAATAGCACTGTCATGAAGCCCCAGATATGGTCGTGCATATCATTGAGTATGGTCTTCCACTACAAAGACCTACCAACTAAACCAGCTGAAAAATGAAATAAAATAATCTACCTCCTCTCCAACCTGGCCCGTACTATTAGAGTCCAGATGTTTGCAATGGACAGTCTCTTCAAAAAATGGGAATAAAGGGGAAGCGCACTAACCAGTACCTGGATTAAAGGACAGTATCACTCTGTGGGAACAATTCTCTGTGAATCTTTGTTTCATCTCTTGGACCTGCACAACTCACCTTTTATTCACTATTATTTTCCCATTCTGGCTATTTAATAAGCTTTTCTGATTTCTTCCTGCTTCTCTGAGAAAGTTGAGTACCAAAGAGTTTTCCTTTTTTTGTTTGTTTGTTTTTGTTTTTTTGAAATGCATCTGTCCCTTTTATTTCAAGCTCATTGTACTAATGCAATTCTCTTATAAACTTTGTGATTCCTAAGCATTTCAGTAAGGTTCACTCTATTAGATAATAAACACACCACCAATCTCTCAAGACAGGCTCTCATGGACTTCAGACAGAGTCAGGATGCTATGCAAAAAATTCCCTAAACCCTACAAGCCTTTCTGTCTAGTAGAGAATTTCCATGATATGCCCTCAACTCTTTCAGTCATCTTAATAAAGGCTCATAGGTGAATATCCTTGGGATAATCTATCTCCTATGATCGATCACTCTGTACTTTTGCTTGAAAAAATAAAATTTTCCTTTTGTAGCTCATTTTCCTCTTATTTGTATCTCATTAAATAGGGCTTAAAAATCAGATGGCACTTTTAACACTGTTCTTAAAATTTTTCTCAAATTCACCAATTTTTATATAAATTCTATTTTCCATGTTAGCAGAGGTGACAATATTGCCCAACTTCCAGCCTCTACTTAATAGTTTATATGGCCTCCAAATCAAAACAAAATGTTTTAAACTTTTGTTATGCCAGCACTTCTCTTCCATACATCAAAATCTGCACTGGTTATCTATTATCGGAACAAAGTACCTCAATACTTGGTGGCTTAAAGCAAAGCAATTTGGTCATATCCTATACTTTTAGAGGGATAAGTATTTGGGTGGTGTAAGCTTGGGTGGTTCTGCCACACATGTCAATAGAAATCTTTTGGTGACATTCACTGGCAAATAGGTTAGTGTGCAGGGTCCAAGATGGTTATATACACGTCTAATTAATTGCTTTGTTCAAAGTAATTCCCATGGAAGTCCTAATAGGGTTTGTAAGTAATAAGACAAGCTAAATCTGTATAGAATTAAAAAAGCCCAAGAATAGCCAAAACCAAATCTTAAAATTTATATTTAAATATAGTAACTAAGATAGTGTGTTACTGGTATAAAAACTGACCAACAGAGAAGAATAGAAAGCCCAGAATCAAGCATATGTACACATGGAAATAAGTACATATTAAGAAGGGACAGCACAGAAAATCACTATCAATAAATACCCCTGGACAAACTGGTTAATCTAAAAAAAGTTTTAATAGGATTTCCACTTCATATTATACATAAAAAGTCAACTCCAAATGTACAGGGGAAAAAAAGTAAAACTGATAAATCAAGGTAAAGGAAAATTGATTATTATCCCAAAAACCAAAAGCACTAATGATAAATAAAAGGAAAGTAGGTAACTTTGACTACATTAAATAGCTTTTGTTCTTCCAAAAAACCCACAATGCAGAAACAAAAATACAGCCACAAAAGTGAAGAAGATGTTTGCAATACATAGGTAAGAAAGCTTCATTTACCATGATGGATAAATAGATAGGTAATCAAGCTCATGACTGGGAATATAGACGATAGGTACCCTATGAATCAAAAATAAGAAAATATAATTATAGGAAATTACAAAAGATATTTAATAGTGTACCTCAGGAAAGGAAACATGAATGACTAATGTAAAATAAGAAACTCATTCTCTCAAGTAAGGAATTTATATTTAACTCATAGTAAGTTATAATTTTCCAGTCAGTAGAAATTCAAAAGCTAAGAATGCCAGTATTAAATGTTGAGATTCACTCACAGAAACATGAACTTCAATACAAACGTTGATTGGTGAAATTGCTGTGGAAATTTGGTTTTTATCTTAGAAGGTTAAATATTCACCTGCCACATAATCTAGTAGTCCCAATATCAAGTATAGATCAGTGTTACTAACTATATATTCCAAGGACAAGCACTGATCTTTATCTATTAATGGATGGAAATGAGATGTTTGTACCAGAAGATAAATAAACACAATATTTCCATCATTGAAGAAATCATAAAACAAAATCAACAAAAACTTGAATGAATCAAAGTGTAGCTTCTTAATTTTATAATTGATTTATATTTGTTTGCAAGCTCCATATCTCATTGTAGGCTGGCATCTTGAATGGTACTGATCTAAAATACCTGAGTGTGATATTTATTAGTGGGTCACAAATAATTTTTTGAAGATTTTATGGTATGTGAGTTATATTTCAATTACTACTAAAATAAATTTTAAAATGAGCTAGGGAGAGACCCACAATGTTGATATAGAAAATATTTGTTATACAGTCTACATATAATGCTTCTGTTTTTGTAAGACTCAAAATTAAGAGAAAATCTAAAAGGCAAATAAATAATGAAAATAAAGAAGTTGACTTGTGGGAGTTAGCCCAAAATATATGCAAAGCAAAGGTAATGGTTTGTTATTATATATAGTGGATACAAGTTAATTCTTTAAATATGCTTCATAGTGATCGTGTATATTCTTACATTCTCTAAGTATTATTTAAGTGATTTGCTTTTAAATTTTACATGGCTGGGGAAATAGCAACTTCATTATTAAACAGTGGCCTTGGAAGCAGATGAGCTATTATCTCCTGACATGGGTCAGCCTCACTTTTCATCAATTAACCCCACAGCTCTTCCTCTGATGACTTCTCCTGAGTCATTCCTCTGTTGATGACCAGCCAACTGAGTCAGGAGTTGGCTTTTTATAAATCTGGAGCATCAAAAATGAGTCATCCACTCATTTTTGTCACAGTTCATTTCAAAATTATCTTCCACCTCCTCTCAGCTAAAATTAACCTACCTATTATTTTATCTAAGCCACGTCACTGTTATTATGCTGTGTTAGTATTTAAATTTTCAGTTCCCCTTATATCTCTAGGTCTGTGATTCCCCATTTGTTGCATAAAATCATTCCAGTATTTTATGAAGAACTTATATAAAGACTAGAACAACATCATTGTTCAGTGTTAAGTCCAATTGAATTCTCTGTTATTTTAGGGTATGACAATCATCTCTAAAAACAAGTTTATAGAAAGAACAAAGGTATTTATCATTTTTGTTTATTTTGGGGGATGTTTTGTTTTTAATTCCAAAAGCTTCTTTTTTAGTTTTTGTCATAGAAGAATCCCACACCAACAACGGACTGGAGTAACCCTTCTAATAATGGAAGAGCTAAGGAAGACACATGCCAGTTTAAAAAAAGGAGGTGGAAGTGGGTATTGGTGCAGGAAAGATGGTGGAATGAGATGAACATCATTACCTTAGGTACATGTATGACTTCACATATGATGTGATGCTATATCAGGTACAACCAAACAAAAAGTTGTGCTGCAATTGCGTACAATGAATCAAAATATGTTCTGTTGTCATATATATACCTAATTAAAATCAATTAGTTAATTAATTTTAAAAAGGAAAGGGGGTCAGATCTGGTCTGATTTCTAGCCTTGGAGTCAAACACCAAGTGCAGAATCATACATCATACATGCAAAAGATGGGACTTTGGCTGAGTGAGTTTGTAGACTTTTTCTCCAGCAAAAGAATCAATGAACTAGTGAAAATTACCCAAAATACAACTGCTTAAAATCTTTAGGAATTGACCAAATGTTATAAATTGAGAAGGGAATAACCTGAGAAGCATTGTTGAAAAAAATTATGGGATTCCAATTAGAACAGTGGTAGTCTGCGGCATTTGGGCTAGAAACTGCTCCATCACTACCTCCAGCTCTTACTCCATGTACCAGAAGGTTTATTCTGGGTGGACATGACCAAGAAGAGGATGGCTAATTTCCCGCCATTCCCTTTACTACCTCTTAGTTGTACAATAATGGTTTCATTCTGGGAGGCGTAAACTGCCAGCTTTCTCATTGCCTCCCCTGTAATCTGTGAGGGACAATCTATTCAAGGAAACAAAGAAGATACGTTTTCTGCCTAGCTCCCAAATAGCCAAATTTCTCTCCCAGTCTAGCATTGTGAGCTATGAGCTACAGATTAAAGAGATGCGGGCTTCTATTGCCTGCTATAGTTTGTAGGGCAGAATTTCTATGCCAGCTGCAATTGTGTACAACTAATCAAAATGCATTCAGCTGTCAAGCAGAATAGGTAATACGACCATCCTCAGCTCCCTCTTAAGGCAAAGGAGTTACTCAAGGAGTAGATCCCAACTCTCTGCGACTCCACCCCATCTCAGCTCCAGCACAGTGAACAGAACTAAGCTCAAGGAGGGGAGTAAGGCTTGAGGGTTATCAGCTGTGCAGAACTGCCTGAGAGAACTGATTTAAATGAAAACTGAAAGCCTGTGAATGCCTAAAAGCATCTTCCCTTGAAAACATAGAGATAATCATGATAAACAATTAGAGAAGCAACTGGAAACCAAGAGCATCAGAAAAACAACAGACCTGCCAGAAACTTAACAAGGAGGTAATGACAGAAAGAGACAGTCTCAAAGGGCCCTGGCAAGCTCACACTCATCCCTAGTGATCTGCAATGCTGTGCACACTCACTCTGAAACAGTTGGGGAACATGAAGCCCTGGTTTAAAAAAACAGTGTGGATTTGAAGTTTTCCTGAAATGAGCAGAAGTTTTATTGGCTCAGAATACTTAATCACAATCCTGACCAATCACTGGCTGAAAACTAATCTATGCTGACCTAGGACAACTTCTGGAATTCTGAGCTTAATTTTTTTTTTTTTTATAACCCTGAGGATCGCCTTCCATTTCCACTTGAATCAAACCGTGTAATATGATGTATTAAGAACTATGTAATGTTATGAACGACCAATAAAAAAAAAAAAAATTTTTTTTTTTTTAAAAAAAAAGAGAAAAAAAATCTGAGCACTGACATCAGAAATTGCCTAATAGGGGAAACAGACTTTATAGAATCAGACCAAGTGAATGAATAGTCAAAATTGTTTGTATTAAATAACCAAGGGTAAAAGTCAGGAATCACAGGCACTGTGAGACATTATATAAATTTTCCAAGTTTTATTTAAAAATTTTTGAGTCATGCAAATAAATAGAAAAATATAACCCATACACAAGAAAAGAGAATCAGGCAATAGATAATAATTTGCATTGGACTTTGCAAAGATTTAAAAAACTATTACAAAACACTTGTAAGGAACTAAGGAAACTAACCATGCCTAAATTATTTAAAGGAAAGTAAGATTCATCAAATACAGAAACTTAATAAGCATTTAGAAATTATAAAAGATCCAAATGGAATTTGTAGAGTTGAAATATGTAAAAATTGTAATGAAAAAAAATCACCAGTGAGGACTTAATAGATTGGACCTGAAAGAAGAAAAAAAATCAGAGAACTTGAATTAAAACAATAGAGATTATCCAGTGTGAAGAAGTGGATATAAAAAAAATTAATAGACCTCAGAGACCTTTGAGACATCATTAAGAGCAGGAGCATATAAAAACATATGGGAGTAATAGGAGAAGAAAATGAGACAGAAAAAAACTTAACGACTGAAAACTTTTCATATATGATGATAATCTACACATCTCCAAGATTAATGCACTCCAAGTAGTATACACACCAAGAAATCCTCACTTAGACAACAATAGTCAAAATGTTGAAAGTCAACAAGTAAATCTTGAAAGAGAAAAATGATTCACTCAATACAATGGAAGTAAAATAACATCAACAGTTGACTTCTCCTGAGGAATAACGGAGGCTAGACCGTAGGATCCCATATTCACAGGTATTGGAGGAAAAAAGACAAAGCAACCAAGAAGCTCATAGCCAGCAAAACTATTTTTTTTAAATGAAGGCAAAATAAGAACTTTCTCAGATTAACAAAGACAGAATTTGTCATTAGCAGAGCTCAATTTTAAGGAATTTAAGACAATAATATAAGAGAATTATCTATAAAATTCAATTGTTGGGTTTATAACATATAGAGGATATATTTTATGATAATGGTACAAAAAAGGGGAAAGCAGAGAAGCTAGAAGTGAATCGAGGCAGTGATAGAAGACAGTACCACAAAATTATAGGAAATAAGAAAGAATCCTGGGAATTCAATGATTCTACTTCTTGGTATTCACCCAGGACCCATGGAAACAAAAGTCCACACAAAGATGTGAATGTGAATAGATGTTGTAACTGTCCTATTCATTATAGCCAAAGATGAGACTATCCAAAATCCATCAGTTGATGGGTAAGTAAACAAAATGTGATATTTCTAAGCCACAGAATGCCACTGAGCAATAAAAGTGAATTAGCTGTTGATATACCTAACAATATGGACAAATGCCGTGAGATTCTCTTTACTTGCAGTTCTAATAAAAACATCATCTCCAGTGATGGAAGCAGATCAGACTAAAGTTAGGAGTATTGGGAGATTTCACTGCAATGGGGAAAAGGGACACATTGGAGGAATGGAAATACTTTGGATCTTGATTCTGGCGACAGATTATCCTGGCAAGAATGAGAAGTTTAATTCTTATTGATGTAAATTCAAACAGCCAAGTTACTAATAGTTCATAATTTTAGAGAATAAGATTTCTCAGTGTGTAGTGAAAGTATGTAACTATTAGTACAGGGAACAGTTGTAATAAGTTCTTGAGACACATTGAATCAGCAGTGGGGTGTTTTTTAAAATACACATCAAGATGTGGGGGCTTAGGCTGGGCATTTGTGATGGAGATGTATCTCTGTGGTAGGGCACTAGCCTCCACTGTAGGAGGACTTGGGTTAAATCTCTGCATCACAAATAAAGAAAAAAAAGACTCATAGATTTTACAGAACAATTCCAATCAAACTCAATAAATTATATACAACTCATGTAGGAAGACAAAAAAGAGAGCATCCGCCTACTTGTTCCATGAAAATGGTATAACCTTAACAACAATTCTATTAAATATGTTCTTTATTTTTTATAAATTTGAATAGAAATTTAAGACATTTATTTAAATTCACCCAGAATGAGAAGACCCTCAGCATTGGTCAGTACTATTTTACAAACAGAAACTGAGACCTAGGGAAATAACTTTCCAATGTCACATAGTACAAAACTTAGTATTTAAAAGTCAAATCATCTGGTTCTAGAAATTCACATTTATTTTTATTGTTTAACACTTAGCACTTAGCATAATATCTGTTTGGTATAATTATATTCTCAGGAAGTAAAGACAGTTTTTTTTTACCCATATTTGAGTAAGACAGTCTATCTTAATCACCAATGGTGAAATATTTTGAATATACAGATCTACAAAAACAAAAGGGAAGACTTATTTGTTTTTCTTATATACTACATTTACATTGCATATAAATTGCTGAATTTGTATATTTATATATTAAAATAGACTTTTTATTTTATTAAATAGCACTGTAGAATAATGAGTATGCTTTAAGTACCACAAAATATCTTTAACCTTTACAATATGAAAGTATTTATAGTATTTATTTTTCCCTATGCCAATTGTATTTAAAAAAAAGTGGACAAAATTTGAAGTACTTCCATGTTGTCTTCAAAGCTATCTTCAAGCCAAAATTCATTGCTCAAAATTAGAATTATAAACAAAGCCATAAAAATAATTTTAGAATGTTGTTGCTTACCTACTAACCAAATGACTCTTCACATTAAATGTACTCTTCATTTAAAACAGAGTGGTGTTCATTACCCCACGTACTATTTTAAGTTGTTTTTAAAGCTACTAATTCTAAGGGCATTTGAAAACCTTTCATTTTCTTCCCTTGTGCTTGCTCCTCCACAAACTTACTGATACCTCCAAAAGAAATGTTCTAACAGGTCTTCATCCCCATAGCTGTGGCCATATGACCCACTCCAGCAGTTCACTTCCCATCTGCCTATCAATCCTCCAGTCTGGGATCTAGAGCCATTTTTATAGAATTGGCACAGTGAATTTCTAGAAGCTCATGGTCCCATAATACATTATTCATATTTTCTATTTTAGGGCAATTAGGTTAAAGAGATAAAATGGGCAAAGACACAAATAGATGGACTACTAAGAAGAAACAAAGTGCTAAGAAATACTCACAAAAACAGAAATACTCTGTTTTACCAATTAATCAAATTAAAAGCATGAGATAGCATTTTGTGGGTATTTAATCTGCAATAATTTTTAAATGATAACAAGTTTATGAGGAGGTAGCATGGGTAGTGATTAGAATGGAGGCTGTGGAACCTCATTGCCTATGTTCAAATCCTAGACTCATCACTTAGAGCTATTACTTAAAATCTTGCTTATAAGTCTTTAAATCTTATACCTTGATTTCTTCATCTTTCTACTGCGACTATTAATAGTGTTTGCCTCCTAAATATGTTGTGAATATTGAACAAATCAGTATTTGTGAACATACTTGCAATAGTGCCTGGGACCTATTATGAGCCCAGTAAATGTTGGCCTTGGAATAAGTAGGAATTTTTATAAATTGATATCTGCTCTCTAAAAAACAATTTGCTCAAGAAATTGTATCAAGAGCATAACAAATGCACAAAAGTTTTAAATCTAGTACTTTTCTTTCTAGGGAAACTATCTAAACAAAAATAATTCAAAGATGAATCTACAATGATTTCTTTTTGCAGGATCGGGGATTGAACCCATGGGCACTCTACAACTCGACAACATCCCCAATCCTTCATATATATATGTATGTGTGTGTGTGTGTATATATATATATATATATATTTTTTTTTTTTTGAGACAAAGTCTTGCTAAGTTGCCTGGGCCAATCTCCAACCTATGGTCCTCTTACCTCAACTTCCAAAATGGTTGAGATTACAGGTGTGCACAACCTCACCAAGTCTGCAATAATTTTTCTTAATCCAAGCAAGAGTTTAGGAAAAATGGAAGCAACTTGATTCTCTAACATTTGTAACAAAATTGATAAAATTATGCCATTATATATGTGGGTATTTTTTAATGCAACAATTATTAGGATGGAATATCTACTAACCAAGACAGAAAAATAAGGGCCAAATTTGCCTTTCTTCATTAAATAATTATAAAATTGGACATAAGGTATGAAAAAATACTTGTCAGATATTGGACAATAGGAAGACCAGGATTATTATTCCTGAGAAGATGAAAATAAATTGGATGGACCTTATAGTTGTTAGGCTTTCTGCCTAAAGCAGTAGTTCATAAAAAACTCAAAGATCATCATGGTTTTGCTGAGTTGAGAGACATTAGAGGTTGAGAAAGGAAAAATGGCTAAGATTTACGGACACAAGAGGGAAACAAAGCTGCAAGTCTAGAGCTCTTAAGATCTCAGAGGGTCTTGTCAAGTCTTTAACTTAGTATTGATCCATATATGTATGATAAAAAATAATCACTGGGAAGGACTAGGCAGAAAAATTTAGGAAGCTCATACAGAACTAATGCCTGGAATGGAAACACATCAAAATGCACAGGGCATTGAAAAGAGTCATCAAAAGTATTGCTGCCTTAGTAGTGGGCATAACTAACATCATTAGACTGAAGACATCTTTGTAACTCCTTTAACAAAGCTTGAAGTCTTCAAATACTAGTAAGTCAACTGCATACTATAAATCTAAGTAAGCAAACTGCATAGCATAACAAAATTTGACAATATACAAAGTAATGGACCATCTAAAACAAAAGAATCTCAAAGTCTAATGTAACACATTACTGGGCATTCAAGAAGCAGGAAAATAGAATCTATAATGCGGTTAAACATCAGTCAATAGAAACAGACTTAAGAGGAAAGACTAGTAGACAAGGAAATTAAAACATCTATTATAAATATGTTTTAAAAAATAAAGACTAAACTAAAAGCATAATGAGAAGAGAAATGTAGAAAAGACCCAAATGTAACTCTGTGTCTTCTAAAGATGAGAAACACAATGTCTGGAGAAAAAAAAAAAACAGAATGGGATTAACAACACCTAGGACAATGCAGAAGCGATGATGGGTGACATGAAGATATGATAAGGAAACTACCCAAAATAAAATAGAGAATGAAAAAAAAATGAACAGAACATCAGTGAGCTTTCAGGACAATATGAAATATCTACCACATATGAAACTTAAATCCCAGAAATAGATAAAATGGTGATGAGGAGGGAATTTCAAAAAATATTTTAAGAAATAACGTTCAAATATTTCCAAATTCGGTGAAAAATATAAATGCACAAATGTAATAAGCTCCGTGAACATCAAGTGAAATAGCCTAATGTCAATCATATAAATATACATCATAATCCAATTGCTAAAACATGGTGATAAAAAGAAAAAATTTAAAAGAATTTAAAAAGGAATAAAGGCAAAAATGACAGTAAACTAAATGTTAGAAACCACAAATCAGAAAAGAGTAAAAACTTGACTTTAAAATACATAACAAAAAAGAAAAAGGTAAGCATTGATGAGGATATGAGATATTGAAACCCTTGCATGTGTTTAGTAGGAATGAAAAATGGTATAGCCACCATGGAAAATAGCATGGAGGTATCTCAAAAAAATTAAAACTAGAACTGCCATATCAAGTGGATCAAGCAATCCACTTCTGGGTGTGTATCCAAAGAATTGAAATAATGATCCCAAAGTAGTATTCACACTCCTATTCCACTGCAGCATTATTCTCAATAGCAAAAACATAAAACAACTTAAGTGTCCATTAATGGATGAATGGATAAAGAAAATGTGATGAACATGTACAAAGTAATACTATTCAGCCTTAATAAGGAAGAAAATTCTGCAATACCTGATAACATGACTGTACTGTGAAGATATTATGCTAAGTGAAATAAGCTGGACACAGAAAAACAAATACTGCAAGATTTAATTTATATGAGGTATCTAAAATAGTAAATTTATAGAATCAAAGGGTAGAAAGAGAAAAAAATGGGATTTACAATTCAATGGGCATAAAGTTTCAGCCAAGTAAGATAAGTAAGTTCTAGATATCTACCATACAACATTTTTCTTATAAACATTTAAAGGGTAAATGTCATGTTAGCTTTTCTCAAAAAAATAACATTTTCATCTATTTATTTATTTTACTTATTTTATTTATTGTGTGTATTTTGTGCTGGGGATCAAACCCTGGGCCTTATTCACAGGTAAATACTCTACCATGAAGCTACATTCTTTGTTCTATAATAAATTTTTTTCAAAAGAAAAAGTCATTAATCTAGAATTATTTACCCAGAAAAAAATATGCTTTAAAATTGAAGATGAAATGAAGATTTTCATAGAAAAATAGTAGATGAAAAAATAAGCAGCTAAAAGCCCTACCTATACTGCTTGAAATACTTAAGAAAATTCAGCAAAAGAAAAAATGATACTACACGAAAAGTTACATCAGCACAAAGAAGTAAACAATATAAGAAATAGTACATGTAGGTACATATTTAAAAGGAAACATTTTCTTTATTTTATATTCCCTTTAAAACATGTATCACATAGGTTGACATGTATCCCAAGCCATGTATCACATGAATACATCAAATGTCATAAATCACACAAATAAAATTGAAAAGTTTTCCTCCAATATCAGGAACAAAACTAGGATACTCACTTGCCATTTCTGTTCAACACAGTAGAGAAAGTCTTAGCCCAGAGCAATTAGGCATAGAAAAATAAAAGGGTGTACAAATTGCAAAGAAATAAGTTTGGCCCTGTTTACAAAAGATATGATCTTTTATATAGAAAATGCTACAGATTCCATCAAAAAAACTTAGTATAAACAAATTCAGTGAAATTGCAGGATGCAAAAATTCAATATATATAGATCAATAGCATTTCCATATTCTAGCAACTATCTATCCCCCAATGAAGAAAACAAATCTATTAATCTATTTTGAGTAGAATTTTTAACTGGTGAGAAATAGGGCTCTACTTCTATTCTTCTGCATGTAGATATCTAATTTTCCCAGCACCATTTATTGAAAAGACTGTCCTGTCTCCAATGAGTGTTTTTAGCACTATTTAAAATGCTGTCAAAATAGTAGGATATGCCCAGCATGATGGCACACACCTATAATCCCAGTGGCTTAAGAAGATGAGGCAGGAAGATCACAAGTTCAAAGTCATCCTGAGAAATTTACCAAGGCCCTAACTAATTTAGCAAGATCCTGTCTCAAAATTTTAAAAAATGGAAAGGACTAGGGATGTAACTCAGGGTTAAAGACCCTTGAGTTCAATCCCCAGTGGAGGAGTAAGAGAGGAGGAGGAGGAGGAGCAGGAGCAGGAGCAGGGGAAGAGGAGGAGGAGGAGAAGAAGCAAGAGGAGGAGGAAGAGGAGAAAGAAAGAAAAAGATTAAGATACTTAGGAATAAATTTCACCAAGAAGGTAAAATATCTGCACACTTAAAACTAAAACATTAATTTTTAAAGTAAATGGAAAGAGATATTGTGTTCATGGATTAGAAGAATCATTATTGTCAAAATGTCCAAGCTATCCAAAGTGACTTACAGATTCAATGCAAAATTCCTGAAAGTTTTCACAGAAATAGAACAATTCTAAAACTTATATGGAAACAGTGTCTCCCCTGACATATCCAAATTCATATGCCAAAGTTTTAATCCCTAGCACCTCAAAATATATCTCAAATTTTTGGAAATAATATTTTACATACATAACTAAATTGAAATATGATTATTGAGGTGTTTCCTCATCCAATATAATTAGGTGTCCAAGATAAGACTATGTGAACATACAAAGAAAAATTAGCCATCTATAAGCCTAAGAGGAAGATCTTAGGGGAGAAGAAAGAAAGAAAAAGAAAAACCCTACTGACACCTTGATCTTAGACTTCAAGCCTCCAAAATGAGAGAAATAAGTTAACATTGTTTAACCCACCCAGACTGTGGTACTTTGTTATGGTTACCCCAGTAAACTTATACAAGAATATATTTGATATCATGAGTTATAAGAAAAATGCAAATTTAAACATGCTGGATTGTTCAAAATTTAAAAGATTGTCATGTTGGCATGGAGGTAGAGCAACTGGAATTTTCATGCATTGCTGATACACCCACTTTGGAAAACAGTTTGGCACTAAATGTACACTCACCAAACAAGCAGCAATTCTACTCTCAGATATTTACATAAGAGAAATGAAAACATATGTTCACTGGAAGACTTGTACTTAACTCTTCATAGCAGATTAATTGATAACAGTTCCTAAACAGAAATAACCAAAACATCAATTGGGGAATGGACAAACAAATTGAAGTACACCTAAAGAATAAATCACTAATCAATTGTACAATGAAAACATTACTGAAATGTAGGGATAAACCTCTAAACTTGAGTTAAAGAAGTCAAACCAGAGACGACATACTCTGTTTCTGTTTACATACAATTCTAGAAAAAGCACAACTTTAGTGACAGAAAGGAGATCAATGGTGGCGAGGAGTCAGTGGTGGGGACGGAAGATGGACTACAAAGTGATACGAGAGCCTTAAGGTTGATACAAATATTCTAGATAATGATTTTTAATGGTGATTACACAATTGCATACATTTGTCAAAGCTAAATTTTGTGCAATTAATTGATGAACTGTCATATGCGAATCATACTCAGTAAAAAGGATGTAAAAATTAGAATTAACAAAATATTTTGATGGCACAGAAAAAATCTTATATAACGGAAAGCAAAGCAATCAATTTAATAACTATGTAAAAGACACTGAAAATGATAAATTATAAAATAGTAACTATACTTTTCACTTAATATTGTACTTTTTATTGTAGTATTCTTCAGTATTTCCAAATTTTCATGGTAAAATCTTTTTCATTTCTTTTATTAAAAGAAAAAAATAACCTTAAAAACGGTCTTGATTCCTTTTTAAATATCATTGACCAACTAAAATAATAGAGTAACGATAGTGTAAAAATATACATTATGGAAATAAGAACACATTCTCTCACCAGCTTCAGAATAACCATGAGGCTGAATTTGACATATTCATCCAGAATCCAAGACCAACAGCAAAAGGCCATTGATCTCCTGCCACTAAGACGGTCTTTTTTCTATAGCCTTTACTGCTTCCCTTGCCAGCACACCACCCACCATCTATGTGACGTTTTTCTCTACCCCAAGGCCTCTGTGAAGTCTTGCTCCTGTTTCCTTGGTATTTTCATGCTGCCTTCTCTGTGTTTCTTCATAATCACAAAATCAATCTCCTGAGAGCTAGAATCAGATCAGCCCAGCTCACTATCATTTGTTGTGATTCTAAAATTCATCATAAAACTTATTATTATTATTATTATTATTATTATTATTATTATTATTATTGTCTTGGAAAAGAAGAGACTAATCCGACTCTCCTTGAATGCGGGCTGTCGTGAGTAACATGTTTCTAACAAATCCAATACAGCACTGTTATGTGTGCTCCTGAGACTGGATCCTAAAAAGCACTGCCACTTTTCTCCTGTTGTCTTCTCTAGGATCATTTGTTGTGAGGAAAGCCAGTCACCATGTCAGGATGGTTCTCAAGCAGTCCTAGTATTCCATAGCCTCTGTGGAGAGGAACTAAAGCTCCCTGCCAATGGCCAGCAAGGAGCAGAAGTTTCCTTTTGTGGGTTACAGGAGCCATCTTTGAAATGGATGCTCCAGTTTCAAGAAAGCCCTGGATGACTGCAACTGCAAGCCAGAGAAGCTGCCCCTTTCCCAACATCCAAAAGTAGAAGATAATAAAAAGGAACTATTTTCAGATAGCAAGTAATGTTGCCTGCTTTGAAGGGAAGTTGTATATCCTAACTTCCTCAGACTGTCTTAGGATACCAGGTATAAAAAGGTAACATACAAGTGTCCTCTTGACAGGCATTCAGGATTTGGAAATTTATCTAGAAGTAGACTTTTAGAAAACTGTGACATCTTTATCAAGCAATGCAATTTTTAAAAATCTGAATAAAAGAATGGTATTATTATCTTGGGAAAATAGTCAACCTATTATGACTAGCTTAAAAAATAATCAGAAGTAACAGGACTCCAGACAAATTAGTTTTATAAGGAGGTTCACAAGAAGCCTAGGTTTCCTGAAAGTTGGTTGATTTGGATTTCTAGGTTTGCTAGTACGGTTCACCTCAGCTACATTAGACATGGATAACCCATGAGGGTTCTACACCAGTGCCAGAGTTTGAATTCCCAGTTTCCTTGGGAAAGTGATCCAAGAAGAAAGACAAGAGAACAATCCTCTAACTCCTTGTTGGCCATTCCTTTACATCTGTGCTGCTGCATAGGACTGCTCAAATACCATCATGACACAGTGACTGTCCTTCCTCAAAGCAAATGATCCAAACGAAAGTCACTTCGACTTTCCAATTCTCTTACGTACAGTAATTATTATTGTTTTGACCAAATAAAGGTTTGAGGATCTAGAATCTTTCTCCTGATAAATACAGACTGCAACAGTAAGTTAAAAAAAAATCCCTGCTTTCCTTGGAAAATATTTCCTATCTGGAAATTGTGCATCCTTAAACTTGAATGATTCTAACAAAGTCTAAATAACTCATGGATTTCTGACATTTTTTTTAACTAGAAGATTTTGAATTGTATGGTTTACTATTCTGTTGCAAACATTAACTACTACTTTATAAATGAAGTATTTTCTTTTTCACTTTGTGTTTTCCTTTCTGTTCCCAAGGAAACAGAGAATCCAAACTCCAACACAGGTGTGGAAACTTTCCCATATCTAATGCAGCTCGTTTATATAACTTGCCATCTCACATTTATTTGGTATAATTTCTGAACACTTGGTGTTAAACATTAACTCCTGCTGTTGCTCGCCTGGGGAGACAATTTTAAAGGAATCCTCATGATCGGTTCACCACCTCATTCTGTACATTCAGCTTTGTTTTTAATGAACCTTGTTGTATTGGCATATCAGAAAAGTAACTCGGGATAAAAGGGTAAATTGATCACAAGTCAGCAGTATCATTTTCACAAACAGACCACTCTATTTTGTCATTTATAGAGTAATATCTAGAGACTACAGGAGCATATGTATAATCTGATTTTATTGAATTTAGCTGTTGGCCTCAACCTTCCTGCCCAATACCCCTAGTGGTGTACATCTACAAATAGCCACAAAGACATTTTTCCTGTAGGTTAATATCTTTACAAATAAAGGGTGGGGGGTGCATATGAAATGAATTTATTAGATGCTTAAATTGGATCAATACCTCTTCCATGAAGAATGAAGATATTAAAACATTTTATTTGAATACTATTTGGAACAAGGCAACAAGAGTCAGTTTAGTGGGCTGGACTCACTCCTCCCTATGGATCCCAGACTGTATACTCCTAAAAAGTCATAATTTGCTTTAAAAAGAAAATGAAAAAAGGTGCTTCCAGATTGACTATTTCTCCTAGCTTAAGAGATGAAATCCAATGAAGCTGTACTGGTTACAGTCCTTCTCTCTGATTGGATGCAAAGTAGATTTCAGAATAATTTCACCTTTGAAACATAATATGGAGAATACTGTGATATTCAATCACAGCCATCTGCAGCAAGTAGGGCAAAATAAACTCTTTCAAATAATTCTTATTTTTTTAAAGATACATGTATAGTTAAAGTTTCAGCTTCAAAGCAAGCAACCTTATTCCTTTAGCATCAGAAGAATACCAAAAAAGAGGAATCTTTACATAGATAATTGACAGGGCTAGTAAGGTGGGCATTAAAAACTGACTACACCCTCCTACAACCTCAACCGCAGGTGGTTAAAAAGAAAAAAAAAGTCAGGTGCAGTGGTCCACACCTGTAATCCCAGCAACTCAGAAGGCTGTAATCCCAGCAACTCAGAAGGCAGAGGCAGGAGGATCACAAATTTAAGGGCAGCCTCAACAAATTGGCAAGACCCTATCTAAGAATAAAAGAAAAGAAAAGAAAAGAAAAATAACTGGGTATGTATCCCAGTGGTAAAGTGCCTCCCAATCACTAGGACCAGAAAAAAAAAATGAATCTAGTGCCATAACTCTAGAGAATAACAGCCAAAGATAATTAAAAGAATTCTTCAGCAATTTATGATCATGTATAATCACATTCTTTTCTCATAAATGATTTTTGCATGATGGTACTTATTTCTTATTAAGGTGAAATACCACTCCTTTGTAACAGATGTGAGATTATCCTTATTCAACACTTTTCTTTGACATTGATATTTTAACACTGATTAAACCAGATGGAAGACAACATTTTTAAAAATTTCTTTAAAAAAATAAATAAGGAGAGGGGAGAGGAAAAAAAAAAAAAAGCATACTCACGTCCAGGTACTCCCAGATTCTAGTTGCCATAAAAACTTGAGTCTGTTTCCATCATTAAATCATGTTTTGATCATGCTTATGGGTTCTCTCTCTGTGTGTGTAACAGTATGGGATTCATTTATTTCATTTAGTTATTTTCTACTGGATAAATTCTTCTTCTCCCTTTTGAAAATAGCTCCTTGTCTATTTTATTAAACAGAAGCAGAAAAGTACTATAAACTCCCCCTCAAAACTATAAAGCACAAGGGCTCCCCAAAGAAAGCTTGGAAGTATTATATTGCACTTTCATAGACTCCTAATGATATCTTTAAAGGGCATTTTGTTTCCATGAAAATTAAATACTTTGGGTCGTCCTACAATGGGAGAATTATCCATGTATTTTTCCCTGATTCAACAGGCCAATTCGAAAAATTGTTTGCGATAACACCACCAAAACCTACTTCCGTCAAATGTCTCCCTTCTGCCTCCTTCGTCTATTGTTTCCTCCCTGGATCTGAACACATCTGGAGAACAGTGAAGTCAGTGGGAAGTGGGAGAAGCTGGTTTCTAAGTCACTTGCTTCCTAGCAACCGCAGTCAGGAAAAATAGACTCATTTGTCAAGTGTCCCCAAAGCAGGATGTCAGGAGGCCTGCGGGAATGATAATGGCGCATTCAAGGTGCAAAATATAAGTTAACATTTACCTTCCAACCGTGGAGTATTCAATGTCCTCTCTCCACAGCTTCCCCTGACCTGAAAAAGGGTCCCAAGAACCACAGTGGCCCAGGACAGAGGGCTGCTCCTCACACTTCTGTAATTAAGCACCAATGTGTGTGCATTCGTGTGTGCGTGCATGTGCATGTGTGTGTTTGTGTGTGTCCAATCCATCACAGGTTATTCCCATAAAATACAGTAGGAATGAATTATTTAGAAAAGTGAAAACCATAAAGACATACAAATTACAAACCGGAATTTTAATTATTAAAGTCAAACAAAATCTTTCTGATTCGTTTCTCAACATCTCTAAACACTTACCCTCAATTTCATACACAGTTGCCTCACCAGGAGCCAGAAAGAGCAGAGAGTACCAGGGTGAAGACTGCCATAAAGAAGGGAAGAGATTCTCCAACACGTTGGGTCTCAGCATCAGCTGAAAACTGTGTCAGAAGCAAATCCCTGAGCCACGCCCTCAGGAAGACTGATTGAGCGCATCTGGGCTAGGGGTGGCGCTCTGCTCCTTCCGACAAGTTCACAGGTGTCGCTGATGTGCGAGTGGCAGCTCTATAGAAGGCCTGAGTTATTACCTGGTACCAGTGTCTAATGCTATCATTGAAAAAACCCCAGCATACTCAACCATAAAAGTCCTGAGGTCTGGGTCAGGATCAAATTTTATCCAGTAGAAGAGTCAGAGAGCTAAGACTTTAATTTCTCTCCTGGCCCCTCATCATTTTTGACACTCAAGGTAAATAGCTCTTTATGATGTGCCTGGCTCTCCCATTTTGCCAGTGTTTCTTTATTCTACGCTGCTTCTCAATATGGAGTGCATAGTCAGGCATCAGGGGTTGTGGGTACCCTTCAAGTGCTGGGGCCTCATGTTCTCATTCTTTCCTGCTTTCCTTCCTTTGGTTTGGGATGGCTTCTCTTCTTCCCCTCATCCCAATTCCTCTTCCTTGCTCTTATTCATTTGTTCAACAAATGTTTTTTTAACTACCTAAGTGAGCAGATTTGTATCTGAGATATAAATGAGATAATGCATTTAAGGGGCTTAGGAGGAATCGCAGCACATGGCAAGCACTTGAGGGTGATGTTGACATTGATCATGTTGACAAGGATAATGAGGTTACAGAGTGATGAGAATGTCGAACACTTTGTTTTATAACTACTGATTCAGAAGTCTCCTCAGTTATACAGTGAGGTATCACTGTAAGAACTGGGCTTTTCACATCCATATTTTCATTTCCTAATGAGGTTTCTAGGTTAGAGTAAGGTCTTCAATGTTTTTGAAAGAGCAGCAAAAATCTGAAGCAATCATAACACCCAACTATATCTAATCTATCCTTTTTCCATTATGCCATGTTGTATTTTTTTTAAATGTCCCTTTTTCTAGTCTCCCTATTAGTCTTTAAAAAACATGAAGAAACTCCCTTTCTGTCATTTTAAATAACCCCCTGGTCAAAGCAACTCATTTATTTACTGCTTCACTTGCTGGATTATTTCAGACCTGATAGAAATGGCTAAGGAGTCATCCTTCATATAAATGGAAGTGGGGTGGCAGAGTAGAGGTCCCTCACTCAGATCTTCCCTTAAGAAGAACAAGCCCTTCATGTGAAGAACGTTTAGCTTCAGGATCTGTTTCAGCTTTCAGCTCAGGTCTGCATCTTCTCATGCAGCCCCCAAGTCAGTGATCGGACGTAACAGTGAACAAGGGAACTATTTCCACTCCTGAGGATTCCTCTGGTTGGAGTCTCTACTCCGAGCTTCCGTTCAGTTGGCTGAGACTTCTTCTTCTGATCTAATCAAGGCATGAGACTCTGGCTCCAAATCCTGTTTTCTTCCATTCCTATCTTTTCACTTCATCTCAGCGTCTCCTTTCTAGAGGACCCAAATGTCACAGCAAGGTGAACATGCTAGATGATGTTTTTTGCTTTCTCAGTGGGAAGTTAGGCACTAAGTCAACCTGAGGTCTGAGGGAAGAAATAAACAAACGAAACTTGACAAGGAAATAAACAAGACCTGCAGAGCACCTCTCTCCTTTATCTGACATGAGGCACAAAGGGGCATGACTGTGTCTTCCACCTGCTGAGGCATTTCACCCCCTACCCCAGATGTGCTGCTGTCACTGCTGACTTTGAACTTCATTGTTTCTGCCTTGATTTTTCTCGATTGTGTATGCTCCTGATGCTTTCAGACTTTGGGGCTGACTTAGGAGTGAGTCTTCATTCCTTTTGTGTTCAGAAAGCCCCCTAGTCTCTGCAAGGGAGGGAAGGCAGCGTTAGGTGCCCTCTCCACAATTTAACAGCGGAGAGCAAGAAGACTTAGCCAAGTCGTCCTCCTCGTCGTGGTCTTCGTCCTCATCCTCCTTCTCCTCCTCCTCCTCCTCCTCCTCCTCCTCCTCCTCCTCCTCCTCCTCCTCCTCCTCTGTCTTCTTTTAATGTAGACAAAATCTGTAGCTATGTCAACATAGGACAAGATAAAATTATTCCAACAACCAATAATAAATTATGAGGGACATTGGTGCCAAATTTTTGTCTCTTTTGGCTCCTCAAATACCTTTGACTATGACACAAAACTAGGAACTCAATCCCTTGATAAAAGAGGTATTACCATGGTTAGAATGAAGAGTGACCTTAGTCATTTGTTCTAATAACTATCATCCTTGCATTATAATCAATGTTTTACTATTAATCATGGGTGTACACTAGGATCATAGTTTCCTATATTTAAACAATGGAGTTTTTTTTTTTTCATTCATAGTAGTTAGTTTTAGTTTTTGCTCTTCTCCTACAAATAAAATGCTTTAGCAGTTCTGCCTCAGAGAGGGGAAGCTTCAGTAAAATAAATAAATATATATACAATAAATAAAATTAAACTTGGTTTTTCAAAGCTGATTTTTTTTTCCATGTGTGGTGACTCATGCCTGAAACCCCAGCAGCTCAGAAGATTGAGGCAGGAGGATCCCAGGTTCAAAACCAGCCTCAGCAACTTAGCAAGATCATAAGCAACTTAGTAAGAACTTGTCTCAAAATACAATTAAGAAAAACAAAAGACTGGGGATGTGCTCAGTGGCTAAGTGCCCCTGGTTCAATCCCCTATACAAAAAAAAAAAAAAAAAATCAAAGCTGATTTCTTGACTTCACACAGTTTGGAGGAGTACCTAAGCACCTGTCCAAAACTTTCCCATATTATAGCAGAAAAAAATTCCTGGTGTGGGGAGGGGAAATAAAATTAGAGAAGTTAATGTATTTTGCTCACAGTGGCACTTTGCTTTTGAAGATAAGGGAAGAATGATAACAAAAAGGAAACTCATGCACTTTAATATAAAGTATAGAAACAGCCACAAATCTGTGTAGAACATCAGAGATTCAAGGGCTCAAAATCCCCTTATATTACAAGTATGTGATTCTCTTTTGAAAAGAAGTGATCCCTAATGTGTGAGTTAGCTATTGCTGTGTAACAACCTCCCCCACACTTTCAAAATACCCTTGCCTCATAAATATATATGGTACTATTTTACATCAATTTTAAAAATAGCCATTTAGGTAGCTCATAATGTTGTGGGTCCTAAATTCAGACTGAGGTCAGCTGGATGTTTCTCCAGGTCATAGTTCAGCTCACCTATGCATGCTCACTCAGCTAGGATGGGGAAAGGATTTGACAGTGTTGAATGATTGCTTCTCATGGGTGGGACTTCAGCTAGGACCACAGAGTTGACACAGCCCAGAAGTATGTAGTCTGTCACTGTCCAACAAGCTAAAACTGAGATGATCCCAGAATGAACAGCATGGAGAAAGGGATCCTGAGAACGAAGGTGTAGTGTGCAGGCTTCTTGGGGACTAGAATTGAAGATGAAAACCTATTATTTTCACAATATCTATAGGCCAATATAAGTTACAAAGAGTTCAGATTCGAGAAGACAGTAGAGCTGGGTGCAAGAGCACATATCTGTGATTCCAGCGACTCTGGAGGCTAAGACAGGAGAATTGCAAGTTCGAGGCCAGCGTGGGAAACTTAGTGAGGCCCTAAGCAATGTAGCCAGACATAAAATAAATATGTCCCAAAATAAAAATTAAAAAGGGCTGGGGATGTATCTTAGTAATAAAGCACCCCTGTGTTCAATCAATCCCCAATACAAAAAAAAAAAAAAGACAATAGAGTCTCTTTCTTTCTTTGATGAGAGAGACTGAAGAGTCATGTTCATGTTTAAAAAGTTACAGGCCAAAGAAATGAAGAGATGTGGCTCTTCTTGTAATCTATACCATTTAATAAGACCTATGGATGGAAATCATCTTGA
The DNA here is from genome assembly GCF_045843805.1 of Urocitellus parryii. Lineage (NCBI taxonomy): Eukaryota > Metazoa > Chordata > Mammalia > Rodentia > Sciuridae > Urocitellus > Urocitellus parryii. Next base: position 67,170,482 of record NC_135532.1, read on the forward strand.
ATATCTCAGAATAACTTTAACTCCATCCACCTCCATTTACAGTGCTATGTCTATATTGTAATGTGGATCTAGATAAATAGAAAACTGCATTTAGGGATCACCTTGTTGTAGGAAGCAGTAACAAATTTACAATGGACTGTTTCTATGAGTTTGATTATCAACTTAGTAGTTTGTTTAATACTCCAAGTGCTGTCTGTAATATCTTCCCTCCCTGATATCTACAAAGCATCTTCTAGATAATCTATAAATCAACATTCTATCCCTTCTATTCTATTTTCAGGATCTGGGTGTCTTACTCCTCTGCTTGGATGAGATTCACATTCATGGAAACATTCTTGGTGCACTGTGACCCACTGCAATAGCAGATGTGTGTGTCTCTATGTACAGGGGGAAAGATTAGCGTGGGAATTTTAATACTTTGGGGGAGTCACAGGCCCCTTCAATAAGCTGACAAAATTTAGGGGCCCTCTAGAAATAGACAACACTCATTCACACAAAATCTTGTACAGAATTTCAAGAGGTCCACAGGCCTTATAAAGCCCATCTGTGAACCATCCAGGAGTGTATGGACCTCATTTAGAGGATTCTACTGTAGATCATCAACATAAATGCTCAGGCAGCAAGCTAATCAGAAGTACCAGGAGGGCACATAGAAGCAGCCAAAGGTACCCTGAAAGCCACAGTTATGAGTTCCAACCACTTAAAAGAATAATATTCAGACATTATTTATTCTGGGAGAGACAAGGCTCTGGATTCTCTCCCCAAATGCAAAAGAACAGAAGCAATCTCAGATTTCATGATCACTTGCAGAATCAGCACTTGTGATCCTGACAACAGAACAATCCCTGAGTTGAGAAAGTAGAACCTGATGTTCTTTGAGCAATGGCCATCTCGATGTAAGGCACTGCTTCTCTTAAAAAGCTTCACTGTTATACGCACCAAAGAAATAAATAATGTCAGAGGGTTGGTTCAAAATAATCCCAAGAAGGGCATATGGATGACACAGAATTCGTCATAAGCCTATAATTATTGGAGTTGAATGATGAATGCATAAGGGGTTTTACACGTTCTCTCTTTTTATAATAGAAAATGACAAAGAAGGAGACTTCAGTATTTATTTCAAATGGGAAGTCAGTCCAGGTGAAATAGAGGAGCAGAAACATGATCTTCTTTGCAACCACTCTGAAATGAAGGGCTTTTCCAAGTCCTACTTTACTCCCTTCTACACAGCCACAGGATCTCCTTGTTTCCCTTATATCATGTTAAAGATCCTCTCCCAGGTTTTTCACGGATTCAAAGAAGTTATGAAAAATGGTTTCAGGATGGTAAAACAAATGCTAACTCTTGGATAAACTGTAGCATATGTCCCATGGTCCCTGGGGGGTCTCCTACCCCTGCTGCAGAGCTGCCTCACAGATGAGATAGAACTCCCCAGATACATTACTGGGAAGAATTTGTTCTTTAACATTAGCTTCTCACACTTCCCACTGTATTCCTGTAGTGTAGACCCAGCCAATTAGGACGGCAGAGAAACAATCACTAGTTGATTAGCCCTGGTCAGTACATCACTCAAGAGCCTCAGTTTCCTCAATTTCACTAGGAAGGAGAATTCCAGATAGGTCTACCTGACAGGGTTATTTCAAACCACAAATTAAACAATTAAATCAGATGGTGAACACATCACCTGTGTGTAAACTCAAAAGGAATTTGTTTCAAATTGGGTTTGACAGAGTTGCCCCAGGGGACAACTCAGAGTTGCCTCTGAGGACACAGATCTCCCTCAAGCCCACTTGGGCCTCTTCCAGAGCAGCTCTGCTTTACAAGTTTCTTTATTCAGGGTTTTGTGGAAAAATTCAGTTGAAAAGAGGGTCCCATTGCTAACAAAATTGTTGATGACTACTGTTTTAATTTGTATGTTAAAGATAAGGAGAAAGGTTGGGAGCTACTGCCGAAGAAATAGCATCTCTAGAATTATGAACCATGTCAATGGAAAAATTAGATTTGAGATGTATGTCACAAATTTTGTGTGTGTGTGTTATACAAAATATGCCCTATATTGGCAATATATGTTTAATGAAGAATTTTTCAAGAATGCATTCTATTAAGGAATGAGGTTGAGCAGAGGAAACAGAAGCAGCATTCTGGAACCAGAGTAAGAATCCAAAGACCTGAGTTTGAATCCCATCAGCCCCATTTAGCACCAGTGTGACTGCTGACAAACTGTGTTATGGGTTGTGCCCAGTTCCCTCAACTGTGAGCTACGTAAAATCATACTTGCCTTGCTGTGACAATTAAATGAAAAATTAAAATGTCAGGTATTCCCATAAGAGACTTTTAAAACATCACTGCTAGGATAACTTTGCTTGCTCTGAGATTATGCTACGCTTCATTTTTTAAAATAACAAAAATCATGGAGCCATTCATGTCTTCCATTTTGCTTCACCTGCCAGAAAATTCAGACTACAATTTTAAGTTCAACAGTAACAACTTGATGGATACTCACAGCCTATGTCATTTTCCTCTTCCTTTCCCTCAATTTCTATCTTTATTTAAATTCCTCCTGATCTCAGTTTTCAACTTCATTATCCATTTAACATGCATACTCTTCTCTAAACTGTTCCCAAACTTTTGTGAAGCAAGGCAGGAAGGTAGAAAGGATGCAGCCCTGGAGCGAAGAAGCCGAAGGAGGACGGCTGGGGAGACTGGAGCTAGCATATGTTTTTTTGTTTTGTTTTGTTTTTTGCAAGTGACCAAGAAACAGTGGTAAAAATAAAACCGTGTAATATGTTGAATCTAGTTGTCCATGGCTTCTGGAAACCACACATTGGCATGTTTAATTAATAGCACTTTATATCTGCAGAGCACCTTTGCTTTCCCAGGCACGCAGTCCATGATGTGAGGCTGTGACAGGCAACACTGCCCCATCGTGAAGTGTCTTTCTGGAATTTTCTGGAAGGTGCTGGTGAGGACTGAAAAGAGCCCAGTCTTTCTCCCTTTGTGTGTGTGTCTCTCTCTCTCTCTCTCTCTCTCTCTCTCTCTCTCTCTCTCTCTCTTTCTCTTTTATCACAGTTTGGGTTATTAAACATAATACACTGGAGCCTTGCTATAACAACCAATCTTTGCCACCAGCCACATAATTTATTTATGTACCTAGAAATATTCCTGTAAAACATCTATGTCTATAGATGGATAGATAAATGGTAAGTGATAGCCGAAAGAAAAATAGTCTAGACCTCAGAGGAATCTAATAATTCAAACTTACTGCAGACAGCCTGAAGATAGTTAACATATATAGTATTGATTATGTCAAGATTTAGTACTCTGGAAAAACCTCATAAAAAACAACATTTTGCTATCACAGGGGTTTGAGAGAGAGAGGGGCAATTAAAATGCAAGAAATACTAGTCTTGCTCATATTGGATTTTATAAATATTTCCCGGAATAATACCATTGTCTCCTGCAAATAGATATTTGATTACAAATCTAGCTTCTGAAAAAAAGCAGAGAACACTTTGTATTTGCTTTTAAAGGCTATCTGCCCCCACACTAATATGCTCTGGGTTCACCCCCCTCATTTTTATGTTTCAGCCCCACTTGCTTCCCACGGAAGGTGTCACCTGTCATTTCATGTGACAATTTGGACCAAAAGGGGCTTTGACATTTCTGTAAATAAACTGTTCCTACACAGAAAAGCTGGATTTGCTTTGGGAGCATGAGGATTTAAATGGACAATACACATTTCTATTTCCCTCCACTCGTTTCTTCTCACTCTGTTCTTTACATAGGTGATCTCCCTTTCCCCAGAAGCTTCAAATATTGCTTCAAATATTGCAGCCTTGTCCCTGGCTATTTCTCTCTTGAACCCTAACCCCAGAATTTCAAGCTATCCAGAGAATACTCCAGTTGGGTATTTTTACTACATGCCAAACTGAAAATGTTGGAACCCAAATTCCTCCTCCTCTTTTTGTACCTTATTACCAAATAATCTATTAGGTAAATCATGGGCAGAAATCTATCCCGTGCCTTATCTGTTTGCTTTCAAAGATCAGCCTAACTCTCTTGTAGACTTGAATAAAGTGAAGAAATTGATGGGATGGGCAGGAGAGACTCGAGCTACCGATCCTACTTCTTACAGATGGCTCTTCTTACTCCCTTTTTTAAGTCTGAAAAAATTTTTGTCCATGCCTCTACTGCAGAACCTAGCTTGCAGCGTATGACCAGTTGATGAATATCTCTTTCTCTTTGGGGTTTGAGTCCCTCAAGGGGTGAGGAAATATCCCATCTTCTTAATGTACCCCAGTTCCCTAAAGTTCTGAACGAATATCCCTTCATTGCTCCTGGAAAATAACCACTGAGCACCTACTGTGTGATAAATGTTAAAAATATAATTGTGAAGGTAACAGTTTTGCCACATCCTCCAGAAGGCAGGGAACACAAAACATAATAGAAAAATGCTAGTATGGAGGAAGTTCAGATGCTGTAAGAGCATAAGCAAAGTGCTTCATCTCCAGCAGACAGGATGGAAAACAAGGCTGGTCTAAGGAGAGGAAAGCTAGGCCTTAGAGCCAAAACTGAAGGAGACACTAACTCTTAGCGTCAAGCAAGTGCAGGGTAGGCTCCTGAGTTGACCATGAACACTTCCTTAAATTTTGTTTCCTAGGTACCGTACTCACCCTAGTCCTGACCCTGATGGAAACTGCCCATATAAACTAACAGTCATTTTTGAAAGTATCCCATGGCAGATTGGTAGATTCTTAGGGACCAGGATCCTCTCTAATGGAAAATTAAATATATTTTAGGACGTAAGTGGACACCCTTCTATTAAAGGGGCACTTCAGAAATTAATTATAGTCACTTTATATATATTGGTAATCATAATCATCATAAATACAGGAATAATAAAAATTAAAAGAGTGTACACAGTACAAGTAAAGGTATACATAAGGACAGACAATTTGGAATAGTGATTAGGATGAAGGCCTATAATGCTCTGCCATTTGCTAGTATGTGGCCTTGAAGAATCATTTATTCTTTCTCTACCTTAGCAGTTTCCTTATCTGGGAAAAGGCAATCATCATAATAATATCAATTATCTCATATGAATGCTGTGAACTTTAAGTGAGTTAATATATGTGAGAAGTTTAAAACAATGCAACCATTTAAGGAATATCAGCTCTTGTCATTATTCTTTAATTCTTCTAATTCTTCTAAAAGTGTACTCTTAGAATGGAGCCACCTATATACAAACTGAAACTTCTGAAACTCTGAACCCCCAAATAAATTTTTCCACCTACTACAAAAAAAAAAAAAAGAATGATAGCTAGAATTCCAAAGTGTCCAAAGTGTCTTGATATGAGATCTGGGAGGATCTTAAGACTTTTTTTATTACTAAGTTAGCTGAGAAACTTATACCACTGCTCTTAGGACATCTCCTGAGGACCATTAAAGCTAGCATGTTTCTAAGTCATTCTTCTTCTATCCTTGATCTTCAATTCTGGAGTTTCCTATCACAATTAGATGTAATAATATTTATTTTTTTATTCACATTATTTAGTTTTAATCTAGTGCTTTGCAACTGACTATATATATATATATATATATATATATATATATATATATAGTGTGTGTGTGTGTGTGTGTGTTTAGCAATTTTCTCCTCAACTAAAATGTAAGTTCCCATGAGAGCCCAGCTATGCTCAGTGCTATAATTCCAGCACCTGGCAGCACAACAGTCATGGAAATGTTTTTGAACAAATGAATGAATGATGGGTGAATTCTCAACTCCTCTCATTTCTTGCCTCTTACTCACCATCAATTGACACAAATTCTGTCAACTCAGTCTCCTGAATATCTTTCACACAGCATGTCCTGTTCACACCACGACTACAAGCCATCATCATTTCTTACCTGTATTACTAATATGACATTTGACTTGCCCTCCTTCCTTAAGTCTCCCATTTCCCCCAAAACAGTCTTCTTAGTGCAGTCGGTGTGCTGTTACTAATATGGAAATCCATCACATTGCTCCATTGATTAAAAATATTTCAAAGCAATACCAAAAATTTTACATGCTATATGGTTCCATTTTTATGACATTTTAAAATTACTAAAATGAAGAGAATGAGAACAGGTTTAGTAGCTAGTCAGAGCTTGTGGAAGCTAAGCTATAAGGTGGTGACTCCAGAGATAGCCTTCATGGTGATTTCTGCTTCTTGATTGGTTGCATGGATTTATATGCAGGATCGGGTTTCATAGAACTATATGAGTGCATGCGCACACAAACACACACGAATGTAAAAACTGGTCTATAGAGTTGGGGTATAGCTCAGTGGTAGAACTCTTGCCTAGCATTGCAGACGTCCTGGGTTCAATCTTCAGCACTGAAAAAAAAAATGATCTAAACTGAGTAAGGTCTAAGTTAGTTAACAATATTATGTAAATGTCAGTCTTCTGATTTTGATATCATGATATGCTGATATGAGATTTCACATTAGAGAAAGCTGGATAAAGTATTTATGGGCCTCTCTATACCATTTTTGCAATTTTTTGTTTTAAAATATTTTTAAAAAATATTTCAAGGAATTGTCATTTCCCCAAGGAAAAACATCCAATGACATCATCACAATTCACAGATCTTTAAAAGATCTGGCCTCAAATTGTACCTCTAGCCCCATCTCTTCCACTTGAGTCATCCAGGTATGAGTGCACCCGTTAAACAGTTCATTTTATCCTATTGTTTTATGGGCCTAAAGCTTTAAAATATTATCTTTTTAAATGAGTATGGGAAAACAAAAATAACATATTCTCAGTTGCTCCCTCAGTTATCTCTCACTGCATAACAAACCACCTCAACCTCAGAATCTTAAAACATCACCTTTTAATATCATGCATGAATCACTGAGCTTGTCTGTAGTGAACTAAGGGTCAGTGTTTGGTGCTCAGCTGGCTGTAGGCTTGTCTAACAGTCTAACATGACCTTAGCATAAACAACAAAGCTCTCCCACATGGGATCTCACCGTTCAGCAAACTATTCACACAGCAGTGGCAGAGTTTCAAGAGAGGGAGGAAGTATTCAAGGCTTAAGCTCAATCTGATACACAGACTTTCACCAAATTGTATTGACTAAAGCGTGTCACAAGGCCAATCCATATTCAAGGGGGTGAAGAAATTGCTGCCTCTCTTGATGGTAGAAGCCAAACACACACACACACACACACACACACACACACACACACACACACAGTAAGAGATGTGGACATAGTGTAAAAAATTGGTGCAATGAAATAATCTGCTAAAATCCCCTAATATAAATCATCACAATATGAATAATGCATTTCCCATTATAATATAAAATGCTAAGGTTCTGAGTAAGATTGCAAACATATTTCTAACCTAAATTCAATATTTTGAAAGCCTTCATTAAATTCACCAATGGAAAAATCACCATCTTTTACAGACAAATAATTTTTTTTCTTTAATCCCTCTAAATTTATGCATTTGGTGAGTTTCAAAAAAAAAAAAATCTGCTACTTGCTTCTCCAGCCCTTCTTGTAGGTTTAATTTCCTTTTTTATTTCTTGTTCACTCTCAGTCTTAACAAAACAGCTTAGTATTCAAGCAGCAGCAGCCCACTCCCAGGGAGATGCATTGTTTAATATTAATGTTCACCCCAAATGAAGCAACGCCCTGATGCCTGCACATTCGTTCAATGAGAAATTCTAACCTTCCGAGAGAGGCAGGTAGGGTTGATGCTGCTGCCCTCATTTTGTCCTTAGGGTGCAGAAGACCGAAGCAGGGAGCTGCCAGATGGAAGTGGGGAATTTGATCCTTCTGCCCGAGTCAATATGAGCTGCAAAACTCTAATCATCCAAGTGGGCAGGAAGTCACCTAGGTAATTCAGCTGGTGGGCGCCCATGTGAAAGGGAGAGATAATCATTAATGTCACTCCCGAGATAGGAAGGTCTTTAAGGACAGAAATAGATCCCACTAGCACATTGCATGGAGCCTATGGAAGTGCAGATAATGATTTTATGAGGGCAGTAGAGCAGGCTTAAATCAAATCCAGCAGCATGTGATTAGTTGATAAAATAACTATTTTGTTGTGCTTTGGTCTCTATGAAGTAACATGACTTTAAATTCTGGATGACAAGCCATTCATGCATATTAAAGTAAAAAGCTTTCTCCAAGTAGCATTTACTCTGTGAAATTCTTTATATAAATGTTACAGGTAAAGAGAGAGAAAGAATAAAGTCTGCCTATCAGCTTACCTACCAGACACAATGCCCTGGAAAATGAAGCAATGTTCTCTCCCTAAAAGTCTCTTTTAAGGATCAACTTAAGCTCCAAAGAAAGTAAAAGCATATGGATCACATGAAACAAAGTCTGCAAGGACTATAGTTTGTGTTTATCCACATTCTTCAATAGTAGTCCAGCCTTGTCCAGTAGGGATACATTTCAAGGCACCCAGTGGATGCCTGAAACTAGCCATAGTACCAAAACTATAATCTTACTAAACTAGTTTGTCATGCACTAGAGCAGGGACTCCTGCAGTTTCAGGTGTGACAGTAAAACTAGCCCCAATTTCTTTCTCCTTCTTCTCAATTTAATGAATAGGAGAAGTATTATTATTGTAGATCTTGCTTTTTCTTCCCCTTTCCTTCTTAAATTGCAAAATTTCACCTTTCACTTAAAACTTCTCTTTGGTATATCCAAATTGACAATATCACTATACTTCTTGTACTTTGGGGACATTATTAAGTAAAATAAGATTCCCTTGAACACAAGCACTGAGATACCATCACAATCTATCTGCTAATGCATAAGACATGGGCAAGTAACATATACAATGTGGATACACTGGACAACAGGATGAATCACTTTCCAGACTGAACGCAGCAGGATGGAAGAAAGTTACATCAGGCTACTCAGAGTGGCACATAATTTAAAACATACAAATAGTTCATTTCTGGAATTTTCCATCTAACAATTTTGGAACATGATTGACCATAGATAACTGAAACCATGAGTAAGGAAAGTATCCCTTTTTTTTTTTTCATTGACTAAAGATAAAATTGTGGCTACCCAGAGCAATTTTTAGTATCTATAAAAATCTTCAGAGATTTAAATATTGCTATCTATTTAAACATATGTAAAACTTATGAAAACTTATGTACTTGGAAATCAAAAACCATATTTTACTTAAGTACCTTGATCTCTTTTGGCAGAAAAAGAATGTATTTTTCCTTATCTTAATAAGATTTTAATATTCAAATTTTGACAGAACCTATACTGCTTCTCTTACATGTTAGTACATATGTATTATAAAAACACCAAGAACTGCAGTAAATGGAAATATTGTACATAGATACATCAATGAGGATCATGTACAGCTCCTTAGTGTTTCATTAGGCTAAACACATGACAGACACACTGGATTTTTCAAACGAGGGCAAAATATGATTTATGGGTCAGTCTGTGAAATGGTTTGTGAATGTCTCATTCCTGATACTGAGTCTGATTAGTGGCAAAAGTCTCTTCCAAATATGCACAGATTGTACCAGCTTCTAGTCACACAAAAATTGCTCTACACTAAATATTGATAGAACCCTTTATAATTTACAAAGCACTTTCTTTTTCATTATAAAAATATCATATCCTTATGGAACAGCCCTGTGAGGCAGATGATGGGTTGATTGGAAATACATAATATTCACAAGATCCAGGGACACTCCAGACCCATTGATTTATAAATGGCTAAGCCAGGATTCCAAACTTGAATGTTTGGGCTCCAAATTTAGTTTTCTTTCTACTGTTATCATCCTGGTTAAAAAAAAAAATCAGCACTTCCTTGCCCACCCCAATACTCTGAGAAGTGATTGGAAATTTTAAATTGTATTAAAATTAAATGGAATTGTCCAGGATAAAAGGCAAAGCTTCACTGTAACAGAAATGGTTGTCAAATTATTTTCAATAGTCACTGACATCCTTTAAAGCAAGCAGAATTAGCAGTGTGTCCCTCCTTACAAATGAAGGAGGGCGCTCCGTCAAGGAAGAACTAGGATGGTTTGCTGACCCTGAGGCCACACTGCTCTTCCTGCCAATTCAGGACCAGGAGACCATCCCATCATCTTTTACCAGAGAGCAAAACCCAGTGAGTGCTGGCACAAATTGCTCTGGAAATTAGATAGCAAGACTGTGTTGTGCAGGTTGTAATTCTGCAAGTGATTACATACTACCTAATAAAGTTGGCTTTCAACTCTCCACTCCTAAAAATCCTTCCCCTAAGGCAGAAATTCTTTTAACTGCAGCTCAAACATTCCATTTCACAATTAGAGTTGAAAACCTGGAGTTAATACCTCTTTGGAGTTAATTTAGTCGTAGAATTTGCATCCTGGCCCTTTCTAGGGTCCTTTGGGTATAGGCAGGTCTCCTCTGCCTAAGATTTAGGTGAAGATTTAACTCTTTTGAGTTAGTAAAATGCCTGACTTTACATAGCAACATCAGAAGCACGGTAAGTGTGTAACTCCCTCTTCTTTCAATTCCACTCCCTTGCTGTTCCTCTCTTGACAATCCCAGGGATCACTCGCTATTACCTAAACTCTGTACTAACATGCCACATAACCTTCGCTCACATTGACAAGCATCTCCCTGAAACACCCTTTTCCCTGCTCCTGCTTGCAAACTCCAAGTCCTACCTCTGATGTTCTCATTGAAATCTTAGACAGCTTCTCCCATGCTAAGCCCCACCCCCTACCTCCCCCACCCCAACCACACCCCCTACCTCCCCCACCCCAACCACACCCCCACCACCCCCCACCCCCGCCACTCCCTCACCCCCCCACACCCCACCCCCACCATCCCCCACTCCCTCACCCCCCCACCCCCCCTCCCTAAAGTCCTTCCACCAATCACATCATGAGAGATGCACATTCAGTTAGCTGGTTATATAGCTGCCTATCAGGAAATTCAGAGCTCAATAAATATTTGCTGGATTAAATTAATTAAACTTAGAATTTATCAAGCAGGCTGAGAGTCACTGTGGAGAAAAAGGGACCAAAAAAAAAAAGGGTGGAAGGGAATATTGGAAACAAAATATTTGACCCACTTACACTAGTGTCTTAAGCCATGTCCAAAGTCATATTTGGACCTATTAAATTTCTATGAAGTCCTTGTTTTCAAGACAGTAAAATATTAATAAAGAATATACTTATGTGTTTTTGTTAGGATACTGAAAATTTTCTGAAATTTTCAGAAAATAAATTTTCATTGTATTTTGGGAAAATATTTGTGGGAAGGTCAGTCTGTCTTGCTTTGTTTCATCTGCTGATATGAGTACCTATCAGGAGCCCGTTGCTTTGTTTTTGTTTCCTTTAAAATAATTTTTTTCAGACAAAATGGCAAAGAAATACTTTTCAGATTAACTGTGTTGCATTATGTTACCTCTGCTGTTCCTGTATGTTGTCATAACTACCAGATATCATGGAAACAGAATTGAGACAAAATGGCCTGAAAAACAGTCCAACAGGATCTGAGGCCATTTAAGGTAGTGTTGAAGTACGTGGAGTAATTCAGAGTCCATACCATCTGGTTCAAAACTGGCACAATGGTTATAAATTGTGTGATGTTGAGCCTCTTTATGCTTCAGTTTTTCTTATACGTAAAATGGGGTAATAACAATACCTAGTTCAGGAACCCATTGTTGTAATTTTAAAAAAATATATATGTGAAGCACTTAGAACAATGCCTGGCATATTACAAACTAGATAATTATTTGCTATTATTATCTGACTGATAGAAATAATGTAAATCAGACTGCCCTACATAATGCAACACCTACTGTTACTAAATCAGTTATTCATTACTATGATCAAACCACCCAAAGATTAGCAACTTAAAACAAAAATAATTGTATAGTTTATTTTTCATGGTTTAGGGGTTGACTGAACTTAGCTAGAAGATTCTTGCTCAGGGTCTCTTGTGGCTGCAGTCAGATAGATGCTGGCTGGGTCTGGAGTCCTCTTCACTAGAGAACCTGCAAGTTCTTACTCATGGAACAGGCAGAAAAATGTTAAGAGGACTTCTCCTGGGGCTGAACAGCTGCATGTGGCCTTTCTATGTGGTCTGAACTTCCCCAGAACATGATGACCAGATACCAAGAGCAGAGCTTCCTGAGAAAGTCAGTGGAAAATTACTATCACCTTTATTAATCTAGCCCTAGAGGTGCTTCCACCATGCTCTTTCAGTCTAAGAAATCCCATTGAAGGGAGAATGACACCCAGACCAGCTGTTAATAGGGGATGGCAAGGTCAGGTTGTCAGACCAGGTTGGATGGCCATTCTCGCTCAGCCATCTTTGGAAGTAAAATCTGCCAGAGACAACTACACACATAGCAAGCGTTCATTAAGTACAGGTTGAATTGCAAAGACTACCGGGTTGGAAGTGAAGAATATTTTTTGTGGTAAGACACCAAAAGCAAATTAGTCAAACAAAACTTAAAGAAACTTTTAGAAACATATTGTACTTTCTCATGGAAACCTGGGGAACTTATGCCTCTTGAAGCACTGGTGCCGGAAACTATTGAGTTTGTCTTCAAAATGGATCTGGAGTCAACTGCATCTCAATATCTCCACAACTCCCATTCCCATTCTGATCATTGCTGACTCTTGCTTGGGTTATTGCCATGTCCTCTCAACAATTCTCCCTATTTCTTCCCTTTGGTCCCCTCTGCCTGTTCTCTATACAGCTGCTTAGGATCCTTTCCATTTCTAAGTTAGATTTTATCACCTCTTTGCTCACAACCTTAGAGTATCTTTCCATAGAATTTGGGAAAACATACAAAGGCCTCACTAGGGCCCACAACACCCCTCCACAGCCTTACCCCTGAGTATCTCTTTGCCACCATCACCCACCACACCACCTTAGTTTCCTCTACCCTCACCCCTCCGGCCTCTTGTCCAATCCTGACATATTCTCAGCATGCTCCCAACTCCGCGCCTTTGCTATTGTTATGTGCTCTGCTCATGGCTGATGCCCTTCCTCTGGACATCAGCATGATTTTTTCCCTTTCTTTTTTCAGAACTCTATTCAAGTCTCTCCTATCAGAGAGACCATCTTTGACCTGCCATTTCCAAATTGACACATATCTCACAACCTCTTAAAAGACATACTTGTTTGTAGGCTCTATACTACATTCCCATGTCACAGAATCTGAATAACTCATGGGACTTTGAGTGTCCACTATAGTTACATCAGTTTCATCCTGGAGGGGAGTGGCAGAGTCGTTACCTGGTAAAATAATAGAGTTGTTAAAGCTAGGTTCTACATGGTGACCAAGTACTGGGAACTGTGACATTATGCCACCAACTCTAGCAGAGCTAAGAGGGAGATGTTCATAGCTCTGCCATCATCCTTGGATTGCCACAAACAAGTAGAAGGTCTGGGCCCCAGCTTCCTCGCCTGTCCAGTGGTGACAGAATCATCTGCTACAACTACTTGCAGTGAGATTTATACGACGATAAGTGAAATTAAAAACATTGGAAAATTTAAAATCCTTGATAATGAGGCCTAAGATGTGCTTTAAAATATTTTAGCTTAGAACGAGAGATAGATAAAGCAGTGGGAAAAATTCTAATTACACAGGTGACAGGTCTATAACGGTTCATTTATACTATTCTCTATACTTCTGTGTTGGTTAGAAAATTTGCATAACAAAAACGTGGATTACTCTATAAAGGTAGGAAATACATGCCACTGTTATTAGTGGATCCAGACATCGGTGCCAGGATTTGGCCTTTTATTTGTTATTGATTATAGGGATGATATCACAGTTGTCTTCTTATAGCCTATTTATACAGTAACCTATATCAGAACATTACTTCCATCACTGGTGCCACTGTTATCATGACAAGAGTGCTGCTGTTAAAATGTAAGTTCTAGGAACATTTTTAAGCGTTCTGGATTATAGGAACTTCAGTGTGACATTTTTAAAATATCTTCAAGTGAAATTTAAATCACTTGGAATAGGGGGAAAGTTCATGGACATTCAATGGGGAAGATCCAGACCGCTTCAGAGATCCCATTTCTCCTCTGTGCCACAGCCCTTTGGTGGCTGGCACATCATTTTATTGCAAGAAGTGGTTCTGAATAAAAAGTAAATAACTTCTTTCATCACTGCTTCCAAAGGCTAACACATTCAGACTTTTACATTTCAATGATTTTACTGCCAGTCCTCCCAGGAAATATATAAGATGACTAACATAGCCAGGGAAATTACAACCTTAGGGAATCATACCTGGTCCATGGATTGACTGCAGACATGATAAGCAAGATCCCCATTGGATTTCCACCCACAGCTTCTATGTCTGAGAATAAAACTCACAAAACCAGTCCTCTCTTCTTCCTGCCAATTCTCAAACCAGAGATTCAGTAGATCCTGTACTCTTGGGAGACCCAGAAAAGCCCAGTGCCCTCCATCTCAATATTTCTTTGTATCTCTTAAGAACTTCCAAATTTAGTTAGAGCAACTTCCCTGGGCTTTTTCCCTTCAAGGCAACCTGTTCAAGAGTTTTTTTTTTTTTTCAAACCAGATATTATAGTTAACAAAATCCACTAACATCTAACACCCTTTGATTCTGTCCAACTTCATTTGCTAAATTGATTTCGTGTCTAGATTTTAATTTTTAACTTTAAAATGTCTAAGAAAGTTAAGTTATTTTTCCATTTGAAATCAATAGGTGTTATCCAAATTTAAAAATTCAGGAGATCACCAAATATAAATGTTAAAAACTTACAAATATCTGGAGCAGATCTGAGGAGGGTGGGGAAAGTATTTTGCAGTAGGATTTCCAGAACTAATTAACAAATTGTCTCAAATAATTGACTATAAACAGCATGCCTGGTTGTTGGTCAATATAAGGTCCTTCTTGCACTTCAGAAAACTAACAATAAAGGAGTAAATTCTTCCATAATTCCTCAAAGGACAATATCATTGAAAAACAGGATGTTGTCCCAAATAGGGTTTTATAGGATCCCTCTTAAGTTTTCACAAACCACACTAACCCATTAAACCTTGGAAGTCAACAGGCCACTTGGAACTATTTTAATTATATAGTAACAGGTTGTAAAAGCAAGTGTTGTACTCCTGGCATTTTCCCAATTCTTCTGCATGAATTCCTCAGAGGAGAAAACAAAGATCTGTAAGTGGAATGAAAGTAGGAGATTTCTGAAACTATTTTATCGCTTGAAAGAACACCAACTTTTATAATTCCTCAGAGTGTTCAGTTATAGTAGACACTTACTAGAAAGCAAAAGGAACAATTCTGTATCTTTTCATCTGAGCAAATTTATCTTTTTAAAGTAGAGAGTAATTAACATAGCACTTCTCATAAGAAAAAAATATACTTTTTGTCAATTCTTGAGATAGTGTTCAATTCTTTATGTATTTTACATCTAATTACATGGAGGTCCTCTGCCTATAATTTCAAGCTATTGAGCTCAAGTAGGAATGAATAACATCTGTAGCTACCATAGAAATGCTGAGTGGTGAATTTTAAAGAAATATAAATTAATAATGAATTTCCACTTTATCATCTGATTAGAAAATTCTCACAATGGCATTTTCTCATTGTTCTTTGGATATGCACTCAGGTGTTTGGCTGAGATCATGATGTTCCGTACTTACAAGAGGCGAGTAGCACTAGCCATCCAGGTAGGCACATCACCCCAGACAGGCCTGAATTCCAATTTTCTTGTAACTAGAAATAAATGTCACTAACATGTAAGCAGAACACATGCATTTAAAATAAAAGTTCAGATGTGTTTAGCCTGTAAGGTATCCATGAAAACCCAAGGAAAATTTCCAATATAAAAAGATTTGGAAGATACTTAACTAGTTCCCATTGAACACACACAAATTATTTCTCTTAAAAATATGTGTTCTTTGTCATTTAGGAAAACATGCTTACTTAAATATGTATTTTATTCTTTTATAAAATCTAACACATTTTACCTCCCCACACAAAAGTACAATAGTAGTTAAGAATGGCAGATAAGGCAGTCCTCAGGGAGGTTCTACAGTTACACTGAACTTGTCACTGAGAAATTTGAAGTCTGTAGCTACTATCAAATACCCAAGATGAAATTAAGTCAAAAAATATTTTATTGCCCTCCATTCTATAAAATTTGTTAAGCATCTAGCATGTCCTAAGCACCCTGCTAGGCCCTGTCATATGCAATGGCTCATTTAACCCTCACAACACTTTGTAAGTAGTATTGCTAATCTTATAAAATGAGAAAAGAGATTCTTCAAGCTTAGCAGGCTTGCACCCAAATTATACAATAATGGTTCAGGAATTCAACTCACGCTATTGTTATGAAAGTCAGTATTCTTTCCTTCCTTTCAGAATTGATTGACCACTGAGCAATCCAATAGCACCAGGGTTGATTACAAAAAAGGATTGCCTACTCACAGAATGGAAGAAAATATTTACAATGAACAGATCTAATAAGGGACTCAGACAGGAAATACATGAAGAGTTTCCACAAATTAATAAGACAAAAATAAACAAAGAAATAGAAGAATGAGTAAAAATTTGAATAGACACTTCTTAAAATAGCATTTTTAAGTGGGTAAAATATGATATAAAAGCATTCGTTCATTAACCATAATGGATATGCAAATTAAAACTATGGTGATATATAATTATGCATGCACCAGTATACCTCATAGGAAAGAGACTAAGTGAGTGAGGGTATACAGCAATGGACAATTTGCTATTATAGCTTAAATTTATATAATCTCTATGGGAAACAAGTTGGGAGTAACTACTAAAACTAAATGTGTATTACCTGTGACCCAGCAAGTCTAGCTCCTAGGTTTTATACCAAGAGAACTATGAGTATCGAAAGAGATGTTCAAATGAATTCACACCAGCACCTTGAGTAATAATAGTTCAAAATTTAAAACTACCTAAATGCTGAAACTTTGGCACAAAGAAATAAGCAGAGTGAGTTATCATTAATTATCTATGCATTTACTATCTAGAACATTAATTTATTCTAAATAATTGACTTTCCCTCAGTTGAGTGTCAAATGATATAAAATTTACTTCCTCCCAAATGGAGGTTTATGGTGTCTAGACATTAGTATTCTTGTGTGTGTATATATACATAAATACATGCATATATGTAATATATGTAACTGAATAATGAGTATACACACACACACACATAACTCATGGAATAAGAAGAAAGATACATTCTAATTTTGTGCAACAAACTATGTGGAACATTTTTGCAAACAACTAAAAAACTCAAAAAGCTATACTGTATGTAGTAAATATCTAAAAAGAAATCACAATTTTTTAAGTTAAGCAGAGTATAGACTTAATACTTTTAAAATACAGGGAATAATTACTCCTGATTGGAAATTTTACAATATGTAGACTGAAAAAAAATATTATTGGAAATTTCTCTTCCTGTCTTTTCCAATGAGAAGAAGGAATAAAAGTGTTTTCTCTAATTTATTTTCAAACAATAAAAATAAAAGAGAAAGAACAGCTTGATTATTTTTCCTCACTAATTTCTCAGGAAGTTTTGTATAGAACAGGCATTCATTATACTATGATAATGGGACCCAAACCAAAATGGTTGCTATTTGATGGTAAGAGCTGTTTTCATAATTACATATGTGGACGAGTTTACCTATATCCTCATTACCTCACAGTTAGTTAATTTTAGCTTGATTGGAGCATCAGGAAGGTGGTTCACAGTTCTGAATGTTAAAAGACGTACCAGAATACACTATCTTCCGTACATTCCAATAAGCATCAGACATTAATTTTTTAATGGTACTTTCAAATAACCTGAAGTCTAAGATTTGCAAATAAATTATAATTCCTAATTGATCTATCTAATCTTGTGTCTATAGTGTTGAAGAAATAGTTTTGATTAAGAGTAAGAAACCTAATTTCTAATATTGGTTGTACCCAAGACCAATTCTCTCTCTCTACATCTGAGTTCCCTTTTCTGTTATAATGGATCTGGATGATATTGGGTCTCCTGAAGAGGTGTAATCCTGTTTTTCATTTCTGACCAATTAGGCCCTGGTTAGACAAGGACCAAGCCCTGGGTTCTCATGATTCTTCTAACTGCATAGGTCTAAACACTCTGAAACCTCTACTTACCTAATGCTACAGATTAACCTTTTGCTCATTAGGTGGGTTTACTCTTAAGTGTACTTATTCTCAGCCTATTTATGGAAGTTTCATATATAATTATCATTTCTCATTTAATTAAACATATCTAATTTAATGTAAACAAACCATACGATTCTCTAAAAGGAAATCATTTCTCTGACCAAGTTGAATGCTCCGAAGATAAATAGTGAAAGTGAGTCTGGAACTAAAATTGCTCTTAAAGTAGGTGTGACAACACAATTGCAAAACAGTTTAAAAAATCTAAACGCTTTCTGCACTCAGCTTTGAATTCTCTATTTAGGTTTTCACTTCCTTTAAATAAACCAAAACACAAACTTGTAAATATGGGTAATACATAAAGGATGGGGGAACTCTGCTAAGGAGAATTGGAATCAAGAAAAGGCATTCTCACAACATCAAAAGATGGGGGAAGCAACACTAGTATTTGTGTTAAGTTAAAATAAAATGCTGAAGGTGTGAATGGTAGGTTGCGCTCTCTAAAAATAGACTTAGAGACAGATTTTCATGCAGGGAGCTTATTGGAATTTCTCCAGGGAGCAACATCTATCAAGAAGTGAGGGACGAGAAGACGTGTGGAGCGGAAAGTTGAAGTGCTCCGAGTGGCCCCAGTTGTGGTGGGGTATAGGCCTTATCCCACCCTTCCTCCCACACCCGTAGTCCACCGGATGAGGGCTGTCCCCTGAAGCAGAGGTGTGCCCTAGGAAAAGCAGCCCAGCCCCTCTGGGTAGAAGGCAGGTATCAGGGCAGAACTCTACTCTGAGCCACCAGCAGCTTCTTTACCTGAAGGTAGAAAATGAACACTTTGATCCAAAGTGGGGCTCACTAATATGCAATCAAAAGGCTATTTGAAAAGAGTTTAGATACAATGAGAAGTACAGTGAGAAATTTAAATTGCATATATAACTGGGAATTCTCTAGTAGGGAAGCAACTCACAACTTCTTTCCATCCTTCTGATCATATTTGCCCCTGTAAATTTTGCTTCCTTTCATCCCCCAGGGAATATTTGGCAATGTTTATAGATGACTGGGTTGTTACAACTGCAGAGGCATGCTGCTGGCATCTGGTTGGTATATGCTGGAATAGAGCCAGATACCCTACAAGGCACAGGATGGCACTCAACAGCAAAGGAATATCTGGACCAACACAACAGTAGTGGCAAGGTTGAGAAACCCCGGTCCAAACCAACACTTTCATCAACACTTGAAGATAGAAAATATTTGTCTTAGATGTTTTTTAGAATTTTAAATTGTTGATTGCAAATTGCTTCTTCTATCTCATTTTGGCCATTAATGACACAATAGTGTTGGAAAAGATTCAATGCCAAGAATTAAGATAAGAGTAGCGGAGTCTATTCTTGGTTCAAAATCTTTTGGCAGGCATGGAGCTGGGCCACGTTTCTGTCTCTGCAGTTTGCATTGCTGAGTGTCTGAGGTCACTTCCATGGAACAGAATGGTTAATACAAGATGATCACAGTATGAGTTGACAGATCATATGACTCAGTGCCATAGAGTTTATTTCCCCCTTTTTGACTCCCAAATGCATAAAGAGGGGGAGAATAATGAGAACAAACCTCACAGGGAATACATTCCGCAGATGAGGTACGTTAACCATGTCATGAGTGAGTTCTAAATTATTAAATCTAGTTGCTCAATTAGGTTAAAAGCAGGCCTCTGAGGAGAGTAAAGTCTAATTAAAGTTTGAGATATACATTTATAAGTGTGGTTCTCAGGGGAGACTGGTGTGATCAATGCAGCATAGATACTCGAGAACACAAGGTCCCTTGACACTGGAGGCCGGCACTGGTGTTGGAGGACAAGGCTTCGAAGGGCAGCTGAAAGGCTATCAAAGTGTGGCCCCATTGCAGCCAGAGTTTTGTTCTTCTGAGTAGTTGACAGGAGTGCAGCCTGGCTCTTCAAACACAGTCTTCAGAGGGGTGGCCCACAGTTCATTCCTGCTATGTTTATGGCATAAACTTTCAGATCTCTGTTAACCTCTTGGGTTTTAGGTGAACAGTCATCCATAGAGACCCATAAGATGTGATGTCACATTCTCGGTGGAAAGCAGGAGTACACTCCAAGTACTTACCACAGCAAAAACACGTCACTGAGGAAGCAAACCAGGCACAGCTAAGGAACAAGAAGCCAAAGTGATGTGTGCCACTTCCACACGTAGACAGCTCCCATAGATGACTCTCATTTCTCATTTTCCACATCTCTCAGCTGGAAAGCAACAACTCCAAGCTTAAGAACTAAAGTTCCTAAAGAGTATGTTGGGCACCCCAAGGGGCTGCAGCAAATTCACAGTGTTATCCTGAGATATTGTGTATTTTCCAGGGAAACACTACATCTATCAAATACAGATGCTGTTAGACTTTCAGTGCGATTACGTCCCTATAAAGCCATCACAAGTTGAAAATGTTGTAAGTCAAAAATGCATTGAGTACATCTAACCTTCCAAATATGGTGGCTTAGCAGCGACACAGCACAGTTTGGAGGATGGGTGGTTCACCCTCTGGATCACTGGAATGACTGGGAGTTTCAGGTTGCTTCCACTACCCAGCACCACAAGAGCTAACACCAACCAGGAAAAAGATCGAAACTCAAAATAGGAAGTATGACTGAATGTGTATCACCTTTCCATAATCATAAAGTCAAAAATTCCTAAATCCAACCATTGGAAGTCAGTGACAAACTGTATTACATACAGTACTAGCTCAAGGTAATCCTCAGTTCCAGCATTACATTACATTTCTTTCCAGAGTTTCTTCACATTGTGCTTGCTGAAAAAGAGAAAGTGAAATGTAAAAATCAATACAGAACAGGAAATGAAGTTGGGTGGTATCCAATCTGATCTCAAGGTTGGAGAAGCTGTGTAGTACTTAATGGACACACTCTTTCCAATTGGTACATTATTCTTGTAGTAATAATAAAAATATTTCACTTCTGATTTGGGGATGCTTTTTTTCTAAACAGCTACTTTGTTGTCAGAACATAAGACACTTATTACATTTTAGAGCTGATCTATTCCATCAACAGAACTAATAGGTATTTTTGTGGCTTAGGACTACTGTGAAAAAATTACAGGGATAAGAGTGCCGTGAACTTAGAAAAATGAGGGAACCCTTCCCCTGCAGGATGGCAAAAACATAAAACAGAAAGGACCTAACATTCATATTAGGCTGTTTCAGAAGTTATCTATTATAGAAGCTAATGTTGCTTGTGTTAGTCAGTTTCTCATTACTATAACAAAACACCTAAGATAACTAATGTATCAGGAGAAAAAGATTATTTGGGGCCATAGTTCTGGAGATTTAAGTCTAAGATCAGGCAGCCCCATTGCTTTGGGCCCTAATGAGGATGGTACAGGATGATGGGAGATTCTATAGAATGAACTGCTTAACTCATGATCCAGAAACCAAAGAGAAAAAGACTGGGCTCCTACAATCACTTTCAGGGAACGTCCTCCCTAAGGAAATCCAAGTAGGCCCTCACCTTCTAAAAGTCCCACCGCTTCCCAATGGCACCACCTGGGAACAAAGCCTTTTTAACATATACCTTTTGGGAGATACTTACCTAAGTCAGAGTATAATTAATAATCACAATTTAAATTAAGGCGATAAATTAAAGTTCTATCTAAATGCAATCCTTGGGATGAAATGGCCTTTAAAGATGGTGCACTGTGAGTCTGCCCTGGATTAAAAAGTAGACCTTCTGTGGGTGTGACTAAGTCCCAAGCCTTTCTCTCATGAGCAATGTAATGCATACAGAAACACGTAGCACATCGGGGCATTGACTTAAACATCTGTAAAATTAGGACATTGGTCTGTCACTTGAATCTGTTCCAGTCCTCACCCACGGTGGATCTAAGCTACACCTGTTCAGAGCTCCCCAAGTCTCTTATGTGACTTCTTCCCAGGAATGAGCCATTCTCTCCCAATCAGATGCTCCTCTGGGAAGAAGCACAACAAGAAAGAGAAAAATCCTCGAAAATGAGATTTTATTTAAAAAGAGAGAGAGAGAGGAAGACACTTAGATTATTTTAAAATAACAAAGTATATTGGGTGTACTGGGCTTTACTCAATTCTTTTTCTCTATTACTCCTTTATCACTTTCATAAGGAAGATAAAGAAGATGCTTTCTTTGCACATCTGATTGTAGCATTCAAATGTGATTCTTCTACACTGACATTAATATTATATTGTGCCAGATATTATGCTAGGTACTTTGAATAAGGTCCTTGGTTTAATCAGTAATGTCTAATGGCCTTTTAATCTCCTCTTCCTTACAACCAAGCCTCTTTCCCAATCCTCCAGTGCTGCACTATATCACACAAGAACCCTCTTCCATGAAGGGTCTCCAATGTCCTTGATATTAAAAAAAATAAAAATCATGGTGATTGATAAAACTCAGGCTTCTGAGGCCACTCCCTAGAGGCCCTGCTTCACTGTACCTGCAATATAACTTCTTTCAAGGTACTTTTTAGCAAGTACCCAGGTGACCTTATAATTGGACATCTCCCTCGGGACTTTGTTCTTACTGTTTCTGAGCACATATCAGGATTGGCTTTCTCAGCTCCACAGGATCCTTCCTTTTTTGACATTATCTTAATTCACTATCACAGATTTTTTTTTATTAAACTTCAGTGCTTTTTTTTTTCTTTTTCATGTTTTTAGAAATGAAACTGTTTAGTGCCATTGTATATGCAACTTGAAAGCTTAAGTGAGTTGCTTTCATGGACTTCAGGAAATGCTTGAATTATACGACATTCTCTTGTTTCACACATTTAAAGGGTCATATTCAAGAGGGTGAATTACATCATCTTATAGAATCAAAAGATGATTGGAAAATTCCTTTATTTTTATTTCTTGATCATGAATTTTCTTTCTCCACTAATGAATTCTGAAATGTTACTATCACCACAGTTGCTGGTTGGTGGCTATCTTATTTCCAAATTCCTTCTTTGACACAAATGAATGTGCAGTGGTTCTTCAGAATTATCTTGTTTATTTATAGTTTATTGTGTGGTGTTAAATCTTTTCTCGCCTGACACCTCTAGGACATGCATTATTGCTCCAGCTGTATTTACTTGCTTAAATGAGATTTGGGATGAGTTACTGATCACCATTCAACAAAATGTTTTCGCCTCCTGAAATTTCATTTATCCTGACAAAGGAGTTTGGCTTTCAGTGGCCAATTGAGTATCTATTCAATCAATCTATATATATATATACATTTTTTAACTAAGAACAGAGACCTCCAACATGTCAACTAGAAACCATTTCACCCACCACTGTGTTTGGCCACCATTCTCTTGTCTCTCTCTTCGGCAATGGTAAAATGAATTCTTTTTCTTCAAAGAGAAATCCATATTTTGTTGACTTTGCCAACAAATAAAATGTTGGAGAGCTGGGCAGCAAAGCTGTTCCACTGGCATCTTTCACATGAACCATATCAAAAGAGCCAGGATGTCTCTGTCTTCCCAAGTTACTTGCACCTCTGGTATCATACACAGATTGCCAGTGTCAAATTTGAAATCAAAGTCTTGCTCCAAATCCATTTGAATGGTGTCATTCACTTTGAGGAGGGTATCAGGGAAGTGAATGTTGTGAGCATCCTGGATCACAAGATAAGGGATTCTTTCTGTGCCCACAAGAGCTTTCTCACTTTGCACAACTTGTGCTTAGCTTCCTTGGGTGTAAGATGATGAACAATGATGAACAACAAAGTGACCCTTTGCTGTACTAGATCAGAAGGCAATTCTCTTAGGTCTTGTCCATGCAGACATCCATGAAACCAGGTTGGGGGGTGGTGCATATATCAGTTTGGACTTTGCTATCAATCTTAATGAACTACTGCATGCAGATCTTTATCTCCTGACAGGTCATTCTTAGGTCTGACCCATAGAAAAATGATGAGAGGAAGACATTCTCTTAGCTTGTGGGGACTGGTGGGTACTCAAGGAACAAATATGTCAGCCATTTATGCAACTTCCATGACTTTGAAGCTGTTACCTATTTCAAATGCTTCTTGAGACCACAAGCCAAGGTTACGCTAGGTAAGGAAAGAAGAAAAAGAGTATCTTTGACACTTGTTACTATTGACTCTTGACAATCAAAAGAGGATAATGCCAATAGTCTTTACAGTTTGAAAATTTGGAGATATATAACTTTTTTCATAAAATGTATACTTGAGAAAAAAAAGTCTCATAAAGGAATAGATTTTTCTCTCATACTTCTTGTCCTTAAAAACCTACAAGTCACAAAGTGTGGAAAAAAATACCCACACATATGCACACACACACACACACACACATACACACATATTCATATACACACACACACACACATACACACATACTCATACACACACACACACATACACACATACTCATACACACACACACATATACACACACACATACACACACACACACA
The DNA here is from genome assembly GCF_045843805.1 of Urocitellus parryii. Taxonomy (NCBI): domain Eukaryota; kingdom Metazoa; phylum Chordata; class Mammalia; order Rodentia; family Sciuridae; genus Urocitellus; species Urocitellus parryii. The sequence continues at coordinate 67,195,131 of NC_135532.1, forward strand.
CACACATATATATGCCAATGTGAAATATTTAAATATGTTTACTGGTTTTTTGACAATTATAGTGTTTATTTTTTACTTATTTTTTGTACCAACAATTCCAAGAGTCAAAGGGAATTTCTAAGAAAATATTTTGCTGCATGAATATTTCCTTTCATTTACAATAGTAAAAAAATCAATGATAGCCTAGGTAATCAAAAAAAAAAAGCTAAATAAATCACAATACATTCATAGTATGGAATGCTACACATCATCAAAAAGATGCTATAAGATATGTAATAATATGGAAAGTCCCTAACATATTTATTTATGCAAAAAAAGTGTTCATTGAGCATGTAGTACAGACACTGTACTAGATTCTGGATTCTCCATGATGACAATGGCAGATGTAGTTCCTGACCTGGAAAATTTAAACGTACAATACAAAAGAAGAAGAAGGAGAAGAAAAGGAAGAAAAAGCAAAAGCAGGCATATATTTGGAAAATTTTGCTTTTCATTATTTTAGAGATACATTGCAAAAGAAAAATCTACGGAAGGCCATTGTTTTTTAGCTAAGCTCTTCTATCAGGCCCCAAAAGAAAAGAATAAACCAAAATGAAATCATTCATGTTAAAATTCCACATAACCAAATTTAAAGGAAGCAGAGGGATCCTCAAACAGACCAGTTTTTCCTGAAAATAGGAGATTCCACTCTACCACAGTCAGTATAATTAGGAATTAATTATGCTTCAACCTTTGTATTTAACCTTTGTAGTAAAACCTCTGCTTTAACCTTTATATTAAAAGATTAACATGAACTAACTGGGCATTAACCAACAAGCTTCTTTGTATTATTCTGTTTCTGTGTCGCCACCTTAGAAAACCCACTGTTCTGCCATTGACCAGTGGAAACTCCCTTTCCATTTTATAGAAATGAGATTGTTCCAATTCATAAATCCAGAATAAAAGCCAATTAAATCTATGGCTAAATCTGTTCTAATCTTGTCTTTTGACAACCTAGATGAACACATTGCTTATTTGATTACAGGACTGCAAACATTGTCATTTTTTCCCCCTTTGGTACATTTGCTAAATAGTGATGCTTTATTTTTATTAAAAGGAAAGCAATTTCAAATATAATTTTCAGCAAAATGTTCTAAGTGTGTACATGGTGTATATCAAGGCCATTAGTATCGCTTGAGAGTGCTGAAACTGAAAATGTAAATAGATGCCAGGATATCCATGACATCTAAGGTGTAATGGGGAGAGAACAAGAAGAGTCCATTTCCCTTCAGCCGGTCACCTCCCACCTACTTCCACTGACGACTTGAAGGCATATCATCCTGGTAAATTCTGTCGCCTACTTTGTAGTTACTATCTTCTTTTTTCTAAAATGCTTTGAATGTGAAGCAAGAACGGTGAGATATTGTGTGGGCATAACTTAAGGTGAAGGGCCTATTCCATCTTTAATTTTAATTAGTTATCTTTTAATGATGAATTCACTTCCTCTCACCCCATAAAACCCTTGGCCACCAAACAGTGTAACTTGAGGTTAGGGTGATGTTCGCTTTACCACCACATGGATTTTATGAAGAACCACTAAAGTACCTTGTTAACTACACCTTCTCATTTATTGTGAGGTCTTTTTTTTTCTCTCTCTCTCTCTCTTTAGTAAATCCAAGGTGAATTCAAATGAATAAAATAGTGAAAAGTAAAGAGCTTGGATGTTTAGCAAAACCTGAGGGAGATTCTATTCATTGTGTGTCATAACACTGAGAAAAATGGAGACGAGATTTTCCCCCCAGTGCTCATTTTGTGTGTTAAATGCTTTAATCATTTTGAGCATAAGGGCTTTCCTTCATTATCACTGCTATGCTAGGAAGGTCTAAGGTTTTGTTTTCTTGTACAATCAATGATAAGAGCATCCTACATTTAGAAAGTGATTTGTATTCAGATGTTTCCAAAGCTCTTTGTGTGCAATTTTTAGGTTGCTCTTGTCTGTTTGTTTATTATAAGCTTCATCTACCTGACAATTTAATGAGGTCAAAGTTTTATGAACTGCTCTGGCTTACTAGATTAGTTTTTTTTTTTCTCTTTTGTTTCTTTTTCTTTTCTTTTTTTTTTTTTTTTTTTTTTTTTTGAGGTGGGTACTAGAGATTGAACTCAGCCCTTTTCATTTTTTATTTTGAGACATGGTCTCACATGCTGCTTAGGGCCTAAGTTGTTAGGCTGGCTTTAACTTGCAATCCTCCTGCCTCAGCCTCCCCACCTGTTGGGATTACAGTCATGAGTCACTGTGCCCAGCTGGATTAGATTTTAAAATATCTGTATGGATTGGAATAAGGCTTGGAGGTTGAGAAAAGTAAGCTTTAGCTACAGTTTAATGTTACAATTTTGTGTTTTTATTCTTTGTGTTCCTAGAATATTTATTTCCCTTCAGTAAAGATTATTGTTGAAAAATTTTTTATTCTTTTTTTTGGGGGGGGGCGCGGTGTACCAGGGATTGAACTCAGAGGCACTTGGCCACTGAGCCGCATCCTCACCCCTATTTTGTATTTTATTTAGAGACAGGGTCTCACTGAGTTGCTTAGTGCCTCACAGTTGCTGAGGCTGGCATGAAACTCGTGATCCTCCTGTCAGTCTCCTGAGCTGCTGGGAGGACTGGCATGTGCCACTGCATCTGGTATTGTTCTTTATTTATTTGCTTAAATCTGTTCTAACTACCGCATTGTAGTTTAAACAACTTTTAAGGCATATTGAGATTAGTTTGAATTTTGTGAACGTGGGCAAGCTGTTTAATCTGGATCTAGTTTTCTCGTGGCTAAGAGAGGAAACCAATACAGACTTCTCAGAGTTGCTCTCTGGAACAAATGAGCTGATGCACGGGAAGTGCCTGATGCTTAATAAATGGTAGCTGCTGGCAGCATCACCATTGTTTAGTGTGCAATCATGCTAGAAATATCCAGGACAATGGCAGACCATATAGATCCGTTCTCCCTGATCACATTTGTCTATCTCTGAATTTGACTTAAAAAGCTTTTATAAAAACTTAAAAAAAAAAACTTAAACACTACAGTCCCAAAGTAGAAAATGTATACTTAGTTATCCAAGTGTATGCTTGCTCTGAAGACAATCAGTTATGGGGTAACATATGATTCTTGGTGATATTTCTTATGAGGCTACATACAAAATGCTGGAGATAAATCAACTTAAAAGAAGAAAGATATATTTGGACTCATTGCTTCAGAGACTTTAGTCCATGGTCACTCAGCCCTGTTGCTTTGGATCTTTGAGAGGCAGAACATCATGGTGGGTAGCATATGGCTGAGAAAAGCTGTTCACCTCATGATGGTCAAGAAGCAGAGAGAGAGGAAGGGGCCAGGGACTCGATATGGCCTTTAATGACATCACCCAAATGAACGTCTTGCTGCAGCTAGACACTGTCCCACCTTCTAAAATTTTTGTCACTTCCCTATAGTTCAATCAGCTGGTGACCAACCCTTTAACACATGAGTCTTTGTGGGATGGGGGCATTCTAGATCCAAGCCATAACACCAACTAATGCTAGGCAAGCATGTACAGCTGTCATGAAACAACTTACCTCCCGTGACTCCCAGAATGCCCAGGGATGCAGTTAGCTAAGAGGAAAGAGAATATTCTGAGATTTTGTGCAGTGATGAACATAAGTTCCTATTGAAACAAGAAAAAAAAAGTTACTAAAAATTAAAATAAATTATAAAATAATTTTTGAATTTAATAAAATAAAAGTAAAGTGAGTGTGGAAAGCCTCAGAAATCCAGGTGTGCAAGTTCTTTCCCAAATACAGACTCAAATACTAATAAAACAAACAACATAATTGCTGCCAACTTAATATCAACTGCACATTAGGCATGTTTTTTTTTTGTACTCAGTTCTTTACCTACATTATCCTAGTTGACCTTAATCATCAATGTGAATTAGGGACTATTATTATATCCACGTTACAGATGGGAAAACAAATATGAAAGGTGAGATAAATACTAGACACAGGACAAGATATTGTAGGAGTTGAGGTTTGAAACAAGGCACTCTTCTTTCAGAGCCCCTCTCTTGTCCATGTGATGTCAGGATGGAAGCAATATATTAGGGAAGATGTATTTTACTCAAAAAGTTCCCCAGATACCAGATGCAGAGCAGCTCTACAAACCTCATATTCTTTCCATCCTATCCATGAGGATGAGGGTCCTAATGTAAAATTTTGTCAGGAAAGACAGTAGAATGAATCCGACATAACTTTCCCATGTTCATATATGAATACGCAACCAGTATAACTCCCCATCATGTACAACCACAAGAATGGGAAGTTATACCTCATGTATGAATAATACATCAAAATACACTCTGCTATTATGTATATCTAAAAAGACTTCAAAAATATATCCATTAACTGAAAGAAGAAAAAAAAAAGTTGTCAAGGACCAACTTAGGACCAATAATCAGGAGCACCCTGGGAAAAAGGAACTCAGTATTTATTACTTAATTGGGTATTCTGTGAAGTACTTCATTTGCTTTTATGAACTTTATTTCTCATAACAAACCTACAAAATAGACATTATTATTTTGCCATTGATATTATTATGCCCACTGGAAGAGACCAAGATTTATAGTGATTAAGCAACTTGCCCAAGGTCATATCATCAATGAGTGACAGGATGGAGATGACTTTCAAATCCAGTCCATCTCATGTCAGAGTTTATGCTTCAGAATAACACATCCTGTGAAAACTCAAATATCGGAGATGCTTAAGTTCTAGACTTTTCTGGCATAGGGTCAGTTCCAACAAGAAAAAGCACTTTACTCTGGGCCAGGCACTAAAAGCACTTGAGATGCACATGCACCACACACACACACACACACACACACACACACACACACACACAAACACACACACACACACACACACACCTTAACATCTCAGCTTATTTAATCCCTGCAACTATCTTTATTAGGAGGATACTGTTATTATCTCTGTCTTCAGATAAAAAGACTGATTAATGAATGAGAAATGGAGGAAGGGAAGGAAGGGGGATGGGAAGGGAAGGGGTAAGAGGAGAAAGGAAGACGAAGGAAGAAGATTTTGCAACATGGAAGCTATCCTGTGGATATATTCCTTCCGTGACCCTGCTCATCTGTGAGACTTGAAAATGTACCACTAAACAGTCCCCACTGTTTCAGTTTTTCCTGGTACAGAGACAAATAATGATTTTGTATGATTCATCGTTTATATTCCATTTGAATCATTAGTCACTGTTCTGATTTAAAATGTCACCAAAGCTCAATGCCTTCTCTGGGCATGTAGGCACAGCTGTGCCAGTCTCTGTGATTGTTGAGGCTGTTCCTATGACATGCTGCACAATCACTCTGTAGGTAAAATTTCAACAAAGCTGTCTGAATGTCATCTCTAAAAAAGATCAAAGTTGACAGCTATGATGACACAAGGGGCATGATGCTGGAGACAAGCAGACAATTATTAGAGGCAAAAGAGCAGGGACGCCAGGGAGGAGAATCCAGCCAGTTAGATGCTTGGGAGCGAGTCAATAGGACCTGAGAAAAGGGACTAGGCAAGCAGCCTGGGCTTGGAGAGTCCGGGGAGCAGGCTGCGGTTCCCTCCTCAGAGACGCTCTTTAGTCAGATCTGCCAGCCCTAAGAGCCTGGGAGAAACAGGAAGGCAAAGTAGGGAGCTGGCCCCACATGCAGGCAGGAGCTGTGCTTCTGGTTTTGGAATACAAGACCAGGAAAAGCTGTCCTTAAACTCCATTTGATCTCAGTCATTTAATGAGCTAAGCAAGGCTCCTGAAGTTCTCCTAATTGCAAGATTAATCCAGAAGCTAATGCTGGGCTGAATTGCTTACGTGACCCTTCTTTGGATTTAGTGATCTTACTTACATCTACTTGCTTTTCCGTTGATTCTCACAGGCTTTGCAGTTAGTATAGGGTGTCATTTGCCGATGATGATCATGCTTTCCCATTCATCACAACCTCCTGTTCTCATCTGCATTTTGAGGACAGGATAGGCCCACATTCCCTCATCCAAAGACTTTGGGACATGATTTATTTTGGAATTTGGAGTGTTTCCAATTTTCAAAAGATAGTAATATTCTTTCTCCTACTAAGGTATAAGGCAGCACTCTTAACAAACACACTGACATTTCTTCCATACAAACAAAATCAATATTCTAGAAATGAATAAAGGCCACATAATACCTCACATCAGTTTAGATTTTGAAGCCAAATGAGTTACATATATTTTTTAAAAAATTACAAACTTCTGGTTTCACAGCTTTGGGATTCCATAATTGCCCATAAGTGACTGTGGACACAAAGTAAGAAACAGTGGGTATAATGGGCATCTTTCTTGAGAAAAGAGGAAAATGGATGAAACTTGAGGTTTTTATATAGAGAAAAGGGAAATGCTAAAAGAGAATACAGTTATGTAGACCAAAAAAAAAAAAAAAGAAGGAAAGACTAAGACAGTGTTCCCCCCAAAAAAAGTGAAAACACACAGACCCCAAATATGTTGGAAAAATGAGGAGTCCTATCTTTAGCAGTACCCAGGACCAGGGCACCCTGCAGTCTACAGTACTAAAATATTGATCACATCTATCCTATTTCCATATGCACAAAGCTCTACCAGGGGTATTTCATTGTGTTACCCTCTTTCCATCCCTGAATACATCTAGCATATGACCTATGTATACAGCTATTTAATACAATGACTTTTGTGGAATTAATTCCTTGGAATATACAAAAGCTATTGACTAGAGAAAGATGAAAATATTTCCTAGAAGGCAATAACCCTTGACCGTATTTATGCACCATGGCTCCACAATTTCCAAGACAGCATTAGCTGAAGAACAGTCTGAAGGTTCACGACTCAGAAGAGTCTGTCAAAGATGGAACACACCTCAGCCTGACTTCTGAGGACTAGCAAAGGCCTCATCTCATTGATGACAGGACCACTGCAGAAAGGATGTGTCCCCTTTGTGGATAGACCTTCTCAAAACAGCTCCCAGTCCTTTCCATTTTAAATACCATTGAAAATACTTCCTGAGGAACCTGTTCAGCAGCAACCCCTTAACTGCCTCTAGCCCATTACTATAGATTATTCTATCCAGTTCAATGGATACTTACTATCACCCCCTTTCTCCTGCCTTCAGTGTGTAAATCCTCAGTGCTGCTTCTCATCTGCTCCCCAGAAGCATCGTATCTTCATGGGCAACTTCTGGACATACACATCTAGCTGATGACTTCTTCGTCCTTCAGGTCTAAACATGAAAACCAAACTCATCACAGAATCCTAAGCACACTCCTCTTCTTTTATTTTTTTTCCATATTTTTACAGGTGCATCATAGTTGTGCATAATGGTGGGATTCAGTCACATATCTGTACATGCACATAATGCATTTTGGCCAATATCATTCCCCAGAAATTCTCCTTTCCCTGACTCCCTCCTCCCCAGCATGCTCTTTCCTCTTTCCTCTTCAATTTTCATGAGATATCTCCCCACCTTTCTTTACTTTTTACCTCTCTAGCTTCCACTCCTTGCCTTGACTTTTAAAGGTTTATAAGCCTCATAACCTTCCCCAACATCAGAGATAAGCAAAAATATTATCATACCTCCAAAGAATAGCAGGTTCTCAATGCCTCTCTTCACTTCCATCCATGTTCTTCCCGTTCCTCACCCATACTCTTACAATAGTTTCTGCACAGGTCTCCTTTCCTCCAGTGCACCCATCACATCAGCAATCTCAGTCAGTCAGGAGTTGCGTTTATCTGAGTAAGAGATCTCTGAAAAACAGTGGCTTTAGAAGGGATCTAATTGGAATGGGTTGTACTTCATGTGTGTGTAATGTGTCAGATATATTCTATTCTCATGTATATCTATTTTTTTTTAAAGAGAGAGTGAGAGAGGAGAGAGAGGAGAGAGAGAATTTTTTTTAATATTTATTTTTTTTTTAGTTATTGGCGGACACAACATCTTCGTTGGTATGTGGTGCTGGGGATCGAACCCTGGCCGCACGCATGCCAGGCGAGCGCGCTACCGCTTGAGCCACATCCCCAGCCCTCTCATGTATATCTAAAAACAAGAAATGTAAAAAGAAAAGAAAACAGTGGCTTAAAAGATTTGGATCAATTTTCTCTCCTTTTTTTCTCTCTGGCCAGGTTCCTTCTGACTTAGGACTCTACCATATTTAGACCATGGCTCTTCTCAAACTTTAAAGGCAGCTGTTGGAATTGAAACCATCACTGTCTTTTCCAGGAAGGAAAATAAATATCTGGGGAAAATGAACAGAGTCTGCTCCTTCTTAAAGTGTTTCCCTACAGGCCCCCAAAGTAATTTCTATTTAGAATATATTCTTTCAGACACAAGAGAGACTATACAGTTTTTTTTTTTTTTTAAGCTGGCATGTGCTGTTCTCCTAAATACTGAGTTTGAAGTTATAAGGCAAGAAGGTTAAAGAGGCAATATTGAACCGCCAGTCTCGTATTCCTGAAATAAATCTGCAATGAAAGGAAAAATGAATTTAGCTGCATAGCTACGAAGTTTGTAGCAAAATGTTCAAATCTTTTCATGATCTGACTCCAGCCAGGATTAACAGCCCCTTCTTGTACTAGTCCTCAAAGTAGTAGCTCTCAGATATTAACGTGCACATGAGTCACCTGGGAATCTTGTTAAAATGCAGAGTGCTTCAGTAGGTCTGGGTGAGACCTGAGGTTCTGCATTTCTAACAAGCTCCCAGCTGATGCTGGGGCTACAGGACAGTAGCAGTGTCCTGGAGCAGTGGTTCTCAACTAGAGGCTGTTAGCTGCCAGGAGGCATCTGGCACTATCTGGAGAAATTTTTGTTTGTCACAACATGGAAGGTGAGGTCAGGGAAGGCAAGGTGGTATTGGCATCTAGTGTGTAGAGACCACTGATGCTGTTATATATCCTACCATACACAGAAAGCCCTACATCAGAGATTGATGGTTGATCTGATCCAAGATATCAACACTCCTTAGGTTCAGGAATCCTGTTCAAGATATCATATGTTCCAGAAAGATGGGTTATGTTATTCTAATAGGCCCTGCATTTTCCCATCTTTACTCACCATGTTACAACTAGTTTTTGCCTTCCCTAGAGTCAGCTCTATCAATTTCTTAGTCACGGATCAAGGCTATAATGATGAACCTCCTACTCTTCAAACGCACCACAGCTGCCCTTCTCACAGTTGTGTGCCTCCACGAAATTCTTATATGTGCTTGTATGTCACATATTCCTGCCTCAATTTATATTCCACAATAGATTATTAATTGATCAAGCTGGATACTACTCCTTTATTACCTTGGTCATCTCCACAATAGCTAGTGGAGTGCTTTACAAATCATTGAATAGGCTCTCGTTTGCATTTTCTAGTATATATAGATGCCTAAAATAATTATTTTAAACATTTAAATATGTCAGTTTATATGCAAAATAATATATACTAAATACATATTAAGATTTTAAAAAGTTGTCCTCTTAGCGTTATCTCAACCTTGGCTCTGTCTTCCCTAATCTCTTTCTTACACCAAACACCAAGGCAGATTTGAATACGTTCCAGTCCTCATAAAACCTGTTATTTCCATAGGCAGGTTTTAAATGCTGGGGGGCGGTGGGGAAAGAAAGCATAAACCCTCATTTAGAGCCACTGTCTGTCATTAAGTTTTCCCTGATTTGTTCGGAGCCAGGGTTCATGGACCAGCGCCTATTTACCTGGTTGGCTGAGATTAAAATGAGCAATAGATCCTCTGGGTCATCAGGACAGCTCCTAATGCATTTTTCATTAAGTTGAACTCCCACTTGGGTCCTCTTTCTGAGGTTCAGACAGAGGTAAGAGAGGTATGTGCTTCCTTGTTTACTAGCATTTAAACAGGGTTGCTCTTTTCTCACAAACCATAACAATTTTGTGCTTAAGATGATTTCTGGGAAGGTAGAAACATTGTGTTTATTCGGCCATCTGTTAAGAGAATACTGATTCATTAGAACAGACTTCCAACTGTTTCACATTTCAGAACTCTAATAAAATATCTTAGGCAAAGGTCAGATGAATAACCTACTTTTCATAAAAAATACCCACATGTATTACAAACATGCATGCATGCTCATTACCCATTCACACACATATACACATTCATGCATGTACTCATATATGCACACCCCTATGCCCACGAGTATACACATGCTTGTACACATATACATACACGTTCATAGCCCCCACACATGCACACACAACAAACACCTATATATAAATACATTCACACATACACATAACAATCATACCAATATTTGTACATACATCTATACTCACCCAAGGCCCCCACACATATACTCATACACATATGTACACCTATAATGGGTTGAAAAGTATCCTTCCAGAGATCCATGAAATCTCTTACCTTATTTGAAAAAAGGTTCTTTGCTAACGTTATTAATGACCTTGTGATGGGGAGATCATCCTGGATTATACAGATGGGCCTGAATAGCATTACAAGTGTTTTATGGTATAAAGGAGTAGCAAAGAGAGATTCTCACCGAGAAAAGGGAAATGCCTTGTAAATACAGAGGCAGAGAGTGGAGTGATGCGGCTATAATTCAAGGATTGGCAGCTGGAAGCTGGAAGAAGCAAGGTTCAGAGGCTCCCCTCCAGCCTCTGCAGGAAGCTCAGCACCACCCCACCTTCCTTTCGGCATAGAGATACTGACATCAGCCTTCCAGCCCCTACAACAGTGAGAGAGCAATTGCTGTTGCTTTAGGCCACCAAATTTATGGTTGTTTTTTTCACAGCAGCCCCAGAAAAGTCACACAACACCCATCAACAGGCATATATATGTGCATACACTCAAGTATTAGCACACATCCACACATCCACACAACCATGAACACACATATACATCCATATACTCATGTGGTTTTATATGCATGCCTTAACAACTCCAGTTGGTTATCTACAAAACACCTTCAGCGAAACTGAAAACTTGAATCATTTCCTTTTCAAATGAATATACAAGAAAATAGGTTTTCAAAATTAATAACAATTTTGAAAGGCGATCAAGCGAATTTTCATTTGGTCTAATACACAAAAAATAATACCCAACATTGGATGAAAGTCTATGATGTGCAAAGCCACTCTACTCATTGTTTTGTAAGTACAATTATGATAATTATATGCACACAAGAAATGGAGCTGCAGTGGTCACTGAGTGACAGAGCTGCCGTACAAATTCAAGCAGTAGAACTCAAAGTCTACATTTTAACCAAAAAAAAAAAAAAATAGTATCTTTTAAGGTCTTTTCTTTAGCTTCTGAGCAGCAAAGGAAACCATCCACAGAGCGAAGAGACTGCCTAGGGAATGGAAGAAAATCTTTTTTCAGCTATTCATCTGACAGAGGATTAATATTCAGAAAAATAAAGAACTCAAAAAATTTAATGACAACAACAAAAAATAATTCAATTAATAAATAGATAAAAGAACTGGACAGGCACTTCTCAAACAAAGCACAAATGGCTAATAAATGTGTTTTAAAAAATGTTCAACATCAGGAAAATGCAAATTGAAATGATATTGAGATACCACCTCACTCCAGTCAGAATGATTAGCAAAAAAATAAATAAATAAATAAATATGAAATGCTGGCTGAGGGTGTAGGGAAAGGGAACCTTATACACTGTTGGTAGGAATGTAAATTAATACAGACATTGTGGAAAATAGTATGGAGGTTCCTCAAAAAGCTGCAATAGAACTACCATATGATCCAGCCATATCACTCCTGGTACATATCAAAAGGAATCAAAGTCAGCCTACAATAGACACCTGAATACCCAGGTTTATTGGTCTATTGTGAACAGCTAAGTTATGAAATCTTCCTAGATGCTCACAGATGAATGGATACATAAAATGTGTTAAATATACACAATGGTGTATAATTCAGGCATAAAGAAGCCATGTCATTTGCAGGAAAATGAATGGAACTGGAGATCATTATGTTAAGTGAAATAAGTCAGACTCAGAAAGACAAGTTTCACATCCTTCTCTCATATGTGGAATCTAGGAAGAAATGTATGATTTGCAAGTAAAAGGAGGATAGTTAGGGTAATGGAGGGGGAGTGGGGAGAGGGAAGTGGGGAGTGTGGATACTATACATGTCCATTATATGCATGTATGAAATTGTCAGGATGAAGCCCATTATTTTGTACAATTAATATGTACTAATAATTATGATTTTTAAAACCTATATATTAAGTCATACATTTCATCAGTGCTACTTTCCATTTTATTTCTAGTCACAGCATACGTTTTAGTCAGCTTCTTTGTTGCTGTGACCAAAAGACCTGACAAGAAAAATTAGAGGAGGAAAAGTTCATTTGGATCATGATTTCAGAGGTCTCAGTCCATAGACAGCTGACTCCATTTCTCTGGGTCTAAGGTGAGTTAGAAGATCATGGAAAAAGAATATGGTGGAGAAAAGCAGCTCAGGACATGGCCACAAGGAAGCAGACAGAGTTCTCCACTCACCTGGAAAATAACATTCAATTCAAAGTCACTCCCTAGTGACCTATTGCTTCCATCTACACCCTACCTGCCTACAGCTGCTGTCCAGTTAATTTATTTCAGTGGATTAATCCAGTGATCAGGTTAAGGTTCTCTATAACTCAATCATTTTACTTCTGAAAATTCCTGCATTATCTCTCAGATGAACTTCTGAGGGATACCTCATATCTAAACCATAACAGCATCTGTGCACATGATATAATCTGGGTTAATTTGGTCATCTTTATCTGAAACCAGAATTCCATCTGGTAACAACCTTTTCTTTCCTTTGCTGACCCCCATCTACCTTACACAGCATGAGATCATCCACGATTGGGGCACAACATGACCACATGCACTGTGCACACAAGGCACCAGCCCACACCAACATCATCTTTACTGAGCTTTCCAGGTAACACATAGTCTTAGAGCTCTTTCTATGACTATGACTTTGGAAAAACCATTATTATCAATTATGTTCCCTATATATGGGTCACATATTCTGAAGCACAAATTAAAAAGCATGCATGATGAAAGTATGTTTAATTTGATACAAAATAATTCTATTTGGATCTTCTCCAAAATAAGATTATTATACCTGCATCTCACCACACAGAGCAGGCATGAATCGCAAACTATTCTTATGTCAGATATTCCAATTATAGCAAAACCCACTTCACCAGAGGCATTGGGGAAATGCAGCATATTTTTATACAAGACTGGCTATTCTAAGATAATAATTAAAATGCATCTTTGTTTATGTAAGACCTTACATAGGAAATTCCTTCTTTTGGGTTACTCTGAACAATCACTTTATTTTTTCTATTTCTAGTCTAGATCTTAAAGTCAACAAATCATCACTTTTCAACCATCAATCCTGGCTAATATTCCACCCCAATATTTTTGCAATTATTTCTCCAGATCCCCTCAGTCACCTTATCTCAGGTGGAACTGTTTATCTCCTTTCCTAGGTAACTCTGTGTATTAGTCAGGATTCTCTAGAGGAACAGAACAATAGGATACATATATACATATATATACATATATATACATATATATATACATGTACATACACACACACATATATGTATATTTATCATATAGGCTATATATATAACATAGGATATATATATATATATAATACAGATATATATATAACATACAGGAAATAGGTGTCATATATACAGATATATACTATATGTCGTGTTTGTGTTTGTGTTTGTGTGTGTGTGTGTGTGTGTGTGTGGAATTTATTTGATTGGCTCACACAACCAAAATCTGGATAGTCCCACAATAGCTGTCAGCATGCTGGAGAACTGGAGGAACCAGTAGCTGCACAGTCCAAGATGCTGAATCCTCAGAACAAGAGGGATCAATGATGCTACCCCAATCCAGGACTGAAAGTCTGGAAACTCCCTAGAGAATCACTGGGCAAAGTCCACTTTTGAAGAGTGAAGGAGCTGGAGTCTGATGATTGCAGCAGCTATCAAGAACCCATTCTGGGAGAGCTTGCATCTGTTGCTGCTTCCTTGTTCTTCCAACTTTTATTCCATCCAAGCCTCCAATCCATTGAACAATGCTGGCTTAGGGAAGGTCTCCACTTCAGTTTGCTATCCCACATGCCAATCAATTGTTGTCATACTCAGACGTCCCTTAATCTTAGGCATCTCTGAATCCAAAGCATATCTTAATCCAATCAAATTGACAATTCAGATTAGACATTATACCTTGTGAACAGTTAGGCTGCCCTGGCCCCCCAGTGTCTGTCCTCCATTCTGGATAGGCACATAGGAAGTTGATTATTTAAAGAGACAACCTTTGACATTCAACAAAACACTTGGGCCCTGCTTTTACCAACTGTTATTCTAAAACCTATTCCTTCCTGAGAGTGAAGCAGGTGGTATCGCTATACCAGACCTAAAACTGTACTACAGAGCAATAGTAACAAAAACAGCATGGTATTGGCACTAAAACACGCCGGTAGACCAATGGTACAGAATAGAGGACACAGAGACTAACCCACAAATTATTTTATATTAGACAAAGGTACCAAAAACATGCACTAGAGAAAAGATAGTATCTTCAACAAATGGTGCTGGGAAAACTGGAAATCCATATGCAACAAAATGAAATTAAACCCTATCTCTCATCATGCATAAAACTTAACTCAAAATGGATCAAGGACCTAGGAATTAAACCAGAGACTCTGCGTCTGTTAGAAGAAAAAGTAGGCCCTAATCTTCATCATGTGGGATTAGGCCCCAACTTTCTTAATAAGACTCCTGTAGTGCAAGAATTAAAACCAAGAATCAATAAATGGGATGAATTCAAACTAAAAAGTTTCTTCTCAGCAAAAGAAACAATCTGTGAGGTAAACAGAGAGCCTACATCCTGGGAGCAAATTTTTACCCCTCACACATCAGATAGAGCACTAATCTCTAGGGTATATGAAGAACTCAAAAAGCTGAACACCAAAAAAAACAAATAACCCACTCAACAAATGGGCTAAGGACCTGAATAGACACTTCTCAGAAGAGGATATACAATCAATCAACAAATATATGAAAAAATGTTCCTCATTTCTAGCAATCAGAGAAATGCAAATCAAAACTACTCTAAGATATCATCTGCCTCCAGTCAGAATGGCAGCTATTATGAAGAAAACAAGTGTTGGTGAGGATGTGGGGGAAAAGGTACACTCAGACATTGCTGGTGAAACTGCAAACTGGTGGAGCCAAAATGGAAAGCAGTATGGAGATTCCTTGGAAATCTGGGAATGGAACCACCATTTGACCCAGCTATTCCTCTTCTCGAACTATACCCAAAGGATTTAAAAACAGCGTACTACAGGGACACAGACACGTCAATATTTATAGCAGCACAATTCACAATAGGTAAACTGTGGAACCAACCTAGATGTCCTTCAGTGGATGAATGAATAAAAAAAATGTGGCATATATACACAATGGAATTTTACTCAGCAACAAAAGAGAACAAAATCATGGCATATGCAGGTAAATAGATGGCGCTGGAGAAATTAATGCTAAGTGAAGTTAGCCAATACCAAAAAAAACTAATGCCTAATGTTTTCCCTGATATAAGAAGGTTGACTCATAATGGGGTAGGGAGGGGGAGCATGGGAGGAATAGATGAATTCTAGATAGGGAAAAGGGGTGGGAGGGAAAAGAAGAGGGCAGCAGATTAGCAAGGATGGTGAAATGTGATGGACATCATTATCCAAAGTACATGTATGAAGACTTGAATTGGGTGTCAGCATACAAACAGAGATACAAAAATTGTGGTCTATATAAGTATAAAGAATTGTAATAAAAAAAAGCACATGTATAAAGGTATAAACATACTTTATATACAGAGATATGAAAAATTGTGCCCTATATGTGTAATAAGAATTGTGATGCTTTCCCACTGCTGTTGTGTAGTTAAAAAATATAAAAAATAAACAACAACAAAAAAAAACCTGTTCCTTTCTGAGCGTGTGATATCACCCTCACCATGAAGACACCCACTTCAAGAGTGCCTCTTTATAACACACACAGGGGAAAAGGGGGCACAAATCTCTTCTTTTTCCAACTTCCTTGACAACAAAAGATGGGGCCAGTGTGGGCCAGGAGGTTTGGGACAGTCCACAAGGCTTCAGAGCAGTGACAGTAGCAGAGACGATAGAAGGTTTGTTTTAATTCTTAAAAGTCAGGAGGCTGAGGCAGGAGGATGGCAAGTTCAAAGCCAGCCTCAGAAAAAGTGAGACTCTAAGTACCTCAGTGAGACCCTGTCTCTAAATAAAATACAAAATAGGGCTGAGGATGTGGGGGCTCAGTAGTCAAGTGCCCCTGAGTTCAATCCCTGGTAACCCCCCCCAAAAAAAAAAAACAGGAAAAAAATACACAGATAAGCAAGGTATCTGCCCTCAAGCATCCTCCTGGGTGTCCTTGCCTTAGCTTCTCTTATTTGTTCTGAGAAGGACAGTCAAGTACAGGGGACAAGAAGGACAAGAAGACAATAGCCAGCAAGTGAAAATATCATAGACAGTGGACCTTAGAGAGAAAATATATATATATATATATATATATATATATATAATTGCTGCTTCTCACAGAAGGAAATTGGACTGAAAGTGCCAGTTCTCTAAGAGATAAGCAATGGAGCCTCCCCTATCTCAGAATCTTTGAAAGCTCCCAATGTACGCCAGGGTGAGGCAATGTCTATAAGATTAAATGAGGAATAAATGATAGAGGAGGGGGTTACTAAATCCTGGGAAGAAAGGAGGGGTGGTGCCCATCTTCATGGGGTCACAATATTATCCAAGTGTCAATCACTTCCTGACACAAAGAGCAGGGAAATCTTGATATCCTACTGCATATCCCCACATATGCTTTCAGACAGTTTTTCCCTTTTTCTAAAATGAGTTACACCACCTGGACGAAATCTTCAGGTACTGCTGTCACACTGTCTGCTATACCTAAGGGCTTAAAACGGAGCCCTTCGCTCCCCATGTTTTCTCCTCCTCCTGGTTTAAAATAGTTACAGTGCTGAGCTGCAGGTGTTTGCTCTTGTGACATTTTAAAATCTCTGAATATTTCTTGAATTCGAAGGGAGAAAGTTCCCACACAATGTTTACCTAGTCTTTTAAATGAGAATTGGAAAAGTGTTATAATAATTTGAAGTTAGAGCCTGAGAAAAAGGGCCTTCCTTTGTTTTATTTCTCTCCTCCCTTCCTCCTTGTCTCATTCCTCCCTTCCCTCTCCTTTCTTCCCTCTTCCTACCTTCTAATCTTCCTTCCTTATTAATAGATTAGCTGAAGGACAATTTGTAGCTTGGAATTGCTTCATCTATTCAGGGGAACTCACCAGCATGGGCCCTCTGGGAATACAAATGAAAAGTCAAATCCTCACCTTTTGTGCTTGAGAAAATCAACACGGAGGTTGCAGCGGGAGATACTAAAGGTGAACCATTTTGTCTTTTGCCAAGCTGCACTAGGAAAATAAATAAATAAATAAATAAATAAGGTTTTCCCTAAATGTGGATGTAGACTGTCAAACTATTGGGAGTTGTAACATGCTGAATAACTGAAATTATGGGAAATGGACCATTGGCCATTAGGATTATCTCTGCAGGGTTACTATGGTGAGCCTTAGCTATGGTGACTGGCAAGAGGAGGCTGTGCTCAGCTTGGAGATAAGAGAGGCTCTGAGCTTGAAGAAGCAAGCTATCTCAAATAGTCCAGGGTGAACTGGAGGGCTGCATATTATCTGACTCATTTGAGATAAATAACAGGCAGGCACATGGACCAAGTAGCAGGCAGGTAGTTTACAGAGTATCTCTCAGCAATGCTTAATTCTAGTACCCTCTTTAGTGAACAAATTTTTTTCTCAATTTTTTTGTTATTTATTAATAAAATATGACAGATATAGATGCATAGATGACAGATGGATGCTGGGCAAACACGTTTAACAACATTTTTATCTCATATTATGTATTGCTAGGAGTCTTCCTGGTACATGATTTCCTTGTCACCCTCATTGTGGTTTTGATGAACAAGTGTTTGACTTTAATAAAGTCCAATTAGTCCATTTTTTTGTGATTAGAATCTTTTGATACACTGTTTAAGAAATAATTTTCACCCTAAATTCAAGAAGATATTCTTCTATGTCTTATCCAAATCTTTGTTGTTTTATCTTTCACATGTAGGCGTCTAAACAACTCATATTACTTTTTGCATATGGTGTGAGATAGGGATCAACATTATTTTTTTTTATAATTTGGTTATCCAATTGACCAACTAGCATTTGTTGAAAAGACCTTCCTCCCACAACTTGCAGTAATTCCTTTGTCATAAATCCAATAACAATAGAAGTTTCTGGAATCATTGTTTTGTTCTATTAAAACACCGAACACTCTCTTCATTTTTGTGTCTTTGTAATAAATTAACCTTGATATTTGCTTGAGTAAGTTATTCAGTTTATACCTCAAGATGCCCCATTCTATTATAAGTTCTTGAATGTTCACATGTATTTTTTAATTAATCTGTCTATAACACACACACACACACACACACACACACACAATCCTGCTGAGATTCGTACTAGGATTGCATTGAACCTGTTTATCAATTTAGGGAGACTTAATATCTTAATGACTGAGTCTTCCAGATGTGCAGTTCAATTTTGGCACATCACTTTAATTCCCCATTACAATGTAGTTTGTAGAACAGAGGTCTTATACTTACTTCATTAGCTTTATTTCCTAAGTGCTAGAGATTCTTTATATTATTCATTTCAAACTAGTTGTTTGGTTGTTACTAGTTTATGGAAACATAATGATTTTTATATGTTGATGTTCACCCAGCAATCTTGCTAACTTTGCTTAATAGCTCTAGGAATTTATCTATTTTACTTACATATTATTGCAGCAATGTCATTTTCCAACCGGAACGATGTTGCTCTTTCTTCCCAGTTTTCGTATCATTTATTATTCTTTGTTCCCCTCTTGCACTAGCGAGGGTCTCCTGTACATTGTTGAATTATTGGCAGTGGGCCTCCTTGTCTGGCTCCTGCCCACAGAGGTAAAACAATCAGCATTTTATTAAGTATTGACTTACTGTGGCTTTGTAATAAATTAACTGTATCAATTTCAGGGTGTTTCTTTATATTTCTAGATTGATAAGCATTTTTTTAAATCATAATGTTAAATTTTATCAAATGCTCTTTCTGAATAAATTGAGAAAGTCAGTTTGTTTTCATTTTGTGCTATTGATAATAAAAATAAACGTATCAAAATCAAAATTTGAGTATCTCAAAGTAGGTGTATAGCTTTATGGTTAAAATCCAACATAAGAAAAGTCAAAAACCTTAGGTCCCAATATTCTGCCTGAAGAAGCTTAGATAAAGAAGAGCAAAGTGAAGCCAAGGTAACAACAGAGGGAGAAAGAACAGGAAACAATAAAATAGAAATGATAGGGAATATAAACAAATTCAGAAGCTGATTCTGTGAAAAATTCAACTACAATATTGTTTTAAAAAGCTCTAGTTACTCTGTCCCCAACAAGACAGAATACAAGTCACCAGTATGAGGAATCAAGGAGGAGTTATCATTAGAGATTCTTACAATCATTAAAAAGATAATAAGAGGATACCAAGAAAAACGTGTAATTACACAAACCAACCTGACAATTTCAAAGATCAAATAAATAAATAAACGAAATCCTTGAAAAAATATAACAAACAAATTAGCACAAGATAAAACAAAATTTCATTTTGTTATGAACTTATAAATTCCTCAGAATTATGAATTGTTGTATTTTTTATATGAATTAATTTTTGTATGTTGTGTTTTCATGACCACCCAGATCAAATTACATTCTAATTCACAATATGATTTCTTCTTTTACCCATCATCAATCTCTAAATATTTAGGGATTTTTTTAATCATGTTTACATAATTGGTTTCTAGTTTAAGTCCCCTATATTTAGAGAATAGTCCCCGTATTAGTTCATTCCTTGAAAACTGTTGTCTTAATTTGTTGTTCAGTATAGATTTTATTTTTGTACATGGTCCACTGGCATTTGAAAACATGTGCATTCTGAATTTTTTGAGTCTAGCATTCTGCATATTTTAATTTAGTAAAATATCTTAGCTGTAACTGCAAAATCTTCCATATCCTTAGTGATTTTTTTTGTCTGCTTCTTTTGTCCACAACAAAGACAAAAGTATGTTAAATCTCCATCTCTCGTTGTAAATGTGTGTATTTATCCTGATTGTTTTTTAAATTTTTGCTTTATAGGTATGTACCTACTTAGGTACATAAAAATTTATGTATTTGTGTATTACTAGGTACATAGGATTTTTACATCTTCTATTGAGATTGACATTAAGGATTATGAAATCAAACCTCAAAGATTATATTATTATATTATATTATTAAGATTATAAGTCAGTCTTATATTAACACAGATATATTTTTTGAGATATATGTATTATTGTATTTTTTTCCATCCTTTACTTTCAACCTACCCTTCTGATAATCATTTTCCACGTACTTCTCCTAAGTACATACATATGGTCCTTATTTATTTGATTTTTTTGTTGTTGTTGTTCAGGTTAAAAATCTTCTACAGGGATGCTTAGTCTGTTCACATTTAGCACAAGTAGGGTAATTGTTGGTTGATGCTTACAACTTTGCTGTTTTCTTTATCCATTTGCTCTTTGCCCCTCTATTTTTCATTTCTTCCATTCTTTCTGATGACTTGAGTACTGTTTCTTATTCTCCTTCACTTACCTTAATTATGTATTCTTGTGTTATTATTTAGTAGTTATCCTGGAGCTTATGATGCTGTCTTTCACTTACTGCATTTTACCTTACCCAAGCAGTTTTAGGACTTCCCAAACAATACAAGAAACTTGTAAGTATTCAATTCCATTTTCAGCTTCTTACCCATTTTTTTAATGCTAAGATATTTTTGTTTAATTAAAATACATTTAAGGTAGTCAACATGTTTATAAGTTTTTTTTTTGTTTAGTTTTATTGATTTTATTTTTTAAAAATACATGACAGCGGAATGCATGACAGTTCTTATTACACATATAGAGTACAATTTTTCATATCTTTGTATATACAGTATGTTCACGCCAATTCATGCCTTTATACATGTACCTTGGGTTTTTTCTTTTGCATTACAATTCTTATTACACATATATACCATATATCTGTATATGTATCTCTGTTTATATATAAAGTATGTTGACCCAATTTGAGTCTTCATACATCTTCTTTTTGGATAATGATGTCCATCACATTCCACCATCCTTGCTAATCCCCTGCCCTCTCCCTTTCCCTCCCACCCCTCTTCCCTATCTAGAATTCATCTATTCCTCCCATGCTCCCCCTCCCTACCCCACCATGAGTCATCTTCATATATTTTACTGCTAACATAAGATATAAACAGCATAAGACATTATTATTGATGTTGTTTTAAAGAGTCAATACAATATTATCTTTACCCATACATGTATCTTTCCATTGCACTTTATTGTTTTATTGTTTTATATCTTTATTTCTTCCTGCAATTTCTGTCAAGGATCACTTTTCTTCAGCCTGAAGAACTTCTGCTAATGTTTTTTGCACTCAGTGTGCTGGTATCAAACTGTCTAGTATTTTCTTCAACTGAAAAGTTTTTATATAGCCTTCAGTTTGAAGGCTATTTTCTTAAAATGTCTAATTACAGACTTTTAGTTCTGTTCTTTCAGATCTTTAAAGATGATAGTTCTTTATCTTCTGATTTTTAAATTTTGTGTTAAAAAGCTGGCCATTATTGCTACTTTTTAGGATGATGTATTTTTTTTGTCCCTGTGTACTTTTGAGATTTATCTCTGGTCTTTACCAGTCTTTGACTAATTTTGCTTTTATAACAGTTCTTTATATAAATATGTTTAAACCTTTTTATAAAGATTTGTATAATTGTAGTGTTTATAATTCTCTGTTTATAATTCTTTGTTAAGAGGTAAAGCAAAGGAAAATTGTAGACTTCAAACCCAGTTAATACCATTAGCACTTCTCAGCAAGAGAATTCTGAACCAATAGAATAATAATGAGTTTCATCTTTAAAAGACAACCTAAAAATATTGTGATTTTAGGAGAAATAATCTCCTCAAGAAAAATACTAAAGATTATAAATTCTTTTAGTTATCAAGGTTACCATCTAATCCATCTGAATTGGTAACTTCCTAAAATTAGCAATTCTTGGGTTTTTATCAAATATAAGGGTCTCATGATTCACCTATTCTGTATTTGGAAATTTTCTCACTTGATAAAATTTATTTACATCCCCATTTATATCATTTACTCATAGTCCTTTCAAGGTCACCTGTGAACATGCACCAATGAGGAGAAATTTGAGTTACCTGATTAGCGCATTTCAGACTGAAGTCAAATAAGGCAAACTTTTGCCTTTCTTGTTTCAGCTCTTATATTAAAATCAAGTATCCTTTTTATAGTCTTCTTACTGCTTGGTTGTCTACATTTTTGTACAATTTGTTAGTTATTTTGATGTTTTAAAAGGCCCTTATGTATCATGTTTAAGTGTGGACTATATCCCTAGGCACAGAAAGGCCATCATGTGTCTCACGGAGAAAATACATTTATTAGAGAAGCTTCATTCATACATAAATTATAGTGCTGCTGGCTGTGAATTCAGTGTTGGTGCATCAACAAATATGGATTAAATAAGTCATATTTAAACAGAAACATACATAAAACAATCCTCTATATTAGTTTACAAAAATGTTGTACCCAAAGCTCACAGGAACCTAGCCCTGTAGTTCCCCTAAGAGCAAAAATGGCATCTGTATAGAACATGACTTTTATGAATAATGAGAGTCAGCTATAAATGGACAAGTAATAAAACTGAACACCAAAATACATGGGTATTTTCAAATTTTCTAGCTATAAACTGGTGATTGCATTAAGTCCAATGTAAATTTGATTTTCAAAAAATAGCTTGACCAATTTTTAAAAATTTTTTTTAATTGTTGATAGGCTTTTATTTTATTTACTTATTTATATGCGGTACTTAGAATCGAATCCATCGCCTCACACATGCTAGGGATGCACTGTACTGCTGAGCTACAACTCCAGTCCCGCCAAATAGTTTAACTTTTAAGGATATACTCTGCAAAAATAAACAACTGGATGAATTTTCTAATAAAAACAAGTTAATTCCACCTTTGACTCATTTTGATAGAATAGGAACATTACCTTTTTACACACTTCTCAGCTGAAACATATTTACTCTTGAAATGGCAGCAGCCATCCATACTTACTCCTCCTATCTCCCAAGGTATAAACATTTGTGATGACAGGCCATGGATTTGAGGTTACTTTCTGTGCAGTCACACTAAGTGGCATTTATTCTTCATTGTCCTCACTCTACTGAGGAATCAGAGTGAAGATGGTCGTACTAGACTCAGGAAGCCAGAGTTCAGTGCTGGAACACAACTCCACCACTTACCAGCTATGGGGACATGTAGACTGTCCCTGAGGTTCTTCAACTCCGTCACTTATCCACTGTGGGGACATGGTCTCTGTCCCTGAGGTTCCTCATTGACAAATAATGATGGAAATAATACTACCTCAAAGAGTTGAGAACAGGGTTAAATTAGTTGACATTGATAGAGCACTCAGAAGACTGTAAGTACCATTTTTAAGATGTGTAATCTGTCATTATGGTTATATCATAACAACCCTATATAAAAGACAAAAACACATTCAGTGATATGTTAGTGGCTGAATGATCATACAGAAGAAGTCTAAGTGTCTTGAAATTTGGTTGACTCTGCAGGACTCTCTCTTCCTCTTGTCCTTGCTCAGCGTATACATTATAGGTCATCGAAAGAGACGTTGATCGTCTACTGATCAAATCTATGCATGATATAAAAACAGAATGAATTAAGCCCAAAATTGTTCTTTTTCCCTTCTGAATCATATACTTTACTACTACCAAACTCTTCTAAAAGCTGAATCTGATTTAGAGTTCCTCCCTAGAACCTCTCATGATTCTCAATGCTGATACAGATTTGAAACTCTTTATTGACATTATTTCCATCAAAGATTTCCTGATTTGACCCTCTCCATATCAAGAGAAACCACTTCCAAAACTATGAGAGTCAAGAGTTCTGCCATACTCTCTACAAGGAGCACACCTAGAGAACTTGTTGGTTTTACTTCTAGATAAAATGTTGCCAAAACATCATCACCAATTTAAGCTTAACTAAAAGATAAGAGGAAATGGGACTCAACACAATGTCTTTATGAACAATTTATGGTGCAGCCTTAAGATAAGTGAATAGGGAAGGAGAAATTTGGTGTCATGTTTCTATGCCTGTTATCCAGGATGGAATGACCAGTGCTCTGGATGCTGCTGTGTTAAAACAGAAGAAAATGAGCAAGGAACACAAGAAGGTGAATTTCTGTTCAACAGAAAACAACTTTACAGTGATAATAACCTGTTTGAAAACTACCTCAAAAGAAAGTCTGATTTTTTTTTTAAGGAGCTAAAGAAGCTGCCTAGCATTTTTAGAATGATAGTTTTGATGAATAAAGTAGGAGCTGGGAGAATATGTAAAGTAAGGGCAATCATTTAAGACCAAATTCTGAATCATATCCTTTATGGATGATCATGAATATGCAGTGCTCATGGGCTTAGTCTCCAAACGCTTTCCAGGTAGTAAAAAGGAAATTGAAGTACATAAAGAAATTTATACATCTTAATACACCTTTCTTTTTCAAATGAAAAAAAGATTTCTTATAAGCTCTCTAAATAACACAAGTGAGTTATAGCTCCAAGTTTAAAACTTGTGCAAACACAGTGATAGTGTGTCATCAAAAATTGAGGGTCAGTTTTAATCTCATTCTTTACAAAAGACCATGTTTTAAAAATTCAATTTGATGCAATATTATTACCTTCACAATTCCATTTTTGTGTGTGAACTTCCTGATTGGTTTTTAATCCAGTGCTTTTTAAGAGGTCAATTACAAATGGCTAATTATCAGAGTAAACCAGGAATTTGTAATAGAGTACCACTGCTGTGATTAAATAGTCTACTCCTTGGAGCTCAAGGTTAACGTTCAGTCATGAAGTAAAGACAAACACCCAATTTGGATCCCAAGGAAATTTATAGGTGCTTACTAGAAATAATGTGTTTCCCAACATAAAAAGATGATTAACCAAACATTTACTGTTTACTCACTGTGAGTTTGGATACAGCAACCTGCCAACCACTAATTCATCACTGTGTTTTACTTAGAGCTGCTTCAAGGCTGAGAATGTTTTTGTAGCCAATACTGCCAGGGCCTCACATAAAAACTCTCAGAACTCAGATTTCTGGGTTGCAGGGTTCACTGGCCATAAAAGTATCTGCAACTCTCAAGAGAGCTTTTTCAACTGTGGCACCATGTTCTGCCTCCATGCTAGGTGGGCTAGAGTGGCCAGGGAGTTTAGACCATGGTGGGTATCCCCAACTAATGTGGAAATTGGTGGATAAATAGTCCAGATGATTTGTCCTTTGAGTGGAACAATTCAGGGTGACTTCTAATACTGTCTCTGAGATGTCTCCATTGGACTTGAGCCAAAAACAGTAGCCAGATTTTTAGTTACCCAGTATTGGTTTCCTTTCCTCCTTCTCTCTTTTGTAGAACTTCCTATTGGTGCTTCCTGGGACCATCTCCTAATAAACTACCTGTTCTCACTTCCTAGTGTCAGATGTCAGCTTTGGGGAAATCAACCTGAGGGATTGCTATCTGCATACTTGAATATTAATGGGATTTTTATTTTAGATCTATTTTCCAAATTTTTATTAATGTGGCAATTACTTTTAAGGTTTTAAAAAAATGTTACACAGACAAGAACATGCACAAACTAGTATATTCAACAGTAGATGAATTTCACTAAAAAATGATGAGTAAAAGAAGGCATAACAAAGGGACACTCAATATGATGGATAAATATTCATTTTCTAAGCTGGTGAGATGAATCTTGAAGGTTGCCAATCTGAGCAGATGATGCTTTTTAGGAAATCACACCAAGGAGAGATCCTGGGTGCTGTTTCCTGTTGTACTCATTGATTGGAGTCATGGTTATATGGGTGTATCTATTTTGCAGTAATTCACCAAGTTCCACCGTTATTTTTATGTGCTTTTATTTGTTTGTTTCTATATTATTTTTCAACAAATTTTATTTTTTAAATGAGGTTACAATTAAGTAGTCCTGAGTGTTCACCATTCCCAAAATATTCTTTTCTAATTTGATTTTATCTTGGATGGCACAGGAAAAAAAAATTATATGAATGCCATGTAACCCATTACAACATACTCTAATTTATTATCTCCCCGAAGATTCTCAAAATGAATATGCCAGCCATAATTATTCCTGAATATATTGATTGACTTTATTGCTCACAAACTGGTGATCGTTTAACATTTTAGAAAAGGCAAATCCTGACTGATGTTTGATTAAAGCTTCAGACTCATGTGTTTTCCATGTTCACATATGGCCTTTGAAAAGGATTAACACACCAACTATTGTTATCTTCTAATCTTAGAAAAGCCCTAAGATTTCAACAGCTGCTTTAGGTACAGGAAGCACTATTCTCTTACAATGTACAAGAAGAATCTCTAAAAACCAAACAATAAAAAATTTTAAAAAGAAAATAATACTCCATACTGCTGAGAAAACATTTGATAAAGAAAAGGAAGGGAGAGAAGTGTTTGTGTATCCCGAACGCCATTCACAAATTGGTTTTGTAGAAAATTACATCAAAACACAATTAATTTAAACCCCATGGTTGATAAAATTTAATGTTTTCCTCACTCTTAAAAGAAGGCATTTTCCTAACCAAAAAAACATTCTCTACTGTTTCTTCTCACAAGTTTCCTATCAACTGTCATGGATGGATTCTCTTTGCAAGGTCACTTACGTTAACATCCTGCAATCTTTCTGTCTCTGGGACTCTTCCTGTCTGTGATGTGTTGATACAGGAATGAGCACATGCTATATCCTTTTATCAAATTTTGCCTGCCTCTCCATCATCTGGAGACCTCATCACAGCACAAACTGCTGCCTTACTCTGCCCCAGAGCTTCTGATTCAGTAGGTCTGGGGAGGAAATAGACACCTTGCATTTCTTAAATTTTCTGGGCAGTGAGGTGGATGCTGGTCCTAGGGCTGCACTTTAAGAACTGAAACCCAATATTCCAATTCTTTGTAATTCATCAAGTGCTCTACAGCCTAGTCTCCCTTATACACAAACCTCCAAGATAATCATTGACTTCGGGGCTCTTTTGATAGCTTTTCCAGGCAGCAAAGAGCCTAGTCCATGTAGCATTGTTGCCAGATACTCACTTTCATTTTCCATTCTTTTATCTCTGAATAACTCCCCAAAAGTAATATTCCAAATTCCATATGACTTTTTAAAGAAGTACTTTTAAAAACCTAATCTTTCTCCCTCTCTCCTCCCTGGGTGTTCTTTCCTCTCTCTAAAGAAGATTTCTAGTTACATATTCTATCCATCCCTTTTGTTTTAGATGCAAAGAATTTGTCAGGACTCAAGCCATGGTCTCCAGGAGCATCATGATTATGTCTCAGAGATATCACCTCCTCCCAGTCTTAATTCTTCCCATGCTTACATTAACTTCTTTCCTTTTCAATCTCATGTCCATAATTGTATTGCATGACTCAAAGTTCTTTTGTAAATAGCAACAACTTCTTGCCTGCAGTGTTTACTCATTCTCAGCACTTCTTTCTCAGCCGAGAAATGATTCACACTGCTTCTGACATCTCTCAGTTGGTAGCACCAGAATGTTCCACCACCTTATTTGCTTTCATTATTGACCCTGAAAACATGCCACCCCAAAGCCTTATCATCCTTTTCAAAGTACACCCTTTCCATGTAGATTAAAAACTCTCAATGTGAATTAAAATTGACCTCTCCCACAAAGCAAATCCAGATAAACTGCATCTCATTCAAGATAACTTTAGCAATCTTTGGTAATGGACACAATCCAAACATACCTGTGCATATGTGTCTCTGGGGATGTGCTCATGTATGTGTGGTCTATTCTGATTTTAAAAAAAAAAATTCTCCAGGTAAGGGAGTCAGTCCCTCTTTATTTCCTTTGCTATTTATACCCTGTACACAATATCTAAACCAAAGATGATACTGGTATTGAAAATAAGGATCCAGGTCCTCATTCCCCTGTTGAAGATTTACACCTGAGAAAAGCCAAGGCAAAAGCAAAAAGGTTTATTTAGAAGATAGAAGGGAGAGAGAGAGACAAAGACTCCTGGTAGAGGAGAGGGTCCAAAGATGGTACCCGAGGGAGTGGAGGTGTCCTGCCCCTTTTAAGGATTTCAGATTTCCTTTATTCTCATCCACCCTCCTCTTATCTTGCCTTCTTGACCAAAAGTTAGAATGAAAAGAGCAGTCCAGAAGAACAGGCAGGAAGGGAGCCCCCCAGGGGGCATTCATTAACAACTCCTTGCTGGGGGGAACAATTTCCTGAAGGCAGGTAACCTTAGCAACAGGTTGGAGGAGAGGGAAGTGCGCTGGAGGTATTAGCATGTTATTTCTTTTGAATTAACCCCCATCCTCCTGATCCCATCACTCATTATATTCACTGACTGCCCTTTTACCTGGGCCTCAATAGTATCATGCAATTTACACTTTTTTTTTTTTTTGAGTTAGGAAAATTTGACACAAGCACTTCATGCAGGAATAACCAGTGGCTACTAGATTCCATCTAACCTCCTGAACCACATTGGTCTTTATGCTACTGGTCATAAATTCTATTTATTGCTGCACTAATGGGGGACAATTATCTCAACAAAATGTGTCATTTACCTGCATTATTGGTATAAATTATTTTGGATTGAGAACCACTGGAGTGTAAAATTATTGTCAATTTATATAAATTTGATAAAAATTCAGGTTTTTAACAAACATAGATGGAAGATCAAATTGTAGTCTAGAGAGATAGAGTATGAAAAGGCAGGCAGGTGTAGACAAACAAACAAATGGATTTAAAAAAAAACAAATGGATAGACAATCCTATTAAATTCTAAGAGAAAAGAAGTACAACATAAATATGGGATGCGTAAAATGTAGGTATAATAGTATGGTACTAGGAAAGGTTACATTGGATTTCTGTTACTCTCATACCCTAGGAAATGTAAGTTCATTTTATATAAGCTAAAGTGAATAATGGATGAGGCTTCTTTATGCAAGGTTTGTTGATTGAATTCATTTTCTTGATTATACATTTTGTGCCAGATGCCACATCTGAAAAGACAGTCCTTCCTGCCTCCAAGGCATGCACAGTGTATTGCAGAGGAAAAACACTAAACTAAAATAGGATGTATAAGTACTTTAGGTTACAGGATCAGAAACTGGATTGCAGCACATGGGGACTGAGAGATGAGAAAATAAGTCTGTACTATTCCTTCAAGTTGTTTGGTGAAGATTTAAAAGTGTGAAAGGCATAGAATAAAGAGAAAGGTTATTTCTTTAAAATAGGATAAAGGAGATGGTTTTAAGGTTGGCATTGGGGTGGCTAATAAAAGGAACAACGGTGAAGTGACAGGAAGGAGGGAAATTGATGGAGAGTGACAGATTGTTGGAGAAAGGAAGGAAAAAAGGACCAAATGAACAAAGGAATCTAGAACCAGATAGGGGAGGAGAGGGGGGAAATACCCTTCATTTACATCTCTTAAGATCAGCAAGACCAAAACACAAATCAATGTTCCAGTACCTTATTCTGCCTTACATGGAGTCAGAAGCCCTCTTTTCTTCCTGCTCTTCGTATCGTAATTTATATCTGCAAAACACCAAGACTTCTGTTTTGGAAACTACAAAGATAAACTATGCTGCTTCTGGCTTTCATACCTTTCCTAATGCCTAACATTGCCTAAGTTGTCTCCCTTCCACCATTCAAACAGGTCTCAGGTAACCAAGAGACGTGAGCATGGGTATCCTCGCTAATAGAAAAAGACAAGACATAAAATCTGGGAAAACCATCAAGCCTGCAGAATATTTTTTTTAATGTGGTGCCAGGGATCAAACCCAGTGCCTCACACATGCTAGGCAAGCACTCTACCCCTGAGCCACAACCCTGACCCCCAGACTATGTTCTTTTAATTGTTAAGGAACAGAAACTTATCTCAAGAAGTTATCTCAAGTAGATAAGTAAATAAATAAGCAATGCAGAAGTAAATTAAATTAAAAGAGATGCTTATAATATATTAACCATATTTATACTTTGGGGCACTAATAACATCAGAAACCCCTGGGGGAAACCCTATTAACTTCATTCGTTCTACCCCCTCCACAAGCAGAGTGCTGTCTCTTCCACAGTGGGCCCCTTAGTTACCAACTGGCTTCTGCTGACTCCGTTTCTGCACTGGAGTTACTTAGTCTATAAAGTACCACATCAAAACTGATCTCTCTCTAATTCTTTCAAGAATTTTCAGGTAATTATCACAAGGCTATGTGGATCATTTACTTAGTAGGTTTTTTATTTTTAGTTCCAATTTAGGGGAAATATTAATTGACTGAATCCATTTCATCATACTATCACATAGATTGTTCCTTAATCTATAAATTTGTTGGCCGTTTGCAGATAACTTTGGGCCAAACAGTTGTGGCAATGGGGCCAAGGTCCCATGATGAAAATAGGATCACTCCGCAAGAAGAGAGAATGTGGCATGGGCATGACAGATATTACAATGGTTTGGCTTATCCAATGCAAGATGGTGTTCAAGGCATATGAGACTACTGATTCCTAAACTGAAATGATAGAAATTATGAATCAAAATTTTAGAAACCAACATTTTTTCTATTTAAACTGAGATAGCAGTGAATTGGCAGGGCAAATGAGTGAAAGATCTCCTGATAGAGATTGTTAGCTTCTCACAATTCAAGAGGATGAAGCATCAGACAAGAAGAGGGCTACTGGATTCTTGCTCTGATAGCTCACTTAAGACCAGTTGAGTATGTATGAAATTGAAACGTATGAAACAGAAATGTCTCCCAGTCTGGTGGGACTCTTCCCTGACATAATGGCCATTGGAACCAGGAGGAATACAGGATGCAGTCACACCATGTCCCTGAATCAAAGGTGTGCTAAAGAAATTTACCTGGGAACTTTGACATCAACAATTATGAGAAAAGAATACACAAAAGCAGAATGAAATGTTTCCTTTTGGAGATACCTATGATTTATTCCTTCTCCCTCTATTTCTGGTTCCGAAGATTACATTTTTCAATACAGCAGCCCCCAATCACATGTGACTAATTAAACTGAAATTAGTTAAAGTGAAGTTAAATTTAAAATTCAGTTCCTCAGTGACACTAGCCATATTTCAATAAGTGGCCACTAGTCACATGTGGCGAGTGATCACTAAGGTGGAGAGTGCAGATGTAGAATATTTCTTTCCAGAACATTAATATGTAAAGTCCATCTGGAATATATATTTATGAGAATCATAAAAACACCAAAACAGGAAAAAGGTAGGGGACCGTTCACTGAAGGAATTTTAGAATATATGTAAATCTGCTATAATTAAAACAACATTAAATATTAAAGAAATAGAACCATAGATCAGTGGACAATTAGTACGGAAATACATTTAAATATACATGGGAATTGCAACATCATAAAATATGTCTTTTTAAATCACTAGTATCAAAATATTGGTAATAAGTTTTGAAAGAAAACAAAATAATGATTTGCTAATTACTGCACATCAGTAAAAAAATTTTTTTCCAGATAAGATTAAAGATCAAACTGCATTTAAAACAGTTTAATAATCTTGGGATGAGAAAGATGGAAAGAATTCTTAAAGAAGACATGAAATCATGAATAATAGGCATAATTATGGATTAATATTGGGAAAAAATCCTGAGTCAAAGACTTGCAGATGCAAATTTTTAATGGTTTGTTTTGCAATATGTCTAGTAACAAAAAGAGATCATCATTTGGAAATGACTTTAACATGTTCTGAATTTCAAGGATAAGGAGAAAGTTCTAAAAGGAATCCAAGCAGGAAAAAAAAAAATATATAGTTTCCCAAAGGAAAGAACACATTCTGGTCAAGATTCCTTTGAATAGCAACAATAATTATATAACTAAGCAATAAAAATAACTTCAATTCTGAAAGTATTCTGAATTAGAAAAAAAATAATATAGGCCACTTTGACCACCGTGCAATAAAAGTAGGAAATACTTTTAAAGTACAATTTTTAAAATCCAATTGAATAGCAATTTTAGAAAACAAACCCACACTGTTCTAAATAATTCCTAGGACGAGGAAGATTAAAGCTATAATTACAGACTGTTTAGAAAATAAGTATAATGAGGAACCTTTGGTGCCTGAAGATGAAGAACTTGCTTGGCCTGCTGGATTCTTTAAAATATAATACTAATAAGATTGTGAAGTAAAAAGAAATGAAAATACTCAAAGAATTCATCTATTAGACTCCCCCTTGCAGGAAAACAAAGAAGTAATCTTCTGAAATCTTCCACTGGGACAGGAAAGGAGAGCCCATCTCTGTTTTATCCTTAAATTCACCAAAAGCTGTACAAGCTGGTGCTTGGGTTTCCCATCGTTCCTTCCATACTGCAAAAGCAGTTATAGCCTCAGGGAAAGTCAAAGAGGAAAAAACAACTAGCAGTATTGGACATGAACATGCACTAGTTGAAAACACAAATACAATAGATGAAATAAATTGCAAAATTGGTGGAGTCTATAAAGCGACAAGAAATGCAAACAAATGAATCAAGGAACCCCTTTGTTTTTGTTTTCTTGGGTTAATTCACTTTGTGCTGTTATCCTTTCCAAATTCGCAATCCTTGATTAATGTGTTAATTTTTGAAATGTGTTATATATCTTTAAATGTGATTAGAATTAAGAACCAATGGTATTTGAGGATATTTAAAATTTGTGTGCTATTCTCATCATGGTATAACTGTCTTGGAAAAGTTTTAGGAAAACATTTTATTTTCCTGCTTTGTGAATTACCTATGTGTATGTGTGTATATGTATGTATATGTATACACATATATATAATATTTTTTAAAAATTTTTTAAATGAAAATTAATAGACATGATGAATAGAATTAGATACTAAAAGGTAGATAATAGAAGTCCTTGAAGGTCGGAGCCAACCTTTTCTTTTATCAGATGCAGAGTCTCTGATTTGATATCAAGCTTCTTGATCCATTTTGAGTTAACTTTTGTGCATGGTGAGAGGAGGGGATTCCGTTTCATTTTGTTGCATATGGATTTCCAGTTTTCCCAACACCATTTGTTGAAGATGCTATCCTTCCTCCATTGCATGCTTTTAGCCCCTTTATCAAATATAAGATGGTTGTAATTTTGTGGACTGGTTTCTGTGTCCTCTATTCTGTACCATTGGTCCACCCGCCTGTTTTGGTACCAGTACCATGCTGTTTTGGTCACTATTGCTCTGTAATATAGTTTGAAATCTAGTATCGCTATACCACCTGATTCACACTTCCTGCTTAGAATTGCTTTTGCTATTCTGGGTCTTTTATTTTTCCATATGAATTTCATGATTGCTTTATCTATTTCTACAAGAAATGCCGTTGGGATTTTGATTCGCATTGCATTAAACCTATAGAGAACTTTTGGTAATATGCCATTTTGATGATGTTAGTTCTGCCTATCCATGAACAGGGTATATTTTTCTATCTTCTAAGATCTTCTTCTACTTCTCTCTTTAGGGTTCTGTAGTTTTCATTGTATAAATCGTTCACCTCTTTTGTTAGGTTGATTCCCAAGTATTTTTTTTTTGAGGATATTGTGAATGGGTCAGGCTCCAAATTCCTTAATAGGACACCCATAGCCCAAGAGTTAATAACAAGAATAAACAAATGGGACTTACTTGAACTAAAAAGTTTTTTCTCAGCAAGAGAAACAATAAGAGAGGTGAATAGGGAGCCTACATCCTGGGAACAAATTTTTACTCCTCACACTTCAGATAGAGCCCTAATATCCAGAGTATACAAAGAACTCAAAAAATTAGACAATAAGAAAACAAATAACCCAATCAACAAATGGGCCAAGGACATGAACAAACACTTCACAGAGGAGGACATACAATCAATCAACAAGTACATGAAAAAATGCTCACCATCTCTAGCAGTCAGAGAAATGCAAATCAAAACCACCCTAAGATACCATCTCACTCCAGTAAGATTGGCAGCCATTATGAAGTCAAACAACAACAAGTGCTGGCGAGGATGTGGGGAAAAGGGTACTCTTGTACATTGCTGGTGGGACTGCAAATTGGTGCAGCCAATTTGGAAAGCAGTATGGAGATTCCTGGGAAAGCTGGGAATGGAACCACCATTTGACCCAGCTATTGCCCTTCTCGGACTAGTCCCTGAAGACCTTAAAAGAGCATGCTACAGGGATACTGCCACATCAATGTTCATAGCAGCACAATTCACAATAGT
Source organism: Urocitellus parryii (assembly GCF_045843805.1). Taxonomy (NCBI): domain Eukaryota; kingdom Metazoa; phylum Chordata; class Mammalia; order Rodentia; family Sciuridae; genus Urocitellus; species Urocitellus parryii. Next base: position 67,229,738 of record NC_135532.1, read on the forward strand.
TAGACTGTGGAACCAAGTGGAACCAACCCAGATGCCCTTCAGTAGATGAATGGATAAAAAAAAGTGGCATTTTTACACCATGGAGTATTATGCAGCACTAAAAAATGGCAAAATCATGGAATTTACAGGGAAATGGATGGCACTAGAGCAGATTATGCTAAGTGAAGCTAGCCAATCCCTAAAAAACAAATGCCAAATGTCTTCTTTGATATAATGAGAGCAACTAAGAACAGAGCAGGGAGGAAGAGCAGGAGGAAAAGATTAACATTAAACAGAGATGTGAGGTGGGAGGAAAAGGGAGAGAAAAGGGAAATTGCATGGAAATGGAAGGAGACCCTCATTGTTATACAAAATTACATATAAGAGGTTATGAGGGGAATGGGAAAATAAACAAGGAGAGAAATGAATTACAGTAGATGGGGTAGAGAGAGAAGATGGGAGGGGAGGGGAGGGGGGATAGTAGAGGATAGGAAAGGTAGCAGAATACAACAGTCACTAATATGGCATTATGTAAAAATGTGGATGTGTAACCGATGTGATTCTGCCATCTGTATTTGGGGTAAAAATGGGAGTTCATAACCCACTTGAATCTAATGTATGAAATATGATATGTCAAGAGCTTTGTAATGTTGTGAACAACCAATAAAAAAAAAGAAGTCCTTGAAAAGACAAAAGGAAAAAATATGAGATATTTGAAGTTAATTATGACCTATTCCCCTGATTACAGAATGATCAATGACCTTTAAATTCAAAGATTTATAGAATTAAAAATGGAATAGTTAAGAAGATCCACTCTACACACAGTACAGTAACACATAAGACTATCAACATCACAGATAGTAAGTGACCTTTGCTTCTTATGCTCACTTATTTCCTGAATTGACTGTATGATTAGAAAAATAGCACAAAATAACTGAAAAGGTTAGGAGTCACCTTCCCCAGAAATCCTTCCCCACCCAACTCCTTCTGAGGACAGATGAAATGTTCCCATTTCAGAGTCCACAATATCCTGTTCTTATCTCATAAATTCCTTTTACTCTATTATGTACATCCCCACTTACCAGCATGTTGGGTGGTGAATATTAACCAGGGTAACACAGCAAAAGCTTGGGGCATTTGTATTTGTTTATCTGCTTGCCCTGGTCCTACTGCAGGGTTACTGATCCTGAATCTTTAGGACTGTAGTATATCTTTTTAAAAAAAGACTTCAAGATTTGCCTTGGCTAAAACCATCAACAGAGAGGGAAGACACTATGTGTGCGTCTCTACATTCCCAGGAGTTGCACAGTGCCTGGTGTATATAAAAATGATCAGGAAATCATCTGTTGAATGATCACCTGGAGTGTAGATGCGCATTGTTTCAAATGATGGTTGAATGACATTCATGTCTCTGACACTCATAGCAATTTGTTTTGTAGTCTGAAAACCTGACATCATTTGTCAAACCTACTCTTAAGTCATCAGTGTGATCTAACACTGCTACACAATTTGTGTCAAGGATCAAGCTTTATTTCACTATTGACATCTATCTGGAATCTTGGGTGAAAGTGGAATTTAAATGCTATATTTGGGGTAACTTTAACAGAAATCACTCCTGTATCTTTGCATTCCAGATGCAGCTGTGACTACAAATTGTTTTAGTCCAGGGACAAGATTTCCCACTTGCCCTAGATTAATACAATAGAGATTTCTGGTTTAAAAAGGTATTGCATTTGGGATCTCATAAACCAAAAAGGGACTAAAATTGCTTAATATATCAAGAAAATAATAACTTGTCCTTCTTTAGAATTTCAAATGAGAGTAGTGAATGTTGTCATCCCAAGTGGAAGATGCTCCAAAACAACTACTTATATCCAATTATTCCTTTTGGGAAGAATACATATATGGGTCTCCACCCATAGGGAATATTTAAATTAGTTAAATAATCAAATGTTTAGGAAAATCTGGACAGTTCTTTGACAGTTTGGTACCTTATACATGTCTATTGTTCTCTAGTTTCTTCCTCTGTATTTTCTTCATAGGACATTTATAGCCAATCCACAGGGTTTGTACAGCAAGGATTATTATTGCTCCTTCATTACAAATGAACACTTGAAATTTCATCTTGACAAATGATTGACTCAGAGAGTTCCAGAAGGCCTGGGAAGGCCACTAGGTCATCTGATCCCCTGAGTTGGGCTCTCTCCATCACTCCATAGTTCCCACAGGATTCTGCCCAAACAAGTAAGGGAATACGGACAGTTCTACATATTCCATTGTCTTTTACTCTCAAATCTACTCCTCACTTCTTCGAACAGGTATATCTGAGAATAAGCTAGTCATCAATCATATAGAATCTAAAAGATAATAAACAAAGGACACAATGCAATATCAAGAAAAAAGAACTTTCACTCATGGTTGGGATATACTTCTTATGTGATATATCCACATGAACAAGTTTCCTCTTCCCACGTGTTATGGACACAATGTTTGCACTCACCCCCTGCCACACACACACACACACACACACAAATTCATATGTCGAAATCCTAACTTCTAACATGATGGTATTGGGATCTAGAGCTATAGGGAGGTAATTAAGGGCCTTACAAGAATCAGCTCTCTGCTCTTTACCACATAAGGATACAACAAGGCAGCCATCTGCATAACAGGAAGCCGGCTCTCACCAGACACAGGATCTGCCAGTACCTTGATCTTGGATTTTCCGGCCAACTGAACTGTGAGAAATAAATTTCTGTTGTTTAAGCTACCCAGTCTTTGATATTCTGTTATAGCAGTCCAAACTAAGGCATTATAATTAAAAAAAATGCTTAAAAATCCTAACAGCCAACTAATATCTTTTAAATTATTCAGAATTTCTGGCTAACATTAGTATAAAGCCCTTGGTGTGTGCTGGAACCCTGGATCTTTCTACAAATCTCACTTAATCCATGCCTCAGTCTTATGACTCTATGCTTACATTGTCCCTGCTTTCATAAGAGGTAAATGTGGATGCACACTCATAACCACCAGGCTCAGTGCCAGCCATAATCATAAAACTATATTAACATGACCCCATGCCAAAACTAGTTTTCATAAACAGTGAACTGTCCATGATTCAGGTGGGAGAGAAAGGCAGAGGCAGAGTACACAGCTGAGGGGTATTTAAACTTTTATGCCCAGGGGGAGCTCTAAAGCAGATGTGGAAATTGGTGGAGGAGTTCATCATAGGACTCTGTTGTACCAGTGGGAGAACTGGTAATCCATAGGCTGAAGCAGGAATTAGTAAGTGTCAGTGAAATGTCACTTAATGAGAACAGTAGATCCCTCAAGAAAAGAGAAATTATAAGTTAAGGATTCATCTATTTTACAAAATTTTTCACAAAATGCATGTAACTGACTAGATATGCAAGAGGGACAGATTAATGATGCTTTTAGAGCTTTCCTGTTTCTGGACTTTGATACTAATTTGGGCTTGCTTTTAATTTTTAAGATAAATTCCAATAGAGGTATAATGAACAGCTGATTCCTTCTGGTTCAGTGGACTACTTTTCCATTAGATTTTATATTTTTTCAGGCAACCATTAGCAGCGTTCCAGGACTGGGGTGTCAGATAACATATGCCAGGCCGATCAGGCAGCACATCAGTGGGCCAGCAATTCATTCATCCTGTTCCCCGATTCATACAGCTGAGCCCAAGATGCAGCTCCTGTCAGCCTTAAAACCTACCTCTGACTCATTCTTGGATTGTCTCTCTGAGACTACGAAGCAGAACAAGAAATATACCTGGGGCGCCAAAATCTGCACATTTCATTTCAGACCAGTTCAGACAGCTGGGTCTCCAGAGACTCTGGGCCCATGCACGGAAGAGAAAAACTCCTGTGAGAATCAGCAGAATTCCCACATGGAACTGTTTTCTTTCCTCTTAGATCCAAGATGAATCCAATAGCCCTATCTAGGGTTTCTACCTTAGCCAGCTGCTTCAAGTTCACTCAGAGCTCTTTGGCAAATATACTGTGGAGGTCCAGACTGGAAATGCCTCCCTCAACTCCAATCTCCTGAGCAATGGGACTCAGTGGAATTTTTATGCCATCTCAATATTGTAAATGCAATTTCAGAGGCAAGGACACATTCATTCAGAATTTATTTCTTGAGTATATACCACAAGCCACACACTTGGCTCAAATCCAGTATTTTACAGATTTGCATCAATAACTTGAAGGTTAAACTGCTTCAACCATATATGTTAAATCATGCAGGTGTAGTTGAGGTACAATAACAATGAGTCATCCCACAATCTATTGCCATAATGAAAATGACCATTGAACTATATATAAATGGTATAGATCTTACATCCTGAGTTACAGGGACAAGAACAAGAAGAGGCCTGATCTTTAGTATCGTTATGTACGCATTCAAATTCTGTCTCATCAAAGGGGAATTATTTACAATTTGATATTCCCAATAAGTTAAAACTTTATAGATAAATAATCTCTAAATGCTAAGCCTTCATATTCCTCATCCTAAGAATTACTTAAACCCACTTTTTTTTAAATAGCACACTACTAGATGGTAAATTAACAGTGGCCCTGTCTCTTTAACTATAGAAGAGCTAAGACAATATTTTTCTTTATTATAATCAATCTGAATTAAGATGGGCCTTCTACAGGGATAAACTTGAACACATAGTTATAAATAAATATATAGATTAATAAGTGAGCAAGTCTAAGATCTTCATCTATCATAACATCCTCCTCCAGTATGAATGATTTCATTTGCTTTTTAAATAGATAAATACAAAAACAGCGTTTTTCCCTTGGCAAGAAAAAAATTGTTTTGTATTATTTACCTAGACTGCATCTGTGTTTCTAAAAAGGAACTGTAAATACATTTCTGGAGCAAGACATGTTTCTGTGATAATGTGAGTAATGCTTCTGAAACACGCTAGAGATTATTAGAATGCTTTCCAGAAGCTGCTATTGAACTCAGTCAGCTTAGCAAGAATACACGATTAAGATAAAGGTGCTCTCAGCATTTTCTACTGAATTTCCAGGAGAGTGCTGTAATAGAAGTCTTCCAGGAGAGCACACAGCAGAAGGTGAGGGCCAGGAGTGTCTCAGACATTCAGAGGGCAATCTGGTTCCAACCCACTTTGAGAACTACATAGGCCAGACCGCCCTCTTCAAGGGGCTGCTGGATATGAACAGCCCAGTTTGTGTGACATCTGCAGCCACAAATACTGGGTTAATTTTCAGCCTGTCCTGAAAAATTTATAATATGGTTATCGCAGCATCTTCTAATCAGTGTTCAACCTTTAATTGGACAAGCACTTCAAAGAATGCCAAAGAGAAATAAAATAGCTGATGCCTGATAGATAGTCTGTATCTTGTGCACATACTCTCCCAAGCCAGGCCAGATCTGGGAGAATCGTGCCTTATAGCGAGTTTTCCCACGTCTCTCAGATCCCCTAGGATTGTGTGGTGGTGGTAACATGCACCCTTCTAGATCATGACCTATTTCTGACCAGCATTTATTGGGCTCAAGGATGTACCTTCATGGAACTGATAGTCTTATGTGAGGAGGTGGGGAAATAGCAAATAAATGACAAACTAAAAAATGCCCCAATATGATAATTTGGTTGATTTCATATAAAGTTATAAATTTTACGAAGAGAGTGAGAAAGTGGCACTGATTTGAAGAAGGTGATCAGAGATCCCTTCAGGGAGCTCTGAAGCTAATATGGCCAAATAAGAGGGGGCCCCACATTGTGCAGACATGGCCAGGCCTTTATACTCCTGACTCCCTAGGTCCCTGAATGTGGTCCAGTCTATAACTATAGAATCCCTGAATGGACTGACAGCTCTGACAGCTCTTCCAGGGGCTAGACATTGAAGCTTTTCTTTTATTTCCATATATGTGTGTATATGTATGTATATATATATATATATATATATATATATATATATATATATATTTGCTTTTCTTTTTTTTCCATATATATATTTGTTCTAATTAGTTATACACAAACAGCAGAATACATTTTGACATATCACACATAAATGTAGTATAGCTTCTCATTAGTCTAAACAATTAGACCAAACAATGAAACATGATGTAGAGTTACACTGGTCATGTGATCACATATGCACATAGGGTAATAATGTCGGATTCATTCTACTATCATTCCTACCCCTATGCCTCCTCCTGTCCCTTCCCTCCCATACCTTCACTCCCCTCTAGGATATATAAAGAAATCTAAAATCTTAACAGCAAAAATCCAATAACCCAATCAACAAATGGGCAAAGGAACTGAAAAAGATAATTCACAAAAGAAGAAATACAACCAATCAACAAATATATGAAAAAATGTTCAACATCTAGCAATTAGCGAAATGCAAATCAAAACTACACTGAGATTCCATCTCACTCCAGTCAAAATTAAATTTTAAATGTAATTAATGAATTTAATTAATTAATTAGTTGAATTTTTAATTTTAATATCTTTTAAATTGGACTGTATCTTACTAGTATCAGAATCATAATAATATAAGCAATAATAAATCTTGGCAAGGATGTGTGGTAAAAGGTACACTCATACATTGCTGGTAGGATGGCAAATTGGGGCAACCACTCTGGAAAACAGTATGGAAATTCCTCAGAACACTTGGAATGGAACCCTAGTTGACTCAACTAGCCCACTCCTCCGTTTATACCCAAAGGACTTAAAATTAGCATACTGCAGTGACACAACCACATAAACATTTATAGCTGCTCAATTCACAATAGTTAAAATATGGAACCAATCTAGGTGCCCTTCAACAGATGAATGGATAAATAAAATGTGACATATATACACAATGGAATATTACTCAGCCTTAAAGAAGAAGTAAATGTATGGAACTGGAGAATGCTATGCTAAGCAAAATAAGCCATTCCCAAAGAACCAAAGGCCAAATATTTTCTATGATATGTGAATGCTAATTCACAATAAGGGGCTAGAAAGTAGGTAATGGAGGTAATTTGGATTTTCAGAAGATCTTTCTTTATAGAAAATCTGAGTGGGACCTCACAGCATCCATGTGAGACTTTAAAGCATAGGAGTTATACAACTTAGTTCACTATATTTCATCAATTCTAAGATGCAGTTTAGAGTTAAATTTTGAAATTTAAAGATAATTTTAATATCTTTTAAATTGGACTGTATGTTACTAGTATCAGATAATCCTCATGGGTCAAATAGTCATCATTGCCTCTGCATCTACAAACATCAACAGTGCTTGCACCAAAACTTACAGGTCTCGGCAATATGGAAGAAATGCCTGGACACAATGTCTGCACCACTCTTTTAAGACACAGGAACCAAATGATTATGGGAAAAGGATGGAAGATGGCATGTCAGACAAGTTCAGCAGTGTTTCAGGTTTCCTAACAAAAGAGTCAAAAATCAGCAAACCATGTAAGTCTAGCACCATTGGTTTTTAGTTCTGTGATTTCCTTTAAAATAACAGTCTATTGCCAGGCTCAGTGGCCCACACCTATAATCCTGGTGGCTCAGGAGGCTGAGGCAAAGGATCTCAAATTCAAAGCCAGCCTCAGCAAAAGTGAGACTCTAAGAGACTCAATAAGACCTTTGAAAGAACGAACAAGGCTGGGCATCGTCAGAGCAAATGCCCGTTTATTGAGGAACAGTTCTGCATATTTATAGAGCTGAGGGTGGTTTGACAGTTGGCATGGGGTGCTTTTTTATTGGTGGGTAAGGATCAGGTGAGCAGCAGGGCTAGTCTGATTGGTGGGTAAGGATCAGGTGAGCCAGCAGGGCTCACCATTGGACAGCAGGATCATGTGAACCAGCAGGGCTCATCATCGGACGGCTCTTCTTGGGGGATGGGGAAGTTACTCTTTGGAGCCGGGGCAACTCCCAACAACCTTGTCTCTAAATAAAATACAAAATAGGGCTGTGGATGTGGCTCGGTGGTCAAGAGTTCCTGAGTTCAATCCCCAGCACCAAAAATAAATAAATAAACAAACAAACAAACAAATAAACAAATAAAGTAAAATAACAGTGTATCACTATGTTCTTGAGAACACTGTGCATCATCAGAGACTGAATTCAAAAGTGACCACCAAAAGAGTCGGCTTTGAATATGAATACCTTTATTTTATCTTTTTCCAATAGATCATTACACAGATTATAAAATAACTTTTCAAAATCTAAGTCCATTTTAAAGTCCATTTTATTACTCTTTCCTGCATAGCATCTGATAATATGGATTCCCAACTCCTCCCTTCCATCTCTCAGAACATTGGTGTCAATTATCTTACTTAAACTATAATCACTTAATATAATGTTGCTATTATTGTTTTGAATAAAATTTTATCTACTAGATCAGTTAAGAAAAAAAAAAGAAAAGATACTATCTTACCTTAATTTATTCCTTCTCTAATGTTCTTTCTTTCTTTGTGCAGATAAGACCTTTGACCTATATCATTTTCATTCTTTCTAAGGAAATAATATTTCTTACAAGGCAAACCTATTGTGGGAAAAACAATTCCCTCAATTTTTGTTCAAGAAAATCTTTATTACATCTTCACTTTTGAGAAATAATTTAACCGGACACTGAATCACTGAATTTTAGGTTGTTTTGGGGTTTTTTTTGTTTTGTTTTGTTTTTGTACTGGGGATTGAACTCAGGGGCAGTCAACCACTGCACCACATCTCCAGCCTTATTTTGTACTTTATTTAGAGACAGGGTCTCACTGAGTGTCTTAATGCCTCACTATTGCTGAGGCTGGCTTTGAACTTGCAATCCTCTCCTGCCTTGACCTCCCTAGCCAGCTGCTGGGATTGCAGGCATGTGCCACCACACCCAGCTCTTCATCTTTCATTTTCTACAGTTTAAATATGATGTGCTTTGTGTTCATGATTTGGGCTTCATGAGTTTGAACTTTATGGATCTATCATTTGGTATCTATTGTTAATTTTGGAAAATTATCAGGCATTATTGTTTCACATATTTCTTCTGTCTCTTTCTTCTCCTCCTCTGGTAATGCCATTATATGTATTTTACACCTTTGTAGCCACTCTACACATCTTGGACATTCTGCTCCATTGTTTTCCTTATTTTTTTTCCTTGGCATTTGCATTTTGGAAGTTTCTATCAACATATTTTCAAGCTCACCTTTGTTTTCCATAGGACTCTCCAGTCCTCTAGTGAACCCATCAAAGGCATTCTCTATTTTGTTGCACTGGTTCTAATTGCTAACGTTGTCTTGTGCTTCTTGGAGTTTTCACTTCTCAGCTTCCGTTACCCATCTGTTCTTGCATGTCATCCACATTTTCAATTAGCTCCCTTGACATGTTAATTAGTTATTGTAAATTCCCAATATAATAATTCCAATACCTTTTCCTTACCTAAATCTGGTTCTGCCACTTGTTTTGTCTCTCAGACTGTGCTTTTGGCCATTTGGCATACCTTGCAATTTTGTGTTCTTGAAAGCCAGACACGTTATATCTAGTGAAAGGAACTAAGGTAGATAGGGAATTAGGAATTAGGCTGCTTACTATTTACTGTCACTGTGGGTGTCAGAGGCTAAAATTTGCTCTAGCGTCATTGTATTCTTTCCCTTGTGTTTGGATTTCCCTAGAAACTGCCTCCTAAAATAAAGTTAGGCTTTGCAGTTGTGCAATAATAATAATCCCCTGTTTTTACACAACAGCTCTATCTATGTGGTGATAAGGGTGGAGAACTAGAAGTTAAATATTCTACGATCCAATTACTACATCTCAGTCTTTTAGTGAACCTGTGCCCCTGAGTTGTGACCTTCATAAATTCTTTCTAGTTTTTTCTTTCCTCGGGTGAGACAAGAAGAATCGATGGAGCTGGAATTGGGTATTTCCTTGCCTTCATAGGTTGATTAAGCCCTGGTAACTAGGATAGTAGTTTGCCCTATGACCATAGTTCTCTGATAGATTTAGACAGTGTTGTTGATTTTCAGTTTGTTCTGCTTTGTTCTTGTGTGATCAAGATTGACAACTTCTAAGCTCTTTGCTTGTCAGATCAGAAACCTTTCCTTTATCTTATGCATCTACAGTGATATATATGTCTCATAGAATCTAAATGATATTTTCAATATGTTTAGAAATTTTATTTGCTAAAAAAATCAAGTCATCCTTTAAATGGTCAGAGGTTTTCTTTCTTCATAGTAAATAACAGCATAACCTCCAGGTCAGTCCGATTTTAATTTGTGGAGATACTGTAGAACACTTATTATCTGTTATTAAAAATAGACTGGACATAAGAGGTCAAGAATGGAAGTAAACAAACCCATAGGAGCTTGTTTTGATGTTTCAGGAAAGTAAGAAGGATGGATACTGTTCAGTTGCAGAGATTGGGTTTATAGTATGAAATGAATCGAATGAAGCTTTTCCTAATATGCCAAACATGTTCCTATGGGAAGAGATGCAGCCTCTTTTAGGAGGTAAGAATCCACTTGTTTGTAGGTTGGGTCAGTCAGCCTGTCAAGATCAGTCCCCATCTCCAGAACTATGCAGCCAGATATTCAAGAGTCACTCAAGAGAATTAGATTATTGTACTGAAGAGAAGTTTATCAAGATTGATAAAGTAAGACAAAAAGGTACAAATAAAAAATAAAGTTAGGAGAAAACCCCTACAATGTTAAAATTAAAATATCAATATGAATTCACAGCTATTAAAAATATAGTTGCTAACTGTGCCCAGTAAGAAAGCTGAGAAATACCTACAGCTTAGGTCTGAGTTTCTATATACCAATTCCTACTAAAAGGAAGTGAGACTTTTTGAGGAGATATTTTTATTTACTTCAAATAAGTAATCCAAAAGGGAGGAATACAAGAGTCTCCTCTTTTTGGAAAAACGAATGACAATTAAAAATGCAGAAACAATAATGTTTAAATTTCAGCATTAGGTGAACAATTGGTGGTAAAGAGCTGTGAAGTGTCAGAGATTCTACACAGCTTAAAGGCTAAGTGAGCCTGTACAGTTCTATGGGGGATGGAGGAGACTGGAAACTCCTGGGTCAGAGTGAAATGATTTCATTATTCAGCAGCATGACCAGGTTTGCACTGATTCTCCAATGTCTCCAAAGGATAGATTACAACTAAGCTAAATGTTAAGCATGCAGTAGGTTTGCTTCTTAGGTTAGGAACTCCAAACTTAGCAAACGTATTCAACCTATTTCACTGAAGGACACATTATCTTTATTATCTTCCCCTTGGTTCTGGAAGAAAACTCTATCTCAATCTTCCTAGGCTTTTTGCTATGAAAATATAGAAAAAAAATAAATATAGAAAAAAAAGCTCAGAACAAAAGTAATCAATGCCTCTACTTGCAAAATGTGCAGAAATAGAAAAGATCTATGAAGCATTTTTCTCCTAACATTTGTCACTACACAGGTTGTTTAATGATTGAAAAGAGAGAGTATCTACTTTATAGAATGACCTCATGGTCAGCCCCTTAATTAATAATGAAATTTTATATCACTGATAGAGGGAGAAGGTGTGACTGTATCCCTTTTGAAGTTTTGCAATATGAGATCATCTACATTAACTATAGTGTCATAATTTTTAATCTGAAACTCACCAAGCTTTTAGACCTAACACTCTATCTTCTAGTTTATTAATAACTTCAGGATAGAGGAACAAGTTAAAGGGTATCATGAAGAAACAATCATATGAATTCAGAAAACTCTTTAAAAGGCAGTTTAAAGGACTTCTTCAGGCTAAAAGTAACTTAAAAGCATAACAAACAAATGTAATATATAAAATTAAATTGGATCCCTGCTTAAGAAAAGAAAATAGCTACAAAAACATTCCTGGGACAATTAGGGAGATTTGGGTCTGAACCAAATATGAAATGATATTAAGTGCTTTTTTTTCTATTCTTCTTTATGCTGTTCTCTTTCCAGGAAATTCTTGACCATGTACTTCATCTTACTTTGCCACTTTTCTGGAATAACTCCTATTTCTTCTTTATGACTTAGATCAGGCTTCATCTTCTACCCACAGCTTTCTCAACCCTCCCTATTTTACAGACTATGTCACTTGCCTCTTCCCCCTAATAGCCCACACTTGGATATCATAATGTGTATTGCATTTTAATTACTGAATTATGTCTGTCTTCATCCATGAGAACAGCAAATATGTCTGCCTCACATTTACATCTTGTCTATCTCTTAATAAGTGTTTGTGGGATGGATAGTTTGATAGATATAACTAATGGAAGTTACAGAGCAAATAAAAAGGACTTAATGAGCTCAAGATGCAAACACAAAAGGAAAAAAAGAGCACTCTCTAAATTTGGGATAAAAAGAGCATCCAACAGGAAGAAGAAAACCAAGAGGCATAAATTTAGGGCCACAAACCTGAGCTGCATTGGAGCAATTTTATTCAGCAAGGAAGCCCATTTCATCATCTATAAACATTTCTAGTTGGTCTTACCCACACTGCCTTTAACCAGTTTACCCAAAATAATGAATTCTGGTTTTCTAGATCTAGCTTTAAGTTTTCTGCAATGATCTAAATCGGATGTCATTAATCATCAACTGAATTTTCTACTCCTTCTCACAAGTCAATTTCCAAAGCTCCATCTCTTGTCCCCACTGTTCTAACATATGACCCTTTTCCTCTGGTCTGTGTCTTTGTAAATGATGCCACTCATTCAGGCTAGCACCATCAGTCAGATCCATGCTCCAATTCCTGTCTTTGAGCAAGTCCTCCATGAAGTTCTTAGGCATCTAACTAGCTTCTTGGCCATCCTCACAGCCAAACTCAAAGATTTGGCAGCATGCTGGAACAAGAATTGTAGAGAAGATAGAAACATCATCCTACAGAACATAGTATGATCTTGTTACTTCTCTGTCCATTTTCTAAATGGACTAAATACAAATCAACATTAAAGGATACAACCTGCATTCACTACTGACCTTGCTAGCATTACCTTCCAACATCTTCCTTCTTATCTCTTATACTACAGATAACCCAAGAAATTTCCCAATGAGCAGATTTTTTTCACATTTCTGTCTTCATTCACACTATTACTTTGCCCAAAGTGTTTTTTTCTTCATATCTCATTGTTTTTGCCTATCAAAAATCTCATCCAAATATTAATAAAATAATAGTCATTCTATAGTGAGCACTAAGAACAGTCAGCTGCAGAATTCATTATCCTCATTTAAAGCTGAGGAAAGAGATTGGAAAGGTTATGTAATTTTCTCAAAACCATGCAGCTAAATTAAAGCTCAATTTTGTGCCCGAACAATATGTACCAGAAAACTCAGCTTTGAAGGGTGAACTACCAAGGGCAACTACTCTTCTCCATATTTTTGTCCGTACTGTTTCAATATATAACACACTAGCGAGCTTTCCTTATTTTTTATTACAATTTGCTTGCTTTGAGAATATTCAATCAGCTCTCTATCAAAAGCTTCAGATCAGCTCAGTTGTATTCTCCTTCATGACAGCTTCACACATTTCCCTACTCAGAATCACTGATTTTAAGATTGCCTACTTTGTGTTAGACTATTGGTACTTTAGGTATACTTTCAGTGATCCTCAGTAACCCTAAAAAAAGAACTTCATCTCCATTTTAGAATAAAGAAACTGAAATTAGGAAAAATTAACTTGCCTAAGATTATGGCACAGTTCATAATATCAAAGCTGAGATTCAGCTTGTGACCTTACGCCAGAGCATGAATACTCTGTATCATACTGCTCCATCCCCACCTCCGCATTCCCACTGAAAGTCTCAGACTCCACTAGGGGTCACATTAACTGTAGGCTCAGGGCCATGTACTGTTTACTTTTGTGTCTGCCACATGTCTTTACAAATTAGTTAACTTTAGAATTTTATTAATACTAGCATTAAATTCATTACTGACAGAAAAAAAAATGAAATGGTAACTTAAAAAAATAGAAAGGAGCCGGGTACAGTGGAGCATGCTTGTAGTCTCAGCAGTTCAGGAGGCTGAGGCATGAAGATTGTGAGTTCAAAGTCAGCCTCAGCAACTTAGCAAGGCACTGAGCAACTCAGTGAGATCCTGATGCTAAATAAAATATATAAAAGGGCTGGGGAAATGTCTAAGTGCCCCTGGTTTCAATTCCTGATACCAAAAATAAGTAAATAAAATAAAATAAAAAGGAAAAATACATGAGAAAAAGAGAGGAATTTCTAACCTTAGTATACCTTGGTATAACATTAATTATCGTATCAGAAATAATCAATTGCTACCTAAATATCACCTACAAAATAAAATATCTTATGTGTTGTAATATTACTATGAGAAAAGATACAAAGTATTTCTTAACTTCACAACTCAACACTAAATGTTGACCATATATACACCGAGATAGTTCTTTATTTATTCCTTTGTTTAAAAGATGTATGAAATGCAGATTTTTCAATGTATGAAACTTTAAAGCATTTGTAAATTTCAATGATTCCAATCTTAAATCACCAATTATGAGATCTATTTTGAAATGTTGACATCACACATCCAAGATTCATTAATTTTTTTCTCATCATTAGTTGAAGCATTAACAGAAAAAGACCCGCATTCCAGATTGCTGTTTACAAAATTCTTCTCAAGCACCTTGTTATGATTAATTTTATATGTCAATGAGACTGGACCACAGGATGCCTAGCTCTCTGTTCAAACATTATTTTTGTTTGCATGTGTAAGGTATTTCTGGAAGAGATTAGCATCTGCAATGAGGGACTGAGTAAAAACAGATGGTCCTCCACAATTTGGGTGGGCATAGTCTAATCCATTGAAAGCCTAAATAGAACAAAAAGGGTAGGAATGTGAGATGCATAATCCCTCTGACTGCCTGCCTAGCTGGGACATCAGTCTTCTCTTGCCCTTGATATTCCTCAGACTGTTGCCTACACCATTGCTTCTCTGGCTTTTAGGTCTTCAAACTATGCCTTGGGTTTAACTGGGTCTCCAGCTCACAGATGCAGATTGTGGGACTTCTCAGCCTCAATAATCACATGCATCATTTCCTTATAATGAATACCTCCCTTTCAGGATTGACTGTATCAGATACACATGTCTCTCTTCCCCTAAGACTTTTTTTACTGAGAGCTTTGGTTCCCAAAGTGACATCAGAATATTTCCACTTTCAAGTCCAAGTTTCCCGCAGAGTCGACATTTCTAAAACTAAATATGTTACCCTGTCCGTCCACCATTCTTCCAAATCAAATGTTTCTGTCTTATTTTGCCATTTCTGTTAAAAGTATCACCATGATCTCCTTTGTTTAGATTTAAAACTTCACTTTCATCTTTAAGGGAAAAACAGTGTTTTGTTTTTTGAAGGTATTCCATTAAAAACCCTTACAATATTTACTTGTATAGACTTATACTTGGAGGAATGCTTTTTGGGAGGAATGCTTTTAAATAAAATTTAAACCTTAAAAGAATTTCAGATGTCATATATATCAGATGGTTAATTACAAATAGGTCAGTAAAATTGTGTTCAACAGGTCAATTTTCAAAAGGTAGTTGAACAAATTCAGCTTCCCAGACCAACACAGTTTATTCCTCTAAGAAAACAAACACAATTCTCTAGAGTAAACATTCTTCAAAAAATGTATTTGTTTGGGGTTGTTTTTTAACAATCAATTTCAAGTTTATAAAACATCCTTAGGACTTAGTAAAGCAAACCTCTGATTATTACAGAAAAGCCCCATGCCCTTTTCAGTAAACAGGTTGACAGGATACAGAAGATGACACGATACAGAAGAAATGTGTTTTGCTTTAGCTTCTGGCCTCATATAGGTACATGTGGATAATATCATTCAATTAATGGCAAAAATAATGCGTACTTTTTTTTTTACATTCACTACATGTTCAAATGATTTAGTAGAAACTTGACCAAGTTGCTACAGTGACCATGGATCTTTCCCTCATAGATTTGCTAATCAATGGATAAGCTGTGTTTAAGTTATCTAAATTCAAAATGCAAACACAGATGCTTAGAAATGTCTCTATTCCTTTCTTAATGCACACAGATGTCCTTAACCCCACTCACGTCCACACAACTATGATTAATATTTGGTTCCCTCAAACAATGTAGGAGTCAAGGTGGAATTTATGATGTCATTTTGTTTTATTCCGTCTAATTTAACTTATTTTTTTAACCCAACCAGGAAATTTTCTAATTATTTTTTCACACACAAGTGCACACACATAGTCTTCAAGAAAAAATAATTTCAGAGAAGTTGAATGTTAAATATTCCCTTTGGATGTGTATAATATTCATTAACATATTAAAAAATCCAAAGAGTATATTCTAAGGGAATCTGTTTAAAATCCCTTAAACTCTTTGGATAATGGAATTTTGAACTCTTTATAACATTTTTAAGACACCAGATACCCAACAGAATCATATGGAAAATCCTTTCACTAAAGGTTGAATTATCTTTCTTATTCTTCCTTCCCAGGCCTCCTCCTCCCCTACCTATGGCAATGGTTGTCCACATTACTTTAGTCCAGAAATACATCTTTTATCTAGTACTTTATTCAGGATATTTCTCAGCTTTCCACAACTGTTAATGTTTCATGCAAATTAAGAAAAATAGTTTGCCCAAATATCAGCAACATAACATTCCTAGAAAACTAAGGCTATGGAGGCATCTTTCATATAATTTATCTCATAGCTTATGGTATTTGTGTGATCTTGAAGGCAAGAATATAATTCATCTCATAAATTATAGCATTTATTAATTTCAATATCTGAAATATTTATTTAACAAGTGACAATAGTATAAAATCGAATGTTACTTGGTTCCTAATCAGGTAGTATGCAAAATAAGTACTATTTCTGCTCTTACTTTTAAATGTTTACAATCTGACACAAAGAAAAACTACAGAAAAATGTAAGCATCTAGTGATCTATTGGATTCATAAATTGTTTAATCCAGATATGCTTTGCTCCAAGCATGCAGCCACAGTAAATTATAAATAAACAGTCATTGAACCCACAGAGCTAAAAAAAAATCTAAGGAGAAAGTCAGATTATTCAAAGATCAAGATATATAAAAATACCATAAAAGAAGCCAAAAATGTAATATATAGCGTATAGCACACAAATTCTAAAGAGTTCTCATGATACTTGTGTGATTTCTTCTCCCTAAGTGTGGACAAGATCTTTGACTTGCTTCTAGCCAATAAAAAAATGTCAACCGTGATTAAAAACATGTTTATGAGCAAAAGAGCAAAGAGCCTATCTTACAAGGTCCCTCATTCTCCCTTGCCAGCTTTGAAGGAGCAGGCTGCCATGAGTCCCACAACTTCAAGGAAATGAACTCTGCCAACAAACCAAGGAAGCTTGGAAGCAGGACCATTTTTGATTGAGCCTTCAGATGAGAACCCAGCCCAAACTGGATGACTTCTTGATTACAGACATGAAACCCTAACTAAGGGATTTAATTTAGTTGTATCTGAACTGCTGGCCTACAGAAATCATAAGACAAGTGTGTACGTTATTTTGAACCATTAATATTGTTGTAGGTAGGTTTTGTGAAATACAAGTCATACATATAAGTTCAAAGGGAAAATACCAGATAATGAGCACCAAGGCAGTTTATGTTCATGGCAGTAGCCTCGTTATACATATTATGGATGCCAAGGAGTGGTCATAATTTGAATCCTTAGTGATTATGGCAATAAATATCTCCTAGTTCCAAGGAACTGTTTAATTTTAAAATTAATTACTAAATAAATTAGCCAAATAAAAGCATGCTTGTCAATAAGAAAGTTTCAGCAGAGGCTACCTATAACATAGTATGCACTAAGAAGAAGCAACCAACAGGGCCCTACTTTGTAGGATGGCCCTAGTGTTACACAGAGGAGTTTTTACTTTATTTGGGAAGCAAATGGAAATTATTCAAGATTTTTGAGTTGGCAGTGATGTGACCAAAGGTGGTTCAGAGATGAATCTGGTAATATGAAGTTTACATTCTGTGTCAAAGAAAGGAGAAAGCCCACAGGAATCTAAAGAAACCAAGGAAAGAGGGGACCAGTTAGAGAAGTGAGGAGGGGATGATACAGGATGATTCATTTTATGTGTCAACTTGGCTGGGTTAAAGGAGCCCAGAATGCTGGTAAAAAAAAAAAAAAAAAAAAAAAATTATGCTTGTGTATGTCTATGAATGGGTTTCTTGAATATATTTGAATTTAAATCAGTAGTCTGAGTGAAGAATATTGCCCTCATGAATGTGAGCATCATCCAATCCATTGAGGGCCTCAATATAGGAAACAGAAGACGTCTTCTCTTTTTTTGAGCTGGGATGTTCATCTCCTGCCCTTGGAGATTGCAGATCTGGGTTCTCAGGCTTTTAGACTCTGGGACTTATATAAGCAGTCCCTTCATCCTCCACCCCTGAGTTCTTGGACCTTTAGGTTCAGAATGAAAGTTTCAACACTAGCTTTCCAAGTTCTCAAGCTTGCAGATGTCATTCTATGGGACTTTTCAGCCTCCATAATCCTGCAAGACAATTATCTACTATAAATTGTCTTTTGCATACCTATAATCACCCTATTGGTTCTGTTTCTCTGGAGAATCCAGACTAACACATAGTGGGTTAAGTTTCTAGAGGTATACACAAGAGGAAGGAGAAGAGCCTAGTGACTGCTCAGAATGGAAGGCCAGGGTTGAGTCAGTGGTTTCCAATCTGAGGTTTTTTTTTTCATGAACAATTAAAAAAGACCCATGAACGGTCAAAGGAAAAGAAAGCAAAGGAACTATTACACTTCAAGATAGTGCTGCGGGCAAGCATGTTATTAATGTGACTTGATGCAACAATCTCTCCCAAACTTCTAAGTACTTCACTGAAAATGTCTCAAAACAAAGCAAAATAGCTCTCTGTGGAAGTTTTAGAAATAGGAGTAAGTCAAACCCTGCTATCAGCTGTGTTCATGCAATGTCCTTTAAACTTTCATATTCCTGACTACAGACAAAACATGAGCCGCGGTTGATGACTTTGTTATCATTATACTACATTTCTCAAATGTGTGTGATAATGACTTTTTTATATAATGAGATACCAGACACCTACCTTCAGTGATAGGTGAAAAAATTGAAGGTTTAATATCCTCAGCAAGCTAATTATAGGTCGCCAGATTACAGGTAATTCAGAGAAGCTACAAAATCCAACATCTTTATTTCCACCATTACAGAAACCCCCTGTGACAATGCTGTCATTCTCCTTTGTGAGACCAAGCAGGATGGCAGGCTCTAAATAATGCATAAGCTACCAACATTCCTGCTCATATCCCTTTTCAAAAAATGGTGAAGTGTCTCTTTTATGGTCCACAAAGAATTGAAATCATATGGTGAATCCTGATAATTGCTTTCAGAAGGAGCTCTTGGCACCAGCTCCAAGTTCTTCAGTTCGCTCATGTCGGGAACACAGACTGCCACTGAATATAGATGAGCACAGCACCCAGAGAGCCTCCCAGCTGCAGAGCTCTCCTCAGGTTGCCAGGATCCACGCCAGCTTGAAACCCTGTCTCTCCTCCTTTCTCACCAATTAGCATTTTCCTCACCCACGTCATTTCTTTCCTATGAAGTCAGGTTAATATTTTACACAAGTCAATAGAGCTCATAAAGGCACGTGAGACTCTTTCACTCTTTCCTTTACCTCAGAATACAGACCCCCAATCTAAGACTGAAAACAGAAAAGAAAGTATAACTCAAGTGTGCATGAGTTCTAACTCTCAATTACTGGACCACACAGATACACACTGATGTTTCCGTGTTTTGCAGGGAGTAGGAACAGAGAATGAGGGAAGGAGATGGACAGGTGGGAAAACAGGGTCTATTTAAGCATAATGTGTCCTTTCCTGGCCCTGCCTGGCCCTCTCTCTGGGTCCTCCCTAGGCTTTCAACTTTCAGGATTAATTTTTCTAAGGTCACTCTAATGAAAACATCTCAGTCTGATCCCTGAATCTGTAGCAATTCTCACAGCAAGATGCTTCTCCATGAGATGTATCACACTGCTGCTTTGTTTACATTTGTTATTTGTATGTGACTGACTTTCATTACCAAGTAAAGGCTATAAGGAAGAGAATGTGCAATGATCTCCTGGTTATCACCTATGTTCCTTCCAGTGTGCAAAATTGGGACTATACCAGGTTTTCAGCAGATATTTGCAAAATAAAGTCAAACTAAGCTTAGAGAAGATGGTTTCCTTGGAGAAGTGGGATTAGTGACACGCATGGGGTTTAACTGGGAGGAACTATGCTTTTATAATCTTGTACGAAGAAAGGGAAATACAATGCCTAGAAGTTAAATGAGGAGCAAGCTGGGAATTAGGAGCTGAAAATTCAACATGTCTACATTTATTCACTTTTAGATTCAAATGTTTGAATTGCATCATGGAAAGCCCTAAAGCCATTCAGTAGAGATTTACATATTAGAGATTGTAAAGAAAGGGCAAATCAATTTATTAAAGCATATTATTTTATTTGCATGACTTCTTTTCTAAAGGTATTTTCCAGTGATTTTTCTTTCTACTTACCTATCACGGCTTAGTGTTTTGTCTCATAGCTCTGGATGCTAGCAGATTGATTCACTGATCATATTTAGGGTTCTGCACGCATACACACACACACACATACACACACACACACACAAACATACACACTAATTGGTAAATTATCTGTAGGCCTGCTTTATTTACGAAGAAAAGAGGTAGAAATGGGCAAAGTATTTTCATAATATAGCCTGAGGAGTCATGAGCTGAGCTTTTGTTCTGAGACACAGCCTACATTTAATCTTCAGTCAATGCACACTGGAAAAAGTCAGTCTGGTGAAGTGGTGGAGTATGTTCTGAAATCCTAGACCTGCACAACTTTGGAAAAATTAATTTATCTCATTAAGCCTCAGTTTTGACATTAGAAAAGAAGGCAATTTCTACCAAGTAGGCCTATCATGATTGAACATAAGTCAAAAACCATGGTTCTCAGACTTGAGAACCCACCAGTATCCTCAGAAGGGCTTGTTAAAAACCAATAGCTAACAGGGCCGGTGGGGGGGATGGGAGTGGAGCGCAGGTAAGGGGGAAGGATAGGAAAAATAAAAGATCTTTGATTGGCAAAGGGGAGGTGGGGAGGGAAGAGGGTATGGGGGTAGGAAAGATGGTGGAATGACATGGACATTATTATCTAGATACATGTATGACTGCACATATGATGTGATGCTACATCATGTACAATCAGAGAAATGAAAAGTTTGTACAATAAATCAAAATGCATTCTGCTGTCATACATACCTAATTAAAATAAATTAATTAATTTAAAAAACAGTAGTAGTGAGCTCCAACACTGGACTTTCTGACTTAGAAGTTCTAGAATAAAGGCCAAGAATTTGCATTTCTCTTTTTTTAAAGAGAGAGTGAGAGAGAGAGAGAGAGAGAGAGAGAGAGAGAGAATTATAATATTTATTTTTTAGTTCTCGGCGGACACAACATCTTTGTTTGTATGTGGTGCTGAGGATCGAACCCGGGCCGCACGCATGCCAGGCGAGCGCGCTACCACTTGAGCCACATCCCTAGCCCCAAG
This sequence comes from Urocitellus parryii, assembly GCF_045843805.1. NCBI lineage: Eukaryota > Metazoa > Chordata > Mammalia > Rodentia > Sciuridae > Urocitellus > Urocitellus parryii. Next base: position 67,251,317 of record NC_135532.1, read on the forward strand.
AATTTGCATTTCTAACAAATTTTCTCAGATAATGTTGATGCTGAGGGTCTAGGGACTATATCTTGAGAACTCTGGTCTAAAGCCCCTTCCAAAAACAGACATTCAAGTATTATTTCTGAAAAATAGAAAGCACTTTAGTGAAATACCAGGTGATGGGAAAGACACTGACAATCCACAGGAGATGCAACCAAGAACTCAAATCCCAACAACTTAGAACACAGGTGGAAGGTCACTCAGCCAAAGCAAATTTGAAAGACTTAAGAGGAAATAACTGTTTGTTCTTTAGTATTTATACTGGGAAGACATTGTTTCACTTTATAAATGTCTTTTTTAAATTTAATGGATATGCAATATGCTGTATGGAAATAATTTACTTGTCTCTCTTCTTCCTCTTTATATGTGACCTCTCCCTCTGAATGTGGTAAAATGTTAATGGCCAAGGAGTCAGATAATTAACATTTATGGAAGTTGCCTGTGCTAATCCTCTGTGCATAACTAAAAGAATGGGTATTTATCTGTTAAACTTTTCCAGATTTAGTTCTCACACATGTAATAGAATGTAGTGTCGGAAAAATTCTGTAAATGTGTTTTGTTTAAAAGTGAACACATGGAAGCAGGAATGTTGGCTCATAATATAGGATATGGTAAAAACATTGACTATCTAATAGCTATAATTTTTAAACAACCAATACACACATGCCGTGGCAATTTGAGAAAAAGAAATTACCTAGAGGCACAAAAATCTCTCTTGTAATGGTATAGTTAAAAAAAAAAGCAATGATTGAACAAGATTAATTTTGAGATTTGGGGCCACACCTGTGTTCCCTATTCTCCAAGCCATCAAAATGTAGAAGCAAAGATAACACAAATCTTCCTATCCATCCACCCTTCATATCTGAAACTGACTGATCCTTTCCATTTCCCTTTCCCCAGTGTGCCCTCATTTTCAATTTCTCCAGGTTAGAGCCTAATTTTCTCCCATTTGGATTATTTCAATAACTGCTTGATTCCTTTGTTTCATCTTAAGATGTTTTAAACCTAATGCCGCATAATATTTCCCCATCCCACCAACCCTCCCTTTCTAAGGCAATGACTTCAAAACCTAATGAACTCAAGTCCAAACCTGGCCTAGCAAACACAGACGACTTAATCTAGCCCAGTCCCATTTTATACTCTTTCACTGATATTTTTACGTTCACATATTGAACAACCAACGACTTTCAGCAAAGCTTGAGCTTCCCTCCTTCTATATATATTATTGTCCACACTATATTTGTCTCCTTAAGTAACTGGCAAAAATTTTAGTGCTTTATTATTTAAAAAGCAATTTCATAAAAATAGTCTCAATTGATCCTTAAGGATTAGGTGGAATCATACACTAGGCATTTTCCTTTCCATTTAACAGAAAAGTAAATAGAGACATTGAGATACTAGTTATCGATAGAAATAGCCCAGCAGAGATACAACTGCAAAAATTGTAAAACAAAATCACACCAAACACACACACACACACACAAACACACACACACACACACGTATGCTCACAAAGAGAGAGAAAATTGGGAATCATTCCAGCCTTAGACAATCTTGTCTTATAAATCATAGTAAAGAACTAAGTTACAAGATCTATATATCAAAATAATTCATCTGAAAATATGTCTTGATAGAAACTGAATCAATCCAATGATAATTACATTTAAAGCAGGCTGATGTCAAATGAATCCCAATAGTTTGAATGTGAACCCACTATGGAGCTACCAAATATTCATTGAAAAGCCCATGACAAATTGGTTGTTAATTCCAAAACCCCAGTAAATAGAATTGACCCTCATCTCCCTTTTCCCAGTAAGTTTTTATTCCTTGATTTTTACATCCTCTTATCACTCAAAAAGGAATCTATAAATTTGTAATGATGTTACTTGTTGGCTTACTATATAGCATAGTTGTCAATAAAAGATAAATATGTCTTATTACAAGGCAAGAGGTGGATGGTAGGCTTCGACCTATAGAATATAAAAGACCTCAAATTTGATTGTAAGGCTATGTCAAAATAAATCTGGCACCTTGTTAAATATGGAGACATAAATCAAAATCTTCAGCTCTTGGACCCAGAAAGCTGTTTTTTTTCAAGCACTTCAAATGATTCTTATGCACTGTAATCCTTATGAAAATCTTTCAGTCATAGCAACAATAGAGTAGCTTACATGAAACCATACTTTCTTCCATGGACAATTAGAATAGATGAATAAAATACAAGGGACAAAACCAATATTCAGAGGAACCTAAGGGCAACTGGGGAATCCTAGACTTGAGAGATTCACCTCCAGAAGGGAAAGAATGTACATTGCATTGCGGTGAGCCCCACATTCACAAACATTTTTTGTTTTGATTCACTTGCCAATTTCTAGCATAGTTCATAGAAACCAAACCATCTGAATTAGGAAATTCAGATTTTCAAAATTTAAATTCAAAATAGTTTGAATTCAGAATGCTCAAGGCAGCCAGGAATTGATAGACCTAAATCCAGAACCAAAAAAAAAAAAAAAAAAAGTACAATAAGAAGTAAACCAATGTTCAATTTGACTTTTACCCATTAGGCATTGGCTGGATGGCACAAGAGGTTGATAAAGCCAGCATAAAGCAGCAGCAGCTGTGATCATTAAAAGCTAAACACGACGTCACATTCTCATAGAGCTTGGAAGTCCAAATATGAGTTCAGGGACGTCAGTAGTAGAGGGGTTGGGTTAACCATCTGTACTCTTCAGTAAGACCCCAAAGAGAAGCACGTTAGTGGTGAGGACAAACCAGAAAAGACCTTTTTGTAAATGAGACTCAGTTCCCTTCATCTCAAAGCAATTCTTGAGAGCGTGGTAGACATTCATCAGCAAGTGCTCTCAAGAACTGCTTTGAGGAGTAACAGCTACAGTTCTGGGCACTGGAAATAGATGTCAATGCAAATACATCAACCCTTCAGCCAGCCCTGTAGGAGCTAGAGCAGGGAGGTCCCTTCATAACTGTCTCAGCCGTGAAAAGAGTGGCAGATCTCTTTCCCCTGCAAGGCCTCTCCGTGGGTGTATCCTTGGGTTAGACTGCTTCTTTCAGTCCAGAACAATTGCAGAAAGGGCCCAATCTGTGAACTCTCAGCAGCCAACATTTAAGCACCAGGGAAATAGACATATCATCCTGGTAGATCTGAGGCCATAGCATTCACCTTAGCATATTTCACTGGTATTTACCATAACCTATGAGGATTCAATTGTCATTATCAAATGACAGATGCAGAAACAAAGATGACAGTGGTTAAAAAAAAACTTACCCAGCATCTTTGTATCTTGCTAGCAAGAATCTTATGCTGTTTACTGCTCACTGTGCTAAAGTTAAACTAATGAATGCCTACATTCATTTAATCAAACTCATTAAAGAGAATAAAATTCTGTTCTCATATCTGGAGTCAAGTTTACTTAGAAGAAATAGTTATTTACCTGATGCCTTAAACTACTTAATCTACTACTTTGAAATGTCTTCTACCTTATATTTTTAAATTATTCTATGCCTGTGGAAGAGTTTTCTCCATCAGCAGATGTTTTAGTAAGCAACGAAGAGTAGATTGTTCAGGCCCATTAATTATGCATTAAGTCAAAGCATTTATTAACATTTGCTATCATCATCACCCTATTGTTCTAAACACTGAAGGAATGGGGGCTGGGTATGGAAATTAAAAACCAAAACAAACCAAACAAACAAAACGTCTTGCCTCTGAGAGCTGTTTATTCTCAGCCAAATAAGCAATGAATCTGAAATTGCAGTAGTTCTCATAGCATAGGAGTCCTACAGAAAGATGAGATTATTTTAGATGGAATTTAAATTCAATTTAATTATCATAGGGATCCTAATGACTCAGTTGTTCTAAAACAATGAGAATTTGAGTTATTTGCTCTTGTTTGAACTATAACCAGTCACCATCACCATGTTTTAGAGTCTAAAGTCATCACAGCCCTACTAACATAGTATTTTCTAATAATTTTATTAAATTGTAATTTATATAAGCAAACTATAAATATTTAAAATGCCTGCTATGATAAGTTTTCATATGTGTTTGTACCAATGAAAATATCATAAAAAGCAAGAAAATAATGAACATATTCATGATCCACAAAAGTTTCCTCTCGTTTCCTTCTTCCTACCCCTCCAAGGAACTATTTTTTAAATATATTCATGCAAGTTGGCAAGTGTATCCTTCCTTCAATTACTGAGTAGTATTCCACTATAAGGACATACCACAATTTGTTTATCCATTCACCCATCAATAGACATTTGGGTTGTTTCAAGTCTGAGACTTACAAATCAAGCTGCAATGAATTATCTCGCTTAGGTCTTTTTGGGAACAAGATTTCAGTTGTCTTGGGTAAATGTCTAGAAGTGGAATGATATAGCATATAGTAAGTGTATATGTAGTTATTTTTTTTAAATGCTGAACTTCTTTCAAATCAATTTTGCTCTTTTGTATACCCCTAGCCATAAGGGTATGTTCTTTAGTATTTACTCCCATCTTATTGAGACTGGTAGGCAATACCAGAGATATTCATAATGGAAAGACTTCTTTCTCCACTGAAATTTCTGCCCCATAATCAGACTGCCTCAAGCTTGTGTGGTCGTCTGTGTGATTCCCCAGTTAGTCTTCCTTCCTCCCCAGGACACTCTGAGCCCCCCAGGTCTCCCACCTAAAATTCTGTACACATCACCTATTTTTGCAAACAAGAAGGACTCTTCTCATCTTGGAAAATAAGCTTTACTAATCCTACTTTAAGGTAGTAAAGTCATGGCTACTCTGACCTCTAGTATTCTCGCTCCCTCTATACCAACTCTGCTTGCTTGATTCACTGTTTTTGGTAGCCCCTCCTCTTGTGTTATAGCTCTGTCTTCTGAAGACGGAATTGTTTGTCATTTTCCTTGCATATATTGAGAAATTTCCTGGATAGAGAAAGGGAGACACCAATTCTACTGTACCTAAAATGGATGTCCATTCTTCCTTTTATGTAGTAACCAAATAAATCAGGGTCCAGTGCTTAAAGATCATATGTGCTCCAGTTCCCTATGAGAATTATTTCAGTTTTTGAATTTGGGGTGATATTTTTGTTCTCTTGCTGTTGTTGTTTTGTGTGTGTGTTTCCAGGAATTCCAGGGACACACTTTGTGTTCTTCAAATCTATCCTTGTTAATGTGTGTTATCTCAGGCAATTGGCTCACTTTAGATTGCCTCTTCTCCTCCTGCAGCTCACCTCTTGCCAACTAATAACTACCCTCTCCAGGTTACTGCCACTTTCCACAGATATCTTTTTTAATTCCCAAAGACCTGCTGAGCTCAAGTTATGATTTTAGCAGAAGATTATAGAAGGCCTGGGGATAACAGACAGCAACACAGAGAACTAACAACTGCCAATAGAGAATGGGTCTTATTGTTCACAAGACCAACACTAACCTGAGTTCCTGGCACTTCTAGGCCTCACTCCCATTTCTTGTAAAAGAGCAGAAATTGTTTGCAACATTCAAAATGAGAGATTTCAATAATTTTAAGAAGATAAATATCTTCTCCAGTGAATGTATATATAGAAGAATTCTAGGAATAAACACTGGATTTTCTATCTTTGTCCCAAACAATGGGTATCTGACTTTTGTTCTATATCAAAATACTTAAGACATGATAACTAAAACTAAGTATAGTCAGCTAGTAGGCTCTGGTCCACACTCAACCCAGTGGGATCACAACTTCGCTTGCCTTGGACACTGTATTCTGTTGTGCAGCCTGATGTATCCTCAGTATTCTTGGGTACCACCTCCCATCACTCCATCACTAGCTAACTACAAACCATTTGGGTCAGTTGCACAAGGAATTTTTTCCACACAAATTATCGTCAGGCAAAGTCTCCCTCTGTGCTTTGAAAGTTCCTCTTTATATTGAATGTGCAACTTGATATTTTTTAGCTCTACCAAATTTCACCTTTCTCGTTTTTGCTCATTGCTCAACTATCCAAGCCATTTTCAACCCAGATTGTCTTGTCAAAGTTTAGCAATTTCTCAACAGTGTTTATCACTCACACACACAAAAAAATGATTAACTTGCTTTGACTTCTAAATGTTGACAACATTTTTGAATAAAGCACAGCCACAGATGGGATCCTACGGCCTTCCCTAGAAACCTTAGTCCAGGTTAATCTCAACTGTTATTTAACATGCTAGGCAAAGGCTTGGGAAACTGCAGCCTGTAGGCAAAATTTGACCTGCCATCTGCTTTTGTAAAGAAACTTTTATTGGACCCCCCAGTCACATTCATTCTTTTATGTAAATCAATGTTGCTTTCATACTATAATGGCAGAGTTGAATAGTTACCCCCATCACCATGGGCTGCAAAACCTAAAATATCTGTTGTGGTAATTTATAGCAAGAGTTTGCTAACTGTTAAAGTAACAGATGGAGTCATCCAGGTCTAAATACTAAATAAACATATTTCAAATATCATCCTTTTAAAATGAAAATAAATATATCTACAGCCATCCCTTGGTCTCAAGCATCCCATAACATCATCCAAAAAGGAAAAAAAACTCATTTTGTTTGGATTTTTCTCAGTGCACTCCCCCAACTCCCAGTGATTATTGTTCCCTTTCTTCAAATGGTAATTTTCCTGCTGAATAACTCATTCTAAAATGTGGCTAGGAATCTTCAATCTGTAATTTTAAATTTCTTTTAAAGTATATATATATATATATGCATATATAATTATATACATATATAATTAGATTCTATATGTGTGAGTGTGTGTGTGAGTGTGTGTGTGTGTGTGTGTGTGTGTGTGTCTGTAAAATTAGCTGCTACTGGTTCTCTTGCCTCCCTCTACTTCATCCCACTCCACCCGGAGGCTGTTGGAGGTTTTGCTTCTTCAAGTCGATCTGAGTGGACTTGAGAACCTCTGAGCTAGTTGACTCTAAAAAGAGTTGTCAGGATGTCTGCCTCCTGTGGTGACCTGCCCCCTAAAGTGGTACCACTTTATCACAATTATGATTCCTCTTCCCACCCACTCCTGCAGCCTAGTGCTGTCTTAGTCTACCTTTTCCCCCAAACAGAAATGCCTGCCATTGTGGAGGATTTCTCCTACCAGCTCAGGGCAAACCCCTCCCCCATTTGTAAATTTGGAGCCTGTGCTGATGGAGAGATGGGGGCCTTGGGGTCCTTGCCAAACGCGAGGGGAGGAAGCTCATGTGAGTGTGCTGGGGTGGAAGGTTGAGGAACCCTGGAGAAAGAAGCCAAAGAGGAGAGGAAGCTGTTGATCTATGATATGAAAAAAAAAATGGACTCCATCATGGAAAGCTCTTTTATTTGAATAAATATAAATCACAAGTGACAGGACCTAGGGAGTTTTATTTCCTCTCTCACCTGAATGAGTGCAAGGACCCCTGAATCCACCTGCATCTGCCACACTGCCCTAGGAAGACACTTTTCAAGGTTTCAAACCATCTCATGGCTCTCCACAGGAAGAATTCCAAACTTCCTAACACACTAACACACACCGTCAGGGCTCCCTGCCACCAGCTCTCCCTGAGGAGCCCGCACCCCAGCCCTAATGTCCTCATACCCTAGAACTCAGGCTATTTCTGTGCTTTTATATCTATGGTTCCTATCTGGAAAAATCCTCATTCACTTTCCCATCAGAATAACCACTCTTGATCCTTGAAGACAATAGCCGTTTTAACTTGTTAGTGATTTCCTAAACTACTCAAGGCCATATTAAATGTTCTGTTCTGGGCTCCAGTAATGCTCTGTGTAAAGCTCTTTAGGAGGACGTTTCATGCCATTTCATTGTTGTTGGTTTCCACATGTTTTACTACCAGAAACGGAACTCCTCGAGGGCTGGGCCATTCTTTATTCAGTGCTGTACCGCTAACTGCTATCATGGTGCCTCCCACATGGCCAGGGCTGAGTAGTACTTAATGAACAGGAAATGGATGACTGAACTCATTTGAAACAGCCTGATCCTTCCTTACAACCACAGGATCCATTTTAAACTCCAATTCCACTTTAATCATATTTATTTCATCCTTTCTGGGGTGAGATACAGTCAGATCACCTGTTAATTTCTCTACCTGCAATTTGCAGCTTCTTTAATTTCATAATTTGAAATCCATTTTAAATGGATCTTTTCTTCTAGTTTACCTCAAGTCAAATAAATGGTAAATTAAACCAAAAGATGGCTCTGACTGCTCTCACATCCATCAATTCCTCCCTTCCCACTGGGGCTATTTCTGCTTCACAGCCATTCCCCTGCACACATGACTGAATCCTCCCCAAGGGTCTCTTCTTGATTAGCCATGTGCCCATCATTACATTTGTGACTGTCACAGCCAACTCTCCTGTTGACTCTGTCCTGTTTGCTCTTTCTTTGCCTCGTGTTTCTTTGTCTGCCTCACAAGACTTCTCTCAGCATCACATAGTAATGAGAGGGGGACTGGAAATCAGAAAACCTAGAGCCTCACCCCAGCTCTAATCATCAGCAACTCAGCAACTCAGACCAGCAAACAGACCCATTCCTGCAGTGGAAGGATGCTTTTTTTTTCTGATTTCATTGTCAAAACACTTTGCAAAGCATGTACTAATATATCCATTTAAAAATATAAAACTGAAACCGAAATGAATTTCCCAAGGGATGCAGTATGGGATCCACCAGGCAGACCAGGGTTCAAATCCTTACTCTATCACTTATTTGCTAGTCTATCTGCTATAATCATTTTGAGCAACAGTTTTATATTATTTATTAAAATGTAGATAATACCACTGACGCTGTAACAAACACTGTATATGATAGATAAACGACTGGCCTGTAGCTCAATAAATGGCAACTCTTAATGTGTAGCAGTGATAACCAGGATTCCAACCCGGTTAAAAAGCCTGTATTTCCAGGATCTTGCTGTCCTGCCTCATAGGCAGATTAATTTCTCCATTAGGTGAAGGATTGAATATATGGCTCTAAGAACTACGAAAGTCTGGCTTCTTAGCTTAACCTCTGAATCTCAGCTTCTTTATCCATAAAATGAGAAGGGGGGAGAATATTTCCTTCCCAACTCATTGCCAGTTTTAATGATCTAATTAGCAAAAAGTGGAATACTTTGAGAAGTGTCATGTATAGAAGAATCACTTTCTGGCGTTAACTGATTGACTTCCTCACCACCATCACCTCAAAAAGAATGTCTTAAAATTTTCCAGTATTTGAGACAACAGAAAAGTGAGAGAAAAGAGTTTACTGTTTGGCAAGGCACTTGGATAGCCCTGTGTAATTTATACTTGGTTCCAATTCAGGAAGTCAACCCTAACAAAACACCTGTTCCCTTGTTCTCAAAATTAGTGGGTTCTCTTCCTCACCTAAAGAGATTACAATTAAGAGTAAACTGTCCCCCCACCAAACAAAATTAACTGAAACGTGCTGAAAATGGGGTCCAACATATAGGCAGCTATCCCTGACTGCAAGCTATATGTGCTTGAACAGAATTCTTTGCTTCTGAGAGACCTCACACCCCAGAAATATTATGGGATTGTTGGATGGTTAAATTCCCTGTTGATTGTTATTGGTGTTATAATTACAGGATCTACTGAGGGAGATTTGCTCTGAGAGCGGCTGAGGGGTTGGAGTTAAGGCACACATAAGACCCTGCATACCTGTGTTGTACACTATGGTCTGTTTTGTCCATGTGGGGTCCAGGCATAAGTAAAGCTGACCTGAAACACAGATTCCATTTTACATTATTCTGGCAATTTCTTATGGCCAGGGAAACCACAACTACTTCATAAAAGAAGTCTGGAATTATTGCTTATAGCCAAGAATGGAGATCAAACTGAGGACTCTACCGGGTTATGTTAGAATCATCATAGCAATCCAGTTATCAGATTTGGTTCTAGTTCATGATGAGTTGGCCCATTGCTTTTCAGCCTATGGGGAGATAGAACATCATGGTGGGGAACAAGAGGCAGAGCAAAACTCTTACAACCAACCTCATGACCAGAAAGCAAAAGAGAGAGAAAAAGGAAGGTGCTGAGTCCCAGTCCCTTTTAACAGCATGTTCCCAGTGATCCAAGACCTCCCAATAGTACCATGTTGGGGACCAAGCTTTTACCATGTAGACCTTTGGGGAGACAATTAAGATCCAAACTCTAGCTATTTTTTTACCTCTGCAGAAATAAAGATATGGAATATAAAACAGTAAAAGAAAATTAAATTCAGACTCAAATCAACATTTAAGACCAACTCTGCCTCCTGGTCTTCCTCCTCAACAAGCCTATGTCATTCACCTTGCTCTTGGCCCCATCTCTTCCCACCAACTCTCCTGCATCAGAAATCTTTCCTGTCTCTTAGATCAATTCTGCCATCTTTATTCTTCCTCCCTCTTCATCTATAAAAAGATTCTCACTCTTGTTGACACCTCAAGCCAGTCTCCCATTTCCTTCCTTTAAGGGCCATTAATCCACAGGAGCAGCTGGTTCTCTACCACTGCTACCTCCTCATCATAGAGTCACTGGGTCGTCCTGTGCTATCTTGTCTATCTCCAATACCTCAATGAAAATGCTCTTCCAAAACACCAACAATGACCTCATAAAGGTTAGCTCTGACTCCTTCTTCTTTTATTGAAATTGAGCACGATCGCCCACATCAGCTTTCTTGCACTCTTCCTCCTTGGCTATGAGAGACTGACTTTTGTTGATTCTCTATGACCCTTGACCTTTCATATTTTAGTCTTCTGTTTCTCTGCCTGGCCTCTAAATGTCAGTATTCACCAGGACTCAATCCTCAGACCTCTTATTATCATTCATCCTGGACTACCATGATAATGTAGTTACAACTTGGTTGCAACAATTAAGATAATTATATAATGCCTGGTGTTTACTAAGCTTTCAGTAAATAGCAGTAATTATAAAAAGTCTTTCAGCTTCATTTTCTATCAAACATAGTCATAAAATTTATGTTCCAATACATAGATTTTGTACTTGCATACAAAAATCTTGGTATCTCCTCAGTCATTGCTTTTACTGTGGAATATTTTGACCCCTTCCCCAAAAGGACTTTATAGGACCTTCAAAGAATTTTTAAAATATGACTTTCTCCTTGAAACCTTTCTTGATGTCCCAGAGTGCATTGTTACCTCCCTTAATCAATTGTTTCATGTCTTAAATAATTATTTAGTCTCTCTAAATGGTAGGGCCTATGTGACAGTCTCCATAAGAAATACATTCAGCCGGACATGGTGGCACACTCCTATAATCCCAGTGGCTCAGGAGACTGAGGCAAGAGAATCACAAGTTCAAAGTCAGCCTCATCAAAAGCAAAGTGTTAAGCAACTCAGTGATAGCCTGTCTCTAGATAAAATACAAAAATAGGGCTAAATTTTAGGTGCCCCAAATGCAATCCCCTGTATCAAAAAAGAAAAAAGAAAAAGAAAAGAAGTACATCCAAAGGACAGAACAGCAACTGAAATTAAAACACAATTCTAATGTGTTTTGGCATCTCTCCATTTGTAATTGCTATCCAGTTTATAATATATAATAACATTTCTTAAAAGATTTCCCCCTTTCAATTCTTTCTCATTATCTTTAATGGCACAGAACATTCTCCCATTTACCTAGTACCCATAGCCTTTTCTTTCTTCACAATATTTAAGTAGAGTTAGCCCCCCCCCCTCTCTATTTCTTCTTTTGACTCTCCTGCTTCTGCCTGTTTCAAAATTTAGGACTTCCTTGGAAAATAGATCCCTCTTTGCATGACACAGAGTACGGATATTACAATGTAGGACAGGGAGAAAGCCATTAGCTCTCTCATATGACAAAAACACAACCATCACAATTTTAATTGTACTTAGGTATTCTACGTCATTTTCTTCTGTGTAACATCATAACACCCATACCTCATGCATTTATTTGTAGAACACATAGTATTCATGAGATAGGAACTGAGATATCAGGAGGAGGGGAAAAAAGGTAATGGACAGGGACACTGTTCTCGGGGAGCTTGTAAGTGATCACGATCAATATGTCATTTAGATTAAGAAGATGGTGGAATAGAGAAGGTCACGTTCCTGGCTGCTCCATGGAGTGAAACCAAGAAAACGGGCAGGCAGCTTCTCAGGAAGATGGGTGAACAAAAAAAAAAGTGGGGGAACTTCACTGGAATTTAAAACTAGACATTCAAAGCAGGTCAGGAACTCAGGAGTTTGGATATAATAAACAAGGAAGAAATCCCAGAAACTCCAGCCAGAGCAGGCCCTCTGTAGGCACAGTGGAGGGATGTGGGAAGTAAAGGAACTCGCACTTTTGGGAGGCACGAGGCGTGTGTGGGCACAGGGCATTTAGAGGGCACCGATATTGCCTGAAAAACCTGAAAGACACAGTGAACAATATCTGCGTGTGGGGAAAGAAGCTGCCATCTTTCCAGGTGGCCTGCAGAGGTCAATAGTAGGAACTATTTGGTTTAATGCTGTAAATTATTTGCATTGGTTGTAATTATTTGTTTCACCCTCAACAGTGAGGTACTGGAAGCCTTGAGGGACACTCTAAGTCCACAGGGTAGAAAATCAGCTGTCTCAGATTCATACTGTTAGATGGGTAGACACACAAACAACATGAAAAGGCAAGGGAACAAATCACCCCAAGCAAACCAAGATACTCCAATAACAGAACCCACCAGCACCACAGTGGAAGAACTGTCAGAGAAGGAGTTTAGAATGTACATAGTTAAACAGATCTTCAAAGTAAAGGATGATGTAAGAGAGCAAATACAGGTAGCAAAAATCACTTCAATAGATAGAGATTCTTAAAAAAATACAGAAATCCTTCAAATGAAGGAAACAATAAACCAAAATAAAAATTTAATAGAAAGCATCACCAACAGACTAGACCACTTGGAAGACAAAAATCTCAAGCAATTATGACATAATTTATAATCTTGAAAATAAAATGGACCACAGAGAGAAGATTTTAAGAAACCATGAACAGAATTTCCAAGAATTTTGGGATACATGAATAGACTAAATTTAAATGTATATAGTTGAAGGCACGAAGATACAAACCAAAGTAACACACAATCTTTTCAATGAAATAATATCAGACAATTTCCCAAACCTAAAGAATGAAATGGAAAAACAAATACAAGAGGGTTACAGGACCCCAAATGTGGAAAATGACAACAGACCCACATCAAGTCACATTATAATGAAAATGCCTAGCATATAGAATAAGGATAGAATTTTAAAGGCCACAAGAGAAAAATATCCAGATTACTTATAGGGGAAAACCTATAAGTATCTCAGCTGATTTCTCAACCCAGACCCTCAACTCCAGGAGGTCCTGGAATAACATACAACAAGCTCTGAAAGAAAATGGATGCCAACCAAGAATCATATATCTAGCAAAATTAGGCTTCATATTTGAAAATGAAATAAAAACCTTCCATGGTAAAGAAAAATTAAAAAATTCACAACCAGAAAACCTGCACTTCAGAATATTTTCAACAAAATATTCCATGAAGATGAAATGGAAAAAAAAAGTGAAAACCAGTGAAGGGAAGAACTACACTAAAGGAACAGTCAATCAAAGAAGAAACTGATTCAAATTAAAAACTAGAAATAAACCAAAATGGCCAGGAACACAAATCATATCTAAATGATAACCTTGAATATTAATCACCTAAACTCATCAATCAAAAGACATAGACTGGCAGATTAGATTAAAAAACAAAATTCAACAATATACTATCTCTAAGAGATTCACCTCATAGGCAACACATCCACAGACTGAAGGTGAAAAGATGGGAAAAAAACCATATCACTCACATGGATCATGTAAACAAGCAGGCCTTATATCAGATACAGTAGACTTCAAGCCAAAGTTAATCAGAAGGGACAAAGAGGACATTCCACACTGCTTAAGGGAATTATACATCAATAAGACATAACAATTATAGATATTTATGCCCTAAACAATGGAGCATCTACATACATCAAACAAACCCTTCTCAACTTCAAGAATCAAATAGACCACAATACAATAATACTGGGTGACATTAACACACCTCTGTCATTACTGGGTAGATCTTCCAAACAAAAACTAAACAATCAAACTATAGAACTAAATAATACAATCAATAAGTTAGACTTAACAGACACATAGAATATTTCATCCATCAGTGTCTGAATACACTTTCTTCTCAGCTGTACATGGATCCTCCCATACTGTAGACTATGTCATGAAAGCTATCACATATGTTGGCATACAATTGTAATATTACCTTAATATATTTTTAGTATCTGTAGTGTTATTTTGATAGCTCCCTTTCCATTGATACTAATTTTTTTGTTTTCTTGCTTTTTTTCTTAATTAGACTTGTTTGATTTTTATCAAATTTTAGGTGTTTTATTTCTTCCCTATTTTATATATTTCTGCTTCTACTCTTATTTTTTCCTTCCTACTACTTAATTTGAAAACAATTTGTTGTTATAGCTTCTTTCTGATACAAGTACTTTAAGTTGTAAATGTTCATCTGAGTACTATTTAATTCCAGAGATCCTGATATTTTAAGCTTTTATTATCACTTATTTTGAAGCACTTTTTATTTACTTTTCTTGTGCTTTCTTCCTTGACCTCAGATATATTTGCAAGTGTGCCATTCAATTTGGAAATAGTTGATGTAGATTGGGGATGTATGTATCTTTAAGGTAATTTATTTCTAATGTAATAAATCATGCAGGAAACTCAGTCTGCATGATTTCAAATTTTAAAAAAAGTAATGGAAATGCTTTTTACATTAATTGTTTTGGTTATATACATGTCAAAATTGATCAAACTGCATACTTCAAATATGTGCATTTTATTGTACTTCAATTTTACTTCAATAAAGCTATAGAAAAAAAGAAGATCAATATGTCTAGCACAAGAAAGATGCTCAAGTACTGTTTGGTAAATTGGTTTCAATCCCTTCCCCAGCTATGAATTTATATAGGAAAACTCTATTTATTATATAACAAACAGATATGTAAAACTTCACAAGTAACTTATCATAGTTGTTCTTGACCTAGGTATTATAATTAGTTAGTTGTAAGAGTTCCAAAAAAAAAAAGTTTTTCATCACAGTTAAAAGAGCAAAAGTTTTAAAATAAATCAAATATAATGGTTATTTCTATAACAAGACACCTTTTTACCTGTTTACTTGTAATAAATATGCTATTAACTGAAAAATAAAGGAACAGAATTAAAACTAGTGTGCGGCATTGTGCTGAGCACACCCATGAGATCCCAGCGTCCATCACCATGGGTGGCCTGCATGAGATGTCCATTCACATGTGTGTTCAGGATGAAAACAGGTAAGAACAAATAACCTAATTAAGGACTCACATTTACTATTTTTCATAACAAACCAGAAAAATAAAGAAAAAAAGAAAAATAATCTCAAAAATGGCAGATGCTCTCCAGCACTTTCTTCCTCCATCTTCATGTTTTCCCTCACCTTTTCTCCCCCTGGTATCATTTTAACTTCTTTCACAAACTCCCCTACCCTCCCCTCAAAAAAAAAAAAAAAAAAAAAAAAAACACAAATCCTTCATCTTTGTCATCTTTGTCCAAATCCCTCATTCCTATTTGGAACTTTATGAATTTCAATTTTGATCCTGGATTCCTTGATGTTTTCCTCTTCCTGCCATGTAATTCCTGCTTCCTGTCCCCACCCCATCCTCTTGTTCCTGTTTCCAAATGGAAGTAGCCAGAAGCAGCAGCTGTGGCTTAGAAAGTGGAAGGGGCAGAGTGGAGGGAAGCCAAGCTGTGAATACGCCAGGCAGGAGAGCTCATTAGCTTTAGCTTTCAACTGTGGAGATGCCGTGGTAGAGAGTTAACCCAGGGGGAGACTGAGAACACCCTGACTAATTGGTCAAGGCCCAACTGCATCCCATTTTCCTGGGAATAACACCCCTGGAAGTTAAGAACTAAAACACCTATTTCTCTTAATTTGATTCTCAGTTTCTCCTGTATAACAATTAGACTGCCCTCTTCACCCCTACCTTTTCAAAATCTCTAACTTTGCCATCCTTTACAAATCTCCTGAATTTCTCCTTAAGAAATTCTCCCTTGACTTTGGAGCAGTGGAGACCATTAGTCCTAATATAAGACTATCAGTAAATCTTTCCCCATGCTAAATATGCATATACCTTATGTTTACAGATAGCATATTCAAATGAATAAAAATTAAACATTCTGAACCACAGAGAGACTAAGCAAGGAAAGTTATTTGGTTGACTAAAAATTTATACCTCGATTATTTTTTTGGTAAGTTTTTAAAATTCATTTTATCTCACTACAAACTCATATTCAGCAACATGAATACAATTAGTCTGTGGAACACTCTACTTCATTGGTCTCACTTCCTCCTCTATTCAATCACAGCCTCTTGGCTGCTGTTTTTCCTAACACCTTCAGCAGGATCCTTTCATCCAAATCAACTCTACCCTCCTAACCTGATCCTAATTTGGAATCCCTCTTCACTCTCATATCAGAACACTCAACACCACTGTTCTGGTCAGATTATCAGATAGAGAATTCAGGGGTGGTGAGCTTAACATATACATACTGGTTAACAATGAATTCATGATAACTTGAATATCATTTGGATTTTTGGCACCACTTGTTCATCTTCTACATGTCAGTACCAATCTCCACTCCCCTGAGCAGCTCTTTCAAATCCTCGTCTTTCTCAAGACCCAATTGACTCACTTCACTGTAAACAAACCCATTTCATTCTTGCCTAGAGGATTTCCAGAAAAAAGCATCCTTGGTTCTTGACCATTTTTGTAGAAATGAATGTATATTCATTGTCCCCATAGTCCTCCTTCCAGTCTCAGAGAAAAAAGAATCTTACTGCAAATTTTTCCTTCAGTCCACACAGATCCTAAAAGTTTTTTTTTTTTTCAATTGGGAAATGAATTGATCCAGTCATTAATCCAACATTTGTTGGATTCTTTCTCACCCTCATTTCCCAGTCAACTTTCTTGAAAACCTAGCCACTGGTTCCTTTAAAAACAACCAAACTGACTTACCTTTAGTTTGTAGCCCCTTACCAGAAAGCTTCAAACTCACAATGCTTCAATAAACCAGGTCAATATTTACTTTTATCTGGCAATATATAGACATAGTTGAAAACTCAAATAGTATTATAAGACTTTACACACACACACACACACACACACACACACGCACCACATACACTTCCTCTGTCTCCATCTTCCACAGGGACAACCATCCTCAGATTTTACTTCTTGAATAACCTGGGTACATCCTTCTCACTTGTTCTGGTGGAAAGGAACCATGACTTATTTACAATGTATGGATTCTAACACAGAAATAAGTTCAAATATACAGTAAACATTTATAATGATATATGCTTGGGTTAATTGCCTAGTTTTTTAAAAACAAAAGGTAACAAAAAATAGAACTTTCAACTCTATTTTTTGCTTAAGTGCCTTCTCAGTCATACAATTCTTGGGACTCTGATAAATATTTTGCAAATAATTAAAAGCATACATCTCTCTCTAAGAAAGAGCTTAAAAGTAAACTGTCATTCTTCTTTATCAAAGAGGGATACTGAAAGAGTGAGTGATATAACCAAGGTCACAAATATAATCATTCAGTGTAGATGATGGTGACATAAACAGAATCAGATAACGATTCACAGAACACAGCAAGGAAGGCCAGGAATACTAAGCAGGGAATATTGATGTGGGTACTAGACAGATAATTCTACCAACTAACGTGGCTCATCCTAAACAATAAAATCTCTGATCATTGAAGGAAGAAGCCAAATCAGGAATAAGAGAAGCAAAATCTGAAATCACGTGTAAAGAAACTCCCTCTCCCTGAAATTATAAAATAAGAAGTGTCCTATGGGTGAAATCCAAAGATCATGCTCCCAACAGAGAATCCTCATCATTAACAGAAAATTACACACTTAAAATGCCTTTTTTTTTAAGGGCACAATCTCACACTCCTTATTTAGGTATTTTCACTTCTTTCTTTCACTATTCTACTACAGCTGTGCTCACCAGGGGCACTTCTTTTCTAGCAATGGATTCAGGTTTCCAAGTCTTCCTACCCTCTGCTCCTCAAGGACCTGATCAGCTGCAGGGCTCTGGTGGTAGAAGTCACAGCCTTGATGTCCCTGGTCTGGGGAGGAGCAGCTCATTCCTGGTCAAGTCAAACTTCAAGGCTGACATTGTTAAAGGACTCATGTTGAATTTATGAGAAAGGCAAAGCAGTGCTAAAGATCACTGAGTTTTTAAAAGCTGTTCTTCCTAATCCAGCAACAAAGAAAAATATTTTTTAAATTATTTCTTAAAGAACTATACAGTACCACTGCAAAGAAGCAAACTCTGTGGGTAGAGTTTAACAACAAAAACAACAAAAAGTGGAGGGATGTCTCTATTTCAGCACTCCTGATTATTTTTTTTTTTGAAGGTTAGGTTGATATGTGGGAAGGAACTAAGATACCCTCTTTCCTTCTAGCCTCTTCCTATTAGTGATGTCCATGGTCAATGTACAAGCCACTAGGAATATGTGTATCTGGCAGTGGGACTTGAGAGCTGAGCTGTCAGGAGAGAGAATACCATATATTTCCTATTGTGATAAACAGACTCTAGCAACAACTTTTACAGTATACGCTAATCCATCATGGCCTGAACTAAGTGAACCTCATTCTTAAGAACTCTTACTTTCTGTCCCTTCTATCTAGAGAAAGCAATTTCTGCCTATCTTCTTTTGAAAATATTTCTTCATTAATTAACCATGTGGCATTTTGTTGTTGTTATTGTTGTTGTTTGTTTGTTTGTTTGTTTCATTCTACATTGATCAATATTATATATAGACATCTCTCCAAACACAGGTCATCCTACATATCTAGTTATGTTTTGCATACATGCTAGATCATACATACAAAGATCATTCATGCAAAGACCATTCTATATAGATGTTTCTGACTCACTTTGTATACAGTGACCAGCATAGCACTTGATTTTCATTGAGACAACTGTGCATTTTAGCAAGCTAGAAAGTCCCTTGATGTACCTCTAAGGTGGGGTCGGTAACCTTTCAAAACTGTCAGGCCAGCCAATCTTCAGCTCCTCCTGCTCTGACTTGGAGGCTGGAAATGTTCAGGCTCTCAACAGGGTCCATGGGCAAGGTGGAGGGCAGAGACAGAGGGGTCCAGTCTTCTCCCTCTCAGAATAGATTGTGGCTAATACACTTTGTTTAGAGGATGCTTACAAAAAATGTCTCTCCTGCCCTGCCTGAACCCCCCTTCATGTTGTCACATAGCTTGATAGTCTGCAAACAAGATTCATTTGGGCAACATTGACTTTTAAGATGCCAACACTCCCAGAAGGCTCATTTAATCACTTTTTTCCTAAACTCAAACTGAGAGCAGCCTTCCCAGACAAAACATAAATTTTGATATGGAAGAAGAGGATAGATGTTGCAACAAGCAAGACCTTATTATAGAGTGTTAACAATACTCTATAGATACTAAAGAGATTACCCAAGTTCCCACAACTGGTACATGATAAAATAGGGATTTGAACATAACAGTCTGATTCTATGATTCTTGCTCTTAAATTTTGTGCTACAGAAGATGAATGAGTTTCAGTGGCGGCATCAGAGCAATGCGAATAGGAGTTAGAGGGGTACAAGTAAGACTAACCACATTAGGTACCCGTATTAGCTCATGTAATCCTAGACCAACACTGTAAGGTGTATATTATTATGTAACCTTTTCCTCACAAATGAAAAGATGGGGCTTAGAGGGGTGTCATTTTTCCAAAGTCTCCTTGTGATATATAGTCCAGCTGGGTTTAAGATTAGGTATGTCTGTCTCTAGAATCTGTGTCCTTACCTATAAGTCTGCACAGCGTGGATCTGGCCAGTTTGAAGGGCAGACACCATTTGGGAGCCCAAGAGGAATGGGGGTCACCAAAGCTGGGCTCTCCCTTGAATTTACCCTTATTTCTAAGAGTAGCTAAACCCTAATCTCAGCGGTAGTCTCATTGAATTGAGCAATATATGTGGAAAATTGCACTTTTTCTTTTTATGATAGTACTCTTATAAAGCATAAAAAAATTAATGAGCAATTAACAAAACATTGAAGATTGAAGATTCTAGGTTCCACCTTCTTTTTTTTTGTAGTTCTATTTTATTTTTAACTGAGCGATCATTGTACAGATATTTTGATACATGTATATGTTGTGTAATGATCAAATCAAGGTTTCATTTTCTTTTGGTCCCTAATTCATCTTCTGCAGCACAAAAGTTAAGAGCAGGGACAATAGAATCAGAATATTGTGTACAAATCCCTATTCTATCATACCCCAGCTGTGAAACCTTGGGTAAGCTAGTTAATCTCTCCAGGGCTAAGTTTCCTCATCAAAAAGATGATACTCTATACCTTAGAGTAGAAGAAAAAATCAGTGAGATAATACATATAAGTCAGACACATAGAGAGGTAAAGGTCAAATATAGTTGCTTTACTAGAAAACCATTTTGTTTGGGTTTTGCTTTACTGGGGATAAAACCAGGGCCTTGCATACACTAGGCAAGCACTCTACCACCGAGCTACATCCCCGCCCTTTTTACATTTTTTTTTTTGAGACAGGGTCTTGCTAAATTGCCCCAATTAGACTTGAACTTACAATCATTCTGCTTCAGACTCCCAAGTAGCTGGGATTACAGGTGTGCACCACCATGCCTGGTTTAGAAAACTCTTTTTAGTTCTTGAAGTATTTTTAGACTCTAAAAATTAAGAATTTTTTGTTTTCATATATGGAAATATATATGTACATATATGCATATGTGTGTGTGTGTGTGAGAGAGAGAGAGAGAGATAAATTTCAAAAACTATTTTACAATTTGGTTAATATAATAATAAACAAAAGTCCAGAGACAAAGAGAACTAATGTCTTTTAACAAAGATTTTTTTCACAATACTTTGTGAATTAAGTAGTATAAGCTACAATGTTTTAAAGTAGGTACTTTTTTTCAAATATAGAAATATTGTTAGGATTATAGGAGCCTATGGTCTAAAAGACCAAGTATTTCAATTTGGCTTAGATTGTTTAAGTTCTGTAAATCTAGATATTAAAGATTGTTATGTAAATTAATTTCAATTGATCTACACAGGTATTTCTACAATTTATGCCTTCTTAAAATCAGTTCCATTATTTAACATCATTCCATTACAGCTTAGTATGCAGTTAAATGCTTTTCTTCCCAGAGTAAAATAAAAGCTAAGAAATAACATGCTTAAAGCACCACTTTTGATCTGGCAGTCTTCAATTTTACAGTCAAGAATGTGTTCAACAAGCCAGAGATGTACAATTCCCTGAGCAGGTGAAAAGCTGTGACTGTGCCGGCTGAGATGACAGTTTTCATACCCTTTTCAATGCATGTCGTGTGCATCTGTTCTATATCTGGAAATATGTTTTTACATATTTCTTCTGAAGAAAATTAAATAAGCGTTTCTATGTTTGGTTTTCCAGTTATCATAAAATATGCAAAAGAGAATATGGAAATGAAAAGCCAAGGTGATGCTTATCGGAGTGGAAAGCACTAAGATTTCAAGGCTGGGCGTGAACCGAGACAACCTTTGTCGTCCTTACAAGTGTCTCTTTAAAAACTGATGAAATCATTGCCTAGAATGAGCAAGGAGTAGAACCTTGTGTTTGTGCTTCAAATGAATAAGTTCATTCATTTGCAACTGGTAGATTTTTTTTTTTTGAGAGAGAGAGAGGAGAGAGAGAGAGAGAGAGAGAGAGAGAGAGAGAGAGAGAGAGAGAGAGAAATTTTAATATTTCTTTTTCAGTTTTTGGTGGACACAACATCTTTATTTTATTTGTATGTGGTGCTGAGGATCGAATCCAGCACCCTGCATGTGCCAGGCGAGCGCGTTACCACTTGAGCCACATCCCCAGCTTTTTTTTTTTTCTTAAGACTCTGAAGTTTCCTTGCAAATAAAGCCAGCCAAAAAGTAAAAGACCATTTGGTTGGCACTAAATTTGACCTAGAATTTAACTGGATTCCCATTAAAATGCCAATCAGTTTAAAAACATAATACCCATTACAGGATCTCTCAATTTTAAACTCTTTAGCCACACTCTTAAATAAATAAGGAAGGAGAGCTACAGATTGTTGTTTGATTACAATCTGAGACTGTTGGGTCTGAATTGGATTGACTATCCATGTATTTGCTTATTATAATAGTAGTTCATTTCTGATCCTTTGGAATTATAAGTAGTTGTCTCTTGGTATGCACAGAGGATTGATTCCAACGCATGTGTGAGCACATGCACACACACACATGGACACATACACGCACACACACCATGACAACACCCTATCCCATCTGCTGATATCAAATTTCACTGAAGCTCAAATCCCTTATTTAAAAAGGCTTAGAATTTGCAATGAACCTCTGCACACTTTCCTATATACTTTACTCCATCTCTTTATTTCTTATAATTTATAACTAACACAATGTCAATGCCAACTAAATAGATGTTTTACTGTATTGTTTAGGGAATAAAGACAAGGGGAAATGCCTGTACATGTTCACTATGGAAAGATTTTTTTTCCCCCAACCATTGTCCATCTGACTTGGTTTGATCCAAGGATGTGGAACCTGGGACTGCAGAGAGCTGACTGTACAAGAGAAGAGATACAAACACAAAATGTGCAATAGACACTAATATGGCCGTATGTATAAACGTGGCTGTAAAACCAATTTGATACTGCAATCTATACACGTGGAAAAAAAAGAATTCATACCCCACTTGAATCAAATGTATGATATGTCAAGATCATTGTAATGTTTTGAGCAACTAATAAAAAAAAAGAAAACTAGAACAAACCTTCAGAGCTGGATTAAAATGGGTAGTATCTATTTGAATGTGTGGTTCCTCACAGCTAGTTAATTAACTAATTTGAGAAATGGGTAGAAGTAGTAAAATCATAAATGCGCATGTGAGGGGGTGTCCACTGAGAGGGCTCAGGAACAGTAATGCCCCACTCACAGTGGGCACGCCTAGTCCCCACATCTCAGCTTCTAAATACTGTCTTCACTAAAAAAACCAGAAACCTGTGGAGAAATGACTGGTAACTGAGCTGGGGCAGGAAAAGTAGAGTCTGGAACATCCAGTAAACAAGAAGGTGCTTAAGACTGATGGGATTGTGTCAGAAGGACACAGAAGGTACTGGCAAATTCAGGAATATCTAAACACAAAAATAAACAATAGTAGCAATGGATTATAAACCACTGAATAAAAGAGGAAGTCATGGATACAAGAGATATAAATAAATAAATGGAAAAAAATTGAAAGCTTAAAAACAAATGGGATATGTACTTCATTCCAAAGTACTTGTCAAAATACTTACAAAATTGGGAGAAAGCAACTGTAGAAAGGAGAGGTCTGACAGATACCACCTCAAACAAGTAATCAATTGGAATGAAGTTGTGTACCACCTGTTAGGTGTGTAAAACACCAGTTCATGTTGTGGTCTCACTGCCAAAGGTGCAAAACCAGATTCTGATTATAATGAAATATCTAAGAATCCCAAAGTGAGAGACATTTAACAAAGTACGTGGGCAATCATGACATACTGAAATATCAGGTAGATCATAGAGGTGTAATTGAACTTAGGGTTTTAACACATCCATGTATGTGCACATAGAAAAAAAAAAACCCAAATCCTAAATTGCATTTAACTCTCATCCTAGGTATTCAATGTTACAAAGTAAAGAAAAACTACTGTCTTTGCTTCTGAAATAGCGGTCTAAAGAATGCAAGTGGTCACAGGTGTTGTTTCAAATGGACTGGACTTAGTCTCAGGATATGAATGTGCAGACCTGGTACAGTTTCTTCTGCACTGAGGACTAATTCAGTCTGCAGACACTTCGTCTGGAAACTTTAATAACTGGTTGGCTTGGTAACCAGGAAACTGCAATTATTTTGTAAACCCTAAGTCAGGATTTCAGCCAATGTCCATCTACAACGGTAAATGGTTAGCACACCAATTCCTAAAACCTGAATGTAATCCATAAACTGAAATGTGAGGCAATAACTTATGAATAGCAGTGATCAACAGCCCTAGCCCTGTAGATTTCTAGCCTTAACATCCTGAGCCTGTTGCAAAAAAATAGCAGCAAGAAATCTGTCATTGGGTCATTCTAAGTCAGGTTCTGCTGAAAGGGTGCTGATTAATGTTCATACATCAGTCAAAGGAGGCAAGTGCTTTATTCTAGCATTGCTTCTGACATGTGACTTAAGAGAAACATGGAAAAAAATTCACAGAATCTGAAAAAAAAACTTTAAATTTTTTCCTGAAAATAGGAAGCTAATGATGTTGCTCAACTATTTTAAGCAAGAGAAACTTTTAATGGGATAAAGGGCAGTCACTATCTGGCTACTGTAGGGCACATCTCAGCCAAACTAGCCAACAGGCAATATTCTTCTCACTGATACTTAAGTAGCTAAGGGTAAGTATCCTTCTCAACAACATAGATGCCAAAGGCCTGGGTACCAGAAATAATTACAATTAGTGCCTTCTGAGTTACTTTAAGAGATGGTACCAATATGGAATTTTGCCATTATTCAATTATGGCAAGAGGGGCCAGAAATAGCCCTGATTTCTCTGGAGTAATGAACCCAATTTTGAAAATAATTGAACATAGATCAGGATTAAATGATAATGGACAATCTAACTTACCATTGTGTACATTTTTTATTCATTCAATGTTTATGTTTTATGTTTAAATTGTTTTCATTATTCTACTTAATAAGCACATAGTATTTGCTTTCCAAGGCATATTTTTAATACTTTGCAAATATCAGCTCATTTCCTCCTTATATAACCTCATTAACCCCCTTTTATAGATGAGGGTATTGACAGTGGTACGCCTACATATTCTAAAAGAGTTTCTAAAATTAGTGAAATATAGTAACTTGAACAGACTCTGGATTTCTTTTTAAATGATATTTTAAAGCACAAATAAGCAAACAGCTTTCTAATGGCCATCAAATAGGCCCAAGAATTGGGAAATAAGAGTATATAAAATAGCATTCCCCTTTGGGGGGAAAAAAAAAACTTTTACAAAGCCAATTCTTGGCTATTTTAATGGTGTATATATCAACTCTGGGCTTAGTAGATTCAAATGCCAAAAGGCTTTAACATCCACTACCCAATTCTAGAGTTCTTGCCCTCACTCTCTCCCTGTCTTTGTTTTCCTCCTTGTATGTTTCACTTCTCTCCGACTCCCTCCAAGAAGTAATTATCAGAGGACTCTTCTTCCTCTGACACACTACAGGGGCTAATAAAGAGATTGGTGAGGAAGAGTCCCTAATATGAAAGGATTTACTTCAAAGGCACAGCACATCAAAGTGACTTGCCAGGAAGCCCTGAGATCTTGCTGAGCTAGGCTGGCCTGGGCCCCCTTCTCCCTCACCTCCCTCCTGTTCAAACCACCACTCAGGAGCTTGTCAGGGAAGGAAGGTATTTCAGAGCTCAAGCAGTGGCCTCCATCTGCACCAGCTGGGGAGACCCGATAGATACATACCAGGTGTTGCATCTTTTGTTTTGATTAGATAAATGCTCTCAATAGCTATCACTGAATAATATTATCACCTAATTCCCCTGGGGATTTTCTCTTCTTGAAGTATTTGACAGTAGTTTTCAAATTAGGTGGCACGAAATATAGGGAGGATGTGTGCCAGTGTGGCCTTGTGTGTTGAGTGATCTGAGACCGAAGGATGAATTGTCTCTGATGTCGTCAGAAGTGTCAGGAACAGAAGCAAACGAAAAGGCCTATCATGCTACACAACCAGATGAAGACTTTAGCTTCAAGACTGGGCAGTGTTGACAATACAAGAAGTAACCAGATGGAAATAAAGATTCTCATTGTCACACCGATTATTATGAACATATGGGTTTGTTATATAAATGAAACATTTGGATGTTTTTGTCACTTCCCATCCGTATCATTGCAGCACTATACCTACAACCTTAGAGTGGGGTCTCTCTTCCTCTTGACCATCAGGGGCTGTAGCACTTTTCCCTTTACACTTTCTCAATTTCTCAGCCATGACCTGCCCAGAAAAGGACTCAGTGACTATTACCTGAAAGAGTGATGATGAATAACAATGGGAAAATGCAGATGAAGCCTTTTATGTGTAACCTTTTCATGACTTACAGTTGCCCTGGAAGACATTGCTTTGGTATGTGTTGTCTAAAGACCCCAAAGCTCACTATGTCAGGCTCCAGAGAACTTCTGCTAGCCATTTATTTTGTATACTCCTAAGAATTTGAACTTGAATTAGAGACAGTTAATGACAGACAAAGATCTATATTGCTTTCTACTCAGTGTACCAACTCTGACTCTACAGTGTAAACAGGATAGCAGAAATGAACCCGGGGTCAAAATATCTTTTCCACCTCTTTCAAGACTGAACCATATGATTGACCAATGTCATGTCTGGGAAACTTAGAAATAATTCAACATTGGACTTATAGTGCTGTCATCGTTGTTTCACCATCTGCTAAAACCCATATTTTCTAAATGTCCTACAGTTTTGGACTTGCATGGCTATCTATAATAGAAATTTACTTCCTCGTGTGTTCAGAGACAGTAACAAACCACTGTTATTGTTAACAGAAAAGCCTAGCAGCTGTGCAGACTGTTTCTTCTAATTTGGCTCCTACAGGAGGTACCTGTATTTCAGGGATGGTACAGAATGTAGGGTGTGTGACTTGTGTGCTCCACCAAGTCAGCCACTTCAATAAGGTCCAGTTGGAGATGGCATTTCCTATGTGAATAGGAGAAGAGTTACCAGTAAGTATGATCCACCAGATCAAAGAAACATTTTATAATCATCTCACAAAGTATAGAAAATATTTGAGCAATTTAATACACATTTATGTTTAAAAAAACATAAGTCATTGAATAAAAAGGGGGAAAAGAGAATTTCATTAGCCTGCCAAAGTTTATCAAAAATTTATACTAAATATAAAGTTTAATGGTGAAACATGAGAAGTCTCCTGTTAAAAGCAGGAACCAGAAAAGAACATCCATTATCGCTTCTGTTTAGCATCATGTGGTAGGTTCTGGAGAGCCTAATAAAGTGTTTAAAAAAATGCAAAAGATTGGAAAGAAAGCAACAAAACTTGTTTTACTCTTATCTGATATGATTTCCATATAGAAAAATCTGATAAAATATAAAATATAAAATAATCTGATAAAAACTATTAGAACCAATTACAGTGCTTATTAAAGTGTTTGGATATGTGATTAATATACAAAAATTAATTACAGTTCTATATATCAGAAACAAACAAAAGCAATAAGGTACTATTTACCAGTTACTTAAGAAGTCAAGCAAAAGAAGTACAAGAGATTTATCAAGAAACTTGTTAACTTTATGAGAAATTCAAGAAAATCCAAATAAATGGAAATACTGTTTTCAGAGGAGGTACTAGAATTCAATAGCAAAAAGATGTCAATTTTCCAAAAATTGGTTTACAGAGTAAATTCAAAATCTGGCAGGCTTTTTATGAGACTTGATACCAGAATCTAAAATTTATATGGAAAAATTAATAAGCAAGAATAGGCAAGAAAGTTTTAATGAAGAATGTAATGTAGAGATTAGCCCAACACAATCTCAAGGCTTATTATAGAAATAAGATAATTAAACCTGAGTAGTATTAGTTCATAG
The DNA here is from genome assembly GCF_045843805.1 of Urocitellus parryii. Taxonomy (NCBI): domain Eukaryota; kingdom Metazoa; phylum Chordata; class Mammalia; order Rodentia; family Sciuridae; genus Urocitellus; species Urocitellus parryii. The sequence goes on from NC_135532.1 coordinate 67,279,132, forward strand.
GCAGAAAGTTCAGTTACTGCAGGAGAACAGAAATAGAGCCATGCAAATGAGAGAAATGGCAAAGGATAAATTAATCAATAAAACGGCAGGAACAATAACAATTCTTAGAAAAATTAAGTTGCACATCTTCTCAGACCATAGGCAAAATCAATGCCCAATAGGGTAATGTATATAATTGTGAAAAAAAAAATTAGAAAAAAAATAAGAGACTATCCTTATGACCTCAAATTAAAAAAGGAGCTCAAGATTAAAAGGGGAAAAAAAGCTAAACAAATTATCTGGCCATATTATATGACATGGAAAAGCATTTGACAAGATCTAACAACATTCATGTTAGAAACTCTCAGCAAGGTAAGAATAGAGAGGTGTTCATGTCAACCTGATAAAGAGCATCTACAAAACAATCCTACAGCTAACATGATACTTAATGGTAAAAGACTGAATGATTTCCCTGCAACATCAGATACCAGGTAAGGATGCCAATGTCTCCTCTCATCACTCTTTGTTCATATAGGACTGGCAAAAGGATAAATAAATTAATATAAACTGGAAAGGAAGAAATAAAACTATAACTGCAGGGCTGGGATTGTAGCTCAGTGGTAGAGGCACGCATGAGGCATTGGGTTCAATCCTCAGCACCACAATAAAATAAAGATATTGTGACCATCTACAACAAAAAAAAAATTTAAACTATAATTGCAAATTACATAATTATCTACATAGTCTCCCAAGAAAACCATGAAAATAATCCTAAAACTAACAAACAAGTTGAGCCAGCTCAGTGCATTAGATTAACATCCAAAGAACAATCCTATTTTTCTATATTAACTATAGGCAGGCAGTGACCAAAATCAAATCACAATCCCCTTTTCAATTTCTCCAATGAAGTAAATGCTTACTTAAAACATGAGTAACCAATAGATTAATCCAAAATATTATTAACAACTTTTTCATATTCATTTTGTAAAGTCAAACAACTCAACAGGAAATGACAAAAAAACTGTGAAGATGTAGTTTAAAGGAAGAGGAAACATTAATGGTCAAAAAACTGAGGAAGATGCTCATGCTCACTAATAATTAGAGAAATAAACCTGATACCACAGTAAGACATTATTTATTACTTATTAGATTCAGAAAAAAATAATAATGTCTTTTACTACAAGTGTTGGGGAGAACATGAAGCAAAGGGTATTGTGCATTACAGTTAAAACTTTTTAAATATTTGAATCTATAACTATCTAGAAGAGAATTGATAGATTTTTTTAAATGTATGCAAAGGAATATAATAATGAAAATAAATATAGCTATTAGCAGTGACATGAAAGGATCCTAGAAATATAACTTAAGTCAAAACATAAAACACAGAAGACTGAATATGGCACGCAACAGTCTTGGAAAACATAAAAAACCAAGCAATGATAAGCAGTTTAGAGATATTTAGGTTTGCAATGAAATTATTTGAGGGGTTGTTTTATAAATTGGTACATAATAATTTACAAATACTGGGTTTGATTGTAGCATATTCGTACATGCATAGGACATAATTTGATCAATTTCACTTCCAGTTACTCCCCACCACACCTTACCCTCCTTAATCCCCCCATCCCCTTCCTCTACCCTTCTTCTATGCTAACAGTCTCCCTGTTGCTTTCATGAAGTTTTTCTTTTCTCCCCCAGTACTAGGGATGGAACCCAAGGCCTCATGCTTGCTAGGCAAGTTCTCTATTATTGAGCTATATCCCCAGCACTGAAATTTGTTTTAAAAAAGCAAGACAACAACAAACTGAAGGAACACACAGGAAGTTTCATTAAGCTTGGCAATGTCTAAATAAGAAGTCAGGGGTAGATTCACCAGTGTCCAATCATCTTGCTTATAAACATATGTGTGCTATATATGAACTTTCTGTATATAGGTCAAATATTATGAAACAAGACTTTTTAAAAGTTTAAAAACTAGGTTGGATCCACATTCTAGCTATTGTGAATTGTGCTGCTATAAACATTGATGTGGCTGTGTCCCTGTAGTATGCTCTTTTTAGGTCTTTTGGGTATAGTCCGAGAAGGGGAATATCTGGGTCAAATAGTGGTTCCATTCCCAGCTTTCCAAGGAATCTCCATACTGCTTTCCAAATTGGCTGCACCAATTTGCACTCCCACCAGCAATGAACAAGAGTGCCCTTTTCCTCTCATCCTCTCCAGCACTTATTGTTGTTTGACTTCCTAATGGCTGCCAATCTTACTGGAGTGAGATGGTATCTTAGAGTAGTTTTAATTTGCATTTCTCTGATTGCTAGAGATGGTGAGCATTTTTTCATCTATTTGTTGATTGATTGTACACAATGGCATTTATACACAATGGAATATTACTCAGCACTAAAAAATAACAAGATCATGGCATTTGCAGGCAAATGGATGGCATTAGAGCAGATTATGCTAAGTGAAGTTAGCCAATCCCTAAAAAACAAATGCTGAATGTCTTCTCTGATATAAGGGGGGTGACTCAAAATGGGATAGGGAGGAAGAGCATGAGAAGAAGATTACCACTAAATAGGAAAGAGAGGTGGGAGGGAAAAAGAGTGAGAAGGGGAGTTGCACAGAAGATGGAAGGAGAACCTCATTGTTATACAGAATTCATATATGATGTTGTGATGAGAAAAAGAAAAAAAAGTGTGACACATTAGATTGGATAGAGAGAAAGGATGGGAAAGGAGGGGAGGAGTAGGGGGGGATAGGAAGGGCAGCAGAATAGAATAGACAATATGATTGATGTATGCACATTCCATGTATGTATTATATATCAAAATACATTCTGCTGTCATGTATGACTAAAAAAATAAAAATAAATCATATGTTAAAAAAATATCAAAATAAACTACCTTTTTAGAGTTAAAAAAATTTAAAAGCTAAAAGAAACATTTTAACAATAAAAGGTAAGGAATAAAATATAGCCTTATAATCTTGTGGTTTTTGTTTTTTGTTTTTTGTTTTGGTAGCAGGGACTGAACTCAAAGGCACTCAAACACTGAGCCATATCCCCAGCCCTATTTTGCATTTTATTTAGAGATAGGGTCTCACTGAGTTGCTTTGCGCCTTGCTTTTGCTGAGGCTGGCTTTGAACTTTCAATCTTTCTGTCTCGGCCTCTGGAGCTGCTGGGATTATAGGTGTGCACCACCACTCCCCGCTAGATTTATAATCTTAAATTTTCCAGTAACATATCAGTAAAATGACCTTTCCTACAAGGAGATATTTGAACGGAAAGAACATTAGTTTTATATTTAATAATATCTGGTTTCAAATGTTGATTCTGGGAAGCCCAAGTGTGTGTTCAGTGATTTGGGGCAAGTTGTAAACATTCAGTTTCCTCCTCTGTGAATAGTGATGAGTTATTGTTCCTAACTCGCAAGCCTGTTGTGAGATGGAATAATCAACTGTACATAACACAGGACTTCTAGCACAGACTTCTCAAGATGGGAGTGTTCAGTCCATGGTGACTATATTTTTATGGATAGATTTTTACACAAGTTGACTAAAACTTTGAGGCGCCAAGATGTTATCAGTCTCCAATTTGGGGTGACCTCTTACTTTTAACAGTAGGAAGGTATACAGAGTGAAGGAAGATATAAACTGCCATAGAGTGAACATTTATTTGTTAGACACTGTTCATTAACAAGAAATTCACAGATATTAAAACATTTAATACTCATTAAATACAATGAGAAAGCCATTATTAACTTCATTTCACAGATGAGTAAACCAAGTTTAATTGTCTTGCTCAAATTATTCAGCTGGTCACTAACTGAACCAGGACCAAGGGCTATGTGGGCTTATGTCCGCATTCCTTTCACTACTTCAGATTCATGTCAAGAACGACTGCAAATATCCTTTCTTCCCATTTAACATGGATTCTCCCCTGTGATATCCCCTTCTATCTCCAATTTTGGTTTCAGAGTTCAATGTAGTTCACAGCCCATTTTCAGAGGGTTGAAAGTTCATACCTTTGAGTTCCAAAGACTTTCCAATGCCTCCCTGAAATAAGTTCCTTGCCTTTTCACTTTGTGAAATTTGAGTTAACTTCTGGGAGCTTAAAAACAAGCCACTGAAAAATTTTAGCAAGCGTTTAAAATATGTAAAATATGGTTGCTATACCTAGCATAAAAATAATGCCCAGACAAGAATAGTTTCATGGAATAAACCTTCAATCTTCAAAACTCACGAAGATCTTTGAACTCTAATGTGTATCTTGCTGAGAGGGAGAATACAGAGAGAGAAAAGCAGAATAGTAGTTAGAAAAGGGCTACACAGAAAACTTCTGAGATTTCCAAATTGAAACTGACACTTCATAATAATATGGTCAATGGCGACTTACTCAAGGTGATATGTCATCTTCTTCTTCAACCCACCAGCAAGATTCAGTCCATAGCCTCATCTACTTTTTTACTGGGAATTGACTTTCTAAGTACATATATAGTTTAAATTTACAAGTTTCCTTTATGTCTGTTATTTTCAAATTTTCCTCTCTGGGATAGTCGGCAGGTAGATGAGAAATCATACTGATGAAGAGTATAGGCTCTGGAGGCAGAAATCAGTCCCTGTCCCAATTCTATTTCCTAGATTCACCAGTGTCCAAGTTCTCTTGCTTATAAACACATGATGTGTGGTGCATACGACTTTCCTGTATAGAAGTCAAATATGATGAAACATTTTTTTTTAATTTGGTAAATTCATTTTTACTAAAAAAAAAATTACCTTGGTCAAATTATTTAAATACTCTGAGTCTCAGCTTTTTCAACCAAAAAAAAAAAAAATGGATTCTAATCATGGCCTCTACTTCATTGGATTGTTTGGAATGAGATAATGTAACAACTGTTCAGGGCATACCCTGGACTTGGTACCAAAAGTCATCAGTATCAGCAATGAAGTAAATGCTTACTTAAAACACGAGTAACCAATAGATCATTCTAAGATCAAAAAACACAATGATGCTAATGCATTTTATACAGAGTGGGATCTTACTAATGGTTGGATTTACCAGTCAACCAAATGGTAAAATGCCTTAAGAGAATTTTTAAAAAATATATTTGGAAGATAGTTCCTGTGTTAGCTAACCTTAGTGGTCAATTTGGCTGAATTGAGAGACACCTAGAAAATTGGTAAAGCCTGTTTCTGGGTATATTTATGAGAGTATTTCCAGGAAAAATGTGGCATGGAGCCAGCAAAGTGAGTGGAGAACAGCCATCCTGAATGTAGGAGGCACCATCCTTTAGGCTGGGGGCTCTGATGGTCCAAAAACTAGAAGGGGGAAGCTCACCCACATGCACATGCTAGACACTTCTTGAGAGGGGACAGTTTTTGTTGATGCTGTCTCCCATGGGCATCAGAATCCAGATTATTCTATTTAAACACAGACTTACACCAGCAATTCTCCAGTGAGCTCCAGGCTTTAAATGGAGGCTGTATTATTGGTCCCTCTTGCTCTGAGATTTCTGACTTCTTTAACTGAGCAGCTACCGGTTTCCCCAACTCTCTGGCCTGCAGAAAGCCATTATGGGACCATCCAGCCTCTGATTCTATAAGTCAATCTAATAAATCCCCTCTTAAAATCATGCACATTCTGTTGGTTCTGTTCCTGTACAGAACCCCAACTTGTACGGTTCACAATAGTCCTCTGTATACAATGAGAGGCTCAGGCAAAGCCTAGCCTTTATGTTTGCAACTTGTGGATATCATAAGCTTTCTTTTTTTTTCCTGTTTTTTAGTGCCTCAACTTATAACTCTCTCTACTACATCAGAGACTCCAAATGAACGCACAGAAAATAAGGATAATACATGAAGGGATAACCAAGGTGCCAAGGTGGCACAACAGCACGTCCTTATATTACATTTTTTTAAGAGAGAGAGAGAACTTTTTAATATTTATTTTTAGCTTTTCGGTGGACACAACATCTTTTATTTTTATGTGGTGCTGAGGATCGAACCCGGGTCCCGCCTGTGCTAGGCGAGCACTCTACGGCTGAGCCACAATCCCAGCCCTCTTATATTACTTTTTTGGTAGCTTTTTCTTCTCCAAATAGTACAATTTTATCTCTGAGAGAGGAAAAAGTGTATTCCTGGTGAATTCACCTCTACAGGAGCATGAAAAACCTCTTGTGTTAATTTATGGCAGTTTATTTTACATCCATATGGGAAAGTTCATTTGGTTTGAACTTTTTTTTTAGCCCCTGATGAGGCTGCTATTGATTTCGTACTCTACTAGAATACAAACCCACAAAACCCATAACATGAGAAAAGCTAATTATGGTAATAAGAATCAAGCATGCATAATTCCATTAAAAATAGTCAGTCACCGCTCTTCCTATATCATGACACTTTTTTTTAACAACTCTTCTGTTCATTAGGAGAAAATTACCTTTTAGTGTTAAGTGGACTATAAACGCAGTGTTTATGTTGAAAGTAGAAAAAGCTAATGTTACATTTTGTACCAAAATGATTATTGCTATTGGTGTCACCTTCCTGTATTACTTCAAATGGTTGCATAAATGAAGCAAGTCTCTACGTGCACTGGATCAGTGTCTGAGTCTCCATCTAAGAAGAGCACCACCACTGGGTATAAGGGTAGGCATGGTAGTCCAGGTGCAAGTAAGTTGTCAAAAGTCACCTTACTGGCACCTATTTCCTACAAGGAACAGGTGTTTTCAAATGTATAGAAAACTATTGTGACAATTTTTTTCAAGAGAGAACAAATAAAAAAAAAACATCCTGTAAAACGTTTTGCACAAAAATCCCAAGGTATTGTAGTTTCACGGGTAAAATGGACAGATGAAATCATCTCTTCCAAATCACCAGGAACTGGAACTGGAGGAATCTCTAAAGACAGATGCTTTCAGCAAGAAATCCACTGTGTTTAACAGTAAAAGCAAAAGCAACAAAAACAAAAACAAAAACTATTTTACTTGTGAATAATCCTATTAGTTCTTTATTGGCCTGATTAATTTTGTCATTCTTATCTGTTGAAAAAATTCCTTCCATCTAAACATAGATTTGGAAAAGGTAGATACATACCAGTGATGCGAAAGTGACAGAACAAGTACTTTAGAAGAGGTAGGGCTTATTTATGTCCTATAAAAATATGAAAAATTTCTGCAATTCTATTATCAAAGAGATGTGAATTAATGAACCAAATTACCATTTTCATCAAACTGACCAATACTTTTAAAAAGTAATAAATGTTGGAGGTTGGATGAAGAGTGTTGAGTAGGAAATAATATCCCATACAATGCCAATGGCTTATAAATTGTTATTTTCTGATGTGCATTTTTGCAAAAAGCATTAAAAGTTTTAAAAATATGTAGACATTTTGACCTTAAGTTCTGTTTCTATAAATTAACACTAAGGAGAAAATTATATACAAGGATGTTCATTAAAGCACTAACTATAAAATTAGAAATCATATATGTATGAATAATATTTTCTTCAACTTTGCTTGATTCAAGGGAGTTCAAGGGGTTCTCAGGGTCAATGTTGGTTTATACTAGATGCCTGAAGCTCTCCTGTTAGTTTCCAAAAATTGCTTTTGTGGAATTAGTCAAAACCATTCCATAAATTCACAGACGGACCTAAGAAACCCCAAATAACCATTCTGGACTATCCTTTTCCAAACTGCCATCTATGAAATTTGTATTCTTCCAATAGCAGCAACTAAACTCCCATGTCCTTCTTACACACCAAAGCCATTATCCTTTAAGACTCTTATGAACATCTCCAAAATTACTTTCCATTAGGACAATTTAGACACCTTGCATATCACTGTTGCCTTCATAGTTGAAATCCCCTATAACATTTTAATGTGGCCTGCCATGCCATTTTAACAGGTACACACTTCTGAAGGTAGTGATGTTATCACTTTAAATTGCGTTAAAATTCTTAATTGCTTGTACAATGTATTTTACTTTTTTATTCACAACTTAAACTTTCTAATGGATTATTTAAGGAAATCTGTCAATCTGTGAAGCAAAAATTAGTTGACTATTGAATAGAATGTGAGTCCAAGGTATGTGTGATACAACATAATATAATTTTAGTATGTATGACTGAATTTAGGTTAACTTAAACACAAATCTCTTTATTTTGGTTGCTTGTGGCAAATGCTAGTAATCATGGTGGGAATCATGTAATAATAAAATCTCTTACAGGAAGCACTTACTACTTAAATTTAAAATACCATACTACTTAATTAAAAATAGGGGGTCTCAAATGAGAAAAAGGCCTGCTTATTAAGTATAAAAAGCACAATGTTCTTTCATCAAGTCACCTATATGCATGAAAATGCTCACATATTACTTTAAAGGCAGCATAAGTAAAATAGAGCTAAAAATCAATACAAGCAAAACTGAAGGGACTAGAAATTTGTGCTTCTGTAATAGTGACTAGATTTGTAATAACGTACAGAAGGGGAAAAAAATAGGCATTTCTTCCTAGGAGGCAAGGAAGAAATATGACATAAAAGCCAGAGGCTATGCTGAGCTGGTGAAATTGTCCATTATTTAAACTGCAGGTGGTGACACTCACATAAACTGGAGTAGCAAGATGCAGCCAGAATGAGTGGCGTGAGTGAATTTAGTGTGCAATCCACAGTGGGATTCTGTACTTCAAGGGAGGGCAGGGCTGGGCTCTGCCTGAGGAACACACGGCATTAGAAAGCCTAACCTTGAAAGAAGACTTCAAAAGTATATTGGATCTATAATTCCAACCCACTTTGTAAGTTATTAACAATTAGGATAGAAAGAGTTCATCATTAGATTCTTAATACAGAAAGAGAAGGAAAAGATGCAGGGTAAAGAGAAAAAGAGATGAAGAGGCAGCAGACACCGTGTAGGAGGCGATGAAGGAGAAGCAGGGAGAGGTGGGAATGAACACCCTGGAAGTGGAGATCTAGGAGTTGGGTTAAGGAAGTAAGACCCAATGTAGACAAAATGTTGGAACTATGTTAAGAGAAATCCCCAACCAAGTCTTTCTGCTTCTAGACAAGACAGGAAATGAGTGATGATCTTCCATATGCCCACTCAAAGCCTGTATTTAGGGGATTATAAATATTTTCCGGGAAAAGCTTGATAGTAAATGCCCTCTGTTTTGACTACTTCTCAATTCTGCTGTTGTAGCATGCAGTCAAAAATATGTATGCATATAGGCAAGACTGTATTCCAATAAAGCTTTCTTTCTACAAACAGGCAGGAGGCCTGATTTGGCCAACCATCTACAGTGTACCAATCTTACTATACGGTATTGCTCCTTCCAAAACCTCCCACCAACCATCATCCCATCATGCACCATTGATTTTCCTACTCTATGCTCTGTTCACTAATCCCATAAGTTTTAGAATTATGTGCCTCATCAAAATTTAACTCATTCATTCATTTTGCCTTAAAGTTAGGCTTTCTGTATTCTTGCAGGTAGCAACTAACTACCATAATAAAATTTCCCTGCCTAGAAACTCATGAGAAGAAAAGAACTAGAGTCTAGAGGGCAACACAAGCTCTTCGTATCACTACCAATGAACTGTGCTCTACTTGTGTCCAGCAACTACATTCTTCACTCAATCACTCAAGAATTGAGTACATATTGTAAGTCAATACATAAATAAAGATAAATTTTTAAGAAACAATTCTTGACCTCCAGAGACTTTATTCCTCATCAAGTCATTACAAAGCCATTAGTAATGTAATGGTGTGGAAATCAATCTGCAATCGGGAGGACAGAACTAGGAAAGACTAATAGCAAATATATTTGAGGACAAAAATCTTGATGAGCTAGCAGTATTTCTCCACAAAGGAGTTTCTATTCTAGTGTATTACTAGGACATGTTGAGTCCAGAGATGAGAAGAAAATCAACTTAACAGTCAAAAGACTGGTTTTCTCCTTCTTTTTTTTTTTTTTACCAAATCTGTCTTTTCCAGAAAAATTCCAGATATAAATGATTCAAAGTATCTTTGATATCAAAGTATATTAAAATTTTATTAAAACAAATAAGATTAATGAATCTGATTTGAGTTATGACAGATTACCATATATTAGGTCAATCTTCCCACTAGGACCAACTAGAAAAACTGAATAAAATAGAAGAGCATCTGTTTGAAGACAGAAAATGGCAACTGTAATAGTAAGGACAGCCATGGAAGTAAGCACCTTTGTCTCATTTCAAGAATGACCTGCAAAAAGGCAGTTAGCTAACAGCCTCCAAATGCCACACTCTGGACTCTATTGAAGTACATAGGCAGAGGCCACCCATTCCCCACAGATTGCCTTCCAACATGGAACTCTTTAGTGAGCATGCTACTCGATGCTCCTCCTCCGCCTAGCTGAGCCTACCTCAGAGCTGCAGAGGGCTGAGTCTGTCAACTCGCCCTCCTTCTTTTCTCCTTTGCTCTCAAAAAGCATCAGTGTCACAGTCTCTCTCTATCCCTTCCCCCTATCTGTCACCAGCAGTTCACCAATATTCCCTTACACTTCAAATATGTCTTGGGAGTCAGCTTCCCAGAAGCCTGAAACTGACACAGATTATACTTTTGAGTAATCAAAGAAAACACAGTAAAACATCATGGTAAAATGGGGTTACAGGATTGGATCATTCACTACCTGCCCAGAAGAGGACCCCTCTCTACGTGCATGTAAGTCCCTGGCACAGGGTAATAGTAGTTGTCCAATTGCAAAAGAATTCACCTGTGGAAACCTGAGGAAAGGTTCCAGTGGTAAGTGCCACCCTTAACAGTGTAATGATTTGGGATTCAACAATTTCTCTTTGGGTATAGTACCTAAAATAAATGCATAAACGTGCATTCCCAGTAAACTATAATAGCAAAAAAAAATAGAAACTCAAATATCATCAAAATTAAAGTGTAAAAATCAGTTCTAATAAATTCATACAGTAGAATATGACAGAATAAAAAATAAAAGAAAAAAGTTTTTTCTAAAAATAACTATATGATTGAATCTCACAAATCGTGAGTTTTTTTAAAAGTTCAATTCCAGCACCAAAACAAAAAGCCAGAAACAAACAAAAAAAAAGTGCATATTGTTTTATATGTAAATGTTGTATTTACATAAACATCAAAAATGGGGATATCATATGGAGTTTAAAACTATGATAATGGTTGCATTTGACAAATGAGAGTTTCTGTAAGGAAGAGGTAAATTAGCTACCTTTGGAGGCATGGTAATGTTCAATTTTGTTTTTATTTATTATTCTGGGTTGATGCTACATGTTTTCAGTGTGAATTTCATCATCTCTAAGTTTTGCAATTTTCTACAAGGATTCTATAACTCAAATAATGAGGTGATTTTTAAAACAAAAATATAAAATTCAGCATATACTCTGATAACCAATAAATACTTTTTAATTGTCCTTTAAAAATATTGGTCAGTCATGCCTGAGATCCTGATTGAAGGCTTTGCCCAAAATTCACATTTCCAACCCCCAAAATGGTGACCCTTTCTCACTTACGTAACCATATTTCTCAAGAGGCTAAGAAATGGTATTTTAATCAAATACTTTGCAACATAACCTGCAGCTTGTATAGACATAGAAAAGTGCTGCCTACCACATGAACTTTAAGAATGTTTGCCAAACAAAATGGCTGCAGTTTTCCATTAGTGAAGACGTTTTTCCTGAGTGGAAAGGCAGAATTTGGGTTTAATAAAACTTTTCAACACAAGCTTTACATACAAATGTATATTTTCTCTTTTCCATGTGTTTACAGCATGAGATAAGCTGTAGACCAATTTTATGTGGCTATTTTAAATGCAAATAAGAGGTTATTTTTACATGTTTTCCGTTTTTATTTTTGCATGTTTTCAGTTTTAATAGGAGACAGGCCAGAGAATTTCAAAACATGCCATTTCCACCATCTTTAGAGAACTTACTTTCCTATTCAGTTCATTCTGCTTTCTGTGGGCATCTTTCTCTTGACAGCTGATGAAAAATATTTAAGCATTAAAGGTTTGAGAAGTCAGTACAATTTTTACAAGTAATATTATTTTACAGTGAAATGATTCATTTTGACTTTTTGAACATGAGTTGAAACGGTTACTTCAGCCTCTTCCTCCATATGGATAAATTCTCGGGCATCCCTCATGGACAGATGTGAAATGCTCCTGTGATAATGGAAGCCAGGTCCATGAGGGAATCTACATCCTCCTTCATAGGATGAGGATGACAAATTCCTTTATCAGCTGGTGCCATGAGCACTAAAGGAGTTAAGGGGGTTTTGACAAGAGCAGACTGCAGATCCTAGAGTAGAAGCTTTGTTTTTTGGCAAGGTGGACAGATTTGGAAAGGTCCATAGGTCTGACAGAGCTAATATTAAAGGGAGCATGCTGTTGATCCAATGATACTCCAGCAGGGACAATATCTTCCTTAGCCAGTGACATACTGAAGGAGCCAACTGTCATCAGGCAGAAGCTCAAGTAAGCAGGTGGCTTTTGTCAATGGATGGCCTAAAAATGGACATAGCAGAGTATAGGTTTGGAGGAGAAGGCGTAGATACATAATAGGTAGACATCAGGGCAGGCAGTCTAACAGATGTGTACGGCAACAAGATGCAGGAACCAGAGTTCAACAATACTCTTTCCTGAGATGAACAGAAGGTAGTACCCCAAATCAAGAGGAAGTGAAGTTCTAAACAGGGCTTGTTTACCAAGATTGAGTAAAATCTATTCACTAGAATTTTGCAAAAGGCTAGAGATAAACCGCTGTTCATTTGTGTTCATATGTATTCTTTACTCCAGGTTCTTCCTAGTCAGCATTCACTGAGTACTTCTTATGGACGGATCACTCTCTTAACTTTTTACATATTTTCCCATTTAATCTTCACAACCCTCAGAGGAGGAGAGTAGTATAGGTCCCATCTTACAGATATGGAAGCTAAAAAAAAAATCAGAGAAGTTCAGTGACCTTATCAAGGTTATATATTAATTAGTGACAACACCAGATTTAAACACAGATTAGGAGCCCACACTGAAAACTTAATTAAACATAATGTGATACTTACTCCATGGAGAAAACAAAAACACAGAGAAAGCCATGTAAGAGCAAGAATTAGCCTGTTTAGAACATTAGTAGTAGACCATAATGAAACATGTAGAAAAGGTAGTCAAACACTAATGGAATATTTTTTTATATAATTGTTTCTAGTAATCATTCCCCATACAATGCTCCTGGCATGAAGCTCCATCAACACAGTCATGGCAGGGACAGGAAGTTTAGGACTAGAGACTTTTTATTACACAGCAGGATGGTGGTAATGAATGGCCAACATCACTTCTGGGTTGTGGCCCACCATGGTAAAGATAAAGGACCTGCTGCATCCTTTCCCCCAGACTATAAATCCCAGGGTGGCAGAATTCTTAGCATTTAATGATCTCATAACCCATCCTCAGAAACTTTGAGCATCACCTTGTGTTCTGAGGGTTCTGGAAGATTTAATGTTTCCAAAGGTATCTACTTGAAAATATTTCCCATGCTAATTCATCAAAAGCATAACAAATGGAAGAAAAACAAGTAGCAGCCTGACCTCCCCTCCAAGATATATTTACAGTGTATTTAATTCACTTCTGTGTAATGTTTTTTAGTTTTACATAAGTAAAGGCATAGCAGTATACCCCTGTAGTCCCAGGAACACGGGTGGCTGAGGCAAGATCTCAAAGTTCAAAGCCAGCCTGGGCAACTCAGTGAGATCCTGTCTCAAAATTAAAAAATAAAAGGGCTGGAATGTAGCCCACAGGTCGAATGCCCCTGAGTTCAATACCCAGTACAAAAAAAAAGGAGGAAGAGGAGGAACTTTTATATTAGGAACTCATGCTAATTTACATAAATTAGAACATTTGGAAATACTACCAACCAGAAATGATCATATAAATACATAATTGTTATGATTGATGTATATACATTCCATGTATATAAGTCAAAATACATTCTGCTGTCATGTATGACTAAAAAAAATTAAAATAAATCGTATGGTAAAAATAAATAAATAAATACATACATACATTATTGTTAAGCCTTCCTGAATGTTGTCCTAGTCTTTTAGTTTTTAATAAAAATAGGAACATATTTATCATATTGTACAGTGTTCTGTATAATTGACTTTCTCATTTAGCAGTATTAATAATATTTTCCTTTGTTTTATGTAGAACTATATTTTAATAGTTGCATATTTTTATTTCATTTAATGGATACCTGTGATCTATTTTCATGAATCTTCTATTGATAGATATCTAGGTAATTTCCAATTTTCATTATTTATTTATAAGACTTCTTTTTTTTTTTTTTTTTTTTTTTAGTTTTTGGCAGACACAACATCTCTGTTGGTATGTGGTGCTGAGGATTGAACCCGGGCCTCACGCATGGAGGGCGAGCGCGCTACCGCTTGAGCCACATCCCCAGCCCAAGACTTCTTAACATTTAGCATATTATCCTTTATTCTGTTACATACAAATATTGTTATCCAGATTTTGATTTTCTTGTAACTTTATTGTAGCTTGGCATTCAGAACTTTGTTTTTAATTTTTATGCAGTAGAACTACACAAACATTTTAATTGTGAATTTTTCACTTAATATCACAGTGAGAAAGCTTTTCAAGAATACCCTACACCTCAGAATTATATAAATATTTGTGAGCATTTTTCTCTAACATTTTTGTGACTTTATTTTTTTTCATTAGAAATAATTTTGAAAGAGTAGACTAATACAGCCTAAGTAAATTATGCATCAAAAACTGTCAGAGAGTTTGTTCTAAAAGAAAGCTGAGATGAATCGGCTTTACAGGAGAAAAAATGGCCATTGAATACATTGGAGTTTGTTCTAAAAATGAAGGGTTTGAATTATATTTCTCTAGAAGTCGATTCAATTATAATAAAAAAAAAAACCTGGAAATGTGGGGCTGGGGATGGAGCTCAGCGGTAGTACACTTGCCTGGCGTGTGTGATGCACTGTGTTTGATTCTCAGCACTGCGTATAATAAAGGAGAAAAATATTCATTAAAAAAAATGGAAATGTGAACTCTGGTGCTGATGTTCAAGCTGGACTACCTGTGACTGACACACATACCCATCCCTTCTCCAAGTGTGAGCACTGGCTTCAAGTCTTCCATTCTCCTTCCTGCGTCCAGGGTGTCTCAGAGGACACTGCACCTTTCCACTGACTTATTCTAATTCTGAACTGACCATCCTCTTAGCTTCATCTATTTTTTCAGAGGATGTAAATAATACTCTTACAACGAGAGTATACTGATCAAAACAGGGGAAATAAATGTTCTGACTGCTACTCCTAATGATAGAACTAATTTCCAAACCACGAAATTTGACCGTGGAGGGTTTTTTAAGTAGCAGCTAAGAAATGTGCAAATGTTGATGTCTTACAAGACTCTACACACATTTCTTTCTCTGATTTCATTCCTAAAGCTATTTTTTGAGGTCCTGCAATGCCTCCATGATTAAACATTAATAACTTTATTCATTATTTCATGGTCACCTTTAAAGATTCTAGTCAGCAACATCACTAATCTCCCCGTTTAAGATATTTTTCCTCTTGGAAGAATCTGCTCATTACAGTAGTTAACAACCACTCAGTTAGCAAAGAGCCCTAAGACAAGGCAGGGGACAAGTTAATGGTGTAACAAATCAGTCGTTAAGCTAAATGGTCAGTTTGCACGATACAGTATTATTGCTGTATTGAACCCAACTTAAAGATTTACATCAGTTACATTTTATTCCAGGTACAAGATGCACAAATGAAATACAGAGGGGTGCAGTTTTGTTTTATGCTGCTTTCATTAAGAACCCAATTGCACAGCAAAATCAGTTAGTATATATCTCGTTCCATGTGACAGCCAATTTTCCACTGAGATTGGAAAGTCTTGGAGCTTTTTAATCCTTGATCTCACTCTGGGAGTATAGGCATGGGAGTTCTAACATGTTTTTAAATTGCTTAAAGTAAAACATTGGTGGCAACAAGTACTTATCCCTCTCTCCTGAACAGTGGAACTTTCTGGACAGATGATGCGTGGCCTGAACTCTCGATTTCCTTCAATGATGAAGTCTGCCTAGAATATACTTTTTGATCCAATGCACTAAAGTTTGGGGGTCTTTTTTCACCCTGGAAAATTCTTTTTCTCAGAGAAAATATGTAGTGTTATAAACATATTTAGCACCAAAATTACTTGTGGTGAGCAATTTTACCACTTTTAGTGCCCAAAGCTGATCATATTATGATTTATATTATAATCTTTTTGTATTTTTCTCCATTCCCCATATTTTCAAACTTTCACCTAGAGATAGAGCAGGTAGGACTCCTCATGAGGTTTACATGCTTGTGGAGAAGATAGATTTCAAAAACAAATAAATATATGAAGCAAGATGGTCTTGCAGGTAGTCTTGCTATAAGGAAAATAAAATATGCTTGTTGTAGTATGGATTTAGAAATGTTCCCCTGCAGAGCTCGAGTGTTGAAAGCATGATAACCAAGGTATTAGAGGGGGGTTTATTTGGCAATGATGAGAGCTGTAACCTCATTAGTGGATTAATCCATTGATGGATTTATAATTTGAATGAACTACTGGATGATAACTGTAGGTAGACGAGTGTGACTAGAGAAAGCAGGTCACTAGGGGTATGTCCTTGGAATATATTTTGTCCCTGTCTCCTCTTTTCCTCTGTCTCTCTCCTCCTGACTTCCATGAGTTGAGCAGCTTTCCTTTACCATGCTCTTCCGCCATGATGTTCTGTCTCCACAGACCCAGAGCTGAAGATGGACTGAGAATTCTTAAAACCATACACCAAAATAAACTATTCCTTCTCTAAGTTGTTCTTGGCAGGTATTTTGGTCACAAAAAAAGCTGACTAAGACAATGCTCAAGAAGAATGGTTGTCTTGAAGACAACAGCTAGTGTAAGGAGTAGAAATTTTGTTATTTGGAGGATAGTAGAAAATCAATCAATCAAAGGCCCATAAGGGAAAAGAAAAACAAATTAAATATTTCACTAAACAAATATAAGGCACCCTTTTATATGCTTTCAAAGTTCTATCCTCTGCTTTTAGTTTCTCTTAGGCAAACCTTTCTGTTAAGAACAGAAGAGCTACAACAAAAGATTAAAGCTTAGCGTTAGGAGATAGTGTGTACTTAATATACTTGCTCCGTCCTCAGCACTATGTACAAAACACTTTTTATAGTAGTAACAACAATGATGAGAAAGGTCAGAATAGCTGGGTTTAGAAATAATTGCTTAGTTCAGATCTATAAAAAGCTATTAAATCAATTCTACAGAGGATACTGCATTTTGTTATCCTATAAGGGCATGAGGGTAGAAATTCTCCAGTTTATGGACTTCCGCTGGATCTCAGTGCACTATCATTTAATATATTTATGTTCTACAGTTGCAAAACCACAAACGGACTTTTAATTTCTTTAGTGGAACTAAAATACCACATGATAAACTGTTAAACCTTTTGTATGAGTGTATGCAAGTGTGTATGTGTGTATGTGTTTGTGTGATCAGCAACCAGACTACTTAAAAAACAGCAATTAAGAAAATATTTGCAGAAATCCCATGCTCAACAGTACACACACTATTTGTACTATTTGAAGGATTAATTCGTTCAGTGCTGTTTTCATATGACAGTTGGCAAAGTAAACTCTTGCTTTGGCAATATCAAGACTATCTGTTTAAGACTTGTGAGGTCATCTGTAGCACCAATTATATGGTGTATTTGCAAAATCATAAATGACAGAGCTCAGGATCTTTTTGTTTCTTGTTCCAGTGGTACTTTCTCCCAATACAGTGTTCCTATACTAATTAATCAATCTATAAAAACAGGCACAACAAGCAAAACCAGTTGACCTCATGGAACTCACTGAAATTTAAATCAGAACTCCTGGCCACAATTCTCCAGGTTCTGGCAGAGGAACAGAGGTGTAGCAGTCCAGGTGCCAGGGGGATGCAAGTGGCACACTCTAAAAAGTGATTCCACAGTCTATGATAAATGGGACACCTTACAAAGGCTGGGGCAGATTAAGGGAGACCTACAAGTAAGGGAAGCCACACAACACCCAGATCTGGCAATGGTAAGAACAGTGTTCACTAGGCTTGAAAGGGCAAAGGGAGTATATTAGTTTTCTATTTCTGCTGGGAGGAAAAAAAAATACCACAAACTTAATGACCAAAAATATCAGAAAGATTTTTTTTTTTTAATTATGGACAATAGAAATCCAAGGTGAATCTTTCACGGCTAAAACAAAAATGTCAGCAGGGCTGCTTTCCCTCTGGACCAGGAGGGGGAAATCCTCGGAGACAATTTGATTGCTGGCCTTTTGCAGCAACCACAGCTGAGTTCGCAGCATTCCCAGACTCACCGAGCCTGCCTCTATTTTCCAAGCCAGCTGTGCTCTCTCTCTCTGACTCTGCTTCCCTCACATGATTTTTTATTTCATTTATGTGTCATCAAATGTCAGTTTATCTCCTTTTTTTAAGGAAAGGGTACTTGTAATTATACTTAGGGCCCAACTAGATATTCCAGGATAAACTCTCCAACTCAAGATCCTTCACCATATCCACAAAGACTCTTTTAAACTCTAGGGTGATATTCATGGTTTCAGGGATTGGGACATAGATATAATTGGGAACCATTATTGAGCCTACCACGTGGAGGGAGCTGGATCTGTCACTGGAGCTAAGACCAGGTCCAGCAGGAGAAGGCTGTTGAATAGAAGATGTGGTCTGTGGCAGAAGAGCACTGTCACTGCCAAGAGATGGCCAGAGAAGAAGAGAGTTTTGGAAATAGGTATTTCAACCTCTCTCTTGTCCCACCCCCCAATTTCTTCCAGGTCTACCACTGTTCAAGTAGGTAGACACCAGCAAGGGGATGGGGTCAGGGAGCATAAGACTCACTCCATGTTGAATGAGAAAAAGATAACTCCATCTCAGGTGACAAAGAACCTTCACCCTCAACTGCCTCCTTCCTTACCAGATGCTGTCTTCTGAAAACTAAAAAGAAACAAGTATATCCAGAGGAAGGGACTTTCTATCCTTGGAGCATGGGTAGAGCACTGAGGCACTAAGCCATGGCGGGAAACCACCACAACCATCGCAAATACATAAAGCATAAGGGAGGTTTCCAGACCAAACGTAAAAACCCACCAAGTGGAAAACCCAGGATTGCTCCCTCTCTTGGCATGGCCCCACTCCATGTTCTCCCTGGACCCTATGTTCATTTCACAAAGTAAGCCCTTTATGCCTTTTTTTTTTTTATCTTTGTCTCTGGACAAAAATCTTTCTTTTCTTTCAAGAAGACAGGAAGCAAGAAAAATCAATCACCTGATAACACCATCAGCCAAATCCAAATGGAACTCAGAGGGCAAGGAAGGCATTTATGGGACAATGCCTTCCCTGAATGAAAGCCTTCTAGGGCCTGGGTACCACTGAGAAGGCAAGGGTGGATCTCAGGGGTCAGAACACGTGGATTGGGAGGAAGCTGACAACGGTTCTGAGAATGTGTGTGGGAATGAGGACATGAGCCAGGGACTCAGGAGACCTGGACCAGATGATCAGGACTAAAAACCTCCCACCAAGCAGCCTGACTTCAGAGGAGTGATGTTTAACTCTGATCCCACTATCAAAGCTCATCTTCAAGACTGGGTCATACATAAAAAATCAACATAGTATTTAGAGCCCCCTCTTTATTTTCTAGAGATATTCAGTGTGAAATCCGGGCAGATGTACTTAGGGACAGCAAAACTTGGTTCCATTGACCTTAAGACCAGGCATCACCTTGCCTATATTTACCTGTAAATAACACTGAATCAGTGTTATTTACAGGTAAGATCTCTGCAGAGAAGTCAATCCCTGCTCCCCAAAGCTATGAAACTCTGAGACTGATTGATTTTGTGGGTCTGTTTCACCAGACACATGTGAATTTATATATTTAATAATTTATGAAAACTATTAAATTTCTTCTGAGACTTAAAAAATCCTCTAATTGATGTTTAATTGTGAACCATTTATAAATTATTCTTACCTAAATCAATACTTTCCACCTAACCCAAAATGCATCTCCAATGTGTTTCTTTTGGTACTATTTGTTTCATTACAAAGTAAATACCAGATTTATGTAGAAAGGTCCCAAAATTCAGTATTCCCACTAGGTGAAATCTGGACAAACAACAATAAGTGTTGGCGAAGTTGTGGGGAAAAAGGTACACTCATACACTGCTGGTGGGAATGCAAATTGGTGAAGCCAATATGGAAAGCAGTATGGAGATTCCTTGGAAATCTGGGAATGGAACCACCATTTGACCCAGCTATTCCTCTCCTCTGTCTATACCCAAAGGACTTAAAAACAGCATACTATAGGGACACAGCCACATCAATGTTTATAGCAGCACAATTCACAATAGCTAAACTGTAGCGCCAACCTAGATGCTCTTCAGTGGATGAATGAATTTAAAAAATGTGGCATATATACACAATAGAATTTTACTCAGCAATAAAAGAGAACAAAATCATGGCATTTGCAGGTAAATGGATGGCATTGGAGAAGATAATGCTAAGTGAAGTTAGCCAATCCCATAAAACAAATGCCCAATATCTTCTCTGACATAAGGAGGCTGACTCATAGTGCAGTAGGGAGGGGGAGCATGGGAGGAATTGAGGAACTCTAGATAGGGAAGGGGGGTGGGAGGAGAAGGGGACAGGGGAGTAGCAAGGATGGTAGAATGTGATAGACATCATTATCTGAAGTACATGTATGAAGAGACGAATTAGTATCAACATATTTTATATGCAACCAAAGATACGAAAAATTGTGCTGTATATGTGTAATAAGAATTGTAATGCATTCCACTGTCATTTATTTTTTTTAAATCAATTAAAAACAAATAAAGATCCCAAAATTCCTCGAACCCCGAAGAAGATTGCTCAACGGGCATATTCAAGGGAAGAGAAAGAAAGTAACAGTTTTGACTGCTAAAAAGGCAGCCACCCTGCTTATGCCTTTAGAACACTAGTTGAGAAACAAAACCCTACACACACACACACACACACCCCAGGAGACTAATCTGTGCCCTCAATGTGGATCTGAAGCCATTCAGAGGAAGACACATTGTTTATTTTTTCACACAGTCCTAGGCATGAAATCTACCATCATGTTGGGCAAATACAGATTGTATTTTAGGAGAGATGGTTTCAGAAATTGTGAATAAGGACAAGACACAAGGTACAAGTTTAATTTCCTGAAGGCATACTTCAAGTTGTACAACAAGTGCTCACATACACTGGAGTAAAGGTACCAATCCCTCAAACAAACTTCAAGAAATAGAAATGTGATAACAAAAATGTACACATAATAAACTAAATATTAGAAATCTGAGGAATAACACAGTTGTTCCTTAGTGTCCACAGGGAATTGGTTCTAAGACCCTCTCCCTGCCGCCCACTCCCACAGATACCAAAATCCTCAGATGATCAAGATCCATATATAAAATAGTATAACATTTGCATATAACCTATACACATTCTCCTGAATACTTTATCTCTAGATTACTGAAAATATGTTCTACAATGCAAATACTATGTAAATTGCTGCTGTACTGTATTATCTAGGGAATAAAGGCAAGAAAATAAAAGTCTGTCCATGTTAAGTACAAATGCATTTTGTTTTCAAATATTTGGTTGTATTTCTTTATGGGGAACCTGCAGGTAGAGCCCAATGCAATCATTGCATTGTGTTACACAGAGCAGGAAATCCAGAGACTGCCTTACCTCAACTCCACTTTGCAAGTTGAAAAAAGTCTACTTTTAGATAGAGGAGTGAAGAATTATGATTTAAAACACCACCTGAACCAAATGGATATAACATAAACAATTTGGCTAATAGGTAACAAAAGATGTTGAAGCAGTAGAGTTTCAGATGATCTCTTGTCTTTCTCAAGTTGATCATAGAGTAACTTCTTATATAGAATCAGAACCACAGTGACCAGAGCCTAGTCATAGAGTAACACCACTACAACCAGACAGAGTCCCAAGACAGTGCAGGACAGGGACGGGCCTTCAGCTGTAATGAGCAGCCACCTCCCTCACCTCCATTGCCCACCCTGCTGTCTTGATCAGATGGGACACGGAGAAGTCAGTTGTCACTGGCTTAGTATCTAAGGGTAGATGAAAAACGAGTTGAAGATTCAGAATTGAACATGAAGGGCGGAGATGAACAAATGGGAAGTTGCAGATTTGACAGAACAAAGAAAGTGTATGCATCTGGTGAGCCTGAAGCCTCATCATGTGCAGCAGGTAAAACTACCTATTTATAAAAGAAGCAACAGTAAATAGCATTGTAAGGTGCCTGGTCCACTTTACACTCAGGAATACAGAAGATGTTGTCATTAAATCCCTAGATCCTCCACTGCGTCAGCCTCAATATTCCATTTTTACATCCAAAATATCACGACTTTTCTTCTGAGCTCCTGAACACCCCTCCAGAGACAAACAACCCTGAGTCCCCCAGAATTCCTCATTGAGACCCCATAGGTGGATTACCCATTGATCTAAGTGTGAATCTGAATGCAAAGATTTGAATGACAATGGATTCCAAGACACTATCTTCCATCTAACACTTACAATTGATTAAAGAGAGAATACATTACATGAAGAAATAATACTTTTACATCCAGGTTTCTTGCTGGTCTTTGGCTACTAGTTGTAATTAGATTTTATCTACCACTGGAATCTAAAAAGAAAAGAGACTGACGGCACAGGAAATAGAAATGGATACATCAGACTGAAAGGATGCTGATATAAATTGATTC
Source organism: Urocitellus parryii (assembly GCF_045843805.1). Classification (NCBI taxonomy): domain Eukaryota; kingdom Metazoa; phylum Chordata; class Mammalia; order Rodentia; family Sciuridae; genus Urocitellus; species Urocitellus parryii. Next base: position 67,301,974 of record NC_135532.1, read on the forward strand.
CTCACAAAATTTCTTTGGATCAAATTGCTGAAGTCTCACACAGTTTTCCCAGAAAATGGGCACAGAAGAAATGGATGGGATCTGACAGGCAAAACATTCTTTGGAGAATTCAGGCTTTCCTTAACTGCCCCCTGTGTTGTCTAGCTGGAGGGGAATTTGCACAAAGGCCCTGTCACCCTAGAAGGCAACTCTTACAGAAGCACAGAGGAAAATTTCAGAGGCCCTGGCAGTAATGTTGCTGAAAATGCCTCACAGTCTCCTTCTCTGCAGTCTCAAATTTGCTTTCTTAAACCCACTGCCATCGATGTAGATATGTGTCATGTCTGTGAGCAGTTGTCCTCATCAGAGTCCGTGTTGTGCGGCTTGAGGTGTAGGTGCCTCCAGGATTCTAAATATATGCCTTGTCTCCCTCCCTTCCTTACTGACAATTTCTGAAATTGTCTCTTCCAAAACACAATCTATATTTGCCCAAACTTGTGGTAGATTTCATGCCTAGGACTGTATGAAAGAAAACAATTGTGTCTTTCTCTGATTAGTTTCAGATCTACACTAAAGGCACAGATTAGACTCCCGGGTGTGTGTGGAGGGGGTTACTTAACAACTAGTCTTCTGAAGGTATGTGCAAGGTGGCTGCTTGTTTAGCAATTGAAATTGTTATTATTTTTTTTCTCTCTCTCTTCACTTGCATATGCCCACTGATCAATCTTCCCAAGGGTTTAAGGAATTTAGGGACCTTTCTAGCAAAAAATTCAGAAATATAAAAGATTCTTCTGATTTTGCCATTAAAAACCTGGTCTTTATTTTGAAACAAAAAGAATACCAAAAGAAATACACTGGAGACAAATTTGAAGTTAAGCAGAAAACACGGACTTAGGTGAGAATAATTTACTAGAGTTCACAATTAAACATCAATTAATGGAATTTTTCAAGTTTTCAAATTTCAGAAAATATTTTCTGGTTTTCATAAATTCTTTGATAAATTATGTATATATGCATATATATGTATATATAATTATATATATTAATATATCACTTATTATAAAAAAGATTATTTAATCTGGAGGGGTCAGAGACACAAACCTAAGTCAAAAGTTATTCATCCCCTTCACCCAAGCTCCTCCAAGTAGGATGCCAGGGCACTAACAGGCAGAAACAAATACCTGCACAAGGGACAGCTTGAAGGCTTGTGACCCAGGATGGCAGCCTGCGTTCACTCCCTCTCCCTCTACAGATTCCCACTGGAATAAAGAAACGCAGTCATCAGCAATCAGCACAGGGAATTAGGCAAGCGATCTGTCCACATGCCAGAAGTTGTCAGAAAAGTCCCATAAAAGATAATGCACATTAAACCAGAGTGAAGCAAAGACTTACCAAACTGCAACCACCAGGGAGGACGAAAAGCCTATCCAAGGAGGAAAGGAGAACATCTCCCAACTCAGTTTGATCAGCCCTCTTCCCAATTTCCCAACCCAAAACAGAAGGGTAAGAAGGTTCCCAGTTCTTCAAAGACAGTAATGAATTGTCACACAAGAGCCTCACCAAGTGACCAGATTCCAGAATCCACCAAAATTTAACTGAAGTATCCCTAATTTCCACCAGCCACAAACAAAATGATAGACAGAGCAAACAGGGGACATTACTGTCCCTAATACAGGTGTGTTTGCCTGTTGAGAAAGCCAAGTATTTTCAGGAGTAAGGAAGCACCCTCTGCCACTGAAAACTAGAGAGAAATTTTGCCTTTGTGGATCTGCCTTCTTGCAATCTGATAGTTCTGCCTAAATACCAAGGGATTTTACATTTATCCCCCAAACCCAAAAATGTCAACAGGCTTTCCCTAAATGTGGGCCAGCTTTCATCACTTTGCTTTACCCTTGAGTCTTCAACACAGTGGATCGTCTTCAAATTTCTTCAGTGATGTCTATTTTACTTCCCTGTTCTCTTCTTTAAGTCTTATTACATGCATGTTAGATGTGTCTTTTCTAGAATTTCTGTGTCTCTTGTCTAGAATTTCCATATGTTATTTCTATGAATCTTGTAGAAAAGTTCCAATTCATCTTCTGTTAAACGAATTTGATTTTGATAGGATGCAACCATCAATTTCCTGTTGCCTTTTTAATTAGACAAACACACCAAGAAATCTTCCCTGTTCTAACATTATTCTTTTTAATATCACCAGCATTTTTATAGAAAAACAACATCATTTTAAATCTGTCTGAGAAACCAAATGTTGTACATTTTTCAAACTTATTTATTGATAAATTTATCATTTATCCAAATTTTATCAGATAGACACCTGGGTTCTGAATTTTAAAATCTGCATTTTTGCATGTTGGTTTTCTTCTCTTTGATCATCCTATATAAAAGAAATTACTGAGTTTTACTTTCCATAATACAGATTTGTTAGTCTTCTCTTTTCTTTTTTCATAAAATAGGAACAAAAGAAATACAAAATATTTAACCTCAAAAATTTAGAAAGTTTAGAGTAAACTCTAAGATTTATTAATAAACCTGATTTATTAATTTAGATAAAAACTGAACTTGATTAATTAGAAAATAGGAATTCAACAAAATCATTTTATCAAAGAACTATTACTATGAAACAAACAGAGAAAACCTTGGTACAGTTAAGGGAGAAAAAGTGGAAAATTAGAAATAAGTATTTGATTTTATTTTTTTAAATAAAACTCCAGAAAGACAAATACTGCATGATTTCTCTCATTTGTGGAATCTAAAATGCTGAGCTCTGGGAAATGGAGAGTAGATTAGTGGTTGCCAGAGGCTGAGGAGAGTAGAGGGCTCTTGGGGAAAGACTGGGTACAAAGTCACACCCAGATAGGAGAAATAAATCCAGGGGGTCTAGTACTTAGAAGGGTGATTATCATAGCAGTATCACATTGCTTAATTTAAAATAGCTACAAGAGAAGGTTTTAAATGTTCTCATCACAAAGAAACACTAGCGTTTGAGATAATGCATAGTCTGCTGCTTATCATGAGTTGGTGACTACACAATGTATAAACATCGCATTGTACCCCATAAAAGATGTACCATTATTTTGTGATAAGTTTAATAATGGCAATACTAAAATAAACCTTAAAAGATAAGTAAATAAATTTTATCTTGGTATATTTGAAAGTAAAGACTCTTAAGAAAATAGTAAATTCCAAATCTAACAAAACAAATAGTAATTCAAAACGGACCATTGTTCATAAAATAAATTTACTATGTTGTCAAAGAAATACTGCCTTCCCCATTTGTGTCTCTAACTGGAAGATTTTAGTAGCTATTAATCTTATCATTCCTGTAGTATTTCAATTGCTCCAAACATAAAAACAAAACAAAACAACAAAAAATGTTGTTCCAGGTACCCTTTTATTTAACTACCCCAACTCTTGTGTTAGTGATCTTACTTGTGAATACATATTAAATATTCCCAAATAACATCTTAGCAATTTGCGTAAGGTAAGTATATTGATTGACAACTAGTTTTATTTTTAGTAGAAGAGGTACTTTTTTTACCTTCTGTTTGTAAAAACCAAACACTTCTTTTTTTTAGAAAGAGAGAGGGGGGGGGGATTTTAATATTTATTTTTAGTTTTTCAGTGGACACAATATCTTTGTATGCATGCCAGGCGAGCGCGCTACCACTTGAGCCACATCCCCAGCCCCAAACCAAACACTTCTTAAAAAGCAAAAATCACTTGCATTCTTATTACCAAAACATAACCACTATTAACCTTTGGATAAATGGATAAACATCCACCATTTTATCTCTCTCTCTCTCTCTCTCTCTCTCTCTCTATATATATATATATATATATATATATATATATATATATATACACACACACACACACACATACATACACACATACATACATATATATAGTTAAATGTAAACCACTTTGTGGGAAGATATATATGCAATATATATAATTTGAGAGCTTTATTCAATAATATGTCATGGACATTCATCCTCGTCAATATATAGATCTATACCATTTGTAATGGTCACATATTATCAAATTATACTTATGTACTATAATTTACTAAACCAGTTTAATGGATGTTTGGGTTGTTTCCAATGTGGTGCGATTATGAAGAGCTCTATGATATATTTTGTGGATGTAAATCTCTTTCCATTTTGTGATTACCTTCTAAAAGTAGGGTTGCTGGGTCATACGGCGAATATTTTCTATATTTTTCTATTACCGGATGGCCTTTTCAGAGGAGTTAGACCTATGTATGGTCTAGTAGCTCTGCTTGAGGGTGCAGCTGCCCCACACCCTCAGAGCACATTTGTATTTGTCAATTATTTGGTGTTAGATAATAATTTGTCAGTTGGCCAGTTGTTTAGGAACTTTGTTGTTTTTCATGTGTCTTTTTTCCACAAGCAAGACATTAAATGTCTGTAGGTTCCAGAAACTGAGCTAGGCACTGAGGGTTTGATGATCAACAAATGAGATGTGGTCCATGGCCTCAAGAAAACATTTTTTTGAGAAGACCAGAGAAGTCACTAAATTAACTAATGAAAAAAAAAAAGTCAATCAATTACAGACTGAGGTCATTGGTCTGAAGAAAATGCAGATATTCTGAGAGTAACAGAAGGACCTGATAAGGATAGGGGAGTTAGAAATTGCATCTTTGAAGTTGCATCATGCCCCACCATGATCCCTCCCCCAGAGGAGCACATGAACCTTCTGCCTCTCAGTGGCCCCCAGCACCAAGCATGGTGAGGAGGAACCCTCACATCCCTCTGCAGAGATGGCGCCTTCTACGTTAGGAAACTTGCCATTAATTGGAATAATTTTTCCCCATTGGCATATTTGTGAGAGGAGAGTTCCAGGGGGATTCAGGATAAGAAGCATTAGCCTGCATTATGAAACAATCTACCTTGATATGATGGCACGTGTATAAGCAACTCTAGACATTGTAATACAGTGAATTACAATGTTCCAGCCAAAACAACATTTAGATAATGATCAATTCCTATTACATTAGGTCAGATACAAGCCCCAAAGCATGGAAGATAAATTGATCTTTCAGTGGCCTGTGTAAATCCCTGAGTTGAGGGAGGGGAAAGGGAAATGAAGTATCACTAAAAAAAAATCAATATCTTTATTGATTTATCAGGCTACTGTGATTTATTGGGCACTCATTCGTTTGTTACAGTCATTTCATGCATTGCCTTTGGCTGTGATAAATGATCTGGCCTCCTCTTTGGGAAAGAGGAGGCTTTGGAGCATCCGTCTCCTAGTGAGGGCCTCTAGATGCTGGGCTGTTTGCTTCCATGTTGAGCTGAAGTCTACAAACTACTGTGAAGCATGGCCTTAAGTGTATCAGATTCACCCAATGTGAAGAGCCCAAAAAGTAGTGCACACAGTTGTCAACTTGGGGTTCTTCCAAAGTGAAAACAGAAAACTAAACCAGAAGTATGTTTGATATGCAGGACATAATGACACTTAGTGATGTGATTACGAGTTAGGGTCTCAGTGTGGGCCTGGCCATTCTGTATTATTTATTATGCAGTTCTTATTAAGATATGAGTAGCTTAATTTCTATAGATGCTTTGTTTTAATTTTTTATCTGTTCTACTTAGTTATACATGAAAGTAGGATGCATTTTGACATATTGTACAAAAAATGGAGCACAATTTCTTACTCTGGCTGAACATGGTGCAGAGTCCCACTGACAATGTAATCATACCATATATATAAGGTGATAATGTCCATCTCATTCCACTGTCCTTCCCAACCCTGCATTCCCTCACCTCACCTCATTCCCCTCTGTGCAATCTAAAGTTCCTTCATTCTTCCCTCCTCTCTGTGGATCAGCATGCACTTATCAGAGAAAGCATTCAGCCTTTGGTTTTGGGGGATTGACTTATTTCACTTAGCATGCTATTCTCCAGCTCCATCCATTTACCTGCAAATGCCATAATTTCATTCTTCTTTAAGTCTGAGGAATATTCCGTTTTATATATATATATATATATATATATATATATATATATATATATATATATATATATATACCAAATTTTCTTTATACATTCATCTGTTGAAGGACATCTAGGTTGGTAACACAGTTTAGTTATTGTGAATTGAACTGCTATAAACATTGATGTGGCTGTGTCACTCTAGTATGCTGATTTCAAATCCTTTGGGTATAAACCAAGGAGTGGGATAGCTGGGTCAAATGGTGGTTCTATTCCAAATTTTATGAGGTATCTCCACACTGCTGTCCAAAGTGGTTGCACCAATTTGCAGTCTCATCAGAAATGTATGAGTGTACTTTTTCCCCACATCCTCACCAACACTTATTGTTGCTTGTATTCTTGCTAATTGCCATTCTGACCAGAGTGAGATAAAATCTTATAGTTTTGATGTGCATTCCTCTAATCACTAGAGATGACAAACATTTTTACATTTGTTTGTTGATTGATTGCATTTCTTCTTCTGTGAAGTGTCTTTTCAGTTCCTTATCCCTTTTATTGATTGGGTTATTTGGTTTTTTCATGTTAAAAGTTTTTTGTTGAGTTCTTTATGTATTCTGGAGATTAATGCTCTATCTGATGTGCATGTGGTGAAGACTTTCTCCCATTCTGTAGGCTCTTTCTTCATATTATTGATTGTTTCCTTTGCAGAGAAGAAGCTTTTTAGTTTGAGTTCATCTATTTATTAATTCTTGATTTTATTTCTTGTGTTTCAGGAGTCTGGTTAAGGAAGTCAATTTCTAAGCCGACATGGTGGAGATTTGGGACTACTTTTTCTTCTATTAGGTGCAGAGTCTCTGGTCTAATTCCTAGGTCCTTGATCCACTTTGAGTTGAGTTTTGTTTATGGTGAGAGATAATGGTTTAATTTCATTTTACTACATATTTATTTCCAGTTTTCCCAGCACTATTTGAAGAGGCTATCTTTTCTCCACTATATGTTTTTGGTGCCTTTGTCAATACGAGATAAGTGTATTCATGTGGGTTTGTCTCTGTGTCTTCTATTCTGTACCATTAGTCTACATGACTAGTTTGGTACCAATACCATGCCATTTTTGTTACTATAGCTTTGTAGTATAGTTTAAAGTCTGGTATTGTGATGCCTCCCTTCACTCTTCTTGCTAAGGATTGCTTTGACTATTCTTGGACTTTTATTTTCCTAAATGATTTCATAATTGCCTTTTCAAATTCTATAAAGAATATTATTGAGATTTTAATAGGAATTGCATTAAATATGCATAACACATTTGGTAGTATGGCCAATTTGACAATGTTAATTCTGCCTATCCAAGAACATAGGAGATCTTTCCATCTTTTAAGGTCTTCTTCAGTTTCTTTCTTCGGTGTTTTTTAGTTCATTATTGAAGTCTTTCACCTCTTTTGTTAGATTGATTCCCAAGTGTTTTATCTTATTTTTTGAGGCTATTATGAATGGAGTAGTTTTTCTAATTTCTCTTTCAGTGGATTCATCACTGATGTATAGAAACGTGTTTAATTTAATACCCTGCGACTTTGCTGAATTCATTTATTAGTTCTAGAAGTTTTCTGGTGGAATTTTTTGGATCTTCTAAATATAGAATCATTTCATCAAGAAATGGTGATAGTTTGAGTTCTTCTTTTCCTATTCGTATCCCTTTAATTTCTTTCATCTGTCTGATTGCTCTGGCTAGAATTTCAAGGACTATGTTGAATAGAAGTGAGCATCCCTGTGTTGCTCCAGTTTTTAGAGGGAATGCCTTCAATTTTTCTTCACTTAGAATGATATGGGCCTTGAGCTTAGCATTTATAGCTTTTACAATGTTGAGATTATTCCTACTATCCCTAGTTTTTCTAGTGTTTTGAACATGAAGGGGTGCTATGTTTTGTCAAAAACTTTTTCTGCAATTATTGAGATAATCATTTGATTTTTGCCATTAAGTTTATTAATGTGATTAATAAGTTTATTGATTTCTGTATGTTGAACCAACTTTGCATTTCTGGGATGAACCCCACTTGATTGTGATTTGCCAGTATTTTATTGAGAATGTTTGCATCTTTGTTCATCAGAGATATTGTTCTGAAGTTTTCTGATGTGTCTTTGTCTGGTTTTGGTATCAGATTCACAAAATGAATTTATAAGGGTTCCTTCCTTTTCTATTTCACAGGATAATTTGAGAAGCATTGGTGTTAGTTCTTCTTTGAAGGTCTAGTACAACTCATCTGAGAATCCATCTGGTCCTGGGCTTTTCTTTCTTAGTAGGGTTTTGATGGCATCTTCAATTTTATTGCTTGAAATTGATTTGTAAAACAGAGTCTTTACAGAAAGTAATCAATTTAAAAATGAGGTCCCTAATCCAATATGACTGGAATGCTTATATGATGAAGAGGAAATATGGATGAAGAAAGACACAGATCAAGACGATATGAAGATACAGGAAGAAAGTGGGAATCTACAAACCAAGGAGAGAGGTCTGTAAACCATCCCTCTCTTAAAGCCCTCAAAAGAAAAAAACAAATGCCAACACATTGTGATCTGCAGAACTGTGAGACAGGAATTTCTGTTGATTAAACTACCAGGTCCATGGTGCTTTGTTACCGTAGGCGTCCTATCAACCAAAACACCATGAAGTAAACATCATGAGGATCACATGATCTTAGTCGAAATCACTCAACTGAATTGATATAGCACAAAACAACCATAAACAATGTGCAAATTACTGGGTAGAGAGAGTTTTCAATAAAATTTTATTTACAAAATCATCCATGTGGGATGTAATTTGTCACTGCGATTCTACACTTTTGAACACAAGTGCTGAAAATGTTGTGAATGACCAGATTTAAGCATCAGGCCAGAGGCACATGTGGTGACCTGAACTTAGTTGGAAACCTGCAAAACTGAAAACAAAACCAGCAACAATAATAACACAGTTATCTTCAGATCATCCTCAGTCCCCCTCTGAACTTCCTCTCTCTGGTTTGGAGTGACTGTCCAACTTTACTGCACAAACATTATTGTGGATTAAACGTGGCCACCTTTTCAGTTGCTCCTCTCAACGAGAACTGGAGCCTGTTCACCTCCCCAGGATTGGGCTGCTCTTCTGAGTTCTGACCCGTGGGGATGCCACAGAAACGAAGCGGTAACAGGGCCGGGCCTCAGCCTTCAGGACAGCTCTCACTGTCAGAACTCATAGAAAGAGGCTCAGCCACCTCCTGGGAAGACGATGGAGAGGGAGAAAGAAGGCAGGGCCAGGGGAGGGGGCGGGGAGAGGTCCAGTGGGCGACTAGACATTCCCACCCTCACAGCGGAAGCCCCACAGAGGAGCATGGTGCCACCCTGGACCTTCCTGGACTCCCAGGTGAGGGTCCCCTGAATGGAGGATCCTGAGCTGACAGCACAAAGAGACCCACCATTCCTGCCCAGCCTGCCCACCCTGCAGGGTCATGAGCAAGTCGATGATTGTTGTTTTAAGGCACGAAGTTTGAAATGGTGTTTAGGCAGCAGTAAGTACCTGGTGCTAGTGCTGCCGGCCAGTTGCCTGGATTTTCACTGTTGGCTCAACACAATCTCAATCTTTCCTGGTCAGGTTACACTTTTAAGATGTGTCTTAATCTTGAGGTGTTAATAGGTGTTGAATCTTTTGCATGTTTATATAAATTGGTGCAACAAACCATTATACAGAATTTGGTTCACAATTGCCTTGACACCGTGCACACATGTAGTCTATGTTTAAAATTTTAAATACCATCATTGATTTAGGCAAAGGGCTTTTGGTTAGGCAATTTCTCACCAGAGGAAGATGAGGTATAGAGGTTAAGTCAGCTATCTTTATTCCTAACTCAAACCCAAGAATTACTGCACAGAGATATTCCAAATGTGCTTGAAGAAAAACAAAGTTATTGTATTTCTGGAGATGAGGCTGGGACAAGGGAGAAGGGCCACATTAGAGAAGATGAAGCATCAGAAGGACCTGGAATTGTGGCCATCAATGGAGAGAGATTTCATGCCCCAGGAGAACTACATAAAAAGTGAAGTGAGAGAGCTCCCAAGGAATAGTTTGTCAATTTCAAAACATTAAAATACAAATTTAATTTAAAACTCTGGTGAAATAATCCCTGCATTAGCTCTGAGGAAGAACAGCTTTTCTTTGTCCTCCTTCCCTCTTCCTCTCTGCCTGGTTGGTTCTGGTCTCAGGACATAGATCTCAGGCCACATTTCAGCTATATTAATAACTGGGTCAATTTTGTATAACATCTCAGCAACATAATTACTATGTATAAGCAGTCAGTTGTAATAATTGCCTTTTGAAGTTTTGGAAGAATGCCCGTTTTTAAGCTGAGGATTCCCTACTGATATTTTAGGGTTGGTTTCTTACTGTTACAGTGAACCACATCTTAAAAATGAATACACTTTGTAAAGAACACCTTCTGTCCATCAGTTCCATAAACTAGGGAGAGAAAGAGACAGTTTTCATCATAAACTCCTGCAACACTTATTTTAAAAGGGAATGAAAGATCAATCTCATAATGGGTGACTTTGCAATTCATTAGTTTACTGACTGCTCTCTGAATGTACAATGACCTCACTCTACCTGTTCATAAGCATCATAGCTGTGACTGCTATAACATAGTCCCAGTAAATGGAGGGAAGACGTTAATTAAAGCTCACTATTTAAGTTTGATACACGCATCAGAGTATTTGATACTTAAATCAGAGTAATTGTATCTCTTTCCTCAAGCATTTATCATTTCTTTGTGTAAAGACATTAAAAATCATCTTGCTAAGCCTTATCAAAATAAATAGTACATTATCTGTAGGCACCATAGTGTAAATTAGCACATCAGAATTTATTTTTCTTACCTCAATCTAACTTAATCCCCATTGACTAACCTTTACCCATTGCTTTCTCCTCTCTACCCTCCCCATTCTCTATTTTAATCTCAGCCTCCATGAGTTCAATATTTTTAAGATTCCAATATGAGTAAGACCTTGTGGGTTTGCTTATCTGTGCCTGGCTTATTTCATTTAACATAATGATCTCTTTGTTGTTGCAAAGGACAGGATTTTATCTTTTTATGACTAAATAGTATTCCATTTTGTATATGTGCCATGCTTGCAGAAGTGATTTTTTATCTTGATTAATATTAAAATGTTTTGGGGAGTGCATTAAAGCATATTTCACACTATGTGCATTAATATTACTTCTTTTTCATGTTCTGATTGAAGTTGCCACTTTTTCAAAAAGTTCTTATTTGCATCTTATCAGAGATCAGAATTTAGAAAAATCTTCACCAAAAGAAAGTGGCAATTTCAATCAGAACATGAAAAAGAAGTAACAGTAATACTTACAGCTAGAAATTTTGATATGTATGAGACTTCAATGTTTATCCTTGCTTGATTCAGAGTGGTTTGAGTCCTTATAAGTAGATCAGGACAAGGCCCCTGCTTCAGTGTGGTTTGTGTCCTCATAAGGAGATCAGGGTGTGGCCCTTGATTCAAGTTGGCTTTTGTCCTTACAAGGACAACAGTGTGGAACCTCGTTCAGCATGCATTGTGTCCTTACAATGAGAACAGCAACATCTTTGATTCAATGTGACTTACTTCATTATATGATTATCTTCCCTCCAATTTAGTTGATGATTATAGTGAAACATTCCCTTACCTCTCATTTTGGAGTATGTTCCACAAGTATTTCTGTGTGGTTCCCATGGGGGTTCTATTTAACAGAAGAAAGAGATGTCACTCTGCTATGAATCTACAGCAACATGACTTCAGTGGTGTACAGATGTTGTACCTCCCCACCCCCTTCTCCTCAGTCACTAATGTTACAGTGTTATAATTGGTATTTATTCAACACCATAGAATAAATTGGGGTGTTTTGATACATTAGTCTCTTACATCTTGTAGAAAACAAAAGTCACACTAGCTTTTATGATTGTCATGAATTTTCATTACCAGGGATCTTTCTGTCTTCATCAAGATCTGAGCTCCTATCTAATGTCCTTCAGTGCACCCTGAAGCACTGCCTTCACACAGGGCACATCTAGTGGGGACCAGCTCCCTGGGCTCTTGTTTATCACATGCTGTGGTTTGAATGTGTGTATCCCTCCCCAAATTCCTGTTGACAGTTCAGCCTCAATGTGTCAGTACTGAGAGCTGGTTAGGTCAGGAAGCCCCAAACCCAGAGATGGGAGGTGAGCCTTAAGAGAGCTTCTCCAGCCTGTGCAAGGACCTGGTTCAGATCCCAGCACCACACACACACACACACACACACACAGAGAGAGAGAGAGAGAAGTACATTTGTCAAGTTGGGCATAATGATGTGTGGCTGTGTTTTAATTAGTTTTAAGAAAAACTTGGAGGAGGAAAAGCTTCTCTGGGGCTAACAGTTCCAGAGTCTCAGTTCCTAGATGGCTAACTCCATGGTTCTGCCCAAGGTGAGGCAGTCCATCATGGGGCAAGGGCCCAGTGGAGGAAACTGCTCAGTTCAGGCAGCAAAGAAGCAGAAACCTTGAGTGTAGATAAGATGAGGTCTTTCAAAGCCACAAAGTTATCACAGGTTTTCAGACTCAAAAAGACCTCTGAAATATCCTACAAATTTTAACTTCTAAACAAGGACATATCGGTCTCCATAACCAACTAAAGCAAGAGACCTCCTAGAGACCTTTCTTATTCTCTACTATGAAAGTAGAAAAGGTCCTGGAGTCCCCAAAGTGAGATGACCACTTGGGGTTATGCCCAGGTGTGACTGGGTCATTTCTTGCTCTGACCTCACAAGGAGCCGTCATAAGGGAATATCATTGTATAAGCAAGTGGCTGCATCTGGGTCTTTGTCCGTAAGTATAGGAATCTCTTGGTGGTGAACTGTTGGACTCCCAGAGAGTTAACGTGTTTGGTGGTTGGTGGCTGGTAGTTGTGGGATTGGATATTGGTTTTTTGATTTGTATTTTTTTTCTATTGTTTTGTTTTTGTTTTTGTTTTTTTAAAGTCAGCATCCTCGTTCTGGTTTAGGATGAGCAGTGAGTATGGTCAGAGCAGTGTAGTGCTGCAGGAGCAGGGTTTCTGCCGTGAATCCGCCTTCACAGACCATTATAAGGTCCTGCAGGACATTGGGAAAGGGGTTGCCCAGGTGAAACTTGCCTGCCATCTGCTCACCAGGACAGAGGTTGCAGTGAAGGTCTTGGTAAAAGTGGCCTCGGTCTTCCCCTTGTTCTCTGAACCCGATATGATGGCAGCCTTGGATCACTCAAACCTGATCCAGCTCTTCCAGGTCATTGAGACCTTCAACTATTTCTACATGATCATGGGACATGCAGGTGGGGGACAGCTACGGGACTTCATCCCATCTGGTGGCATTCAGGAGGACAAGGCCCACAGACTGTTCAGGCAGATTGTGCGTGCCATGCAGTTCTGCCACAAGCAGGGTATTGCACACCTGGACTTGAAGCTGGAGAACTTCATGGTGGATGACAGTGGCAATGTCAAACTCATCGACTTTGGTCTGAGCACCAGGTTCACAGCTGGGAAGAAGCTGAAGAGGATTGGGGCACTTGCCTATACTTTTCCCCTGAACTCATACAGGAGGAGGAATATGAGAGCCCCCCAACAGACATTTGGGGCCTGGGCATCATACTCAATTTTATGCCCATGGAAGATGCCCATTTAGAGCAGCCAGCAGAAAGCAACTGAAGAAGCTCATCACACAGGGAGCCTATGACATTCCCCAACATGTGTTCGAGGGAGCACAGACACCCATCAATGAGATCCTGATGGTGGACCCCCACAGAGGCCCACCATAGAGCACGTAATGGATCCAAATATTTTTTTTTTACTCAAGTGATTTAAGTGGTTTAATTTAAATTGGGTAAACAGCTGTTGAGGATTGTTTTAATATGTGAACAAAAAAGGAGGTTAACAGATCTGTTTGTTTACTTTCACCTTTCCTTTTCATTATATCTAATTCTATTCAGGATACTAAATTGTTTAGAAAATTTCTTGCTTTCTTTTTGCTTTCTTTTAGTGCCTGCTGGAATGATACATAATTTTTTTTTTTTTTTTTTTTAGCCATCATTGCCAGAATTCCTATCTTCATCCCAGTGCCGGTGAAGACAAAGATAAAACCAAACTACAGCTTCTGCGATAGCTATCACAACAAACTGTATAAACTGATGCATCAATGAATAATAACAAGTAAAGCTCAATCAAGGAGTCGATTTACTTTAGGAGGAAATGGACATATTGATGGATTCCTCTGCTTTGAACTGCTTGCAGAACTTGCCTGGACTATGTATCACTTGTATGCATTGTGAACTATCTGTTGGTGCAGGAAATTGTGGTAGTGCTGGGGTATCTTTGCTGATGGTGTCATCGATGGTACAATTTTTCCATAAAGAGTCATCATTTGGCTTAGCATCGTGGCATTTTGCATCCTCCTCCCTTCTGCTGGTATCAAGGCCAAATTTGGGGGCCAACAGAGGTGAGGCAAAGAACCTCACCCCCCCCACACACTGGTGCATAGGCCTATGACATGTATGGCTGTATGCTGGACCAGTAGTCAGTGACGGGTAAGATCCAATTGCAGTGGTACCAACATAAGACAGGAGGCTGATGCCTTGAAGTCAGCTCATCAGATGACAACGGGTAAGAACCATATGTACTATTGGACAGCCTAACAGGCATGGTCCCTAAGCCACATGCTTGGTGTTTAATTATACAGAAGGGGGGAGATGCTGAGAGCCATAGCCAAGGCATGGCATTTTTGCCAGAACAGTGGTTGAAATGTGACTCCAGCAAGCCATTGAGATGATAATGGTTATGTTAAGCTGTGTATTCAATTGTATATTAGATCCCTGCTGTCCACCTCGGCCTGCTGCTTTAGAGTTCTCCTGGGGATTCCTGGAGAGTTCCCATTGGTTGGGGAAGTGTGGGAGGAGGGATTTCCGGAGGAGGGATATCCGGTTGGTGTGGTGTGTCCCAGGAGAAGGCCACGTGTGTGGTGTTCGCGGGAGTGCAGAGAATAAAGGAGTTCCTGTTTTGAACCTACAAAGCTTCTACAGTGTGGCCTATTGATTCTATTGCTGGAACATCTTGGTTTGTTTGAGGCACTTTGTTCCTTTTTTTTATGTTGTTTGTGTGTTCCCATCTAGAGTTATGTATCTGAGGCAGTACAGCTTCTACACTGTAGTCTTATAGTGTCCCTGAAGGCTTCCAGTAGCTCATGTTTAAGGGGAAAAGCAATATTAACAGCACCCAGTGCACACAATATACAACCCTAAACCAATTAGCTTCTATTAAGGCATCTACAGTTTTGTTGTAATAAGCAGAAATGATGTGTTCAATTATTGTCTACAATATAAACAGTAAGTTTGCTAAAAGGTTTTACTATTTCAAATGATGGACAAAGAGGGAACAGAAGTACTGTAGGATGTGATGTTTCTGAAGGAGGAAAGAACACAGAGGTAAAAATTTATAGTAAAGTGCAGGAGGAATTAATAGAGGTTGGCTTTTAGCATGAGAGAAGTGAGATAGAGAATCCAGGGAGACAAATAAGTGAGAGAAAAATATATATGCAGATTTTTTTAAAAAAAGTTAAAATATAAGAATATACAACCAAACTGTAATATACTATTCAGACTTCTCACTCTTTAATAAATTGATGCATGAAAAATATTTGGATTCAAAGATGATAGAGATGGGGGGGATGTCTATAGAAAATCGACAGATTACTTACTTCCCTTGGCTTTCAAAATTTTTCACAGCTTCCCTTCTTTGCCAATAGGTGGGGCTGTCTGAAGTTTAATCATAGCTCCAGTCTTGTGGGCGCTACATTGGTTGGCTGGGCAAGCTGATAGCTAGATGCCCTCACACCTTCTTCCACTCTTCCCATTCATGGTAGTTGGTCCCTTCTGTCCCACACACTTCAGGACTCACAGAGCTGGAGAGAGCCCAGTTTTCTCCAGTTTCTCCAATCTCTGCTCCCCCAGGAGAACAGCCCCAAGCCTCCACAGGCTTGTAAAGCTCAGACGGGCGCACACAGACCAGCTGCAATCTGATGGACCTGGACTTCAGGTCCCCAGGACAAGCCTTGCTGCAGTCCCAAGATCTCAGTGTCATTCCAACTTGCAGAGAGACCTCCAGAGATGTGCTCACATAAAAGAGTGCCCCTGCAAAGTGGCAGCCAGATGGCAGCCACCAGCACACCCAACAGGAAGACCTCAGGTTCAACCAGACCTGCAGGTATCCTGACAATATATCACCAGGCCCTGGCCATTGTCCCCAGACTAAGGCAGCCATGCCCTGAGATGGCAGGGGTGGCAGCAGCAGACCTACAGGCCCCTTAGCCCTGGACTTCCAGTCCTTGGCCAGTGTCTCAAAATGGTGGCAACCATGTGTAAACAAACCTGCAGGTCCCCTGACAAGGGATTTACAGGCAGCAATGGGTAGTGGGCGCTTCACAGGCATTCTGTGGATGGTCTGAAGGCAAACAGCAGGTGCTTGGTGGGTGGACATTGGGTGGCAGGTGATGGGCAGGCAAAAGAAAGGCAAATGGGCAATGGGAGGGTGGCCAGCAGTACTCAGTGAGTGATCTGCACACGAAAGGTAGGCAATATACTGGCAAAGGGTTGGTGATCGCGGCAGATAAATGGGGGGCAAAGAGCAAGGTATCAGTAGGCAGCGAGGGCTATCTCCCAGAGAAACAGTATTTACTCTGCTTGAATCCCAGTCACAGAGCAACAAGGAATGCAGCCTCCCTCTAGTTCGCCATCTTGGATCTCCCTAGCTGCTTTGTTTCAAGTACATTACATACCTTTAGTTTTGTGTTCCAGGTCCCTTTTTTATTGCATTCAGTGGACATTACCCTCCTTTGCTACCAGATAAAAACTCCACGGGAGGCACAATTGTTGGTTCTTGGGTTGTAGGTAAACTTGAATTACTTTACATTGATGCAGCAACAAATGCAGTTATGACAACATCCAGTCCAAGAAAACAAAAAGCCACAGTTGACATAGTTTAATATCTTCACTTGACTTGGTGTTGAATTTTCTCCTCTTTCTTCCAAGGAAGGGAGTATGGCACTTCTCTACAATTTCACCCAACGGTGAAATTGCGCCCCTCCTTGACCTTGAGATGCTGTTCTCATTCCTAGCAGGCGTGAAGCAGGAGAGAATGAGGACAAGTCAGCTCTTCCTTGGTTCCATGACTTCTCAGGCTCTGGATCTGCCAGGTGGTAAAACGTTGCATCCCTAGATGGTACCCAGCAGATGGATAGAAGTAACTTTTTCTGTCCAGGAATGCTTCAGAGGTTCCCTGGAGATCTCCCTGGCCAG
Source organism: Urocitellus parryii (assembly GCF_045843805.1). Lineage (NCBI taxonomy): Eukaryota > Metazoa > Chordata > Mammalia > Rodentia > Sciuridae > Urocitellus > Urocitellus parryii. The sequence continues at coordinate 67,319,270 of NC_135532.1, forward strand.
CAATTGTACTATCTACCTCCTGGAAAAATAAATATATATTTCAAGAGGCCAATCCTGGGTGGGCATACTTCAAAATGCTTTTCTTTCTCAGTCCCTGGACACACTTTGGAATGCTTTCTACTGATGCTCCTTCCCCCTGACCCCCAGGTGGCCTTATGGGGCAGGACTTGAAAGACCCCAATGCCTGCTCCCATGCTCTCTCATGTGCATGCACATTCTCTCTATTTCTCTCTCTCTCTCTTTCTCTCTCTCTCTCTCTCTCTCTCTCTCTCTCTCATGCGCCTCCTTTCCCTTACAAATGCTGGAAATGCAGGCCAATTCCAACGACATCTGTGGTAACCAATCATCCTAATTTGCCCAACACATCCTATTCAATAACTATGTCCTGAGATAACTCCTTTTGTCTCACTTTGGATTGCCTCCTGCCGTCAGAGCCATCCAAGGTTACAATCTACTTGAGCTTCTTGAACCTAAGCCACTACACTAGCCCCCTGGTGTCCCAATTCCAAGGTGTGACTTTCAAAACTTGGAGAGGATTCTGTTGAAGATACTCTTGTTAGGCTTAAGAGTAGAAGGCAGCAATCGGCCACCCAAAGGACACATCTTGCACATGTCCAAAGAGTGGCCACCAAGAGCCAGAGAGCCCCTTGATTTAGCCTAAGAGATGAACTGATGTGTGAAAATATCTTCCTGGGAATTTATTTATTTTCAGTTAAGCTCAATTAAGTGGAAAGTCTCCATCTTCTTTTATTTCTATGACACAGTCTTTGACATTCAAGAAGATGGGAGCAATATCACCTGTGCTTTCCTCTTCATCCTTTCTGAATAAGTCTCCTGGTATCTAGAGTTCTTCCTACATAACAGTCATCTCTCAGTGGAAGCATGTATACCTTAAGGGCTAATCATGGATCACTCAGGTTCCCTCCACATGCCTCCTTACACAACACAGACCCATGGAGACATCATGGCCCCACACTCACTGAAATGAGGGGTTAGTGACTGGACTTGGTCCTGGAGAAGAAACATGGTCCCAGAAATGAGAGAAAGAGAGACTAGTAATTTGGATAACTATTAGGTGCCACCATCCAGAGTTTCATAAACAATCTCTCCTCCATAAATAAGTACTCTCAGCCCTTCCCATTTTACATTATTACTCAGCTTAGTTGAAAAAAATTTTAAAAGGTTCTTTCAGCCATTCTTTTACTCAAGCAGCTGGTAAAATAGCTCTGTTAGTACTGTAGTGACATTTGGGTTTCTGGAACTAACTTGCAAGATCCCTTAAATTTCTACCTTCAGTCAAAGGCAGAACTATTTCTTGGAGTCATTTTCACTCTGGAGACATGAGGCCCTTAGCTATTCAGGCTCAGTTCACACTAGTTTAGATTTGAAACTTCCCCTGTAGCAACTCAAATCCCCAAACTGTAGCATTCCGGACGTCCCCAGTGAAATTCTTCAACTTCTATCCTGGGCTTTTAGCCAAATTCCTATATTTTGTGACCTTGTCTTTTCAACCCCAAACATCTGTTCCTGATTTAGGACTTTTTTTTTTTTCCTAATGGGCTGATTGCTCAAACCCTGCTGATCAGGAACAACTCTCCTTGGTTCTTCTCAAGCTGCTGCTTCTGCAAAGAAAAAGACATGCATTGTTTTCTAACTCTCCTCCAGCATCATTATCCAGGGCTTCATTTGGCCTCTCCATGATGATCACTCCCTCCCTCCAGAATCCACGGCAGACACCTGATTTCAGCACATAGCTCCTCCTAGGCAGCATTATCAGAACAACAGATCTATCCGTAATTGTAATAAACAATTTTTCAAGTCACAGCCAGATGAAGATAACCTCAATTTCCTATATGAGCTTATAAAGGGAGTAAAACGCAAATGAGCCACTGCCTCTCAGGTAGGAGAGCTACTATCAATACCAGCAGATACCATAGTGACCTCAGCACATACTCCACTACATGGCCAAACATAGAACAGGAACCTCAGATGTCTGTCTGTCTGTCACATACCCCACTATGTGCAAAGATAAGGTAAATGCCATTAGGGAAATACTTATAAAGACTGTAAGTTGTTGGCCATGGTGATGCATGCCTATAATCCCAGCAGCTCAGGAGGCTGAAGCAGGAGGATCATGAGTTCAAAGCCATCCACAGCAAAAGTGAGGTAATAAGCAATTCAGTGAGACTCTGTCTCTAGATAAAATACAGAATAAAGCTAAAGATGCAGCTCAATGGCCCAGTGTCTCTGAGTTCAATGCCTGGTACAAAAAAAAAAAGACGACTTGCAGTTAAAGAACAGAGTGTAACAGAACATCAGTCCTTAAGTAACACTGCTCATTGATGGGCCTCTGAGTGGAAATGCCTCTGGTAAGAAAAACAGAGTGTGGACCACAGTCCACCATGCCTGCTAGTGTGTTTAGTCCAGTCTCTCGTGCTTATTTTCTAAGGAGATTTCCTCAAGTATGTACCACCCCTACCCAGACTGTTCCTAACAGGTTCCTCTATGTTTCTTGGTATATATATACCTATGACAACTATATTTACCTCTTCAAAGGATCTATCACACTTGGTTACAATTACTTGTTCAATAGCAGTCCAACTGACTCCAGAACTTTCTGTGAGCACAGGTACCCTGTTGGTACTGGCTGCTGCGACTTCTCCAGTACTCTGTGTACATCCTGGCAAATGGCATGAGCACTCTACTGTTTGGTGAATGAATGAGCAAATGAACTAATAAAACCAAAGTAGACAGTCACTATCACAGTAAAATAGGATGCTTGAGCCAAATTTTCACTCCACTAAGCTCATTTATTTTGAGGGTTTATAAGTAAATAATACTTACATCTTGAATTGTTACAATAATCCCTCACTCATTGATTCTTTACACTCATCTGTGTTGTGGGGAAAAAAATATAAAACACTAATCTAATTATTTGGTAAATACATCCTGATACCCACATTCAGTCTATAATACTGACTTTGCTCTACTATAATCTGAAACCCTAGTAACTTGAATTTACATTTGGATGAGTGTAGTTCTTTTTAGGCTAGATATTTCACTTATTTAATGTTTAAAGTATACTCCAGTAAGAATCACAAGTGAAGACTCAAGAGCAATTCTTTTGCAGTTCCTTAAGAAGATCTGTTTCTTGAAAAATTTTTTTTCCATTTCTAGAAAATTTCACCTGATAATATTTGTTTCCATGTGTTCAGAAAGGTAAAAATTAATGCTGTCAACCCCATGAAAATAGAGGAAAGACTTCCACAAAAATACAGAATCTTCTTAGACTAAGACACATGGCAGCAACCCTGCCCATGTGACAGAAATGCAGTATAGCACATGCCACTGCCACCGTCACTTTACCTACAGCCAGGACAGAAATCCTCCCCCAAAGCAGACATCTTTCAAAAAACAGAAATTACTTTATCACTGCTTGATTGTCTTTTCCCACTTTTCTCTCTTCTTCGTCTTTCTTTTAGGAGAGCCGGACAAAATTTATCTCTGAGGCACACTTGTCAAACAAAATTGTATGTGTGTTCACTTGAGATCCACTCATACTCCAAACAGGAACAGCCAGTGTTCATTGGAATTAGTCTTGTAGAGACATATTTTCTCCTGCTTTGGGCTTTAGAAAGGTACTACTTTCCTCAGGTGGATGGATTATGTGTTAAATGGTCTGTAGCCGATGGTTTAATAATATCAGTGCCACAGGGATTGAAAAGCCATCCTAAAGGCATTTGATTAGGTGTTTCCTTGAGGTCTACTCTAGCCAAGAGCTGCCAGGGTTTCCGTAGATGTCCAAAGTCAGCAGCTATGATGCTCCTCAGCCAACGAAAAAGTCACCCGTGATTGAAATTAACAGTTTAAAGATAAAATCATGATAATCTTCTCTTAGAAGAAAATTGTCATTTACATTTGATTCTGAATTGTAGTCTCCCCTTAGGTCAAAGAAGACTCTCAAAATGTTCCTCCCATGACTCTTCTCACTCCTCAAGTGTGTTCTGCAACAGCCTATTCAAACCACCACTGATGATACGTCCCACATGTGGCAGGGAATTGCTGAAAGCTCTGCTTCAAAGACATGGTTTAAGGACATAAATCAGTAGGAATGTATGATTGGGAGAGCTGCCTCTGGCAACCACAAATATGCCCCATTGAAATGGTAGAACTTATTTGCTCTAGTTATATGTATTAACTATTTTGTGAAATTAAGAACAGTTGTGCGCAGCAATTATCTCATGATTTAGTAGGTGAGGTCTTTTTGTTATTAATTTATTTCTTTTAATTTGGCATATATGGCACAGAATGCATTTTGATTCATTGTACACAATTACAGCACATCTTTTCATTTCTCTGGTTGTACATGACGTAGCGTCACACCGTATGTGCAATCATACATGGACCTAGGGTAATGATGTCCACCTCATTCCACCAAGTTTCCTGCTCCCATGCACCCTCCCTCCCCTACCTCCCCTTTGCCCAATCAAAGTTTCTCCATTTTTCCCATGCCTGCCCCCTCCCCATTATGGATCAGCATCCATTTATCAAAGAGAACATTCGGCCTTTGGTTTTGGGGGATTGGCTTACTTCACTTAGCATGATATTCTCTAACTCCATCTATCTACCTGCAAATGCCATGATTTTATTCTCTTTTAATGCTGAGTAATATTTCATTGTATATATATCACAGTTTCTTTATTCATTCATCTATTGAAGGGCATCTAGGTTGTTTCCACAGTTTAGCTAATAAAAGACCCAGAATAGCCAAAGCAATCCTTAGCAAGAAGAGTGAAACAGGAAGCATCACAACACCAGACCTTAAACTATACTACAAAGCTATAGTAACAAAAACAGTGTGGTATTGACACCAAAATAGACATGTAGACCAATAATACAGAATAGAAGATATAGAGACAAACCCACATAAATACGGTCATCTCATACTAGACAAAGGCGCCAAAAACATACAATGGAGAAAAGATCTTCAACAAATGGTGCTAGGTGAGGTCTTTTTAATTCCACTTTCCCCATTATTCCAAAAGCCATAGAACATCCAGCCTAGAACAGTGCAGGGCTGATCAAAATAATTAAGTCAGCAGAATCAACTTTGATGTCAATATCATTAAAATGGGAAATGATGGGTGCAGCATGTCATTGTGTCCAGAGGAAACACTTGCTCTGGATATGATCCATCCATCAGCCTCAGGTCTGCATCAGGGAAGATCAACACAGACATCCAGAACTCTGGGAAACTCTCATTCCCAACACATATGACCTGGCCACCATTAACTGCCTGTCATTAAGATGGTCATATCGCACCAGTCCCCAGGAAGAGCCCTGAATGTTTGGGGCATCATTATTCACAAGACTCCAGCCAGCTATTGGCTCTTTCCTACATTATCATCTCCTCTAAATTTCCAAATCTTCTCTGGGTCCTCATTCTAGCAATGACCTTACTCTCAATCTCATGAGGACTAATGCACCTTGAAGAGAATGTCATAAGCTCCCAAAATCACATCTACCTACCTTCCTGCATCTGGGTCTGATGTTCTGCCCTCTCTCCTGGGCTCTTTCCATGTGCTCCTGATGCAGGCTGACCTTGGACAAATCTTGTGTTCCATTTCTTCTCATGCATTCAAGATTATCCCTGTGGCAATTATCCCTTTCCTCTTACATAACCAACTTAGAATTCTCACTGTTCTTTCCCACTGACACAAAGTACTATTATTTCTTTTGCTGCAAAAGAAAAACAACCCTCTTGCGATCTCACGCTCACCTCCAGTCAATGCCTATTTCTCTCCTCCCTTTATAGCAGAACTCCTCTTGTTAGCTGTCAAACTTTTTGACTCTAGTTTTTCTCCTGCTGTCTCTTCAGCCTACTGTAACCAGACTTTTGCTTTTATACTTATACCATCATGAAAATTATATTTATGAATATCACCTATATGTTCTTTCATATTTTGCAAAGCTTTGAAGATCATCCTCGTCAATAAATAAGATTTGAGAAACACTGAAAGAAGCCATGTCCCATCTTGAGACAATGAAAATTAGCATTTTTACACCTCCCCTCTTCCTATGATGCAGGATCTTGGTATAATTGCCATTTCCTACACAGTTTACACTGATTACTAGATATATAGGTCAATGAATACCACCTTGAAAAACAGAAAATCAACTTTACTCTGTTGCTTTTAGTGCAAATATACAATAAAAAGATTGAAATGGCATGTGAGGCAGCCCACATGTTGGCATATACACTTGGTCTTGCCATATGGGGCAGTCTTCAAAAAGGCAACATTAATTTATTTTAACAGATCTGTGACATTGCCCTCTTAGGAGAAGGAAACAGAAAAAAAAATACCACTTTTGTTCAAAACTAGTCCCCTCCCTAGCCAGGTTCATGACTGACTGAAATGCTGAAGATTCATCTTAAAGGATTAAAACAAATCTATCTGAGAAAGTTTATCAGTTCCCAAGCCAATTCATTAACAGCAATTACTTAAGGCAACTGATGAGTCTTTGCCATCCATTGATGCATTATCAGAGAGCAAAGTCCGGAAGAAGGAAGACTGGTTTGAGAAACAGGATGGACCCAAAGAGGATGAGGCCATGGGGAATTGTCATTTAAAGAGAGAGTTTAGCAGGCCATGATGTCCCTGGGGGGTGGACACAGGGAAGGAATGTGAACAAGAAATATTGAAATTTGTGATCAAAGTCTATCTGAGGGGACTGGGGTTGTGGCTCAGTGGTAGAGCACTTGCCTCACATGTGTGAGGCATTGGGTTTGATTCTCGGCACCGCATATAAATAAATGAATAAAATAAAGTTTAAAACAAAGTATATCCAAGGTCCTGAGCTCTCTTCACACCTTTGCCCAAGAATAATCTTGCCTTTTGCTGCAATCTGGCTGGGCACAAAGTCTCGAGCCACTTGAAGATTCAAGCAGGAACGAACTTTATTTTTAGGACTCACTCTGCTCCCCCTGCCCACGTGAACCCTCCAGGAACTCCCCGAGAGCTCCACCTGACCTTGGGAACCTCAACTCAACCGGAACTCAACCTGTGAACTCCACCCACGCGAACTCTCTAGGAACTCTGCTAGAGCTCAAAAATAGCGGGCACCCGAGGCAGCAGGAACCGCTCCTTCTGGCAAAATGCCAGGCACCATCTTGACCTGGTGGTGGCTCTCAACAGCCTTTTAAGATGTTCAACCTTCCATTTTTGCCTCTCAAGCCTATGGTCCTAATTTTTCTGCTCCAAGATTATGTTCTGATGGAAACTTTGTGCCTTCCAAAATCTATACAATGCCTATTTGGAAAAAAAAAATTGAGAGTAAAGTAGGTAGGTTATATATTTTGATTCAAGCTGGCTTTCAGATATCCTTTTAAACATGTCTTGTGTAAGCTTTCAATGTGACCTTCCACCTCTCTTTTGGTCTTTGAATTCGTTTTCATTTATTTCACTCAAATGTTGTTTTCTTTGCCATTTTGCAAAAAAATTCCACCTTCACCTATCCTTCTTCCCTAGTTAGTGTTTCCATTCATTTGTTTTCTTTTTCCCACATTACCTGTACTAGTGTAGCAAGTGGGTTTTGTTTCTATTTTTTGTGGTGCTAGGGATCAAACTCAGGGCCCCATGTGTGCTAGGCAAGTGTTCTACCCCCAACCCAAGCTGCATCAACAGCCCAAGTCAATCTATTCTTAATTCCTGGTACACTAACTATTCTCAACTCAGCTGTTAAGAGAAGTGATCCCTAAAAAAAAAATATGGTGGAGGTATTGGAGGCACCTCTGGGATAAAGACACAGATTATCCTTTAAATCCTGCAATTACTACCCCAGTGGAAGATTAGAACTGGGACCCGAGAATATTAATACTAAAGGCAAATTTAAAGTCACTCTCAAACTAAACCCATCATGTAGATAAGAAAAGAGATGTCTAGAGAGATGGAAAATTTTTTCCAATGTTTTAAAGCTAAACTCTTTCAAACACTGTTATTAGGGCCTGGTGCACACCTGTAATCCCAGTGGCATGAGTTCAAAGCCAGCCTCAGCAAAAGTAAGGCATTAAGTAACTCAGGGAGACCCTGTCTCTAAATAAAATACAAAATAGGGCTGGGGATGTGGCTCAGTGGTCAAGTGCCCCTGAGTTCAATCTCCAGTACCGCCCCCCCCATCTCTACCCCCACAAAAAAACTTACTAAAGAATTTTCCTGGATCAGAGATCCCAGAAAACATTCTGAGATAAGGATTCATGTACAAGTTATAGAGTAAAAATATATTCCCAAGAGAAGCCGCTGCAGTAAGGAAGGTCTGGTTGATGAAGAGAGAAGAAGAATCCCAATTTCCCAGGCTCTCTGGCTCTCTGGACATGCACAGGAACAGTAGCTGTTGGAGCCCACAGGCAGGCTGCGGAGCACCATCCACAGGTTAGAAGTCTGGCCATTAGAAGTAATGCACATAGAAGGAAAGGGAATCATGTGAACTTTGGCAGTGCATCAGTGATATCTGCGATGGGAATCCTCTCTAACCTCACAAGTGTCATCCTACAGCAGTACGATAGAAGAAGGTTTGTTCCCTCTTTTTACTTACACAGGGCTTCTACAACTACCTTATGGTATTCTACTTTGAAAATATCGTACTCAAATTGCACCTTGGACATCTATTTCCATGTCATGGTGCCCTCTGGATGAGATTTTAACCTGACATTCAAGGCTTTCCAAATATGATCCTAAATTCTTATGTAAAGCCTTCCACACTCAGAAACATGTACTGTGTGCAAGTCACTTGCCATCCCTCTTACATGTGAAACCTTTCTCCCTCCATTCACTTCTTAAACTTGTACTGCCCAATCAGCAAATCTTCATCAATCTAAATCATTCTTTCAAACTTTCACTCAGAGTTTGTATTTTGCACAGTTCTTTATGACCATATATTTATATTCATTCTCTCTCTCTCTCTCTCTCTCTCTCTCTCTCTCTCTCTCATTATATTTCAATACTTGGATTGAACCCAGGGACACTCTCACACTGAATGACATCCCCAAACCCACTAAGTTGCCCAGACTGGCCTCAAACTTGCAGTGCTCCTTCCTCAGCCTCCCAAGTAACTGGGATGACAGTCTGTGTCACGGCACCTGGCTTCAGTCCATATTCTCTTTTTTAAATTTTTATTTTTTTATATATTCTTTTTTAGCTATACATGGCAGTAGAGTGTATTTTGATATATTATACATACATGGATTATAACTTATTCTAATTAGGACCCTCATCTTATGCCACAAGACTGACCACATTCTCTCTTCATACCCTTTCTTCTGAATTCCCATTACAAATTTTGTTTGAATTGTATTTTTGTGATATCTTTCCTATTGGGTTCCTCAGCTCTTTTATTTTAAAAAGTAAGCTTGATGTCTTTAGAAGTTTCAGGTTTACGGACACATTAGCAGGAAGTACTGAGCTCTCACATACTCCCTCTCCCTCTTACCCTCAGTTTCCCTTTTGATTAACATCTTCTATGAGTGTGGTAGTTGTGTTAAAACTGATGAATCAATACTGATCCTGATGCATGACCGCCAACTAAAGTCCACAGCTTACATTAAGGCTCACTCTTTACCTTGTCCAGTCCTATGGGTTTTGACAAATGCACAATGGCATGTATCCATCATTACATTTTCTTACAGAATACAATAGTTTCCCTGTTCTGAAAATGTCCCTGCATTCCACCTTCCTGTCCTTCACTCTTCCTGAGTCCCTGAGAACAGCTCATCTTTTTACTGACTCCATAGTTTTGCTTTTTCAAAAACATCATCTTTGGTTATTCTTAGACTTCTTGCTGCTGGTACAAGTCCCTGCATCTGTGCCTTGCTCCCCCAAACACAGAGGAAACTCTCATTACACTCCCATTTGCCTCTATCAGAACACCACCCACACAATAGGCCCAAATAAGGATGTGTTGGCTTTATTTGAATGAATGTGACATTATCTATTTTTCAGGGAAATTATGAGAATGTTTACATCTTGAAGTAAAGAACTGGCTTTATAATATGAGGCTGGAAAAGCTTGCAAAAGATTGAGAAGAGTGGGGTGGGATTGTGGCTCGGCGGTAAAGCGCTCGCCTAGCACATACGAGGCCCTGGGTTTGATCCTCAGCACCAGATTAAAAAAATAAATAAATAAATAAAACAAAGGTATTGTGTCCAACTACAACTTAAAAAAAATAAATATTAAAAAAATTGAGAAGAGTGATCCTGTCAAAGATAATCAAAACTGAGGAAAATATCACCAGATATAAATAAATACACAAAAAGATAGGTTTCCCCTAGGCCAGAGATAAATTCATTCAAAATATAATGGGGGAAAAAAGATGATACATGCTCTTTTTGTGTATATTCAAGGAATTTAAGTTATTAATAACAAAACCTGACAATCCCACACTTGTGCGATCATCCTTTCCAGTTTCTTTTCAGTGCCTCTGGACCTTTGTACCCTTTCCTGAATCACTGGCTCAAATCCAACCTGAGTAAATTTAAGTAATTCAATTGACCACCCTGTGCCTTGACTATTTCCCCAGGGGGAAAAAAATGAAGTACTAAACCAGATCATCTCTTAAGATCTCATTTAGCCTTTTTCATTTCATCATTATAAAATTAAAAACTCCTTGACTTTCTCCTCTGCCAGCAGATGTCCCACCGGTCACTTCTTACTCTCCATCCCTCTAAATGACAGTTGTCCTACCATTGAAAACAGTGGAATGACTCTGACATAGCTTTCCTGTGTACATATGTGAAAAAACCACAGTGAATCTCACCCTCTTGTACATCCACAAGACTGGGATCCTAATTAGAATACGATGTATTCCATTTTTATATAAATCTATCAAAATAGATTATACTATTATACATAACAAAAATGAGCAAATAAATTTTTCAAAAAAGAAAACCCACTGGCTCCAATGGATTATACATACTCTTAAGAACAAAAAAGATTGAAAACAACCCTGCCTATCAAAGATAATCAACTAATCAATTTAAGAACAATAAATACACAAAAACCAATAAGTTTCCAAAATGCCAGAAATAAAATATAACAGGGAAAAAAGATTATACATATGCTTAGGAAATGTGAATATCTTAAGAAAACCATGACTAGTATTTTTCTGAGAGACACATAAAAAAGATTTGAGTGAACCCTAGTCATAGATGGAAAGCCTCAGCAATAGGTTGATAATTCCAACACTGACCTGTGGCTTGCATTTTAGAACCTGACCACATCTGAAAAAAGGCAAGAGATGTAAATACTCAGAAAAAAAAAGCTTTTAAGGAAAAAATAGGAGGATCTTCCGTGATAAGGTATTAAAATATATCAATGATAAAAGTGACAAAAGTAACATAGATAAATATTTTTCATTCAAACCTGACTATTGCCCTTATATTTTCTAAGTGTGTCAAAGGCTAAAATATGTTTCTTGATTTTAAAAAATACTAAAGGGAATTAATTACTAGTCTGAAGAGAAGAGATGAAACCCAGAAAGTAGAAATTAAAGATCTTGTCATGAATAAAGAGTAATACATTAGAACTAATTCTAAGGGATAGAGGCTAAAATATTTTATTAAGAGGCTTTTTACCCATTTTTTTTTTTTTGCATTGCTATGGAAAATTCACAAAGTGTCTCCAATAAAAATGTGCTGCACAGATCCATGCAAACCTGTTACAAGGAAAGCAGTGGAGACTCAAGGTATAAACATTGTAGCAGTCACGTCAGGGCTTCAGATATTTTTAGCAGGATGGGATTTAAGAGAGGATATGGGGTGCTTTCCAAATATTCAGAATGTTTGAGGAATGGGAATCACTTGGGCTTTTGCCTTTAGAATTGCACCATTACAGCTAGAATCCAGTCTGCTTGCCTTGAAACTTTTCGGCAGACATCACAAGTGTCCCACATCCGTGAAGCACGTGACTAGACAATGGAATGAGAATCCAGGCACTGTCAATATCCATGTGGGTGGGAGGTCACTAGATGGCATCCGCCACCCTTGACCTTTCAAAACTCAGGTTTGTGTGTCAAATTGGTACAACCCAATTCACATTCCAAGGCCAGGGAAAATATCAATTTTTTTAATTCCCAACTTCTCTGAACAGATACAGAATAAGATAGAAGTTGAAAGAGACTTTGTAAGAAAAAAGGCATACACCAGACAAACAAATTGCTATAGAAGAAATATGAATGGTACAGTTTTATGGGGGAAAATATTCACTCAATATTTCTTCTCATGGAAGAATTTTTAATTGCTGGGTGTAGTGGCACATGCCTGTGATCTCAGCAACTTTGGAGGCTGAGGCAGGAGAATGGCAAGTTCTAGGTCAACCTCAGAACCTCAGTGAGGTGCTCTCTCAAAATAAAATAATAATAATAATAATAATAATAAAATTTAAAGAAAAGAGAGAAAGGGAAAGGAGGTACAACTTACTGTAAAGTATCCCTGGGTTCAATGGAAAGTTTAAAAAAAAAAAGAATATTTTAAATTAAAACCAGAATAAATAGAATTTTCTTCAAATGTTTTAATGACAAATGCTGAAGATTACAGTGAGATAAAACTTCTCTCACATCGTAGAAGAGATGTCCAGAGAACAATCTGTCAATAGGTACCTTGAAATGGATAGCCTTTGAAATGAATCTACTCTTTCATATCGCAATCTATGCCAAGGAAATAATGTGCTCTCCAATTTAAGAACAGGAATATCAGCAATGGGAGAAAGTAGGTAACTTTTATATTAATTATGAAAAATTAGAAAATCACTAGCATCCAATAAAAGAGGAAGTTATTTAGGTAACTTTATATTACATCTATACAATAGGTTACCATATACCTTTGTCATGACACTGGGAATTAGGCATGTTGAATAAAAACACATAGAACACAAAAATAATGTAAAAATGTGAAACTCACTTCGTAATCTAATTATAGACTTCATGAGAGAAAGGCGTGGAAGAAAACACAGAAAATTGCCAAGACTACCTCTAATAGGACCAGGAGTAGGAAAGACCTAACTTAATCTTCTTTTTTTTTTCTTTTTAGTGCTCTATATATTTCTAAATATTCTACCACAAGACCACATTTTCTTTAGAACCATTAAAAATGAACATAAAATCATCATTTAAAAAAAAAGTAATATTATAGGAAATTAAATTCATTTTTATCTTTCTCTCCAATTAAAAACAGAAACATTCTATATATTTCTTAATGGATGGAAGGTTTCATTTCAACTTGCAGTTGAAACTAACATGCCCTTGATTTTTTGGAAATTGTATTTTTACAAATATGATAGGGGGGAATTGAAAGTTGGCAAAAAAAATACTACATAATGGTCACAGCTGTGAGACTTCAGTCACCAAGGTTCCTCCCAGTTCCATCAACGTGGCCTTCCTCACGTAGCAAGACGATAGCCGGTAAACCTAAATTTTGAAAAAAAACAAGAAGGAGAAGGAGAAGGAGAAGGAGAAGGAGAAGAAGAAGAAGAAGAAGAAGAAGAAGAAGAAGAAGAAGAAGAAAGAAAATTGTGAATTTTTGAAGAAAGAAAAAATGATGAGGTTTCTCCCTTGGTCAGACAATATTTTCCTCTTAGAACAAAACTCTCATGAAAATATGAATCTACCAGATGTCACATGCTGTTAAAGGATTTCCTTAAGGAAAAGCCTTTAGAAAATAGTGAACAGTATATTTTGTCATTTTCAGAGACAAATCCACAAAAACTAGAAAAAGCCAGAGTGGTCCAAGGAGCACCAAGAACAGAACTGACAGAGAGCCCCACTTTGTGCCAGACGCACGTTAAATGCTAGAAACCGTGCAGCAACTTCCTTTTGAGGAGTTTTCTGTTCTGGTCAACAAGGCCCTACACCCCCTGCACCACCCCAACAGGGAACCCTAACATACCCCGCACCTCGAGTCCTATGTCCTCACAACTGATCAGGCAAAGAGTTTCCAGCTGGTACCCTTCAGTCATCCAAGTGCCTGCTGTGGTCTGGACACCCTACCCATGAAACTGTGAGAAAATGATCATCTTGGGCCATTTCTTCATTTCTATTCCTGGTCTGGGTGAGCCTTTTCCAGACCATTTCTAGGTTTTGGGCCTCCATTTGTTGTTTACATGCCAATTGATTCACATCGCTAGAAGCAAGATAGGAACCACAAATTAAAGGCCATCCTATTAGCTTCCTTTTATTTCATTTTGTCGAGCTTCTTTTAAGAACTAGCTGTGTTATGTAGTCCAGAGACTCCTGGCTTTGGCTAAGGCAAAGTTCCAATTAACACACGGACTCTCACACGAGCCTGGGAACAAGAGGGATAAATTTGCTCTCAACTTGAGCCCTGGCATCAGTTCTGCCCTGGAGTCTGTTCATACCGAGTCTAGGGAATTTGTGTAGCTTGGCTGACAGTTTTGCCTTTCACGAAAAGCTGAGATGATTATTTCCATGTATAGTATTACAACAGTAAGGACAAAATGTAGTTTTTCGAAACTTCATTTTTCTTATTTTCTAACATACTCTTGAATTAAGCCACCATCATAGTTTATCGATCAGAATTTCTCTGGCTACTTATATATAGTTGTAACAATATATTGCTACACTAATGGAGCCTAAAACCATGGTGTAGACTCATTGGAACAAAAAAAAAAAGCTTTCTTCACTTCGTTGTGTGAATTTTACCTCAATAATCAGACTCTGAGCACCAAATTGATTAGATTTCTTGTAAAAGAATAGCTGCCGCTGCAAATCCAAAATAATAGATGGTTGACATGTGACACTAATAGTAGCCAATAAAACAGCTACAGGAAAATTTTCCCAAATGCTTTGTAAATTGATTATCTATAATACCCTATGATAAATTGACCCATAATGTCATCTGACGGCTATTTATTTAGGCAGAAACTCAGCCTCGGGAATTTGAGAAACAAAATCCCAGCATTGCAATGATGGTAATACATTTCACAGCCTTCCAGAATGCCAGCTATGAACAGTGTTTAGTAAGCTTTGTCTTTGCCAATCCGCCCTAGAACAAGACTTTTGCTAATATTGGTTTGGTGAAGATATAAACCTGGATTCCAGTAGCAACTTGATGTGTTTTCTAGCGGTAACTCAAACTGCAATCTACCAAAAAAAAAAAAAAAAAAGAAAGAAAAAAGAGAGAGAGAAAAATCAACTTCTTAACTTCCCTATTGCATTAGTAGAACTTGCATTAATCTAGATTCCCACAGTCAAAATGAATTATCCTCAAACTCTCCTTTTTCATTTAACTTACAAGTCATTTATCACCAAGGCCAGTTAATTCTTTCTTCTCCTTGTTTCTTTCACACATGCTTTTCTTTGCACTCCATGGAACCAAAGACAGTCCTGGTGAGGTGATCTCCCCCTTCTCAATACTGCAGTCCTTCCTCATGGGGCCCCTGGACCTCCAACCTTCCCCTCCATTCTGCCTTATGAATCTTCTTTAAGTTCTGCTTTCAGTATCACTCCCCTAGAGATAAGGCTTCAATGAGTCTCTATTGCCAAAAACAGCAATCGTCCATTTGGTTTTCTACGATGACAAGTGGGTGCCATACTAAGTTGAGATTTGGAGTCTGGCTCGGGCACTCTGCTCATTACATGCTGTCTTCTCCCTGGGCCTCCAGCCAAAATTGGTTCCTCCCTTCACACATCCCTATTTTGTTTTATTCAGATAGAACCCATCACCCCTGGTTGTATATCGACAATATTTCTTCATATTGTAGATTTAGGAGCCGAGTCCCACTTCCTGACATCCATGGCCTTGTGTAACTCCTTCCCATGGAGTTCCCGCTACACCTAGTGACTTGCTTCCAATGAACAGAACGTAGCAAGCATGATGGGATGCCATTTGGTGATTTGGCTATGAGACACTATGACTTTCATCTTACTAGAAGATTCTCTCTGTTGCTTTCTCAGCTTGGACACTTTGAAGACGTGAGAAACCATGTTGAAGAGATGGCAAGGAACTGAGAGTTGCCTGAGGTTAAACACCAGCAAGGAACCCACAGACAAACAGCACTTGATGTACTGGATGATACCAACACTCACGTGAGTGAGCTTGGAAGTGGACCCTTCCCCAGTCTAGCCTTCAAGTGAGATCACAGCGTTGGCCTTAATTCAGCTTTGTGAGAGACCAGAAGCACAAGGATCCTGCTAAGTAGGCCTGGATTCCTTACCCACAGACACTGAGAGATACATGCTTTAAACACAAAAATAAATGAATAAGCTTATCTTACTTCACCTGCTTAATTATAGCCTCCCAAGGCAGAAACTCTGATGGTAAAACTAGGTCAATGTGGATGCTAGCACCCTGTAAATGCCAATTGGCAGTTGAGTAAATAAGTGATTTTACTGAGCCAATGTTCCCAATTGTTGCAGAGAGAAAATATCATTTAATTTTCTCTAATTGCACAAATTACACATAGCTTTTACTCCCTTTTAATGTCATAGACTGTTTTGACTTTTGCGTATTTCTCCACTCATTTGCATTTCTTCTTTTTGTTCTTAACAGAAATATGGTCAGGTCATCTTATCATCTACTTACTTAAAGGAGTGCATAATTCACAGAGTGATAAACAACAATAAACTTGGATTTGTTTTTGAATGATAATATCAAACAAGTTCCTTTTATAATTAAAGTATGCTTAAATTTAAAAAAAGGGGGATGGGAATGTCATCACTATCACTTAAGACTCTTTTGAGCTACAAATAAGAGTGAAACTCCTCTGATTCATAGTAAAGATGTATTTATTTTATATATTAATGATTCTGTTGGGTTCAGGATTGAAATTTTGAGTTGGTAGCCAAAGAGCAAATATTTTCTCATCTTTCACTCTACTCAGACTACCACCCTCATGGTTACAAGATGGCTGCCACTATTCCAGTGATTGCATCCAGATACAAAAATATACAATGGAAGAAAAGTATAGCCCTTCCTGTGTGTCTCCTTTTTAACAGGAAAAGAAAAAAGAAAAGAACTTTTCTCAGAAGTTCCAGAATTACCAAACAGATTTGCTTTTACATCTTCATAGCCAAAATAGAGTCATGTAATATTATGTAATATTACTCTCATGTAATATTACTCATGTAATATTACTCTAATATTATGATTAGTATAACCATGATTGCTAGAAGAAGGGCAGACATCTGAACAAAGCTGGGATTTCATCAAGAAGGAAGTAGAAAGATTTACGTCCACAAAAGATGACATAAAGTAGCACATAATTAATTGCAAAAGTATGCTTCTGTGGATTTAGAAGAGGCAACTATTGTCACCCAGAATGATTTGGGATTATGATAAAAGGCTTCAAATTTAGGATAAAAACCATTATCTGCTGCAGGCTGCCCGGCCCCGGGCCGAGCGGGCTGGCTGAGCCCTGTTCCTGCCGCTGCTATTGCCGAGCACTGCCTGCTGCACCCCTGCTGAGCGCTTCCCTGCTGGGCTGTCAGTGCACGCCGGTTGGGCACAAAAACACAAGCCAGTCAAACTGAGACAAAGTTTTATTTTGTGAGAGGCCGTGTGCGTCCCCTAACAAGTGGGTCCACCACGTGTGTTCTACCTGAGCCGGGGGGACTCCACTTCCCCCGGAACACCCTCCTACCATCCTTTCCCAACCAATGGGAACTCTCCCATTACAAGAGTGACATGAGTAACCTGAGTCCCGAAACGGGCCCAGGTAAACAGCAGGAGACAATTACCATAATAATGTAACTTAACATAATCATAATTTGAATGGCTGGCTGGCAGTCACTAAACCCAAAGGTGCCTGTATCAATATTTTTGCTGTGGCTCCTAGCAATTATCATCTATAAAAATTATCCTTCTAATAATCTTATTGAACTATGCAACCATAATAATGGTGCCATTGGCTCTTGTTTTCAATTATCGAGTTCTTATTTATGGAATAATACCATGGCCTTATAATCAATGTTTTAAATACAATAGAAATACATTTATAAGAATACATTATAAGAATTCATAAGGTTTTGATCAATTTTGAAACTTTTTTTTTGCCTGGGAAGCCTGAATCAAAGAAGAATCACTTTGCCTCTGATTCTTTTTGCTCTTAAGTGCCCAGGTTTATACCAGTTAAAACAAAAGAACAGAGTGGGCCCTTAGAAACCTATGTCATGGCTGGCAGGCTCTGGGAGAGAGGGTGGACAGCCTGAGATCAGATAAGCAGCCAAGTTCATTAACTTGTCTAGTTGCCACCCTTAGAAGAAATAGATCACGGTTAAAAAGAGCTCACGATTCAGAGTTAGACTTAGGTTTGAATCTCAGCCCCATCTTTTATTTAGGATCTATGGCTTAACCTCCATAAGCCAAAATTTCTTCACATTTAAAATAGGGATCATTAAACCAACCTCAAAGTATTGTTGTAAAAGTTAATACTACTATCTGTGAAACACTGCCGCAGTAAACCCTCAATAACTGGTTGCTGTCTGTGGAGCAGGCCCAGATGGCTACAGTTTGGCTCCCTCACCAGGCTTCCAGCCAGCTCTGTTTTTAGTATGTAGTCAAGGTCATAAACACCCTGACTCAGCACGCATACTCAAGGTCATGAGCCTCTGCTTTTGAGCATGCACTCACTTAGGGAAGCTGTTGGCACTGCACCTTCTTTGTTCTGCACATACAAAGGATCTGTGGAAAGTCTCAGGAGGCTGCTGCCACCTCTGAATAAATCATGCCTACTATCCCAACTGCCTCTCCCATCTTCTTTCACCCACTGGGATCCCACATCGACTTCCCAGGGTCTGAGCCCAAGCAGGACACCGCCATGATGACTTAGCCTGTTGAAAGAAATACTTCCCAGTCCCTTGAAAAACTGGTTTCCTCCATCTTCCAGGGCTGTGTGGTAGGATAAGGTTAGGAATCAAACTCCTCCTCCCAGGTGGATGGATGAGGAAGATTCCAGGAGAATAATCACTTCACAGCACATTCCAACAGGCCACAAAGTCTCTCCTGCCGGCCAGGAAACAGAGTCAGGAAGAAACCCAGACTTCCTGTGAAATCCACATCCTGATTATAAAACAGAGTGCTCCCGTCTTTGTCTCTTCATTCCTCTGCAGGCAGCCCAGATATCCTCTTCACTGCACTGACTGACCACCTGCACCTGGGAGTTTGCCCTCCCACTTGAAGCCCTTTGTCTTTTCAAGTGGCTTTTCATTCGATGGCCTTGGAGGCAAGAAATGAAAATGTGCCTTGCCTGGTCCTCCTGGATCTGGCTGAGCTATCAACATCTTTCAACTTCGGAACACATTTTATCCCGTGATTTCTTGAGGAAGTCAGAATTATCCTCCTAGAACAGTGAATAAGGCACAGAGACAAAGGACTTGAAGAGGCATTTATTTCTTTAGTTTTTATTCAGATTCACAATTGGGTTTTTGTAAGTGATGGATGTGCCCTGGTGAATCACCTTTATTCCACTTTAAAGAAATCTAAATTCATTCTCAGCCCCCTCCTGATTGCAAATTCAACCCGGTAAATTGTTTTTACCCATCACAATCACGGAGTTCTGATCTTAGAAAGCCACTTATACACTGTGAAGAGCATTCAACTCCAGCTTCAAGTTATTTGTGTGACATAATCTCCAGACTGGATACAAAGAGACATTTCCTGGTGTATTTTCTCTATTTGCGTTCTATTGTTCTATTTTGACTATTGTTGTAGTTTTAACAAAATTTCTCCTCCGTCATCTACTTTTTACTAAACTCCTTTTAGTAGACTTAAGTATAAAAGATTCATTACCTTCCATTTCCTAGTGGGAAAAGTCATTTTGATTGTAAATCCAGAAGTTAAAATCAGCCTCGTGGGATGGCATTTCTTCAATAATTATCTTCCTTGCCCCATCATATTGGATCAAAAACTTAAAACTTTGTTAGCCATCATGCACTGAATTAGTAGAATAACACATTTTAAGATAATCATGATAGAATTATTAATTAACATGAAAATTGGGCTGGAGATGTGGCTCAGCGGTAGCGCGCTCGCCTGGCATGCGTGCGGCCCGGGTTCGATCCTCAGCACCACATACCAACAATGATGTTGTGTCCGCCGAGAACTAAAAAATAAATATTAAAAATTCTCTCTCTCTCTCTCTCTCTCTCTCTCTCTCTCTCTCTCTCTCTCCCCTCTCTCACTCTCTCTTTAAAAAAAAAAAAAAACATGAAAATTATTGGAGACCCTCTTGATAAAGAGCATAATGAAAAATTGAAAGCAAGTCGTATGGGTGGTAGATGAGGTTAACCAGGGTAAAAATACACCCTGATACTTCAAATGGTCTTGAGTAAATAGGTGATATGGTAAGCCAAGGATTTTTGAAAACTTGATGAGAGATATTACAAGGTTGAACTGAAACCCAGTCTATTGTTATCCCACCCACGATATCATTCAAGTATGAATTTCGCAACATAAACTGCTATAGACTTTGAATAATTGTCTTTCTGGAAGCCAACCAACCTTCCAAGGGTGAGGTCGTGCTTTTCTCCGGGGGGAAAAGAAGCTCCTACTGTCATTCTTCCCGGGGAGGAACTCATGGTAGATGAGAAATGAGAATCCAGTGGGGCCTGGATTAGAATGTAGGGATTCCTTCCCCTTTTCTGAGAGTCTGGGTGTCTCTAAGGCCTGAAGATACCTGGAGCACTCCTGGTAGAAAGAGAGGAAATGAAGGTGGAATGCAAGCTCCCACCACATAGATCCAGGAAGGGGGTGGACAGAGAGGGCATCTACAACTGGGTCATTGTTATAAAACAATCTCTAGGTGGACTTTTCCCTTCCCCTGTCTTGGCAACTTCAGGGAAAGTTACAGCCTGACCTCTACTGCCCACTAGAGGATAAAGAAGGGTTTACCTCTTGCTTTAGATGGACCTTCCTAACACAAAGGCAGGACCCTCTCACTGACAGCCAGAGAGACCTAGCAGCCAGGGAACCACTCAGCGTAGAGGGAGTGGCAATGAAATAGCATGACGTGTAAGTCGGAGTCACACAATTCTAAGTAGCTCATATAATTCCAAGTTATCTAAGGGCATACTGATGTTTGACTAACTTAACCAAATGATTGAATGGATCAGAGCTGTGATTTTAAACTTTCTTTTCCTATTAAAATTGGTCAATTGTTCATTTTAACTTATTGTGTGAACTAATGGATTTATATTTCATGTGGATGCAGACTGTGAAGATGAAGAATGGTCAGGGGGAAGACTCCTTAAGCTTCTTAATGTTCTTCATACCACATCCCTCACACTTTAGGAAGAGATTTTTTTTCCCCTGAGCATTTAACTTTCTGCTGCCTTATGCCTATCCATCCTTAAGACAAGTATAAGAAAAATTGGTTAGATTCCTGTCCTTGCATTCTCAACAAGTCAAGGACAAAGAGAGTTTCAAACCTATGTCCTAATTTGCATTCACTGAAAGATTAGCATTTCATTCAAATACTTCACACTTATTGCCCCAGTTCACCTCTCAACACAAAATGCATCTGAAGATGCCAAAATAATGGTATTCAACTTCTTATATTCCCATTTTTATCATCTCAAAATCCTAATAAGGGAGAATAAGTGCTTCCTATAACTTATTTTCATAAAATAAAGTACATTTTTCAGTTTGTTTATGAACCTTATTTAGATTCGTATAAACTTATACCCAACAAAAAACAGATAGAAGAATGGGATTAAATATCTTCCTTGGGATAGTTCTACACATTGCATATGTGATTTAGTTTATTTCTTGTATCCAGTAGCATATAAGGACTAAATAAAAATGCATGAGCAAATTTAAATATAATGTAGGCTGAATAGTTGGGTGATAGAGTTTACTAGTTTTCTCTGTTTTTACACCTGGATTAGTCCTCAAAACACATACACACACATACTTAAAATACAGATTGCAAAATAAAACCACATTAGCCACTGAAACATTGATGAGTTAGAAGAATTCAATTCTGCATATCAAAAAGTAAATTGGAGAAGTTGTTTAGATGTTCTGTGCAAATAAGTAGAATACAAAGAAATCATTCACTTTTTGAGATATTATATTTTGTTATCTTAATTGTTTTGCATGCCCTGTCAAGAAGGAACAGCCATCTAATGCAGATGAAGTCTTCGATGTTTTGTATAGGATCAGCTGCACTCCCAGAGCTTGATAAATAATTTCTTAGGAACAATTTTCCATTCAATGGTACCTGCCGGCTAGAGCTCAAACTTGAGGCAGAGCTCAAAAACTCTCAAATCTTAGCATAAAAATATCTGCATCCTAACAAAATTCACTTTCTTAAATCTTAACTTCAGAATTTGATTTCTCCTTGCTGTTCCGGACAGCATCAGAATAGTCTAAACCCTGTAGTACACAAATCGGAAATAATGGCCTTGACATTTCAGGAAGTGAAGAATTCCTACGTAATAACTCAAGGCTTCCCTTTGAGCAAGTCATATGTCTGTCACCGGCTTAAGTCTATACAAGAGATCTTGGTTTGATGTTAAGGATCACATCAAAACCTATTTGTTGCAAAGTTTACCCCTTTCCATTTTGTGTTTGGAAAAACTCAAAATTTTTGTAATGGCTTTCAAAATTGGATAAAGAATTTGGAAAGCCTGGTAGGTGGCAGGCATTGTAGTGGAAGCTGAAGAAACACACCAAACCCGGCCCTCTGCAGATGGGAGACAGGCAGAAAATGAAGAGGAGAAGGAAGAGGAAGAGGAGGAGGAGGAAGAAGAAGAGGACTAAGCTAATTTCAGGAGGTAGCAAATGTTATGCAGAAAATTAAAAAACACCAACAGTGCAGCTTGGGAGAAGTGCCTTTGGCCAGGCTGAAAAGCTCAGACCTGAATCATGAGTCCCAGAGGACAAGGGGCCTTCACAGGAGAAAAGCGGATGCAGAGACCTGAAGGTTTTGGAGGAAAGATATGGTCCCTGATGTGCAGGTGTAGGGGGAAGCCAGGAGTTGAAAATAGAAAAGTCCACAGGCTCCATAAATTCCTTCAACCCACAGATGCCCAGAAATCAGAATCCCAACAACAATGGTGCTGGTGTGGCACCATTCACAGAAGGCATTTGGTTCCTGTTTGGACTAAATTGAGTGTCCTCAACATCCATATGTCAAAGCCCTAACCTTCAATGGGACTTTGGAGAGACAGGACCTTCAGAGAGGTAACAGAGGTGAAATGAAGTCATACAGGTGGGCCTGACCCAGTGGGACTACTACTGTCCTTAAAAGAAGAGGAAAAGACAGCGATCTCTCTCTCTCTCTCTCTCTCTCTCTCTCTCTCTCTCTCTCTCTCTCTCTCCTCCCTCCCCCCCCAACCCCATCACATTCACACAGATAAAGGGCCATATAAGGACATCTATCCACAAGTCAGAAAAGAGGCTGTCCAAAAAGCAACCCTGCTGGTACTTCAGTCTTGAACTTTCAGCCTCTGGACTGTGAGAAAATTTCTGTTCTTTAAGCAAACCATTCATGGTCTTTGGTTGCTGCAGTGTAGGCAGACTAAGACCGTGATCATATCACAACCGATTTTACAAAATAGAGTGACAGTTTTCCAAGTCTTTGGGACTTATCCCAAAACTCACTTGATTCACTTAGAACCAATTGATTTCAATGGCACAAGAGGTCAGAGATCATCTTCTCAAATCTACCCATTTTACAAATGAGAAAAGTGAAGATTTTATTTATTGATTTTATTTTTATTTAGTTATTTTTGTACCATGGATTGAACCCAGTGGCACCTAACCACTGAGCCACACCACAGCCCCAGCCCTTTTTATTTTTTTTATTTAGAGACAGGGTCTCACTTAGTTGCTTAGGGCCTCTCTAAGTTGCTGAGGCTGGCTTTGAACTTGTGGCCTCCCAAGCCACTGGGATTATAGGTGTGCAACAGGGTACCCACATGTCACCACCACCCCCACCCCCACAATGATCTTTGTACCCAAGGTCTGTTAACCAGCCTCATTCTGACTCCTGGGGTAGCCTTTATCCAGGATGACAAAGAATAAAAAGTCATAGCCAAACTGTACCTCTACAATAAAAGAAATATGCAACCTAAATATAAACTATAAATATCTGCTCAAAATTCAACATATTAACGTTTCTCTTTAACATAGAGTAAATACAAATACAGAAGACAAAATGTCAGAACTTAAATCACCAAAGAAGAAAAAGATATCACAGGTTCTTTTTGTTTATATATATCATTATATATAATTTGTATTATACATAATTATATATAATTTATATATTATATTATTACATATATAGCATTATATACAATAATAATACATATTAATATATACAATTATTATATTACATATTATATTTATATATTATATATATGAGAAAATATTTCTCCAGTATGAATAAATGAAATTTAAGACAACATTGAGAAACAATTTGATGCTGATAGCAGCAGCAACAATTTTAGAATACCTGTGTGATTTTAGTGAAAACAATGTTCTAAATCAAAGTTGGTGAAATGAATTAAAACAACTTCTTTATGGAAAACAAAATTTCAACAAGTAGTGTAGACCCTGAAGAAGTTTATATCATCTCTGAGTCAGATTATTATTCCTGAGAATCTCAAGAGAAACAAAATGATAAAAGCATAGCAAAGTTTGTACAGAATAATCCATTAAATGAAAAATGGAAACCTGCCTACAGATTCGATATATGGAAATGGTATAAAGAAAACAAGAAGAAAATTATACATTGAAATGATAAAAATATATGGTCTCTAAAGATTATAATTTTAAGGGATTTTTTAAAAACTTGAAAACAATAGAACCCAACAGTTAAAACAATATTGAAATCAAGTGAACCAAGTAAGGAATTGAACCACCATTTGATCCAGTAATCCCACTCCTGGACATATACCAAAGGACTTAAAATCAGCATACTATAGTGACACAGCCACATCAATGTTTATAGCAGCTCAATTCATAATAGCTAAGCTATGTAACCAACTAGGTGCCCTTCAACAGATGAATGAATAAAGAAAATGTGGTGTACACACACACACAATGGAATATTACTCAGTCATAAAGAAGAATGACTTTATGAAATTTGGAAGTAAATGGATGGATCTGGAGATTCTCATTCTAAGTGAAATAAGCCAATCCCAGAAAACCAAAGGCCAAATATTCTCTTGGATATGCAAATGCTAACACACACAATAAGGTGGGGTAGGGAAGAATAGAAGTTCATTGAAATAGACAAAGGGGAATGAAGGGATGGGAGCGGGGATGGGAATAGGAAAGACAGTAGAATGAATCACACATAACTTTCCTATGTTCGTAAAGGAACACCCAACCAGTGAAAGTCCACATGTGTAAAACCACAAGAATGATAAGTCATACCCAAAGTATGTATAATATGTCAAAGTATACTGCACTGTCGTTTATATCTAAAAAGAACAAATAAAAGATTTTTTTAAAAAATGAACCAAGTCAAACATTGAATCCTGTCTCTATTGCACATAAGTTAGGGGAACTAACTTTTCTCAACTGTAAAATGGAAATAACAGGATAACAGTGAATATTGCTTCCATACTTCTGTACAAGTCATATTCTAAACTTATTACAGATTACCCTCATTGTTTGTAGATTCTGTATTTATAATCCTTTTCCTCCATGAAAAATTATTTGTACCTCCTGGTGTTGGCAAGGTCATTTGTGGACATGCACAGAGTGAAATGTGAGGACACAAGACTTAGGGTCCTTGTTTCAGCTCTCAGACAGAGTAAGCCAGGATGGAGATGCTAGGACAGTCAGGTATTGTGGGAACTCTGGCTCTAGCGCAAGGGATTGGGGGATCTGAATCCCAATAGTGATACCTGTTGGCAGAGAGCATCCTCCAGCGAGTCATTCAGTTTTGATCCTTATATTCTGTTCTGTAAAATCTAATAGAACTTGCTGGGAGGAGTTGATTTTAAGGTTATAATCTAGGGGAGATGTGTGTGTGTGTGTATATATATACACATATCTCCCCTGGGACCAATGTTTCAGTGTTCACACATTCAGCCTTCTTAGGCAACTTGACAGAGTCGAAGCACTCTGAATAATGTGTTTAGTGTTGACTCATTTAATTCTCAAACAAATCCTCTGAAGGACACTGAGACATGAACTGCAGGAAACAACTACCTCCCTCCACCAGAGATGGGCATTCGTGAAGGAAAAGGCGCCATCTCTAGATCCTGCCTCCTGGGGGTGTGTGTGGAGAAGAGCACTTGGAGTTAGTGCTCAGAAGGGGCTACTGCCCTGCCTCTGCTGCTTCTGAGGACACCTGGGGCTGGTTTGGGAAATGGCAAAAGAGGCTGGAGGGTGAATTCTTTAACCACAATTGAAGTTCACAGTGCTGGGGCCACTCTGTCCAAAACAGGAAAAAAAAAATAAGAAATTCCTTCTTCTTACTTCTTTTCTTCCAACTTCCCATGTCCCACTCATCTTCCAGCTGGCAGAACCTGGGAGCAAAATGGCAAAGAAGTCTGGGAAATGTGGTTTGCAGAGTTAGCACCAGAATCACAGGAAAGAGTCAAAAATGAAGGTGAAGGTTATAAGTACATTTATTCACCTGGGTTCTTCACAAAGCAGATCCCAGGACAAAAGCTTCTATGTTGCTCTTGCATTAGAGCCTTCATCCCAGGAAAATGAAAGTGAGTCAAAAACAGAATGAGGAAGGGAAAGAGGGAAATAAAGAATGGTGTGCTATCCGGCTGCCTGCCCCCTCTGATAATGTGTATCCGGTTGCTCCAAGCCCTGGAGCTGTCTCCCAAGAAGCCTAGGAACCACTGCATCTCAAGAGGGAAAGTGAAGTACATTTTATCTGCTTGCTCCTGTCCCCCATTAGCTAAAACCTGGCCACAGGGACATAACCTTCTACATTGCCCATGCCTGGGGGCAGAGTGGGTCTTGTGGTCTCACTCCCCAAGAGCAACAGAGAAGGCCCAGAGCAGGAGGAAGGCATGGAGAGTGCAGACTTGACAAGACGCCACTCTGGGTTCACCTTAAGTCAGGTCAGTTGCTTTGGACATGGCTGGGGTAAAAGAAGTAGGCAAAGGTTCAAAGAAAGGTGAAGCCCAGAGAATCTCAAATGCTGAGCAAGAAGCATTTGATGTAGTAAATGACCAGGAGTGTGGGTGGACCAGGTGTGTGTACCCTGCAACAACTGGGAAAATCACGCTTCAGGTAGGGACAAGGGGGATTCACACAATTCACAATCCAAATGGACATTTTTTTGTCCAGGGCACATGCTAAGCTGGACGGGGCTCTGGAACGATTGCCATAAATCAGGCTTTTCCCAGACAAACTGCAATGCATGGTATCTTTATTTTGAGCGAGGGGAGCTATAGAAAAGGTAAAACTTCTGTTTAGATAAGGCATAGAAAAGGATTCTATAATGAATGGATTATTTTTTCCTATAAAATTTTCAAATAAATTTTAACTTAATATTAAGCTTGATTTAAAAAGAC
This sequence comes from Urocitellus parryii, assembly GCF_045843805.1. Lineage (NCBI taxonomy): Eukaryota > Metazoa > Chordata > Mammalia > Rodentia > Sciuridae > Urocitellus > Urocitellus parryii. The sequence continues at coordinate 67,346,768 of NC_135532.1, forward strand.
AGATAAAATCATGAAAATGGTATTCCATATGTATAATAGTCTGTATTTATTGTTATTCTTGGCTCTGATATTAAAAGAAATACAAGCATCTTTTCTGGCTGTGGTGTAATTCAGGAACTAACCCCTCTCTCACCTCCTGCTGATTCTCTCTCTAGCTCCTATTGTACTGAAGTTCCAGTTGTTTCTGAATCAAAGACAAAACTAGCCTCTCTGTTCAAGGCATTTCTTCTGAAACGTTCCCCTTTTACCTTTGCTTATTACAACAAAGCACAAAGGATCCTAAGCAAATGGGCTCACAGTGGGAAAGTCATGCATAACGTGAAAGAAAAATTAGACTACAGCAATACAGGAGAGAGATCTAGCTCTACACAAAAGGCAGCGAGAACTAGCAGGAATGTGTATCCAAGAAGAAGAGTGAAGGGTCAGTGGGTGTCTCCTACAGATACCACCAGTTATCAGTTATGAGTTTGAACATTAGAGAAGCAAGCTGAGGTAAGCATATAAAGCAGGGTTTATTTAAAAAGGGGTAACCTAGACTTCTCCCGGGAGGGAGGAAGGGGCCATAGCTGGTATCCTGGTATTCCCCAGAAGCAAAGTGTTCTGCCCTTTTTAAATGTCCTAGACTTCCTTAGCTCCCTGTAGGGAGGGGCAACTCCTGGGACAAGTTACCTTAGCAACAGGTTGGAGCAGGGGCAGGTTCTTGATAAGGGTGGAGGAAGGGCTCTGAAGGAATTACTATTTCAATCCCTCAGGGCACAGTCTCCAACTTGCCAGACTCATTCAAAATTGGCCTGACTTGATCTGACCTGGCTCGATTTACCTATCTACACTGACTGCCTGTCTCATTCTGGTTTCACTACCAAGAGGAGACACAAGGGTAGGGACATAGAAAACACAACCTCACAGGATTCTTGCTGGGGGTAGGCCAGAGGGACAAGATAGGACAGGTGGGATGATTCTAAGACAAACGGAGCCGGATTCCTGCTAAAACTGGACTTGCCAAGGATGGGCATCGAGGTTGAAGGTCAAAGTCAAGATGGTAAGAAGGTTTAGAGAGCCTTGTTGTTTTTAATTGGAGGACTTCTCCATGGCATTACTACCTGATATGGATGGTGGAGCTTTAAGAAGGAGATGGTAGGTGCAGAGGATAGTCCTTGTCATTAGGAAGGTAGCCAATGGACAGAAGCAACATGGAAGCCATCTTCCCCATGTTCTGCAGGGCCAGGTGCTAGTGCCAGCTTGAAGCGAGCGACCCCCATCTTTATTCATGTTTTCCTGCCCCTTCTAAATATGTTCTTTCACAGGCCACATTCGCCTTACACATTTTCATGGGCAAGTTGCTTCCAACATGATTTCAGGGAACACAGATCCCTTCTCAGAGGAAAGCATAGCTGGGCTGGCCTGCTCATGGGCTTCAGTGGGAAGCCGCCTGCCCAGTATCTGCCTGAGCAGTCCTCAGCTGGACAGCTACACGTCCAGATGCCAAGCTGTGGACAACTGTCTCCCAGCAGCGCCATCTGCTTCCCTGGGAATCTCCCCAGGCGTTTGGTTGGCAGTTCTAAGGTGGCCTCCAGGTCAGGCATGTGGGGAGAATAGGGCGGTGGGGGATGGGGGGGCTGTGCTGCTTCTCTTCACACTTGGAAGCTCATTTCCCATCATTTGCCAGAGTTAGCATTTGCTTAGATTTTCTTTCTTTAAAGACAATAGTAGTTGAGTTCTCCTTAGCAGGAACCTAGCAGAAAATAAAATGGAGCTCAATTATCTGTCCCTGTCAAAAGAATGGCTGTTTCTTCTTTCGGACAGCCAAATGTAGTCTTCAGACAGGTGTAGGGGAGACCTTGAGTTTTCACAAAGTGCTCCAAAACATAAAAATAAATAAAAATTTAAAAAAGAAGAAAAGAAAGGAAGGTGTCCAAAAGCAAAATAAATTTGGAAAATGCTGCACCTACCATCTCCTTCTTAAAGCTCCACCAGACATATCAGGTAGTAATGCCACAGAGAAGCCCTCCAATTAAAAACAGCAATTTTAACATGATTTAACCCCGTATTTCAGAAATGTAGGAGAAGATGGAAGGTTAATTTAATTCAGCCACCTTCCAACCTGAAAATGGTGTCATTTGCTCCCTAAAAGGAATTATCAGAATAGACCAAGGCACAATCAATCATCAAAGGAGCTTGGTAGCCCAGGGGCAGTCAGCATGGGCCAAACAGAAGTAGGAAAATGTCTTCTATTTCTTATATATTCTGTGGTTGTCAGAATACCTTATTTATTTTATGAGACGGGCAGAATTCATTTGTCCTTCCTTCTCTTCTTTCGCAAATGTTAACCACATGTTGACTGACACCCTGCACCAGGAGCCAGAGACAGAGGAGCAATGCCGGCGAACCATCCCTGAGCCTGCACGCGAACCAGAAGGGTGCAGGAAAGGAGTATTTACACTTGAGCCAGGGTTTGCTCCTGATTTTCCTTAAAAGACTTGTCAATTTTTGAGTGCTCACCTCATCAGGAGAATAGATAAGTCTGCTCACAAGAAGCCACTTCCAGCCAACAGGAAAGGAATACGAGGTGGGGACAGGACCTGGGAAGGAGGGCCAGCAGCCAAGTGAAAGACCAGGAGCACATCAGGGGGGATTCTGGTAATCAACACAAAACTCTTAACTGCCGACCGCTGCATCTGACCACTGAATGAATTCTGTACAATGGGAGAAGAGATCGTCCTGTGGGCAGAGCCATTTCCAACAACTCTCACGGGCCCTTTATCATTCAGCTGTGCCAGGCACACTGCAGGCCCATTATGAATTTTAAACAAAGAACAACATTATTTCACACAGGCATGGGTAATAATGCCATATTCACACAACAGACATTCAATAACATTTTATCTTCACACATCAGGGACCATTCACAGCTTCACAATTTAAAAAGAAAAAGACATCGACCAGATTCTAAGAATAGAAAAAATAAAGTGACATAATAGTTGGTGAGCTTCCAACATGCAAAGCCATTTGCTGGGCTCTATCCATGCATCTAATTTGTGTATTCTTTGAGGACAGCTACAAGATTTTGTAGGAATTGCTTCTAGAACCCTGGCACCCCACCAGTTCTACCTGTTAAATGATGGGGGAGGAGAATAAATGAGTTCTTCCCATTTCATAATTTCATTCTCAAATAAATCCATGAGGAGGACACTGCACTCCTTAAGCTCTCCAAGAAAACATTGCCTTGACGTCTCCCTCCAGTTTCTCCGTTTATGAGAAACTAGGGCTCTGTGATCAATTAAAGTGTTCTTTAACTTCCTGTAAACATCTCTCACGTAATTATTTCAGTTTCTCTTCCACATCAGTGGAGCATTTATTAAACCCATCACTTTGTTGATCAGAGTTCCAAATTTTGAAGTAACTGTTTGAATTCTTAGCAGGAGTATGTAAAAGTCTGTTAAATGTGTGCCATGTGCTTAAAAGTTAACCTTGGAATTGTATCCCTTCTTCTCTCAGACTGTGGCCCAAATCCTCCCTCTTCTACCTTGAACTAGGCTTGCTCAAGGAGTAACTTTGGGACTCAAACAGCTCTGTGTCCAGCTTAGTGGCCCCTCCTCGGCAGCTGGCCATGCTGACCCCTTGCCTCCTCCCTCCCGGACTCTGCTTATATGTGTAAGTGCACACACAAGCACACACACGTTCACACAAGCACACCTATGTTACTTTCCAATTACTTAACTTCAGGCAAGCCACTCAGGTATTTGGATTCTAAATCTTAAAATTGACTGTGGGAAGCAAAGGAGATACAGAACTAAAGGGGACAAAAATAAAAGCACAAAAATAAAAGCAATGCAGAATGAGGAAAGTAGGTAGGCTGCCATACTTCTAGGTTCATCTCCTGGTTTACTGCCCACCTCTCTCAGAGCAGCACATCTTCTTCATACGACATTCTAAAGAGAGAATTCATCCTGTATGCCCAATGAGACTGAACCTTAAGTAACACATGCTCTGTTCTAAGAGATTCCTGAAAGGGCAACCGTTCAACAGTTCAAAGATTTACACCTTTAGGTAAGACAATGGGGTTTCTTTTCCTGGGAACTAAAGTTTGCATCTCAAGCTACAGAATTTTTGTTTATTTGCTTGTTGTTTGTTTGTTTGTTTTTTGGGGGGTTGATTTTTTTCTTGTTGTTATTGTTGCAGTATTGGGGTCCAACCCAGGGCCTTTCACATTGTTAGGTAAGCTCTCTTACACTGAGCTACATCCTCAGCCTTAGCATCAGAGATTTTTTGGATACAACAATTAACGATGGATTATCTCACAGTTATACTAGAATTCTTGCAAATAACATAATAATTATATTAAGCACTTTACAAGTACGTAAACAATGATGTACAAGGACAGAGATTAAGTGCACCTATTTGTACATACATCAACTATCTCGAAACAAATTATCTGGTTCTCACAAAATCTCTTATTTTCTGTGTTCTGCATGAAAGAGAAGTGTTAATGAGCACAGAAATGTCTCAAAGCCAGGCAGCAAAAAGGAGGGGAAAGAATAACAGGATTGAAATAGTTCTGATCTAGATTGTTTACCCCCTGAAAAAATTGAGAACTGACCTTCAGTCTGAAAGACACTTTGAAAAGATCAGTTTTGTTTTGGTTTTCTACGACTGCTGGAGATTGTGACGATCCAGTCTTCCCCCACCCCCTTTTATGTGAAGTGACAAATTCCCAGAAGGTGAAGCTTCTCCCTGATGCCACCTTCAGAGCAGGCAGGAATTCCTGCCTTGAAAGAGATTGAATTCTATGGAATCCATACTTCCAGCAGAACAAGGCAGGGATCCAGGTTGTTTCCTGCAAATCCAGTGCTCTCTGCCTTTTGTTAAAGGACACTGATTGGGTGGAGGCTGCAGTCATCTGTAGCCACCTCCCGTTGGGTGATTGATGTCACCATGGCGCGTGTGCCCTGGCAGGCAGGAAGACAGGCGCTAGGTTGGGGAGGGGCCTGAAGCTCCAGTCCCTGCTGTGCCTCAGAGCAGGATGGATTCATGGACAGAAAAAACTGACAGCTATTAAAAAAAAAAAAAAAAAAAAAAAACCGGTGGTTGCTACAAATCAATAATGATTTTAAGAAAATAAAACTCTGGCTGGAAAAGGGTGAAAAGCTTTTAAGGCTCTGGGGCTCTAAGTAGCTGCAGAAGGGCTCACCTGCTGAAGGGGCTCTTGTGTTCCTGCTGGAGCCTTGGTTGGTGTGGACCACTCTCTAACTCCTTATCAGCTCATTATCTCAGATGACAGGGTTCCGTGCCTTCACTGTATAAACAATTGCTTAGAGATGGGAAGTCAACTGGGGGTGGACGGGCTATCATTTATTTGTATCTGTTGACTCTGAAAGGATTACTAAATGAAAGCCCTGGGGTTGTCAGGGCCCTGACACAGGCATACAAAAAGCAGCCCAGAGACATTTTTACAAAAGAAGGAATGACACAAATACTATGTAATCACCACTGAGGATTTTCCCCCTCGAGTCTCTTGATGGTGCAGTTATCTAACATATCTCCTTTGGCCCAAAAAGGCTTATTTCCAAGACATATACTAGAATAGTGCATAAGGAACGATTCTGAAGAAGATCCAACACTTAACTCCCTCCCCGATTGACACATAAAAAGCCACTTAATAACTTTCTAACGTGATTAATATGCTGTTTCAAGCCAACCTCATAGATTAAAGACTTTGTTTTTATTAGAGCATGGAACACCGAAGGGATATAAATGACTTTGGACTGGAAAACCTCTCCAATTTTCCACCACTCTCCTCCAAGGGAGGAAATGATGTAACTCCCAAAGGCATGGGATTTAAAAAAAAAAAAAATGTTCCCTCTTAGTCCTGCTCACCCACCTATACCCTCAGAAAGTCAAAATTTGTCCATTTTTGTGTCCACGGTTATGCTAGACCCATCTGTACAGACCACCATGGAGCTGGCATTGTGAGGAAGGATCTTTTTAAAAAAAACTGGAAGGGAGGGGGGATGGGAATAGGAAAGACAGTGGAATGAACTGGACATAACTTTCCTATGTTCGTCTTTTAAACTCTACATCATGTACAACCACAGAATGGGATCCTAATTAGAATAAGTTATACTCCATGTATGTATAATATGTCAAAACACACTTTACTGTCATGTATATCGAAAAAGAACAACAACAAAAAAAAACATTTAAAAAGACTAGCAGAAAAAAAAAAAAAAAAGACAAGACTGCACTAAATCAGCTAGGTGAGCTCTGCTCCCAGGTGTTCTATGTCAAGGTAAATCCCTCCAATAGCATGCAAGGACACCTATGAGATCTTGGCTTTTTACATTTTACAAAGCGTGTCCTTCCAGATTATTCAACAGATGCACACAGCAATCTTTGAAGTAAACAAGGCAGGTATTTTCAGTCACCATATTATTTAGACATTTTTTAAATATTAAATCATTTGCTCAAGACACTACAGCCAGAAAGAAGCAGAGAACATAGACAAGAACTCAGGCTCTCATACTTGGCCCAGTACAGCTTCTGCTATGAATTTGCCTCCTATAATTCTTTGCAAGAAGAGCCTTGACCATTTTCAAGAAATGGAAAAAAATAAACCTTAAAATTACCCCCAAGAGACTGAGACTGATAGACTCAATTTGCCCTCTATTGCCTGAAAGAGTTCAGAAACCATTTAGAAAGCTTTGATTCAAGCCAACAAGAATACAAATAATAATAAATGCTGGAGAGTGTGTGGAAAAAAAGGAACCCTTTTAGTGTTGGTAGGACTGTAAATGAGTACAACCACTATGGAAATTAGAATGGAGGCTCCTCAGAAGACCAGGCATGAAACCACCATATAACCCAGATAGACCAACTCTCAGTACTTATACTAAAGAATTAAAGACTGGGCTTGTGGCACAGCTGTAGAGCGCTCACCTAGCACATGCAAGGCCCTGGATTTGATCCTCAGCACCACATAAAAATAAATAAATAAAATAAAGGATGTTGTGTCCCACTACAACCAAAAAATCAGTATTAAAACAAAACAGAATTAAAGGCATCTTACTACAATGATATATGCATACCCGTGTTTAGAGCAACACAATTCATAATAGCCAAACTATGGAACAAACCTGGGTGTCCATCAACATATGAATGGATAAAGAAAATGTAGTATATATACACAATGGAGTTTTATTCAGCCATAGAGAAAAATTAAATTACAGCATTTGCAAGAAAACGTATGGAACTAGAGACCATCATGTTAAGTGAAATAAGTCGAACTCTGAAGGTTAAAGGTCATATGTTTTCTCTCATATGGGAATGATAGAGAGGGAAAAAGGAAAACAAAGGTGGGGGTGAAGCTCCTAAAAATCAGTAGAGGAAAAGGACCCAGGAGTGGGGGGTAGGGAGAGAGGGGAAATACTGGAGAATGATATTGGCCAAATTATTTTATGATATTGTGTGAGTATGCAAATATGTAACAACAAATCCCATAAATATATACAGCTGTAATGCACCAATAAAAAATGAGGGGAAAAAAAGAAACAACTGGGGCATAAATAGGATGGATGGATAAGTACTTTTCATGTGCTGGGCTGAATGATGGCTCCCCAAATGTGTCCATGTCCAAATCCCTGGAGCCTGTGAATGTTACTTTACATAATAAAAAGGACTTTGCAGGGTTGATTAAGACTTAGGGGATGGTGAGGCTAGCCTGTGTTTTCCAGGTGGACCCAATGGAATCACCAGGGTCCTTACAAGACCAAAACACAAAGGGTGAGGAAAGCAGGCACTGCTATGTGACCACCAAAGAGGAAGTTGGAAATGAGATAGGGTGAAAAAGCAGAGGTCAAAGAAAGAGAGATGGGAAGCTGCTACACTTCTGGCTCTGAAGACAGAGAAGGGAGGTCATGAGACAAGGAATTAAAGTGATCGTAAGAAGCTAAAAAAGACACACACACACACACCCTTACCCACCCCGAAAAAAAAATGGATTCTCTTCTAAGGCCTTCAGAATGAAGGCTCTCTTCTAACATCTTAATTTTTGTGCATTAAGACTTATGTCAAACTTCTGACCTATAGGACTGTAAGATAATAAATTTATGGTTAGTAAGCCAATAAGCTTGTGGTGATTTGTTATAGCAGCAATAGGAAACCAAGAATCACACTTCAGATTTCCCTCTCATTTACTCCAAAATGTGTTTTTCTAAAAACTGCACAGACAACTTGCCATCTCAGCCCACTGAAATTTAAAAACAACTGCCAAAGGTGATTATTTCAAGATTTACGAGTGCTCAGCATATGCCATGTAACATTGTACATCATGTGTCTATGTGTGCACGTACATGCGTATGTATGTGATCTCATTGAATTCTCACAATAACCTTAATTATTTCACCTTTCCTTGCCTCGTTCCCTTAACTGTAAAATGGGTACAATGGAGTACCTACTGCATATACTCTGCTGTGGTAGCCAGCCTCCTAATCACAATATCCTGGTATTCATGTCCTCATGCTATACCCTCCCATATGGAATAGGCTAACCTTGGAACCAACAGGATATTGCAAAAATAATAAAGTATACTTTCTAAGGTTAGGTTATTAAACTGTTATAGCTTCCACTTTGCTCTCTTGGATTGCTGACCCTGGTCGAGGCAGTCGGCTAAGAGCAACCTTAAGAACAGGTCCTCTAAGTGACAACTCAGCCTTCTACCAACAACCAGCACCAACTTGCCAGACACATGAGCAAGAAGCAAATCCTCCAGTTCTGGTCAGGACTTCAGATGACTGCAGCCTCAGCCAGAAACTTGACTATAACTTCATAAGAGACCCTGAAACAAACACCCCCAGAGCCAGGTTATCCCAAAGTCTTGACCCTTAGAAACTGTGAGATAATCAACGTCTGTTGCTTCTTTTTTTTTTTTTTTTAAGAGAGAGAGAGGAGAGAGAGAGAATTTTTAATATTTATTTTTTTTAGTTCTCGGCGGACACAACATCTTTGTTGGTATGTGGTGCTGAGGATCGAACCCCGGTCGCACGCATGCCAGGCGAGCGCGCTACTGCTTGAGCCACATCCCCAGCCCCTGTCTGTTGCTTCTTTAAGCCACTAAGTTGTGGGGTTATTTGTTACACAGCAATAGTTAGCTAATTCAGTTGTTATGAGGATAAAATTAGCTAATATTTTAATTAATAGAGTGGTTAAAATAGTACTTTGCATACTATATATATATATATATATATATCATTTAACTGTGTTCATATTCTATCACTATAGTGAAATACTTGATATTAAAAAAAAAACTCAAAATGTTTATTTTGGCTCAGTTTTGGAGGTTCCAGTCCAAGGTCAGGCGGACCCATCGCTTTGGGGCTTGTGGTGAGGCAATAAATCATAGCTGGAGTGACAAAACAAAACTGCTTATATCATGACCAGAAAGCAAAAGAAAACACTAAAGATCCAGAGTTTCATAATCCCCTTCAGGGCCATGCCTCAGTGACCTAAAGACCTCCCATGAGGCCCCACCTCCTAAAGTGCTGCTCTGTGCACCAAGAACAGAGAGGCCTTTAGGCAACATTCAAGATCAAAAACAATACAACCTACTATGAGCTGGACCTCAATAAGTAACTAGGATTACAAAGAAGACAAACATGTAATACCTACCTGCAAGTAGCCTGTCATTGAGGGGAAGGAGAGGGGATTAATCATATTCATAACATATGTTTTTCACAGCCCACTTATAGAAGACTTAATAAACCATTACAATTTCTACATTTCAGTATTTGCATATCAAATAAAATGTTTCAACAATTAGAATAAATGTACCAAGTGATTTAATTTTTTCCGTAATATTTTTCTCCTGCTTCCACTAAGTTGTTTCCTTAAACTATTCTCCAAATAAATTACGAAAAGGTGGCCTTTTCATATGATCTCAACTTGCAGTGGTATTTTCAAGGAGCTTTGAATATTAAAATTTCTGTTATTCACTTTATACTATTAATTTCTGCATTCTCTCTCTTAAGCCCACGTGTTGAACCGTTAAGAAAACATACTAAATCACTCAAAAGATAACATAAGAAATATTTTTAAAGGGAGATAAATTTGTTCTTTATTTTCTCCTTATCTTACAAACCATTTGAAAGTGAATCCACTACCCCAGCCTTTATCAAAGTAACGTTGGAAAACAGGGATAGTCTATTTTCTGGGAAACCTGAATCAAAAATTATCTGAATGAGTCTAAATGAGACGGAAACACTACGTCCATATATCTCTGCTCTTTTGTGCCAAGATACCCAGCAATTTAGAACACTGAGGTGCAGTAATGGTTCAGGAGATTATTATATTTTTAGCCTCTGCTTCTGATGTCCTCATTATTTTTTTTCAAATTCCGCCGTTGATAGAGCCAAAACCAAAATATCATTTTAGCAAAAGAGTACAGAGTGAACATTTGTTTTAACACAGATAAATGCTCTAAGAAAAAGAAAGGAAACAAAGAACACCTGTGACTACAAGGACAATCTCTAGTTTCTTGGAACACTGGGGAGGTGGGAGTTGTCAGCACTTACACTACCTTCCTGAAGTGAACTCAACTTCTCTGCTCAAGTTAAAATGGATGGCGTAACTGAGCAGCTGAATACTTTCCATCTTATTAAACCAATGAGTAGGTTATTCACGTGGCCTCCCAGTCATCCTCACTGAGCTCTTCACTCACAGCCCAAAGGTTTTAATTGCACAACCAGCTGTTATTGTCACTTGAGACCCTAGATGGAGTAATTAGGGCAAAGACACTAAGTCAACCTAAGAGGATTCCAGGAGAATTACATTGTGCCCACAATGGTGCGAACCATCAGGGATGTGTGTGTATAGATAATGACAAACAATCTAGCTCTTAAAACATGCATATACTTGCACACTCACACACACACACACACACACACACACACACACACACACATATACACACACAGGATCAGAGATATACATTTGGGTATGGGGAGAATGTCTGGGCAGGAAAGGTTGATCCACCCAAATGGGTACTCCCAAATGATGGCATACCTTAAATGTGACAGTAAACATAAAGACAACACAGAATCATGAGAAGGTCAGTGTATCTGAGAATAGAAAAGTGAGTCTGATTGGAAGGAAGCAGGAGCTAAATCTACAGAAAGTGTCCCAGAAGGATTGGGATGGGCTTATTTGTAAAGCTAAGGAGACTGGATCCCAACTTGGAGGCAACAACAAGGCACCCACACACGCGTGCATGTGTGTTCATGTGTCGATCAGATGTATTTCTTTTTTTATATATATTCCTTTATTTTATTTATTTATTTTTATGTGGTGCTGAGGATTGAACCCAGTGCTTCACAAATGTGAGGTGAGCACTCTACCACTGAGGCACAGCCCCAGCCCCAGCCCCAGATGTATTTCTTCAAAAGATAGCATTGGACATAACTGGAAGAAGAGAGGAGACATCTGGATGTACTGTGAAAAATAATAAAGTCTTGATTCAAATATGAGTGGATGGTATTTAAGTAAATAGAAACAAACTGTATTCAAACCAAATTCTGAAAAACAAAAGTAAAATAGTTCCTTTGAAACTATATAAACTGGAGCAATTAGGAAGAAAAGGAAGGAAGAAGGAAAGGAGGAATATTCATGGAGGAAGATGAGAGGGATTGGAAAAGGAGATTTCTAAACCTCAAAACCACATATGTGTGGTGGCCAGCATGTTATGAGAATGAGTGAGAAGACAGAAGACAAAAATGAGGCCTTGATAATTAGTTTGAGAATCAGTCTAAGAGAATGGTGCAGGAATCCTAAGGACATACAGTTGGAAATGTGGGTCCAAGACTTAGGAGCAATCATGGTTGAAAATTAAAAAAAAAAAAAAAACCTGGTAGTTATCAGATTGTAGAAAATTACATTTATTCATCACTTGGCCCCCCTCAGAAATAATGATATATACTTTAGATGTGTGATCTCTTTTAACAAAAAGCCTCATTCATTTAAAAAAATTACCTTTTACAAATGAAGAACTCAAGTTGAGGAGGATAAGTAACTTATTCAAAATTATAAAGTTATCAAATGATTGAGCTGGGATCTAAAAATCAGTAGATATTCAGTTTCATTTCTATTTGATCCTTCTAAATATTGTAGGAGACCTCTTATTCTTTCATATACAGGATGAATAGTTGTTGATTCAAGAAAGAATCACTGTAAAAATGGATGCATGAAAATCTTAAATGTTTCATTTTAACTTGAAATGCAAACATGTGTTCGCGCACACATACACACACACACACACACACACACACACACACACACAGACACCAACCTTCAGATGTTGGACCAAGATCTCTTCTTTCAGTATGGGTCTACCAATGGAGATAATGCACCTCCATAGATCACCCACATAAATCATTTCCATTACCCACAGTGCATGATTTCTAATTTGTGTTTTTTTAAAAAAGGAAAGGAAACTTAAACATTTAATGAAGCAATATAAGCATAGATAAATTTCCTAACATATTTGTTTCATTGCCCACTGAATTTGACAACAATTTTTATGAATTCATTTCATCAAGTGTTTACAAAGCATTCAACTTAATTTTCAAAAGAAATACAACTTTTTCTTTTCGTACTTGAAGCCTAACAATTTATTTAATATTTTTTAATAAATTATGTCACTGTAGTAAGTATACTTGGAATTAACTGGTCCAGAAATACACACAGATTTCTTAATAAGAAAACAACTCAACTCTTAGGAGCAGAAATGTGCTGACATTCAGGAAAATAGTTGCCTTGCCTGTAGTGCTCAGTATCACCCAGGTCCATCTGCACTAAAAGGAAAGGAGAGCATCAGTTAGTTAACCCAGTGAGACAGTCAAGCAAAGACATGCTAAGAGAGCTCCCACTCTAATCTCCTGTCAGAAGAATTGATACTTGGAATAATAAACCTAAATTATAAACATTTTTAGCATGTGAATCATTTTGTGTAAAAGAGTAAGACCTGGTTCCTGGCCCTGAGGGAGTTTTAAAATCTAGTCATTGAAGGGCTGTTAATCATAAAGGAAATATGCAAAATGCTATTTGTTGAATACTTGTAAATACTCCCTTGCACTATTTTAAATGCGGTGCCAGGTTATTTCATAATAATCCCTGTTATTGATACTATTGAGGACTTCACTTGTCACACAGAGAAAAATGCAATACAGAGGAGGAAGGCCACTGGAAGAAGATAACCCATTTGGTAAGCGATGGGTAAATTTCAGACCAAGGCTGTCTAGCTCCGCAGCCGGAGCTATTAATCACTATCTCATATTGACAATCTACCATGTGCCAGGACTGTGCCATTCATGTATTTTATCTAATTATTCTTCAAGATCTGTATCGACAGTCCCGTTTTATACATGTAAGAGAGATAAGCAGCAGCAGAATCAGAATTCAAATAGAGATAATTTAACTTTATTTTTGATGTTCTTCACTCGACGCACTGCCATTTCCCATTATTATTTACAAAGAACTATGTACTCATCTGCATGGAAAAGCCCTGAAGATAGAGAAGCAAACAAACTATATACATCTAACTCAAAGAGCCAGTTAAAATGTATCAGAATCATGGGGTGCCATTACATTCAGATTAATTACCCTTGTTCTAAATAGTAGAACATGATTTTCTCCCAAATAAAGAGAAAAAAATTAGGCAGTTTTTCCAACAGGCTCATTATAGAAAAAAAATTAAGTGCAATGAAGTAAAAAAATATCCATAATTTCATCATCAGATATAATTTGTTAATATTTTCTCATGTTGTCTACCAGATTTTTGTGTATGTATGCATACAGAAATTTCTCCTGCAGATAGTTTTTTAATGTGAATTGGCAATAAAGTAATTCAATCATTAGGGAACTTTATTACATTATGTGGAGGAGTGTTTTTGTGCCTTTGTGCTTTGTTTACCATCTTTATGGGTGATTAATGAGAGGAGAATTTGAACGAAATTCTTACAGAGATGGGAAAAAATTCTTGGCTTTCTTCCTATCTCTTCCTGGCTGCTGCTTCGTATTTTCCTTGGCACATTCCTCCTCTTCCTCTTCTCACAACTGAATGTTGGTTTGCCTCAGGGCCCCCAACTGAGCACTCCACATTTCTTACTCTCCAATTTCTCCAATGTGATCTCATCCATTCCCACAGTTCCATATTAGAGGTTGAGTGTATCTTATCCAAAATGCTTGGGACCAGGAGTACTTCACATTTCAAGTATTTTTTTGTTTTGTTTGTTTGGTTGGTTTGGTTTGGTTTGGTTTTTTGAACTATTTGCATAGACTTTACCACTTGAGCATCCCTCATCCAAAAATCTGAAATCCAAAAATGCTCTGAAATCTGACACTTTCTAAATTGATTTGGGGTTTTCTGATCAGAGATGCTCAACCTGTACCTATGACCTGATAACTCTTGTGCTTCTATTTCTACTCTATCCTTCACTTCTGAGCCTGAAATCTGGTATTTACAAATATCTACCTAACACCTGTCCTTGAATATGTAGACTCTATCTCAAAATCAACTCCTGTGCTATCCCTCACACCTGTTCCTCCTCTTGTCTTTCCTCAGCAGAGATTTAATTAGGCCACAGCTTTGAGAGACTATTGTGACATGTCCCTTTGTCTTACATTCCATAGCCAATTTATCACAAAATCCATGAGTAACACCCCCCATCTCTCTCCAGTTTTTCTACTTATTTCCAGCCTTACTTTGTTCAAATAACCATCATCTCTCTTTTGTGAGACAATCATTTTTTTTCTTCCTCAATATTTCTACTCATAAGCCCTAACATCCCTTTTATACATAGAAACTGAAGTGATTTAAAAAAAAAAATAGAAATGGATGGAGCTGGAGACTATCGTGCTAAGTGAAATAAGCCAGTCCCAAAAAAACAAAGGCCAAATGTTTTCTCTGATATATGGATGGAAACACACAATGCAGGATGGGAATAGAAGTTCATTGAATTAGAAAAAGGGGAATGAAGGGAAGGGATGGGGATGGGAATAGGAAAGACAGTAGAATGAATTGCTTTCCTATGCTCATATGTGAATACAAGACTAATGAAACTCCACATCATGTACAACCACAAGACTGGGATCCTGATATTGCAATTGCCCCTGAACGTGTGTGGAGGCTGGTATGAGATCGGGAATAAAGAATTGCTGTTTGAACCTACAAAGCTATGGTGCCTCCTGATTCTGGTGCCCCCCAAGACATCGGCAAATGGTGGCCCGTACGGGGATGTCTGAAGCTTGGGGGTAAGTGAATTTGCTCCCTCCCGAAGGAGAGTAAAAAAAAAAAAAAAAATGGGTGACCATCTCAAAAAACAATGTGTTCTTGTTGTGATTTATTTTGTTTTTATTTCAAGTTGCCTGTTCCTAGAACTTTCCCAGGCAAACTGGGGAAAATGGTTGACTCAAGGTTTGAAGTTGTTCGCCTCCGAGGAAGAGAAATTGTTAGAGGAAGGAGGCACCCCAGTGAGACCAAGAACAGCTAGGGCATATGTTGATACAGTACAAAAATGTAGCCCATGGCTTTTTAAAGAGGAGTTATTAAGTATATCAATGGGACCATCATGGTATCCTGTAGAAGGATTTTTCTTCAACAAGAAGGAGATGGCTAGTTCTGTTTACTATACTTGTCTAAGATCTTGGTTTTTACAGACATCTGATTAATTTACAAAGCTAAAGTGTTAAAATATTAACCACTAAATATGAAATCAAGTACTCTTTATTTATTAAGTTCCATAAGGTAATATATTTAAACATTATGTGTGTTTTCATAAATTGGTAAATAGAAAAAAGTTTAATATTGCTTTGGTCTGTGTCTTTGCTGAAACAAGGTTACTAAGTGTTAAGATTCTATCATGTGTAATTTATATACAAATAGTATAAGAAGTTTCAGTTGGGTTTCAATTACAGCATAATAGCACCTTAAAAAATATGAAAGTATTTCATCTTATTAAAGTGGAGTAATTTTATAAGGATTGTTTCAGAATGTGAATTTATAAAAAGTGTTAATGGTTAAAAAAGAGATATAAAAAGGTTCAAGATGTGGAAATATATTTTAATATAAAAGGTTAAAGGAAAAAGAAATGTTTCTAGATGAGATAATCTCTGTGTGGTAAAGTAAAAGTTGTCAAATGCCATTTAAAAAGATTTTGAGGAAACTAGACTTACTTTAAAAGCTTGAGAAAGGAAAAAGAAGAAAAAAGGTATTCGTACATGGCAGATTGAGACAAAGCTTCTTAATGGAGTAAAAAAGAGCCTTTGGTTGAAGGGCAGCCATGTAAACTAACATTAAGCGATTTAAACAGAATATAAGCGTCGTTTAAAAGAGTAAAGCTGTAGGTGGTGAAAAAGTACATTTAAAAGTACAGTATAGATAATAATTGAAAGGCTTTAAAAGGTTAAATTGAAGGAGGTTGAGATACCTTCATGTCGGAAAAAAGATTGCTTTACTCATCAAACTATTAAAATGTACTAGTTATTAAACCAAAAAGAGGGAGATGAGATAATCTTTGTGTGGTAAAGTAAAAAGTTGTAAAATGTCTAAATAAGTTGCAAAAGGCTTTAAAAGGTTAAATTGAAGGTGGTTAAGATGCCTTCATGATGGAAAAAAAAAACCATGAAAATGGGAAGATAATAAGATAAAAGATTTAGATAAAGAAGATTAAAAATTTGAAGTGGAAAACTTCAAATACAGAAGTACAGAAAGGTAAAAAAAGAGAGAGAGAAGATGTAGAAAGATAAAAAAAAGATATAGGAAGATAATAAAGATGTAGAAAGACAAGAATTTTAAACCCACAAAATAGGAAACAAAAGAAAACTAGGAGAAAAAAAAAAAAGGAACTAAGGGTAAATATAAGAACCTTAGAAGAAAACTATAAGATTGAAAATGTCAAGTAAAGGTATTTCAGATGTTGAAGATTATTGCTGCTGGGATTAGGGTGTTCCTGCTGCTTGTTCCCGTTGAGTTCTCCTGAGATTCAAATGGGATTTGAAAAAAGCCTCGTGGAGTAGGATTTGGGATCGGACATATTGGAATTGCCCCTGAACGTGTGTGGAGGCTGGTGTGAGATCCGGAATAAAGAATTGCTGTTTGGACCTACAAAAAAAAAAAAAATAAGACTGGGATCCTAATTAGAATAAGTTGTATTCTATGTATAGGTAATATGTCAAAATACACTCTACTGTCATGTATATCTAAAAATAAATAAATAAATAAATACCTTAAATGGTTTCCCATAGAACCCAGCAATAAAACCCAAACTCTTTATCATCTAAATTTTGCATGACCTGCCCATCCTAGTTCTGTGACTCCATCTTTCTCCATATTCCTTGGCTCAGTGCTCTTAAGACACTTTTCCAGTTCTTCAGATGCAATTGGTCCTCTGAATCCTCAGGTTTCATATCCTCAGATTCAACCAACTTGGGTCAAAAATATTCAGGGGGAAAAAAAACCTCTGTGCTGAACCTGTATGTGCTTTTTTTCTTGTCATTATTCCCTAGTCAATACACATAATAGTGATTTACATTGTATTAAATATCATAAGTGATACCAAGATTCTTTAAAATACAGTCTATGGTAGGATATGTATAGGTCATATGCAAATGCTGCCACATTTTATGTAAGGGACTGGAGCAACTTAGGATTTTGATATCTGTGGAGGATTCTGGAACCAATACCTCGTGGACACCAAGGGACAACTATACCATAGATCCTCTTTCTCAAGGCATGGAAAAAAACAAGCTTTTGAACAATATCTTTAGTCTGAACAAGACGGAATGACACATGTCTTCCTGTTCCTTCCTGCTAGGCATGATAAACCTTGGAAATAATGCAAGAGACAACCAACAGAAAACTCTGAAAGGCGTTAAGATAAGACTTAGAGGGCAAACTTGTTTGGAACCATGAGACTCAACACAGCAGCAGGGTGCTAGGTGCCTCCTCCTCTCAACAAGACTTGAAATCACCAAGACACAGAGTTTTCAGGCCTCCAAACTAACAATGAAAATCAGTCCTGTAGGCTCCTTCCTCTCCTTGATGAAACAGAAGTCTTGCAGACAAAACAAGGCAAACCCAGAAGAAGTGGCAAGAGACCCCACTAACAGTAAGTGGCCTAGGGAAAGGAACAGCTCTCTTCTCCCATTGGACCTCAGACCCCTCTTCCCCACTGAGAGATACCAGAAATTCCCAGAAATGCCCATTTACAGAAATGCTGTAAATGGGACCCAGGCACAGCAGGAAGCGCAGTCCTAGAAGCCCCATTGACCTCCAGAGGCCTGGTCTCCCCTCCCCCACTGAGAGACCTCCGGGCAGCCCAGCATGATGAAGCTTCTTTTATCCCCTCAGCCAGCACCAGCAGGTATTAGTGAGAGCTCCAGGAGCAGAAGATAAATCAAGCAGACCAAAATAACACTGCGAAGACTCTGAAAATTAAGCTGTCATTTTAAAGACCTAAAGAAGTCAGCTAGGATCTACATGCTAAAAACAGAATGAGAGCCTGTTAAAAATAAAAGATTTAATTAGGACCCAGAGACTCCTAATAGAGTAGACAAAACTCTCAGTAAACAATTACACTCCTTGTTTTGTGTCCCTTTCCTCTTCTTCCAAGCCAGAGGTTTCCAACTGGCTCACTGGCTTCCATCATGACATCCCTTTCAATGATCCTCTGCCTCCCTCTTGTAAGAATCCTCATAGTTACAAAGGCCCACCCACTTAATTCAGAACAAGGATCCACCTCAAGATCCTTGGGGAAAGAGATCATCTTACATGGCATGCAAGGTAATATATCTATAGGTTCCTTTAAGGATTGGAACATGGACGTCTTAGAGAGGGGGCATTCTGCTTTCTGTACCAGAGATTGTGATGTTAGTATTTCTATATCATAGTATCCAAAACCACCACTATGGAAACTTCACTGATATTCAGAAACACTATGAATACATCAAGATTGCATCTCTTTAAAAATTCAACTGACCCACTCGAAGCCAAAAAGGAGAAATTAGAAACAAGAACAAGAGGCAATAAAATAAAAAATATTAAAATAGCACACTTAAGCATTAACATATCAATGTTTCCTTATATGTAAATGGTCTAACTGTCCAATCAGCCAGGTTCCGTGGTGTATGCCTGTAATCTGGAAAACTAAGGCAGGAGGATCACAAGGTCAAAGCCAGCCTCAGCAACTTAACAAGGACCTAAGCAACTTGGCGAGACCCTGTCTCAAAATTAGAAATAAAAAGGGTTAGGGATGTGGATCAGAGGTCAAATATCCCTGGGTTCCATCCAAATTCAACAATTTTCAAAAATCCAATTAGAACAGGAGTAAACATCTTCAACAGACATCAAACTGAAGAAGATAAATGGATGACAAATAAGCAAATGAGAAAAGTTCAACATCATCAGCCATCAGGAAAGTACAAGTCAAGACCACAAGATTTCACTGCATAACTCTCAGAACGGGAAAAAAAAAATAGTGGCATCACCAAATGATAGTGAGTATGTGGAGAAAGTGGATCACTCATATATTGCTGGTGGGAACACAAAATAATACACTCATTCCACAAAACAGTTGGGCATAGCTTATCAAGTTAAACATAAAATTAACTTGGACTTTTATCCCCCCAATTGAAAACCTATGTCATACAAAGGTTTACATGAATAATCACAGAAGCTTTATTTGCAAGAGTCAAAAACTGGAGAGAGCACAGATGCCTTCAGAAGGGTAAGGTTTAAATAAACTGTGATGTGTAGATCCCATGATGTACTACTCCACAAACAACCAAAAAACCAAACTATTAATACACACAAAAGTTTGCATGAATCTCCAGGGAATTACGCTGAGGGGGAAAAAAGCCAATGCCTCAAAGTTATACACTATATGACTCTACTTACATGACATTTTGAAATGGTAAAATTTTAGAAAAACAGATTAGTCACTCAGCAGGGCTAGGGAGGGGGTAGGAAGTGGGGTGCCAGGGAGAGTCCAGGAGCAGGTAAGTAGGAATGACTGAAAGGGGCAACAGTTGGAATTCTCAACTGAAAACGATTTTACAATAAGTAGAAATTGTTCATGTTAGACACAAAAAGCATGTTGGATAGTTTAACTCTTCAGTGAGTACCCTTAAGTGATTTGTCAATCTACAAAGATAAATGTTATTAGGCTGTGAGAGCCAATTACCATTTTTCTTCAAAGACAGAGTGAATTTATATTAGTTAAATTCCTTCCGATATATGTGTTTGTTCTGAAATAGAGACAAACCTAAAATAAACAATGTGAAGTGCAGTGTATTCATCTGAAACTCTCACTGCATTTACTAGGTGTATATTAATACTGTACATACACTTTACTACATGGCATTTTTTTATATTTAAAATTAAATCCAATAAAATAGCTTTTACTTTTGCTGCCCCAACTTGTACAATTGTTCCTGCAGATCCGAGAACACTTAACAATTGTTGGAAACCTGCTTCTCCTCACGTGTCTCCTTATTTTTTTAATATTACCAAACTGAACATCAATTAGGTCTATGTCTTAAATTATGTCAATCTAAGCAAAAATTAGTGCCTTTGTTGACATCATTACTAAAGCTTTGTTAATTAATCTGCCTCTCCTGTCACAATTCTATTTATAATGTGCATCAAGAATACAAGCAACAATAAATGTTGGCAAGGATGTGGAGGAAAAGACACACTTATACATTGCTGTTGGGACTGCAAATTGGTGCAGCCAATATGGAAAATAGTATGGAGATTTCTTGGAAAACTTGTAAACTTTAAAACTAATTATTTAACCACACATTCCTTTAAAATTGTGAAACTTTAATCTTTTATCAAAATTTTTGTTTACTATAAAAGCAATAAATTCCCATTTCAGAATATTCAGATAAAAAGTTAAAATGTAAATAATCCATAAATGTTTTACCCATAGAAAGTTACAACTAACACATTGTTCTTTATCATTTGATGTTTTTATGCCTCTATAAATACATATCCATAATTATTTTTTAAAAAGTTGATAGTATCTTGCATTCTGTTTGATAATTTGACTTCTGCTATGGTTTGAATAAGTTTGAAGTCTTGGTCCACGGCTCATGGCACTATTAGGAAGTAGTGAAACCTCTACAAGATGGAGCCTAGTTAAAGGAAATTAGGTTACTGGGGACATGCCTTTGAAGGGTATATTGAGACTTCAGCCTCTTCCTCTTTCTTCTTGCTTCCCAGTCACCTTGAAGTAAACAGGTCTCCCATTTGTTCCCATCATGATGTACTATGCCACCCCAGGTCCAAACAAAAAAGCCAAGTACCATGGACTGAAACATCTAAAACCATGAGCCAAAAGAGCATTTCTTCTTTTTCAGTTCTTTATCTCAGGTATTTTGTCACAGTGATGAAAAGCTGACCAACACAATTTCAAATAACAGTATATTATGAACATCTTTCAAAAAAAAAAAGTCATGTGCCATCTAATTAACATTACATAGTATTTCCATTACATAAATGTACCAGTCCCCAATGGTTAAACGTTTAGTCTTTTTTTTTTTTTCCCCAAGAGTTTGCTATGGTTAAACGTACTAGAGATAAACATTTTACACACCATTATTTCTTTCTTTAAGATAAATCCCTAAAGGTAAAATTGTTTTATAACTTATTTTACAAAAAAACCTAACAGAAAATATGTAGCCATTTGTACCATCACCAATGATTTTTTTCAAAAGACCAGGGTGGAGTGTAGTAATCCTGACCTATCACTGTATTTTTACCAACAATAAATATTTTTGTGTGTAAATTCAAGCATTTTTTTCACTTTTGCAAGATATATTTAAATATTTTTGTTTGTATCTCTCCTTAAGCCATTTTTAATTAATTGTGTTTTATATAATAAAGACATTAATCTTTTGTCAAATGTTATGAATATTTAACATTTTTATTGACAACATTTATGTATTTATTAGATACATGCCCTAGTTTGTACTATCAAGTCTATCAGTCTTCTCATATCTCAGTTCTATTCTCTCTTATGTAAATCAATAATTGGAAGGTACACAGAGATATCAGATAATTCAAAGCCATCATTTTATAGTTAAGAAAGAAGGTATCTTGAGAGATTTTGATAATTTCCTATAACCATACCACTAATTTCTACTATTTCTAGAGCTAAAATCCAGATCCATTTTTGTTCCAGCTATGAAAGAACTAAGCAAAAGACTGATCTTTTCTCCTTCTGAAACAGCATGAAGGAGAGGCTTTGGTTGTTAACAACTCGGGGGGTGAGGGACCTTCATGCTCATTTCTTACATGAATTCCTTGAATTTCTTCATTCAGTCCTATACTTTACAGTCCTCTGGATGGCACCAGATTTATAGAGACCTGACTATGTCATGTAACATCCCTTGGGTAAAGAAAGTATCTTTCGATGGCCACTGAATTGTTCCAATAGCTGGGGATACCTGGAGGTGGGGTTTTGTGAGTGACCCCCACACCTGCACTCCCCTTGATTTGAGAGAAGAAAAAAAATAAAACTACACTTTTGCTGGTAGAGATAACCCAGCATTTACCTTAATGTTTGATAGATTAAGACGTAAGGGAGAAATAGCAGAGCCGTAGCCCTTGGGGACCGGCGAACTCTGATGTCTTCCTTGGCCAATACACATTCACTTTCCATCTGGCAAGCTACTTCTCCCAATTCACAACCACTGAACTTCCTGAAGTTTGCCCCAGAAGGAAGTATTTCCAAGTCTCTACTTTGCAAGAGGCTGGTAATATTAAAGCTGTGGTTCTATTCTTGGGATCCAGAGGTCAGCAGAGACCAACCTTTCTCTCTTGTCCTTGCCCACTGGCTACACAATAAATGCCAACCAAAGACCACATGAGGTTTTGAAAGCAAAATAAATATTTACTGCCTAAGGCAGTCCTATTTTCAATCTACATCTCTACACCTGTCAGACAGCATGGCTGATTAAGGTTTACTTAATCTGCATTAGAACTTCTTCACTGAAGGAATTTCAAGATAAAGGCATTTCAGCAATTACAGCTGGATATTTTGCTCACTGAAATCATCCAAGAGGACCTCAGAGCCATGCCAATGCTCAGCTGAGAAGAAGGCTCACAAGGTCAAGGCACACACACACACACACACACACACTTCCCGCTTATCAGGATTAGCCACCACTGTCCAAGAACTTGACTTTGAAGTGCTCGATTATCCAGCCAGAGAAGGACGTGCTCCAAAAGATTACAGAGAGGGAAAGTGTTTTCACTATGACCTGGTTAAAAACTGAGGCAGAGTAAAAGGCAGACACAAGGAAAAGAGAAAAGGCTGATATTGCAATGGTTATTGAAAAGAAAGAGGCCAGGTACCAATTATTATTATTTTTTTTAATAAAGCAGACTAAACCAGAACCTTTCTCATTTGTTCACCATATTTGGTATACATATGTGTGTGTGTGTGTGTGTGTGTGTGTGTATAATTTTAAACCAGTCAAATATTTGAACCAAACTTAAATTATTTTCCCTCTTCCCCTCCTCCAAAAAAAAAATACATTGAAAAAAAAAAACATTCTCTGAACCATCGTTGAACATCTAATTATAGCATACACTACTTAGTGCTATGATCATAACCATTTTAAGGAGATGAAGATTCTCTTTGCTCAGTAGGGGAGGGACAAAAAGGTCTGGTTTTTTTTTTCAGGAAAATATAGATTGTCAAATGAATGTGACTTGAAATAAAATCAGCTTTAACTCTGCTGGAAATAGAACCTCTGACCCCTGGCTTCCCAGCCTCCACCACCACACCCACAGGCCTCCATTTCATGTTTCACCCTGGCGGGTCCCCAGGATGCCAAGCTACAGAACTCCCTCCCATTAGCTGCAGGAATCCAGAATATCCATGGCAACCAGTCTCTAACCCCAGGGAGAAGGCAGCAGAATTGAAAGGCTCCATTCTGTTTCTACATCCACAGCTCAGTGAATTGACAGCTTGGTGGTTCCCTTAGTTCCATTAGATTAGGATGCACTTTTCTTTCTTTGTATCATCTTTTTACCTGTGTAGGTCTTAGCTGCCGTTAAGGAGTTTTTTTTTTTTCTTTAATGAATATCCTCTACCCCACTATCTCTGCAACCCACCCAGAAGCATACTCCTTAAACATTCCTTGTTTTGCAGCATTTTTCTAAGGAAAACAAACCCAAGTTTTGCTGTTGGTCCTTCTGCCTTCCTAAAAAAAAAAAAAAAAATCCCACGTTTGGTGTGCATGTTGTGCAAATTACCAATGGGTATCTGATTTCAGGCAAATCAAGTCGTTTGTGCGACATTATCTTATAAAAACTGGCAGAGAGATAACAAAATACATATAATTTTATCATGAAATTAAGTTGTAGCATCAAATAACTGTAATCATGTTTAAGTCATTGTTTGTGCCACAGATATTTAGACAGGATAACAGATTGCATAGTGCTTTCACTGTTTGCCAATGGAGCCTGAATAACTAATTTGCACTCCATGCCCTGTGGAATGGCAGCTGAGTCCCCAGTGGATATGGAGAGAAGTTGACAGAAGCAGACCATTTGGTCTGCAGAATCAAAATGAGGCAGAAACATTATGTACAGTACACAATCTAGAGTCATATTTTGTGTCTATAGTTGCCTAATAACAGAATCGCATAAGGAGGTCAACCTGTCCATCAGCACTTCTTAACCCATTTGGGTAAAGTAGACACATTATAAAGCTAATAAGAGGTATAGGTTCTCCTCCCAGGGGAATGTATATGTGTGTGAAATGGAAAGTTAAAGACAAATTCCCTATTTCTCAGAGTTTTGGCAGAAATCTTAAAGGAAGACAGTATGGCTTGCATTAAGAACCACCCCAACGTGCTAAGGGAAGTCACTCCCTAAAACAATAACTACAAGAGTAGTAGGCATCCCTGGAGGTACACCAGGATTTCTAAAGGGGTAATAGGCATAGATGGCTTTAAGAAACTAATTTCTGGATTCTCAACTTCCTGGTATATTTTTTTTCTTAAGACTCTTCTATGAAAGGGTTTGTATCTTCCAATGCAGAAGCCCTTTCCCTTGTTTTGCAAGAAAAGTAAATGATGTCTTACCCATTCCTAGCTCAATTCTGGTATTCATTCTGCAATTCCATAATCCCAAGTAAAGAAAAAAGAGAAATATCTGTATCTGTTGAACTGCTTTTCGACAAAGCTCCAGGTTTGAGTCCTATCAGTGTGTTTTGTGTGATTTCAATAACACAAAGTTGAAAAGTTCCAAGTTTACTGATAACAGATTAACCTTAGAGCCATGGGTAAAAAAAGAATATGATTAAAAGTTAATTAGAGTATTCTATCTTCTTGAACATTTATCCAGAGTATTGTTAAAGACGAATATTTCAAGGGGCCATGAGGGCAGGAAAGATGGTGGAATGAGATGGACATCATCACCCTAGGTACATATATGACTGCACATATGGTGCAACACTACATCGTGTACAACCAGAGAAATGAAACTCGTGCTGCAATTGTGTACAATGAATCAAAATGCATTCTGCTGACATATAGACCTAATTAAAATAAATTAACTAATAAAAAAGGAAATATATTTCAATGATACTTGTTAAAACAGATAGTGATAGGTATAAGAACCACTGAAGAAGAGTTTTGCAGCAAGGGAGAGAGTCGGGCTCAACTCCGAAAACAGGGTGGACCAATGAGAATTCATGGGCAAGGACCAGGGTAGGAGTCGGTGGATGGAAAATGACTGAGAGGACACTCAGCAATGAATGAGATTCTGATTAAACTGACCTCATGGTATCCCTGCAAAAGACAAGCCACGTGACCAGGGGACCGTGGAAAATGAGGAACCTGATCAGATATCAAGGGTAGGGGTTCTTCCTAAGCTGACCTAGTCTTGCACTTTGCTAAAACTGGATTTCACAAGAAAGTACACAGATGTGCCCAGGAGAAGCATCAGAAACCTGAAGGGAGTTTAGCCAAGCAAAGAATCTTTGTCACTGTTAAATCATTCTTTAAGTTTTGCCAGAAGATTATAGAATACATGAAGTATTCGATTTGTATTGCTTATTGCCATTCATTAAGTACTTCTCTCCTCGGTTCCACTCTGATGTCATGTACTTATTTTATTTGGATTCACTAAATGGGGAGGCATTATAGGTTTCACTCAAAGTAATGCAAGTGGGGTTTGTAATAAATCTTCTAAAGTCCTATACTTATTCATAGCTCAATGCTTTCTTTTCTGTTGATGGCTGATTTCTACTAAATGCTAACCAGCCTCGAAATTGGAAGAGAAAGGAGGACGAAGACAGAGGAACAGGAGGGGAAGGAGGAGGGAAACAGAAGAAGAGGGGAAGAAAAAGGAGAAATAGGAATTACAAGAGAAGGAGAAGGAAGAGCCTCAGTTTCTTTTAGAAAGCACATTTCTGATTTCTTAATTTTTTTTTCTTCTAATGATACAGCCAGTTACCAGTGACGAGTCCTGCTTCCTCACATGTTCCTCACATGTTGAAGTATGACATTTGAGAAGCACACTGAGGCAAGCATATGAAGCAGGGCTTGAAAGAGGGTAACACAGCTTCTCCCGGGGAGAGAGAAGAGGGCGCTAGCTGGTATCCTGGTATCCCCCAAGAAGTGAGAGCATTCTGCCTTTTTATATGTCCTAGGCTTCCTTTGTTCTCCTGTTCCCTTCCCCCTCATCTCTCCTTCCTGCCTAGGTGACTAGGCCAGGAAATGCTCCGTGGGATGGCCAAAAGGTGGGAAATGGGTGGGCTGGAGGGACCTCCCAGGAAGAGTGAAGGGCAGGAAGGGTCATAATCAACAGCTCTCAATAGGGAGGGACAATCCCTGGGACAGGTGACCTTAGTAACAGGTTGGAGCAGGGGCAGGTAATCTTGATAAGGGTGGAGGAAGGGCTCTGAAGAACTAACATTTCAATTCCTCCATTCTCTGGATCTGACCCTTGCCTATCTGCCTGTCTGATTCTGGCTTCACTAAGAACCCTGGAGAACAAACACAGGGATCCAGGGAACAGTGTTCCCAGGATCAGGGTGGATCCCAGGAAGAGCACTAACGGCTCAGGGGCATGACAAGTCACGGGTGGAAGTCTAAAGAAGTGCCACTTTACAATCCCCAGCTGTGGAGACTCCTGGAAAAATACACAGAGCCCTGTGAGAGAGAGAGTCAGCTGTTGATAGCTCATCTCTCACAGCCAAAGCATCCACACCAGATGAAAAAATGAACCTGAGGTTAATTTTTTTAACTCTTTCCTCTCCTGGAGGGGCTTCAGAAACGATCAGCCAGTGAATGAGAAACCGAAGAAAAACAGTTCCTTCCTCCCTGGGGCATCTAAGTTGGCACAACTAGGGTTGAGAGAAGCAAACGGGATTAGGGTTGGTGTTATATAATTTAAAAACTGGACTCTCTTTTATTATTACTTAACCAAGCAAAACATGACTCCTGCCCCAAACTGGAGACTAACAAGAGAAAGTAGATTTGATGGGGTAGTGGTGGGAAAGAATAAAGGTGCTTTCAGCTTCCTCCCATTGAATCCAGTATGCTCAATAAATCAGTTATATTCCCATGCAACAGGAAAAGCCATAAACACAGATTTCTTCATGGGAGGCCAAAAGTGACCAGGAAAGAAGGTTCCAGAAGAGGGATAAATTTGTATTAAAAGGAAGATTGAGTTAACTTCATATTTAACCCGGAAGAGACCTTAGAAGATCATGAGTTAATTTAATTTTTCCCACAAATACAAAGATGGGGGGGGAAACAAAATTGTGTCCTTCATTAAAATATTAAATACAACACCTTTGCATATCTAGGTTGTATTTCAGACTTTCTATAAACATAAAAATAGAGCATGATTGGAGAGTTGGACATCGATAAGATCATGGATGGATATGAATTGAGAAGGGTTTGGACATGAAATTAAAAAGCCCCAAAATTTAAGGAGTTGCCCAAAGAAAGAGACCACAGGACACAATGAGAATAAACAGCGATAGAGAGAGAGAGAGAGAGAGAGAGAGAGAGAGAGAGAGAGAGAGGCGCAGAATGGGAGAAGAAAGTCCCCATGCCAGGGAAGGAATTTGGGGAAGGAAGTGATCTACATTTTTGTTTTCTTTTTTAAACTTAAATCTAGTTTCTTTTTAAATACACATATAAAAACATACAGCATATACATACTAATAGGGTAGCATATGATGTTTTGAGACATGTATACATTGTCATGTTTAAATCAGGGGAAACATATCTCCTCAAGCACATAGCATTGCTTCATGGTTGAAAGCTTTCAAAACCCTTTCTTCCAGCTTTTTGGAAAGATACAGGACATTATCAGTGCAGTAGCACACCAGAGCTTCTTGCCCCTATCTCACTGTGACAGTCCCTGTTGACCAACCTTTCCCATCCCCTTCTTTGGTAACCACCATTCTATCACCTTCCATGAGATCCACTCTTTTAGACTGGCAAAAGTCAAGTACTATATAACTAGAAAATGCCCTTTGGGTTTAGCACTGAGAAAAGAGCCTGTAGCCTTGACAAGAGCAGTTTGGAGTGGGAGAGGCAGAAACTAGGTTGAAACAGAGATGTGAAGTACAGACAACTCTTTAAAAAAAAATCAAAAAGTCTGGCAGGTTATATTTTAATTATTCTCTTCCCTTAGCACAAGGAGATTGCTCATCCCTGCCCACCACCTTGTAATTCACCTGTAGAAGGCAGGTACTTCTCCATCCTCTTGACTCGGAGCCTGGTTATGTGGCTGACTTTGGACAATGGAACACAGCAGCATCTGAGAGAGGAAATTTAGTCAAAGAAGATTTTATTGCTAAGATGGGGGAAAAGTAAGGCATGTCTGAGGACTTAGAGGAAAGAGCCAGTGTGAAGGAGAAGCTTCAATAGACAGACAAAATGAACTAACCAAAGAAGCAGGAATCCTGAGAAGGCAGATGAGGATTGACACTCCCCCCCATGTGAGGGATCCATGTGAGGGTAGGTTTGTGGGGCGAGCGCTGGCAGAGAGCTGAGATGCCTCGAACTTTCTCGTGAAAGTGTGAAGTTTCTGGGTAAGGACCCAGAGGAAGAAAGGGAAGTAGTACATTGGAGAATGGAAGACTTTTCAAAATAAAGATAATCTAGAGAACAAAGCATAAAAGAATCAGAAGCAGTACTGAAGCCCAAATCAGTGTCGAGGATCAATCCTCCTGTCTCAGCCTCCCCAGCCACTAGGATTACAGGCATGTGCCACCACGCTCAGCTCCTCCCTACTTTCTTAATAACAGAATTGGAATTCCACCCTCTTGATAAAAAAAAAAAAATGCTGCTTCCTTTTTTTTCCCACTTACTTGGGTCTCTTCAATATATTTTTAATAAAGTCCTATAATACTTTCATGCATCCCTTGAACATATATTGTAGATTCACACCTAGTTATCTTACTTTTTCTTTTCTTTTTTTTTCTGTTATAAATGATATCTTTTTTCTTGTGACACTTGTGATTCTTTTAGTTGAGCAAATCACCTCCCAGAAAAGAATATTCATTTCTCCATTTTTTTTCTTGGGGATAGATACAGTCACATAACTACTAAGTTCTGACCAATGACATACAAGTAGAAGTATTGTTGGCAACTCCCAAGGAAAAGACTTAAAAGGACACTGACCTGGAGTATCCTATTGTAGTTTTCTTCTTCCTAGAATGTGAAGGCAATGTCTAGAGCCCCAGCAGCCATCTTGCACCCTGAGGATAATTTGAAAACAGAAGCCAAGTTCTGGACATGGAGGTGCCACAAGGAGTCTGGAAATTGTCACTTCCTTTCCCATTGTCAGCATTCTGGTCCTCAAATTTAAATGCCTCCATGATCCTCTGTGCCTTCTGATTCCTAAAATATCAGGTTCAGAAGTCCCTCTTTCAGGCTTCCTGTTCTCTGAGTCAAAATTGCATTAAAAGACTCTTCACAGTTTAAACCCCCCTCTCAAACTTTCCTCACCCAATTCTCCTTACATTAGCAAAGCTTTCATCAAATTGATTTCTTTGCCTGCAAAGTATTTTCACCTCTGCAACTAAAGTCCTGATTTCCCCCCTCCTGGAGAGGCCCTGAGCTTTCCCTTTAGTTACCCATCATATGGAAAATATTTGCTACACTGGGAAGCACTATAAAAACAAAAGAAAGGTTTTGCTTTGTTTTGTTTGACATATAGTGCAGTCCAAGGAGAAAGCATGGAGCTCGCCAGCCCAGTCATGACAGAGGACATACACTCTCTAACGGCTTGCTCAACCTCTTGGCCACTCGGCAAGGCTACAATCACCCAGTCTAGTTGAAGGCAGAGGTTGTGTCTGTTTAAGGCTGGAATTCCAAGACCTCACAGTGTTAGACATATCTGGTGAATGAATAAATGTTGAATACCAGTAACGGCCGAGTAAGTGGCAGAAGTCGAATTCAACCTAAACCATTGACAGTTTCCTTGGGTCTATTTCTTAAATCTATAAAAGAGCAAACTGTTTTCATACAACAAATCTGACTTCTGCATCCAACTCGTACTTTTCGCCCTAAGATTTCCTCATAACATAGTGAAGTATCTTTGCCCTCCAGATAAATGATGGCAGTGCAAGCTAAAATCCTGGGGTCATAAAACATTTAGTACAGCCCCTGGTGTACACTGGACACTAAATAATGTTTGTGGAAGGAATGAAGGAGAGGAGGGAACAAAGGAAACCAAAAAGACAAGATAAATGAAGGAAGAGAGAAAGAGAGATGTAACCGAGACTAACGGCTGTTCCCGATATCTATTCTTCTCCTATTTGATTATTACAGAGTTTTTAGCTGAGGACGTGTCTGGACCTAGTAAAAACTAACTTCCTAGTTTCCTTGACAGTAGGTATCGTTGTGCAGTTGAGTTGTGGTTTATATGTAAAGACAAGTTTTGTGGGGCAGTTTCTTGGAAACTTCCCCCAAGAAACATCTGGATTACATCTTCTACAAATCCTTCTTTTTTAATATTTATTTTTTAGTTTTAGGTGGACACAAGATCTTTATTTTACATTTATGCGGTGCTGAGGATTGAACCCAGTGCCTCATGCATGCTAGGCAAGCGCTCTACCTCTGAGCCACAACCCCAGCCCCACAGACCCTTCTTCACACCTGCCTTCTTCCTGGTGCACTGAAAGTGGTATTCACTTCTTGGATTACATCTTAGGGTTCACAGGGAGGTGAACTGGTAAGAGACTGGATCTCTAGTAAGAGGACTCTGTCAGGCACACTCACCTTAGCAGCCCTAGATGGCTTACTACCAGCCTTGTGCATGAAAGAAAAATAACTACCTTGTTTGAGAGTCACAGTCCAAACTAACTCCTAGACAAGAGTAAAGAGATAAGGGCAGATACAAGTGAGAACAGTATGCAGCAGGACAAGCATGACCCCTGCCCTCAAGGAACATGTGGTCCACAGACAGAAAAGCTCCAGAGTTCAGAACTACCTGCTTGATGAGGATACTAGGAAACCAACCAAAGAAAGTGGCCGCCAAGATGGGGCTTCATCCCTTTCTCAAAACTAGCCATGGAGACACTCTAGCAGAGGAGAAAAGTCGTTAACCAACACCAACTATAAACACCACTGGGGAAACTGAAAATCAACTTGAAATGACAGGGAATGACTAGAGGAAAGCTCATAAATTGCTGGGCCTCTCTCCCAAGCCTCATCTAAGGATGAGCTGTGTCCAGCACCTACACGCCATTGAGGGAAGCTATGTGGCATCTAAGCAGTCAGTCTGAGATGGCTGAACATGTCCCCCACCCAGTGTTCATGTGCTGGAAACTTAACCCCTAGTGTCACAAAGGGGAGTAGGTCGTGGGCTTCGCCCTGTGCATGGATGAATGTCGTTATTGCAGAAGTGGTTAATAATCTCAAGAGTCAGCTTGTTTTAAAAGCAAATTCAGACATGAATTGGTGAATACACTTTATACACAACCAGAGATAGGATATATTGTGCTCTCTCTCTCTGTGTAATAAGAATTGTAATGCATTCCGCTGTCATTTTTTTAAAATCAATAAAAATTAATTAAATAAATAAAAGCAAGCTCAGTCCCTTCATCTCTTGCTCTTGCTCTCAGCTTCTCTTGCCCTCTGCCTTCCAGCTTGGGATCACACCGCCCTTGCCAGGTGCCATGCTCCTGGACTTCTTAGCCTCCAGAACTGTGATCCAGATGAATTTCTTTTCTTGATAAATTACCCAGTCTGTAGGATTCTGCTATAGCAACGAAAACAGACTAAGACATAGTCTTTCTTCTCTTTATCCCCACCAGAGTGGACACAGATTGAGACATAACCTTTAATCCTTTCTCAAAACAGAATATAGAAATTGATATCTCTAGAGGACCATGAGCTCACAGGGTAACACACCTACACCTGAGAAGCAGAGCTCTGTAAAGACAGCCACAGGTAGAGTACCTGATGCAGACTCCTCAGACTTTATGAAGAATGTAAAATAATCATAGCATCAAATATCTTTCAGAATGTATTAGTAACATAAAACTAAACAGGAAGTCATAAGAAGTCACTGAAAATATTAGGTGAAAAGATACAACGGTGGAAATTTTAAAATAGAGTAATTAGTAAATGGAAAATGTTAGATTATAAATTTTTGAACTGGAAGAATAAATTGAGAAATTCCCCAGAAGGGAGTTTGGTAAAAGATAAGGAGTTTTTCTTTTTTAATTTAAAGATAAGAGATACTGATGATAGAAGTAGAAATATCAATATGTAAATAAAAGAAGTTTCACAAAGATGGGGAGCTGGGAGACAGAATAGAAGGACATAGTTTAAGAAATAATGAAGATAAATATCCCAGAATTTAAAACAAGATAAAAGACCTAAAGTAATAGTGTCCATGGAAAGAAAAAAATGTATCTAAACACAGAAGAGTAAAATATAAAAGCAATAAAAAGATTATTCTAAATTTTTGCAGAAAGATAAGTAACCAATAAATAAAATCAGACTAAATCAGATTTTCAACAGTGAAATGACAAAGGAGCGATGATTTTAAAACATGTTTTACAAAGACCTTTGAACCTACCACACAAGATCAACCTTGCAGATATAGAGAATATATGAAAACCAAAAGACATTAGAATATATAAAATTATGTTCTTTTTAAAGGAAAAAATATTTTTTATAAATTTCAAAAATCAATTGGGGTGGTAGGGTACTGTGGCATATACCTATAATCCCAGCAGTTTGGGAGGCTGAGGCAGGAGGATTGCAAATTCATAGTCAGCCTCAGCAACTTAGAGTGGCCCTAAGAAACTTATCAAGGCCCTGTCTCTAAGTTAAATATATATTTTTTTTAAAAAAAAGAGGTGGGACTGGGGATACAGCTCAGTGGTTAAGTGTTTTGGGGTTCAATCCCCAGTATTTAAGAAAAATTAATCGGAAGAAAAAATATGAGAATGAGTCTTACTTAAAAGTCAAGGTAACTACCAAAGTAATATTAAAATAAAATGTGAACCTTTACAAACAGAAAAAGAGCATTTGTCTTTCTAAAGAAAAGTAAGTACAGAAAGGATGAAAGAAAAAGAATGAAAAGTGAGCAAATGGAAACTATAAAACAACAAAAGTAAATTTTTCAAAAATTAACATTTAGAGTCTGGGGATATAGCTCAGTTGATAGAGTGCTTGCCTCGCATGTACAAGACCCTGGGTTCAATCCCCAGCACCACAAACTAACAAACAAAAATTAACATTTCAATTAAGAAATACTGGGGCTGGGGTCATGGTTCAGTGGTAGAGTGCTTGCCTAGCACATGTGAGGCACTGACTCAATCCTCAGCACCACAAAAATGTCAATAAAGGTATTATGTCCATCTACATATATAAATATACATACACACATGTGTGTGTGTGTGTATTTATATATATATATATATATATATATATATATATATATATATATATATACTCATGGAATATAACCAACCAAAATGCAGAAATTCACATGTGGAATTGAAAAATAATCCAACTGTCTGTCATCTACCAATCAACCAACATAAAAATTGAAAAGTTAGAAGAAAATATCGACCTGAATAAAACTGGATTCACCATCCAAGTATCTTTCAAAGTGTTCACCTAATATTACAAAGAAAGTGTAACCCAAAACCAGGGCTCAAGTAGGATGCATCGGACCACCAAGACTACTTTCTGAATCTCTATGTCAGTGCTACAGGCTCCTTTACAAAATGACTTCCAACAGTAGACAAAGATGAGAGAAGAATATACCTCTCCCCTGTGTTCTGCATTAATTCTAAACATCCTGGCAAAATCCCAAGGTACAGTCAGAAGTTAGGACATTTCTGTAGGAGCAGGCTGTCAACATAAACTCTTAATCATTTTTAATTATGTGGCCAAAGTATCCAATTTGGCAATTTCTTAGAAACTGTCATGAAGCAATGACCTCTTCACTATCTGTCTGTTGAAATTAAGGTGAAAGAGCTTTTCTTCCCTTTGTAGTTCAAGTACACACAGATACACCCTTCCATGGGGAATGCTGTACACTACAATCTGTGTGAGATTGAACAGTGAGCTTTCAAGGACAGGAACAATGACTGGCTCATAAAAAGCAGTCAATACTGTGAGTTAAGTTCAGCCACAGACACACAGAGAACGTTTACGTCACAAAACACTATTGGGGTGTGATTTATTTTTCAACAACAACAAAAAAATTTCTTAGGCTAAATTTCTTAAAATGTAAATTGACTCAAATACTAAAAAGGAGAACTGTGTTGCGGTAATGCAAAGTGAGAGATCATTATGAACACTAAGAACAGAGTATACAATTTGATCACAGGTACAATTGTAAACTACTTTGTAATTCATTTGAAGTGTTTTTTTTTAAGATTGAGCTAAAATTCAAATTATGAAAGAAATTTTTAAAACTGTTGAAACTTCCACGTTTAAATGTACTGTCATTTCCATACCTCATAATCATGAGAAAACTACTTTTGTTCACTTTTCAGATATTGGCCAAGCAGTAAGTAATGAAAAAACCTACTTTAAAAAAAATCAAAATATATACATACAGAAATGCACTGAAAAAACTATACTGAATATGCATGAAGATGTCAAATACAGTGTTTTACTAGTAAAATATAATAAACAATCTAAATTTAAAAAAAAACAAAATTTCCAATATTTATACAGTTTTCAATGGGTAAATATTTTCAGAAACATCAAAAGGTTGACTCAGTCCTTTCAAAAATACCTGAGTTTTGGATACGGTTGGTAGAAACATTTGTCTGAGCAGTTGGGGGATATTTTTCCTGCATCAGCTCTAATGTTCTGTACTTTCCTCTGCTTTCATCAAAGCTAATTATGTCCAGAAAAAAAGCTTCTGTGTAGAACCCGTTTCTCCTTCTGCTCCATCCTGCAGTGAAGTCGCCATAATCTTGTTTTTACGATACCACAGTCTGTTGCCATGAAAATGATTGCAATGTCATAAATTCGGAATTTCAACTTTACAGCAGGAGCAAGAAGGAAAAGATGACAAAGCCATTCACAGTGGTATAAGTGCTTCTGGTCAATAGCCAGAGGAACATGGAAACAGTAAAATACACAGGGAGAAAGAAAATGGATCTATGGGGCCAAGTCCTTTCCTTTAAGCCACAAAATTGCTTCCCACCCTACTCATAAAGGTTTTAACATATGGGCCCTTTTACCAGTAATGACCGTGTGTGCATGGCATGGCCAGTGGACTTCCACGCCCTTCATCACCCAAGCATTTGTTCTTTGAATCCAACCCTACGCCGGAGATTGAACTTATGTTCTATATATGCACTCAACTTTAAGAAGAGAAGCTCCTGCCATGTTACAGGTAGAGGTTTTTTACTTCCTCATTAAAGTATTCCAAACCTCACTTTTCAAGGATTGTACACCATTGAGGAGTTGAATGGAAGACAGTTCATGACTCAGTTAAACAACTTTGAAGATCAGAGGGAAAACATAACACCCAGATCCTTGAGTCCGCTAAAGTGATCCCTCTGCATTCGGCTCTTTCTAGTGTATGACACCAGGCCCTCCTTATTTGATGTTATCACTTTCATTTTCTTGTCTTTTTTAAGTATCAGGAGCAATTAACCACTGAGACACATCCCCAGCCTTTTAAAAAAAATATTTTTAGTTGTAGATGGATACAATACCTTTATTTTTATTTTTTTAATGTGGTGCTGAGGATCAAACCCAGTGCCTCACTCATGCTAGGCAAGCGCTCTACCACTGAGCCACAACCCCAGACCCCACTTTTTATTTTGACACAGGGTCTCACCAAGTTGCTTAGGGCCCAGCTAATTTGCTGAGACTGGCTTTGAACTCATGATCCTCTTACTTCAGCCTCCTGAGCCACTGGGATTACAGGCCTGCATCACCACACCCAGCTAGATCACTTTGACTCTTACCCTTGTAGTTGTAGATAGTTCTAGCACAAACCTGTCTCTGAGCTCAAGACCTAACTACAGATACCTCACATGCTTTGCCCACTTGGTGATGAAAATGTACCTCAAACTCATCTTTTCAATACTGAACTTGACATCTTCCCAGAAACTTGGCCTTGTTCTTGGGGTCTCTATGTCAGCAAATGGCCACCACTGTACAAGTCAGAAACCATGCCCCTCTTTGCACTGCACATCTTTCCTTACCTTTGGCATATCCCCTACTTGCCAATTTTATTTCCCAAACAGCTCTCAAATCCATCTGTTTGACCTCATTACCTTGCACACCCACCTCAGGTCATGTGGGCACCACTACCACAGCCTAACTACTGAGCTTCCACATCCATCCAATGACCCCCGCCTCTGCTATCTATGCTGCTGCCAGAGTCATCTTCAAAGTCCAAGTCTGGTTATATTATCTCCCTGCTTAAACCACTAGGTTCCTTCTAGGTCTCGTTATGTAAAGGCCTAATCCTGAACAGGGCCTGCAGGACATACAACATCTGTTTGCTCTCCCTTCTCCTTTTTCAGTCTTCAGATGCACCTATTTGTTCTCACCCCAGGACCTTAGCATAGGACATTCCTTCTTTCTTGAGTGCTCTTCCTGCCATGTGTTCCCAGCCAGCCCTGTATTAGATCATCCCACTCATCCTCCATTACTACCTTGCCCGGGAAGCCTCCCTGATTCAGGGCTGGGGAGTCAAGTTACTGTATTGTGGTTTTACATAGACCCACATTCCTTTCCTGGAGAGCACATATGTCAATGGGTTACTATATGATCAACGGGATAACTATTTAATTCACATCCGACTCCTATTCCACTTTATCAGGTACCTGAAAACAGGCAAGATACCAATTTTTGTGTGCATCATACCCTCTTATTAGCATACTACCTGATATATATATATATATATATATATATATATATATATATATATATACTTAAGACATGTTAGAATTTTTGACTGCTAATTTATTGAGATGTTATAGCCAAAAAGTTTCAAAAAAATTTTTTTAAAAATTAAACATATCTACCAGGATTACCCAGTCAGTCTAAGTATTCTTCATGGCAGTTTTATTCACAATAGGAAAAGGAAAGAGAAAACACCAAAAATAACTCATTACTCAGCAACAGATGAGAAGGCAAAATGTGAAGCATTCATACAATAAATAAATATACAGCAAGAATATATGCTCAAAAATATCTTTTATGCTGAAAAGATGTTTTAAAAGGAATGAACTATTTTACCTGCAACAGCACAGCAAGCCTCAAAATGCTGAGTGAAAGAAGCCAGACACAAAAAGTATATGTTGCATTATTTCATTTGTATGAAGTTCTAGAAAATGTGAACTAGATTATAATGATGGCAAAATGGCAGTGGAGTAGGGGAAAAGAGGAGCATAAAGAAACCTTTTCGAGTTTATGGAAATGTTAATTATCTTCAGTATAGTGACCATCTCATGTGTGTACGCATATATAAAAACCATCAATGATAGCAATTTATCTATTATACCTTAAAAAGTTGTAAAAATTATATAAATTTAATAGCAGTCATTAATATATGAATGCAACTGGTTGAGATTTAATGTAAATATAATTTACAAAAAAAATTCCAATGAAAAGGGGGATTAAAACCTTGACGTTACTTCATTCAAAAAATATGTAACATTTGTAACCCAAACCAGGAAATAGAACAATTAAGAAATCTTAGAACTTGCAACCAAAAAATTGTAAAAATAGCATTCATTCCCTCTCAAAAATTTATAGTCAAATTAAAGACAATAATAAAATATTTTTATTCAGATATTTACTTGCTAGGAATTTTTAGAAAATGCCATGATTTGAGTGCCAGAATCTTTGAGGACTGTTATATACAATAGCTTTGGAAGACAGCATGGCCAGAATTTAAAATAAATGAGAAGGAGCATGATGTTTTTAAAGTCAATATTTCCAACAATAATGACAGCAAACAATTCTTCCACTCCTTACCTTCCTGTCTCTTTATTTTTCATTTGAATCTGGCGATCTGTGTTTAAGTAAAAGCTCTGAGCATTTTTGCTACAGGCAAAATTTTTCTATTCTCTTAGTTCTGTGATATGGAGAAGTCAGCTATTTTAAATTTTTGCAGACTAAATAGAATATTAATGGCCCTAATGATTTTTAAATACTATTTGCAAGGTTGTTTAAAATGTCTTAGCAACAATCAATAAGGTAATGAATGTGAAAATACTTTGTACATGGCAAAGCGCTGCCTGAGCATAAGTGAAAAGATTAAAATATTTTTAAAATTATTTTCCAAATGAAAGTCATTGGAAAGAATAGAATGGATGGTAAACAATCATAACTTATCTGAAGAGAGGAAGTGTTAGAAGCAAATTCCAGACTGGAATAGGCCACTTGAGAAAGTAGAAGCCCACAGTTTATTATTTTAAAACAGGAAGGGATAATGTTCCAAATTTTAAAAAGTAAAACCAAACCAAAGGTGTGCTACCTTTTTAAGCATTCAGAGAGAAATGTGCTTTCATTACCTTCCGTTCTGAGAATCTTAAAACCAGAACAGTGTTTGCCAAAATATTTTCATGAAACTCTTCTACATGAACAAAGAATTTCAGAGCCAAATAAGTCTAGGGCATTTAAAAGTGATTAAAGTAATCTTCATAGACTCTAATCTGATGATATTAATAACATGAAAGATAATATGAAGAGAAAAATATATTATACAGTCTTTTTATAAACTTCCTTGACTACAGAATTATTTTTGACTCAGAGCCTCTCCTGATTCTAACAGGGTCAACCCCTTTTTAGAAACACCATGAGTTAATGAGTTTAGGTGATTTAGGAATTCAGAAGCCAAATGAAGACCAGAATACATGAGGCTAGCAAAAAAAAAAAAAAAATAGGCTTAATTTTAATACATTGTGGTTTGAATCAATGAGAAGATCATTACCAAAGTTGCATGAAATCAGAAGGAATTTGGTTAGAGAGAGATCTGGAAGAAGTCTACATCTAAATGGAGGAGTGAATTGAGAGAATAAAAGGAGTTAATTACATTAGTCAAAAATGACTTGCATTTCATGAATCCTGGCTTTGTGAAAAATCAGAGCTCCAATTAAAGCAAATTCTAAAACTCAGGATATGGTGAGAATTCAAGAACATGGGGATAGCTACAGGTAAATGTTTCTCAAATTGGAATGCATGGAGCCCTGACCATCTGTTGAGTTCTCTAAGACATCTATACTGCCTGGTCCCTGGATGGCTTGCACAAGAGAGACTGGTTCTACCACCCAGTTCCCTAAGCATTCTTCATCCCCATTTGCTGGCCTGGGAAACTCAATCACTTTCAGAACATCACACTGGAAGATAGAGGTTGTGGGAAATGATTCTCAGGCTCAGGGGTTTTGTGTATAGTTGAGCCACATGAGCAATGCACAAAGACCTCTGGCCAAGGGAGCAAATGGGGCCCAAAATCCAATCAGTGTCACATTCATCTAGCAGTAGGCCCTGGGCTGCTTCAGTCTGAAGGAAGAGGGTCTTTGACTTTTGCAAAATGGCACTGGTCAGCTGGCCAAGCCTGCACCTGCCAGCCTCTCTCCATGCCTTCTTCTGATTTTTTCCAACCAGAGATAGAACCTTTTCCTAATTCTCACAATGGCAACCTACTGGCTTCGGTGACATGAATAAAGGACTTCACTACATGGCAACACACAAATACCGAAGTTGAACTTATTAGCCCAGGAAGGCTAGACAGGCACCTCCCCTGTTGTCCCTTTCCCCAGAGCAAAAACAGCAGGAGGACTTCAGAAAAACAAAGAGAACAGCTGGAAAGTGGATACAAGCCAGGTGTGTTCTGAAAGTAAAACCCTGTTGCAGATCCTGTTGGCCCAAACCAGCCTCTGGAAGGAGCGTTCCTGGGCCCAGTGTCCACCTCCTTGCTCCATTCCACGTAGCCAGAGGAGGTGGCAGGGCTGGCTGCTGGCAGTGCTGACAGTGGTGTATTTTTGCAGAGAAAGAGAATACTGTTTTTCTCTAATCTTGAGGATAATCATAATATTTTTTTATAAGTTAAAGAGCCCTGCTTTCTGACCATTCCACATTGTTTTATATTTCAACTTCTTGAACTATAACTTTCATTTGCACTTTATTCAGGTTTAAAGTCTCCTTGTAGGTGCGAAACTGAGAGTTTTATAAGCACTCTGCTAAAGGTCTGAATCCTGAGATATACGAGGGAGAACGACTTTGTGATTCATCATGGGTCTGTGCCTGTTTGCAGCTCCTAATAGCAAGTTCACCTTTTCAAGCATTTTCACATTGATGTTCCTCTTGGTCCTCCCAAGGAATTGAGGAAGGGGAAAATCAGCCAGCCCCCTTCCACAAGGGGGATGGCTTTGTGAAGCGATGATCCCAGCTTCTCCCCAAATTCCTCCATCCATTCTGTTCCTGCCTGAATCCAAAAATCATCTGGACGCAACTGTGACCCTCAAAATAATATTTAGGAAGGGAAAAAAATAAACAAGCAAGCAAAAAACCCAATTAGATACTGACAAAGTAATCAGCTTTACTCTTTCCCAAGAAAATTAAAGCACTGGAGTTCAACATGCCCCACTCTGATAGAGCCCCAGACACTTGAATGAGGAAGTGCATAGAGCTTTGACTTGAGGAAGGTGGGAGATGGGTGAGGCTAGAAAGAAAAATTAAAAGAACCTCTGTTGTCCCCAAGAACCCCCATGCACTGAGGCCAACACAGAATTTTCCCAGGCCTAAAACTGTGATTTGGTAACAGATACTGTAGTAAAGAGAGACATCAAAAGGAATGACTATGGGGTTTCTGACAACTTAAACACAATCAGAAAGACAGCTCAGGAAGGCTCCTTTGGAATCCCAGTATCCCTGTCCTTCAGGGAGAATGAGCAATGCTTACTTCTTCCCTGTTAGAATTAGTTTAACACTAATTCTAATGCTCTCTCTCTGTGCCAGGACACTGCTAATTCATCTCCGGGACATTCTGCTACTGGGGGACCCTATTCCTCTGTAGGAAAACAAAGCACATACCACAGCCCTCCTAGAAAAGCCAACTGCTTTCTTCTGGAATCCTCAGTAGATTTCTCCCCACCAGCGTGTGCAAACCATTTGCAGCTGGTTATTTTCCTGCTTGTGAAACAACACTGTCTTCCCAGCAGAGCAGGACCTATTTGATGAATGGTGGCAGAGGGCTAAGGTGGAAGTGGGTTTTGATTGCCTTGATTGCAAGAATCCAGGCTTTTAAAAATGACCTCAGTGGCTTAACCCCTTCTTTTCTCGTCTGTGCTACAGTAAAAGATAGAACCAAAAAGAATCTTTCATAGGCTCAAGACACAGATCAGAAAATGAAACTGGCATATTTTTCCAGCATGTTGGAAGCACTGGGAGCACAGGTACAGTCAGTCTTCAAAAACTATCTCATTGCATAAATAATATTTCAACAAAAAGATTCAAACTATAGAATTAGAGTAAAATGAAATGGTTTTTGCCCCATATACATACACTCCCATTTTTCTCCCCATAGTAACTAAATTTACAGTTATGAGTTTCTATGAGTTTCTGCCTGTTACTATTTACACTTAGCATATCTCTGAGGTCCTCCCATGTCAGTAAATATAGGGCTGCCTCACTTTTGAATGGCTGCAGAGCTGTTATGGGTTGGTGCAGTAGAAAATTGTAAGTATGCTTTCATGGTTAAAAAGAACTTTGAAAAGAAAAAGTACTGTTTGCCTGGTTTTGCAGTAACTTTTTGAAAAATTAAGTGGTAACTTGCAAACACAAGCTTAAAATTGGTTAAGTCTCTGAAAAACTGCTTAGGACTGGGGATGTAGCTCAGTGGTGGAGCGCTTGCTTAGCATACACAAGGTCCTGGTTCAAGCCCCAGCACTGCCAAAAGAAAAACTGCTTAGCAACATGAGGCACATTGCTCACTGCTCCCAGAAGCAGCTTGGTAAGGACTATGCCTTATAATCTAAGAGGGCTTGGTGGAAGTTCTTTGGTTCCCTTTCTTTGCAATACTCCCTTGAAACTGGTCAAGTGAAAATAATTTCCAAACCTGACAGTGCTTTTCCATATAACCTGTATTATCCAGGGACTCTGGAAATCTTTATTACAAGAAAAGGTCATGGGATGGGGGTAAAGAAAAGAAATAGAACAGCACTGGATTGTTCAGTTGATTTTCATTCAATTGGGTGTTCTTGATTGGATTCCTCAGCTAGTTATAACATGGTCTCTACTTTCTCTGTAAATGATTACTCTCTTGCTTCTGGCAAGTTAAAGTTTCTTTAACCTTTATGATAAACTAAATTTCAGTTGCAACACAGATAGATGTGTATCATGAGAAGGTTTCTAGGACCTCCTTTTTCTACTTACAAAAATAAATGAGGGGCTGTAGCTCAGTGGCAGAGTCCTTGTCTAGCAAGCGTGAGGCACTGGGTTCCATCCTCAGCACCACATAAACACAAATAAAATAAAGGCATTCTGTCCATCTACAACTACAAAAAAAAAAATAAGATGAGCATGAAATTTGGGGGCAAAAATAAAATAAAATAAAACTAACAGCATCCTGTTTTCCTCAGGAGGCTACACTTTTCAGTAAAAGTGTGTGTTAGCTTCTCCCCAGGAGCTAAGAACATAATCATTTCATGTCAGCTTGTAAAGAATTAGCACAACTCTTTGATCAATGGCATCAAAGGCTATTGATAGTACCGATAATATAGATGTTAGGAAATTCTGCATTGATTTAATGCCTGACATCAACCAACTTTTCGCCATTCCCTTTCCCTTCCATTACTCCCACAGAGTCACACATAACCTTCAGATCCTCAATCTCCAGAGCCTCCCAAGAAGCAGGGAGTGAGACCTACTGGAAAATCTGTCCGCCGGTTAACAGCTACTGGATTTGAACCCATCAAAAGATATGGTGGGTCATTTCACCACTCAAAGCGCATTCCTCCCCCAAGAAAATGTCAAAACTCAAGTGGCCATTGCACTTTGAGATGGCTTCTTTATAGGACTTTCTGGTTTCACAATTCACAATCCACTTTCTGGTTTAACAATCCACGGCGGTTACTCAGGATCCGTGGTGGCAGCAGGGCCTCGCAGCCAAGAAAGAGTCTGAATGCAGCTCAGGCTTTCCTCCACATTCCATTTGTTCAAGTAACTTTTCCAGGGCTATGCAGTCAGGCCAATTATCTTAGAAACAAGCAATTATAACCACATTCACAGCTCCCTAAAAGGGTGAGTGCATTCTAGTAACAATTTCTCATGAAAGAAAAACAGTAATTGAAGGATTGGCGAGGCTATTGCAACAGACCAAGACCTCTGGAAAGACATTTAATAGCGTGCGCGTGCACACGTGCGCACACACAGTGCCTTTGCTTTCCTGCCAGAGAAGTTTTTCGTTTCTATCCAAATCTACCCAATATTTCTAGAAGGTAAAAAACACATAAAGAGTCCACAGAAAGTAAAAATTATGAAGTTTTAGCTGGAATTCTGGGCTCTCATGCAATGTTCTTTAAAATCTATATGTTCATCTCTTGCTTACATCTTGTTGAACGTAAGTCACAATGTAAAATGTTTGCAGTGCTTTAGAAAAGAGAAATTACTCTACCAATTTAAGACAAATTTAGTCCTTTTGGGAAATTACTCCACATCTTTAGCAATAAAGCATAGTATCAGCTCAAATCAAGGGGCAACCAAACCATTCTGCATGCATTGCTAGACATATTGCTCTAAAACTCTATAACATCCCTTCATATTTCAATCTTAAGTGAATATTGCACACACACCAGAGTACATCTGCAGCCTATACACATGCAAATGCATCTACACATTGCTCTAG
This sequence comes from Urocitellus parryii, assembly GCF_045843805.1. Lineage (NCBI taxonomy): Eukaryota > Metazoa > Chordata > Mammalia > Rodentia > Sciuridae > Urocitellus > Urocitellus parryii. Next base: position 67,391,145 of record NC_135532.1, read on the forward strand.
CACTAATTGTCCAAGACTATTTTTCTAGAACTAGGTGGTAAATTCCTTGAGAGTAACAATTTATTTTTGTATGCCCCACATCAGAGTATAAGGTTTCCCCCATCAACTCAGTCACAAGTTATTGAACAATCATTCTTGATATTTCTAGAGACATTGGACTTCGGAAATTACAAGTAAACATTTGACTTGACTGGTAAAAACCTTGTCAACAAACATTGACTTTTACACATACGAAAGAAATGTTTACTGATTGATGTTTAGTGATATATGTATTTTAGGCAAAAGTAAACGGGAAACATATCTGTAAATGTAATATACATATATATACAAACACACGCACATATATGTCAAGGCCACTGTTCCACTTGATTCTGGAAACAAGAAAGGCAAACCACTGTGGGAGAGAAAGCAGACGACTAACCTCCACGCTTTGTTTTTCATGCATCCTACCACAGGATTAGGACAGAGGGGAGACAAAAGGTAATTGAGCTGGGATTCTGGGGAAGCATTTTATAAGTGAATAAAAGGCCTCCGCGATGAGTTCAGTGGCGGAGGGAGTTCCCAAACACATCTCCTGAGACTCGAGAGTGAACCTAAATACAAAGTCTTTCTTTTTCTCAAAAATGCATATAATGCTAGGTTTCATATTTTGCCTCTTGCGGCGCGGGCGACACGGATTTTGTGTTTGGATGGGAGAGTCCAGCCCTTGGTGGCACGGCTGCCGGGGTGACTGAGTGGGGACGGAGCGCCACCTACAGGACGCAAGAGCAAGGAGCGCCGGGTCCGCTCCGTCTCCCAGAGCCCAGCCTCCAAGCGAATCGTGCATCATGTGAGTCAAGAGGGCTTTTGGAACCCGAGGCTCCACAGAGAAATGACAAAGCACATATGCTTTTGACCCCTTCCCTAGATCTCCGCCCCCAATTGTCCTTGGGAAGAAAATGTAGAGGAAAAGAAATGGAAATTTCCCCTTAAAAACACAGGGAGTGGCAGGGATTTTTGTCTGTCTGGAGGAAAGGAGAGATGGGGCTCTTTTTTTTTTTTTTTTTTTTTTCCTCTCCAGCCAGGTTTTAGAAAAGACTTGAACCTTTGCTGGGCCCATCTCCTCCACTTCCTCAGCTCCTCTAGCTCATGAGCTGGATATCCGGAGCCTGCTGGAATGACCTGGCATCAAGAGGCAGTGGAACAAGGTTGCAGTCAGATCAGGCCTGGGCTGCACTGTGAGGACCTGCCCATCCTGACCTAGACTAGATGCCTTCACCCCAAGAGGATAAAAAAGCCACACCTTCCTTTGTGCTGGTTGGAATCACAGCCTCCTTTTGGACCACCGGTGTCTCCCAGGACTACAGGAGACCACCAGCCCCTCTAAAGCATCTCTTTATGGAGGGGCCTGTTTTCTACCAATGGTCCCCCAACCTCCTTCAGACCTCAGAGTCGTTGATCCTCCCCACCCTGGTTGATTTATGACAAGAGTTGTGGTGGTCCCACCGCAGGCAGACACCCCTTGGGGTCTTGGACCACTGAATGGCCACTGTGAAGTCCCCACCCCCAAGAAATTCAAAAGAACCACAGGATTCTCTCTGTCACAGGTTTAGCAAAGCAAAGCTAATCTCCACTCCAAGACCCAAATTAGGAACAGTTTCTTAGCTATCGTGTTGGAAGAATAGAAGAACACATCTCTTACTTCTGTGAGATTTCTGATATGTGACTCCTAAGACAAGAAGCCATTTAAAGCGCAGTGACATTAGGTCAGCGGGTGTGGTGAGCACAGTGGTGCAGCAGGTTCCTCCGTCTGCTCTTCTCTAAGGCTTCGTCCCTTAGGCCTGCAGTTAGCCCCATCACTGGCCCTGCTTCTCAACAAAATCCCTACAAGTAAATCTCAGAGGCTGGCACTTCTTTGACTCCACAATTGAAAAAGAACTCTTCTTAAGAGAACAGAAAACATGTGTTTTCAAAGGATTTAATGACTATTTTCTGAAAATGAGACAAGGAACATTGATTTAATTAATCCCAGGTTATCTCCATTATGTCAATTACCCATAAAATCAAAATAATATGGGGGGAAAATGGTACACCTTGAGTGTATTTTGCAGACTTAAAAAATTTAACAGAAGGGACCATACGATCTAATTGCTTAGGTTTAGGCCTTAAATGACTTATATCCAAACAACACTCTCTATATGAAAGAAGCAGGGATGTGTTACATTGTGTACTAGAATGGTGGTTGCAAGAGAAGTTTCTAGTGTCACAAACCTGAAAAACTGAAGTTCTTTGTATGACACCATGTCCATTCCCTTTTCCAAAAGCTGTGTAATATTTAAGGCTTTCTTGTTTTAGGAAACTAAATTTTAACCTCTAGGATATTTATTTAATGAAGCACACCTGAATGGATATGTGTAACGGTGCTAATAAAATGTGAGGTGGAGCCTGTTGTAGTGGCACACGCCTGTAATCCCAGTGGCTAGGGAGGCTGAGGCAGGAGGATCATGAGTTCAAAGCCAGCCTCAGCAAAAGCAAGATGCTAAACAATTCAGTGAGACCCTGTCTCTAAATATAATACAAAATAGGACCAGGGATGTGACACAGTGGTTGAGTGCTCCTGAGTTTAATCCCTGGTACAAAAAAAAAAGTTGGGGTCCAGTGGGGAGCAGGGAGATATTCATGATGAATATGTCCCTGGGCATTCTTCCTGTGTTGACCACACCCTCCTTGTTAAAGCATCAGCTCCTTCTGGAGAGACTCTGTTTTCCTTTCTACTCCAGGTTTCAGGTTCCTAACACAGGACGCTGAAGAAAGCAAGAATTCAGCTGCTCCGAACAGGACACCCTGCCTCAATTTGGAAGCAAATCCATACTTAAGTGGGAGCATAAAAAGGACACAGCTATCTCCACAAGGCTCTTAGTAGCCACCTCAGATTCAGAATCGGGAACTAGAGAGCAAGCCCAGAACAACTGCATTGTCTTAGGTTCCACTTGGGTTTTGCATTCTCAGGGAGAATAGGGCTCTTTCCTGTGGCCACCACCATGGCAGTCTTGCATTAGACAGTCTCCTGCTACAGATCTCGTGGCTGGAATCTGTCTGACAATGCCAGCCAATATCCCCATCCCTTCTGAGCACAAAGATTCCTATTAAACTCCCTGAATATCCCTGAACTCTGCTCTCAAATGATGACCAGTAACTGTTTGCCTGGACTGTTAAACATTGAACACCCCTAATCTCTTGGACTTTGATTCCTTGCTATTTTATCTCATCTTGAATTCCATTAGTATAAACGATTGATTTTGACCAATATTGTTGATTTTTTTTGCACACCTTTGTATGCCCAAGAGGTGCCCATATAGAAGAGTTGAATCTACAATAAATGTTGGAAAACAAATTAACAAATTAATAAATTGATATCACTAGTATCACCCAATTGACATTATTTCTTGAGCAAGGTCTATAGCTCTCAAGAACAAACACATCCCTAATAGATATATTGTGTGTCTGGACTTATCATCTCCTGTCTGCTGCTTTTCCTTCCAGAGAAAAATCTAGAGATAAGTTAATGCCCCAGACTTCTTTCCCAGAGTCTAGGCATTCCAGCAAGTAGGCATTTAACCAAACCCAAGAAGTACCATTCAATCATGGGGCTTCTGGTGAGTTTGCAACCTGTTGCCCATAGAATTAGGACAAATTCAGACCTACCACCCACCAGGCCCCCCATTTTATTTTGCCATCCCTAACAATGTACTGACTTTTTTCAAGGCACTCATTTAATCCTTTTAATACCTCATGGGTTGTCATTTTCTTTGACCTATGAAAAAATTGGAACAGTAATGTTTAGTTGCCTGTCCAAAGACACGAGCAGAGCATTGAATTTGGGCAGCCAGGCTCCAGAGCTTTATGTTCATATCCTCTGGACTATGCTGACCCTCTGTGCTGTGACAATTTTTGTGTTTAGTCCAGTCATCCTGTCAAGAAAAAAAGGCAAGGAAAATTTGCAATGACTCAGACTTTTGCCAAGTATAAAACTATGACATCAATGCCTCTAGTCTGTTCATCTATTCTGCCTCCCTCAAAAAAAAAAAATGGTAATTAATTTAAAGCTGGGATGAGAACATGGTAACTCTTCAGTTGAGAGGTAAGGTGAAGACTTACTTCTCTGTGTGATAAAAAAATATATAAAGATGATAAAAATAGCCCAAAAAGTAAACATCACACAAATGACACCCGCTACAAAATCATAAAACAATATGAAAATAATTTAGACCTACAGAAACTTCCACTTACCTAAAACTTGATTATATTCTTCTCACGGGAACATTCAGATATATCATGGAATGCACAATATTATACACTTTGATGATTTCACAGTTCCAGCTCACACATGGGCATGATTATCTGTTCAATGGCGGGGGCCACACTTCTGGCCAGGGGAGTCCAGGAGACCGAGGCCCATCTGCACTCCAGATTCCTGTTCATCTCCCCCAGGAGGCTTGCAGGAGACCAGGCTGTGGTGAGGAACGCCTGCCAGACAGGCCCCAGGTGTGGAAAGCATACACAGACGTGGTCTGTACCTCACCCAGGAGGGGTATGGCCAGCTGGGCCCTGCTCAGAGGAATTCAGGACTGAGACCAAAAATTTGACTTAAAGCAGAACATTTCTGTGGTAAAGGAATCATAAGATATAATGTTAGAAATATGCACGGGATGCTTCCTACAACCTCAGTTGGCTGTAGAAATACAGAAACATGAGTCTGTGACTAGGGAGGGACAGTTCAGATAATCTCTTTCTAGAAAAGACATTTCAGCACAGTATATTGGGGACTAGCTTACATAAATAGGAGCATATATTCCCATGTAGCCAGTTTTCCAGTGGCTAACTCTGTTTTCTACCACCATCTTTCCTCTTACTTTCCCCATTCCAGTCTCACAGAAAGCCCACGTGAAATCCACATCTACACTTCCTGTTACAATGTACCTCTGGCCATTGAATGTGTTATCCCCTGGAACTTCTGTGGTGAGTGTGATTTGAGTTCAGTCAATCAATAGTGTCTCCCTAATGAGTTCACAGGAGCTAGGATTGCCAACAAAGCAAAAATACAGGACTCCAGTGTTTTAGTCAGGATTTTCACTGCTGTGACTAAAAGACCTTACCAGAACAACAGAAGAGAAGAAAAAATGTTTGTAGGGGCTCACAGTTTGGGAAGTCTCAGTTTGTTGACGGTGGCTCCATTCCTCGGGGCTGGAGGTGAGGCTGAATATCATGGTAGGAGAGTGTGGGGGAGGAAAGGATCTCTCATGATGATCAGGAAAGAGAGGGGGTGTCGGAGAGGAGAGGGGGAGAGAGGCAAGGGGAGGGAGAGACTCCACTCACCAGATACGAATATATACCACCAATCCATGCCCCCAGTACCCCACCTCCTCCAACAACATCCCACTTGACTTCAGTTACCACTTAATTAATCCCATCATGTGATTAATTTACTGACTTTTCCAATCATTTATCCTCCAAAGCTCCTTGTATTGTCTCGCACATGAGTTTTTAGGAGGACACCTCACACCCAACCCTAACACTCCAGTTAGATTAGAATTTTAGTAGATGACTATTCCATGGAATATATGAACATTCCTACACCATAATATTATGTTTCGCAAATCTAAAATTCAAATTTAACCAGGCATTCCTATGTGGGGCCCAAAAGTGTTTGAGTGTCAACAGCTTTGGGATTAAAAAAAAAAAAAATCTCCTACAAAAATGCAAGTTCCCATAGCAGAGGCAAACATAAGCTGCTGCTAAATATAATAAAGGACACAGAATTCATCTTCAATTAAACCCTACCAGAATCTTCTTCTCTTCCTGTTTTCCTAATCTTAGCAGTTAATTCACCCAACTTGCAATTCTGGGGACCATCCTAGAATTCACACTTGACATCAACCCCTACAGTCACTGGACCACAAATCTATTCCTTAATACTGTTAAGGACTGAATTGAATCCCCCAAATTCATATGTTCAAACCCTAGTCATCAATGTGACTGGTTTTGGGAAATTATGTCTTAAGGTTAAACAAAGTTATAAGGGTGGGACTCAAATCCAACATGATAGCTATTATTATAAGAGGAGGGTGACACATTGAGCATGTGAGCACAGACAGAATGACACCCAAGAAGAGAGCAAGAAGGTGACCATTTGCAAGAAAAAGAGAGAAGCCTCAGAAGAACTTAAGCCCACTGACACCTTGATCTTGGACTTCCAGCCTCCAGCACTTTAAGAAAATAGACTTTTGAAAAACCACCCAACTTGTGGGGCTCTGTTATGGTAGCCCTTGCAAACAAACAGATCAGTTTTTATACCTGCCCTCTCCTTCTGCCACACTGTTTAATCTCTTGCTAAAATATTGCCATAGTCTTCTAAGGGGATCTCCAACTCCATTGGATGTTTTTAAAGTGATCCTCTAGACATAAATCCATGTAAAGCCCAAATCTAATGGAGTCATTCTGCTTAAAGCTTTTTAACGGTTCCTTGTAGGGACTTCTATGTTGTCAGTGCTGTCCTGCAGCTAGCTTACACAGGCTCAGCCAAGTCTCTTAGGCACGATTCTCATCAGTGTTCATTGAATGGCACCATGTTGTCAGCTTGGAACAGACCAAGGTGGGAGTATTTACTCCAGAATCAGCAAATATGAAAAAATAATGAGCTTTTTTCCTTTTTAATTGGAGAGCTGTTGATAAATAATACCAGCCCACAATTACCTCTTCAAATGGGATACATTAAGCTACAAGAAACAGAAAGTGCTACCAAATTATAAATCAAGCCAGTGATTCTCAAAATGTAGCCCCAGACCCATAGCAATAGCTCAGAACTTGTTAAAAACACAAATACTTAGGGTCCTCCTAGAAGTACAACGTTAGAGGTTGGCCCCCAAAATCTGTGTTTTTACAAGAATCCAGCTAATTCTGAGCTCAGTAAGGTTTGAGAACTATTGACTTAAACTTATGTTCTCAAACTTAGACATTTTATATGAACTGGGGATCTTGTTAAAATGCAGATCTGATTCTTTAGATCTGGAGAGAGGCTTAAAATTCTACATCGTGAACAGTGTTATACCAACAGTGTTGACTGAATAAACACATATTTGAGTATCAAGGACTTAATCCACGAAGACTTTGGTAATTTATTTAATAAGAAGACTAGAAGGAGGCAAGACTTGTTCAATGGTTCAGTAATATGACTGTGCACCCTGTCTTTGTGTTCAGTCCTGTAGTTTGCTAGTAAATTTTAACAAGTGGTACAGGGAAGGGGGACCATTGATGTATGACATTTGCCAATGTCCATGGTGTAAATACCGGCCCCCTACCATAATTCATCTCAATCTACCAATGTGATGCCAACTGGCTTGCAAGAATCCCCAAAATTTCGAAATCAAATCTCACAAGCCAGTATGAGTTGACTCCAGGACACCACTGAATATAGAGCTGTGATGACAGAGTAAAATAATTTTAATACTGGAGGGATGACCATGTTCTGAGCACAGAGGTCCTCAGCTGTACAGATCCATGGCAAGTCAGCAAGATTCTGTTCCAGGCCAATGGAGGAGCAGTAAACCCATTCCTGGTTGACGTTATTCTACACAGATGAGGACTATCCTGTGTTTGAAAATTCCGTGTTTCTGTGTGAGAGGGAGGGATACAAAGAAAAATCCCTTGAGAGGGTGAATGTGAACGTGGTCCATAAATCAATCCACTGTATAAGTGTACCTCCCGTGTCCCAGACATGATGCTGTGGTGAACCTGGCATCCAAGACTTTCTTTAAAGTGCTAACTCCCCAAAAGCAGAGCTGACACCCCAGTTGAAAAAAGGAAATATTCAATGGGAAAGTACAAACATAGCCTAAGAATCGACAAATATACAAAGCCTGAGAACAGGTGCTCTATAAGGGACACGATTTGGGTTTATTTTGCCCACAGCTTTATCCCCAGCACCTCCCACTTCCTGGCATGTCATGCTCCACAGTTACCTGCTGAAACAAATACAGGGAAGCCACTGGTCTGTGCAGTGTGACAGTTTAACGTTCAGACCAGAAGAGGAACCAGGGACTTATGAAATTCATCCTGGAAGGAACAGGTGAGGCTTCATTAAAGTCATGTTCCTTGAGAAAGCCACAGTGTCCAGATGTGCTATCTGCTGCCCTGTGAGGTTTTTCACTTAGTTCAGGAAGAAATCCCACAAAATGTATAGTAAGACCTAAATAGGACAGATGTTAAGAGGAGAGAAATACCCAGGGCCTGGCAGAGGGCTCTGGGTCCCGTGTTTCTTGTCACATTTCTGAATTCACAAGAAATCAGCAGCCAAGGAAAGCCTTTGCCCTCTGTGTGTGTTTCTCCCAGAGTTATGACTCCTTCTGTGAGCGGATTTCTTTCCCTTTAATGCCAAACAATTTTCCCTAGATTAGAGGAGAAACTGACCCCAAACTTATGTTTTTAACACCCTCTTGTGCAATTTAAACTAAATAAAAAGGGGGGGGGAACATTTCTGTTTCAAATCCTGAGGATGAGTGCTGAGTTCTGGAAAGACCAGGTGAGGTGAACTTAAATGTGACAATGAGATGGCCCGGCAGGAAACTTACTAACAGGAGTCTCTGTTGGCAAGAAATCTATCTCAGTTACGGAGAAGAGATCCCAAGGAAAAGAAAACCGTCTTTAAGTCGATACACTTAAATGAGATGTATTTTTAGGGCTCCCCTGTAATTTAAAAAAACTAATTAAAGTTAGGTTTCAAATTACTACAGACTAAATGATGCCCCCCTCATTCATATGTTGAGGCCCCAGCTCCCAATATGATAGTATTTGGACATGAGGCTTTGGGGAGATAATTAGGATCAGAGGAGATCATGAGGGTGGGGTCCTCATGATTCCTCGTGGCAAGAGTAGTGACCTTATAAAAAGAGTGAGAGGGATCTTACCATTTCCCATCCCACCCCTCAGGTGCATGCACCAAGGAGAGGTCAGGTGAGAACACATACAGATGATGACTGTACGCAATCTAGGAAGGGTGCCCTCACCTGAAGGTAGGGAGCTCTGAAATTCACTTCCTTCCACAAACAAGTACAGACTGTTATGGTTTAGATGTGGTGTTCCTCAAAAGCTCACATGTGAGACAATGCAAGAAGGTTCAGAGAAGAAATGATTGGGTTGTGAGAGTCTTAACCCAGTCAGTGAATTAACCCCCTGATAGGGATTAACTGAGAAGTAACTGAAGGGGTTGTGTGGTTGGAAGACGTGGGAAGAAGGGGCATGGCTTTGGAGCATATATTTGTAATTGGCAAGTAGAATCAATCAATATCTATCTCTCTCTCTCTCTCTCTCTCTCTCTCTCTCTCTCCTTTGTGATCATCATGTGAGCTGCGTTCACTCTTCTGCCACGTTGTTCTGCCTCACCTTGGGCTCTGAGAATGGAGCCGGCTGTCCATGGACTGAGACCTCTGAAATTGTGAACTCCCCAAATAAACTTTTCGTACTCTACAATTGGCTGGTCCAGTCTTTTACTCCCAGCAAAAAACTGACTAAAACACTGTCAATATTAGTCAAAAATCAACTTTTGGGAAATATGAAAATGAACCAAGGGCCTATAAAAATTCAAGGACCATTTATTTGGGGTGGTGGGGACTGACTCTCATTAAGAACAGCAAGCTTGGTGGCATTTTAACCTGCTCTGTTTCCATCACAGTCTCTCACATCTGTGGTAGCTCTAGGAACTTCTCAACCATGGTAACCCCAAAGCAGCAGCCTAGCAGCTACCAGAGGGGGCAAAATGGGCTTAGAGCTCCCAGAAGCCTCATTCCCATAGAACTGTTAATATTTGACCTGTCTGGAAGGTTCTAGGAAAGTTGCCTTCATAGACTTTGTCTTTATTTGATCTGACTCTGAGCTTATTAACCAGGAGATGCCCTACCCCTGGATGCTGTTTAAAATTAGAACTTACTGAGGCAGTGATACCAGTTGGTACAAACAAGAAACTGGCTGAACCATCTAAAAGAAAAAAATCTGTGGAGTGAAATGTCTATGATGGACTTTACAGTATATTCCCGGATCCACATAGAAGTTATACAATCCCTACAAAGATCTGAAAAAGCCCTACGCTGTCATCTCTGGTTGACCTCAAGGCTCTGCACAAGCAAGAAGTGAAGGCTAAGGCAGAATTGTAAACTTCACATTCCAGGTTGACTGTAGTTAGATCCCAGTGCTGCTGCAACAAAGCACCATAAACTCAGTGCTTTCAGAAAAGATGAATTTATGATCTTCTATTTCTAGAGATCAGAAGTCTGAAATGGGTTTCATTGGGCAAAAATCACAGTAGTGATAGGGCTTTGTTCTTTCTAAAGAACCAGGGGGGAATTTGTTTCCTATCTTTTTTTCTTCTTCTTTTTATTTGTCTTTTAGAGTCTATTATTATCCCTTGCCTTGTGACCCCACATCACTCCAACCTCTGTTCCTGTTGTCATATCTCTGGCTCCCACCTTCTTGCCTCCTTATTTCCCTTATAACGACTTAGAAGACTACAAAAAAACTTGTATAGGCAAATTATAGAACCTAGAAAAATGTATACATTTTTAGAAAAACATAAACTACCAAAACTGACTCAAAAATAAATTAAAAATCTGAATAAAACTATACAAAGTATAGAGATTGAGTTAGAAATTTAAAACTTTCCACAAAGAAAGCCTAGGAGCAGCTGGCTTCACTGGTAAGTTCTACCAAACATTTAAAGAAGAGTACCAAAAACATTAAAAAAAAAGGAAGAAGTAGAAGAAGGAGGAAGAGGAGGAGGAAGAAGATAAGAGGAAGTAGAAGTAATAGTAGAAGAGGAAAAAAAAGAAGAAGGCCAATTTTTCACAAACCTTCCAAATATAATAATAAAAGAGGTAAATTTTCCCTACTTGTTCTGTGAGTCCAGGATTACACTAATAGCAAGACTCAAAAAAATATATCACAAGAAAGAAAATAACAGACCAATATCCAATATAAATGTAGACACAAAGATCTTCAATTAAATACATGAAACATATTAAACACATGACCAACACCAGATAGCTGCCCCAGGAATGCAAGGTTGGTTTAACAACCGGTAGTCAATCAGTGTATACCAAATAGAATAAAAGGCAAAAACCATGTGATCACCTTAATAGATGCAGAAAAGGCATTTTACAAAGTCCTCCTTTTAATAGCATTCAACAAACTAGAAATAAAATTTCATTACCTGGATAAAGGAAATTCCACAGATGAGCCCATATTTCATAGTGAAAGTCTAAATACATTTCCCCTAAGACCTGGAACAAGATAAACATGCCTGCTCTCATACTACTATTTAGCACTCTCTTGGCAGCTATGGTTAGCACAATTAGGCAAGAAGGGGAGGGGCATAAAGATCATAAAAGAAGTAGTAAAATTAATCTCTATCACAGTCAAGGCCTGTGTTCTAAGTGCACTGCCGCCCAGTGCCTCCCTCTGCTCACTCTCCCTTTCTTTGTTCCTCAACACTTCCTCCCAACACTGTCTGCCTGCAAATCTCAAGAGTTTACCTCCAGGAATTCTTCAATAAAAACAATCATGTTAATAAACTTACCTTGCAAACTGTGAAGTGCTGCTCACGTGATTTACATGGTCCCACCAGCCTGGGGGTGCACTTAGGGAGTAAATCATCAGTAACAAAACAGCTACCATAACTCCGAATAGCTCAGTGGACCAAACTTCCAGTCCCTTCATGGGTCTTCACACCAACACTTCCTCTAGCCCCTAAACAGGGTGTATGAACTTCCCAGATGCGTGCATCAGTTACTAACAGCAGCAACCGTAGAGACTGTAGTGAAGGAAGGGATGCCCCCAGCAGCACTGAGAGCTCAGGGACCATCCCTTTCCCCGTTAAGCCTCCGTGACTGCTGTTTTAAGATCCCTGTTCAGCTTCTGCAGCATTACTGCCCCATCTCTGTAAGAGCAGACTCCTTCAGTACAGCTAACCTACCCTCTTCCCATGGCCCACACAGTTCTTTGAATCTTTCCTTTTCCTGGATCCTGGGCAAAGGACTTTCCCAAGAGTAAAGGATCTTAGAAATTAAAGGTCCTGCTATCCAGGGGGAAAAAAGCAATGGAGAATAGAGTTATTCCCTTCTCAAACATTAAGTGAGTTGCCTCTTAAGGAAGAAATATGAGGAAATAGGAAAATCAAATCAGATAAAAATAGTAATCAGTAGGGCATGGGGTGGGATAGAAAAAGGTAAGATAGTGGCTGAAATGATATCTGTGGGGGAAATAAGGGGGAGACTAATGCAAAAATCCTAAGTGTGGATGGGAATTTTAAATATATTTTATGTGCTTATATACTTAAAGCTTATTATTTCCTCATGTGAAAAAAACCCTCCACCTCAATAAAGAGGAGGAGGAAAAGAGAGCTTTAAAAATTGCATGCTTCAGGCTTGTGAAAACCTATTGTCTGCCAGAATCAGACATGTATTTACTTGAGGCCATATGCAGCCATGTACAGTATTTCAGAACTGCCACCTAGTAATTTAAAATGACAAGAAAAATAATTTAATGGATGCATGCCTGATTTCTCCTTCTCCCATCCCACAGTAAGGGTGAGGGTATGAAGACTCTTGATGATTCTCTCAACCGAGGTAGCAAGAGACTTTGAAAAGAGCAAAATTGGGTTTGATTTCTACTTGGGTATTTTTCTCCATGACCTGAAACTCCTGGATTTATTCCCCAGAAAGAAAAGGAGCACACTGAGGGTATAGCCTGGGCAAGAGGAAGGACTGGCGGTGCCATGGTCTGAATGTTTGGGTCTTCCCAAAATTTACATGACGGAGCCTGATCATCAATGTGATGGTGTTAGGAAGTGGGGCCTTTGGAAGGTGATTAGGTCATGAGCACAGAATACTCATAATGAGATCAGTGCCTTTGTAAAAGAGGCATAAGGGATCTTGTATGTTCCTTCCACCTTGTTAGGACACAGAGAGAGGCCATCGATGAACCATGAATTCAGTGCCCTCGCCAGGCACTGAATCTGCTGGCACCCTGGTCTTGGACTTTGCAGCCTCGGTACTGTGAGAAATTATTTCTGTTGTTTATACCCTGTTTGGAGAGCTTTCCCTGTCAGAGATGCATTCATAGGAACTTGAAGAGCTCCGGAAACAAATCTGACCTAATCACTGACTTAAAACTTTTGGAAATTCCACATGGTGGGATCTTTCACCATAAGTCCTACATTTACATTTTTCCTGAGCCTATCTCCCCTCTGTTCTTCCCCACACTCTACTCACCCAAGCACACAGACACCCTCACATCTTGTAGGGAAAAATTGGCAGACTCATACTCCTTCTTGTCTCCCTCCTGTGTACCTTCCGATCCCCTACCTGGGATTCTCAACCTCCACCCTGTTCTGACTGTTCCTAAGAAGGAATTCACTTCTTGGGAAAAACTTTACCACTCCACCACAACTATGAAACATGTCCAAGAAGAGGAGAAGAGGAAACCTAGGAGAAAAGTGAGATTGATAACATCTATGTAAAATCCCAAGGCTCATCCTTAATGTTTAAGAATTTTATATATGTAAATCTAAACAGTGATAATGGCTACTAACATCACAAAAACAGAGACAATCAGTTATTTGAGACTCTATTAATGGAAGTATACAACACCACCTAGGAAGTTGTTGATTGTTTGTTATACCTGGGATTGAACCAATAGGCACTCAACCACTGAGCTACCCAGTTCTTTTTTTTTTTTTTTTTTTTTTTTGAGACAGGGTCTTACTAAGTTGTTTAGGAACTCACTAATTTGCTTACTCAAACTTACAATCGTCCTGCCACAGCCTCCCAAGTCACTGAGATCACAGGTGTGCATCACCTTACTCATCCCACCTACGAAGTAGTCTTGTCCCCCCCCACAACAATCAAAACTAAGTCTGATCCGACTTCTCCATCTAAATCCTGTTTGTAGACAACACAGACAAGAATAGCATAAAGGTACTACCAATGAATCCAAGTTACGGGAGACTTTACAAGATGAAATAGAGACATTGTTTTGTCAACCATGTAATTACTAGAAAAATAAAAAGAGGTATTGGGAGCTTTGGAATTAAAAGAGACTTGGCATCTCAGCCAATTGCAATGTATAGACCCTATTTGGATCCTGCTTCAAAGGAACTATTTTAAATATACATGAAACATCAGGAATCTCACTTGTTAATGTTAAGGAATCATTATTCACTTGCAGGTGTGTAAATTGATGTTATGGTCATATTTGAAAAAAGAGCCTCTATGGGCCTCATTTTACTCCCTTACACTCACCTCAGCTTTAACAATGAGACTCCTCAGCTTGGGGACCATATCATACGACTCAAGAAGAAATTACAATGTTCTTTACTTCTACGATCAAAAGGTGCTTCCCCAGTGAAAGAGAGCAAAAACTCGAAAAGAGACATGAACACTTTGCTAAAGGACAGTTTTCAAAATACTCAAAACATGACTGTCCAACCAATATAAAATTATCCCATCCATTTTTATTCAACCCCCTCATTAATGGGGGGAAAACAGATATATAAATATATATGTATATGCATGTGTGCACATATTCTGTTTGTGCATGTGTATAAATAAAAACAAGAATGCAAAAATAAATTTTCTAATAGATGCAAAACTGGTTGTCATCTCATATGGCAATAAAATAGAATATTATGATCATGTTTTATTCAGGAAGGAGTCGAGACTACGGCCAGTAGTCGAAATTTATTTGCATTGTTATGGACCAGAGTCATTTGCATTACTACCAATTTTCAACAAGTGAGCTTCTTCCCTGCAGTGATACAGTCTAGTTGATAGAAAGGAAACCAAAGGCAATCACTCCCATGGAGGTGGCAGAGATTAGCCATTGGCTTATTTAGGCCCAGGAAAGTTGGAGACAGCCCCTGGAGTTTGATAATTCCTAGGAGTTCAAGAGACTCAGCCAGAGACAGGGACATTGAAGCAGAAACAATAGGAGTCTTCCTCAGAAGGACTCTGTGTGGGCAGTCTTCTATGGGGACAAGTGGCATCTCAGAAGACTGTAGGCACGTGTTTGAGGAGCAATAAGAAACCTACAGGGGAAGGAGCCAGTGAGCCAGTGCAGAGGAGGGTGGGAGGTAAGTACAGAAAAGGAACTGGAGCGATGAACATAGGGTCTGCAGGTCATGGAAAGGACTTTGGGGCCCAATTCTACTGAGATGGGAACAGCCCGCCCCCCAAAGGAATGTTGAAGGATGCATGGGTTGATCTGACTTGCTGCTATGTTTAAAATAGACTATTAAAGTTACAAATGGAAAATCTACTTAGAGGTTTTACAGAGGCTCACCCTAGAGGTTATGTTGGACCAGTGTAGTAACAATAGAGTGGCTGAGAAGCTGGCTTATTCAGGATTCACATAGAAGGGAGAGTTACCAGGTTTTGCTAAAGGATTTCACACAGAGTCTGAAATTAAGAAAGGAGTCAAAACAATCCAAATTTTTGAACTTTAGTTTCATTTATTGAAAACTAATTTAAAAAAAAAAAAAGACTGCTTGGCAGGAGAATCAAAAATTTGGAAATGTTAAATAGACATTAGATATTTGAGTCTAGAATCCAGGAAAAAAAGCTAGAGCTGAGAAGACATCAACATGTGGATGGTATTTACAGTCATGTACTTCATGAGTTCCTCAAGAATAGTTTTGTCTTGAAGGAGTTCCAAATTTGTGAAGAAATGTTGTCGATTTATAGTCTGAAAAAAAAACTAGCTTGTAGAAGAGGTATTTTTTAATCTTTTGCATCTGTCAAAAACATTTCAGCAAGATAAGACAAAAACTATTTCTCTCATGACAGATAGTGTACTGGGTAGGTAAGGTCAAAAATCCAGATTTATTGAAATTTTAAAACAAGAGACTGACATTTCTCTTCTTATTGCTTTCTTCCACTGTCTGATACATATTAAAAATGTTTGTGCTCAGTTTTCTGAAGCGAACTCCATGACAAATGTCACAGATACATTGTTGGAATAATTCAGGAGATATGTGCAAATTACTAATCATTGCCAGTTAATAGAATTGTTAAAACAAGTCGGCAACAGATTAAAATACCTTGTGCTCGTTGCCTGTGGTGTTTGAGTCATGGAAGCATTTTATAAAAACTTATTTTTGCTGTTAACTCCCATTAAAATAATTGTTTGAAAGGCCATCAGACTGACAAGCTCAAGTGCCTTGCGTTCCAACATAAGCAAACAGCTACCCAACTCGGCATAATCCGTCAGATTCTAAGAAAATGTAACTTAAGTGTAACCAATCAAAACCTGGCAACTGGGGTTGGGGTTGTAGATCAGCCGTAGAGCCCTTGCCTAGCATGTGTGAGACTCTGGGCTCAATCCTCAGCACCACATAAAAATAAATAAATAAAATAAATGTATTGTGTTCATCTACAAGTAAAAAAAAAAAATTAAACTGTCACCTAACCTCTAACTAGGGACTTTACCACTTTAACAATCCACATAGGGCTACTGCTCCCCTTTAACCCATCAAGTAATTTCACCACTCTGCTCCTGCATTCACCCTATAATAGTTTCCACTTCAATCAGCTTCTGCAGAGCCCCTGAACCACTTCCCGTTTGGAGCTGCCCAATTCATGTATTGCTGTTGCTCAAGTAAACTCCTTAAAGTTTAAATAGCGACGCTTTTAAGCCTGGATAAATAGCTGAAGTTTGTTTTTGTTTTGTTTTTATTCAATAAGGCATTCATTTTCTGTTGATACTTTAAGCAGGAAGTATTTTTCCCCACCTAAAAAGATTTAAATTCATCTGCTAGCATTAAACTTGATAAATTTGGCAAGTGGTAAAGTACCTAGAGACTAAGCAATCAGGTTAAAGAGAGACAGAAATCATATTCCAATATTTTATAGTGAGCCAGGCACTCAGCCTTTTACAAAACATTTTATTTAAAAAAAATCAACATTCTTGAACAAAATTCAGTATATAGATACCACACACTGAATGAGTACACAAGGAAAGATCAACTTCCACATTTTGTAATAGGATTCCTAAAAATAGGGGAGCATAGAATGTGATGAGTTTACAGGAAAGGATCAACAAAGCCAGAAAGAAAAAGAGGCTTTCCTGACGTAGAAGCCAGGCTATTCTGTTAGGTGTACTAGCTAAGTATTGCCTATGCTTATTTGATAAGAAAGAACTGGAAGTTAATATTAAACCTCATAACAAACTGGTCATAGTTGGTGCATATTTATGTCGTTATTATTTATAAAGTAAAAATGATAGAGAAATCATTCGATAATGGAAGTTCATAGACTCGTGACTTAAATATTTAACATTTTCAAGAAAATATAACTTTAACAGTTTATCTAGGGGTATTCATGGAAAGATACAGGGACTGAATGGTCTGTCCCTATTAAGAAAAGGAGGACAGTAAAAAAAAAAAGAAAAAGAAAAAAACAGTCCCTCTTAAAGAATTATCACTGGATGCCTGCTCCTGTCTACATATATGATAACTTGCCTTACACCTTCCCAAATTGGGAAAGAACCAAACACAATTACATCAACATTTGGACTGTATATGCCTTTTCTGAAGAAAAATAAAGAGATTACTTGAGTGATATATTGATATACTTAATACCTTCAAAATATTTTAAAGAGAAAGAGCCAAAGAATTAGATAGCTGGCCATGAATCTGTTCATGCTGGAAATTTACTTTACCTTTCTACAATTTCTTTTCTCCTTCTCTTTACACATGAATATAAAATTTAGAGTTCTCATCAGAATCCCCTCAATTTAGAGAATACCATCAGAATCCCCTAAGAAGTTCCTGTAAATATATATTCCCACCTTGGAGGGATTCTTACCTGCCATGTCTGAGGGAAGAGGAGATGATCAGAAAGGTCTGTCATGTGGGTTTTGGAACAGCTTCCAAGCTGAATCCCATGCTGTTTTCCTTGCCCACCCCATCCTCCACCTCCATTTCCAGCCAATTTGTAACCACTGGACTAGATAAATCACTACAGTCCTTCCCAACTAAAACAATCCTGATTCTGTGACTCATTGAATCATGAAATAATCTAATGGGTATGACATAATACAAGGGATCTCTTGCCCACTGAATTTGGTGACATTTGAGAGCAGATAGCCTTTAGAAGATAATGAAGTTCCTGTGACTAAGCCACTCCAACCCCCTGAAGAAGCTTTAACAACCTTCCTGTAACTTATTCAAATCAGTTTCACGTACAAACCAGACCCAAATTAGAAAATTAAACCTAGCAGACAGAAATGCACTACACATTTGCAGAATAAGCACATGGAAAGCACAAAAATCAGTTTTTATTATGAAATTTGTAAAAGCAACTCGCTTCCAATTTGGAATCTTCTTCCTAATGAAATCATTTTTCTCATCCTCCCAGCTGTGCGGGAGGGTGAGTTATCACAGGCCTCGCTGTGGCAACTCCAGCTCCATGGAAATCAAAGGAGTAAATGAGCTGCTCTCTCACCATATTGAACTGATGTTAGGGATTTCAGATCTTAGCCAACCAAGAGCACATTCTGCATATGCTGTCTTTCCCAAGTGTTTGGACATCATTTAGCATGTAAACCAGGGTACTGAAGGGTAATTCAACCAATAAATGTGTTCTCTGTTCTTAAAATGTTCTCTGATCTACAACTAAAGTGTTTCTCTAGGAGTATTTTATTTTGATGATATGTTTGGAGATTAAAGCAACACCTAAAATTACATTTAAAATAACAATATAGGGACTGGGGTTGTGGCTCAGCAGTAGAACACTCGCCTAGCATGTGTGAGGCCCTGGGTTCGATCCTGAGAACCACATAAAAATAAATAAAATAAAGGTTTTGTGTCCAACTACAACTAAAAACATAAATATTTTTTAAAAATAAAATAACTATATAAATGAAAATAATTGCATGAAATATTTCTCCAGGCTTCCTGAAAACACACTGTTAGGTGGTTTTTGTTTTTTGTCCACAGTTGTGGAGGTTGATAATCCCCTCCACAGGAAAGCCATAGAACCTAGACTTCTTTGCCCCAATTCAGGTCACAGAAACTCTAATCCTCCACTGCCTTGGAGTTAGCCGAAAAGAAATTCTCTGAACTAACTTGTCTGATAGTCAATATGAAGACCCCCTTTTGAGAGGGTATCCTGCCCCATGCCCAAGAAGAAGGAATGCTGGGCAGACAGGCCCAGAAGAACTAGGACAGGCTTGGCTGGGTTTCCCCACATCGTCTATTAGAATGAAGTATGCCATGAAATTTCCATAAAACACCCAGAAGAAACATGTTCCAAGAATGTAGAGAACTGACCACATGTAGGTTCCCAGTGGGTGGTGCCCGGGGAAGGCATGGGAGCTCTGCACCCTTCCCGCAGGTTTTGCCCCTCCATCTCTTCATTCGTATCCTTTGTACTATCTTCTCTCATGAACCAGGCAACCAGGGGAGGCCTTTGAGCAGCTCAGAAAATTAACTGAACCCAAAGAGGAAATGGGAGATCCCTGATGTACAGAAAAGCACAGGAGAGACAACCGGAAGCTAGCAACAGGCATCTCCACCCGAGGCTGTCTCCAGGCAGTATCAGAATTGAACTGAAGGACACCCAGCTGATGTGTGCAGCAGAATTGATTGCTGGGATATTATGCCTTTGAGGGTCACAAAAGTGATCTGTGTTGTGAGTGTATAGTGGGAAGTTGAGTTAGAGTCTTATTTTTCCACCCTATCTTCAAAGACCTTGGAAAATTTTAGATTGACAGTAAAATGGTATGTAAACACAAGTGGAAGCAATGCTTTTGTTCTTTCTGCAATAAAAGTTTTGAAATTTCTTTTCTCTCTCTCTTATATATATATATATATATATATATATAGCAAAAATAATAATAGTAAATTCTAAAATAGAGCAAGAAATATAGTTTAAATTTATATGTATTCAAACTACCATAACACAAACAAGCAGACCAACGTCTTTAGTTGTGTGCATGGGTTGTCATTAACACCTTCAAACAGTACAGAAATTTTTATAAACTCACTTATTGTTGGGCTTCAAGTAACAGAAGATAAAACCTATAGACAATGCTATGTTTTATTTTTCAAAGAAAACTTCCAGCTCTGCACTTACGGTTATGTCTTTCACTCTACAGTTATTTGATTAATTTGTTTCTTATTTCTTTGTTTTATCAATACTTAACATTCTATTGTTCAAAGGGCATGTATTTATTTGACAAAATAAATATTTTGCAATCCTATTATCCAGGTATGATTACTGTTAACACTGTCTGTGGACTTTCCGAGAAAAAGAGAGAGTTGAGAAGAAATTTTAAAATAAGCGTTTTGTTCCTATAACTCTTAAATTTATGCACATAATGAGACATCTTGGAGCGAACTTTTCCAAGAATAAGTCACTTGTCCAATCCATCTTGGTTGGTCAAAATTAAGGCTAGCAGGTGTCTATTATTATGGGGGAATATCATAACAGAATCATTGGGGAGTGACTGTCTCCCCTCTCTATATCCCTTTGTAGATGGAGTCGGCATTTGTACAAGTTCACACCAAGGTCTAGGAGACTCCTGGGAGGAAAGGAAGATGAATCTGACCTTTTCTCTTTTTGAAGTTCAACATTATTAGAATGTTTGGGATATTCTTGTCAATGCCCTATAGGGACCATAAGGGCTCCAAGTGAGCTCTCTAGAAGGGTAGGGGAAGTCTGTGGTGAGTCTTTCTTTCAAAGGAAGAGCCTGAAGTCTGGGGAGGGTTTGTCCCAGCCCAGAATGTGGCTGAGTCTAGAAAGTCCTCAAGACCTAACCTGTTATGCAAATCCAATTAAACCAACACGAAAGAGGTGAGCTTGGATTCTGAGCCTAAGGCCCCTTGAGGCCTATGTGGAGATCACAGGCAGCCACAGATCCCTGCCTCACTGCAGGGGGAACAGAGAACCTGAGGTAGTGCTCTTAGGTAGTGCCTGTGGTCCAGAGAAGTCGTGCAATAAAGAAAGCAAACAAAAAAAGAAATGGGTCCAATTAACCAGAGCAACAACTGCTGAAAACAGGACCCGCCACTGAATAGATCAGATTGTTGCTGGAACTTTTACACTGAACACACCCCTGAGGCTGAGGAACCATTCTGGCTTTGTCCTCTAGAAAGGTACAAAAAAACTTTCTCCTAAAATACAACTCTGGAATCCCAAGAGATTTGAGGAGAGGAAGGCTATTTGTATTTCCATGCTGATAACATAAAGTAACAATCATACTGATAAAGTATGATTATGTATGATCATGATTATGTATGATGAATTTAAAAAGAGAACATACAATTTTTAAAAATACAAATTTTTTTTTAAATTGCTGATTTTTCTCTTGGGTTTTTATACATTGATTCAGATATTTATTCACTTATTCAATAAACATTTTTCAAACACCGACTATGTACCAGCACTCTGGGTACTGATTAGTAATGCATTGCCTACCTCAAAGGTTTGAGAGTACAGTAGGGAAAACAATCAATTCCAACACAATTTGGTAAGTGTTAGTGACCCAGTCAGAGGAACACGGACTATGCTACTGGATTTGATACTTAGCAGCTCATGGCTAAATCTCTCAAAAGAACATTTTTTTTTTTTAAGTACAATCTTCGTCTTGACAATTTAGGACCTGATACAACAGCTCCTTTTAGCAGAGTTTAGTAAGGAACTTTTGATAATCTTTTAGAATATTCTGCAAACAGTACTTATTATTATTCCCACTCTGGATCTCTGTCCCCCTCACTCTAAATACAAAGCAAAGAACCTACCATTTACTTCTGGAAATTCCCTTTTTCCCCAGGACAATGGGAGGGTGGGCCTTACTCCATGGGAGGCTCTGGCCCCTTGCCTGTGAGCAGGCTGCACAAGGTATGCAGTGCAGGCCCCTGGTCCATCTTTACATACATACTTTGCATAGAGAGAAAAGACTGTGTCTATGGAAGCACTGGCAAAGACTACCTTCCCTTGAAGAAAGAAAAAGGGGATTCTGTGCACTCTCGTCTAGGTGTCAGGCTATCCCACCACACCATGCCTTCCTGGCTTCCTGGAGTCAATGTGGTGCTTTACTACAGAAGAGATTAGATAATTTCTAACTTCCCAATTCCATCTTCACAAAGAGATATTCCTTCAGCTCCTCCCCATTATTTTCTACCTCTTCTCTAAGAAGACAGTATGGATACTTAAAAGTGGGAAAGGGGGGGCCTCAGAACTTGCAGTTTTATAAGCAGCTAATACTATAAAAGTAAAGTCACTTGATAGATCCATTCACTCATCAAACTTTACCTGGTTGCAGTTAACAACTGCCCACACAATTTCCCTTTAAAAATTCACAACGGGAAGGGGGGGGGGGTGCAATAACTGTAGGTCCACTGGCAGCTGATCTGTTTTTACAAAGTGTAGGAGTCACCATCTAAAACCTATAAACTGTCACAGTCTGTCATCATTGAAAAGATGTGGCCATTATTTAAATTAGACTGTGAATGACTTTTTTCTCTCTGTGATGGCTTTTCAGCTGGCGATATGTCATACCAAGCCACAATAAACTGGCACTAAGCATTCTCAATGCATTAGTCCTGCCCGTAATTTGGTGCTTTCAGGAAAGCAGATTGATGATATGAAAAAGATTTTGTCTCTGTTTATGCCTGCCCCCCCAAAAAAAAATTCAAGAAAATACATTTGACATAATTACCTGAATATAAGCTGGGTGTTATGACTTCTGCATGTAGGAAAAGATAAACAGACCTCACTTATTACCAGCTTGGACAGATCCTTGATGAAAGGTCTCTTTGGATATCTCTTTCTATCTTTCTGTCTATCTTTCTCCCTGCAGTGCTAGGGATTGAACCCAGGGCCCTGTGCATACTAAGCAGGTGGTCTACCACTGGGCTACATCCACAGCCCTCCTGCAGGGATAACAGAGAACTTGAGGTATTTTTTTGCATTTTATACATGAAGAAACTGTAGCTCAGGACATTGTTTTAAGAAACTGATGAACCATTATTTTATTCATTTATTTATATGTGGTGCTGAGAATCAAACCCAGTACCTCACACATGCTAGACAAGTGCTCTACCACTGAGCTACAACCCCAGCCCCTATCAGAAGATTTTTTGGTGAGTCACTTGAGGTTACAAAGTAAATGAGAACAACCTAAACCCAGTCTCCCCACTTCAAGACTCCTTAGTAAAGCCTCGTGTTCAGTCTCTTCTGGCTTTAACCTCTTTTGCAGACTGAATTCCTTTTCAAGTGTTTCAAAGAGATGAAAAGTCAAGTTCAGGAGACAAAATCTTAGTGCAGTGGTTCTCACTCTTCCCAAGCTGCATATTGAATCACATTGGTAAGAGTTTAAAAGTCCTAATTCCCAAGCCACCATGAAGCTCAAACAAATCAGATTATGTCTGCATTGCTGGGGGGGACTGCAAATTGGTGCAACCACTCTGGAAAGCAATATGGAGATTCCTTAGAAAACCACCATTTGACCCAGTTATCTCACCTCAGTCTATACCCAAAGAACTTAAAATCAGCATACTACAGTGATGCAGCCACATCAATGTTTACAGCAGCTCAATTCACAATAGCTAGAGTATGGAACCCACCTAGATGCCCTTCAACAGATGAATGGATAAAGAAATGTGATACATATACACAATGGAATGTTACTCAGCCTCAAACAAGAATGAAATTATGGCATTTTCAGGTAAGTGGATGAAACTAAAGAATAGCATGCCATGCGAAATAAGCCAATCCCCAAAAAACTATAGGCGGAATGTTTTCTCTGATAAGTGGATGCTGATCCATGGTGGGGGCAAGGGTGGGGGGGAGGATGAAGGAACGTTAGATTGTGCAGAAGGAGTGAGGGGAGGGGTCGGACAGTGGGGATGGGAAGGACAGGAGAATGAGACAGACATTATTACCCTGTATACATGTATGATTACACGACTGGTGTGAGTCTGTTCCATGTTCAGCCAGAGGAAGGAGAAGTTATGTTCCACTTGTGTAAAATGTGTCAAAATGCATTCTCCTGTCATGTATAATTAATTTAAACAAATTTAAAACAAAAATCAAATTTACCTGGGGATGAGACCAGACTGCAGCATTTTTTTTTAACTTCCAAGAAATCACAAAATGTTCAGTTCTCAAAATTGCTGGGTATTACCCAGAGAAGCCTGTCCTCCCCTCTACACCATTTGATTTGTTAGAAACAGATAGAACTCTAGTGCCTGAATGTTTAGCAAGTTCCCCCACTGATTGCGATGCACAAGAAGTTTGAGAAGGGAAAGCATATGGAAATGGTAGGAGACCTTCAATGATACACAAAATTATAAGAGGTTGTGAGGGGCAAGGGGGAGGGAAAAAAAGGGGGACAGAACTGAACAACAGCAGAGGAGGTAGAGAGGGAAGATGGGAGGGGAGGGGAGGGGGGATAGTAGGGGATAGGAAAGGTAGCAGAATACAACAGTCACTAATATGCCGTTACGTAAAAATGTGGGTATGTAACCGATGTGATTCTGCAATCTGTATTTGGGGTAAAAATGGGAGTTCAAAACTCAATTGAGTCAAATGTAGGAAAGATGATATGTCATGAGCGCTGTAAGGTTTTGAACAACCAATAAAAAAAAAAAAGAAGAAGTTTGAGAACCATTGCTCTGGGGGTTCAGATCAACCTTTAGTTAGATGAGCTTGGATTTGGCGGTTCTGCCACTTGCCAGCTGTGTGACTCTAAACAAGTTATTAAACTCTCCAAGCTTCCTTATCTATAAAGAGGAGATAATTGTGGTACTTATCTTTTACAGTTGTATTGACATTTAAATGACACCATGTGGAGTTCTCAAAGTGTGGTCCCTGGATCAACAGCATCAATATCACCTAGGGTCTGGTCAGAAACATACAGATTTTTAGGCCTATTGAATCAGAAACTCTGAGAGTGAGAACTAGAAGTATTTAACATGAGGCCCTTTAAATTAGTGTTTATGTATGCTAGTATTTGATCAATGATATGATGCTTAAAAAGGGATTAGTCCAGTGCCTGATACATTGTACATATTCAATGAATATTAGATATTATTTTGTGATAATATCATCATCATTGTCATCATCCCCATTTGTGTGCAAGAATTCTAAAGCATGGTAAAAACAACCTCAAAAAATCTCAGATAGAGATGAAAATTCAAAGGAAGGGCAGGCACGAAGTCAAGATTACTATTACAGGGGCTGTGGTTGTGGCTCAGTGGTAGAGTGCTTGCCTAGCATGAGTGAAGCACTGGGTTTGATCCTCAGCACCACATAAAAATAAATAAAGGTACTGTGTCCATCTACAAACTTAAAAAAAATTAATAGATTACTACTACAGCTTTCAGATACAAATGGCTTTTGTCTTCAAGACCCATTCACCATTCCTGGTAGATTATAACCATTTGACTGCATCATTCCCCTCTTAAAATCACCCCTAATAGTATTCGCTGTCCATAGTACAAAATCTAAATTCTGATCCTAACCTCCATCACCAGACAGGTGTGTACAACCATCTGTACTGCCCATATAGCTCCCAACACAGGTCTGTTTTCATTTTTCAAGATCTTCCAACAAGTCACATTCCTGTCTACTTCCTGATTCCTGACAATT
Source organism: Urocitellus parryii (assembly GCF_045843805.1). Classification (NCBI taxonomy): domain Eukaryota; kingdom Metazoa; phylum Chordata; class Mammalia; order Rodentia; family Sciuridae; genus Urocitellus; species Urocitellus parryii. Next base: position 67,416,821 of record NC_135532.1, read on the forward strand.
GCCCTACTAAGAATCATTATCTTCCCAGAAAAGCAAAGAGTACAAAGTAAGCCGAGTAGTTAGTTGAAATAGAAATGCTAAGTTCCTACTTGTGCTGGGGCTTTGTAGATAAATAAAACAGACCTTATCCCTAACTCGGTGGAGTGTAATGGAGGGAAAACAGATGTTCAACAAATGCTCACAAATAATGAAATCACTACACGTGTGCAAAATTCTACAACGGACGAACACAAGGTACAAGGGAGAACAGCACAGAGCATACGACTGGGTGTGTGTGGCAGTGACTCCTGAGAACATGATGTTTATTCTCAGATTGAAGATGTGCAGACTAGACAAGAAGAAAGAGCACTGGGTGGGGGCTCATGAGCTTCCGGTTAGCAGGAATAACCAGTGTAGCGTCCGAGGTGAGAAAGAACATGATGGCCTGTCTGGGACAAGTAGCACTGACACGTCCCTGCCCACTCAACCTCTTTTATCAACAGCAGAAGGAAATAAGCAGCTGAAGCCAATATTCGTTTCATTCTCTGTATTTGAGAACCAAAGAAACTGTTGGTAGGTCACATGGCTGAAACTCTGGAAAACCAGCAAACAAATTGACCATGAGCAAAACCCAGATTCTTGGAATATTTTGGAATCCATAATCCCAGATCTGATTTTTAAAATCATTAAAAGTTAGGTACAGTGGCTGGTAAGAAATGTGCTCAGAGTTAAAAGAAATTACATTATATTTGCCTTAGGAAAAGAAAGATTAAAATCAATTTTATGTTGGCCTGTTTTTGAAACGTTTTTATATATAGGAAGATGATCTGTTTTTCCTCATCTCCATGGAGAACGCAGGGGAGGGAAAAGCTTTTAAACAGAAGTACTGAAAATATAGAAGTGATATGAAATAATTCATCGACAATAAAGAGAATTAAGTTTTAGGTATGTTACAAAAGGAGAATGAAGTAGTTCCCTGAAGGCATTCCTAAAACAGCTAAATTTTCTTACGTTGGAGCTGGTTTACTTGGAAACCAAATGGTGAACTACTTTTTTTCAAGTAGCTTGCCATCCTATGAAGTTCATTCCAAGATCAAGGAGAATAAATTAAGACAACAGTGCCATCTAGTGGTAATTCTAGGAATAACATGCAATATGCCATTCTATGATGAAAGACTTCCTTATATACTTTTTAAAATTTAACTGGTTTTATATTAATTTTTTATCTATATATGACATCTAAATGCATTAAAATTCTTATTACACATATAGAGCATGATTTTTTCCTATCTCTGGTTGTATACAAAGTATATTCACACCAATTCATGTCTTTATACATGTATTTTGGATAATAATGTCCACCACATTGCACCATCATTAATAACCCCATGCCCTCTCCTTTCCCCTCCAACTCCTCTGCCCTGTCTAGAGTTTGTTTATTCCTCTCACACTCCCCCTCCCTACCCCACTCTGAATTAGCATGTGGCAGAAGTGCCCAATCCAAGCTCATCTAACTAACCCTCAGAGCAATAGTTCTCAAACTTTTTTTTTAAAGAGAGACAGAGAGAGAGAGAGAGAGAGAGAGAGAGAGAGAGAGAATTTTAATATTTATTTTTTAGTTTTCGGCGGACACAACATCTTTGTTTGTATGTGGTGCTGAGGATCGAACCCGGGGCCACACGCATGCCAGGCAAGCGCGCTACCGCTTGAGCCACATCCCCAGCCCCTCTCAAACTTCTTGTGCATCACAATCAGTGGGGGAACTTGCTAAACATTCAGGCACCAGAGTTCTGTCTGTTTCTAACAAATCAAACCGTGTATAGAGAAGGACAGGCTTCTCTGGGTAATAGCAGGAGGAGGACAGGCTTCTCTGGGTAATGCCCAGCAAAAAATTTTGAGAACTGAACATTTTGAGGTTTCTTGGAAATTAAAAAAAAATGCTGCAGTCTGGTCTCATCCCCAGATAAATCTGATTTGCTTTTTAAAAAATTGTGTTTAAATTAGTTATACAAGAAATGAAACACTATATCAGAGAAAACATTCAGCATTAGGTTTTGGGGGATTGGCTAACTTCACGTAGCATTATCTTCTCTAACTCCACTGCAAATGTCATGATTTTATTCTCTTTTATTGTTGAGTAAATATTCCATTGTGTATATATGCCACATTTTTTATCCATTCATCTATTGAAGGGCATCTAGGTTGGTTCCACAGTTTAGCTGTTGTGAATTGTCCTGCAATAAACATTGAGGTGGCTGTGTCCATGTATTTTGATGTTTTTAAGTCCTTTGATTATAGGCTGAGGACAAAACTCAACTCAAAATGGATCAAGGACCTAGGAATAAAACCAGAGACACTGCATTTAGTAGAAGAAAAAGTAGGCCCTAATCTCCATCATGTGGGATTAGGCCCCAATTTCCTTAACAAGATTCTTTTGGCACAAGAATTAAAATCAAGAATCAATAAATGGAATGGACTCAAACTAAAAAGTTTCTTCTCAGCAAAAAAAAAAAAAAAAAAAAAACAATCTGTGAGGTGAATAGAGAGCCTACATCTTGGGAGCAGATCTTTACCCCTCACACATCAGATAGAGCACTAATTTCTAAGGTATATAAAGAACTCAAAAAGCTAAGCATCAAAAAAACAAATAACCCAATAAATAAATGGGCCAAGTACCTGAACAGACACTTCTCAGAAGAGGATATTCAATCAATCAACAAATACATGAAAAAATGTTCATCATCTCTAACAATTAGAGAAATGCAAATTAAAACTACTTTAAGATTTCATCTCACTCCTGCCAGAAGGGCAGCTATTATGTTTACAAATAACAATAAGTGTTGGCGAGGATGTGGGGAAAAAGGTATACTCATACACTGCTGGTGGGACTGCAAATTGGTGCAGCCAATCTGGAAGACAGTATGGAGATTTCTTAGAAAATTGGGAATGGAACCACCATTTGACCCAGGTATCCCTCTCCTCAGTCTATACCCAGAGGACTTATATACTTTAAATATAAAAATTGTTTGAAGCTAGATGCAAACTTGTTTGAAAGGATATTTTTTGATTCATGCCTCTAACACATACACTGAAGGGAAAGACAAGCCTCAAAATCATCAGTCTTATTTACGACTAAACCCATAAGTGGGGAGTGGCAGATTATAAATATATCAACAGTCACCGTTGAAAGGCTAAACCCAACAGAATTGGAATGCTTTAATTAAATCCTAATAGCCAAACTCCTACTGCATGTCTTGAATATTCCATATTTGAAGCCAAGTACAAATCTCTATTCTGAGTTAAAGGGTGTTTACTGGTGTTTGTTCTCAGAAAGTCAAAATGTTCAATGATCCCATAAGCTGCTCTCCTTCTAGTCTCTTCTAGGTGACCCTCAAACATAGTCTGATGAGAAATACCTCCTATGTGGTCCTCCTCACTGCATACCCAAAATCCATGGTTGTCAGAACATTCAGAAATACTCAGATTCAAAGCGGTGCCTCATGCAAGTAACACCTGGGATAGACAGGCTTCTTCCGAGAGCTGAATGAGATGATAGCAATCCTGGCTTACTCGTGGAAACCATATGTGCCCCTTATCAATGGATTCCCTTGACATCCACTCACACCATTTATCCTTTGATTGGCCATTGTGAATCCAGATCCTGTATTTCTCACTTGCAGCTTGCATGATAATAAAATTTGAACCTTGTCAGTAAACAATGCTGGAAGGGCCCCGCAGGAGGAAGGAGTTTTGCCTTCTGCTTCCATGGTACCCCTCTGGGAGGCTCATCCACCTGGTGCAACTTCCTACAGAACCTGCTCCCATGGCACTAGTTGGACAGCAGGAAATGGCACCACCCCTGCCTGGCATTTCTCCCCACCCCCGTTGACAGTTTCTCAGAGAAGTGCCCCTGGCCTGGCACCTGCCCAAATGGGTGGTTTGCCTGGAAGCCTTTCTGGGGGACCTCACAGTCTCACTAATTAATCTCTCCACCACCCAGGGAGCCACAACCCTTTCCCATAAAGTCTGGATCTCTGGTTTGGGGTGAGGGTGGGTGGAGGGGCAGGTCTGTTACTTCCTTAGCTTCTCACAAGCCCTTAGGGCTTGCCCCCCCCCCACCACCACTTATCTGCTATTATGTATTCTTTTTTTTTCTTTAGTTTAGAATTTGTTCTAATTATTTATATATGACAGTAGCCTGCATTTTGACACATTGTACACAAATGGAGCACAGATTCTCCTTCCTCTGACTGTACGTGGTGCAGAGTCACACCAGTAGTGTGATCATACATGTATATAATTATATCCATCTCATTTCACCATCCTTCCCGTCCCCACACTATTCTGTAGTCTCTAAAGTTTTTTTTTTCACTCCTCTCTGGCAAATCCCCATTTTTTCCTGTTCCTTATTACATTGTGTTAAATATTTCCTGCTCAAATTACTCTGTGGTTTACATCTCCTGATTAGATACACCATAGAATAAATGGTAGCCAGGGACAGACCTGAGTTTTATGGGATCTAAATTTTATATAATTTGGTGTCCCCCTTAAAATGGAATGATACGAACTTACTAATATGGAATTAGATATAGAGTCTTGGAAAGACCTCCTGCAAATAAGAGACGTTGAAACACTGGCTTCACAATCATCTACCCCTGATTGTAATTGTTTTTATTAGAAAAAGAATATGTGGCATCAATGGATCTCGTATCTGATTACCATCTTCCTTAGTATCATAGTACTTGGAAGCAGAATTAGTCAGCGGGTGTGGTGTTTTGGGAAAGCCCATCAAGGAATACCAAGGCCTGGCCGATGTCTCTGTGCCATGCCCTTCCCCCATCTCCCAACTCACACCTTGGATCCTCTTCTAAGTCTTCAAGGCTCAGTTAAAAGGTATTTTGCTTTCCTGTCCTGTTGCCTTCCTGCCAGCATCCTGGACACAACTAATCATTTATTACTTATGTATAAATAAAGCTGCAATCATATCATATTATGGGATTCACCAAGCTGAAATGCAAATATGTATCTGCGTTTCTCTCACCTAGTACAGTGCACACATCAGACATTCAGTAAATGTCATAGGAAAAGAATTGAATAATGCAAATTTCAAGCATGCCTGAGATGAGCCAGTACCCTTTAAATCACACTTTATGATTGATTATTCCTTCTCTTCAAAGCTCTGATGATGAAGTTATTAATACAAACTAAGGCACAATCTCTCAAGTTGAGTTTCATTGACACTAGTCCTAGACTGTACAATGGAATCTAACCAAGGAAGAAGAGATGATGTAATTGTGTCGCACAGAAAGTAGGTATCAGAGAACCCAACACAAACACGTCGATAAAATGCTTTGAAATGGCTTTCATTTAAGTTATATTAACACAGAAGTTATCCACAATGAATCAACCTCCATCTTTTGTTCTCCCAATAAAAAGGAAGCCCATTTCCTAGATGATCTAGATCTTTCTGTCAGGACAAAAGACCCCAGATTTTCTAATAATAGTCCCTACTGACCATTAAGGTTTAAATCTGAAATGTCCCCCAAATGTTAATGTGTTGAAGTCTTGGTCCCCAATTGGCATTTACCTAATTAATCATGCCCAGAATCCAAAGAAAACATTAATTGCTATCTGCTATACATTCATTTACATACAGGATCCAGTGAGAAATTGACAGGGGTTTACAGTCATTCTCTGCTTTATTGAAGGCTCTGTTCATCATAGATTTTGAACAGTACAGGTCATCAGAGATGAGAAGAACCCTTGCTCCTGTTTTCTTTCTTCTCTTCTCATTCATCCTCCAAACTTCCCTCTTTATGCATTATTCCCTTCTTGAATCTTTCTTAAATTATTTATCACTATAGAACCAAGGCTTGAACAAATGCAAAAGAAACAATTGAAGACTTTCTGAGACTTGGAGATGATGCAACATAGATAAACCTCGAAGCCCCAAGCACAGCCAAGTCATTGAGACGACCAATCCTGCAGGCAAATCACACAGAAATTGAGTCCCACCTTCTCCACTTTACTGGCAGCATTATTTTGCTTTTCTCATTTGTAGAATAAGGATATAAATTGTATTTTATTCCATAAAATACAAGAGACAATGCACGTAAAATGCACTAATTTAGTAAGCAATCATTACTATTCTTGGTCACTGTTTTCATTAATGTGACATCAGAAGCCTTTCCTTCACTCTCTCAACTTTCAAATCCATTAGAACTGGTGGATTTATGCCATTTTCATGAAGCCAGATTGGCAAAGCAAAAAACTCTGCAGGGAGATGTTCATGGTTCATCTCGCTTAGGGTCACTCTATTTTCATATTTTACTTCCTCAATTATGGTGTAATTGCTCATTAATCAGATCATCTTTCTGTCTTTTCATAGTTGCACAGTGACCTACTGCTACAAGTAGTCACATCAGTAGCAGAGACAGCCCTAGTTAGAGAGAAGACAAACTGGAAACATCATATATTTTATAACTGCAATTAATAAGGCTGCATTTATGACTCATTAATCTCATCTATTGTTGTATTTTCAGATTAGGGAAAGAGTACATTTTCCGGATTGTGTGTGTGAGTGTGTGTGAGATGGTTGATATTTGAGACAGTACATTATGTGGTGAGCAGGCTGGGGGTTGAGGAAAAAAGGGGTCAAGAATGGAAAACACATCTTCAAAATTTGCTGCTGATGTGACCACTCCACACAAATAATAAGTACCTGCATTGTCTCACTTGCATTATAACTTCCTTTTATGTCCTCTTAATTGTGCCTCTTAAGCTTACAGACTTAGTTCTGACCTAAACCTGAAAAACTTTTATGTCTTTTCTGCCTTGTGTCATGAACAACTTCACCAGTTACTGTCAAGCATTCTAGTAAATGTCCCAACTGAATGAAGTGGAGCTGATCTATCCTGATCCGTATCTCACAACATTCTACCTGACTATCTATCTGAACTATATTCTGAGCATTTAGCACACTAGCTGGCACCCAGTGGTGTTCATTCAATGTTTGTTGAATGAACAAAATAACCTACCCTGCAATTTACTTCACTATTGGCTGTGTTTGCTATTTATGATTTTGAAAACACACCTTCCCCACTAATGTGGGAAGAAAGAGGCAGGACAGCAAACTGCCAACAGAAGAACTTCATTATACATAGGTCTTTCTCTATTTGCCAAATGTGATTCATTCATGGAATGGCAATGACTATTATCTATGGGACAAAAATTGTGTACAGATTTATGAAGGGAACATTTGAGAGAAGCACTTATAGAAACACATTTGGTGATACAAAGCCTTTCTTAATCTTTCAAGTTGTAGGGTTTTTTTTTTAAATAAAATTTTAAAATAAAATTTCTTTTTGTGTTTAAATTAGAAGAAAGAATATATCGCTTTCTACCTTCTCTACTCCAATGAGGGCAAGACTATATTTTTAAAATGTAGTCATTAGGTGCCAATACTAGGAATGAAGGGGGAGTGATTTACACATTTATTTATTTAAAAACAAAAAGCAAATAAGAAGGCTGATCATATCCTTAGGGAAAAAATGGCTGGCATACAATATTATTTACTTAAATCACTGGTTAGTTGTATGGTATTTTCTTAAAAAACAAAGAAATACTGTAAGGCAAAGACAGATTATCATAGACTGAAAGCAAAACCAGAATTCTCTTTCCATGTGCCTTGTGTAATTTACCTGGAGTTTTGGGAAAATCAGTATCTACAGAATTCATAGCTGATGGTCCTCAGTGGCTTAATTTAAGTCTGCCGTGTCACAGGTAAGGATGCCCAGCTTCTTGAAAGTTTGAAGACTTGCCCAAGTCAATAGTGGGTAAGTGGAGGATCCAGAGCTTACCTGGATCTACACGTTGAAAGGCCTTGTGCTCTGAACACTGGACTACCCAGCCTCCTTGCCACTCCATGTTCTTCCTGAGGAGTTGCAGGGGTTAAAGGATCTGGGAAGCCCTGAAAGGAAGAGTTTTGTATAATGTCCCTTAAGCCATTCTGTCTCCCAAACCTATTTGACCGCAGAACTTTAGCACTTACAAGCATTGACCAGGAATAAATTGGGGGGGAAGTCCGAGGTAATACAAGTACCCCTGCTACAGAGCCATGGGAACCAGATGGCACAGATCCTACCAACAATGTAAACAATTATCAATGCAAAAAATGCCATAATTGACCAGGCACGCCAGTAAGCCTAGCTGAAGACAGTACCCACAGAATCATGAGGGCTCACTCACATTGACTGCTGTTGCAGGAAGAGGGAGCCTGCACCCGTAGAGCCCTGTGTGGCTACCATCCACCAGGATCCTTCAAAGTATGAGCTCCTTCTTAGGGGAAGTGGGGTTTCGATTGTGATAGTGCCTTCAAGGCAGAGGACTCTGCTCTTAATAACTCTTTCTACCACTTCCCCTAGCTTGGGAAGAGAGAGGAACAGAAAATACAATCGCAAGCAAATTTATTTTTCTACTTTGCCCTTGTATTATGTCTGTAATCCTTTCCCATATTCTTTTGATATATGGGACAGTTGGGTACATATAGCTGATTATAAGTTAAACTTTGGAAGGAATGGGAAGAAAATCAAGTATATTAACTCACTGGGGTCCCCGGGACCTCTCTGCCGGCCTTGCCTTGTGATTTTAAATATAAGTGCTATTAAAGTACTAGTGAATGTGCTAATTACATAAGCTTTAATAGACTTAAACAGCTTCAACAGACTTTAATAGACTTAAATAGATTCCTTCCTCTAAGTACCAAATTTACTATAGAAAGTCTAAATTAGGGAGCAAAGGAGACTGGAACAAAGTAATTTATTTGCTAGACAAAATAGAACATAGATGTATAAAGTAAATTGAATATGCACAAGTCAGTGAAAGTCAACATAGGAAATACTGTAGTTCCATTTTGAAACGTCTTATTTCTGAGATATTCCCAAACAGAGTGTAATGTTTTAACGGCCATGATTATTTCTGAAGAATAGCATGTTCTATTGAGATGGGCCACTGTGAATTCACAAATTAACTTAATTTCAAAAGGCAAACCTCAGACCACTTCAGAATTTCATTTTGCAAGAGAAAAGTTGAATACTAGCAACATTTAAATAGCTCTTAGAAAAAATACTATTCTCCAGTGTTTGCGAATCAGTATCATTACTGAAAAAACCAACTTGCTCAACATCAGGCTTGGGCATTCTAGGGTTCTTTTCATGTAATAATAATAACAACAACTCACCCAAAGTGTCATTTCTTGCTGCAACTGTTCCAGTTTAGGGCTCTGAAGGCTGAGCAGTTTGATTTCACCAGGTCACAAACCACAGATTTATTCTTCATGAGTGAATTCACAAAATCCCAGCTCCTATGACTGATATATTGATATATAGCAGCATTATCCACTACAGTCAAAAGGTGGAAGAAATGCATTAACAGAGGACCGTCTACAGAGTGTGACATTCTATCTACAGAGGAACAAAAAACCAAAATGTGGTATGTATCCATACAACGCAATATTATTCAGATTTTAAAAGAATGGAAATTCTGTCACATGCTACAACATGGATGAACCTGGAAAACATCACATGCTGGGTAAAAGAAACCAGTGACCAAAGGACAAATACTACATGATTCCACTTAGGTGAGGTGCCCAGTCCTCAGATTCAGAAACAAAAATAGAATGGAAATTGTAAGGGGCTGGGTTGGCAGTGAGAGTCACACAACAAAGTGAATGTAGTTAATGCCATTGAACTTAGGAAAAAAAAAAAAAAAGCTAAGATGCTACATTTTATGTTGTACACATTTTATCACAATTTTATAATTCTGGAATCCCTTTCATTTATATAGAAAAAATAGAATTGTTGCAGGGACTTGAATATTTGCAGTTGTATAACTAACCTAATATTTCTTGGTGACAGAGAGACAAAGCTAAATCATAAATAGAAGGATGCCTTGAGGCCATAGACTTTAAACAAGGGGAGCAAATGAGTTGGATGCTTAGGGAACCAGCTAAAAATAAGGCACCAGTCTCAGAGTGGAGACAGGCTTGTCTGACAGACCGGCACAAGCATTCTGAGCTCAGGACTCCCGGTACTTACTTAAACAATAAGAGCAGACTTGCCAAGGGGCTTGGCAAAGATTCCTTCCAGCTGGATCTGCCAAAACCTGCCTGGTTTTCTTTTTTGTATCTAAGACTAACCAATCTTTTTTGGATTAACCCCACCTAGTCTTTCTTTAGTGATGCAAATATATTTAATTAGATCACAGTCAAATCTTTCAAATCCAGAAAGTATTCTGCTTAAAGTGACCTTACAGATGAGAGCGGAGATTATTGATTTCACTTCAAAGAATCTCATATTTTCTCTTATTTAAGAGGTTTCAGGGATGTTTTATGGTGCAGCCCAGGTATTAAAATTTATAGCCCTTACTTACTTGATAGTAAATAAAATATTTAGTTGGAACCAGAGTGTGGTTTGTTTTTTTTTTTTTCTGTATTCTATGTTGGTATCTAGGAAGGTCATCTATACCTAGGAGCCACCAATCATGATATGAAATAATGAGAATTACTGCGAGATCTGAAACAGAGAGCATAGGAAAACGGGACCAGAAAAAGAAAACAGAAATTAAGTGTAAGATAAAGAACAATGGAAAAACACAAAATAACAGCATGCATGCTCTAAAGCACATGAGTACAATATTGCTACTATTATCAAGTGCCATTTGTCACCAACTCGTTGATAAGACAGAACTGAGCTTATTGCTTGTCATGATAAGGGAGAGCACCAACTCTGCAGAGCCTTATGTCCCCAACACAGAAGTCAGGCAGGTATTCCAATGTGGCACTTGATTAAGATGGGTGACCATCATGATAGTTTAAGGTTGCTCAAAAAAAAAAAAAACAAAAAAAAACAAGTGAGCATTTCTAAGGGAGAAGTTCAAAGAGTCTTGAGATAGAAATAATCTATTGAAAAATTCATAGGACTTAAAAAAAGCATACTACGGGGGACACAGCCACATCAATGTTTACAGCAGCACAATTCACAATAGCTAAACCGTGGAACCAACCTAGATGCCCTTTAATAGATGAATGGTTAAAAAAAAATGTGGCACATATACACAATGGAATATTACTCTGCAATAAAAGATAATGAAATCATGGCATTTGCAGGTAAATGGATGGAGTTAGAGAAGATAATGCTAAGTGAAGTTAGCCAATTCCCAAAAAACCAAATGCCGAATGTTTTCTTTGGTATAAGGAGGCTGATTCATAGTTGGATAGGGAGAGGGAGCATGAGAGGAATGGATGAACTCTAGATAGGGCACAGGAGGGAAGGGAGGGGGAAGGGAGGTAATTAATGATGGTGGAATGTGATAATCATTACTATCCAAAGTACAAGTATGAAGACATGAATTGGTGTGAATATACTATGTATACAACCAGAGATAAGAAAAATTGTGCTCTATATGTGTAATAAGAATTGTAATGCAAAAAAAAAAAAAAGAGTCTCTTGGATACAAAACTATTTCAATGAATACTGCTACTCAGTATTCATTGTGAACGTGGCCCCTAAACAGTGTGGGACAAGTGGGTCTTTGTTCTTAGTACAATCTGTACATTATATAAAATGCAAAATATCTTATCGACTGCTTTGTTAAACAGCTCCAGAGCGCACCATCCACACTCTAATCTATGTAAATAATGCTCCTGGATTATTCAGTGCAACAGACCTATTATATTCCCATTACCTAATGTAATCTATTTAGTCTGGGGTGTAAGAAACAATACAATACATTATATATGATATAAATTGTACCTCCTACACAGCATATAACATTTATGATAAGGAGGAAGCAGTAGAATGTTTTCACAATTTACAAAATGTTGCTCCACACATTTGGATTTTTTGTTTGTTTGTTTTTTCATAAAAAGGTGCATTTGTCAGATAAGAACTGATTCAATCAAGACCTTTTTGAGGTCCCAGCCTCTAGCAAAGTGCTTGACCCACACTAGGCCATCAAGAAACATAAAATGCTAAATACAATTAACCTACCTCTCAATGCACCCGACATCCATTGACATGTTTTTGTAGCAGTGTAACTAGGAAGTTGGCTTTTAGTTGCTTCACCTCATTTGGGGGTGTTGAGAGGTCTGTGAAGTTCAGCAGCCATCTGCCCCTTGCTAAGGCTATGACAGACCTCCCTGGGGTCCACCCAGCCACAGAGACCCAAGGACATCCTGAAGGAGGGAGCCCAGCGGGATGTGGGAAAGAAGGTGCACTCCAGTCCCTCTGCTGAGAGTGCAGCCTCTGCAAAGCCGAAGGACCGCTGGCTCAGAGGGATGGAGTGTACCATTTGCCCAGAACAGAGCACAAGACACAGACAGAAGCAGGAGACCCTGACAGGTTATTTATTAGGGAGACTCTTATGTCAAAGGTTGGGCTTGATCCTGGGAGAAAGGGAAAGCCTTTGAAAAGGGGCTTTAGGCTAAAGACAAACTTAATAAGATTAATGTTTTAGGAAGGTCCCTTTGCTGGAGGTAAAGGACACTAATGACAAGAAGCAATCCAAGTAGGAGATGCTAACCCATATTTGGCAGGCTTCCCTCACATGTCCTCTGGTGCCATACATACCTTGGTATAGGATTAGCATCAAAGGAATTCTGGCTCCACATGTGGAGCACCAAGATATTGACATGTACTGAGTGTTGCAGGTAGACTGCAGGGAGAAAAGGTTACTGAGTAAAACAGAATTCTGCTCCCCAAGTCCCCACTAGACACAGTTCTTCTGCTTTTTTTCCTAAGCTTTCAGCTAATTCCATCGCGATCCTAGATCCTGCTTGCATCTCCTCTGAGCCACCCAACTCCACCCTCTACTTGCATTTGTTACTGTGCGAAACAAGAGACAAGAACCTTAATACCTGTGGCTTATGAGCTTGCGCCCAGAAATCAGAAATGGCCTGTTTAACCCACTAGAACAAGGACATGCACTTAGGTAGCTGCTGGGTGGATGGGAAAAATGGGTAAATACTGTGCAGGCAAAACCAGCAGGGAAAGGGACAAGCAAAATTGACTCCTGAGTCCAGGGCCCTAAGTCAGGTTCTCACTAATTTTGACTTGGATTTCTATCGCATTTGCCTCATTGCCATCCTTCTCCCTAGTTTCTACCCAAATGTATCAAATGGATGGCAGCAAACCTGTCTCTCTTCATGTTACTGCTACTTGAGAGCTCAGCCTTCTTCACACGGTCCGTGAGGCCTTTTGTGAGAGTTCTTGTCTGTAAGGAGACTCCTCTCCCACTACACCCTCATGGGACTACATTCAGTAGAATAACTAAGGCTTAAGGAATGAGTTTTGATTTCCATGCCATCTTCTCTCATTCATACACTGTTTTACACAACTTCTGCTGGCTTTTGCAGATTCCCAATCAAGCCTCCCTTCCTCCAAACCATTTTCACACCCACTCCAGGTGCTACCCAGCCCTTTCCCTTTGTGGAATGCAGAGATTCTTGTCCCTATTACCTTACACACCTGTTATAGTACAAATTCTCTTGTTTTCTAATTAACCCCTTCTTCCCACCTAGACTGTAAGCTCTATGAGAACAAGGACTATAATTTTTCCACCTTTGGATACTTGGCATCCAGCCTGGAATCTGCTCACAAAATCTAATTGTGGAATGAATAAATACCAGTACTTAAACCAAGATTCAGGTCTAGAATTTTCCACCCTAAATTCAGTACTTTTTCTCATTATGTCACAGTTAAGATCCTCACATCATGGCAGAGGACCAAATAACTTCACACTATCAGAGAATAGATTTTTTTTATTCTTCTTCCAGCACTGTGAGAAACAAATTGGTAATTAAATGGGTAAATCAATATGGTTATTAAGAGACTATACTATTAAGCCTACACTGCCTCCTTTCAAAATGTTTAATTCCCACCTACATTGAAAGATAGTTAAAAATTTTAGTCCTAAAATTAGCAGCATGACATAGTATCCTTCCTTGTATTTAATTGCTGCAGTCTGGCTAGGCACAAAATCATGAGCCACTCAAGCAGGAACAAACTTTATTTTTTGAAACTGCCACCAATGCCCCATACGCCCCCGGGAAGAATCCCGATAGACCCACGTGGCCTTCTCCCAGAACCCCAGAGGAAGGTCCTCCCCTGGAATTCCCTCCTACTGTACTTCCCCAACCAATGGGAACTCTCCAGGAGTCCCATAGCAGGCCAAGGTGAACAGCAGGAGTCCAATATCCACATGAATGCAAATCTTAACATAATCATATCATCTCCATGGCTAGCTGGCATCACCTTACAACCAAAAATGTCATGCATCATATTACTTGGCTGTGGCTCTTAGCATTTAATTGCAAATTTAAGAATATTCGAAAGATCTATTTTTAAGCAAACACATTCATATCATATCCATCGGTAAATGCCCTTCAGTATACAGAAGCAATTTTTCCAATTAAAATTCTTATTTTTTCATATTCTCTTTCTTGCTACGAGAGGACCTAGAACATAAAAAAGAGTAGAATGAAAATTTGTCAGTGTGGTTGCCTTTTTCTTTCCATAATTAGCAGCAAAATGTTTCATCGATTGAGGAAAAAAAAGTGAAAATGGTAATAACATGCTCTCATAAATGTTTCAACATTATCTTTGTGGTATGGGATTCCATAAGGAAGAATATCAGTATAGCAATTTTAAATAGTAATAATCTAACCCATGAAGGTTTTCTTTAAAGGTCTCTCCCCAAAGAGTACTAAAATCAACAGGTCAATAAAACTTTAACAATGTATTTATTGGAAATGAACCAGACATTACATTAACTGGATGAAGATGTAAAATGCATGGAGCATAACTGGTGGGACATTTTTAAAAATCACAAATGAGAAAGAAAATTCATTTTCAAAAGAAAACATTGTATCCAAGTCACCTTAATCTCTGAACACCATAATATAACTCATAATGCTGGCATTAAACATCCAGAATAAAGTTTACTTTAAACTGAATAACAAAAAGAAAAGCTTCCCTCCCCCAACTTGAA
This sequence comes from Urocitellus parryii, assembly GCF_045843805.1. NCBI lineage: Eukaryota > Metazoa > Chordata > Mammalia > Rodentia > Sciuridae > Urocitellus > Urocitellus parryii. The sequence goes on from NC_135532.1 coordinate 67,431,845, forward strand.
GACTTCTTGGCTATCACTTGTATCACTACACCCATAAGGCAATTTGTCTCACCATAGAGTGAGATGATATTTGTCATATTCTTTTTTAAAATTTTTTCTTAGTTGTAAATGAACATAATATCTTTATTTTTATTTATTTTTATATGGTGCTGAGGATCAAACCCAGGGCCTCACGTGTGCAAGGCAAGCACTCTACCACTGAGCTACTACCCCAGCCCATGTCATATTACTCTTGATAGGGGAAAATTAAAAAAAAAAAAAACACCTTCTAAAGAGAGATTTTCAAGAAATCTTGTTATTAGTCAATTGTTGGTCCCCAAGTGAATGGGGTACTTAGAATCAGCATTTTCTAGAACCTAGAACTGATATTAACTTGACTTACTAAAACAAGTCATTGTCTTTTAAGAAACCACTGAGATTCAATGGCATGCTGATCTTCAACAAGAATCCTACTTTCACCGTTTCCAGTGGTAAGAGGGTCTCATGTGTGTCTGTCATCTGTTCATGGCGATTTTCTGAAACCTTGAGAGCTTTACTCCTGAACTCTGTAATACATTTCAGCTTGTGTATAACAAACTCTCTTTGAAGAAAATTACCCCCAAATAATCCATCTGTGAAAATCAAAGTGCTGCAAAAAGCAGTGCCGATAAATAGTTTGGAAAGGCAAAAAAACTGCACTGATTTTCAGAGGCACTATCGTAAAATCCTCTCTGAAAGGGAGAATTGCACGTGTACTTTGAAAAACGACTTCCCTTCCGTATACCCAGCATGCATGAATGTCTTCTAACGAGCTATTTGCAGGCAGCGGAAGCTGGGAGTCCAAATCAGAATTGTAGGTTTAGGTTGGGCTGAGTGCCACTTTTCCCTTTCCTCCCAGTGGATTTCAACAGTTTTTCCTAAACATTTCACGGTTCTCCTCAAGTTTTCCATGAAAGGGGAAGATGATTAATAGCTTATTAGATTCTGTCAATTGGCCAAAAAAAAAAAAAAAAGTATCTCAATATAGTATGTCCTCTTTAGGAAAAATCAATCATAATTGCATTTCCTTATCCTAAAATTAAAGGTCAAAAGAACTAAATTGTGGGCTTTTACAATTTGGTGGGGAAATAGCCAATCTGTGTCACTTGGTTACTGGGGCACCAAGTAACTGTTCACAACTGCAGAAGTCATTTAAATAAAAAGGTAGAAAGCTAACCCAGACAATTTAGATCCTAAATTATATTTTCAAGGCCTGATATTTTCAGTCTGAGTCATAATGCTGGTCTTATTTGCTAAAAAAATTAGCAACATTCTTTTTTACCTTGAGCTGGGCAGACTCAGCCACGATGTCCTGCTTTCTAAAGCAAAGCCTCACCAGACTCAAAATACATGAAGATGTAACATGCTCATTGGCACAAAGCAGGCAGGACGAAAAGGCCCCACCTTCCCAAAACACTCACTACAGCATGACTGGCAACCACTCATTTTCCGCATTCTGACAATGTCAGTAGAATTTAGGACAGGTACACATGAAGGTACATAAACGTTTCCACCTTTCCACCATTGCGTGAAACATGCTGTTCTTTGGAGAAAAAAATACATTCATTTTTTTCAAGTATATTTCAATATACAAAGATGCTCTAGCTTTGTTTCACTAAAAAGACAAAAAGACTTCACATGTGTCCAAGGGAAATTTCACGTGAACTTCCCTTTGGTGTGGATTTCATGAAGTTCTGACTAAAAAAAAAATGCTCTAAATATATGTTTACTCATTTTATCTGAAAGTATGAACTCTTTAGATCCATTTCATATGTATGTACAGAGTTCAGCAACAAGAGTGTCTGTGTACATGTACAACGGCTTGGGATGGGCGTGCTCTGATGAGAGCGAGGGCCACTTGCTGGCGGGCTCAGCACCAGCGCCGGGTGGTTCGCCCAGCTTCAGTGTCCAGCTTGGGCCAGCAGCGCACGGGCTCTTCCTCTCTAATAGGCTAAGGAGCACTTTGTGCTGAGACAGCACGTCTTGAATTATGGCTTATTTCCTGCCTTGGCTTTGTTGTTCGGGTTGCAGTTTAGTTCTTTCAGCAGCGTTTCGCAGTTGGCCAGAGCATCAGCCGGCAGCAGCTTCCGGATCTGCTCCACTGTCTTTTGATAAGCCATTTTTTCTTGTTCCAGGGTCCGGATTAAAGTCTTCATTTTGGTCTCTCTAGTTAAAAGATTTTCCAGGTTTGATTCCAAGGCTTGAATTTTAGCATGAGCCACCTGTTTGGAGGGGAGGGAGGAATAAAATTATCCAAGTGAAAAATGTAAAGAATCTAGTTCTTAATGACAGTAGCAGCCAGGCCCCATGTCTGTAGTAATCACTGATATAAAATCACTTAGTAAAATTTTATGTGAAGTGTGTAAAAAGGATATTTTTAGATTGCTCAAAAATATAACTATTATACTAATATGACTGATGTCTTCTCACTGATTATACTAATAATGCAATACTAAATCATCACCCCACAATGCTGGGGTCCTCACTCCATGCCCACTGGGGTTCCCTGCAGGAGTGGGGTCTGGCCTGGCTGAAGGCGAAATGGGATTCCTGAAACCATCCTCCAGTGCTCAAAGAAGCTTTCTGCCCTCTCACTGGACATGCAGGTTCTTGAAACACATACTTGGGATTCCAGCAGTTTTTATGGTGTACTCAAGAAACTTAGAGACGACTACATGGAAGTGTCAGAGAAAAAGTCTGTAACGACTAAGAGCAAGCTTTAACTTAGATCAAGTGCCAGCTAGCTTTCCCCAGCTAGGAAATGCTCAATTTGTCATGGTTGAAATATCTGAATAAAATAAGGGACGAGATGCCAATTGTTGTTTTTGTTTTAAATACACCCTGTTGGCTCATTTTTGAATAGGAAAAATGATCAAAGTTTCTATGGGCCAGAGCTGATGTGAGATACTAGGAGGGAAACTAGCTGTTCCTATTCTAGGGGAGAAACTACTTTAGAAACCCCTTGTTTCTAACCTATGTCCCTCCCAGCTGAATTTGACAGGGGACTCACCAAATGGAAGCAGGGTTGGAGGCAGGGTAAATGGCAGGGCAGAAAAGCGGTGTGGGTGGACAGAATTCAAGGGGCCATGAGGCACTTAAGCTCTAACTCAGAGCTCATCTCCCTGAAGAAGAGTCGCCTGCTGCTATGGTTTGGATACAGAATGTGTCCCCCAAGAGCTCCTGTGTTGGAAGGTTGGTCCCCAGTGTGGCAATATTACAAGGTAAGGTGGTGGGGCCTTGATGAGGTGGGACTGAAAGGCAGGTCTTTAGGTCATTGGGGGCTGCCCCAGAAAGGAACAAGGTAGATTTGATAGGACCCTGGTTAGTTCTTAAGGGCTGTTACCAAAGAGCAAGACTGGCCCTTCCCAGTGCCTCTGGATTCCTTTCTCACCACATGATCACACCCTCTCCCACAAAGTCTCACCAAGATGACCTCTGACATGTGACACAGCGGGGGATGGGGAGGTTTGCATGAGCCAGCACCACACTGTTTAGACTTTCAGCCTCCAAAAGTGTGAGTTGGAAAATCTTTTCTTTATAAGTTACTCAGACTCAGGTATTTCATTGAAGACAGAAAACAAGACTAATATACCTACTATCCTCCACTCCTCAAGTACTTTTAAGGGCCTCTCCTCAAGGCATGAACACAGAGCACACATCATACTAACTGCAGACGCAGACTACTACTGTATAGTAAAGTGCCTATTGCATTTGTAATATGTATTTAGAAATAAATATTTGATATTTCATATTCTCAAGTAATTGTAAACTCCTAGATGGCAGGAACTATGTGTTACATGCTTTTATTCAGTTCACTCCAAAAGTCTCTTTCTCTGCCCCTTTCTGTTTTACTCTAGATAATTCTTATCATCCCCAATCAGATCTTTGAAAATGTCTTCTAGTTGGCCTCCCTACATTCTCCCCATCCTAATCTGTCTCTATCAAGATTTTCAGATTCTTAAAAAAAAAAAAAAAAAAAAAAAAGGTTTTCAGGTTCTTCTTTCTAATGTATGACTCAAAAACATTGAAAGAGTTCCCTCTTAACAAGATTTAAAGCCATGCTCTTAGATTTGACATGAAAAGTCACCTACACCTCAGCCTCCATCATATTTACCTCACCTCTCCTAATATAACTCATAAATTAATACCAAGCTAACTCTGTGCTCTGCCACATCCTCCCGATTGGTGCCACCCTCCTGGAGGCCCAGTGTAAATGCCCTCTTCACTTCCTGCTTCCAAGAACCAGCTCAAGCTTTCCCAATGTCTCATATTCAGTTCTTTTTCCCTTGATCTTAGCCAAATGTGTCTAATATTCAATAAGAATTTAACCATATTCTGTTTTGAACTGCCATTCCACCATTTGGGGAGTGTGCATTTTTTCTCTTCCAAGTGATATTTAAATCCATAAGTACATTCATAGCCCCAGGGTACTTGAACACAATCTGATACATGAGCCCTTAGCAGTGGCTGGATCCACAGACACAACCTTATTATTCCCAGTATAGTTTCTGTGCATGCAGGATGCATTCGTGCACTTCTTTGGTCAAGTGTTTCTCTCTTTACCTGTAATTTTTCTAGTAGGTCCATGTTCTGTCTTTTCAGTTGGCTATTGGCCCTCTCCAGCTTCTCTATAGGTTCATTATCCTCACAGGTATATGAAGATTCCTGAAGTTCATCCTGCAGGACATGATATTCCACCTCATAGGCATGTAACTGTTTAGAAATATCCATCTCAAACACCTGCCACAGAAACACCAGAGGTTAGTCTGGCCTTCAAAAGATTATGGTATTATATGATACAAGCTATGATCTCTGTACTGGCATACTTCATGTTACTTCCAATACTTATTAATGAAGAACATTAAAACACACAAAAGGAAAAAATAGGTGTGACTATCAATGCAGGAACAAATTGGATACAGATTAGACTATTATATAAGAACACAGAATATTTTTATACAACTGAAACATTCTGATGAGACAGAGTCATGAGAATAAATTAATTTCCAAGGGTATTTTGCAACTAAGATATTTATAATCTAGAAACTGTCTTCTGAAATGTAGTATACCAGATAAACAACATCAGTTATTGAGTAATTATGTTCGAGATAACTGCTGCTAATTAGTAAGCAAAATTGAATAGTGAATTTCTATACTACAGAGAACAAAAGCATTTCTAATGTATTTGTCAATGGAGCAGAGAAGTCTTTAATAAATGGTTTCCATGTGAGCCTTTGGGGAATCATTTATATATTCTACCACAAAGAGAAACCTCAAAAACACACACCCTGAGCACTGTCCAGAGCTGTAAGGTTTAACGAGAGATGCTAATATTCTCCCAGATTATCACCAAATAGGAAGACTATCTGTTTAAGAGTCAGAGGACAAATGACCCTCCGTGGTGTACACTAACTGGAGGCAGCTGGAGTGAGTGAGGCCGCAGCTACCATTCAGGAAAATATAACTTATCCTATTACTATTAAAAGACACTTCAATATTAGAATTTTATATAAGGGGTTTCTAGACTAACTCATCTTCCTCACAAACAGGCACGCTCTTCCTTGCCTAGCAGGTGAAGATACACTGGACTATTTATTACGTGACCACTAAAAGTGATCATATGGATATGTATTGACTGACGTGGGAAAACATCTAATACTTTTTTTCTACAGTGTTCATAAATAAAGCCCATCAAGATCTCCTCCAATACCAGCAGTTCATTCAAATTAGTCAATTCTAATTGTTAGGCAGCTCTAACATCAAATCCAAAATCATCTGCCTATAAATCTACCCACACTTCCTAGTAGTAATATATAAAACCAAGCAATTCCCTCATTAGCTTTTTGTTTTGTTTTAATTGGCAGTGTTGGGGATTGAACCCAGAGTCTTGCACATGCTAGGCAAGCACTCTACCACTGAGCTACACCCCTAGACCTCCTCGTTAACTGAGGTAATATCTGATTTCAAATCCCAAAAGCATAATCTCTGACTGCTTGCCAGTCAAAAGATATTTTCAAATAATAAGTAAATACGTAAATAAAAGCTACCCTTCTCCACTTAGAGTATCTTAACAAATGAAGAACTATTATTGGATATTTACAGAATGTTCTGCTTGTGGTTTAGGTTCCATGCAATGGAAAGATAATCCAGAGTTCACATTATAGTATATAAAATACTTTAACTTATAATATGAAGACATAATAGGATTTGATTATTGTTCTTCCCTTTTTGTAGGGAAGCTGAGACTCAGAGAGGCTGTCATTCCTAAAAATGACTATGATGTGGTGAGTCACCAAAACAAATCTCAAACTTACTTTCTCTTCTCTAAACTCTTGTCTTCTTTCTGCTATCCCAAGTGCTTCCAGAAAAGTAGTAAACTCTATCAATGCTCACAAAGCATTACTGTACGTTCTACAAATCTGGTCTTCAGTTTGTTCACTTCATCTGAACAATGTATAACTACCACTCACCAGGTCTCTATGAAGAGCCAGGGACTAGATACATGGTGTGCAGATTACTTTCCATTTGCTTTTTGGATCCCTTCTCTATTCTCATCCCTTCTACTATGCACCAAGAGGCAGACTCCTGTGAACCACATGCCCCACAATTCCTTTCTGGCTGGCTTCTGATTGGGTTTGGTCAATGGGAGGTGCTAGCTGGAGATCAGAAGGGTACAGGTCCTTCTTTTCTAATCCTGTCCTACTTAGTTTATTAAGAGCACAGTAACTGTGAAAGGATCCCCTCCTTCACATTTCTGGCTCCCACTGATTCTGGTAACACCTTATATCCTTCACATGCCCCCTCAGCACCAGGGAGGAACAGCTTCCCTCTGCTTATAGTTCCTGGGCACCTGGACACAGATGCCAGATTCCCTTAAGCCACCCACACCTCTATAAATGTTTCCTTTGTCTGAATCATCAGAGGGAGACGATGTCTCCTTATTAAGTTTCACAAAACTTCTTAGGTCAGTACTGACCCATTTTGGAACTGAGAAAACTAGGGTTCTGAAGATTAGGGTGATATTTGCAAGCCACACAACTAATAGGAGACCAACTAATAGATAATAATGTCAGCAAAAAACATTTCTTGGAGAAAAAAAAAAGCTAGAAGATGGTGCAAACCCAATACTTTCTAATTTCAAAATCTGCACACCTGCATTATGACCTCCTTCTATATTTTACAACAAAATTAAAAATACAAAGGCAAGGAGATCTCATTTTATTCTCAGATCTTCCTGATTGTGAGTTCTATTTTCAGTTTCAATGAAAAGTATTCCTGAAAAACCCATTATGTAACACTAAATCACATCTCCTGTGCACAGTCAGATAAACAATGTCACAATATAAAAATTTCACAATAGCATAATTTCTAAATAAAATATAACTGATCAAAGTTAAAAAACATACCTGTCAAGCAAAACTGTACTTGTATGCTAAAGCATTTACCATATAATCAGCAGAGAAACTGCTATATAATCTTATTATTATCATTCAAGTCATACCTGGGTAATAATTTTTTCCATCTCAGAGGTATTCATATCAGGGAGCGTGTTCTTAAGGAATTCAACAATGTTTTCAAAGTTTTCACACTCCATTATAAGAGTCTCTTGGCTACTCAAAAGGCTGAGTGCAACCTTGAATATCACTTCAGTTCCCTGAAGAAAAATAATATCTAAAAGAAGAGATGATAATTTCATGACTGAAATTATTCATTCACTATTGTCAAAGACATATTCTTTGTGCTAAAGGTACTCGTTTTATTATTTCAACATAACCAAAGAATATTTTGCAAAATAAAACTGGTCAAAATCACCTAATTTAAAAATATAATAATATGACTAAAACAGACAGATGTGTGACTATTCCCCTTACTTTATTAGGAATCTCAGATAAAGCTAGGGGAACAGAGGAAAAAATATATATCTGTTTGTTTATGTGTTTCTTATAATTTTTAACAGCAAATTCATGAGACTAGACACTTTCAACTGATATTTAGATTTTTTTCACAACAGAACATAAAAGCAAATCAACACAGCCAATTATTACTATTCAAAATCTTATAATAAAAAGTAAATGAGACAGTTACTATATAATTAAATTTATATTAGATAAAAAATTTAAAAATCTTAAAAGAAAAATCAAAACTAATAACAAAATTATAATCTAAATCAGAAAAGTTACCCTTATTCCAAATTCTGCTTCCTTGCAAATGCAAACATGCAATAGTTTTGAAAAATAGCAAATACATTTGTATGAATATATTTCTCAATATATGCCATTATTTTATCAATGATATACAACACAAAGTCTTTTTAAAAAGAAGGAACTGTGAACTGAACAGACACTTCACTGAAGAAGAAATACAACTGATCAACAAATATATGAAAAAGTGTGCAACATCTCTAGCAATTAGAGAAATGCAAATCAAAACTACTCTAGGATTTCATCTCACTCCTGTCAAAATGGCAATCATCAAGAATACAGGCAACAATAAATGTTGGCAAGGATGTGGGGGAAAAGCTACACTCATACATTGCTGGTGGGACTGAAAATTGGTGCAGCCACTATGGAAAGCAGTATGGAGATGCCTCAGAAAATTGGGAATGGAACCACCATTTGACCCAGCATAACCACTCCTTGGTTTATACCCAAAGGACTTAAAATCAGCATACTATAGTGACACAGTCACATCAATGTTTATAGCAGCTCAATTCACAATAGCTAGACTATGGAACCAACCTAGATGTCCCTCAACAGATGAATGGATAAAGAAAATGTGGTATATATACTCAATGGATATTACTAGCTTTAAAAAAAAAGAGTAAAATTATGGAATTTGCCAGTAAATGGTTGGAGTTGGAGAATATCATGCTAAATAAATAAGCCAATCCCACCAAACCAAAGGCTGAATGTTTTCTCTAATATTCTAATGTTAATTCACAATAGGGTGAGGGGTACTAGGAAGAACAGCTTTACCTTAGATTATGTAGAGGGAAGTGATGGGAAGGGAGGGGAGAGGATGTGGGGGTAGGAAAGATAGTAGAATGAAACAGACATTATTACTTTATGTATATAGTGACTACATGACCAATATGATTCTGCAACATGTACACTCAGAAAAATGAGAAATTATATCCCATCTATGTATGATGTGTCAAAGTGCATAAATGCATTCTAGTGTCATGTATAACTAATTAAAACAAATTTTTTAAAAATTTTTAAAAAGGAAGGAACTGTGAAAGAAAAAAACGTGGTCCCTCTTCTTGCTCACACATCTTTCCCTTCCTGACAGTCTCTATTTTCTACTAAATTCAAAGAAAAGAATTGAGCAACTATTGTCCAGCTGACAGCTCCCATCAGGATCTCATAACAAGAAGCAAGACTACTGGGGACACTTGGGTCTTGAGCTCTGATGGCAAGCTTCCAAGGGCAAGTCGAAGAGATGGCCTGAAACACTATTTCAACTTGACATAGAAATACATATACAAAGGGATTTTATATATTTCTGAGAAATGCATACATAAAAGGATTTCTAAAGATTCATTAATAGGAACACAAACTCCAGAGTACACTTCACTGGAGAAAAGCAACCATGTATGTTCAATAAACAAGAGAAATCTGGTGACCATCTGATTTAGTACAATCTGATTTCTCCCTCTCGCTAAACTCTGTCTATAGGTTGCATTCCCTCTAACATAGTGCTTAACTTTTAAAACCATAGCCCCCTGCAAAGAAAGACACAAAGAATTATAATCTGGTATAGGTATACACATTACACCTATGTCTTCAAAACCAAAGTTTCTCCCAATAGCATTTTTCCCATGTTATTTGTAATATCCTGATGAATTTCAATGAATTCTATTCTATTCTTCTTTTTCCAAAATGCTGGTAATGACCTACAATTGTATCAATACTCACAATTTGACAAAAAAGCTCCAATCTAGCAAAAGCACAGCCATGAACAAGTACTGACGACTTGACCATGGCTTCTAAATACATGAACAGAACATAAAAATTGTGTAAGCCCTTTCTGAGGCTACCATGATCCTAACAACATCATTAGAACGAACCTCTAGGGAATAGTTATTGTTTTATTTTTTGGCTTTTCAAACAATAGATAAACCAAACTAAAGACTTGTGACTAGGTTTAAGGGCCCCCAAAGGGAGCATAGATCATGACATACGGTCCCCTCTCCCGCCTAGTGCTGAACACTATGATTGGAGAAAGACAAAGTTTCTCCAAACAATAGTGTAGCAATGTGCTATCCTGTGTAACACATGATAAAATATTCAAGGCATCACACGGCTAGAAGGATGTTACCTAGAATCAATAGCACTGTCTCGTTAGGTTGCAAGTATCTCTTACCAAAAACTCTGGCTACAAATCCTAATGGAAACTGAGAGGCAAAGAGTGTGAGAAACCAGGGAGCCGCATAAAGACTGGGGCTGATTTCATTTTCTTCAAGATGATTGTAGAGATCTCTGTGGTAGTCGTGAAGGAGCCTGGACAGCTGGTACATCTGAATCTAAAGTTAATTTGGAGAAAAAAAATTAAATATGATGCACTTATCTAAGTGTACATTGGAATTTTAATACTTTAATATTTCATAACAATTCTTATATACTCAATAAATAATAAAAATGAGTATGACTTTATTTTTTTTTCAATTTAAAGTTGATATTCAATTCCAAGTTCATGTTACTGAGGTTCATAAAACAAGTTACTATAAGTCCATGTAAATGTCTTGAGCAAGGTCTTCTATCATGTGTGTTTAGGGATCATTTACATACACATGGAATTGCTTATGTAATTTAATCAGAACTGTCCTGGCTTTGAATTTCCATGGACAGTACCTTCTAATTTCAGACCAGTTCCAAAAAAGCGCCCATTTTAAGATATCTACAATGTTCAGTGTAGAAACAAAGCTCGCCTCTATTTGCTGGGCTCAGCATCTGATTTGTGACATCCTATGCTGCTGTGATACAGCAGAAGTTTAAAATGTCCTGGGGCCAGAAGCTTTAGGTGTTTCTTCTAATACCCAAGTTATTTAAGCAACATATTTTTCATGGGATTAAAATAGTTAGTGCAGTTGTTTCTGAATGCTTCCAGAATTAAAAGAAATTATTTCATTTGCCCACCAAGTTGATTACTGGCATTTCAAGAACATTATGAAGACATCATATAAGAACTAAAACAAAAAAACTCTATGTCTATATTGCCAAAGTTATAGCAATAACGATATATTGTACTTTAATTTAAATTTCGATCCACAGAGTTAAAAAATAACGTTTCTTGATCAGTTACATATGTTTAATATTTTGTGACGTGTATGCATTATTTTATTAAATCTAGTAGAGTTTCTTTAGAAGAAATTCTTCAAGTATCACCCTACATAGGTAGCTCTATGAAAATACAAATAACCAATTATACCATAAATTCAACAGTAGTTTCCTGAGTACAAACTAAAAGTAAGGTGACTTATTTGGAAAAAAAAAGTGATAAAATACTATATATAAATACAGTCAGCTATGTTTGACCCTTATGTTTCTCCTGATACACACCTATGTTGCATGAACAATATAATTAATAATAATCTAGCTATTTAAGTTGCATAATTAGGCTGTTAACTATCTGTGAATTACTTGGTCTGATATAAGTTTATAAAGGGAAACAGTATTTGTTACTTATATTAACATTATCGGTTCTATAAACATATAGATTTGTCCAGTGGGGAAATAGGAAGTTTTAATTAGATGATTGACATTAACATGGATATATCTTTGAAAACTAAGTTTCCACACAAGCTGTGAAGGAAGGAATCAAAGAGCCACAGGAAATCATAACTATAAAATAAGCAGCTTAGCTGGAGTCAAACATAAAAGATCTTTTTAAATGAGATTATTATAAATAAATAAATCCAAGCCACTGTGAGACATAAAAAAATGAGATTATTCTCTCAATAAGTCATGGTCAATGAGCTACTTATTTCCTTCTACTTTCTAAACTTGGAGTTGAGGATATCAAGGTAGATTTGGGCAGATCTCCAGATGGAAGAATTAGAACTAGAGGGAGAAAGGCAGAGAGATAGGCAGGGGAGAGAAGATAGAAAAAGAGACCACAGACTTCACAAAATAAGTAGAAACACAATGTGATAAAATATAGACATTTAAAGTTGAAAAAGACCTCAACCCCTCATTTTACAGATAAGATAACTGAAACAGAAAGCCAGGAGTGTCCCAGCTCACCAACAGTGAAGAAAGAAATCAGAAATCCTGTCAACAGAGTACTGACCCACTGCGGCAGGCATTTATGCATACTTGTGAAAGTCTTGATTGGACCGAAACCACCCACTTCCTGCTCTAGAAAGTGAAAAAGTGCTACATCCCACTTTATAAAGCATAAAGGTCCACTCTCCTAAGGTCCCTGATTTTGTAGCCTAGGAGGCTGCCATCAATGATTTTTTTTTTTTTTTTTTTTTTGGATTGAGGAAGAATGGATACCAGGGATTGAACATAGGGGCACTTAACCCTTGAGCCATATCCCCAACCCTTTTCTAAGTTTTTATTTTGAGACAGGGTCTCACTAAGTTGCTGAGGCTGGCTTCGAACTTGGGATCCTTCTGCCTCAGTCTCCCAAGTCGCTGGGATTACAGGTGTGAGCCACAGTGCCTGGCTATCATCAAAGATTTTTAAACATCTACAATTTCAAAATTAGAGACATAAAATATTTCTTGGTAACTATATGCCTTATTAAGTTAATGTATAAATCCTATCTACATGGACGTTTGTCATGTCAAATTGATGAGAGAGAGAGAGTGTGTGTGTGTGTGTGTGTGTGTGTTTCCGGGAATTGAACCCAGGGTCCTATGCATGGTAGGTAAGCACTCTACCATTGAGATACACCACTGAGATATATCTCCAGCTCAATGAGGAATTTTTAAATGGAAAAATCATTGTATTTTAAAACCAACAGTGAGCCATGTTTCCGTCTCTGGACCAAAATCAAACACTACACACAGGTACCTTCCATTCTTTGGAATTCTAATGATAGCTATCAAACTGCTGTCTCTGAAAATCAGAGCTATTTAATTCCTCACAATGATGTCAATGCATCCTATCCAATATAACATTTATTTTCAAAATAAAGTAAAAAATAAAATACTCCATAGTCATTATTAAACAGACCTATGAACAGTCTTCAACCAGGAATCAAATCACTGTAATTTTGTGTCCTGGTGAGCACTCCCCATAGGCACTGTTAAGTAATTGGGTACTTAGCAAAATCCCAAATCCCACACTCTTAAAGACAATGGGACCAAACTTGTTTAAATCTGAACTGTAATTTAGAAGACCAAGATTTCTGGTGACAGCCTCCTGTCTCCTGCACTCCCTGTGAAGAACCACAGCCTCACCTGTAGCGACATCATGTCAGGTCTGTACTGCTTGCGGAAGCCTAGGTCATACATGAGGAACTTCAGCATCTCGAAGGCTTGCTCTTCACTCATGTGCAGAAGCAGGACTCCAGCCACAAAGCTGATCCCCTGACAGTAGCCCACTTCACTGTCCAGCAAAGAGTAGGCCTTTAGGAGGTTAAAGAGTGACAGCTGCCCTGCCCCAAGCTGTACAGAAAAGTAGGGGTGAGTAGGAAATGTCCTTCCTGCAAAGAAAGAGAAGACCTCTTAGAGGAGAGCAGGGTGTAAATGCAAATTGGTGAACTTCAGGAACAAATGAGCACCCTCCCAAACTGGTGACAGCTGCTTGGAATTTTCATCTCATAATTTCTCTCTTTGCTTCAAGCCCCAAGTTGTACTTGCCAGGCTCCCATCCCACCTCCACATATATGGTACAGGGGCAAACATTTTATACTAACCAGTATTCCTTCCACCAAACAACAGGAGACAATGAAAATCCCCAGACAAACAAACAACATATCCAGGAGAGATTGCCAGAGAACAGAACTCAAAATGTATTCTGACTATAAATCAGGACAAATTCTAAATCCATCTAAAAACCACCCTCTAACTGAAGTCAGAACTTATATAAGAAGGATCATATTATTGAAAAGGAAATTCTACAACTGGAAGATTAGCCCAGTGACAGAGTGCTTGCCTAGCATGTACAAGAGGCTTTGGTTCAATCCCCAGCACCAAGGGGGAGAAAGATAAATTTTAAAATGTTAGTAGTCATAAACAGATTTATTGCTGCTTTTCTTATAATTTTAATATTGGAAGGGCTTTGTGGTTTTGTTTCACTTTATATTCAGTTTGTCATTTGGGAAATATTTCTTTTTAAAATATCCTTTGTTCTGTGTTTCTTAAAATGCCTTCATGAACCATGTAGATCCCTTTTCTTTTTTCACTATCTCCAAAAAATATATATACACACACACACGTGTGTGTGTATATACACATATATGGCTATATCCATATCTATGTTATATATATATATATATATATATATATATATATATATATATATATATATATATATATATCTGAGGAGGACAAGGAGCATAAAGGGTAGAGCTGATTTCAAATAAATTCCCTCCAAATTTACCTCTGGGTAAAAATTAGCACAGAAACACCAGTTAGCAAACAAACACAGTCCTATGTCACTAAAGAGCTGGTGCCAGGTACTAAATCAGATCCATCTTCTCTACCAAAACTATACATGCTGCTTTGGGACTTGTCTTATACCACAAAAAAATGAAGGGGATGTTACTAGCTTCCTTGTGAAATGATTACTCAAGTCAGTTAGAATTTGCAAGAATGTCAGATTTTTTACATGTTTTCTACTACATATGCTTAAAAGTTATTTTTTTCCAGGAACTGATAAGATTAATTCTGCAGAGTAAGGAGAAGAAATGAGAAAATAACAAAAATATGCTGCAGAAACACAGATGGCTACAAGTAGAGCGAAATAAGCAATTTTCCAAATTATCATTTTACTCTCTCACTTAACATTTTTGCAAACAAAAACTAAAAATACACTATCCAAGAAGCTGAGTCCAGCTCCATATTTGTCAGCTTTTCCTTGTTACCTGATCTCATCTCCCTCTTTGCTAGCAAATCTTGACTAACCCTGATTGCAACACCTCAATCCTATTTCTCATCACCAACATATCATCCTGGAACTACAGCTCTGCAAGGGATCCCAGGGATTGCCTAGTTCATGCCTCCATTTAACAAGAGCAAATTGCAACTCAGAAGCAAAGCAATCTAGGACCACAGTTAGTGGTAGAATCAAAACAAGAACTCAAGTTTTTAGTGTTTCTATAAAATTTCCATTTTAATTCTACTGGGCTCAAAAAGTATTTAATTAAGCTGGGCCCTTCCCCAAGAAAAGCTGTTTGTCATCCAAAAGGAACAGAGGTAAAAACTAGATTTTAGCCAGTGATTTTTTTTTATATGCCCTAATATGAAATGACCCCAAATATAAGGTAATCTCCTGTTTACCTCATGAGCTCAAATAACATTTCTGGCCAATGGCAATCATCACCTTTTAGGAGTACAGATGAAATAGTCAAACACCAATGGACAATATTTAGATATTTTTAAATAAAATACACAAAACATGTTAATTTAGGGAAAGGAGAGACAATATGATATTTTAAATCATTGGATTTTATTTTTCATAAATTATTTGAAATTCAGCATTAAAAAGATTGCTTTACGATGCTGTCACTGGAAATCCTCCCTCAGGTCATAAGTACCCATTCTTTCATTAGTAACTTAATTTTTCATCCATCTGAGAGGTAGGTATCCATGATGCCTACAGCATAACCATTTATTGTATTGATATTTTTTGTCCCTGGGATGTGGACAGTGGCTCCCTCTATCTTCCTTATAAAGAACAGGCTGAGCCTATTTTTCTGCCCTCTGAGCTGTCCACTTGTGGTCTTATCAAATGCCATCCAGTCACTCCTGAGGTTACAGACAGGCAACCCCTGTATTGTTTGCTTTTTGAAGTGCTGGGACTTGAATCAAGGGCTTGAATCGATCCCAGGAGCATACTGGGCAAGTGCTATACACTCTGACTCACATCCCCAGCCCTCTATATTACTTTTTAAAGTGATAACTACAGGCTTGCTTTCAGCCATAGGTCGAGGGTAAAACTTTGCTAAATTTTTTTTGGTCCTCTTTTAACCTATTTTGAAACCAGCACTGATTAAGATATAATTGTCTATCCTAAAAGTCAGTTATTCAAAACACAGAGACCACTCTTTACAGTACCTTTTTCAGAGGGCAAGTTTGGGGATGAAAACTTCATTTTAGACTCAGGCATTTATAGTGTCTTCGATCAGATTTAAGGCTAACTTACCCCAGAGAGGAAGGTCTGCAGTTCTGCTGATACCAAACAACAAACAAAGCCCCAAACCTGCTCTCTTTTGTTAATTACAATCAACATGATGCACATACCCAAATCCACAAGGATAGCATGCTGCTGGGCGGTGAGCCGCTTCAGAAGTTCTTTATAGGATGTGTCTGGGGGTTGGTGCTTGTTAGGCAACCTGTGTCTCAGGCGATACTGCAAAGCCAGGAACTGCCAAATTTCACCTCGTCGACTTTTGGGAACTCCTACAATCAAAGAAATAGTAAAAAAATAAACAAAAATGAAAAAGGTCAGGCTTTTAACTCTGAAATCAAGTTGCTAGCTTGCAGTCAAAGAACTATTTAATTCTTGAAAATAGGCAGCTGGACTGGACGGCTTGTCAACCCCAGGTCATGGTTACGTGGTATAATGTACTGCCTGAACCACTGTTTGACAAGTGTTATCCTATAGCTCCTGATGTCTCATGAACGGAAGTTTTCAAATAATAACTGGGGCCACAATGACAGTCATTGGGCAACACTGAGCACCTAATTAAAGATTTTACTGAGGGTGTTAGCCACCAAGTCTCATATGTGCACTCAGAGAACAACCCTAAGAAGTAGGTAACCACCATTATTCCCACTTTACACCCAGAAATGCTGAGGTGGGAGATTATGCAATTTGCCTGAGTTCCCACAGCTAATAAGGGATGGCACAGAATCAGCTCTCTGAAAGTCTGGCTTCAACAGCCAAATTCTGAAATCCAAAAATGTATTACTGCCTATTTCTACTTTTTATGTAGCTCAAAGACAGCCACAGATGTTAATCCTCATATTACAATTTTTCTATTTTTCAT
This sequence comes from Urocitellus parryii, assembly GCF_045843805.1. Classification (NCBI taxonomy): domain Eukaryota; kingdom Metazoa; phylum Chordata; class Mammalia; order Rodentia; family Sciuridae; genus Urocitellus; species Urocitellus parryii. Next base: position 67,449,029 of record NC_135532.1, read on the forward strand.
CCACAAGTAACTTTGCAAAAAAGAATTAAATATCATTGTATGTAATCATAAAATAATAAAAAATAGTAAACACAAGATGAGGACATCCCAGGAGGCAACCAAGAATGTCACTCAGCCTTCAATAAAAAAAAATACTGAGTACATATAATGAAACTTTGACTCAATCATGCCTGAAAAATCAAAGGGTATCACAAGCAGTTCAAAGTATGCTACAACTATGTTTTTATGTTTCACATGAAGTAAGTACAGGAGGGACAGGATTCAGTTCTGTACAGGGAAGCCAACTTTTTATTTCCCTCATCGAGAGTTTTTATTTCAAATAGAATGGACCTGAATGGGCCCCTGAGCTCCAGCTGGTTAAGGGAAGGTTTGACGACAGCAATCTCTTCTGACTGCAACGCCAGTGTTTGCAAAAGCTGAGAGCATTGCCGCCCAGAGGGTGCTGCCGACCAAGCTCTCTTTTTTAGCCCCATTCCCTGACAAACACTAGAAGTTTGTGGTTATTTTCACTTTCCCAATTTCTAGCTCCTGCTGTGGCTTTTATGGAATTTTAAGCGCTCGTGCGCGCGCTTGTGCACACGCTTGGGCTTGCTCTCTCTCTCTCTCTCTCTCTCTCTTTCTCTCTCTCTCTCTGTGTGTCTCTCTCTCTCAATGGCCTCAAGTATTTCTGTTCTTCTTTATAGATGATCCTGAATATCACTTTTTCCGTTGAAGCCCTCCCTAACATCTCTAAGCGACATAGTCACTTCCTTTTCACACACCATTCATACTGTAACATTACCATATTGAACTACAGTTAGCTCTATACTGTCTATTTGTATACTTCCCAACCTTGATGGTGAACTCCTTGGGAATGGAAGTCTACTTTCATCTTATATTCTTGGACCTTGTTACTTAAATATTTGGGAATGAATGAATGACAGCATATAACATGTGAATCTTAGAGGGTGACTTTTATTAGCCCACTAAATCAATCACTAATAGTTCTTGGTTGCTGGCTGTTTAAACTATCCATATAACAAAAAAATTACCAAAAAAAACCACCTTACACACTTTGGTTAAACAGCATCCAGTATGTAATGGAGTATAGAGTGTGGCCTTGAGGATACCTTATCACCCTGAGAGATGAATAAACCCATTCTCAGGAAAATTAGTCTCATCCACCCATTCATTCAGTAAATAACTTGTGGAAAATACTGTTTGGGTGCTATGTGGGCACTGACAGGGCAAGAAAAACAATAAACACAAACACACAACATTACAAACTATGTACATACACTGATCATGAGAAAGAATAATAAATCAAAACGACTTTATTTTGGCGGTAAGGCAAGGATGGTGCTCTGAGGAAATGATATTTGAGGCCTGAGGGGAGAACAGAAGTAGGAGTGTGGGCAGCTATGACTTCAGGAAGAGATGTGAAGGACCTGAGAGGGGCAGAGGAAAGAAGAGAGAAGAAGAGAGAATGGATAAAATGGAGATGGGAAGAGGGGAGAAGGAAGAGAGGTAAGGAAGATCTAGTCTGGGGAGGACTGAAACATTCCACACATTCCACACTAGCTTGGGACATACCATCACCCAAAGTAGTTGTACCTCTCCAAGGGATTTATGTATAGAAGGCAGGGAGAGGCGAAGAATGAGACTGGAGAAATGGAGGAAAGAGTGTATGAAGGCTTTGGGTACAGTTTCAACTACGTCTATAAGGAATTCAAAGATGAGCACTCCTAACAATGCTTATTTTATTTATTTTTGCGGTGCTGGGGACTGAACCCAGGGTCTTATATAAATTAGGGTCTACTAGGTGTAGACCCCCACCCATTTAAAAACATCTTTAGAAGTCATATCAAAGAATGGTGAGATCAATAGTTCACACACATTCATTAAGCACTATTTTTTCTCTCCCTAATAGTGCATTCAATGAAAACCTTTGGAATTTACAAATCTTCAAGAAAAAAGAACAGCATATTAGACTTGTAAATATGGAATCTTACAAAGTGAATCTTACCTTAATCTAAACTATGTTTTACATATTATTATATGCTTTTACAACAAGGAGCTGGGGAGGTAGCTCAGTGGTATAGTGCTCAAGGCCCTGGGTTCAATTCCCAATACTAAGCAAAATTTTAGAGAGAAAAAAGAAAATAAGATTGATCTGTCAGATTTTTATTTTACACTCATATTGTCATGGAAATTCTCATTTTAGTATATTTAATGTGGGTCATAGAAATTGTACCTAAAATATTCAAACATTAGTTTTCATTTTAAACTTAAAATGTTTTCTATAATCCGGGTGACCTGGGAAGCTGAGGCAGAAGGATCACAAGTTCAAGGCCAGCCCCAGCAATGTAGCAAGACCCAGTCTCAAAACAAAAAATAAAAAAAGACTGGGAATGTGGCTCAGTGGTAAAGCATCCCTGGGTTCAATCTCTAGAAATTAATTAATTAATTTATTAAAAATGTTTATCAAGCAACAATAAATTCAATGGCTTTAAACAAGCAATTTCTCTAAAATAAATGAAGGAATAAATGGAGAGAGAAACTTGGTTAATTCATCAGAATATAAATCTTACCTATAAAGTCAGATATTGTGAGTGTATCTACACCTTCATATAAATATACACATATATGTAAACAAATACTTCTGAATAAATTGTGGAAATGAGCCCAGTTTGTAAATCTGAACTAGTTTTCTGGCAGTGATCAAAGATTTGTACCAAGACATGTGATTCTTCTTTGGCAAACAATAAAAGCTAAAAAGAGCTGGCTGACACAGTTGAGCCAGCATAAGAGCATCCTGCTGCCTCCTTGGGACAGGACCTCCATCAGCACCATTTTCTTACCAATCATGTCACCAAGTTGCAGGCAGAAGCACATTACTTTCCTTTTTTATAAGCTAAACACAAAGACAAAATTATTACTGAGATGCACAACTTGTTAAAAAAAAAATCTGAGGCTTTTCTTTAAAAAGATTCCGGAGATTATCCCAAGTACCTTCTCTTAGAGAAGTGTGAATATCTTCCATGTCACATCTGATCTTAGCTCTGCAGTTTAACAGCTTCTTATCCCAGGTTATTAAGACCTCCTTCTGACATGCACCAACTTCCTCATAGTCTAACTTGACTTTTCTGGACTGAAGTTCATCTCTTCTTGCTAAAAAAGAAAAAGGATTTATTAAGACCAGTGTGTCTTAGAATAACCGTTTTAAAATACTGCATTAGTAAAAACATATCAATGACTTTTAGGAATCCATGACCAATATTTACTCAAAGAGTAAAATTGAGGATAATATTAAAAGTTCTCAAACTTTCAGTCATTTCCATGAAAAAATACAAGCAAAAACTTTTTAAGAAGATATTACTCTGTCTTATACTGTAACCCCACTAAGCACAAAACTCAAGCATGATAGCCAACATGCTTTGATAGCCAATATGCTTGAGTGTTGTGCTTAGTGGAGTTACAGTATAAATTTTAACTTCTTGACAAATGGGGTTGTCTCAGCAGTGACAGCTCACATTGTCTTAAATACCATTAAAGTGTTAACGTTTCAGATGACAAATGAGAAGACAAGAGAGACAAGACATATGAGAAGACATGACCTCATGCTAACTTGTAAAATATTTGACCATCCCAACCTCATAAATTTCTATAACTACTTTCAAACTTATTCACATATCTCCTAAGAATAGTAGGTTCCTGTGTTCATTTTTAATAACATTTTTCTGGTTTTGGCGCTAAGGATTGAACTCAGAGCCTCATGTATATGCATGTACCTCTGAGCTACATTCCATAGCCTCCATTTTTAATAATCTTAAAAAGGAAAACCCACTTCACTGAAGTTAACACTAATTCCACTTTTTAACTAATACAGAATTATCTCAAATTTGTTGATATAAAAGATAGGCCCAGAGCCCCTCCCCCAAAAAAAGTGTTCACAAAATCTATCACTATCTTGACTCATCTTGATCTTGAATAATAGATTGCAAAGGGGAAAAGGAAAGAGACACAGATGAGGGTCTTTACCCTTTCATTGGGGTCCCATGGCCAGGAATCTATCAGAGTGCCCCCCCCCCGCCCTTACCTTCTGCAACACAAATCTTTGTCATGCATCCAAAGTCCTCGACAGCACAAAAACAACAGAACGAATGTTACTCTTTACTTAGTATCTTTGAAACCATTTTCAAAGAATCAAAATGTCTTAAAACAGACTGCTCTTCAACCAGGACAGTAAAAATCCCTGATTAAATGATGGAAGAAAGATATATCATGCTACAAAAATATCCCCCCTGGCTACCACTAGATGGCTGTCTAACACAGTTTAGCTTTGCCTCTCACTTTCTGTTTCCTTAACCAATACCTATTAACAATAATACCATCCTACATATAGTTTCACTAATGACTTGCTTCACAGTGAACAAAGTATAACATTCCCTTAGATATTTTTCTCGAACTTTCTTTAGTGTGTTTAAAATAATCACCTATTATTCAGTAGGCCCTAAGGATAAAATGGCAAGATCAGTTAATATCTATCTCCCTACAACTGGTTCACTAGGCAGGAATACAAAACCACCAAGAAATGATTATCAACTGGCTCAAATTTTAATAAACTATATTTATGCCTTTGTTACTTAAGTAAAGAAGTATACGCAGAACTGATAAAGGTTTCTGGTAAGATATTCTAAAATCGCCTCTCCTACCCTCAAAACTATATAGTATAACTGACCTCAAAACATACTTGTGGTCATTTATATTAAAACATTCCATTTCTTTGTATGAGCACACAGAGCTAAGCAATACTGTAGCATATTCAGAAAAGCCCAAGAGCTACGAGTCCCAGAACTTGTTCTGCTGGTTTATGTGATTATGTGACTTTGGGTTAATTCCTTAGCCTCCCCAAGCTTGTCACTAACTCGGCTACAGAAGGAAGAACCCAGCTAAACAATCCCTAAGGCCCTGCTCCCTCAAATAGTCTATGATTGTAAAACCATCCTTTGATGTTTATTGTAAGATTGTATTTGTACCTAAGTCCCAACTGAAGTGTAATTTCATGTTTTAAATGTTTTAAGGAAATGGTAACCCTCTTTTTTTCAACATCCTTTTCTGTTTATGATTTAATTCAAGATGTAACCAACTGCTTAAAATTATGAATGCAATTCCTGCAGAAATCTTTGAGAAGCTTGAGTTCATATACAATTTATCAAGCAGAACTTTTCAAAGCTGTGTCAATAACAATTAATTGAATTATTAATTTAAAAAGATTTATTTCCTAAGGATATTTAGCATTTTATGTATTTTATCTGCTAAGAAAATAACAACAAAAAAGAAAAAAGAAACTATGTCTTTGTAAACAAAATATTATTAAAATAAAAAAATGAACAATAGGTGTGTTAATAAGAATCTTAACACAGATAATGAATTTAGAAATGTGAAAATCTGCATTAAAAAAAAACTTTTGGAAGACAACACAATAAAAGCAAGTGAGAGAAAAACCTGTATTGTTCATTTGACAATAATCGTAATAGTCAGAGGGTCTCTTTAGCCTAAATTGTTCATTATAAGATATAAAGCCAAGGGCCTTCTCAGAAGCAATTTGCCCAAGATAATGATATTTATATACCTTTTGCATTTTTGTACTATCTGGACATCTTATTGTGTGATTATATCAGAACAGAGGCAAACGGAATCATTTTTGGAAGAAGCTGAAAAACACATTCTAAAGCATTTAGTGTTCAAAAACCCAACAATCCAGTACCACAAATAAAACAATAGTTATTATAAATTATTTGGCTGTGAATTTAACAATTTGACTATGATTTCTTAAAAAGAAAATTTATAAAGCATTAACAAAAAATAGGAACTCTGATTTTATAAGAGGCAATTACAATTAAACAGTTAAAATAGATATAACAGAAAAATAACTTATTTAAAACAAGAATGTTTCACTCATTATAAATATCATCTATCCTGCAAGTTGAAAATTATATTTAAAAAAATAAAGTATACTTTTTCCTATTTAAGGTTTTTTTTTGAGTAATGCACAATGATATTAAGTTTTCAGTCATGTAAAATACATTGAATCCCTGTTACCTATAATCTTTATTAGTCATGTATTCCCATAGTCTTCTGATGTTTCAACTCTATTATCAAACAAAAATGCAAAGATCTTTAGCTGATCTTTCCCAAGTCTCATGAAAATAATTAGAATCAACAGATATTTACAGCCCAAGAAAGAGTGTGAGGGTGTGTGTAACATTTGCCCTGTTTGAATAGCTAACCTTCAAGTTTCTGGTTTTCTTTTTCCATTCGAAGCAACAAGATCTGTTGGTGTATAGCTTTTTTCCATAAACTCTTTAGTTCTTTTGATTTCTTTTTTTCTTCGACCTTCTCTGGGTCATCATCGCCAGATAAGAATATAACCAGTGGTTCCTCTTCCATGGTGGGAGTGAGAGGGGACAGTGGCAGCAGCTCATTCCTGTCCAGTCCATCTGCAGAGAAGAAAACAGTGAGTGGCATTCCTTAGTAGTAGCTCAGACTACAGAAGCTTCCTTTAGAGTAACACTCTCTCATCTTAATCTTCCACATTTAAAGGTGTTCACAGAGCCACTTTCCCAAGAACAACTGTTTCTGGAACTAGCAATTTAAGTAAATTTACCAGGCTGAATTCCCCTTCAGTGAATTCAGTGAAACAAAGGCATATGTCATTTCACCACTTCTTCTTTTTACACAAAAAGACCTGTAAGGGAGTCGCTCCAAAATGAACTGGCCTTTCCCCAAAGTCCAACACTTCTGCAATTTACCTACGTATATTCTCTGGTGCAAAACAGGAATGGGTGGTAGGTACTGGAGATTTCCTAAGGTCCATGCCTCCTGTCAAGAGTCCTCCAGGAGAGCAGCAGCTGAGCAATGCTCTATTCTTCTTGGCTGAGCATCTCAAGGGGCCCGCTGCTCCCTCCCCCTGCAAAGTCTCCTTAACTGATCCCCTGCAGCTCATTCTCTCCTTCCATTCTGGCCCGTTCCCTGCATACTGCCAATTATTTTCCTATTAACAAACACAATCATATCTCTTAAAACATCTTGATGACTGCATCGGAGAAACCAAGTGCAGACTACTGGGAATAATATAAATCTCGCCAGACTCTGGCCTCAAATCACCTTTCCAGCCTCATGTCTCAAGCTCCTGTCCTCTGCCCCATCATGCAAAGTTTCTCACAATTCTCTGACCTGCAACGTCCTCTCACACAACTCTAGAACTTTGCTAAGACAAGTTTCTTCCAGGGATGAGTTTAAATATTCCATTTTTCTGTGAAGTTGTCTCTTCCATCCTAGGCAGAGTTAATTTTATCTTTAGCAATGCCAACTGCTTTCTTCTTTTTTTCTCATTGTAATTCACTGATCTCTGCCCCTACCCTTATTATTTACTTCCTCGGGTTTTGGTTGTTCATAGATTTTACTTTTAATTCTTTTCCAGCTTCTTGAGTTGAATACCCAGTACATGTGACTTTTGGATTTCTTGATTTTAGATGAACACATTCACATTGTGAATTACCCTCAAAATACTAAATACAGAGCACAGGTTATCATATTTTATTCCTTCCACATTCTACGAGTATAGTTTCCAAACACATAAAAATTTTCGGTTGTCCTTCTTTTCTTTGCAGTCCTGGGTACTGAACTCAAGACCTCTCACATGGTAGGCAGTGATTTACCATAGAGCCACATCCATAACCCTAGCTGTCTTTAATTCATTCTTTCATGCTTGTTTCCTCCCTTCATTTCTTTTTATTTTGGCACTATGGTCAGAGAATATAATACACATAATCATGATTGTCTGGGATTTATTAAAATATCTTTTGGCCAAGTACATAATCCATTTGTATGAATGTGTCACATGTGGCTAAAAATGGATAAATTTTCTCTACAGAGGCAAAGTTATATATAAATATTAGATCAAGCTTGTTCAATTGTACCACTTCAATACTATCTATATTTAATTTTCAAAGGGAAATATATTAAAATCTCTCATGAGAGCAGTTGATTTATTTATTCTCAAATTCTTTTAAGTATCATTTTCTAGCTCCTAAGGCTATATAATAATTCATGTTCTCAGTATTGTTTCCCTTTTCATTTATGCTACATTTACTTTGTCCCTCTGGATGTTTTTGCTTTAATTTCTAAAGGGTCTAATATTCAAAGAAAGCTGCTATGTTCTCTTAATTGATATTTGCCTAGTGTGATATTTCCAGTTTTTACTGTTCATTTCTCTGTCATTTTATTTTATGCATGACTCTCATAAAAGACTGTATTCTGTATTGCTTTTCTAATAATTAAAAAAAAAAGAAAAAGAAATCTACAACTTCTTCTGCAGCACTATCATAGTTCCCTGCACATTGTGGAGTAGATTCCAAAGCAGGTTTTGGCAACCTACACTCTCGTTCATTCAAAAACAAGTACCGATAAAATAGACATTAGTATTGCTGTATGTATATACGTGACTGTATAACCAATGTGATTCTGCAACCTGTACACTCAGAAAAATGAGAAATTATACCCCATTTGATTCAAATGTATGATATGTCAAGATCATTGTATTGTCATGTGCAACTAATAAAAATAAATTAAAAAAAAACAAGTATCTAAAGTCTAATGGGTTGTGATGATACCTACCTATCAGATACAGAAGAGAAGTTATGTCTCTACTCGAATCTCTTACATCTTTTTACACACAAACCACTTCCACTGCCTTCCCAAATTCACAGCACTCACAGGGAGAAACTCCTCAGCAATTACACACATACCTTGTTGCTGCATTGCAGAGGGAGATTTGTTCATCGGCGATGCAACTCGAAGGAAAATGCGCTGCCGCCAGGAGATCCTGCGAGGAGTGACAGGGGTTCCTCCAGTATTTAGGGACTCGTTGCTGCAGGTGGATGAGGTCCTTTTCCTCCCTTCTCCATCACTGTGGAATGCCAATAAATATAAAATTTGTAAAGTTGCATAACATGGGTACTTCGCAATGAAATGGTAGCACAAGCCATTCACAAGTTCTGCCGCAGGCAAGCACGAAGCACAGGCACCATGGAGCAACGTGGCATGAGCACATTGGTCACCCAGGCCAGCGCATCCTGGGAGAATTGCAATCCAGGACACAGCTGGGTCATGAAAAGCTCACCTGTTTCTACTCATTCCTCAGTAGCCAACCAGTCCTGCCTCTCATTTGAGCAACAGAAGCACTTACACAGGGCACTAAAGGTTGCTTCAGGAATGAAGTTTTGCTTTGCCAAAGAAATAAAACCCCTAGCTTATTCTAAACAATCTAGATATTTAATAAGATGCTCTGAGAAAGCTTTTGCTATAGCTCCTACAGAATGAAGATCTACAAATTGTTAGCTACCGATGGTTGGATCATGGCAGAAAAGAACCCAAATACAGAAGAATGGGAAATGCTGGCTGGTATGGTAAGAAAAAAAATATATGGTCAAATAATTTTAAATAGGCTAAGTTTTTTTTAAAAAAATATATTAACCAGATTTCTTTACAGCAGGACTCCTTTAAGACTGGCATGAATTGTGACTCTCAATCAGGGAACAGTATACAGAAATTCTACTGTCAAAAGTCCTCCAGGAGGCCTCTGGAGTTCAAGTAATTGACTCTTCTTCACCACTCCCAACTTTTTTTCTTCTTCATCTGGGGGAAGATCTCACATTATTCTATGTCAGTGCTTTGTGAAACTCCCATGTGGAAATACTGGTCTGCTCTAAGTATTTCATTTTTTAAGAAAGTTCACTCTGGGTTATATGAGGTCTATCTGCCATAAAAGGTCATAATGACTCGAAGTTACTTTTGAGACCAACTGGATAACTAAAAGACCACACAATCATGGTTGCTGTTCATGGTAGGAATATTTTATTTGTCTATAGTTTCATAGTCTTTAAGTTCTCCTAAGAGAATGATGAAGATGACATTTATGAAAAGGTGATACCCACAAATGAAAGCTATGGGACTTTGGGTATAATCAAGAAGTTCAGAACTTAGGACAGAAATGAAACCCAGCTAGAAAAGCCACAGCCTCTCAGGCACTTAGAGGAACCAATGCTGATGCAATTAATAAAAGGAGAGCAATTCTGTTCCTTCCTGTTATATTTTTATTCACTCTGTGTATCCATACTTACAGTTATCAGGCAGTTCAGTTATTTCCAATCTGGGATCTATCTTCCTAAAATATTACTTTAGCTAATCTAACAGTAAGAAAAGGACATAGCTCTGAGCTGATATGCAGATATCAAGTGTCATGTTGTGCTATGCTATTTGAGGAAGTAGCTAAGACATACATGTCAATATAGTCACGTTAGGTATCCTACATAAAATTGTCACCCTATTAGGTGTCCAAGGTTCAAAACTCCCTACAATACTGAATAAATAGATTCATCTTTATTTCTCCTTTGGAAAGCAGTCATTCAAATATTACTTTCTCTGTGATTCAAATGTTCTCCATATAATGTGTACATCTTGATAATACTCTCAGAGTAGTCTGTACCTTAACATTTGTAACAGTATCTCACCTGAATTATTTGCTAACTACCCAGTTCAGGAGTAAATTGCTAGCTCCCACTGTAATAAATAGTAAGCACTAAAGAAATAACCCTGGAATAAATTAATGCTTTATATAACCGTGTGAAATATTAGCTTAGAAGCTTAAGTAAAATGGAGGAAAAAATATGGCTGAGGTCTACCTTCTTAATTGATTAGTAGGCATGAGTTTAAATCTTTCTGGCAGAAAGTTCTGATAGCTGTTTCCCAAAAGTACAGACTGAGCTGTTGATGGCACTGGTAGAGTACATAATGACAAGATTGTTAATCAACAACAAAAAGCACCTTTTTTTCCTAGCAAGTGTAGTTCCTTCCCTATAGGAGGGCTTCAAATTTACAATCTATACTTTGAAATCTAAATGAAATACTTCTATTAAAGTACCTACTTCAATGCCTCAAAGGGTAAATGTTCTACAAGTATTCATTTCTCCTGATTTTCTGGTAGCGCTAATAAACGAAATCAGAATAAACCAAATGAAAGAATTCTAAATGTTCATATTTTTATGCTGAAACTAAAACATCATTTTTGAAAAAAATTCACTGTTATGATATAGTAAGTGTTTAGAAAGTACTACTAATCAAAGTGAGTGATACCCATATCAGTTTCATTACCACTTGCAAAATTCAAGCTTTGGGGGGGAATATGTTATAAACTAGTTGCAGAAATTACCCTGACATTAGTCTACTCCTGCATATTTAAAAATTGTATTACTTCTAAATTTTTAAGCCCTATAATTGAATAAACTACTAAGTGAAAAACTCTCTACCCAGATCTGGAATTTAACAACCGGTAATAGACAAAAATTAGTAGACAAAATAAAAGGTAATAATATACCAAAAAGGGGAACTTAACAGAACACATCATTGATCCTTTATCTTGTACTAAAAAACTACATCCTCAAAAAGTAGTGTGGTTGCCCAGATATGTGAGAGCTAATCTGCTTCATTTCATAAGAGGAGACATGTATGAGAAAATCAGGTTCCAGATAAGGTTTCAGCCAGTAGTGCTCATGTGCAGCTACCAGCTGCTCACTGATGTAGCTGACAATCTGACACTCTTAAGGTGGCAATTTCAAGAATCAAAACCATATGAAACACTGTGCATTGAAATTCGTGTGTCTCAACTTGGAAACTACACTGGGAGGTGACATTTCTTTTGTTTTTATTTTTCGTTTTGGCTACAACATTCATTTTCACTTTAACTTCTTTAATTAAACTTAGCATGGAAGTCAAGTAGAATGTCTATTTTCTAAGTCAAAAAAAAAAGAAGATAACATGGTGTCTATTGTCATAATAATAGTGGTAATTAAGACTCACACAAAGCTCATGCTACACAGCAGTCATGTAATCATCTTACAAGTATGAAATAATTTTGTCCTCACAGCAACCATCTATGGTAGGTATTATTACTCTTCCCAATTTTGGTAAGAAACCTAAGGTAGAAAGCATCTAAGTAACTTCCCATAGTCAATCAGATGACAAACAATGGAGCCAGGACTCAAAGCCAGACAATCCAGAATCCAACATGGAGGCACTATGCTTTATCATGCCAGTGTAAATACTCTGCATTAGTTCCTGCAAAACTCTATAGGACATAAAAACAAAGCTGTCAGGACCCCCAAAATTCTCTGTATTTTGGATGGAAAAAAAATTAGTCTCTAGTCAGCAGTAAGTCTCTTGGTTGGGTAATTTTCTTTCCACTTTTGAATGGAATGATCTATTTCAGCAGAGAACTAACTTCAAAACACTAAAAGGTGCTTTATTTGTGTAAATGCCTCACTTCAGTTTCTCTGAAACAAGTGCAATTCATAAAGAATATTCTTGTTGATTTTAAACAAAACAGCTTAATATAGTATAATATACATATGTTGCTACTTTATTATCTTTACATTTTTAAAGTCATGAAACAAATTATAGACATTCCCTTATTTCCCAAATAATCTTTGCCACCTTCATCTGTGTTTCAGAATGTAAACATGTACATTATTAAGTTGCTTCCCTTAAAAAAAATATTCAGGAAGAGTCTTCTGTGCCAGTATTTCCTCTAGCAGAAATTTATGAACTAAAAAATGAGTAGCCAGGAAGGAAGTACAACTTGGAGAATTCTTGCCCAGTTCTGTGTTGGTGTATTCAATATGTACTTCCTACTACTATTTGCCAACTAACTGAGAACCACAATCCATGGACACAAATGAGGGCTTTACAAGGGGAGAAAATAAGCCACATTATATGTTATAATCATGTAAGCTGAGAGGGGCATTTTGCATCTATCAAAAGTTATGGATAAGGTTGGGGTTGTGTGTGGCTCAGTGGTAGAGCACTTGGCTAGTATGCATGAGGCACTGGAATTGATCCTCAGCACTACAGAAAAAAAACGAAATAAACAAAATAAAGATATTGTGTCCATCTACAACTAAAAATATTTTTTAAAGTTATGGATAAAATGTGAACCCCCTAAAGCTGCAAGATGACTTCTTTTTTTTTGGTACTGGGGATTGAACCCAGGGATGCTTAACCACTGAGTCACATCCCCAGACCTTTTTCATATTTTATTTAGAAGCAGGATCTCACTGAGTTGCTTAGGGCCTCACTAAGTTGCTGAGGCTGGCTGTGAACTTGGTATCCTCCTGCCTCAGCCTCCTGAGCCGCTGGGATTATAGGCATGTGCCACCATGCCTGGCATAAGATGACTTCTTAATATGACCTTGAACAGTTGTAATCTTCATTATATCTACTGTTAACATCTTACTTCTTAAGTTAACAGAACTTTTAATGCATGTGCCTGCTTGGGTAAGAATCAACGCATTCAACATTGTACCTGATGAAGGTATTTGAACGGTCATTTTCTCACAAGGCCAACACAGATACACTCTGTATAAAAGTCAGCTCTTCTGCCAGCTTCATAAATGTGTCCTGCTGAGCAGCAGACTGTCTCCCATCCCACCACCCAACTCCCTAGCACGAAACTTTAACTACCAGCATCACAAAGCCCAAATAAATGACAACACACTAGATAAATCTAGCTGGATTGCAGCCTATTGCAACGCAAGATAGAACAAAATGTGATTAATTTATTTTGTCTTTATTTTTTATTTTTTTATTTCCTTCCCTATAGGAGGGAACTATTTAATGGAAAGGTGAAGAAGCTTTCTTTTCCATGCCTTCAAGCCTGCATAGAACAATATATTGATAAAATTTTTTAGTTTATTCCACAGGATCACAGTACAATTTAACTCATAATTGCCTCCAGTGCAGTAAGAGTTTATATGAAAGTTCTGGTTTTCAACTAGGTACACATCTGTCAGCCTATGGAAAATCTTTACTAATTAAATAACATTGAGATTGAACCACTCTAGTGGAAATCAATAAGTGGCAGCTGAGCTGTGAGTCAAAAGAGACAGATTAGTCAGCGGAACAATGTGTAGGCAAAAAGAGAGAGGAGAACAAAGGGTTTTATTTCCTAAACTCTACACACTGAATGCAGATATTTAAAAATGCTTTGCACCTCGGAATTTAAAACATGCCTGTGTGGTACATATAATAACTTAAGATAAGGAAAATGATATCCACCACATAGAAAACCTCTCTGGGGCTCAATCTAACCATGTGTAAAATAAGGAAACTATAGGCCAGATAATCTCTAAAAGTAATAAGCAGATCAAGTTTTATGCCCATGGTAAGAACCTAAAAGGGTACAAGACAAAACAAACATCTCTATCAGACTTTTGAAAACAGATAAAAGTATTCTTGAAATGATCACACATCCAACCCACCAAAAAAAGAGGGAGGGGAGGGGTGTATAGGTCAATTAACAAGTCTCAAAAACAAAGTCACTTTTTATCTTAGCAATATGGCCAAAATATTTCTCTGAGGACTTTTCTCTCCTTGATGTCTCATTCTAGCATAATCTATAATACTATGTTGTTATTGCAGCTACCAAGAAATCTAAATGTCAGTGGTCACAAATAGGAAGATGGCCACATATGTTTCTCATGAGACTTGTGATATAGTGTAGAAACAGGAGCAAAGCAGATAAATGTTTGCAGTTGAGTTGTTGAGCAGTGATTCTGGACATTTTCCACAGAGTGCAGGGAAATCCAAGGAAAAGCTGTTACCAAAAAAAAAAAAAAGCTGTATGGTGAGGCATCAATAATAAGAAATTAGATGTTTCCCTGTGTCCAGACCAAAAGGACATCCACAAGGCTTTACCAGGGTCTCACAGTGACCAAAATGACAGGAATTAAGAGTAACAGAAAAAAAAAATTAATATTCCTCATCAGGTGAAAACCAGATTCCATTTTACAAGTATGTTACTTTAGGATAAATCATTTCTTCATCTTCTTGGGACTTGGAAGAAATTCCTCAGATGGACATATGTGTCTCCCAACTAAACTTTTATTAATTTAAAATTAAGATTAGGCTTTGGTTGAAGGCCACAGCACAGTTCTAAGGAAATTTCAACATGGAATAGAGTAGAAAAAGGGCTTCTGTTTGCAATCCACACTTTACATGATAATTCATGATCTTTGATTACGCCAAGGGTCACATTTCCCTACCGTGTAGACTTAGCACCCAGGAGGCCAGCATGCATTCAGGAGACAATCAAAACTGCTTCTTGGATTAATGATGGCATTCAGTGGGAAAATTTGCGAATTTTTTAAATGAAAATATTTAATCTCTAATCACCTTGATTCTGAAGCAGTGTCCTGTCTAGTACAACAGGAAAACAAGGAATGTATTAGCAGAGAGATATATGTCCAAAATCAGAACTCAGAATAAAAATACATTTCCTTAAGTCATCAATAAGGTTACTTCAATAAATGAACTGTGATGAACAGTTATGCGATTTTTATCAATGAATACAAGAGAACGATAAAACCAAAACCGTACCACAAGCACTTCAGCAAAAACCTTACTTTGTCATGAAAAGCTTTTTAAGTAAATAAAAGTAATGACCGTCACTCTAAAAAATAATCATTTACTTTTGACCAATGAACCGTAATACAAGTAATTTTTTTTAAATTCAAGCTTAAAACCTTAGAAGCAGTTATAAAGAGTAATAAAGATGCCTGTTGATAGGAAGAAGATATATGTCATAAAAATATATTACCATACAAAATTATAATTTAATCACTGGATAATAAAATGTTGAATTTTCAAAAATTAATTCAAAGTCTGATAAAACAAAAATATATGCTTATTCCCTTCCCTCTATCATTTCAATTTCATGCAAATTGATCTACTAGCCAACAAACCATGATATTAAAAAGATCTTGGCTCCTCCTGCTCAGCAGAAATTCAGGACAGTGGTCCTAAAGAAGTATGCCTAACTTGAATTTAAAATTACAAGTAAGTATTCTTTTAAAAGAGTAATAGTATTGCTAGCCCACATCCTACCCTTTCCTATTCCCTACTTGGTTATGCATATTTAGAAATCTATTTATGCAAAAAAAGATATTAGGTACCAAGTGACAAGCAAATTACAATTGGTAGTATTATGAATCTCCTCCTCTCCCTATTCTGAATAGTTCCAGAAATCATGGTAACTGTGTATACATGATGTTCACTCTGAAACAAGTGGCAATGTGAGATGCACAATTCAAAAAACACTGGATCAAACCAAGCTCTTGAATATCTTTGTTTTTGGGAAATACACCCTCCTCAAGTATCAAGAGTAAAAGACATGATACACGCAACCTATTCACAAATGGCTCAAAATGAAGCAATATGTATGTGCATATAATGCAGAAATAGATATGTACCTGGACAAAGAGAATGATACAGAAATGTAGCAAAATATCAAAATGGATTAATCTAGATAAAGGATTAAAAGGAATCCTCTATTTTTGCAACTTTTCTATAAATCTGAAATTATTTCAAAGTACAAACATAAAGTCACTCTCTCCAAGACTGCAACTATGTCTGAGTCACCTACTAGTTAAAATAACCTAAGCGTGCATTTTGTCCAATAATTTTATCACTGTGTAGGTATTCACCAATAATACATATATACAATAAATGATACATAGATAACAGTTAAGACAGAACTCTTTTCAAAAGCAAAGCCTAGAAACAACCAAATGTCCATTCAAAAGAGCATGAATAAACTGTGATCTATTAAATGAAATACTATACAGTATTAAAAATGAATAAAGTACACATAAAAACAGGAATGAACCTCACAACCTAAAGTCAGTGAAAGAAGCCAAATAAAAAAGGAACAGATAATGTATCATTCCAATTATATAACACTCAAAACCAGACAGAACTAACAACCTATGCTATATGAGGCCAGCATAATGGTGACAGGATGGGAAGAAGAGAGTGGCACTGCAAGCCTTCTGCTTATAGCCCGGGCAGTGGTGACGTAGGAGTGTGTCACTGGTGATCCACTGAGCTATATACTTAGGATCAGTGCACTTTTCATTGAAAGTGTTTTCATGTTGTAAGTATACTTTTGGCCTACTGATTCTATGATGTCAAATTAAACGAATGTAGAAAAGTGTAAAAGAAAAAAAAACTAATCTCTGGTTTTTAGAATTTCTCATAACCAAGAAAAACATTTAATAGAGTAGAAAACAGAATGTTAGATCCTGCAAATTGAAAAGGTCTCTGTATTTTAAACATAACCCTTCAAATAAAATAGCTACTAAAAGGTGAAGTTTTTCAACCTAACCCTAAATCCTTCTGTTAGGACTGAGGTATCAAGGGCTCTGGGACACTAGTAGCAATAATACTACACAGGCCTAAGAAGGAATTCCTGAAAACAAACACACAACCTTATTGAACAATATAAGCAATATTTTAAAAAGTAAGCCACTTCTTTTGTACTCTATGTTCTATTTATAGTAGACTTTTGACCTTCCCAAAGGCTATCTCTAATTGTTACTTTGTAGGAAAGAAATAAGGATTCTTGTATGCTCACTTTAACTAGTATAACAATAAGACACTGAAACAAGGTTTGATGGTTCCATTCTTACTAGTAGGTGGTATTATGAAAAACTTAGATTTTTATGCACGTACAGTCTTGGTTCTTTAAATTCATTGCATATTCCATATATATTATACTATTTTTTTTGGTAGTGCTGGGATTGAACCCAAGGCCTTGTAAGCTCTGTGCTAATTCAGAGCAAACTTCAGATTCATAATTATATAATCCAAATTAATTATCTTTCTTAGAGTGAAAAAAATTGTCACTCAGGTAAAAGATAATCAGAAATAATTCAAGTATTAGTCTAATTTAACCAGCTAATGAGGGTTATCTAGTTACAGTGCTAGCTTTTAGAATATCCTAAGTCTAAATTAAATAGGCCAAAAGAATATTCAAGAAGATTTTAGTGACACTAAGCCTAGCTGAAGCATGCATTCCTCTCCTTGACTACAAAAATTGCCAATTACCAAACAACTAAAAGCAAACTCAAATGTCCATCAGCAAGAAAGTAGATAACTGTGGTGTATCAAATAGAATACTATTTATTGATTTAAAAAAAACATGTGAACCAAACTATATCAAAAAGGAATGCATCTCACAGACTGCTTAGGTCAACAATAACCCCTCTAAAGGGTACCCTTACCCCACCACATTTCAGAGCTGTGCAACACTTCACTAAGAATTCGAATGATTGGTATAATTTCACGTATTTATTTCCATTTGTAAAAAGGAGGCAATTCTCCAAGAATAACCACATCTAATTTTGCATAGCTAAAAGAGCAAGCAACAAGTTTTAACAGGCTACACGTTTTCTCTACTGGGGACAAATATGAAACAAAACAGAATAGCTACAAGATTGAAGAGATCCCTTATGCTAGTTCAGAGCTGCTATCAACATGATCCTGTATCCATTTATTTGATGTACATTAAGTTTCAGAAAGTTAAGTCTGTCATTGAAAAATCAAAAAAGTATCTAAGAAGTATTCTACATACTTAGAACTTAAGACATACTTCACTTAAACCTTTAGTCTAATTCAATCAGTGGCTTTTGGGTTCTATGAAACATATCCAGAGAGCTTCAAAAAAAAAAAAAAAAGCATGATCGGTCCAAGTTTACTTAGTATGTGTTAGCACCAGGTCTTGTTCCAAACAATAAGAAGTTTAGACTCTGGGCTCCAAGGTAAAGAAATACAAATAATTTTTTTTAATTAATTTAAAAAGACAATCATGTCATAAAAAGATTTGAAACTACTCATTTTTAAATTAATTGGAATTAAAGTCAACATATTAGAAACAGATTAGAACAAGCACACAGAAGGATGCATAAATGTCACTCCAAAATTAATCAGCCACTTTTTAGTAACTTATCAGTATATCACTGCAGAAAATTTTGCTTTGCAAACAGAGGACACTGATCTCACCTGATTTCATTTTCATACTGTGGGGACAGTCTACCTGAATTCTGGTAAAAGCTTTTCAGGAAAGAGGGGGCAGTGAAGGAAGGGGCAGAGAAGGAAGTGTGAAGACTTGGAAGACTGGAGGAAGAATTATTCTCCTTGTGCATGCGTCGAACTGGTGGAAGAATGCTGAGTACAGAAAATACAGCAAATTTGTCTTAATTTACATTTTAGCAAAATCTTCATTCACTATGAAAAAGCATATAAACAGGTTCTTGCTATTAATTTAACCTTTCCTTTAAAGGATCAGGGCTGAATCTTATACTCAGAAAAAGCATGCAGTTCTCCGTTGAGGTGACCGGGCTTGAACTGTCACTCTCGCACGAATTGAATTCCTCTTCTATGCAGTATCTCTATCCATCAGTGTTCATCTCCTTAAAAATTCTTAACAATTTTAGGATAAAAATTGCTTGTCTTTACATGCAAAAGATAATTCAAGGGGAAAAACTAGGGAAGCGCAAATAATTACAGGAAAACAAGGTACAGAATGAAAAACTGATTATGAGCAGTTCAAAAACTATTTTAAAGATCTAAACCCTTCTAACTAACTCTTTGACAGCAACATGTCTGCTTGTTGGAAGTCACCATAATACCTCTGGCTTAACAAAGATTAATGGCTGTGCTCTCTCCTGAAGCCTGTGAAATGGTGCCACCATGGTTCAATCCAGAGCCCTAAATCTCCCATATAGCTCTTTTTCCTTTTTATAGACAATAATTTGTGTGGTAAGTTTTTATAAGGACATAAATGACATCTTTTTATATTGATAGAAATTATTTGAACTTATACATTACAAATTGTGCAAAAGCATGAGGGAAGCACTGAGATATCATTTATAGTCTAAAACAACTGATGGTTTTAATTCTTAAAAGTAATTGTTCCTGCTACAAAATTTGTAGCTCAGTGGTAGAGCACTTGCCTAGCATGTGTGAGGCACTAGGTTGATCTGATCCTTAGTACCAATTAAAAATAAATAAATAAAATAAAGGTATACAAAAATACAATAACACTTTTAAAAAGTAATTATTTCTGGCGGCGGGGGGAAGAGATTTATTATGTTGGGTAAATACAAAATTATAAATAATCATTTTTTAAAAATCATTGTTGCCTATGAATACTTAATCTCCTTCACACACAAAACAAACCGAAGACAAATGTTTGTTCATACCATAATACCTAATTTGTAGATTTTGAAATCATTCAGAAAACAACAAGAATAAAACTGTTACCTTAAAAACATGCTAGTAAATCTGATAACATTGGCTATCAAGTATTAGCCTTTCTGGAATTTTTACTTCAAGTTTTATTTTTTTTTCCAACTGGCAAATGGCAATCAACTTTATTTTTTTGTATCAAACTCACAGGTAAAGAAGAGAAACTAAATTATTTCTAAGATATAAATTGGGATCTATTGTACACAGCAAGAAATAGAATCATTTCTAGGTTTTTTCCTTTTACTACATCTTACCAAATAACAAATAATTTTATTAAATTATTTTTTTAAATACCACCTAAGATAATTTCTAATGGCCACTGACTATAATTAGGGTATATTTAGTCTTCTTTCTAATATTGCTTTAGTGTCGATAAAATTTGTAGTGCTTTTCATATTTAGCTTTACTAATAGTAAAATACAGCCAAAAATTATCTCATGTATGAAGGTAACTTAAGTGACTTTTTTTAAAACCTGGAATTTTACTGTAGGCCAACAGGAAATTCTACGGCTCTGTTATTTTTAAATTTTGCTGACTTTGCTTATTGACAGCCCTCATTAAGAAGAACACTGAGTAATATGTGTTGTCAGTAAGTTTTCAGACAAAACAACTGCGTGATCTCGTGTTTTCTCTATTTTTCTTGGGGGGAAAAAAAGTTCTCATCCATATGAAATGAGTGCATTAACTCTTTTCTATGAATACACTTTGACCTTGACCCACTTCCTTTAATCACTAAGGTAAAGAAATTCAGTTTATTTTTATGTTCTTTCTAAAAACTGAAAAGTTGGCTGGAGCAGGAAGTCACAATCGACCCAGACTCCACAGTGGCCCACCCAGGGTGACTGTGGGAATCTGATTTCACACTGTGGAGAGAGGTCTGACTTACCTGCACTGCTCGCTGGAGCTCTGCCTCAGCAGAGGGGAGCGCACCCCGGGGGCCCTCCCATTCTGCAAATTCAGCTTTCTCTTGGTGCTTGAAGGAGGGTGGCTGAACGTGTGAGCCCGTCTTCGAAACTGTGGGGAGTCAGAATCCTCCTCGGGGAACGCTTGCCAAGCAGAGGACAGCGGAGAGGCTGGTGGTGTCCCTGGAGGAGAGTCCCCTGGCGAGTAGTCCTGAAACGCAAGCACAAGGGGTCTCTCTTTCCTACCAGGTTTGCAGTGGACCTGCAGAAGATCGGGGTTCAATGGGGACAGGGTGCCTCCTCTTCTTCCTGAGTCATGACAAAACTATTTTTTTTTCTTTTTTACTCAATCCCTGGTGAAGGCTAATCAGTCTCACCACAGCCCACTACTGATAAGCAGCTGTAAGACAGCATCCGAAAGATAGGCCAGAAAGTGAAAGGGATCAGAAAAGGTATTCTTTTCCCCTGACTCGGTGGTAAAATGCTACAGCTACTGTGCTTTTCTCACTGTTGTTGGGGAGATGAAAAGAGACCATGACCAAATGAGGGTGGAGTCTGTGTTAACCCATCTCCTAATTTCCATGGCATATCGCTGCACGCTTCCTGGACTGTCAAAATGATATCACAATGCCTAAGTGTCCAAGTCTCGTGGCAAAGCCTGAGGGAAAATAAAATCAAGCCTGGTATCTTCCTTCACTCTGGATGTTTCTATTCAACTACATGTTCCCGGAGGTAAAGTTCTTTTAAAAGACACAAAAACAGGAAATGAAAGAAAGGCGAGCTGAGCTGGAATGTGTCTCCTGTTGCATGAATAGATACCATAAATCTTTCAATTCAGTCAGGTATGCATACTTTCCAGAACAGGCACCACTGTAAAAATGTTTCGTTTGATAAACCTGGGTTAGGGACAACAGAGGCATATGTAGTCAGACTAAGTCCCCAAACTCCATCAGCAAAAAAGTTTAATAAAAATATTTAAACATTTTTCCATTAAAGAAAGGTTGCCTATGCCTCGGGTTACATGTTACACAATGCAGAAAACAGGAAACCAAACCTGGGGGGGCATTATCTGTGAGGTAGAAGAGACGCTAAAGTTGCAGCTGAAATGATAAAACAGGAAGAAAATGGTAATATGGGAAGAGAACAACACAACAATCAAAAAAATCACTGTACAAGTATAGCAATTAGATGGCTGGTTTTCTATGGCTCTGGATTAATCGTTGCTCAAACACTGTCCCCCAAAGCATACTACCTACAAAAAGTGACAAGACTGTGAGACATGTGTCCCAGCAGAAGGCTTCTCTGAACAAAGACCAGCATGTTTACAGTCAGGGCCTACTTATTTAAAATAACAAAACCTCAATGTTTATATTTTGAAAGCCATAAAGAACTCATAATAAAATAAGAGATCGAGGCAGGCATATTATGATATTGGTGTTGGTTTTTACTAAATTGCAATTTGGGGTAAACAAAGGAGATCAGATTAGATACCTTCTCCGAAGCAAGACTGTTAGACCTTTCAAAGCTGTCCATACTTCCAAGCCGACCTCTCATCCTGTTAGCTCCCTGAGTGAAGAGAATAAAATTAACTCCTTATACAGCTTGGATTTTTATTTCAAAACTATAGAAGGCAATTCGAGGTTGCCTTTCCATGTGAGCATTAAATCGATCCATTTGTGGTTCTCTCAAACTTTTCAGCTATTTTAACATCCATGATAGCAGGATAAACAGAAACAGCCCCCATTCCCATTATTTCTTAATCAACTATTAGAGAACAAGATACTCAGATCAAGCTTTTTGAACTCTTTTGGTTCCAAGGTTAAACATTGTTCATCTATGAGATCAGTGAGAACTCTGAATCTCATACAGATAAAACACAAATGTGGAGGGTAGAGCAAAAACCAGAAAAGTTACAAAGATCAAGTTTAATACATACATTGTCCACACCACATGTTACAGACCTTAAGCTCCACATTATAGGATTATAACAGGTTTTAAGAAATAGAAAAAGGGACTTTCAAAATTTATTAATTTTGCTTTATTCATTATTCCATAATGCAAAACTACTTCGGTAAGTCATTTCATTCCAGAAGATTAGGTATCAGCCAGCTTCAATACTAGCACACTGATTCTTGATCTTTCCATGTGGTGTGAATTTCAAAGATAATCTAAAAAAGAGATCTGACCAATCATTTTGTCTCATCCCCTCACTCTACATAGGAAGAAACTGCAGCTAACTAACGAAGGAAAGAGAATACAAAGGCAGGTTGAGCCACATCCTTCAGAAGGTCTTAAGAGACACTGAGGAGTTCTATAAACTCCTGCAACACACGAAAAAGTTCTAACAGGAATGAGCGGGAAGTACAAGCCAAGCTGATGTGACAGTGATTCTATAAAATAAAAGCATGCACAACATCTGCACAGTGCTTCACAGTTTTAAAGGATCTCCACACATACCTTGGTTTAATTTGGGAGACAGAGAAGACTGAATTTAATTTCAATTTTTTAATGTTTTTTTAATTGTAGATGTACACAATACATTTTTATTTGTTTGTTTATTTATTTATTTGGATTGAACCCATACATGTGGATTGCCTCATACATGCTAGGCAAGTACTCTACCACTGAGCCACAATCCTGGCCCATCATTTTAATTTTTTAATCAAAGTAATAACCTGCCCAAAGTTTCAAAAGTCAAATTGTACTGCCAAAGCTTGTAATAAAAACTGGAGACCACCAACCCCTTCTCCACACTTTCAGTCTCACTCCTCAAAGCAAATCTTAAATTATTTATACTGATGCTTCTGATGTTCAGCTCATAATATTATTTTTGAGTCTTTCCACTTTAGGCACTACATATTAATGAGAAGTTAATACTCTTACTTCATTCCCCACCCACTCTAAACACACACATACACACACTTCTCTCTTGCCTTCCTCCCTCAATATAGTTACAACACATATCAGTTGAATCAGTATTTTGTGCTTAAATTATTATGATTTTTAAACACTATTTGCAGATAAGCTACATATTTACTATAATTACATTTGATTACATCTCATGTCTTGTACACTTTATTTCTCACGGAGTTAATGACTGCTCAGAAATCACAAATTTATTGTAAAACTCTCCAGCAGATCGGGATTTAATCACTCATCACATAATTCATTAATTATAGGGGTTTTTTTCCCTTTATCTTTGAACTACTTATTATAGAAACCCGTCTTCTTGCTGCAATCTGGCCCTGCATTACAGATCTTCCGAGCATTTTCTTCACTGTCAGTGTAGAAATCTACTTTCACCTTCTATGTTTTAATTTCTGCCTCCTTGATCCCCTGTCTTTCTCTTTTTCAGTTTACTTCCTCATTTAGGTGGAGGACATTCTCCAGGTGTTTTCTGAGAAAAGGGAGACTGGGAGGTAATTTTAATTTGCCTGTCTGTGAATGTCATTGCTCTGTGCTTGTATTTCATTAACAGTTTGGCTGAATATATAATTCTGGTTGGAAATATTCCTTTATACCATGTTAGTATTGCTCAATGTCCTTCAGTTCAGAAGTCTAATGTCTTGGTCAATCTAAAGGCTGTGTGTATGCCCTGCTATTTCTTTTTGGAACAGAATCTAAGTTTACCCTTGGGAATTCTAAATTTCACAACTATGTGCCTTGGCATGACTTTTGTTCAGCTGTTCTAATGTGCACTCTCTGGGCCTATTAAATCTGGAAACTCATGTTCATTAGTTCTAAGAAAAAACTTAAGTTCTTTCTTTGAAAATTTCCTGCAGGCATGTTCTCTTTCTGGAGTTCCTAACTTTCAGTTTTTGGGTTTCCAGACTGATCCTTTAACTATTTAACCTTGTTCTATTTTTCACTACTTTTTTATTTAATTCTATCTTCTAAAAGATAATTTTCAACTCTAGTTTCCTAGACTTGTATTGAATTTTGCTTTTTATGTCACCTACAAGAAAAATTTAAGTGTTCTTTCTTGTTTTCAATTGGCTGCTATATAATGATAGTATCCTATTTTATTTCATAGAAGCAATACTTATTCATCTATACTATGATAATTATAGTTTCTTTTCTTTTTTTGATGCTGAGGATTGAATTTAGGAATACTTTACCACTGAACCACATCCCTATTTCTTTTTTCTTTTCTTTTTCTTTCTTTTTTTTTTTTTTTTTGATGGAGGGTCTTGCTAAGGTGCTGAGGCTGACCTTGAACTTTCGATCCTCTTGCCTCAGTTATCCAAGTTGCTGGGATTACGGGTGTGAGCCATGGCACTAGGCCTAATTATAGTTTTCTATTTCTACAGGTACTCTATATAACAACTATATCAATAATAAAATTCATAGCTTCATCTACTATTACTGAATACTTATCATGGGCCATATACTATGCAAACATTTCACACTGTATTAATTGTCTTATTTCATCTTCACAACAATTCTGTGAAGTAGGTATAGTTATTAGTTCAACTTCACAGACAAGGAGTCAAGTTCTGGTAGATTCTATGGTCCAAGTTCACACAGCCAGTTAAGAGCAGCAATGTGAACAGAGAAAGCTCCATTTCTGGGTGAAGCCCTTGAACTTCTTCTCAGTACTGACTCCCTAAGGTAGAACTTTATGAATGCAGAATCACAAATGAAACTAATTTGCCTCGTCAGTTAAGTAGAATTTTACAAATACCCCAAAATCTTATCAAGTTCTCTCAGTTCTTCAGTTCTATGCTATAACTAACATACTTTTAATAATGAACTGTATTTGTGGCTAATAAATTACTGGGTGAGTTGTGTAACCAAGAGGACAGTACAGTAAACATCAAGTTGCTCTCTGCTATTTTTAGCCAGTACTTATACACCCAACTTGTCTGATATCTCAAGCATGTTACTTGGTCACAACAGAGAAAGTAGTCATGGGTACCAAGCCATTTCCAGTACTAGAAAAGCAATTTAAATCACATATTTTACTCATTAAGGTATTTTATCCATATGTGTGTGTGTTGTTTTTGCACAAAGAGAAATAAGCATACTTTAAGATCATTCTCTATGACTGTTACTAATTCACTCATTTCCACCAGAAGACCATGGACGCTACTCTGAAGAAAGCATGAAATAAGGACTGTTTTCAAAACGACTCACACAATATATTAAGTATTTCCATTTTAGAAAATTTCAACTTATGAAACAGCAACAAACAACAGAACCCCAAGACTCTGTCCTTTACCTTTGAACAGACAGCTCTTGCAATTTTACTCTATTATGATTTGGTAATTCATTTGTTGTGCCCTTTCCCTCAGACCCACTTTTTAATACTAATGAACTAAGCGTCTAAGCATTTAAAAAAAAATGGATCCTATTGCATAAACACCTATAGTCAGCTAAGTAAAATATTTTGCCACGTAAAAATGGCAGGCCATGATGAGCTCAACTCTACGACTGGAGTGTGACTCTTCTGCTATAAAACTCAGGGGTGGGGGTGACAAGTTGTAGGACACAAAACCCCTTTTGCTACATACCATTTAATACAACAAGAAAAAAAATGCCAGCCTTCCTAACAAGGCCTTTCTGCAGCACATGATGCAAGCGAGACCTTGTTAGTTCACAAAATTTATGGCGTTTGGCATGGCTTTGGAACACAAAAGCTACAGTGTCCACCTTGACCAAAATAGAATGGCTGTGCCCTTGCTGAGCGAGCCACCACAGCAATTCAAGGCATGCAGAGGAGACACTTCAAAGGCGGCCACGCAAGTACTGTGCAGGATGCCAGGGTACGAAACGGAGATAAAGAGAACAACGCTCTAAATACCCTTTTGCTATTTTGTAAATGACAGAGTTTTAGGGCTAATCACTGAATATACCACCTCAGATGTATAGTGTCATTTTTTTTTTCCCAATATACTGACACTTAATCCTCATGATAAAGTAAGCCAGGATTACTATGCACATTTTACAAACGGTGAAACTATGGCTTAGGAAAGGGAAATAAACGCAAATTCGTAAACATAAGCCTGACAGGGCAGGGTCTTGCCTTCAGGTCCCTTGATCACCTACTTAAATTATCTTTCTAATAAAATTCTTAACAAACACTGTGTTAAATTCTGGTAGCTGATGTTAGTGAATGCTGATTCCTTATTTAGAATGTTAATATCTTAAGAATTAGACTTGCCTAGAATAGCAGCTTTCAAACTTTGCTGGGCATCAAGATGACTTGAAGGGCTAAACATCTGTAACTGGACCCAACTCTAGAAATTCTGATAAGGGAGGCCAGGACTTATATGCCTAAGAAGTTCCCAGATGATACTAATGCTGCTTATGTGTGATAATACTTTAAAAACAAATGGCCAAAAACATGAAAAATTAAAATAAAAATAAAAGTCATAAGGTATCCTCTAAAAACAAAACAAAACAAAAAACCAGCAAACACAAATGGCCATCCTAGAGCAAAGACAATAGTGAGTTAAGTTGCAAAACCAAGAGAGTACATCAGAGTCATTCATAGAACTTCTAAATTAGGTGCCTCAGTCCCACACCTGATATTTTGATACATTTTGAGTATAGGGTTGGGCCCACAGATCTGTATTTTTGGAAACTCCATAAATGATACGATGATACTGTCATACAACCAAGATTGAGGAGCTTGAACCATTCATTTAACTGCTTGTTTCTATGAAATAAGTACTTTGTTAAAATAAAAGTGGACATTCGCATTAGGATGACTATTTATTAAACAAACAAAAAAAGCCCAGAATTACAAGTGTTGGCAAATATGTGGAAAAAAAAATGTAACTTTTATGGATTGCTGGTGGGAATAAAAACTGGTACATCCATTATGAAAAACAATATGGTGGGCCTACACAAAGTAAAAAATATGATTACTACATGAATCAGTAAATTCCTCTTCTGGAAAACTGAAAACAAACTGAAAGCAGAGATCTGGATATCTGAATGCCCATATCCAGGACATTATTCACAAGATCCAAAATGTTGAAGTAATCCAGATGTCCACTGACAGATGAATGAATAAACTAAACTAAATGTGGTGTATACATGCAATGGAGATGTTACTTGGCCTTAAAAACAAAGGAATTCTTTTTAAAAAAATTTATTTCTTACATACCTGATAATAGTGGAGTGCATTACATTCATAATTATCCATTCACAGCACAATTTTTCGTAACTTTGTATATAAAGTATATTGACACCAAATTATGCCATTATACATGAGCACTCTTATTTTTTTGCATACAATTCTTTTTTTAAATTTTTTTATTAGTTGTTCAAAACATTACAAAGCTCTTGACATATCATATTTCGTACATTGGATTCAAGTGGGTTATGAACTCCCATTTTTACCCCGTAAACATATTGCAGATTCATCTCGGTTACACATCCACTTTTTTACATACTGCCATACTAGTGTCTGTTGTATTCTGCTGCCCTTCCTAACCTCTACTATCCCCCCTCCCCTCCCCTCCCATCTTCTCTCTCTACCCCATCTACTGTAATTCATTTCTCTCTCTTGTTTTTTCCCCTTTCCCCTCACTTCCTCTTATACGTAATTTTGTAAAGAAAGGGTCTCCTTCCTTTACCATGCAATTCCCCTTCTCTCTCCCTTTCCCTCCCCCGTCTCGTCCCTGTTTAATGGTGATCTTCTTCTCATGCTCTTCCTCCCTGCTCTGTTCTTACCTGTTCTCCTTATATCAAAGATGACATTTGGAATTTGTTTTTTAGGGATTGGCTAGCTTCACTTAGCATAATCTGCTCTAGTGCCATCCATTTCCCTGCAGAACTCAAAAAATTAGACAATAAGATAACAAATAACCCAATCAACAAATGGGCCAAGGACCTGAACAGACACTTCTCAGAGGAGGACATACAATCAACAAGTACATGAAAAAATGCTCACCATCTCTAGCAGTCAGAGAAATGCAAATCAAAACCACCCTAAGATACCATCTCACTCCAGTAAGATTGGCAGCCATTATGAAGTCAAACAACAACAAGTGCTGGCGAGGATGTGGAGAAAAGGGTACTCTTGTACATTGCTGGTAGGACTGCAAATTGGTGCGGCCAATTTGGAAAGCAGTTTGGAGATTCCTGGGAAAGCTGGGAATGGAACCACCATTTGACCCAGCTATTGCCCTTCTTGGACTATTCCCTAAAGACCTTAAAAGAGCGTACTATAGGGATACTGCTACAATGATGTTCATAGCAGCACAATTCACAATAGCTAGACTGTGGAACCAACCTAGATGCCCTTCAATAGATGAATGGATAAAAAAATGTGGCATTTGTACACAATGGAGTATTACTCTGCACTAAAAAATGACAATTCTTAATACACCTTTATACCACAATTTATCATATCTCTGTATATAAGGTATGTTGATACCAAATTCACATCTTCATACATGTATTTTATATAACGATGACTGTCTCCTTCCACCATCCTAGCTATTCCCCTTGTCCATCCCTTTTCCTCCTACCCCTATTCCCTATCTAGAGGTAATTTTCCTCCTATGCTCTCTCCCTACCCCATTTTGAGTCATCCCCCTTATATCAGAGAAAACATTTGGCATTTGTTTTGGGGGGATTGGCTAATTTCACTTAGAATAATCTTCTCTAATGCCATCCATTTCCCTGCAAATGCCATGATCTTATTCTTTTTTAGTGCTGAGTAATATGCCATTATGTATAAATGCCACATTTTTTTTATCCATTCATCCACTGAAGGACATCTAGGTTGGTGCTACAGTTTAGCTATTGTGAATTGGGCAGCTATAAACATTGATGTGGCTGTGTCACTGTAGTATGCTGTTTTTAGGTCCTTAAAAACAAAGGAATTCTGATAAGTGCTACAACGTGGATAAAACTTGAAGAAGTTTTAGCAAGCGAAATAAACTAGTCACAAAAAGACAAATGTTGTGTGATTCTACTTATAATGAATCACTGAGAGCAGACAGATTCAGAAACAGAAGGTAGAATGATAGTTATAAGGAACTGGGGTGTGGGAGAGTAAAAGGAAGATGAGTATTGGCAAGAGGGAGAAAGTTCTAGAGATGGATGGTGGTGATGGTTGTATAACAAAATAAATGTGCTCACATCCACTGAATTGTACATTTCAGGTGGTTAAAATGGGACTTTTAATATTACTATATGTATATCTTACCACAACAAAAAAGAAAATGAAAACAAAAAATGAGTAGAAATATTTAACTTACTTATTAATGTTATTTAACTTACTTATTAATGTTATCTGTCCTATAAAAGATTAAAAGAAAGAGAAATGCCTTGATTTATGGTACATTCTCCAAAGTCTAACTCTCAGATCCTCCAGGCCTGTCCTCTGAATTTTCTCTAAGGATTGTGATGCTTCAAGTGTGGCCTGGTCCTCACAAAGGGCAGGTGCAAACGAATGACTCACCAGCTAACGTGTATTCCCGTCCAAGCTCTACGCTGCCATATGCTCTTTTCTCAGCCATGTATTGTGAACAATTTTTCCCAGTGGCATAACTCAATAAAACTGAATTACGACGGAAACCTTATAATTATATAACCCACACATTGGTGAATTCCAACAAATGCTACTTGGCATGTCATAGAATCAACATAAGAACTCAAAGAGGCACTTTTCCAACATGGTCACACAGCAGCTCAGAGTTAACTGCTCCTCTGTACACAAAATTGTCTTAATCATCACAGCTACCCTTTTGGCTAACTCTCTGCCAATTCCAAGCACTTCCTATAAATCTCCTCATTCCTTCCTCACCAAGTCCTTAGGCAGTAAGAACACCCTTGCTTTCATCTCACAGATAAGGAAACTCAAGTTCAGCAAGGGAAGGAACCTGGTTACTCTATATCTTAGTCCAATACATCACCACAAGACAATACCACAATTAGATATATTATAAAGTTAGATGAAGTTACAAAGTTAATTAAATACAATATCACAACTGGATACATTATAAAGAAAAGAGGCTTATTTTGGCTCACAGTTCTGGTTCAAGGTCAAAAGGTCATATCTAGGCATGACTTGCTTGCTGTCAGAGTCATAGGTACTACGGGGCATCATGTGGCAACAGACAGGAAACTGTAAGAGACCTGACCAAACTGGCTTTGATAGCAGACCCTCTCTGGAAATGACCTATTAACCCCTTAATAGCATGAATGGATTAATTAATTCACGAGAGCCCCTCTTATAGGTCCTACCTCGTCCTACCTCTTAATCTCTGACATGAGGATTAAAATTCAACCTCAGTTTGGGGAGAACAAACCACATACCCCGGTAATAAGAGATAAAGCGGGGTTCTAACCAGGCATTCTGGCTGCACACTGCACTGCCTTCAAATGCAGCCCTATTCCTGACGACCTGAAGTCTCTTTAATCCAGGGACAACATTTGCTGACTATTTAGTCCTAAAACCCTAAGCATCTCCTTTTCACCTCTTCTCTAGGAGTAGAAGATGACTTTTAAAATTTGGCTACACACACACAAATACATCAGTGTTCCTAGATGACTAGGAATGGATGTGGGTTCATTTCTGGATTTAGAAAGAAAGGAAGTAACAAATGGGGGGGGGGCAAAGGGAAAGAGAGGAAGACGGAAGGAGGAATATTAATTTATAAATGGCATGAAAAATTTAGGGACAGCTGCATTAACATATTTCTGACAAACTTCGTAGAGGTTCTTTTCTAAGAGTCTGTTTTCCACTGATAAGGTAATGGCGTTCACAGCTGACCACCCTTGCTGCAGGGCTTTTGTTAAAATCAAGAAGAATCTCAATCATTAAGAGAAATACCTGTAAAAGTGTTTTGAGCTCCAGCAAAGAAAGAAAACGAGGAACACTGTGTCCTTAATGCTCTACTGAATAAACAAGGAATAATTCCAAGTGTATCCAACTATTTTATGGACTCATAATGTTATTCATGTTAAACAGTTGTTTAAAAAAAAAAAAGCAACACGTACCTAGTGTGTGCAGGACCCTGGGTTCATCTCCAACAAACAAACAAAACAAACAAAAAAACCCCACACATTTGCAAACAGAGTTGAATCATTCCTTCAGAATACAACGTCTGAGAATTTATATCCCCATCTGCTTCTTCAAAGGCACATAGAGATCACTGAAGAATATAATTACAGACTGCAGGCGAAATGTTCGTATTCTGTTAGCAGAAAAGTTAAGAAAGGTGTTGACTTAAAAACAAGTCTTCAAGAACACCTTGTGAAACTATTCAATAGAATTAAAACACCTACCACCCATCTGTATACACCCAATCTGCATTATTGATAGCACGTGGCTGTATTTATGACCCTTTAATTGTCTGCGATATTTATCCACATGATAAACAAACAAAAAAACAAACAAAAAATCCCAAGTGGGCTTTGTAGAGCATGTGACAAGTTACTATGATCAATTTTTCATGTATCATTCGGAAACAATCTCTAACGTAGAGAAAAGTTAACACTTCAGTAGAATAGAAACATTTTTCCCCAAATGTATAAGTGAATAATCCGGATGGGGGATGCAAGTTTCCTTCATCCTGCAGTATTTCAGTGTACATTTCCTATGAATAAGGAATTCAGGAATTCTACACCATTAAAATGCAGTATTCAAGAACAAGAAACTAACAGATACATTGATACCATTTTGTTCTTAGACTTCATTCCAACTCCAATGGTCCCAGCAACAGCCTTTATAGCAAAAGAATGTGATTCAGAATTTCCTGCTCCACAAATTTTCATGTTCCTTCACTCTAAACAATTCCTCAGTCTTTTCCTGACTTTCAGGATCTTGACACTTCTGATGATAATAGGCTTGTTATTTTGTACATTGTCCCTCAGTCTAGGTTTGCTGTGTTTTCTCTTGATTAGATTCAAGAGCTGCCTCTGTGGCTGTCAGACCTCTGAAGCTGTGCTCTGTCCATTCTGTCAGGTGGCGCAGGATTGCAGTGTGTTGCTTTGCTGATGAGGTTCAAGTCATCACTCAACCAAGGTCGTGTCTGGCAGCCCTCTCTGATCTGAAGTTACTTGCTTCCCTGTTGCATCCTACTCATGCGTAGATGTTCAGTGTGCTGAAGTTCATCTCAGAATAAATTCATGGTTCCTACTTTACTCCATGGGTCATAGAATCATTACATTGCTGTCATTTACTTGGATGGTCATTCTGTTGTCAGATGTCACCAGTACTTGTACTTTTCCTGCAGCTCTAGAACTGCTTCTCCCAGGACCCTGGTTCCTACTAGTGCAGGAGGATAGATACAAAATACAGATGCTAGCTGGGTTTGGTGGTGCATGCCTGTAATCCCAGTGGCTAGGGAGGCTGAGGCAGAAGGATTTCAAGTTCAAAGCCAGCCTCAGCAACTTAGCAAGGCCCTAAGCAACTCAGCAAGACCCTGTCTCTAAATAAAATATAAAAAGGGCTGGGGATGTGGCTTGGTGGTTAAGCACCCCTGGGATCAATCCCCGGTATCAAATAATAAAAACAACAACAACAACAACAATAATAATAATACAGATGCTAGATTCCACCCAACCAGGCTTATTATCTGATGTGTTCAGAAGAACAACTCCCAAGTTCTCTCAGTGAACAAAGCCAGGGACTGAATGTACACACACACGCACACAAAATATACCCACACAAATACACACAACCATCTCTGAGTGCATATTGAATCCAATAACACAGGGTTCATTCAGATTTCCTCTTTTCATACTTGCAGTTCCCTTCTCCCTGGAACCCATATCTTAACATATATACCTATTTGGACATTCCCCTGCGTGTGACTGAGCTCTACAACTGCCACTATGTGAACACTCTCCTCAACCCCCTCAGGCTGCAACACCCCATATTGAGGCTGCCATCCCCCAGGTGCATTTCCTCACTCTGCCTGGACTCTACCTCCCTGTCTAGGAACACTTCTACCTTAACTCTGTTCTGCTGCCCGTGATGGGCCCTCCCTCTACAGGCCAGCCCTCCTTGGCCCAAAACAGGCTGCTCTACTCTGCCAACAGCCCCCTCACCATTCTGGCTCCCCAGCCCCAAACCCCTCCATGGGTTCTGTGTCTTTCTGCTCTGAGCCACCCCTACTCTCTGCCCTAAGATGCTGACTTACAGCTTTAGGACTAAATTATTCAGGAAGAGGAAAATGAAAAGGAAGGGAAAAGATTTTGCCTATATTTAAATAAAATAAGTAAATTCACTAAATGAGATTTTAAAAAATTCCACTAATTTATGCTATTTTCAGCATTTTCTATCAACCCTTAAGAATGGGCCAAAGAGGGGCTGGGGATGTGGCTCAGGTGGTAGCAAGCTCGCCTGGCATGCGTGCGGCCCGGGTTCGATCCTCAGCACCACATACCAACAAAGATGTTGTGTCCGCCGAGAACTAAAAATTAAATATTAAAAAATTCTCTCTCTCTCTCTCTCTCTCTTTAAAAAAAAAAAAAGAATGAGCCAAAGAAGGGCAGGTTTCTTTTTAAGTTTATGACAAATGATAAGAAGTTCTTACAGTATTGAGCTTCAGTATTCTATGGCCCCTTTCTATACATGTCTCTACTAGTAAATCTCTATTGCTCAATTTCACTTATGAGAGGCCCCAGAACAAATCTAGATCTCAGAAGAAAATTTATTTCGGCAGATTATCTTAAGAGTTAACTAAATTAAAGTTATCCTAATAGGTTTTTTGTACTTTTTTAAAGTAAATCTTGGGTGAGCTAGCTAAGAATAAAGCCAAACAGTCAGAAAACAAAGACATGTTTAACTAACAGATCCTCAGTTTATCCTTACCCTTGAGAAGATATTTTCCAGGGAGCTAGTTAAGGATCTCTTTGCTTTATTCTTCAGAATGTCAAGTTTGAACCTTCCACCACTTGCTGCGTTTTCTGGGATTGTACTATTTGAAATAGTCTAGAGAAAGAAAAACATAGCAATTTTAGTTTAGACATACTCAAGGTTAAATGAGGCTTTAAATACAGGCTTAAAACTAAGCCATTAAAAAAACACAAGAATTCTTCAGTAGCCCCATTAAGAAATAATAATTTGGGTTCCACACTGTGAACACAAAGATTATGTTTCATGCTTAATGTTGTAAGTAATAAAAAAGACAGAACTAAGATCTTTTCTTCATGCCTTTCCTTTCCACTAACATATTACTGCTTCATTTAATGGATATTAAATTTGAGATGTCAATTTTTTCTGCTGTTATTCTAGTTAAAGTACCACCATCTCTTTCAAAGGTGCATGTTTTATATCCAAATTAGCAAGGAAAACAGAGAAAATGAGTTCCAAAGAACAAAGCAGCTTGCAAGCAAAATTTGATCCTAGTAATGCCTCTGTTATATTATTCCATTTTCATTTGTGAATAGGTTATTTATCCTTTAAAATCTGTAAGTATTTACTGATAGTACTAAACTAAATGAGAGTCTCTAATGTGTCCAACATATTAGATCCTCCATATTTTATCCCATGGAAGTAAGTGGCTCCTGTGCATACTACATGGACCTTAGGTACATGACAATTTTCAAGAGAGAAACCTTATAATTTTCTGTGGTAAGGAATAACAACACAAAACACATATAAGTATCAAGGAAGAAAGGGGAAGATTGGTTTTCTGTCTCAGCCGTCAGGGAGAAAGGGATACATGGGCTCAGACAGGTAGGAGAACAGGGAGAATGACTTCCCCAGAGCTGGGGGTGGTTGTTGGCAAAATTATAATGACTAGATTGCTGAAGGGACAGAGTCAGGAGCTAAAAGATAAGTGAGCAGTAGAGAGTAACATGAGAAAGTGAGGCTGGAGCAAAAACAATGTGAACAGTCTTAAGTGCCAGACAAACAGGAAGAACACTGATTCGAATTTTTAAAAAGAGAAGTATCTCTGTGAAGGTCATCTGAAGGTCATCTCTGTGAAGGTCATTTTAGGGAAATTTACCTCCAAGAAGCATTAAAAAAACACCTAAAGGTCACGAAAATCAGACTGAAAGGCTTTTGCCTAGTCTATGTGAGAGGGAATAAAAGTCCACACCAGCATCAGCTCCGTCAGATCATTCCAGAAGTTATGGATGGAAGAAAGTAGTGAATCAACGACAGAGGGCATTTGTGTCCATAAGAGCTAAACATGTGATAATCCACTCTGATGCTGTTGTGGTGGTCTTACTTTATCTCTGTAAGATGGGAATAAATTCTAAACCATCAGCATAGAAAAGTCATCCTTCCATCTGCAGCTAGGGTGGCCACTCACGAGGGACAACTGAGGTTTTCATTTTTGTTTTTTACCACTTGGGCTGTCTAAGCTTTTGATGAAATACAATTTTCATATGAATATTTTTAAAATGATAAATATTCCCACATCTAAAACAATGTATGCTCACTCTACATGATGAAATATATATGTCTGTTTTTTAAAAAACCAAAAATCACAAGTTCTTTTACATTATAAAACTATTATTATTTTATCTCAATGTGCCAGTACCTGCTGGTCTTAAAATGCTGGTCTTTAGCCCTATAGAAGATGACAGCACAAAGGAAATACTCTTCTTTCATTTTTTTTCTGTGTTATTTTAAATAAACACATAAACAAAAATAGGTCAAAGGAAAAAACATCTTCTCACCGCTGGGCCTTCCCCAATGTGCACATGTGTCTTCTGCTTGGCTTCACACAGCTGCCTGAGGTGTAAAATCACAAGCTCATTCTCTTCCTGGTCACTGATCGGCTTCATTTTCTGTTGAACAGACAAATCAAGAGTACACTTGCAACACAGCTTCTCTCATCTTTCTTTTCACTCAATTGAGTCTAACAGAAAAGACGGAAATGTAACAATGGCTTTCTGGCTCTACCAAGTAGTCCTATAGGACACACAGCTCTCACTTCAAACAGAGGGACAAAAAAAAGGAACAGGCAACAACAGGATCCACCTCTTTTTCCTTATATTTTATTTATGAGAACTACATATAATGTTACCTGAACTCGTTCAAAGATGTCAGCTTGCTCATTATCTGTCAGTGATGAGAGATGCCTCTGTATCACCAGCTTGGCTCTTGGGGGGTACAGACCTGAGGGAAAGGATGAGGGAAAGCGTGAGCAGAGGCTGCCTGGAGATCTAAGTCTGTTGGGCTGCACTTCACTCCTCCCCAGCAGGCTCTCCACTTCCGTCTCCTCTGGGAGATGTGTTCCTGCCTCCAACAAACCCTGGAGCAGGACATTGAGATGATTAAAACCTGGTAACAAAACTCTCCACCAAAATCAATAGCCTTCCACGGCAAACCTGGAGTTGGAATTACTGACCAAGAACTTCTAAGTGAGGCCAAGCATACCACTTAAAATACTAACAAACCTAGTGAGGCACCTCACAGGCAGATGAACATTATCCCAGGACGTGCCACAGGAACAGAAGCTAAACGCTAACTGTGGCCAAAATATCTAGGCTTCCAACTTGACATTTGAAAAAATAATAATTATAATGTTTTATGGTACTAGAGCTGAGTCAGGCTCTCTCCCCATCATAGGGCGCTCCTTCTGCAGGAATAAGGTTTCAAGGATGGCTTTAGTATTCAGTGCACTTTTAGTGCTATTATTTTACCAAGAAGGTTATTTACGTCCTTACAGTGTGATATTAACAAATCCTTCTAATTCCCATATGTGATTTATATCAAGTCCTTGGGGGGAAATCTTCCCTGAAAACATTTCTGCAATTTTTTCTTAAAGGGAAATTTAATTCACATTTACAATGATTCAAGTGACCATCTGTTTTTAAGGAAGAGTTCCATTGCATTGTTAGGTGTCACTTACAGAACTACCACAATTTTTACTATAAA
Organism: Urocitellus parryii; assembly: GCF_045843805.1. Taxonomy (NCBI): domain Eukaryota; kingdom Metazoa; phylum Chordata; class Mammalia; order Rodentia; family Sciuridae; genus Urocitellus; species Urocitellus parryii. The sequence goes on from NC_135532.1 coordinate 67,486,922, forward strand.
CAGAATATGTAGCTATATATAATATTAAATAAACCTTATGCATGGACTGGCATTTTTAAAATCACGATTATAAGGTTTTCTTTCTCAGGTTTTAATTAAATACATTATTACTTGGTGTTAAACCATGTACTCATTATTATTAATTACAAAGAGTAAGACAAAGTAATTAAAAAAATTATTTTGCTAAGTTACATCAGAGGTTAGAAATAAATAATATCATAATTTGAATTATGAATATATGTACAGTTTTCTAATTGCATTTATTTCTAAGAAAATATGTGGTGGGAGGTAACTGAAATAAAATGATTTGTTCACATTTTGCCCCTTTTTTGAAGTAAAAAGCTGTTTAGATCTCTACAGATAGATAGTGCACATGGAATAAATGGGAGAGAATCATTTTTAAATTGTTTTAAAAAGAACTGCTTAAGTATTTAAGTATTAAAACATTGTTTTTGTTTTTGTTTTTTTGTTTTGGTTTAAAGTAAAATTCTCTGCCAGAATGTGTACACAGCCGATCCACTGTCAGTGTGCTACAAGTACACCTGTTTTTAAGCTACTGTGTGCCATGAAATGGCAAGAACAGTGTCTGCAAACTGCTCACCTTCATCTTTCATTCTACAACACAACAAACTCCCATGCCAGTCTTCATGATTACATACAGAAAAGTAAAATCTGTTATGATTGAAGAAACTACTCATGACCCTAGCTTATTAATTGCTGGAAAAGTCTCAAGAGGTTCTCCATATATTATGATACAGATTCACATCCCCAGATGATAAGGAAGACTGACAAAAAGTGCATGCAGGTTATGAGAGATCAGGGCAAAGTAACAACCCCACACACGGTGGGACCATGCCTGGACCCCAATGCCAAAAAGAACGCGTTCGTCAGAAAACTGGTGAAGATCAAATGAAGCATTCTATTTGGATAACAGCATCCTGCCAATGTTAATTTCTGGTTTGGATCATTGTGCTGGGCTATATGAGATGTTTACAATGGGGGAGGAATATATGGAAGCTCTTCTCAAATTTTCCATAAATCTAAAAAAAAAAATCAAGATTTTTTAAAGTAATATATTGTATTATTCCTATATGTATTTTTCAAGATATAATATATATGCTGTATATATTATTGTTCAGCAAGTTCTTTTTTCATTCAACAATATAATTTCAGGAGATATCCATGTTGCCATTCAGTTCAAATTCATTCTCATTAATTGCTTCACGATATAAAAGTGCTTCAATAATGATACTGATAAAATTTAATTTTTTTCTAATTTTCCATTATTTACAAATAATACAACCATGAAAATGTCAGTTTGGGCACCCATATTTGTATCTCAGATCAAAACATGGAAATTCTGATTGACAGGGTAGGCACGATCTCAGGTTAATGAGTTTATATTAGTTATCTCCCCAATACGGCTATACCAATTTATACTCCATCATTATTATGTAGATTTACCAAAATCCATAACATTTTTCTTAACATTACCCTAATGAGTATCTTACTGTTGTTCTTATTTTCATTTATCTGACATCCAGTGATTTCAGCAACTTTTCACTTTCATTATTTGACCTTTTAATTTTCTTTTATGAGAAGTATTTTCTAAGGTGACTTGCACAGTTTCCTACTGAGTTGTTTTTATCATTTTCTTATAAAGTTTTTACAAATTCTGGATTTGTACTTTGCTTTGCTACTGCCTTGTTTGTTCCTTATCATTCTATTTCCAAATAAGCAGTTGTTAGATAAACACTTCAATTTGTCAAGTCAAATCTGTGGATGTCTTTTGATAGTTCCTGCCTTGGTATCTGAATAAAGCTCTCCCTCCTTTTTTTAAGTAATAAGAATGTTCTTCTTGTTTTATTTTAATGATTTTAATATTTGGATTGTTTACACTGAGGACTTGGATCCATCTAGAATGTTGAATAAGTGAAAGGGATCTTTCCCCTTTGGATAGCTAATTAATCTAACACCATCTCCTCCGTCATCAGCCCCTGAACCCTGTCACAGATTAATAACACTCCCTCCACCATTCAAAACAGAATGTTCCATTTTTGCAAACATGTTATAAGTTTGAAAACAATGTGCATCCTATGAAATTAGAATTGTAAACTTTAAAATCTGAATTGAAATAGTTTGAGTCACACAATTGTCTGGATAGTCAACAAATAACTGCTGTTGATCACTGTTGCTGCCAAGGGCCTCAGGTTCTGTTTCCTGCAGAATAGAAACCACAACTTGCATCTTCAATGACTACAGCCAACTCCTTGCTGTTCTGGGGTTCACACTCTTTCCATTTACTGTAACACTTATCATACTGAATTGTGTTTCTTTGCTCACGTGACTTTTGCTCTCTCTGGACCAAAAGTCTTCTGGGGGCACAGTCCATGTCTCAAACATGTCTGCATACCCAGTGCCCAGCACATTGGCTGGTCCACGGCAGACACTTAACGAGCGTTTATTGTTTCCTCTCCTGTGCAGTAATTTTCATTCTCCTCAAAACACAGGAGAGCACCTCCATTATCTCTGCCATTCCCAAATACCTCTTAAAAGTCAAACAAGTTTTACACAGTTCTAAACCTTTAGAGAAAAGAGACACATTAACAAGTGAGAGGAAACAAAAGAAAGAATTCAACAGCTGTGATGGTTTTTGCTCTCTTCATTCAGTGAACAAATATTTGGTCAGTTCCTACTGTGTCCATAGCAGAGTCTTGAGAACTGTGGGAAATACAAGTCCCTTCCTTGAGTTTGCCTTCAGAAGGAAAAAAGAAGAGAAAGTCAAGCATCTAAGAGACTGACAGCACATTTGGAACTGACTGGACATGAGCATTGATTCTTTGAGTTCTCCTTTCACATAGAAACAAAGAAGTATTCAATGACAGTAGGGACTTTCTCATTTCTCAAATGCCAAAGCAAACTCCTCTTCTGCCAAGGCCAAGTTATACTGTACCTTCAATCCTCTCGCAGAGCTTATGCAAAGAGTGCATGGGGCAGGTCTCGCACAGCTTGACCTGAGTTTTGGCACTCTGTAGGGCAGCAGCCGTACTGAAAGCTTGCTTCAGAGTCAGCATTACCTCATCGACCTACGAGAAGGAACAAAGCTCAGGTCAATAAAAGTTGGCTTGCTTGAAAACACTTTTTAAAAACCCAATGGCAATGTGAGCCTTTACTGACTAAATAATAAATAATAGAATTTTGATGACTACAGAGCTGGCAGATACAAAATATTAAACTTGAAAAGTAGGACCTTGCATCTATTATAATTGGACGGTGGATGAAATAAGATCATTTCAGTATGTGTGATATAATACTGGTCAGCTACTTGAATGCAACTGTCAAATCCCATGGAGGGTTACCCTATCATAGACAGAGTAATCAGTAGATCAGGACTAGGTTTAATTAAGTGATTTATCAGATAAAGACTTCTTTGGAAGTTTTGCCTGCCATATATAAGGAACAACAAAAGCGGTTCAACATTCACTTGTGTTAACTGTTTATTCTTCTGGATCACTTTCAATAGAAAAATAAACAAAGTAAGTGTTTAAATGAAGTTCTGGGGGAAAATAAGATCGATGTAAATAACAGTGGGAAATGTTTATGATCACTGCTGGTCTTACCTCCACAGTTTCCCATGGATTACCACTGCACTTCTGAATTACAACAGTTCTGACATCTGGATATCTAGAAGCTGGGTCTCAATGTTAAGCCAGTAGCCTGCAAATATCCAGCTGGTTTCTTTCTTTCCACTGACCCAGTCCAGAACATTGAATCTAACCTTTTAGTTTCCTGTTGCTTCTTTGAAACCAACTAAGAGCTCATCCTTCGGCACTGTTAAACCCCTCAGGCTGCACCTTCCTTTTCAGTGACCTAATCACCAATACAAGATGTGATTTTTCTGGGCTGGAATTGTGGCTCAGTGGTAGAGCGCTCACCTAGTGCATGCGAGGCCCTGAGTTTGATCCTCAGCACCACATAAAAATAAAATAAAGGTATTGTGTCCAACTACAGCTAAATAAACAAAATATTTTTTAAAAAAGATGTAATTTTCACGTACTCTAGAACGTAGATCAAATTCTGAAACCTACATGGCAGAGCTATTGAATTCTAAGGGCCTCATCCCAACTAGCTTTGATATTCAAAACCATTGGTCATACTTGGCAATCCACTTTTTCTTTTTTAACTTTATTTTTCCCCTTCCCCTATGGCCTAGTTTAAGAATAAGTCATTATCTAAAGAATTTAATCTACTTCTGCATTTCAGTATATGAGGAACCTGGAATATAAAGAAACTTTGCTCTCCAAATATTACTGAAATAAAAGATCAAACACTAAGCAGTCAGCTGTTATTGCTATGCTTTATTATATTACCAATCTTAAAAAGGTTTATGAATAATTTCACTTTCCATCAATAAAAATGAATTGTTCATGTGATCTTATACTATAATTAAAAATAAATACTTCTAATATTAAAACTAAATGTGATTCATGTTTAATGCTTTGCATTCTGATTTTATTTGCTTTGTCTTATATTCTAAGGTAATTTAATTATTTATGCAGATATCCATTTATTTCTATTTCCTTGTTTCTCATTTACTTGAGACACTAAAGGGGTTGGAAATTGGCTTAGTAACATAAATAGCTTTAGTTTTGGTCATCTGTCATTTAATTATACTGCCTTGTAAAGCCTCTTGTGGAAATACTGAATGTTTGTATTCTCTATTTCTAGATGAAACAAGAAGCCATTTCAAAAGTGTCTAAAATGTGTCTACCAACTTCTCCCAGCCACAAGTAAACACTTTGACTAATAAAATGTTAAATGTTTCGTTTGCTGAAGTCCACAACTTTTTCCAGATGGCTTATATATTCTATCATGAGATCAGAACAACCAAAGGTTCAAATTATTACACTAAGAATACCAAAACAAAACAACAACAACAACAAAAAAAAACTATAAGTCATGAAAAAGGTTAAATGCTAAGGAATGAGCAAAGACAAATCAATCATATACAAACCAAAGGAAAGTATTCTTGGCATTACCATCTGACAAAAATCACATTCCCAGTGAAAAGCATGAGATTGGACAAATAAAGCTAATTTATGATATGAAGGAGAAAATATATAATAAATACTCATAAGCATTATAACCAAATTTAGGTATTATATAGCATTTTAAAGTAAGTCTCTAAGAATAATAGACTTGTGTAAAGACTTCAAAAGATCATCTAGTCTAATTCTCTGGGAAATTTTAAATTTACAAAGTATTCAATAAAGAATGGCACTGATCCATTTTAACAACTGTTAACAAGGTAATGTTCTACTTCAGTGCTAACCAGTCACCCACATATTGAAGTGCTCTCTATGTTTGTTAGATTTTAAGCCTCTCTGTCACAATTTATATTGTGTGTAAATTCTCACGTGACCACTTGTATGCCTAAAGTCTCCTCCCATAGTTCCTAGGCTAAACAATTCCAGTTACTTGCATTTTTACTCAGATGAAAAACATTCCATAGATAATTGCTCATTCCTGAAACATCGGCAACTTTTCCTTACCATTGAAATCACAGATCTCAAACTTGAACCTGTCTTTTTACCTGCAATCTTCTCAACTTTGCTCCTTAATAGTTAGAGATTTAATTTTTAGTTTAATCAATACCAGATATAAGAGAAAGATAACTTCCTAGACTGTATACCTCATTCTCCTATCAATATGCTAATATTTTATTTATAATGAATACCATGCTTATTTCATTAATTATAAATATCATATAAATTTTGAGTCTTGGGTAACATGGATTTTTTTTCCCTTTCTTCTTCCTTTTGGTTATACTTTCCCTGAATAGTTTTCTCTGCATCTATGGAATTTAGATATTCTTTGTTTTTTTCACACTCTTTAAAAATAAATTTTGGAGAAAGCACTTTTAATGAATTATTTTCTACAAATTTGAAGAGTTGGTTAGACAAGATGAGCTCTTAATGCTCTTTCAAGGAGGAAGCGAGAGGGATCACTAAGCATTTGAACTTAACGGCAACCCTCTGGAGCCCTTCAGAACACTATAGTATTTACCAACTCATAAAAACTGTTACAAAGAAGCAAAAGAAAATGCTAATTGTGTGTTCCTATTACTCAGAAAAGATGTCAACATGCACTCCTTTTGAAATATTTTTGTCTTCTACAACTGCCAAGCCACATCAATCAATCTAACACTGCTTGAACTGACATTATTTGGCTATTTTGTTTTGCTCTGTTTGTTGGCTGCTTGAGCCATCCCTCTATTATGCACGAAATGTACACTTAATGTTTCTTTTGGCTTGCAGCTCTGATGTCTCACTATTCATTTTAAGAGGATTAGTGATAAAATTAAATAGGGTTTGAAAGATCCTACCAGGGGCTGTTCTTAAGAATAATGAGGCTAAAACTTGGACTCTGAAAATGGTTTAAGTAACAGAAGGGCATTTGCAGCCAGTGCAGTCTGTTGCCTTAGTCACAGTGCATGATAGGTGGAAAGACAGCATGTCCAAGACCTTCTGCAATTCCATTTCAAAACCCATTCTACAAGCATTGGAGGTGGGGGGGGGGACACTAAAAATCTATGAAAGAAAATGGAAATAAAAGGGGGTTTACATAGCCTTCCTTTTCATGCAAGGGATGCAGTGAGCAGAGACTGGCCAACACCAGGAAAATGCCTGAAGTTAAGAGCGATACGCTCATTCCATCATTCAAACTATGAAAATACCAGGCTGGGAACATAGCTCAGTGGTACAGCACTTGCCCAGCACACACATGGCCCTGATACAATCCCCACAAAGAAAGAAAGAAACCAACTATCAAAAACAGTACAAGGAGATAACTTGAATGAGAAATAAGCCAAACTGTGAACTTCACAGGGGAATGGCTAGTAATGCAAACAGATAAAAGAAGACCATTGTTTGGCAGGAACTGTAAGAGACTTGTTCAGAGTGTTGTCAGAGTCCTAATGGCAGGACAGTAAAAGACTCAATTCCTCAGAAAAGGGACTCAAAAGCCTTCAGAAGGGTGTGCTGTTTTGGCGGGGTCTTGAATAAAAAGAAGGGGAAGGGCATTCAGATTATGGTAAGGTGGGCCCACACCTGCTTGACCACTAAAGAGGCAACTCCAGTCCTGCACAGTCTCCTTGTAGAGCAGAGGGTGACCCCTGGAGGCCCACATGGTCCCCTGACTCAGCCTGGTAGAATGGGAAGCAGTAAGCCCTGGCTGTGGCCTCTTTGGCCACAGTCGTCTCCTCACTCTACAGAGTGGACCGTGACCTCTGAACCATAGCTGCACTCCCCCAAGCCTCCAGGGGCCTTCGGACACTCATTGAAATCACAGATCTCAGGCTGGGGCTGGGAGTGCAGCTCAGTGGTAGAGCTCTGGCTTAGTATGTGCAAGGCCCTGGTTTCAATCCCTAGTTCTGGGCAGGGGGGATCCTTGCTGGCATGTATGCCCCATACATTTCATCACCTGCTGGTTTCTGTAAGCACAATGACAACCAATGATCAAACCCGTCTCTTATGGTTTGGCTCAGAAAACAGCTTGTGACAGAACCACCTGGGTGAAGGCACAGTTGTGAAGGGCACGGCACTGCAGTATGTGTGAAGAATCACAGCACAAGAGGTTGAGGAAGAAGGAAGGTAGCCCCGCCCCATGCTGGACCATCTAGCTACCATCCCTTAATAAGAAAGTGTATACTAGGCTCCTGTGGGTTCTGGTGAGAAATCAAACTCCAACTTAATGTGGAAAATTTATAGGTGACAGATTAACCCGGTGGCAGAAGGAACATGAAGATCACTAATAAAGGAGTCTACATAAAGAAGAATCCCCAGAAAGAGCGCAGAGGAAAAGGAGGATGGAAGAAAGGGACGTGTCTATCTTCGAGTCAACAGGTGTTGGCAAACAACGGGATGCAGAAGGTGACGGAATGCATGAAGTTCCTTAAGTTACAGAGTTGGGTAAATGGTGCTGCCTAAATGAAAACTTGGGGATCCACAAGAGGTTTTGAAAAGGCAGGGCAGGATGGGATCTAGAACATGGTAGAAGGATCAGCCTTAGACAAGAGGAGGGACAAGGTGGGAAGGAGGGAGGTATGAGCGCCAGGGGTGAGTAAGGAGTATGGCACAGGTGGCCACACTCCTTATGTTATCCTTTGCTACCAAACCTACATGGCTATATTTTTCTAGTGTTGTCAATGGTTCTCTTTCCCTCTACCCACTGGGTGTTCACTCACCCCCATGCCTTCCACTATTATTATCTAATGACTACCCTCATATTTCTATCTCACACCCTAAAGTGAACCTAGTCAACACAGATCACCTGGTATAAATGTGGACGACTATTTCCTAAGTATGGTTAATTATCTAGAGGGAAAGTGAAACTCGTATGGAACTTTCTAGAAAAAGAAACTATTAGGGATAGAAATTTTATATTCCCTAGAAAAAAAATGTGGAGACCTGGGGGCCCTAGTCAAAAAGCTCCTTCATACCAATCCATTCTCACTTTTTCATTACTCCTAACTTAAAAGTGTTTTCACCGGGAACGTGAAGGCAGGGGAACTATAAGATGCACCAAGGAAATGAGGACATTACTGCCTTGCTTATTTACTTATTCTTAAGTAGACGTGTTTCCCTGGTAGAGATACTGGGCTGGATTACCTGTTGTTATGGTTTAATTATCAGGGGTCTCCCAAAAGCTATGTGTGAGACAACGCAAGAGGGTTTAGAGGTAAAGTGATTGCTTTTCCCATCTTGTTATCTGAACAATGGAAAAAGTAACAGCTTTTTCTCTTACTAGTCTTTTCCGATCTCTTAAAACTACTCCTGGTACCATGACTGGGTTTGTTAAATCCATGAAAAGTATATCCAGAATTAAAAACTGCCACGGCAATTAGTTTTTGTTTCTCTAGTTCGGTGCTGCCTGGAAGGGTAAAAATATATTCCTAGATGCCCTCTTCTTTTCCCTCTGAGGCCTGGGTTCACAAAGACAAGCCTTCTGTAAGAGAGATGTGCTGGCAGAAGCACACGGTCAGCATTAACACCACTCACCAGAGATTCAGTGGCACACTGGAACACATAACAAATGTACTGGCTCATCCCAGGCTCTGGAGACTCCCGGCAGATAAAGCCAAAGTGATCAACGTGCTTTATACCCTAGATGAGGGGAAAGAAAAAGAATACCGAAATTATGGGAACATGTCCTGTTAACAACCATGGGAATCAACATTGCTTCTATACCTTCCCAGTTTCAGGAATTTCTCCTTCACAGAAAAGTGATGGGGAACATAATGTCATAGCAAATGTACACATGGCCTCTTGACTCATAATATAAAGGACGAGACCAGCTCAGATTGTTTTGTTTCTGATAAACACTCTGACTCAGGGCCACAGGAAGAAAAATACTGATATCATGATCCACTGAACCTTGTAATAAATCCACTACTCCAAGGTTGCCAAGTAACAGTTTTCAATTTATTGTCTTCTTAGAAGAGCAGTCTTCTATATGTAGCTAAGAATCTGAAGAAAACTACAACTGACAATATTCAAATACTATGCAATTTGCTGAAATATGAATGAAATACTAGAATATCTATTTATAGACACTCAAAGAGCCTCAGTGGTAAAAGATGGATTTTTTTAAAAAAATTGGCATGCATACCAATAAGTAGATGACCTTATTTTAATAGCAAGCACAGTACTTTGAAAAGCAAGATAGACAAAACGTTTAAAATTGTCTTAAAATCACCTAAATCTAAGTGAGAAGAAAACAGACTCTAGAATTAGAATTGTGCTTAAACCTAGCTAATCTGCTAGATAAGAGACACCTTGCTGGGTTGCTAAGGAGGAATAAGGTTGCAGTTGGTACAACTCATTAGTGATTCAGGATTATCTTTGGGAGCTGGGGTGTAGTTCAGTGGTAGAGCACTTGCCTAGCATGTTGTGAAGCCCTGGGTTCCATCTCCAGCACCAGCGGAGTGTGGTGGGAGTAGTCTCTACTAACTTAGTACTAAATAGGAAAAATTCACAGAACCTCATTAGCTCAGCAGGTCTTCAGGTGCTGGCAATATTCCCAGCAAAAAAAAAAAAAAAAAAGCCACTCCCTTATTCTCCATGCTTGCCAGGAAAACAGTCATACAGATTTTAAAGAAAGAAACATTTGTAGGTGTGCAGAACTCAAGAACAGGCCTATTTCTTAATACAGTGGCATTGTATCAGCTAGAGTCCACGGAAAGAAGTACTGTAATGAGAGAACTCTCCACCAATTTCCCTCTGCTTTTGTTTAATTCTTCACCTCAACCACACTATCAGAGCTTGCCTTTAATAAAAAAAAGAAGAGCAAAATTGTATTTTAACTTCCAGTTTTATATATTTGGATCTTCTTTTTCTTCCCATTTTTTTTAACTGGTTTCTTTTGGATATTCCATGAGCACTATTTTTCTTAGTGGGAGACTTGGGGAACACAGGGGCATAGAAACACGTGTGCTTTTGAGGATGTCTCTTGGTACTGTGGGGGCAGGAACTGCACCTGGTTTATGCAGTGCTTTCTCTCCAGCACTTGCACAAGGCCCACTATGTAGAAAGGGCCCATTCACTCAACATTTACCAAACACCTAAGGTAACAGTTTCATCTTATTCTAACATCTCACAGAATAGGACATCAAAGCATAAAACACCTGCCTTCGTGGAACTTATGATCTTATAGAAATTCCCAGTAAACATATCATAAGGATACTTAATAAGTTCTTTCTCGGGTAAATCAAGAATTTTCCAAAATTCTTTGGTACCAAAAAGAATTTCTATCACATTTCTGTGTCCTTTAAATAGGAATTTAGAAATGTATAATATATGTTCCTCTTAAAATGATGTGTCACTAAGTTACTGGAGTACAGAATGTTGATACATACAAAATAATTTTGTGTATCCATATAATAGAAAAAAATACTATCAATCCCTGGGTCCTTAGGATGTTAGTTTATACCTAACATTATAATCTTATATATATATATATATATATATATATATATATATATATATTTTTAAGTTGTCCATGGACTTTTATTTTATATGCAGTGCTGAGAATCAAACCCAGTGCCTCACACATGCTAGGCAAGTGCTCTATCACTGAGCCATAACTCCCTAACATTATAATCTTGTATACATTTGGCTGCATCAATTATTTTAACAACATTTAAATACATAGTTTGTGAATTAAAAATAAAAGAACAAAAATACCAAAAATGTTCTTTTCAAAATTTAAGATTTACATTAACAGAAGCTAAAAACCCTAGTTCTCCTTTTACTACCTGCTATGGTACAAAGAGCAAATATGACTCAGTTATACCCACAAGTCCCACAGCCCAAGGTTAAGGAACACTAACTGTGAAGTACTTTGAAAAGAACTCACCACCAAAAAATTCTAGCAGTGGAAGGGATTTGATGAAGTGTCATGACAAAGAGGAAAAGCTTATTAGTATGAAGACAACTGTTAGGATGGACACTAAGGGACCTGGACAGGATTTGTTACATAAACAATGAACAAATTTTAATTTTTCATAACAAATTTTATTTTTAAAAAATTAAAAATTAAAGAACATTAAAATGTGAGGAAGTTTATGCCCAGTTATTCTGTGGATAATTGTGGAAAAAAAAAACTTAATGGGTTTCTTCAAAAACTATTTTACAACTCAATACATACCTGAGAACAAGAGGAGATATCTTTAAAATTCTTTTCTAGCACAACTGATTTTGTGTCTGGACTGATAAGGTTAATCTCAAATCGCCCAACCTTGAAAATAAAAGTACTCCAGTTAATTTCAACTCACAAGGACCTAACATCTTACTTTACTACTAAATATTCAAAATTGCAATAATAGATTCAAATTCCTGATATATCCACATGTTCTCCAACATGCAATCCAACCAGTATTTTTTTTTTATATTTTTTAGTTGTAGGTGGACACAAAACTTTTATTTTATTTATTTATATGTGGTGCTAAGGATCGAACCCAGTGCCTCACATGTGCTAGGCAAGCACTCTACCACTGAGCCACAACCCCAACCCCTCAAACCAATATTCTGACTCCAAATATCAGTTTTGTAATATCAAAATATTCCTTTTCTTTGTCAAAGATAATGAAAATTAAATTGCTCTTAAATTATGAGATGAAAAAAATATTTTTCAGATGAGAAATTACCTTTCAAAAAATGTGCCATCGTTCCTCATTTCATAATTTCTGAAAGTATGAATTATTTATTTATACTACAATCATTCTTTCTCCCAAATACTCAATGAAATGATATAAACATAACTGAACTAAGTTAAAAATTTTTTAAATAAAGAGCCATTCAGAAAAATTAACAGTAAGAACTATGACTTGTTAAGAAAAAGAGAAAATGTGACAGCCCGAAAACTTACTTAAACATATCACCAAAGGAAAGACCAGAGGCACATTAATCATTAACCAAGAGCCTAGAAGACCCCTGGCCCCGAAAAAGATGAACTTTTTTGCAGGGTGGGGACAGGATGCACTTTTTTTTTTTTTAATGAACTTCTGATAAAGCAAATATTATGCACTGGAACTCTTTACTCAAGTACACCGTGGAATTTCCTTCTGGGGTTCTTTAAAGCAGAATAAAAGGGAAGTCATTCTGTTTTTTCTAGAAAACTCAAATGTTAACAAGCTGAAGATGAAAGACCATCTACAAAACACTGTTGTAACTTAAGTTCTTTAAGTAGAGTTTGACATTTTCTGTACCCTGCAGGACATTCAAAAACACTGTTAGAATTAAGAACTCTTTTTTTTTTTTTACACCCATCATATGGCTAGCATCAAATCACTCATCAATCCAGTGGACGATCAGGCCAGTTGTGTTTCTCTAACCTTTCCTTTGGTATGCACAGTAAGTTGATGTGTTCTCATCTGAAATACACTTAGCAGTCTCTGGAGCTTTCATCTTTCTCTCTAGAAAGATCATCTTTTCTCTCCATGCCAAATAATACCCCTAGATTGCCTCTTCAAATCCTGAAAAGATTGTCTCTCTGCAGTTATTTTTAAAAGAAAAGAAAAAAAAATCTTTAAGAATCAACTCAAGACAAATGGTGATAGGTAGGAAGAGCATCCGTCACAGGACTAATCATGGAATACTGAGTGATCCATCCCTGGTTCCACCAGGTCACCAGGACGCTCCTCTCAGGAGCCCTTTCTCCTCCTCTTCCTCTCCTGGCTGCAGCCCATGCTCTATGTCTGCCTCTCTCGCCTTCTAGGTTTCCTGTGCGCTCTTTCCCCACCGGGACTATCTGCCTTTGAGGGGAAAACACAGGAAAGTTGGATTCTTTCTCACAACTACTGGAGTGAGCAGGAAGAACTAGGAGGAAAGTGCCCTGTCCAGCCACGTGTGCTGGAGCCGGCCGGGAGCGCCCGGTGCTGGTACCTGAAACAGCATCGTCCTGTTCTTCTCCGAATCCGAGGGCTGCACGTGGCTGGGCGCGCTCGCGTGTCTCCTTCGAGGCTGTGATTTCTGGGTGTTCTCGTGAACTCTCCTTTGCAGGGCTCCGGTGACACTGCTGCACCGAGACCGAAACTCCTGCTGTTCATCAAAGCCACAGTCCTCCAAAATCCGCTCCGGGAAACACACACGGGAGCTGGACAGGGCGGGCTGGCTGGCCACGGCGGGCAGCGCAGGGCGGCTGTGGGCAAGGCCCTCCGCCTCCTCTGGCAAGCTGTCTCCTGGGGACCCAGGCGACTCAGCCTCGAAGACCACCAGATCTTCGCCGGGATCCGCCGGCTGCTCGCCCTGCAGCCGCAGGCGCTGCTGCTCGTGCAGGCTGAACTTCTCAATGCAATCATCGATGAGGCTGGAGGGGGCCTTCTTGTGAGTCACTACCACCTTTCCGCAGTACAGGACTTCGAACTTCTGAGAGTTGTAAAAGGCATCCTCGTTATCTTTGCTGGGTTTGGCATCCTCTTTCATGGCTGCTTTAGTTAACTGCCTTATACTGCTGATTACATCAGGAACCTGGGGAAAAAAAATTGAAACACCTGTTCAGCAGAAAATTCTCAGATGATTTATGTTTACCTAGACCTGTTATTATCATCTGAAATGGATTTTCACCCTAAATGGCAGAATCTAGGAAGCAATAAACCCTGCACAAGATAAAGCAGAGACTTAAATTATGCTATATGACAAAAAATGACTTCAAGGTAAAGTTGAAATTCAATGTAAGTTTATTAAAATTCAAACCTGGTAGGCTGAGACAAGAGGATCACAAGTTCAAGGTCAGCCTCAGCAATTTTGTAAGGCCATAAGCAACTTAATGAGACCCTGACTCAAAATAAAAAATATAAAGGGCTGTGGATGTGGCTCGTGATTGAGTTCCCTGGTTTCAAACCTTGGTACCAGAATGAATGAATGAATGAATAAATAGTTTGAAACTTAATACCAGTATTATACTCTCTCACTTTAAATGAATTAATTTCCCAAAACAAAACCATAAGAATATATAGGCTACTATAAACTTTTAATAAAACATAATATATCTTTTGATAACTTCTAAAAGTTTTAATGAGTTTTAACAGAAAGGAACCAAAGTTCCAACAATGAGGATAAAACAAACATTCTGGATAAAGAGATTAAAACCCAACACACAGTGTTAGCCATTAGGGAAGATGCAAACTAAAACCACAACCAGATACCACTACTGCTATTAGAAAACCTAACATCAAAAAAGTAAGTGCCAGCAAGGGTGTGAAGCAAGTGGAACTCTCATACACTGTATGCAGAATGTATGTAAAATGACACACTCTTTAAAAAGCCCTTTGGCAGTTTCTTTGGTATTAAACACAGATCTACATCACAACCAGCCCTTCCACTCCTAGAGATTTTTCTAAGACTAGAAAATATGCCCACACAAGGGCTTGTGTGCAAAACTTCATACCAACTTTGATCATAACATCAAAACACTGAAAATGACCCAAATACCCAACAAGTGAACACAGAGAGCAAATGTGATACATGCATACAGAGTGACACCACTCATCAGCTCTGACCTGGTCTACTGCAGTACACTTTAACTAGGTTTCCTAGACATCCCTCAACCTCCTTTCAAAAGCCAAAATGATCCTTCTTAAACTTCTTGCATGTTTCTTTAGAAAACCAAAGCATGCCACCCCAAAATATGTCACATTGGCATGTCCATTATTTTGAAATAACAGCAGGTGAGTTACAGCAGATGCAATAAGGGCACTCTGACCCTCCTTTTTCTCCTGAAAGCAGAAGATCTCCCACATGAAAGATGTCCCCCTAGAACCAAAGGAAGGAAGGGTTCAGGTCAAGAGTAACCTGCCAAACAAGCCACTTTAAAATAGCCCATCTCTTAGTCCCTTTTACACAATTAATCACCATGTCCCAAACCCTTTGTCCTGGCTGGTTTTCATAATTTACTACTCTCTGTCTAACCTACTATGAAAACAGTTACCCTGACTGCTTCTTTAGGTCTTTGTATTTTCTTGTAAGGGGTCACATTTAAAAATTACTAAATAAAATTTGTATGTTTATCACATGTTACTCTGTCTCATGTCAGTCCTTGCTGGGGAACCTAACAGAATAAAAGAGAAATTTTGTCCCTCCTATATTACTCACCTGCAAAACCCTCCAATAGCTCCCGATTTCTAAACAGTAAAACCCACAATCCTTGCATCACCCTACGTGGTCCTTACCAACCAAGTATGACATACAGATTAAATCTGCACAGTTAATAGGTACACATCTTTCATAAGACTTTAGATGGTTACTTTGCAATTTTTCACTCTTCCTGATCTTATCTCCTACTATATCTTCTTCCCACCTACTCTGCTCCACCCACACTGGCCTCCTTGCTAGTTCTTCAACATGCTAGGCAGCTGCCTACCTAAAATTCTCTGAACACTAGGCTCCTACCACAAATATCCACCTGACTCTAGCTCAACTTGTTAGACGGCGCCCCCATGTGTCTCCCACTCAATGCACGTGTGCACACTTGCTCACACACACACACACACACACACACACACACAGAAAGCCAGCATCTCTGGATTTTCCCCTACTCCATTGCTCCCCACAGTGCATAACATCTTTACCATTCGATATGGCTTCTAAGAGGGTCATAATTTTTCTTCCTTTCTTCTTCTATTGTGTCCCCATTGTTTCCCCAGAGCCTAGAATAATTCCTGGTACATAACAGGATCTCAGTAAGTGATTGGTACCCCCCAAAAAAACTTTTTAGTAATTGTTATCTTTGGAAAAAGGCAAAAACCACTTATGTTCAGGGTTGCTTCATATTCAGACATCTATGATATGTCTTTACATCTTCTAGAACCAATTTTAAAACTAGAAATTTAGTTTATTTCACATAATTACTTGGGATACACTGCTAGAGCATTCAAAGTTGAAAAATTGCAAGAATTTCAGCTGGCCCGTCTATTTCCTATGAAAGGATAAAGTCCTCGTACAGAAGGTTCGATGACTCACCCTGAACAATTCAACATATCTCGGGGACACAGCCAGGTGTCTGTGCTAACACCTAACTAGCAATCTTAGCCCTGTGCCATTTTCTTCTTGTCGTGTACTCTAACTATCGGATGGAGACCAAAGCATGGGACCGTAAGTGAGGAGATATTCGACCCTGCAAAAAGGCAGATGATTCCAGGGGACTCAGCAAAGCCCTAGCAGAATGATGTATTCGCCCTCATTACTCAGGTTCATAAAACACTTTTCATCTGACTATTAACCTATGTGCTCCTAATCCTCCTAAAGAATCAGAATTATTATCTGTAGGCCTTTTTTAAAAAAAAATCTGTAGATGTTTTTATCTTATTACAACTGTTGGTATTATTTGGGTGCTGCCTGAAGAGTCACAGTCTACAAGTGAGAATGCACAAGAGGCCAGTTCCTCCTTCGTCATGTCAAATCCTCTGAATTATTTGGTTGCCTTTTTCCACTACTGTTATATTGATATCTCTCAAGTGAAAATCTGATTAGTTATGGAAGTTCTATAGTTACCCAGGACTCCTCCCTGTGGCCACAAGACTCAACACCTAAATGCAATTCAGAAAATGACCTAATTTATATAAGCAAAGCTTATCATCTTAAATTCTGAATTGAGCAGGTAATTTAATCTTCCAATAACCTGAGGTGTTTATACCATGAAACAGATTCTAGTTACCTTTAATACCTTCTCCCAGGCTGTGACTAAGCTCAACTTTCAATGACTGGCTATGCAGAGACTCTAATTGAGAAAATGATCTAACAACATTCAGCTCCGTTCCTGCTAATCTTTATGTGAAAGATACAGTATAAAATTTAGCATTATACAGCCCTGTCTATACACTCATCCCACACTATAAGGAAAACACTGATAATGTGAAATATCCATAATAGAAGAAAAATTGATTATCAGAGAACTCAAAAACATATGAGGCATTTACTTAAAGAATCCATGAGAAATAATGCAAGAGAAATAAAATCTCTATCAATACCTGCATATACATAGTGTTTTAAATATCAGAATTCTCTTCCAGCAGCGTTTACCACCATGTTCATCTGTACAATTATAAATATTGTTGAATGAACTTGATTCCTTTGTGTATGTTTGTATCTTTCCAACATCTCTTTTTCCTGTACCATTACACTGTAAGCATTTAAGTGAGAAAGACTGAGCTGATTTTGTTTCTTCCTAAAGCTCTTCTATGCAACCACTAGGAAAATGGTCTGTGCTCAGAAGAACTTGAATAAATGTGATCAGCAAACAGAGGCATATGCAAAGCAATAGACAATTACCCAGAATGCTGATGTAAGTTCTCCAGGATTGAAACAGGATTCATAAATTGTCTTGAATCATCTATTGATGATTCAAGAGATCTGGTACTCTTAAAAATGGAAAGCCATGTCTCCTCACTGTGCCCACTGTTCACCCAAAGTAGAAAGTGATGGTGTTTCCAGAATGTCTCCAAATGCTACAGAGCCCCTCACCTACCTACTCCAACTATGTGTTCTAGTTATTCATATTCTAATTACAAATAACTCCATTGCACAGACTCTGCCTAAATCCCACAGAGCTGGATGCAGATGTACAGCCAATCTAAGGCAAGGTTTTCACTCTGTGGCACCATGTAAACAACAAAAAAGAGTCCACAAAACTAGGCACTAAGAGGTTTATATTCTATCTCCAGCTATACCAATCTTTTGCTCAGTACTTTTGAGAGGCGGTGTTTCACCTCTGCAGACTAGAGTTTTTACCTAGAGCAACATGAAGGAGGAACGATATAGATGGTCAAAAAGATTTCACCTAGATTCAATTCTGTATTTACTTTTAGAGTAAAATAACATACATTCAAGAAAAGGAAAATTAATGTTAATTATTAAACCAGAAATGCTGGGTATTGTTTTCATTAACACACACTAACCAATTAACAAACAATAAAACAAACAGAGCTTTTTGCAAATGTCTCATGGCATTTTAAAAAAGCACAGTGCCACCTTTAGCAAGTATTTTGTCCTTACACCTTCAATGACTTCAATAAAACAGCTGAGATTCAAGTACCAAGAATCAGACATTAAAGCAATTGCTCAGACTAGACCAAAAATTTGTTGCCAGATTCCTTGATGCAAGGCTGTTGTTTCTTGTTAATATTATCATAATTACTTATCACGCTCCCAGAGATCCACTGGTATTTTTAAAACTACATTTCACCCAATTTCAAAAGGAAACTAATTCTACAACTACCTCACACTGATGTTTTAAAGATTTATACAAACATGGGAAAAAAATCTGGATACCATAAAAAGCACTGAAAAAAAAAATATATATATATACCTCTGATCAGGAAGCCACTTGAACACTGGTGTCTTTCATAAACACACTGCACAGGTCAAACTGATGTCGTCCTCATTTTTAGAACTTTGACGCACTTAAGAAATTCTCTTTTTATATAAGCCAACGGTAGTTTCATTGTAATTAAGTCCACATTATCACTATGCAGCCAAGAGAGAAACCGTTATTGCTTCAAAAGTTAAGTATTTCCTGAGTCTACAATCAGGAAATACACAGATTATTCAGGACCAAAGAGCAAAAGTTTTAGCTTCCTTTAAAAAGAACCACTCTAATTTTGATGACCACTGCCTTTCTTATACTGTTTAAATAATCACAAGTGTCCAACAATTACTAATTGTGGTGATATGGGAAGATTCATCTATGATATAATGTTCTGGGTTTTTTTCCCTAGAGAGTTCAAATGAACTTCAGTAAATATTTTTAAGTGAGTACAAATATGAATGTGAGAATACCATTCCTAAAATATGTTTAAACAAAAAATAGCAATTGCTCCATCTTCTACAATTGCTATGAGCTTCTTAACTGCTTGGTTCATTATTAACCTTTTTATAATAATTATAAGACTTAGTTAAGGGGGGAAAAATAAGAGGAAACAAACAAGCCGAAATAAATTCCTAATATGGATAATTAAATTATTCTCCCTCAGAGTTAGTATGGAAAAGAAATATATTTGTTTTGGAAGCAATGCATGTCTTTAGGGGAAGTATAGATTTCCTTTATGATTCTGCTTTATTTAAGAAATGATGAAATTAGTTTGTAGAGTCTCCAGGCAACCAAGGAAGAAGCCAAAAGTACAATGGCATGAAGTAAAATTTAGCATTTTTTTAAGAAATGACTAATTTGGTCATTTGATGTTATCATTTCTATTAGACTTTTCAAAATCTAATTTTCCAATAATGGAGAATGATGGAAGGCTTACCCAGGTCATGAAACAGTTCATTTGTATTAAGGAAACATTTTTCCAGCCTCAGGTGCCTCGGAAGCATATTTCATGTTGTCATTTTTAAAGTGACACTGTCTGACCATTTCATTTTAACTTTCATCCTAAAGTACTTCAGAGATCCTTTGTATTTAATGAGTTAAGAATCTAAATTATTATTTTAAAGTTTCCACAGTAAAATGACATTTCATTTTGACTGAGAATCAAAACAAACAAGAGTAACACAGTGACTTTAATATCTCAGAATTATATAACCAAAGGTGCCCTTAAAAAAAATCACTGGTCCCCTCCTATCTTGTTTTACAGATGTGGAAACAAACTGTCTACATCAAAAGCTAAACCAATGAAGAGGAAAATAATGAGACTGGGAAAGGCTAAGCTATTTGAGGCCAAAGAAAGCAGAGTACAGTATCTCTGTGATTTAAACCAGAGTCCTACAAGTAGCTTTGTCTTTGATCCCTGGGCTAGGCGCCAACACAGTTCCTCTCAGCCCAGGCTTTAGTTCTTAGCCACTTTGCTCCAAACATACTAACAGCTCAGCACTTGTCTAACGGCTGCTGCCTTGATGCCCAAGTTAGCAAAATCAGAGGCCAACATAACATGGAGTTAGAGGTCCTCTGTTTAAGGCTGCACTCCAGACCCATAATTGTCTATAAAAAAGACACCACTCTCCTCTCTGTCTTAGGTTTATCATCTGCAACATGGACATCGCAATGCTTATCTCAGAGGTAAGCTGGGAAAATAGAACTAAATGTGCAAAAATGCCTAAAAACGCTGGAACAATGAAAGCATTCGATGATTAATTAAGTCTAAAACATAATTCTGATGTGCGCTGGGAAAGTGTGAAAGAAATAAGAAGCTTTTTGCTAAGTAAACATCTCTGCCTCGTGAAATTTAAGTGGAGGAAAGGGAGAAAAAAATAATAAATGATAAGTAAAATATCCAATATTTTAGACAGTGAAGAAATAACACAAGGAATGGAAAAACTGAGAAGGACAGAACATTTGCAGAGGAATCATTGCAACTTTAGAGAAAGGATTCTCTATAAGATGATACCTGAGGGAAAAATCTAAGGTCAGCAAGGACAGGAGCCCTACAAATATCTGAGGGAGGAACATTCCAGGCAGACAGAACATCAAGGCCCTGGAACATGCTCAGGAACCTGCACAAAGCCAGTGGGCCTGGGTGCGAGGGAGGGAGCAGACGACAAATGAGGCAACCGCAGGAGACATGAGAGCTGGAAATCCCATAGAGTCTTGAACACACTTTTGCTTTTACTCTGAGTGAGACAGAAAGCCACTGGGAGGGTGCTGCGTGCAGAAATGACATGATTGAAGCTGTTTTCAAAGGATCCCTGTGAGGAAAATGGACAAGTGCCCTGGAGGAGGGTGAACCCCTGGTGGCTCACACAGGAGCTACTGCCAGGGAGGTGACAGAATTTTAAAGGTACAGACAACATGATTTACTGGTGGATCTGATATGGGGTGTAGGAGAGGGGAGGAGGCCAGGACGACTTCCCTGTTTTTGGCTAGAGGCATCAGAAAAATGGAACTGCAATGAAATAGGTCAGGGGAAGGGTATGGCATAAGCGAACAGGAGCTGAGTTTTGGACATGTTAATTTTGAGAAGCTTATGGACATCCAGAGAGAGATGTCAGGAGGTAGTTGAATCTGTGTCTGGAACTCAGAGGAGAGACCCAGGCTGCAATAGAAAACTCTTGGATAGAGAGGGCATTTTCGGCCATGAGATGAAAGGATTTTATCAAGAATAAGTATAGATGACAAAGAAGGGATAAGGACCGAGACAGAGAGAGCTGGGCAGAGAAAGCAGTTTTTCCAGAGACCAACCCTAGAGGCACACGATGCTCTATAGTTTAAATGATGAAGTGATGTGAACAAAGGAAAGAAAAAAACAGCAAGAGCCAGGGTACAACCCGCTGAGTATGGTATCCTGAAGCCAGGTAAGAAAGGTATCCAAGAGGAAGGGAGTCACCAATGTGAGAACATGCATGACTTTGCAAGAAAAAGTTGTGGTGGGGGTAGGAGGGCTAAGGGCAAAAAATCTTACTGGAAATCTATTCAAAAGATGGTTTCAAGAATGAAATCCCCAAACAATAAGAACAGAGAAGCTACTATGGAAGGAGCTGGATGAATAAGTGAGTCAAGAAGGGTTCTCTCAGAGAAGGAAGAAATGACCGTTTCCAAAAGAGAAGACCCCAGAGTGAATTGGAAGATCCAGACAAAGAGGGCAGGATTGCCGGTGCAATGTTCTTCAGTGGGCAAGGGAACAGACTGAACCGAGCGAAGGGTGGGGACGAGTTATTGGAAAGAGAAAAGGCAGAACATAAAGAGATATGGGCCAATATTAGACTTTCTCCTCTGACTTTTAATTTCCTCTGTAAAACAGAAAGCATGCTCATGAGCTGAGATGAAGATGGGGAGAAAGATCTAACAGAATATTGGACATGGCACATTAATTTTTTTTCTTTATTTTTAGGTGTAGATGGACACAACACAATGCCTTTATTTTTTATGTGGTGCTGAGGATGGAACATGGGTCCCACCCGTGCTAGGCGAGCGCTCTACCGCTGAGCCACAATCCCAGTCCTGGCTCATTAAATTTAATTCAAGGCTGACTGTGGGCTAAATTGTGAGGTGAAGTTGTCTTTGAGATCCTCAAACCACCCCTTCTGAGCTCACCTGGGGCCATTTGCATTTTAACCTAAGATTTCACTACAGATCTATCTCAAGCATCTTCAATAAGCTCAGGAATCAGGCAAGATGAAGAGAAAATATGTACCATGAAATGAAAGCATGCAGATACACTGCTTTCCATGCCCAGGAAGAGACTGGGAGCTATTCTATATAAATTGTATTTCTATAAGGAATACATTTTGGAAAAAGTTTGCATGTAATTAGGCAAAAACCACTATTTTACAAACAGCACAGTTGATGATAAAGTTGTTTATCACTTGTGAAAAATAATTCTGTATTTCTTTTCCTGGATATGGATGTGCTTTTTAAAGGTGAAATGAGAAACAAAGTCATCAAATCGATAAAATAATACTGATTTTAAATGTAATCAAGAAAGTTAATCTTTCAATTTTCAATTGTAACATAGTAGGAGCATCTAAGAAAATAGCCCTGAAATGTTATTTGTCTATATTGAAACTTGGAGACCCATGTTTTTGAAACATAGCATATCCCTCTACACAACCACAAAGCACCCACATTGTGAGACCCAACTAACACCTGTTTATTTAACAGGATGCTTCTTACTCATCAAATCAGTCCTATTATGTGCTTTGTTTTATTTAGTGTGGGGTGCTAGGAATCAAACCCAGACAAAAATTTAGGCAAGCACTCTACCACTGAGCTACATCCCAGCCCATCACTCTTTTTTAAAAGTATACAGTTCAATTCTTCAGATATTAATAATATACAGTTTTACTTTGGGATTACGGGGTGGGCTAAATATCTATGTTAAAATGATAACTATCTTCAGACTGCTAGTCCTCTGCCAGAATCTGCCTCTGCCTTGGGGGGGAATTAGGACTTCAACACATGAATTCTGAAGGCAGACATGAATCTACCCATAACAACAATGACTGGTTAACTTGGGAAGATTCAATGTGTTAACCCCACTGTCACCTCTGGGACAATATAGAGGACCAGATGTTAGTTCAATACCAGTTGTATTTCCTCCAACGAACACTAGAGGGCTCTTTCCTACATGAACTAGTACAGGGAAAAACAAAATTCAAAACAGTATCATATAATACAGAAAAAAAATGCCACTTTATAAAACATTATTATAATTGTTCACATTTTAGGTTTATAAAATTAACTACTAGGAATCAAATTGACTGGAATTTTATCTAATTAAACAAATTTGGAGATAAAGTGAGTTAACAAAGTTAGGCTGAAAAAATTATAACAATCAGGATTTGACATCTGATCTGTTAAGTGATTTCAAATAGGATATAATAAATAAAGGATCTTTTCCTTTATCAGGACTTATGAAAGTATAAAGCCATCTAAACAAAATGGAAAACTGGGTGGTTAGTAAGTAGTTTCACTCATGAGATGTCTGAACTCACAAGGAAAGAAGCCTGTGAGGGAGGCTTGGTTGTGCAATGTAGGGGCCTTGGGAAAGAGGCGAGGGAGCGAAGGCTAAGCCCAGAGGGATCTGGACACCACAAGTTCTCGCTGAGATCAGTAGATAAAACTGTAATATTATCAGGAAACACAAATGCCACACATTTCTCAGAAACCTATTTTTGTCCTGGCCCTTCCATACTACTTCAGATATTTATACCACCACAACAGATTTTTCACGTTGCAAATGAAAAGTAATACGACATTTCTTGGACACGTATTCCAAGACTTCAGTTACTCGTAAACATTACCATGAATCACTAAAGGTACGAATGTCTCCCTTCTTTGAAGAAGAAAAACCCTAATGGCATCCCACCCAAGGATCAAAACGAAAACAAGATGAAATGCCTCTCTACAAAAGTGGGCTTCAAGGAAGAAGGGCAACAGAAGCAACCAGACCCTTCATCTCTGACCAGGACTGGTACCTTTCATGGATAAAGGAAGAGCACTGTTCTCCACTGTTCATTTTGGAAGCTCTATAATGCACTGTCACCAACCCTCATAGTAGAATTAAACTCCTGGAAACAAGAGTCGTAACACAGTGCGCCTGATACAGCTGCTCCAGACAATGAAAAATTCATACTATGATGTCTTGCAGCAAGATTGTCTTTTTGGCCCTCATTCCTTCCTCCTGTTTGGGAGTACCCTGAACATCACCTAGGAAAGTGTCTGATCACAAAGGACATCTTTGGAGCTGACATGCACTGTTAAAAAATATCAAAGCCCTCCTCCCCTCCCCTTGTGTGATCTGGCAAAATTACACCAAGGCAAAGTGTCTTCCAAGTTACCTCAAACATCGTGATCTTCCTGTTATCTTTAATTGTGGAAAATGAAAAACTTGAGGTCTTTCCTTCTTCCTTGGAAAAGGAACATGCTCCAAAGTACCTCATGGACATCTGACTTGAAACCAGATTAATAAATATAATATGCACTGTCACAAGCAATAAACTTCTGGCTTTGAGGTCTCTGAAATGTTACTATTTCACTTGAAAGTAACCTGAAAGTGCACACTGTATCTTCTCCCCTCAGCAAAGCTCAGCCCTGTGACACCATGACCTTTCAATGAATTGATGTTCGTGATTTGTTAAGATTTTAAGTAAACCTTGGTAACTCAGTATGCATTTCATGTATATCAAGGTCTGGGCTGTGGCTTAAGGTAGTACACTTGCCTAGCATGTGTGAAGTGTTGGGTTCAATTCTCAGCACCGCATATAAATAAATAAAAAATAAAGGTCTATCAACAACTAAAAAAATTTTTTAATTTCATGTATGTCAAGCATGTTGATTTTTAATTCCTTAAATCAGCTCTTTCTTTGGAAGTTTAAATTGATTTTGTGGCATTAAAATATTTTTTTCAGGATGTAATACTCTAATATCCAAAATACTTCTATATTAACATCTATAATAAAAGGATTCATGATTATAGCAATTCACCAATATTACCATTATAATCAACAGGAACAAAGATAAAAGAAATTAGGAACATCTCTTCAGTGGTTACTAATGTTAAACTGTATGGTGTGATAAAATGGCCAGAATTCGTTTTTAATGTTCCCAAATAAGGGATTTATCTATCTCAGTTTCAATTTTTCCAAATGTCACAACTTCAAAGTCAGAAGCCAAATTCAAAGAAAATTAACAGCCCTAACTTTTTACACATGAATCTTTCTTCCAAGAAAGAATAAGATGATTCTAACTGAAAATCATTTTATGAATGATTTCGCTGTAATGGGCACTGGTTTATCTAAACAGTATTCACCATCACTTGGAACAAATGGTTTCAGTGAACCCTGCCAATTCATGCACCCTCCCCTGCCCCAATCTCCCCAACCCTCACAAAGTGACCACAATAAAGAGCACAAAATACAAGCTGCTCTATGACATGTACCAGGATGGGAATGTGACCCAGCCAGATCAGTCTGAGTTGTTCCCTAATATCTTTCCCTCAGAAGCTGAGGGGCAGCCGTTTTCCCATCTGAGTTGGCCTAGTACCACAGATGGCCACATACCTTCCCCAGAAAAAGCCAGTCTGCAGTAAGTGAAACCCAGAGGCAAAAAGAAGCAAACCCAAGAAAGGGAAAGGAGTCCTGGTGGGGTCATGTCCCTGGCTGCAGGCTGAAAGATGAACTTCTGGCCTCCTACAATTCTGGACACCACCCCAGGATCCCTTCACATGGGTGGTGTGGTTTTCACCCCTGTCTTTAAGAGTCCTACCTAGTATACAGTCTATAAGAACATATGCTAACACAGCCAACGGTATCTAAAACTACCGTCTTCATACACAGTAGTTAAGGAATCCATCAACAGGACATATAATGCGTGGACCCCAATCACTGGGAATAGACTCAATAATTTACCTGACTGAAATCCAGAACAGCAACTGATAACACACAACAAGTTATTTCCGTCTATTTTAAAAGTACCGTTAGGGCTGAGGGGCTGTTTTGGCACTTCATCAGATCCTCAGATCATCAAAAACTCAGCTTCCTTCTTTCTTGTTTTTCTACCTTGAAGGCCTTGACCCTATGGTCCAAAATAGGGGTAACTGTATTCCAAGCATCAGAATATGAAGAAAGAATGAATAAAGAGAAAAACGGGTATCCCTCACCCCCCCACACAGACACACACAATAGACCATCTCTTCAGGAAGGTTTCTTAAGGAAGTTGTCATACAATAAATCCACTTAGGCTCCACTGACCATCAACCGAGGAACCTCTAGCAATAAGAGTCAACTTAAAAATGTAGTCTTGGCTTTCGGTGGCCATGGGCCTAGTTTAAACTTCTATTTCCAAAGAAGAGACATCAGAAACAATTTGTATTCTTGTTATAATTATCAGGGATGCATTAGAGAAAAGGCATCAGTCTTGGCTTTTCAACAAGGGAAAGGCAGTTTGACAAAAGTTGTTTAGTGCTTTCGAATAACCGGCCTGTATGAAGTGATAATGTAGCTTACATCAGTAAGTCAGAGTATTTCAATCATGGCATGATTCTAAAGAAAGGACTCAAGTCAAAGCTGCAAAAACATGTATTGATAAAGAGAAGATCCGACTGGGTGCTTCAAAACTATCCCAACTGAAGAAAGAGAAACTGTATTACCAACCCTCAAACACAGCCATGGGAGTGACTGTTCCTTGTCACCCAAAATAGCAAAGCACTTCCAGTGATAATATCAGTAAGCTACATCTATAGTCACCATGGAAATTTATAAACATTTTTTCCAAATAGAACCTGTTATTCTGGCGGTGTTTAACTTACATTTTTATAGAGACAGCAACATGGCAATGACCCACATGGGGAAAGGCTTGTCCAGACACATGGCCCTCAGCAACATGTCTTTCCCTTAGTACCAGAGCTGAGAAAGCTACTGGCCTGTCTGCTCTGGGATGCTCAATCTCATCCTAGTGCCTCATTAATTTGGGGTAGACACAGTGCAAAAAAAAAAAAAAAAACAGGGTTTCTCCTTTTAAAGAGGGAAAAGACACAAAGGAAAAAATTATTTTGGGTAAAGCTTCGGTACGAGGAACTAACCTGACTAGCTCAAAGCTGCCTCGATGCGTGATTCCTCGTGTTTTGAGGATCACAAGACAAAGAGGGAACTTTGAGTGACACACAGGTGACTGTGACTAATTTGATGCATAGGTGACGGTGACTAATTCAACTGGCTCAAGAGTCCAAAGCAAGTGTCAAGGGGTGTTTGCCAATAGCTTTAAGGTCCACAGGGAATTGAGGGACGCCTTCTTCCTCCTTGTCTTTTACGTGGGTAACACTCCATTTGACACAAGCACTCCTACACTAGGAGGCCTTTGACCCTGAGACCCTGGGAAAGAATTGTGCTCAAATCCAGCCCAAGGACAGGTTCAAGGACAGGAGCAGATGGCCCCTGAGAGAAGCACCAACTATAACTGATCTTGCTTCAGTCTCTCTCAGAAGCACCCTAAATCTCTGGCCTAGGCTACTCCCCAGTGTGAACTCTGGGTCTCTAGAGATGGCAGAAAGCCAATTAATCACACAAGGAAGCTCCTTCTCCACTTTAATCTCTTTTTCATGGCCTCTCACCTGATGGTAGAGGGCGGGCCTCACTCAGGGAGCTACTCCACCACAGGCTGAGGTGACTTCTCAGCCTAATCTGCTGATTCTGTGGCAGAGCCTTACCTGTCAATCCACCAGTATGCGAATGAGTTGCCCCTTTCATTCTCTTACTCTGCCTTGCAACAACCTACCCCCCAAAAATGGAGCTCAATCTGAGACCCTGTCCCCCTGACCCTCAGTTTTGTTGGTTTATACTTTATCAGACTACAGGAAAAGATGGTCTTCTTCTACTAGGAAGAATAATGGGTCCTTAGTTTTCTAGCCCTGCCAGTTCCCCTAGGAAAACCCCCTGCGGCTCTCATTTTAATTGCTCTGACATTGTGTCCACTGCCCCGCTACCTACTAGGCTAAATAAGGAGAGCAGAGTCAATCATCTGCTCCTTCTCTCCGCCATGTCTCAAATTTTGAGTCTGTTACAATGGCAACATCATCCCTGGCACTATAAATTAGCTTCCTTTTTACAACTAGGACAGAACTTTAATGGCTCTAATTATGAGTAAGATGGCAAATACGGACACCAGGAAAGGCTTAAATCTTGTCCAGGGCACATGGCTCTCAAGAACACATCCCTCCCTTAGCACAACGGCCAGAAAAGTTCTTGGCCTGTCTCCTCTGGGACACTCCACCCTGTCTACAGTGCTTCCATAATATTAATTGGGGGTAAACACAGTACAAAAATAAGGGTTTCTCCATTTTCAGAAACACACACACACACACACACACACACACACACACAGGGCAAATTTTAGGTCTTGGGCCAATAAATGGCGACTAATCAGGCTGACACAAGAGTCCTAGTCAGGCCTCAAGGAATGATTGCCAATGGTTTCGAGGTCCATGGAAGATCAAGGGCACCCTGATCTGGTTTAGACAATGGTGGGATGCCCAGAGACACCTCTTCCCCCTGGTCTTTTGGTGGGTAACACTCCATCTGGCACGTGCACTCATATTCCCTGGAATCCCTTTGACCCTCAAACCCTAGGGGAAAATGCCTAATGTTTGCTGTACTCAAGTTTGACCCAAATACTAGTTGGAGGAAAAAGAGAGAGAGAACTCTTTAGGGAAGCATAAACTATAAATCCATCTTACAACCCGACATATAAGCAATTACCCGAACAGGCTAGAGACCAAAGCAGGGAAGAACGTCAGGTTTAAATCCAAGCCGCTGTGAGACTTGGGTTCTACTCTCTCCCTAAGTCTCAGAAAGGGAGAGAAAAGGAAAAAACAATTAGAAAGGGCCTCCTCCGTTGAATATCAACTTGGCAAGCATAAGAAAAAGGCCCAAAAAGAATTCAAAGCTATTATACAAGCTGAATGTTTTTAATCTTGTTAATTTCATTTTTTATTTTCCTTATAGAACTTTACAACTATTGCCTGTTAATGTTTTAAATAAGTATTTCTTCTAATAGGACAACCTAATTAAAATAAGCCATCACCTATACAGCAAACAAAATGTAAGGCTGATATGATTATGATAATAAACTGCTTCTCAGACTCCCTTTCTAGAATTTATGATTCATCACTTCCACCCTGACAATTTGATTTTTAATTTTTAATTTGTTCTAATTAGTTATACATGACAGTAGAATTCATTTTGACACACGGAGGACAACTTCTCACCCGTCTGGCTATACATGATGTAGAATCACATCAGTCATGTAATCATATATGCACATAGGGTAATAATGTCTGATTCATTCTGCTATCCTTCCTACCCCCATATCCCTTCTCCTCCCTTCATTCCTCTGTGTGTAATCCCTAGTACATCTATTCTTCCCTAGACCCCACCCTCTTATTGTGAATTACCATCCACCTATCAGAGAATATATTTGGTCTTTGGATTTGGGAGATTGACTTATTTCACCTAGTATGATAGTCTCGAGCTCCATCCATTTACCTGCAAATGCCATAATTTCTTCTTCTTTAAGGCTAATACTCCATTTTTGTGTGTATATATATATATATATATATATATATATACATACATACATACATATATATGTATGTGTGTGTGTGTGTGTGTGTATATATATATATATATATATATATAAAATTTCATTTATCCATTCATCTGTTGAAGGGCATCTAGGTTGGTTCCACAATTTAGCTATTGTGAACTGAGCTGCTATAAACATTAATGTGGCTGTGTCACTATAGAATGCTGATTTTAGGTCCTTTGGGTATAAATCGAGGAGTGGGATAGCTGGGTTAAATTGTGGTTCCATTCCAAGTTTTCTGAGAAATATCCACACTGCTTTCCATAATGGTTGCGCCAATGTGCTATCCTAGATCATCTGATTTTAACCAAGACCTGGAAAGAAGACAGTCTTCTCCCAAGCTAGAAAGGACCTTACCAAGTGCTCCTTGTCACCAGGATGGCTATCTGAACTGCTAAAAAGGAGAAAATTTATTACTAGGGGAGATTTCCACCTTAAAAATTTTATGTCTAAGGGTACAAAGAAAATAAAACCAAAAAGTATAAAAAGAAAAGGTGCAGGGGGTGGGGATTTGTGAGAAATAGAAAGTCTCGTGGTTCATTTTCATCATCTAGTACTTAGCCTTACTTAGATCCAATTGTAGCCATTCCCTTTTGCCGGCCCTAATTCTAAAATTAGCCAATCGTATAGATCTAGATGTGCTGGACCAGAGGTGAATTCATGAGAAAAACTGAGCTCAGAAGAGACAAGAGTTTTTTGTTTGTTTGGTTGGTTGGGTTTTTTTGTTTTGTTTTGTTTTGTTTTGTTTTTCCTAAAACAAATAGAAAGGACAATTGAGCTCAGCTTTTCTCATGAATTCACCTCGGATCCAACACGTCTAAATTAACAGATATTTTTTCCAATTGGCTGGAATAATATAATGTAAATAATGTAATATAATTATATTATATTATATTATACTATATTATAACCCCCAACTCCTTGAATCAGAGTGAAGGTCAGTGCTGCATTAGGTTAGAGAAACACACAGGTGGACTGCCTGCCCAGGCACACTTGATGGCCAGGTTCCGGTAGCGCATCCTTCTGCCAAAAGTACAGGTTTGCCTTGCCCACCTGCTTTTGCACGAGCTTGCTTTCTTGAAGCACCTCTTTATTTCTAACAATTTCACCATCTTACAGCTCCATGTGCAAGAACAGTGGCCCAAACTGGTTCAAGAGCAGAGGAGGAAAAGTGTTACTTTCAAATTCAGGCCTCTGTGGGACATAAACAGCTGTTTTATCATCTTACATTCTAGAATTTGGCCCCCTCAGTAACTTCCTCCCCAAAGGCTAGAGAAAGGGGGATACAGAGGAAAGGAATCTGGAGAGGCTGGCTGCACTAGACCTAGACCTCTGAGGATGCTTAAGAGACCCACATCACCCCATATCACAGGGACCTCAGCTTCAGGAAGCTCACAGGACAGGCCTGGGAATGTCAAGGACACCCCCAATTCCCACGGCGTTTTCTCTTCTTTCCAAATGAGCACAGGGTAGAAAAACGGAAAGATCCCATATGGACACATTTTTTTCTTAAAAATCTTTTCCCGAAGACTTCATGGGCTCCCACATTCTTTCAATATCTGGGCGGGCAGCCTAATATGATTCCAAAAGTACACTCTGATAAAGACAATCATGTTCTCCTTTAAGGGAGTAATTATGGGTAGTTTTGTTTTGGTTTTAGTTTAAACAAACAAACAAAAAAAACATTCTTGTCTCTTCTGAGCTCAGTTTTTCTCATGAAATCACCTGCAGTCCAACACGTCTAAATTAATAGATATTTTTTCTAATTGGTTGTTTTGTCTAGCTTGAGATTTTTAGGCCCTTTTTCTTTCTTTCTTTCTTTCTCTCTTTCTCTCTCTTTCTTTCTTCCTATCTGCTGTCTTTACTCAGAGGCCAATTATTCAAAGGTCAACTCTCAAACACACTGAAAAAGGAAAGAGAGTCTGCCCCAATGGAGGATGAGTGGCCACCTGACCCTTTAAGTGTCCACCACAGCTGACATACTCTTCTCCTCAGATCTCCAAGTGCACAGGCCCTATCTATGTTTGAGTCACAATGTCAAAATCTGTACTGGGCTCTGTTTGAATTTTTAAAGGTTTAAATATAGGAGACACCATAATAAACATCTGTAGCACTTTCATCTCCTACCTGTGGAGACCCAATACCTAGTAAAAAGCTGCAAAATCTGTTTCCTTTCCGTTTTATGCATATTAGTATGTATCTGTGTATGGTTTGTTGTGTGTACATTTATGCTTGTGTCTATATATTGCGAATATACGTGGCACCAAAATTGGCTTATAGATAAATGAGTGCTTATGAATTAAAACTTAAAAAATAAAAAGAATCAAATGCCTTTTGGTTCATGTGACTTAAAAAAAAATGTTAACTAGAAAGTCCATTTAAATTAGTAAAAGTAAAGATCTTTTTGAAATCACTAACCCACATATTTTTTCCAGGTGGCCTGACAATCAAGAAAGCATTGGGGTTTATAAAATATTGAAAATACAAGGTCCATAGCTTTTTTTTTAAAAAGAGAGAGAGAGAGAGAGAGAGAGAGAGAGAGAGAGAGAGAGATGGAGAGAGAGAGAATTTTTAAATATTTATTATTTTTTTTTTTAGTTTTCAGCGGACACAACATCTTTGTTTGTATGTGGTGCTGAGGATCGAACCCGGGCCACACGCATGCCAGACGAGCGCGCTACCGCTTGAGCCACATCCCCAGCCCAAGGTCCATAGCTTTTAAGGATTTTTTTTTTTTTTTTGGTAGGAAGACTGGTAGTTGAAAGTGTTAGTTTGTCTAATATCTTAGTTTCCATGGGTAACCTAAAGTTAACTAAGTGTTTCTTTATAAATGTTTGTTAATGAGACATCTAATTAATTTGCAAAATTAAGATACATAAATATCAACTGCTAAATATAAATTCAAGTACTCTTGGCTTCTAAAATTCTATAAGACATTATGTTTATGTCTATTAAGTGTGCTTTTATATGTTTGAGGTACAAAAGGTTTGTAGAAAGTAGATCTCAAAAGTTTGTATATGAAATTAAGTTGGTTATAATCTGCACAATTACTTAAAAGTTTTTTTTCCTAAGGTCAGATTTTAATGTACCAACATAGAGCAATGTCTAATTCTGTAGGTTTAACAAAGAGGGTTTCTTAAAACATTGACTTGCTTATTAAGATAATTTTTTGTGTCTGATAGGTTGGGAAAACTAAGTCTTAAAAGAATTACGGTTTATACCCATTTTAAAGTCTTTTAAATTGTAACTCCACAACTGGATAAATAAATGGTTATTTTAGGTTATTACACCCTAAATATATGTGACTAGAGATGTATACAGCTAAAAACTAAATGATTGTCTGAGTTTTGTCTGTTATGTAAAAGGTTTTTTTAAATTTTTTTATTTGTTCTAGTTAGTTATACATGACAGTGGAATGCATTTCAATTCATTGTACACAAATAGAGAACAATTTTTCATTTCTCTGGTTGTTCACAATTTAGAGTCGCACCACATGTGCAGTCATACACATACCTAGGGTAATGGTGTTCATCTCATTCCACCATCTTTTCTACCCCCATGCCTGCTTCCCTTTGCCCAATCATAGTTCCTCCATTCTCCCCTCCCCCCATTTTGGATCAGCATCCACTTATCAGAGAGAACTCAATCTTTGGTTTTGGCTTACGTAGCATGATATTCTCTAACTCCATCCATTTACCTGGAAATGCCATAATTTTATTATTTTTTTAATGCTGAGTAATATTCCATTGTGTATTTGTACCAAAGTTTCTTTACCCATTTCATCTATTGAAGGGTATCTAAGTTGCTTCCACAGTTTGGCTATTGTGAATTGAGCTGCTATGAACATTGATGTGGCTGTGTCTCTATAATATGCTGATTTTAAGTCCTTTGGGTATAGACCAAGGAGTGGGATAGCTGGTCAAATGGTGATTCGATTCCAAGTTTTCTAAGGAATCTCCATACTGCTTTCAACACCAATTTGCAGTCCCACCAGCAATGCATGAGTCTGCCTTTCCCCCCCACATCCTTGCCAACACTTATTGTTGTTTATATTCTTGATAGCTGCCATTCTGACTGGTGTGAGATGAAATCTTTTTTTTAATGTTTTGTTAGAGTCTGTAAACAAGTCAGGATGGTGCCTGGCAAAATGCCAGAGGGAGTGGTTTGTGAAGTAAGGCCAGTGAGCCATTAAGTGTGGAGATTTCTTACTGGTTGACTGCTGTATCTAGTTTATGCTAATTAAGATAAGCTGTGTGGAATGTATAAATACCGCTCCTGTCCTACAATAAATGGCTCCCACTCCTGCTGTATCAATCTACACAAGTTGTTCGTCACCCCCCGGTTATTTTGCTGCAGCGGACTGCGGCAATATTTATTTTTTAGTTGTAGTTGGCACAATACCTTTATTTCACTTATTTATTTTTATGTGGTGCTCAGGATCAAACCCACAGCCTCACATGTTCAAGGTGAGCACTGTACTGCTGAACCACAACCCCAGCCCAGCAACCAGATTTCTTTTTTTTTAAACAGGTGAAAAGATATTTTTAATAAACCAAGCATTCTCACAAACATTTCTTCCTCTATGTGTGGTGTGGTGTGTGTGTGTGTGTGTATGTGTAAGGGGATAGATGGTCCTCACTCAACTTACGTTACAATGTCATGAAACTATGCACATTCATTAGAAACCATATTTAAATTTTTTAATTATAATCTTTTCTGGAGTATTAATATGGGATACAGTATTGTCAGTGCTCAGTAACGGCATCAGCCAACTACGCAACAGCTCATGGTGTTGGTAGGATCTGATATTCTGTGGGTAAGGTACATTAAATACATCTTTAACTTAAACCAGCTTCTGATAGGTTTATAAGGATGTAACTCCATTTTAAACCAATGAGTATCTCTGCATATGTGTGTGTATGTGTACAAACATATTTATTTTATTAGTGAGATGAAATCTTAAGAGAAGTTTTGATTTGCATTTCTGTAACTACTAGAGAAGTTGAATATTTTTTCATATATTTGTTGATCAATTGTATTGCTTCTTTTGAGAAGTGTCCATTCAGTTCCTTAGCCTATTTATTGATTGGGTTATTTATTTTTTGGTGTTAAATTTTTTGAGTTCTTTACATATCCTGGAGATTAGTGCTCTATCTGATGTGCATGTAGTAAAGATGTTCTCCCACTCTGTAGGCTCTCTCTTCACGTTATTGATTGTTTCTTTTGCTGAGAAAAAGCTTTTTAGTTTGAATCCATCCCATTTTTTAATTCTTGATTTTATTTCTTGCATTTTAGGAATCTGATTTAGGAAGTCAGGACCAAATCTGACGTGATGAAGATTTGGGCCTATTTTTTCTTTTATTAGATGCAGGGTCACTATGTAAAAGTTTACAAAATGAAAGCTTATGTAGGTCTAATACAGGCAAAGTTACCAATGAGTGCTGTCTTTTATCCATTATATCTGGCATTAAAGGCCACACTGCCATTTTAAAACCTGTTTACATGTGCTTGCTGTGAGTATATATAAAGGTTTTATTAACATACAAATGAAATGTATTTATACATCAAAAAAGTCTTACTGATATTCTATCAGTGTGTGTGTGTGTGTGTGTGTGTGTGTGTGTGTTTTCAGCATAATAGAGTTCACTGCAGAACAAATTTTCCAGTATGGCAGCTTTATAGTTATTGACACCAACTGAGTAAATTTATTATTTAACAAATCTTAGCTTCTACTTTCAGAGACAAAATGAATTAATTTAGGTTTTGAGAACACCCACAAAAAAAAAAAACCAGTATGTAAGCATTCAATTATGTAACATCATGTCTAAATTTATCACAAATATCCTCTATAAATTACTCTGTAATAAAGAAAATGAAGGCTTTTACAGAAACTAAATGACTAGTTCAAAGTCATATATCTAAATTAGTACTTGACTTACACAAATGTGAACTTTTATACATACATGGCTTTTTAAATTCAACTATGTAAGGAGGCAAATCTCCAAGGTTCAATGAAATCAACATCCTCAATGCCAAGCATTACCACAATATATCAGAGTATATTCATTTTTGCAAGTGTTTAAAGTCTGCCAACTTTAACTGTTTAAAGTCTGTCATCTTAAGGAATATGACATCAGAAAGATATCTGGTTTTTTTTCACCATTTATACTCCATGTCTGCCACAACGTCTAACATGAGCTGAGTACTCAATGAATATTTGATAACTGAATTAAATGTTTTAGGCTGTGATTCAACAATATCTTATACAATATGAATCTCATGTGCTACAATATGTATTTGACTTACGTCTATTACAAACATAGACCCACCAACATGTTGAGCAAAGAATAAACACTCGTATTAAAGATATTTGATGGTTAATCAGGGCTAGTATTGTGGTTCAGTGGTAGAGTGCTCGCCTAGCATGCACGAGGCACTGGGTTCAATCCTCTGTACCACATAAATGTAAAATGAAGACACTGTGTCCACCTAAAACTTAAGAATAAATATATTTTTTTAAAAAAAGATATTTGATGGTTAATTGATGCAGAATTCCTTACAGTCTTACAGAGTCTTATTCAGAAAATAATTTATCAGCTTCAAAGAGTGCCCTTTTATCCTGGCTCAACCAAAACTCCTACTTTCAGCTGATCTAATCAACTAAATAATACATTATCATTGCTGGTAAAATTAAGATATGCAAATGAATGCTAATGTTTAGGTATATCACTGTTGTTCATCTCACACTTCTAATAAAAGGCAGACACTTTTTAATCTGAGATGTCTGTCTCTAAAATACTACTGGGCTAGAAAAGGATTATCCTTAAGGAATATAACACTAAATTTATAAACAATCAACTCCCAATTTTCTTCCCTCCACCTCCTCAGCATTTTCTATTCCCACACTTTATCTATTACCTATGAAGAAAGGAAATAGCAATTAAACTCATGTCTCATTATTCTATACCTAGGTTTCCACAAGTCATGTCGTATGGGAGTCCTACCAAGATAAACCTGAGGTAGGCTTCAAAATTCCCAGTGTTTTGCCACTGGGAGAGTTTTCAGCATCCAAATGGATGGAAGAGAACATCTGTTCTAGAAAGAGGTCCTTCCTACCCCTTTTCTTTTACACCCAAATGCCCTCTCTGTAACATCCACTCTGCCTAATTATGATTGGGTCACAAATTTTACAGTTAAGACATAGCCATGTTCCATTCCCAGCTCGATCACTAACTACGGATAATAATTTTAGGCACACTTTATGACCTCTCTTGAGTATCACCATCTATAAAATAGAGAGAAACTTTTAGAATAGGGATCTCTTGAGCATTTTTGCAGTTGGAATTGGTCTTGGTTGGCATTCCTGCCTCCAATCTCTCTCCCTCCCCTTGTTTCTTCATTGCACTCTTAAATGATCCAGTCAGATGAATCAGCCTAAATAAAAATATGTATGCTCTCATTCTCCTTATAATTTTTTTCACAATAAATTTATTCAATGATTACACAGTGTCAATTAAATTGAGAGATTTACCTTACCCTGGTCTGCTTACTGCTTCATGTACATGGCCCATACTTTACTCTCTACACCTTTGCATATTTTAAGTTCTGCCTATGAAAGCTTTTTTCTCTGTTCTTCCCCAAGGGCTGGAGATTGGACTCAGGACCTTGCATGGGTGAGGCAAGCACTCTACCAATGAACTATTTCCTCAAACCAAAAAGTTTTCTTTTCAATTTCTTTAAAACTACGTAATCCAATATGGTGACTTCTAGAGACTGGTGGAGAGATGAGCTCAGTTTGTCTATAGTAGGAATTTTTATATTTTAATTGACTTTAGTTAATTTATATTTATATTTTGAAACATGCCTTATTCAGTTATTAGAAAACAAAAATATGATGGGAAGAAATGGTGCATATTAATATTATCTTTCAACTGTTGAGCTTTATAAACTTTACATATAGATCAAGTATTTCTGATGCAAATTTAGTTTCTGAATTGAGTTGTACTGAGTACAAGTAAAATACATGGCAGATTTCAAGGAGTTAATACAAAGAATATTAAATATTTCAGTGATTTTTTAGTACTGATTATATGCTGAAATTACAACATTCTAGATAAGCTGGGTTCAAAGAATACTATTAAAATTTATTTTGCCTGCTTCTTTTAATGTAGTTACACCTGTGCCTCACATTATATTTAGCTGGACAGCAGCGCATTAGAATTCTATTTCAATAAATCCTTCGGTGTCAAGTTAGATGTCACAAAGTCTATTGAAACCCTACCCTGAATTCTTTAAGTAGAAGTGATACCACTCCCTATCTCATCCACAGCCTTCAGTAAGCACTCAATAAACAGCTAAAATATTTTAATTTTATCCTCATGGGACTTCATACATTTGAACTTGTACACAATCTATTTCTTCCTTTGTTCCTCCTACAAGATTCTATATTCCTGGATTAGTGTCCTTTTACCTCACAACTTCATTTACCTGAAACATCTGGAACCAGAAGTGTTTTGGATCTTGGACTTTTTTCAGATTAGGGAATACTCACATATACCTAATGAGATATTTGAAATGGAACCCAAGTCTAAACATGAAATCCATTTGTTTCACATACACAGAGCCTGAGGTAATTTAGACAATATATTTAGGGCATTTATGTTTTGACTGTGACCAGTCACTGAGGTCAGGTGTAGAATTTTCCACTTGTGGTGTCATGTTGCACGCAGCGAGTTTTGGATTTTGGAGCATCTCAGATTTCATCCTAGGGATGTTCAACCTGAATAAATTTCCTAGGCACATCAACCGTTGGCTTCCTAAGTCATTCTTTCTCATCACTTGCTCTCCAGCTTTCAACCCATTTCTAAACTTATCTCTAGTGACCACACACACTCCTTTTGGGATCCCTTGCAGCAATGCATCCAATCATCCTACTAGTGACACAACAATTTTTCAAAACTTCTACTTCAATTTGGGAACATGAAAAGATGATGGAAAATAACAGTTTTAGAAAATTCCACTGCAAAAAAAAATAATAACATGAACCCAAAGATTTGAAAATTCAATGCCAATAAAAGATTTGTTTATATGGATACCAGTTGAAGAGTCTGTGTATGCTTAACCTACAAGTTTGGGGGAATGACTCAGTAAAAAATAATTTGGTAGAGATAGATTCCTCATCATCTCTGAAATAAACAAAAGTCATTCTTACATTTTAAAAGACTTCAGTTGTGGTTAAAAGAAAAAAATCTTGAGAAAATTTCTAGAAACCTCCTTGCCTCATTAAATATTCCTAAAATTTTCAGCAATATACAAATATTGGGAAAATGACATTTCAACAATAGATAAATACTGGATAAACACATATGCTCCCTTTTAGACTAGTGAATAGAATGTGAAGAACATAAAATATCACAAACAAATCTTCTGTGCACACGGCCTCTAAGGCATATCAGCAGGTGATAAAATGTCCTCAGAGAACAGAAACAGCTGGTAAGAACAAAGCGTTCCCTGCTCTTCAGCCTGGGGGGCCCTTCTGCCCACATGCCCCTCAGGAAAACTTCCCTTCCTGGTCCTTTTCAACTGGTGCCCAACCATGTCACAGCAACATGATCCCCCACTGTGCCCAGGGCTTCCCCAACAAAGCACTTATCCAGCTATATTTAGTCACTCAATGACATGTTTCTCCCACAGATGTGTCTCTTGCCTTTTTATCTAGTGTATGGTGAGCGCTAAATAGATATTTGCAAAATGAATGAACAAATGAACAGAGAATCAAGGAGAAAATAGTGATTATGCTCACCCTCTTGTCTGAACCTAGAGTGTTTTTTACATGAGAAAATAGAACTAATCAAATGAAGTGCCTTAGCTCAGCACAGTTGCCTGCCCTAAAAATGAAGCTGGTAACACCCTCTGGAGACCACTGGTATCATAACACATCAACAATTTGTAAGTGAATAGCTGGACAAATTAAACACTGTAAATAATATCTGCTGTGGACAGACTATGTGCTCTTTTATATAAGAAACTATCACTTATCAAATACGTGTTATGAGTTAGGCCCTGTTACAAATGCCATATATATTTTATCTCCTGCAATCTTTACAAACGTTTGAGGTAATTCTATTATTGTCCTCATTTTACTAATAAGAAATTGTCCCAGATTTTTGCACATTTACTTAACTCACAAAATCTCATTAACTGAAAAGAAAGTGAATATGACATTTTCCAATCTTAAAAGAAGGATGCAATCAAAGACTGTGATTATAACACAAAACAGACATCAAATACTGGGTTTGTGTTGACAGTCTTAGCCTGAGATTAACTGTGTGTGCACAAAGTCCCCAAATTCTGATCTTGAAAATTTATGGTATTTTCGTTAACATCATGAGTTTAATTCTACCCCAAAAGGCTTATTCATGAATATTAGACAGATAACAAACAGATAGCTGTTAACACACTGATACATTATCAAATATCTAGATCTGCTGGGTCAAGTTACCAATGACATCATCTCAAACACATTAATTCAAATGACCATATTAAAGTGTTGGGCAATAAATCTGGACCAGAACTCACAATAATTTCATACCTCAGACAAATGCACTATGAGAGCACTTTTTATGGACAAAATGATACACTTTTTACAGCTTCACAGTTTTTATAAAAATGATAAATGTTATAAGATGTGGTTTCTAACATAGTTTTGTTTTCTTTAATGATACATGTTTATTTCAAAATAATAAAAGCATAATAACAAATACAAGGAAAATATGCAGAGAAAACCCTATGAAATTTTAGTAAACATTCTCTACACATCTCTCAATAGTAAAATAACATAAAAATCTGAATAAATAGAGTCGTTCTAAACCAATAGTTTTGTAACTTCCTTTATATTGGAAAATGTAGCTTTGACATTTTTCCATGTCAATAATGTAAATCTTCAATATTTTTAAAGTGCTTTCTATAATGG
This sequence comes from Urocitellus parryii, assembly GCF_045843805.1. Lineage (NCBI taxonomy): Eukaryota > Metazoa > Chordata > Mammalia > Rodentia > Sciuridae > Urocitellus > Urocitellus parryii. The sequence goes on from NC_135532.1 coordinate 67,527,957, forward strand.
CAATTTTCTCTCTTTAAAACTGTTGAAGGTCAGTGGCTCAGGAGGCTGAGGCAGAATGTCCACAAGTTCAAAGCCAGACTCAGCAACTTAGCAAGACCCCAAGGACCTCAGAAAGATGCTGTCTCTAAAAACTATATAAAAAAAGGCTGGAGATGTGGCTCAGAGCTTCCCCTGGATTCAATCCCTGGTACCAAAAAATAAATAAAATAAAATTGTTGAAGGATCCTTAGCATGTTTGGCTTTATGTATCAATATTAACACTTAAGAAATTCTGACTGAGAAATTTTCAAATATTAAAATAATAAGTCATGGGGCTGGGGTTGTGGCTCAGTGGTAGAACATTCTCCTAGCATGTGTATAGGTTCGATCCTCAGCACCATATAAAAATAAATAAAATAAAGGTGTTATGTCCATCTACAACTAAAAAAAATTTTTTAAATAAGTCATTACATATTAACCTACAGTATACTTTTTTTTTTACAAAAATGACTTCATTTTTCAAAACAAAAATTTAGTAAGAGAATACTGGCATTGTTTTACATCTTTGTAAATCTCTTTAATGTCTGACTTAATAATATGCAGTTGTATTCTCTGATCTGATTCTGCATTCAATCTGCTATGACATGAAGAAAGTTCAGCCTCATACAAATATATGTAAGTGTAAACAGGAGGATTTTTATTTTTAATTAGTGTATTATAACATTGGGATTTGTTACATAATCGCACATGCACACAATGTAACAATATTTGGCCAATATTATTCCCCAGTATTTCCCCTTTCCCTCCTCTCTTCCCTCCTTCCTATTCCCTTTCCTCTACTCTATTGATCTCCCTTTTAATTTTCATGAGATACACCACACATACACCTTTCTTTTCCTTCTTTCCCTCTAGCTTCTCATTTTTTTCATATGAGAGAAAACATATAACCTTTAACTTTCTGAGTTTGGCTTATTTCACTTTACATAATGGTCTCAAGTTCCATCCACTTTTCCTGCCATGACATAATTTCATTCTTTTTTATAGCTGAATAAAACTCCATTGTGTGTATATATACCACATTTTTTTTTAATTCATTTATCCACTGATGAACACTTAGGCTGGTCCCATAGTTTGGAAAAGGGAGGATCCTAAGGGCCTTTTCAGATAATGGGGAGTATTCTCTTTTGATACCATCCTATGACCCCAGTCTCCTAAACACGTATCACCACAAATGCTATGTATTTCACCTCCTTACTTTTTAGTATCTGTCTTTTCTCACTAAAATACAAGCCCCTGGGAATTAGTTATTTGCAATAGTTAATAGTTAATAAGCAAACAGTCATATTTTAAAATGCATGCAAATGACCACAAAAAGTCGTATTAAAAATTCAAACAATATGTTCCCAAAATAGCTACATCCTCCTTTACACCTCATTTCTACTCTGTTACCAATACTCGTCCTCCCTCCCCTCCCTCAGATCATCACCTACTACTACTCATTCATTTTCTAGTTACCTTGTTCGAAACCAGCAGGGCAGGTGCTCACCACAGACAATCCACTTTGGGCTCACTGGCACTTGTGAGAGCACTTGAACAAGCCCTCTGCTGAGCTCCCCTTCCACTGCAGGATCTCACTGCCTCGCAGCAATTTTCTCTTGCTCTCCTCTAACCCCTGCAGACACTTTCCTTCCCTTCTCTAGGGTCATCATTCATTTTTCCTAAGCCCCTCATCCACCTGCCCTGCACTGGGACTCCATATCCTACCAGATGCTTCTTTAAGATCTCTAATCTTTTCTCTTCTGTGGGCTCCACTCTTTTTGAAATCTTAAAAAATAATAATAAATTTAAAATAAACACAGCCTTTGATTGATCTTACTCAAATTTCTTTATTATTTTTTCCTTCCTTTTGCTGCCAAGTTCCCTAAACAGGAAGTAGATGGCCATTCCTTAGACAATGCCAAACCCTTCGCATTCTCCTTGGATCCCTATTCTACCAAGTCGGTTTATTACACTAAACCACCTTTTTAGTCGAATAATTCACATTTTCTTGGTTCCTAATTGACGAGAGCCATCCAGGAACTATGTGTGGACCAAACTGGCATCATAGCAAGTGAGTAGAAAAATCTGGTATCTGGGAACTTCCCGTGGCAGTCCTGCTGGTTAAGACTGCCTAGATACACATGAATTGCTATTCAGCTCTGTCAGGTCCCACACAGCCTCTCAGAAATGGGTGTAGCCTGCCAAGATGCCAATCAACCTGCTGATTGCAAAACATCATGAAGCAAGACTCTACCCCTGAAACCTTATCCCTGCCTTTGATGTACACCCTTCAATAAACCACCTGAGCCATTTTCTAATTGTTCAGTTCCAGCTCTGGTGTGGTCTGGTCTATCAGGGGCTCCCTTAAAACTATTTCTCTTATCTTTTATTTCTTCACTAACTATTTCAGAGTTTAATCTTTTCAGGTGGCTTATCCCCTCCCGTGCAGGAAGAATTACCCTGTGGAGGTGCTAGTCGCTCCACAATACCTAATATTTACATAATAAAAACTTCATAGGGAAGATTGCCTGCCAGATCCTGCTATAAACATTTTACAAGTATGAAAGGATGGATCTCTTTCACTGCACACAATTCACTAGAGAATACATGAATCACTCACAGCCACTTGGCTTGCTATGTACAGGTCAGCTCTACAAAGGGCAGGTTTTCCAACAACACAGCAGTTTGGGGGTTACCCACATCTAGGAAATTTATAGGCTCCATGTTCTTCAGTAAAATTTTTTAAATGACATAAATAATATAAGTCTTTTTAGAATAACACTGATGTTTACCTTGTTACAGGAAGAATATGGGTCAGTCTATCACAACGATTTGGTTCCTGAAAACATCCACCTGAGCTGCTTTGAAACAAGGGTTACATAATATGATTTGGTAATTATAACCTTACATATACAGCTTAATAGCTTAAAAGGTGCTTTTCAACTAATTTTAAGTTGACTCCTACAATTACCTTAGTAGGGAGGCAGGACAAACATAATTGGGAAAGTAAAGGTCAACTAGTAAACACAGATCTGAAGCCCAAACTCTGATATTTTAAATGCAAGTTAACTGTTGTCTCAGACCCACTTATTTTGAGCTCAAATCATATTATCATTTTACTTCCTTATTTATTTACATAAGTTTGGCAGAACCACAGTTTAGATTCCTCAAGTTTTAGACCTTGCCATTAACCCCCATGAATTCTAAATAATAAATAACATTACCAAACACAAGAGGTCATCAAAAGCATTGACAGTCATGAAAAGACCCACGGCATTTTTGAAGTGTGTATGAAATCAGCACGCCAGATATTTCTGTTGTATAGTTTTAAAACTTCTAAGGAAAATACAGAAAAGAAAAATGAAATGCTCAGCAAGAACTACCTACATGGCAAAGACTTGCCAGGATATTCATCTTATTATTCAATAGCACAAATAATTGTATTTCAAATAAAATGGAAGGTGGACTTGGTTGGTCATTCTTTGAAAATATCACAAAGTACGGTACATAGCTGGTTGTTTTGTTCACTCACTGTTCATTGTCATTAACTGCAACTCAAGTATGTTCTTAGCAATGATTCCGAGAACTAGGGGCAACAGTACTGTGTTTTCAATATAGCCGACTAAGTTACAAGAAAATAATAATAGCCGCAGGACTGTAGCTAATTAATTTCATTCAACAAACATTTATTGAGCAACTCCAATGTGCAAAAACGTTGCTAAAATTTGGGAGAGTATACAGCAGGGAAGAAAACAACTGCCCTTTGTCAAGAATACGTCCAGTATAGAAGGTACCAACCAAGTATAGAAACGATGATTGACAATCAGAATAATGGCACTAAATACATAAGTGTGCCTGCATACAGAAGTATCTGAAATAAGAAGTGAGTTTTCCACATTTAAATTTACTTTCTTAAAAAAAAATTATCAGTTCTTTGAATGACACTGGTCCTGTAATGGACTAAGGACAATAGTAGAAATTTCTTGAAATGTACTGGTTGGTATCTGCCCAGCAGTGGATAAGGCAGGTCTGAGAAGCACACACCACCACTGCGTCCTCCTTACTCATTCTTCCTAGTGGCCATTGCTCTTACCCAGGCAGTGTCTACACAGAAACGAACATGTGAAAAAAGACTGAGTTCCAACTAGAAGTTTCCTTTTCACTCTTTTTTTTTTCCAAGTGAGTGGTAAACTGCAAGGACCATAATATGAAATCTATTCCCCCATGATTATAATAAAATCCCTATATTCTAGCAAATGCTATTTATAAAGATTCTTTGTAGATTACTATTACTCAATGAGTTACTAGAAATAGCAAACTCACAAACAGTTTATGAGGTTCATCATTGACTAGTGAAAATAAATGATACCCTGGTATGTATCTCGGCTCCAAATCAGTTAATATTTGTGTTCCTTCCATTCTCATTGGTTGGCTGATTTGAGCTTCCCTATTTATACACAGGACCGGGTTGTTTTTGCAACCCAATAGCTCTGGACTTCCCTGCAGAGTCCTAGTCTGTCTCATGACCTGCTATTAACACAGTGCCTGCTTTCAAGCAATGTTTGCCACAGGCTTATTTCACCTGCTTATAATTTATGTAAAGGGTGAATATTTAGCCCTGTTTCTTTCATTAAAAATCACAAGGTGCAAATTTCACGCCTCCACAGAGGCAGAATACACTTAGTACGGCCTCCTAGACAGTTCCATTCATTATACTAAAACAATAAAGCATATTTTTCTTCTAGCCATAAATGCTGTTAATGGAGTTTATAGCTCAACCTTTATATCCAGCGGCTGTTCCAAAGGAGGGCTAGCAGAACTGACCTGAAGAGCAGCACATGCCAGGCCCTGTGAACTGTTTTAAAATGACGAAGCCCAAGTTCATCTACAGAGATAATCCTTCCCAAAGCAAAAGTCTGAAGTCCCCCACCACCAGGGGAAGAACAAAGAGATTCTCAAAAACAGAATATGAAAAGGATACTCATTCACTATTTTGTGGTTTCCTCTAAAAGAGGCCTGTCTGTTTGCTGTACAATAATGATTTCCCAGCAAAGCCATCTGGAGAGGATTCTATACATTTGTCATCTAGAGGAATTAATTATCAATTTTTAAAGCCCCACAAGTGATATCTTGTTGTGATTCCTAAAATTCAAAAATATTAACAACAATAATCAAACAAACAACAATGAAGTAGACAAACAGAAGATCATAAAATAGATTTTGGGGAAACAAGGCATCATATCTCCTTACATATGTACAGCATCCTTAGGAGACAATGGTCAGAGTGCTTAGGTATTTCTTTTTATAAAAGGTTGAAAACATGGGCTGGGGATGTGGCTCAAGTGGTAGCGTGCTCGCCTGGCATGCGTGCGGCCTGGGTTTGATCCTCAGCACCACATACCAACAAAGATGTTGTGTCTGCCGAGAACTAAAAAAAAAAAATAAATATTAAAAATTCTCTCTCTCTCACTCTCTTTAAAAAAAAAAATTAAAAAAAAAAAATAAAAGGTTGAAAACAAATCCGATCACAGAATAGCCACTTTCAAGACAAGGAAGGATTTGGAAAGTTTACCCATCAAAGCACCTTGAAGAACCTATCTCAAGATAGGCTGGAGCAAAAGAGAAGAGTGAAATAAGAAACAGGAAGCCATGGGATATAGGAAAAGTGAACCCACCCTGAGGATTGTGCCTCAGACCAGCCATGGGGTCCCCACTGACATAAGGGAGCAGAACTAGTTCATAAGTACCTAGGAAATGAATGAATATTTCAGTGATGAGTTAGAATGCTTGAGATGTGAGAAAAAATTAAGGGTCTGAATAAAGCAGAGAAGGCAAGAAAAAAATGGTAAATAGACACTCCAGAAAACAAAAGTTGCACAATAAAAGAAATATAATCATGGCACACTGGCTCTTCCGTAAATATTTACACAGACACAATAGCATTAAACCTATTACTAAATGATCAACCCACAAAGCATGGTTGATTATGGACACTTCACAATACATTGACATCAATTTTAACAGCACAAAAAATAAAGAGCATGTATGAGAAACTAGAAAGCGGAAGGGAAGGGAAAAAGAAACAAGGGAAGATGGTGAGTTGACACAGAATTGTTAAAAAATACTGTCCATCACTGTTAAACTAAGAAGCAGAGGAAAAAAAAAAGGGCAGAAGTTAGGAAAATAGTAACAAGGTAAGCAGGCAAGACAGAGGGTCATCAGGCCACAAATCTAGCAAGATTTCTTTGTTTCTTTTCCTTTCTGTTTTTAGGGGCTTAGAATGGGGTTTTTTGGCTTGTTTGGGGGGTTGTTTGTTTTGCTTTGCTTTTTTGTTTTGGAGTTGGCTTCTTTGAAGTATATCCATAAATGAACTATGAATTTCCTCAGGAAACCTAATTCAAGTGAAAAGTATCAAAATCTACAAAGGTTACCTAAATCAGAAGAACCTGGGACTTGACCTAGAACAGTGGATTGGAGGTGGCTACAAATTCCTTATACTTGTCCCATTGATGGGTAAGACTATATACCTTTCCTTGAATCAGGGCTGGCCCTGTGACCACTCTGACCAACAGATGCAGTTAGACATTCTAGGACTTCCAAGCCCAGGCACTAAGAAGGCCTGGCTGCTTCCTTTTGCACTCAGAAAAAAAAAAAAAAATGTCAGTAGCTGCAACCTAAGTCAGACTGCCACAAGGCCACCATGCAGTGAGGGAGGCCAAGCTAACCGGTATAAAACTCACACACAAGAAAGAAACAGATACCCTGCAGTCCCCAGATGTTTCAGGCATCTAGCTAAGACTCTAGTCATAAATAAGAGTGACAATGCCACTTTGGAACTTCCAGTTGCAGTGGATGCCAGGTGTGGCTATGGGCTATTCTCACCAAGGAGGACTCAGATTGCAGGGTGGGGAGTGAACAGATGTGGCTGTCATGTTAGGCCACTACATTGAGAATGTTTTGTCATGCAATAAACAAAATGAAAATGGGAATCTAGAGGGGGGGTCTGCCATAACAGACAACAGACACCACTGGTTTTGGGATGGGGCAGTTTGTGGAGGCTGGAAGAGGCTCCAGGAGACTGGTATGGGGAACTGGAAGGGCAGGGTGGGAACTGTGACAAAGGCTGGTGAAAAGAGGATGCAAGGTGTGGACTATGAAATGAGGAAAGCTGTCGTCTGCAGTCATGTCACTGCAGAAAGACAGCTAATGAAACTGGGGATTGAGTTAAGGAGATTCCCAGGCAGAAAGCTGAAAGATAAACTCTTCTTTTGGCTGCCTATAATAAAGTAGGAAAGAAGCAAGATAAGCTAAGAAGAAACTATGAGTTTCCAAGCCAAAATTAGAGGAGATCATAAAAGAGCCAGGACTTCAAGGGTCCAAAAGTAAAACTGCCTCTTATCCACAATCTCTTTCAGCAAATAACTCTCACAATGCAAAATAGTGTTAGGCAAAGACCAAAATAGGGCCGGGCGCTGTGGTGCACACCTGTAATCCCAGTGGCTTGGGCTGAGGCAGTAGGATCGTGAGTTCAAAGCCAGCCTCAGCAATGGCAAGACACTAAGCAACTCAGGGAGACCCTGTCTCGAAATAAAATACAAAAATAGGGCTGGGGATGAGTGTCCCTGAGTTCAATGCCCGAGGACGTCCCTCAAAAAAAAAAAAAAAAAAAAAAAAGGCCTGAGGACAAATATCAAAAAACTAAAACTTAGAAAAGCCAAAGATCTGAGGACCTCCCTCTTAGACCCACTCTGCTAGTCACAGGGGCTTGTAAAGTTTTCAGGCACTGCAACCCATGACCACAGCAACTCACCACCCAGTCTAAAGAAACAATGCATCTCAAAGATACTTCTGATGTGAATTTGTCAGAGTAGATTTTAATTCAATGTACAGGAAGTCCTGGAAATTTTCAGGAGCTATCCTAGCTTGAATTAAAATGAAATGAGACCTTCCAAAGTAAAAAGAGGGCCCTGGACTCCCAAAATTCTATGAGTAGGAAGCAGGATGAAAAGGCTCCAGCTGCAAACATCAGCTGTTTTTTATTGGAAAGGAAGGATGCCACAAAGACAGTGCCAAGAACCGCAGAAAACCATTCCCAGTGAGAACTGCACTCCAGTGAGGCTCCATTCCCTGTCCACAGAAGAGGAGGAAGGAGCTTTCAAACCTGCTGTGGACTAGTATCTGGTATATGGCTCTAGATACTCTGTGCATCACTCTGAACAGGAGTATCTGTTTATCTGTCCCTATTTTGACAATTTGTATCCAAGGAGTGGGATGAGATGGCAGATAACTTGTCCTTTTAGTTCATGAGAACTTGTACCTGAAAAATCATTCCCAACCCTGTCCTCTGCGCCTAGATATGGTTAACAAATGAAATTCTGAACCTGAGTCTCAGCCTGATGTAATAGGTGAGACTGCTGGGCATCTTTGGAGTGGGTGGGTATATTTTGCCTGTGAAGGAATGTGAACAATTTCTGGTAGACTATGGTGGATTAAATGTGTCCACAAATTCTTTGATGGGAGCTGCTTTCCCCATCTTGAATTTGTTCTGGCTCTGTTGACTGCCCTCACCATAGAATGCAGTCAAACTAAAGTTCTGAGACTTCTGAACCCTAGTATTAGGAAGGCCTTCAGCTTGGACTTTTAAGCTTTGGGAAAAGACTAGCCACTTGTAAGAAGTCAGACTACCATGAGACCAACATTTTGGGAGGAAGCTAAAGCCGGACCTGCAACACAAGGACAGGGATTCCTGGCCAGCCCCTCGGTGGCAGAGCCATCTCAACTGAGGTACCAGATGGTGAAGAAGCCATCCTGAAAATCCCAGCGCTGGCAGATGCCACATGGAGCAAAGGGGAGACACCCTCAAAAAGCCCTGCCCTAACGGCAGAATAGCAAGCAAATAAACAGCTGCTGTTGGTTTAAGCCATTAGGTGGTTTAGGAACCCAAGAAAACCAAAACACTTAAGAGTTCTCTCTACTGCTGGGCATGGTGATGGGCGCCTATAATCTCAGTGGCTTGGGAGGCTGAGGCAGGAGGATCACAAATTCAAAGCCAGCCTTAGCAAAAGCAAGGCACTAAGCAACTCAGTGAGAACCTGTCTCTAAATAAAATACAAAATAGAGCTGGGCGTGTGGCTCACTAGTGGAGTATCCCTGAGTTCAATTCCTGGAATCAAAAAAAAAAAAAAAAATAGAAAATTCTCTCGGGGCTGGGGATGTGGCTCAAGCGGTAGCGCGCTCGCCTGGCATGTGTGCAGCCCGGGTTCGGTCCTCAGCACCACATACAAAACAAAGATGTTGTGTCCACCGAAAACTAGAAAATAAATATTAAAAATTAAAAAAAAAGAAAGAAAATTCTCTCTATTTTCACCCCTTCTAATAATTACAAATAATTATTATTAACAAATAATTAAGTCCTGTCTCTCTCTACCTCTCTAACAGCTCTAGCCATTCCCTCCTTTCCACTCCCAAGCTATATACTATCTTATCTTTTGTTTATTACCCTCAGTATCTGCCTAATATATACTTTCACTCATTCACCCCTGCCACCACCCCCAACATACCCCACTCTCCAAATCATAGTCAATATTCTTCCTAAATGCAAATCTAATGCCCTGTCCATGCTTAAAATCCTTGCTAGCTCTCCATCACACACAGGATGAGTCAAAATTCCTCAGCATGACCCACAGTGTTTTCCACAATTTGTCAACAAACCACTTCTCCAGCTTTTTGATCTGTACCTCCCATGATCAGTGAGCACTGATCTAATAAGAAAACCCAGAATAAGTTTTCAGAATTAAATGAGTACATGGTACCTACCACTAATTAACCCTGTGAACTTATCCAAGCCACTAAATAAGCTGCAGTTTCCCTTACTTAACGTCATGTTAGATAAAAAGAAGATGTTCTCCTCATCTCTCATCCATCTTAAACATGCTATAATTCTCAAAATGCATTTGTTAAAAAATGAGTCAGAAAAGAAGAAAAATATGTTTCAAAGGGGAAGAAACACTTATCAGGTTCTCCCTGCCCCAGCTCTCCTCTTGGGCCTGCCTGCCAGGATGGACTCCCTTACCTGTTCTAAAGTCTCCTTTCTTCCTCAAGTCACAGTTTTTTCCCAAACACCCAGCATCCCCACCATGGTGGTTCTCATGGCGGAAGCCCAGAGTGGCAAAAATATCTGCTGTTACATGTCTACATAGGCTGTTTTCGAGTCAGGTACTTTCCTAGTCTCGGACTACTTTCAGTCAGTCCCTAGCACCAAGTGACCTTGGCATTATAATGGCAGCTTCTTCAATAGCTGAAAGCAATGTTAAATCAGAAAGAACACAGCATTTTGCCTTTCCACAAGAAGTACACATCTACTCTTTCTTATCAAGATTTAAGAACAAAATAAAAAATAACAATATTCTGGCAATAAGAAAGCCTCTTTTCAGCAATAAATTATATATTTTACATATAAATTTTATAACTGAAAATACAGATTAATACAGGTTCTCTCACTTGCAGAATGCAGTAGGCTTATTATCCAGATAACAAAGATGCTTTCAGATTAGATTTGTTTACTTTTTTTTTTTTTTTGAGCTACTGGAGAGTAAAGGCAACAAACAAATTCAACTAGTTTTTGACCTATCTATCAAACCAGAAATCATAGGGAAAACTTTACTGTGAACTCCACAAAGAGAGACACTTTCACAGTCCTGGAGGCTGGAACGATTGTTAAATGAATGTAAGGATGTTTTAACTAATTACTCTAATCAGGAAAATCTGTAGACTTTTGTTTAAACAAACACTTCCAATAAAAATTCTGCTTGGAATTTCCTAAAACATGAAGATCTGGAGCTATTTTTCTTCCAACCTCTACAAAGCTACCTATCTGAGCTGCTGTACTATGCAGGATGCCTAACAGTCAGCCATGGGTACCCCAAAGTCAAGGATAAACACAGCTCATATTCTAATAGAATCACTGTAATTCATAAACTGGAGGGAAGAGGGTTAAAATATTTTTACTGGTTAGCAATTAAAAACATTTTATATCAAAATAAGATGTATTACAGATTAACTACAATCCACATTAACAAGCAATCCTTGTTGTTTGTCATAGCAATTTAGAGTTTGTAGCAGACTGCAAAAGTCCCCACTCCCTCCCAGGTATACACCTTCATTTTCCCTTACCCTTAAGCTTTGGCGGAAAAATTCCAAAAAACTGAACGAATATTTCACAGAACATTTTGCAATTCTTGTAATACAAAAACTAGCCATTTCCATAATAATGACTCTAAATACTTCCATTTTCAGGGAATAGTTCAAAGAAAAGGATAAAACATTTTAAGTTGAGCATTCTAATCACATTCCTCATTTAAAAGGTCATTTTCCTGCCTCACTTCATATATTTATTTAGTACATATACTTTTACTCTAAAAACCATTTCAATGTCCACGTTTTCTCCTGCCCTTAATCAAAGACACACACACACCCATGCACATTCTCCCAATCTTTTATGAAAAGATTTCTAATAAATTATTTTGTATGTGTATTTTAATTCACGTTAACAGAGAATAAAGGATTAAATTAATAAAGATGGCATAAGTAAGAAGATATAGGAGACTCATTTCTAAAACTATGTGATTCCTAAAAGCACAAATGGAGGAAAGGCAACTCACAGAGAGGTAAAGTTGCACACACACAGGCATCTAAACACCCTCCATACCCTGTCAGATAGGAGGAAATTGAAGCCTGCCAGTCATCAGGCTCTGAGTTAATGAGCTCCACAGTCCAAGATCACAGTATGCCTGGCATCTGCAGTCATGAGGAAAGAACACACAGCCCCTTTGGCTCCAGGGCCCCTCTCTCAGGGACTGTTCCAAAACAAACCAGAATAGGAGATTGAACTGCCTCTCACCCATGGAGTATGACATATTCCTGTACATGGCAGGGTGCTAAAAGATTCAGGATCAAGGCACTTTAAAATCCTCACCTTCTACCAGATCCCCAACATCACAACATTATTCACTTTATTTTTTTATTAAATTTGTTTTAAACTGGTACATAAAAACATTAAAGTTGTACATACCATATGGTATTTCAATATGTGTATACACTACATAGTGTTTAAATCAGGGTAAACACATCTGCTCAAACATTTATCATTTCTTTACGAAAGTATTCCAAATCCTTTCTTCCAGTGCTGTGGATATACAGTACGTTGTTATCTACAGTCACCCTCCCCTGCGATAGTAACCACCAGGGCTTCTCACTCCTATCTACTTTTATCCCATTAAATCCCAAGTTTTCAATTCTGTATTTCATGGAAATTGACACAGGTGCATTAAAATAGATTACGACCATAATCTAGAGCTTATAAATCCTTTATATATTTTCATATACTTTTTCAAATACTGTAATCATGTACCTATTCCTCTTTTCAAAAGAACAGACCTCTAAAGACATATGGATCATTGTAAAGTCATGACAAGTGGTATATTCATTGCTCAGTGTAAGTTTTTATAAGTATTCCACATCTGAGGACAATGGAACAAAATGGGCTAAGAGAAATATTTGTGTGGCCTTTGGGGAAGAGAGAAAGGACTAAGATATTCACTGGCTAGTAATAAAATTACTTGCTAAAGATAGTTTTTCATTATTACTAAACAAATATTTTTATTATAGGGTCTAACTATAAAATTGCTTAAATAAACTACATTCTAAATGTTTCAGGTGTATTTTGTGTACAATAAACTATTTTCAACCTAGAAAATACCTTAAAGAATAAAAAGAGGGAAGTGTAAATAGTTTTGTTTACCAACTCCTACATTTCCAAAATTCACATGTTGTTACAAAACAAATAACACATACACAAAGAAAACAATTTCCTATTTACTATTAATTACTTCTGTATTTTCTTATGATACAAATTTCACCTAGATTAGCCTTTATCACAGTTATACTTTTTTTCTCTTCCTAGTTTCATCCACAGCAGCATTATAAAAGAGTACTTAGTTAGCCCCATCTCTCATCTTTTTTTTATGCTTACTATTTGAAGGTTTTGTGTTTACTAATTAAAGAGCTAAAGCAAACTGACAAGAGAAACACACTCTCAAGTAGGTCAGATAACTCTAAAGAAAAGTAATAAAAGAAACATAAGGGAGAAGTGTTTAAATTCAAAATTAATTAAAGAAATTAAAGATTAAATCTAAAAGATGCTAGTTTGGGGAAAAGATTATGAAACAACAGATTATACACCATCCTGGAGAAGGTCCAGGACAAATCAGGCACTACATACCAATGGTATGACTCTAAACTAGACTAGGGTTTTGGTTTAAAAAAAAAAAATACTGCTCAGAATGTTTAATATCTTCTTACAACTTAACCCAGTAATTCCATTTTCAGGAATCTATTCTTCGTTTAAAAAAAAATGTCAAATATTTCTGTAGAACCTACAGAACGAGAAAAAAAAAATCTTTACCAGCCACTTCTCTGACAGGGGATTAGTATCTAGGATATATAAAGAACTCAAAAACTCAATACCAAAAAAACAAATAACCCAATCAATAAATGAACCAAAGAACTAGACAGAAATTTCTCAAAAGAATACAAATAGCCAACAAATTAGAAAAAAAATGTTCAACATCTCTAATAATTAGGGAAATGCAAATCAAAACTACACTAAGATTTCATCTTATCAAGAACATGAACAATAATAAATGCTGGTGAGTATGTGAGGGAAAAGGTACACTAATACATTGCCGGTAGGACTTCAAATTAGTATAACCACTATGGAAAGCAATATGGAGATTCCTCAAAAAAACAGAAATGGAACCACCATATGACCCAACTATCCCACTCCTCCATGTTTATCCATATAAAATCAGCATACTATAATGATAAAGCACTTAAATGTTTATACAAAATAATGGCATTTGCTGGTAAAAGGATGGAAATGAAGAAAATCACACTAAGTGATATAAACCAGACTCAAAATCAAGAGATAAAAGTTTTCTCTCATATATGGAAGCTAGATCCAAATAAGAAAAAGAAGGTGGAGAGGGAAGGTATAGGATATCATAAAGATATAGGGAAGCTCAGTGGAGCAGGAGGAGAAGAATGAGAGGGAGGGAGGGAGGGAGGGAGGGAGGAAAGGAGGAAAGAAGGGAAAGGGGAAGAAATATGGAATGAATTTTAACAATATTATATTATAAACATGTAAAAAGTACCAAAAAGAATTTCATCTATAAGTACATGTAGAAAATACCAATCAAAAATAAATTTTAAAAGGAGTAAAAAAGAACATTGTTAATTTATTTACTTTTTAATGTAGTGCTGAGGATTAAACCCAGTACCTCACATACTAGGTAAGTACTCTACCACTAAGCCATAATCCCAGTGAGTAAAATGGTATTTCTAATAAATCATTTTTTTATACTTTAAACTTAAGAAGATCTTTATTATATGTAAATAGAACAGTATAATAATGTTTGAGAAGTACTTTGAAATATCATTCAATCACAGTATTTGAACCCAATTATGATTTGGGGTATGCTATATTAACTTAATAATGTATGGTCACTTAAGTTTTACTATTTTAAACATGTTGTATATTATATACACATATTACTATATTAACTTGATAAACTTCTTTTAATGCACTTATCAGGAACAAACTTGGTTTTGAGATATACTGTAAATATAATTCTTCAAGTTTTAAAAGGTAGACACAGAGCTCAGAATCTTTTTTTTTTCTGATTAGTGGATGCTTATCTATGATGGGGCAGCATGAAAAGAATGGAGGAACTTTGGATTAGATAAAGGAGAGGGTGAGGAGGGTTATGAGGATAGGAAAGATGGTGGAATGAGATAGACATCATTACCCTAGGTACATGTATGATTGCACAAATGGTGCATCTCTACACCTTATACAACCAGAGAACTGAAATGTTGCACACTTCATTTGTGTAAGATAAATAGAGATGCATTCTGCTGTCATGTACAACTGAGTAGAACAAATTTTAAAAAATTTTTTTAAAGATTCTAACTACACATTTTATAGAAGGCATTTTAAAAAAAATATAATAAAATATTAACAGTAATCATGTTTGGGTAATGAGGGACAATAGGTAAGTCATCTTCTTTATATTTATCTAAATCATTTTTTAAAACATTTCACTAAAATCATTTGTTATGACTTTAAAAGGAAACACATAAAGGTAAACCCACATAGTTAGAAACAATTGCAGAAATAGGACCATCTGCTGTCCTCCACCCACACACAGGAATGAGGATGGTCACACTTGTCCATCAGCTGCTGCTGCTTCTCCCGTGTCACCAGCAGCTGTGCAACTGATATGACAGCTACTGAATGACTTCTAGGTACTGGCACTTCATGTAGGCAAGGGACTGACAAGAACAAACGGTCTGGGTAAGGCTGCAGCATCCCTTACATCTTTCTTACATGTGGGCCATCACGTATCCAATATCCTTATTGATAGAAAAATGGAGAATCCAGGCTATCAAATCTCACCAATCTAGAAAGACCATGGACTACTAGGTTAAAAAAGAAAAAGTACACAATGATTTGAGTTTTCATTTCCTACTATTATATTGTATAAACTCTATTTGTATAAGCTTTTTATATTGAATAATCATATTTTATTATTCAGGAAAGATTGTAAATGACAATACAGGAAAGATCGAAGCCAAGACAGCATTTAAAGAGTTAAATTAACAAATTAAAATGACTTTGAACATGGAATACTAAGATTATAATTCTTCATTTAAATTCAGAATGTCAATGTCATGGGTGTGTGTGTGTGTGTGTGTGTGTGTTTTAAGTACAGATGTCTGTATTCCTTGCACATCTCTCTTCCCTCCATTATTTTAAGAGGGATATTCATGACAAGCGTTATCATGGGAGGGAGAGGTTCTTAGCCATAACCAAATTAGTTCACCCAGGTCTTTCAAACAACTCCAGTGTCTAAAAGTATCCCCCTGTGAGGGCTCCACAGCTTCATGTCTCTTCCTTTTAACATCTGTCAAGGGACTCTATTAAGAAACACATTCAGCAGTTCAAGCCAGAAAAGTTAACATTTAAAATCTTCACAGCCAAAATAAATAAATACAAATAAAAATCTTCACAGCCCTTCAGAAGCCACAGAAAACACTGGGTTCCTTGTAATTTCAAGATTTGCACAAATTACTTATGAGCAAGACCACTGTGAATCACCTGGGCTTGAAAAATGGCTCAGGTATTTAAGTTTCCCACCTGACTCCACTTACAGAGTTAAAGCTCTGCAGGCCTTGTTAAAACACCAATAAATATCCTGTCCTCAACAGAGGGCACGCTTTATGCCCTCGTCCTTCATTTCTACTTCAGCATAATGTTCTCAAAGAAAATGCAGCAAAACCCAGAGCAACAAGGAACTGAAACCTTGGAAGGTAAGTGCTGAGGGTAAGTGGATCAGGAGGCATTTAGTGCATCTCAGTAGCTAGCCCAAGGCAATCAAGTCAGAAGTCGTTTCTGAACATAGGTCATTTGGGCACTTCATCTCTGTGAAATATATGGTTCTGTTTACTGACATTTTTATCTTTAATGGGAGAGTGGAATAAATGAAAGAAATTTACTAGGGACAGAAAACTCAGGCAAAGGTCCTGCATGACTACACTCTATATATATTCAATCGGTTTACCCACAAGCAAGATTTAGGGAGGTTCAGGGCAGAAATCAAGGAATCAAAGGCCATGGATATTTGGAAACCAGGCTCAGGACCCAAGGGTCAATTAATGGCTCACTCAAGTGCATGCAGAATGTGAGCAACTTAGATCATTAACAACTGAATGCAACTGGAGACCTAACATGGTAGTTACAGGCCATCCAGAGCTCTTGATAAACTGAGGCATGCAAAGCTGAGTGCTGAGGAGCTGACCAAAGCTTCACAAGGGTTTCTGATCTTCATATGGAAGGAGGAGACACTAGGCATCCAGACCCCTTCTTGTCAACACTGTAAGTGGCACCAGCTACAAAATTCTAGCCCACGTCATTTGAGCAATCATTCATCTCTGCACATCTATTTATTCAGCAAGTGCTTATCTGGGTATTTACTGATTCCAAGGCCTATGCTAGATGCTGGGTTTAAAAAGATTAATAAACCATGAGCTCTTTCCTCAAGGACTTTAAAATCTCTCAAGTGGATATTCTTTTTTTCACCAGAACCATTCCTTCCAGATCTGAAAATGAGAAGAAAGAAGCAAATGGAAGCAACAGGGTGTCTCATGGACCTGGAAACACGAGAGCCCAGAGCAGGCACAGATACCCACTATCAATCATGGCCTGCCGATCTGAGCAGAGCAGGTGACAATGGAAGGGTCTTTTCTTTCCAGTCAACAGCTGATTGGAAAGGGCCCACAGCAAGCACTAACAGGCCCAACTCTGGAAACTGACCATCCCAAACTCCCATCTAAGACAGGAACCTAGACTGACAAGAAACTGTTGGGTATTGTTATGGTTTAGATGTGAGATATTCCCAAAAGATCATGTGTGAGACAATGCAAGGTTTAGAGGTGAAATGATTGGGTTATGAGAACTTTAACACAAAGAGTGAATTAATCCCCTAATGAGGATTAACTGGGTGGTAACTTAATAGGTAGGTAAGGTGGGGCTAGGAAGTGGGTCCCTGGGGGAGTGCCTTTAGGGTATATATTTTGTCCCTGAATAGTGGAGCATCCTCTCCCCCTCCCCCCTCCCCCCTCCCCCCTCCCCCTCTCCCCCTCCCCCTCCCCCTCTCCTTCCTGATCATCATGTCCTGACCTGCTTTCTTCCACCACACTCTGGCAATGATGTTCTGTCTCACCTTGAGCCCCGAAGAATAGAGCTGACTATCTATAGACTAAGACCTCTGAAACTGTGAGCCCCCAAATAAACTTTTCCTCCTCTAAAGTTGTTCTTGTTGGGTCACTTGGCCACAAGGGCGAAAAAAGCTGACTAAAGCAGGCATGGGATCAAACTGAAGCAAGATAGGGCAAAGAGAGAAAAATGAAATAGATAAAAATAAAAAGAGAGGAATAAGCAAGAAAAATATCAGAAAATTAGCTATCATATTTCTGATAGCTTTATGAATATATAACATACATACCATAAATTCGCCTTCTTGAAGCATACAATTCACTGGTTTTATATATATCTTCAAAGTTGCAAAATGATCACCATCATCTAATTTTAAAATGTTTTCATCATTCCATACAGAAACCTTGCACCCCTTACCAGTTCTGCCTCCATAACTGACCTTAGTACTTCCCCCAATCCTGGCAACCACCAATATAATTTCTGCTTGTATAGATTTGACTATTCTGAACATCTTACATAAATAGTGTCATACAGTATGTGTCTTTTTATTGGCTTCCTTCATTTAAACACTTTTTGAGGTTCTACCATGTTATAGCATATATAAGTACTTTCTTTCTTTTAATATTTATTTTTTAGTTGTAGGTGGACATAATATCTTTATTTCATTTATATGTGGTGCTTAAGTTTGAACCCAGTGCCTCACGCATGCTAGGTGAGCACTCTACCTCTGAGCCAAAACTCTAGCCCCAGTACTTTCTTTTTATCACCAAACACTGTTCCATTGTATGGATATGTCACATTTTGTTTATTCATTAATCACCTGCTGGATATTTGGGTTATTCCTACTTTTTGGCAATTATAAGTATTGCTATAATGAACAATTATACATAAGCTTTTACATGGAGTTATATTTTCGTTGTTTTTGAACACATGGGAGTGGTATTGCTAAGTTACATGGTAAAACTTCACATTTAACCTTTTGAGGAACTGCCAGACTGTTTTCCAAAGTGAGTGCACCAACAGCATGTGAGAGTTCCAATTTCTCCACTTTCTCACCCACATTTATTATTGTTGGTCCTTGTGATTATAGCTGTTCTGATAGGTGTGAAGTAGTATCTCATTGTGTTTTGAGCTGCATTCCCTGATGTAAAATAATACTGAGCATCTTTTTATGTGCTTATTGTCACTTGCCTATCTTCTTTGGGAAAAATGTCCATTCAAATACTCCATTCTATAACTGGATCTTTATTAAGTCCTAAGAATTGTTTATGTATTTTATTTACTTGTCCCTTTAGATATATGATACACAAATATTTTCCCACACTCTGTGGGTTATTTTTTCATTTTCTTTTTGTTTAATTTTGATTAATTAATTGATTTATTCTAATTAGGTTTGTACAATAGCACAATGCATTTTGATTCCTTGTTCACAATTTTGCAGCACAACTTTTCATTTCTCTGGTTGTACATGATGTAACATCACATCATATGTGCCATCATAAGTGTACCTAGGGTAATGATGTCCGTCTCATTCCACCATCTTTCCTGCCCCCATGCCTCCTCCCATCCCCTCCCTCCCCTTTACCTAAAGTTCCTCCTTTTTTCCCATGCCCTCCCCCACCATTATGGATCAGCATCCACTTATCAGAGACAACATTCAACCTTTGTTTTTTTTTTGGTATTGGCTTACTTCACTTAGCATGGTATTCTCCGACTCCATCCATTTACTTGCAAATGTTATAATTTTATTCTTTTTTAATGCTAAGTAATATTCCATTGTCTATATATACTAGTTTCTTTATCCATTCATTTGTTGGTTCCAGAGTTTGGCTATTGTGAATTGAGCTGCTATAAACATTGATGTGACTGCATTACTATAGGATATTGTTTTTAAGTCCTTTGGGTATAGACTGAAAACTGGGATAGCTGGATCCAGTGGTGATTCCATTCCAAGTTTTCTAATGAATCTCCATACTTCTTTCCAGATTGGTTGCACCAATTTGAGGTACCACCAGCAATGCATGAGTGTGCCTTTTCCCCTACATCCTTACTAAAACTTACTGTTCTTTGTATTCTTGATAACTGCCATTCTGACTGGTGTGAGATGAAATGTTAAGAGTAGTTTTGATTTGCATTTCTCTAATTACTAGAGATGTTGAACATTTTTTCATGTATTTGTTAATCAATTGTATATCTTCTTCTGAGAAGTGCCTGCTCAGTTCCTTAGCCTATTTATTGTGTCTCTTCATTTTCTTGATGGTGAAAACTACAAACTTAAGTTCCTTATCTAGAAAACATCAATCAAAATTAAATAAATGAGTGAAAGAAAGATCTGTAGAGTAAAAGAAGAACAGGAGGGGAGAGGAAAGAAGGGAAAGTTGGAGAATAGGGAGTGAAAGAGAGTAAATCAAATTCCATGCATGTATGATTTTGCCAAAATGAACCCAACTACTATGTATAACCATCATACTCTAATAAAAAAAAAATTAAGTTCTTAATTTTAATGAATTCCAACATCAATTTTTTTCTTTTTTGTGTTTTTGGGGTCAAAATCACCAACTAACCCAAAATCATAAAGGTTTATTCCTTTATTTTCTTGTAAGAGTTTTATACCTTTAAGTGTGAGCCCTCTAAATTTGTACAGTTATTTTAATATTGTTTGGGGTACTCGAGATCCTTGCTTTTTCCATGTGAATTTTAGCATCAGCTTGTCAATTTCAGTAAGAAAGCTCTCTGGGATTCTAATAGAGAACGCATTGAATCTGTAGATCCAGTTAAGGATATCAATTTAACAGTATGCTTCCAATCCATGAATATGGAATGCCTGTCCATTTATTTGATCCTTCTTAGGCCAGATGTAGTGGACCTGTAATCCCAGTGACTCAGGAGGCTGAGGCAGGAGGATCACAAGTTAAAGGCAAGCCTGGGTAATTTAGTGACCCTGCCTTAAATTAAAAAATAAAAAGGACTGGGAATGAAGCTTAGTGGTGAAGCACCCTAGATTCAATCCTCAATACAAAAAAATTAAAACTTCTTTAGTGTTCTTCAATGATGTAGTTTTCAGTGTACAAATGTAGCAATTCTGTTAAAATTACTACCAAGTATTTTCTTATTATCAATTGAAGTGTTTCAAGAATGTCATTTTTGGCATTTATAAAAAATACAAGATTACATCTTCTGTATAGAGTTCCTTTCCAATCTAGATGTATAGTAAAGTATGTGTAAGGAGACAGTGGTTAAGATAACTATAGGGCTAGGGAGACAGCTCAGTTGGTAGAGTGTTTGCCTCGCATGCACAAGGCCCTGGATTCAATCCCCAGCACCACAAAAAAAAAAAAAAGATAATTACAAAAAGTGGTAAGTGCCAGATGGAAATTTCAGGTCTTAATCACTTCACCTATACTCACTCTACAAATATGTATTGCATATATACATATTTGTACATATAATATAAACACATGTGTGTGCATATAATATTAATCCAGTTTTTCCAGAGCAACTGGTCAGTTACCAGTTTTGTCTTCTATTGAAAGTTATACTTCAAATATATAAACTTATCTTCACATAATTATACACATGTGATTAAGTTTTTGAGGCTAGAGGTATATATATCAGAATTTCAACAATTTCAATGTTCATAGTCCAGTGATGACTGATTACATGCAAACTTTCCATCTTTGCTCAATTTGTCTTTAAATTTTTCTACTATGAATTTTGTTCTAGATTTAAATTTTTATCCATTTTAAACAGAGTGATCGCATTAAAAATAGGGAAAAAATGGCTGGGTTCACAGTTACTTTGTTGTTCCATTTCAGTGGTCCATTTTGAATCAAACTTGTATTACTTTCCAGTGTACATTTATTCAAAAAGACTCATTAGTGATTTTCGCCCTTCAAAATACTCTGATAGCATAAAGTATTGGCTCCTTCTTGAAGTTTTGAAGATTAATTTAGCTCATTCCATGCGCTGATTCAGACTGATTTTTAGTGAAGCTTCACAGTAAAACATACAAAATCCTAAATACAATTTTAAGAAACAAAAACACAAAGCTCCCTAATGACTCAATATTCTGTTGTGAACAAAGACCTTCAAAGAGAACATGCATGTTCTCACACTCCAGATTCTTTTTAAACACTTAGATCATTTCAATTAATAAATTTAGCAAATCTTATCTAAAAGCCATAAAGTTCCTGCAAAACTTCTTTCACATGTTCTGATCCATTTGCTAAAAGTTTTAACAGATTTTCTCAGAATCAAGATTTTAAAATCTGTCCACCAAATTCGTTTATCTATCTCGATTTTCCACTAACTGTAAATTTCATTGCCTGCTTTGTACAAAGGAAGCAGCAGCACTCCCAGAAGAGTCATAAGGTCTAAATAAGCTAGCGTATATAAAGCAAAGTGTATGTTCATGATAATCACTCAATTAACGGTAGCTTAAGCAGGTAATATTTAATATATATCATGACCTTCTGCTCTTAGCATACTAAAAGTTCCTAAGCTTTTGGTCTGCCCTTCAATTACATGTGCCTAAACTACAGTCACCACAATGCACCCAGAAACCCAGGTGTGGACACATCCCATTAGCATGCAAAGGTTACGGCAGTGTTTCTTCTTCTGTCTCCTTCTCCTCAGCTGACCCTTAACTATTACAACCCATCACCCTAATGAATCATGCCCCAAATAAAATAAAAGCCAATGAAGACTAAAGGTCAAAACTATAAATAAACTCCACACATGCTATATTTGCTTAAGAGGGTCATGGCATGCTGCACAGAATTAGTGCCTCTACCTGATGAGCAGATTGCACCTGGTGACCAAAAATTTTAAAATGCCTTTTTTTTCAAAACAAATGCCAAATGTTTTCTCTGATATAAGGCGGCTGACTCATAATGAGGTAGGGAGAGGGAACATGGGACAAATAGAAGAATTCTAGATAGGACAGAGGGTGGGAGGGAAAGGGAGGAGGCAGGGGATTAGCAAGGATGGTGGAATGTGATGGACATCATTATCCAAAGTGCATGTATGAAGACATGAATTGGGTGTCAACATACTTTATATACAAACAGAAATATGAAAAATTGTGGTATATATGTGTAATAAGAATTGTAATGCAAAAAAACAAGTACACGTATAAAGACATGAATTGGCGTGAACATACTTTATATAAAGATATGAAAAATTGTGCTCTATATGTAATAAGAATTGTAATACATTCCGCTGTTGTGTATTTAAAAAATAAAATCAATAAAAAAATAATAATGCCTTTTTTTTCTTTTCAGGGATACCACATGGAAAATAAATGTGGGGGAAAAAACTAATTTAGAAATACTAAGGAGAAAATTCCCATCTATCTTTAAGCCTAGATACAAAATATTTCAACCAACTTCAAGTGCAAGATGTTTCACATACACCATGAATCCAAGGGACAAAAGCTAGGAAGTTAAAAGTAGATGAACGTTGTGCCACATGTTTAACAACAAATGGTTTAAATGTTCTTCTCTCCTACTGCTCCTTTGTTTTACTGGGGCTAAAAGGTCAGCATATGGGAAATATGACATTCATTTATATTCTGATGCAGATAAGATAGAGTAAAATGAAAAGCATGATACCACTCTTTCCACCTTCACGATATAATACAATAAAATGGAACTAAAACCACATAGGATAAAGAAAAGGTCTTACAATAAAACCCAACTCATGCTTTCAGTGTGTCTGCCCCAGGGATCTTCAGTATCATTCTCAAACCCATACATATTTGAAGAAAAGGACTTTTCCTAAAATGCTTCAATGGCAGAGACCATTGGACACAAGTGTTTCAAAGAATAACACCAAAATTGTCCTATGAAGCTGTGGAGATACCCCCTAGCTACTGGATCAAGGAACAACATAATGCTTACAAACACTCTTAGGACTCAAAAAGCTATGCCTGTTTGTAATATTAACTTCGGTTAATCCCACAAATTTTCAAAAGACTACAGATTAATCCATCAGCTAAGATTCACTTATAGAAATGACTCTAGTCTAACTACTCCAAACACTGAGCAGGTAATCCAAACCTAGGTTGGGGTGGCACGAGGACAGGAGAGACCTCACGGCAAGGCAGGGAGAAAAGAAGACTGTCTACCACAAGGAAGAGAGCCTGAAAATTTGGAAGAGCTGTAGGAGTCTGGGTTCTATCCTCCCAATCCATGGATTTTGCTTCCTCTCACACAGAACTCAAATCTGAATGATAACACAAGTTTTCTACCTCATACCACAGTTTGTTTTTAAAATAATGTATAACCTAGTTAAGTAACCCTCAAACAGCTTCCACGGCATTACTGCCCTTAAAGTAAGGTCAAATGGCAAAATAAACCTTATCCACGAGTTCAGTCAATCTCAAACAGACCAACAAAAAGAAGAAATAAAGTCATTAGGTATTTCTAGGTCATCATCAAAAAAAATACTAATTGGAAAAGTTTTTTAGAATATACTGGAAGACTTTTAGAGGAGTTCCAAACCTATTAACATCCAATTTCCAACACATTGCTGCAGGGAAGCTGCCTATCACAATCCACAACATCCTAGTTTTTTCTTTTTCTTTTTCTTTTTTTTTTGGGGGGAGGGGTCTGCGAGGGAACTGGGGACTGAACTCAGGGGCACTCAACCAGTGAGCCACGTCTAAGCCCTATTTTTTTTTTTTATTTAGAGACAGGATCTCACTGAGTTGCTTAGGGCCTTGCTAAATTGATGAGGCTGGCTTTGAACTTGAGATCCTCCTGTCTCAACCTCCTGAGCTGTTGGGATTACAGGCATGCGCCACCGCACCCATCAACATCCCCATTCTTGAGTAAGAGTCATATCTACAAAGTTCATTCCCTCAATGAGTATTTCTTCTGTGACCTATAACCTGTGAGGCACTGTGCTAGATGGCAGAATGACACACAAGACAGGAATGGTCCTCTGCCATCATAGAGCTCCAAGTCCAACAGGGGATATAGAAAGAAAGCAAGTGGGTACAGTACCGTGTGGCAAATGCCTTTATAAGGGAAGTGCAAGGTGGCCTCGGGGCACACAGGATGGAGAAGAGCCAGAGAGGGCCACAGTGGGGCTACCCAGAAGCACTGAACAGCCAAAAACTGCAGTATTCTTAGTTGTGGGTAAAAGTAATTGCCTCCAGAGTGGTTTGTATTTTAAGTGTAAATATGGAAACTAAGTACTCTTGAGTTTTACAGATAATGATGTCAAGAATGCTAATGTGGGCTACTGGGCTTAGGGAAGGTAAAGAACATCCATACATATGACCTAATATGTAGATCTGGACTTAAAACCAAAGAAAATGAAAGGTGATCAGCCTACAGTCTGTCTGAAGTTCCTCTTGTTATCCTACTAAGCAAGAGAAACCATCCACAGAAAATATTTTAGGATGCTGAAATGATGGAAGTAGATCAAAACAGTTATTTTGACCATGAGCTAGATCAACTGAATGTGTGGGGTGGCAGTATGAGGAAGGGACAGAGGTGGGTGGATATGGGTCTATGGGTGTACATGTGCACATGTGTGTTTGGGGACGAGAAGACTGAGGAAGCAGACCAGTTAGGATGCTATTCCAGTAATCTGGGTATGAGATGATCCAGCCCCAAACTAGGGATCTGGGAAGGAAAAAGAAAAAAAAATACATACAAAAGCCATTCTGTACCCCATAATAGGTGCCCAAGTACTGAGTGAATTGGTGTGGCTGACTGGATTTGAAAGATAACCAGGGTCATGCACAAAGTTCCCATTAGTCAACAGACAAGCTAATCTGAGCTTCAGAACTAGTCCACTGGGAAAATAAACACCCAGAACTGGTCTCCTTATTGGGTACTAACTATTTCATAGAAGAATGAAAATTTAAACTAAGTACCAAAAATTTATCAAAGGTTACTGTTCATTCAGCATCCAATATATAGAAATTCTATTTTTCAAACCTCAAACCTTGCCTATTCAATTTTGCTAGCATCTGTGTTAAACGTGTGCCATGTGTAAATATAAAACTTTAAGAACAAAAGGCCAAACTATTGGTCTTAAAAAAATGGAGTTCCTTCTGCCTCTGGACATCTGCTATGGTTTGGATATGAGATGTCCTCCCAAGGCTCCTGTATTAATGGAGAAATGTTGGGAGGTAAAATCATTGTATTGTGAGAACTATAACCCCACCAGTCCATCCTAATTTGAAGGGATTGCCTAGGTTGTAACTGTAGGCAGGCAGGACATGGCTGGAGGAGGTGGGTCATAATGGGTGTGCCCTGGACGGCTGCACCCTCCCTATGCCCACTTCACCCCTCTTTCTTCTTCTTGGCTGCCATGTCCTGAACAGCTTTCCTGCATGGGGCCCTTCCCCTATGATGTTCTGCCTCATCTTGATCCCAGAACAATGGATTCTGCAGACCATGGACTAAACAACAAAAAGTCTTTCTAATGCTGTCAAGATTTTAGTTATGTGATCTGTGGCTTCATCGGTGTATAAAAGACTGATTATTATACTCCCATCCTATGCTTTTAGTCAGCTTTTTATTGCTGTGATCAAATACCTGACAAAAACAACTTAAAGGGAGGAAAAGTTTATTTTGGCTTGTGGTTTCAGAGATTTAGTCCATCTTAGCCAGTTTCATGGCTTTGGAATCACGCTGAGGTGGAGCATCATGGGCAAAGAGTCCCTCATAGTGGGATCAGGAAGCAAAGAGAGGGGCCACAGGGAAAATATATCCTTCCAGGGAATACTCACAGTGACCCACCCCCTCCAGCCATACCCCACCTGCCTGCAGTTACTACCCAGTCCATTCGAACTAGGATGGACTTACTAGGTTACAGCTCTCACAATCTAATTATTTGGTTTCTAAATATTCCTACATTAACACGGAAGCCTTGGGGGAACCACCTCATTTCTAAACCATAACAGTTCCACAGGGGTTTGTATTCCTGGAACACCTTGCTTCAATGGTTGCAAGGCTTCCTGGTTCCCTACAGTATCCCAAACTACCAAAACCAAACATGAATCTCTTCCTACAGCAGTATTTCTCAACTGGGTTTCCACAATGTCAAGAGGAATTCCACAAAAGATTGGGCTTATGATGGAAAAAACACCAGTTCTTAAGTTGTACTTCACACTGCGAGGCTTGGGCTCACAGTGACATGCAGGCAGTCAAGTAACCATATTAGCAGTGAGAAGCATTTTATCACTTTATGCTACCATAAAGGGTACAACCACATTCATGGAGTTGAGTTCATTCTCAAGTTTTCAGCATGACACAGGGAAGATTCTAATCCTAGGTCATTTGCCATCCAGAATGAATTCTAGATACAACAAAAAAACAGCTGACATTGTTAAACAGAAATCATTCTGGAGAAAGTCTCCATAATGAGCTCATAAATCTCCTTCTACACACAAATATCCAGGGACACAGCAGAGAAAGAATTCACAACCAACTAAATGAAAGGTGCACTCCCTACAGTCAGACTGAAGTCCAGGTCATATCCTACTAAGCAAGAGGAACCCACCATCCACTGAAAAATGTTTATAACTGACAAAAACAACTTAAAGGGAGGAAAAGTTTAAATAACTTTTATTTAAACTTTATTTATGCTGAAATGATGGAAGCAGATTCTGACAGTTAATTTGACCATGAGCTAAATCAACTGAAGGAGTGGGGTGGCAGTATAAAGGAAGTGGGGGAGAAGGGAGATGTGGGCCTGTGGGTGTATATGTGCATGTGGGGGGGGGAGGTTATGGGAAGGGAAGACTGAGGAAGCAGACCAGTTAGGATGCTACATACATACATACATACATAAACACATACACACACACACACACAAGCACCAGTTTATGGTATGTAAATGTTAAGTATGGAGTCAGTATAATTGTTACATTTTAAAAGGCTTGAATTTATTTTTAGCATGCTACATCAGCAAGTAATTTTAAAAATCTACAATGTGTATCCTTCCTTCTATGGTTTAAAACTACACCTTCCTCTGGAGGAAAGGGGGAAATACTGGGTACTGATATCAGCCAATTACATTGTTATATTGTGTGCATGCACAAATACATAACAACAAATCCCACCATTATGTACAACTATAATGCACTGATAAAAATACGGGAAAAAAGAAATCCATGCAAAAATAAAACAAAACAACATGGTCCTCAAGTGGGGATTTGTTCAAGCAGATAAGCAAGGAATTGAGAAACACAGACGCTTCTGCTTCCAAGAAGATATGCACCATCAGGAGTAACCATCAGATCTCTACTAAAGTGTTTCCTTGACCCTAATCCAAAATAACATAGACTTTCAAATTATGCCACACAATTATGCTTCTTGAGATCCTGTGAATTCTTTCTGCCCAACAATCACTGTTACACCTAAATATAGCAATGTCATGGTTTGGATGTGTGATGGCCACAAAGGCTCAAGTGTGAGACAATGCAAAAAGTTCAGAGATGAAATGATTAGATCATGAGGTTATGTATGACCCAGTCATTGCATTAACCCACTGATACGGATTAACTGAGCAGTACCTATAGGTAGGTCATGTAAAGCTGGAGGACGAACCTCACTGGGGCATGCCTTTGGAGTTTACATTTTGTCTTGGTGAGCAGGACTCTCTCTGCTTCCTGGCTGTCATGAACTAAGAAGCACTTCTCAACCACGTTTTTCCATCATGATATTCTGCCTCACTTGGGCCCAGAGCTATAGAGTCAGCCAACCATGGACTGAACCTCTGAAACTGTGAGCCAAAATAAACTTTTCCTCCTCTGTGTCGTTCTTGTCAGGTCTTTGGTCATAGCAATGAAAAAGCTGAGTAAAACAATTGGTGTATACAGATGCCCTGGGAACTAGAAGACAGGACAAACAGCCCAAGAAAATATCAAGGAGGAAATTATTCATGGTTAAGTGTGAACAAATTCTAGAAGAGAAACAGAGTATATATTAGTGTTGAATGAGACTTTAGAAAACAGATCTTGTCAAACATAGTGGCCTGTACCAATAGCCCCAGCTACTCAAGAAGTTGAGGCAGGAAAACCACTTAAACCTAGGAGTTTAAAACTAGCCTGGCCAATGGGGAGGTGAGGGGAGGAGAAAGAAAGAAAAGAGGTCTTGAGTAAACACAAAATGCAAAGCAGCTATTCAAAGTGGGAATGATTTGAGGAGATTTAATTCTGGTTATCAAGAACCTAACCTTGGATGGTCAACAACAAAAACATCTTTCTTCATTTAAAATATAAAGGATTATGATCAAGAATTCGATAATTATTAGTGAGGATGTGAGGGCGGGGGGAAGGTATAGTTATACATTGTTGGTGGGATTACAAATTAGTACAACCATTCTGGAAAGCAGTATGGAGATTCCCCAAAAAGACTAGGCATGAAACTACCATATGACTCAGCTATCCCATTCCTTGGTTTTCATCCAAAAGATTTAATATCAGTATACTGCATTGATAGATGCAGCACAATTCACAACAGCCAAGTTTTGGATCCAGCCTAGGTGCCCATCAATAGATGAATGAATAAAGAAAATGTGTTATATATACGTAATAAAGCTCTACTCAGCCATGAAGAATAAAATGATGGCATTCGTTGATAAATGGATAGAACTGGAGAACATCCATACTGAGCAAAACAAGCCAGACTCAGAAAGGCAAGGGTCGAATGTTTTCTCTCATATATGGCAGCTGAAGAGAAAATATTAAAACTGGGAGGGGGGTCTCAGGAAAACAGAAGGGAGAGCAGTGGAGTAGAAGCAGGGGACCAAGGGAGACGAGGAGGAGAGGCAAAGGGGAAGAACTAGGCAATAAAGTTGGTCAAATTATGCTATGTACTCGAATGAAGAAGAAATCACAATGCGATCTAATTTTACATATAATGCACCAATCAAAAAATAAATAGAGGAGCTGGGATTGTAGTTCAGGGGTACAGCACTTGCCTAGCACATGAAAGGCACTGGGTTCAATCTTCAGCACCACATAAAAATAAATAAACAAAATCAAATAAATAGATAGACAGACAGACAGACAGGCGGACCGACCAACAGAGTAGAAGAAGCAGATCAGGGGAGGGAAGAAAAGAGGAAAGCGGTAGTTAGTACTGGGGACTGACATGAAGAAAACTAGATTATATACATTTATGAATATGTCAACCCCACTATTATGCATAACTACATTGCACTAAAATTTTTAAAAACATTTCAGATCTATAAAAACAAAGTAGAGGATTATAGGTCAGAAGAAACTCTGACTCATGTCCTCAACAAAGCACTACAAAAATCTCTGCAGGCTGACCACACTTGTATCCATGTTTCTTTGAGAGAAGAAAGAAACGGGTGGGCAACACAGGGCATCATTGCAACACAAGTATCTGAGGTCCTTCTGCATGACTCACTCTGGTGCACAGGATTTTGAGGGATGTCACCAAGCCTTTTCTGACCTTTTTGGCCACTTGAGATCTCCACATCCAAGGGGACATTGCTGTTTGGAGTTTTAATCTTTCCCATCCCATTTCCAGTCTCCCTCAGTTTATCGGCCAACTGAGTTCACAGCAGTTCTTGAGCCTCAGAGCTGGGCTGCACTCATCTTCACAACCCCTGGGGGCCTGGTAGAAGGAGTCCTCATAAGAAAATTACTGGATTGGAAACTCTTGTTACTAAATTTTCCTGGGGAGGATATTTATACATGTTTTCCTGTTACAAAGTGTTCTGAAACAAGAACTCCAAAATAATTATTTTTGCTAAAAACAATTAGACTTCAAAGGAGCACTGAGGTACTTCTATTAGTTGTGTAGTCTTAGAAGAAAACATGGTATGAATCAGCATCTTATAGACTGGTCAAAGAGAAACTATGTTTTAACTAAATTTTAGATTTAAAAACAAAGAAGTACTTTACTAGTGACAACTTAGCAAAAGATCACCACATTCTAAATCTATACAACATATTTGTTTTAAAGTTAATTATTCTGACTGTACTGACAATGGAATGAATTTTCTTATTCCATTTCACCCAATGTTCTACAAAGACACTTTTTACCCTTTATATGTGTTGAATAAAGGGTATGTACTCAACTGCACACTTCATTTGTTAAATATGGTCTTTTTTTTTTCTTTTTTTTTTTTTATTGGTCGTTCATAACATTACATAGTTCTTAATACATCATATTACATGGTTTGATTCAAGTGGATTATGAACTCCCGCTTTTACCCCGTATACAAATTGCTGTATCACATCAGTTACCCTTCCATTGATTGACATATTGCCTTTCTAGTGTCTGATGTATTCTGCTGTCTGTCCTATTGTCTACTATCCCCCCTCCCCTCCCCTCCCCTCCCCTTTTCTCTCTCTACCCCTTCTACTGTAAATCATGTCTTCCATTTGTATTCTCTTGACTTACCCCTCCTTACCTCTTATATGACATTTTGTATAACCCTGAGGATCGCCTTCCATTTCCATGCAATTTCCCTTCTCACTCCCTTTCCCTCCCACCTCTCATCCCTGTTTACTGTAAATATTCTTCTCAAGCTCTTCGTCCCTACCCTGTCCTTGTTTACACCCCTTATATCAAAGGAGTCATTTGGTATTTGTTTTTTAAAGATTGACTAGCTTCACTTAGCATAATCTGCTCTAATGCCATCCATTTCCCTCCAAATTCTATGATTTTGTCATTTTTTAATGCAGAGTAATACTCCATAGTGTATAAATGCCACATTTTTTTTATCCATTCATCTATTGAAGGGCATCTAGGCTGGTTCCACAGTCTTGCTATCGTGAATTGAGCTGCTATGAACATCGATGTAGCAGTGTCCCTGTAGCATGCTCTTGTTAGGGCTTTAGGGAATAGACCGAGAAGGGGAATAGCTGGGTCAAATGGTGGTTCCATTCCCAGCTTTCCAAGAAATCTCCATACTGCTTTCCAAATTGGCTGCACCAATTTGCAGTCCCACCAGCAATGAACAAGAGTGCCCTTTTCCCCGCATCCTCTCCAGCACTTATTGTTGTTTGACTTCCTAATGGCTGCCAGTCTTACTGGAGTGAGATGGTATCTTAGGGTAGTTTTGATTTGCATTTCTCTGACTGCTAGCGATGGTGAGCATTTTTTCATGTACTTGTTGATTGATTGTATGTCCTCCTCTGAGAAGTGTCTGTTCAGTAAATATGGTCTTGAAAGTCACTACTGTGATACACACAGAACTTAGTCCAAGAAGCTAATATTGTGGCCCATATTGTAAAACCGAAGCAAAGATAAGTCAATTTGTCCTCATGTCTCATGGAAGATATGTGTTAAACAAAAAATAGCGTTGAGAAAATGTCTGGGGGGGTGGGGAAGTAATTCAAGCCTGAATTCAGAAAGTCACAGCCCTGTGACAATTGTGAAATCATGAGCATTCCACTCTGGTAACCAAGATGAGAAACTCTCCAGATAGCAGTTCATTTACTTTCATCCTTGATAAGCACATTGCCTTTGTGTCAGGCGAAAATTCATTCAGTAGTCAAGTGTAAAAATTAATTAAATTTTAACTCAATGAAAATCCATTGTAAACTATTGAGAAAGTTTTTATTATCAAAGAAAATCCTTTCAAAAATTCAACCCTTCACAATATTTAAATCCATCTTTTATAAAATCCTTGTACTTGTAATTACATTTTTACGGAATCATCTTTCATCATTGTGCCAGGAAGACTGGGGAAAGAATCTTCTCTAAGTTAAAAGTAGTATCAGGTAACATTTTTCCTAGTAAAAACATGTAATTTCAAGGGGTGGGGAAATTTCCCTTCTAAATTTCATAGACTACTTAGGGTTTTTGGTTTTGGTGGTACTGGGGATGGAATCCAGGGCCTTATTATGCTAGGAAGGTTATCTTTAATTTGATAATTTGTCAATGCAAACAAAAATTGACAATCCAATCAAGTATTCAGTTCCTTTTAAAGAGAAAGAGTTGTTATGGATTGACTAAACAAGTGATCTACTGCTAAGCTTTAACCCCAGCCCTGGATTTTTTTAAAAATACATTTTGCCTTAGTTTTCCATTAATTTGTGTGTCTAGCCAACATCTATTTACCAAGAATTCTTTGATTTACCTTAGTTTTGTTCAAATTTAACTTCAAAAATATCAGTTCAATTTTTAGCCCTGCACTCCAGCTGAGTGATCAGTCAACAGAGGATACACACTACAGAGACTTGATAGCACAGTTCATCTTAAGAGGAGGGGAGTTTCAAAACACAATAATATTCTAAATTGAAAACTACAAAAGAAACCTAATTTATCCTAAACAAGGTCTAAATAGAGATCTAAGATTTACTATCCATAAACAGGAAGTTGCTACAGTTTGGGGGGATTTGGATAATATATTTCTATTAATTTTTATATTTAAAGATACCTCAATATTTTAGTGTGTCCTGTTTTTTTAAAACCACTTGGTAAGTTTTCCAAAAATATCTCAGTAAATTGCTATGTAATTTATTTCTAAACAAAGTCATAGAATAACATTTAATTTTGCCCAGTTATTCCAGCAATAAATGAAAGCACTGTTTGGGGAGAAAAAAAAAACTTTAAGGTCAATATCTTCCTAAGGAAGTTTAAAAAAATCATTTTAAAGAAAAGAAAGTATTCCTTTAAAATTGGGGGTAAAATAGACATGCACAATAAAGAAGGAGATTAAATAATCAAGTTAATTGGAGGAGATTAACTAGCAAATCAAAGCAGGTAAGAAAATCAGTTTTGTACATCTGAATTCCTGCACTGCTTCTAGGTGTTGAAGGCAGAAGGAAGCTTCTCTCCAAGTCCATTAACAAACATTTCCACTACAGGACAACTCCAAGGCTACTCTTCCGTTTAGTCTCCATTTTGTGGTATTCTTCGTATAGTGCATTTTGGGGTTTCAGTTCTACTTCATACAATAAGTTTTTATTCTCTATCAATAAAAGGTAATTTTTTAAAAAAAATTATGGCTGGATAAGGAAGAATGGTGAGTCGTTGTTCACTGGGTAGTTTCAGTTTTGCAAGATGAAAAGCATTCTGGAGATTGCACAACAAATTATAAACAAACTTAACACTACTAAACTGTATTGTTAACAGGTAAGCTGGCAAATTTTATATTATGTGATTTTACCACAATTTGAAAAGAAATAGGAATGGAGAACTGTTCTAAGAAAACAATCTCTTCATAAATTTAAAACCTTTTAATAATATTGGATTCTTTTGTAATTGCTTTTTCAAATAATTTTTATGATTAATATTGTTAAAATGGCCCATTTTACCAGAGTCACCTACAGATAGAATCAATGAAATCCCTATCAAAATTCCAATGACATTTTTCACAGAAATAGAAAAGACATACTAAAATTCATATGAACCCTGTGAGAATCTGAATAGCAAAAACAGTTGGTTTTGTTGCTGTTGTTTTGTTGTAGTAGGGATTGAACCCAGAGTCGTGAATGCTTCACAAGCACTATACTACCAAGCGGTACCCCCAGCCCTTTTCAGATTTTACACTGAGACAGGTGTTGCTAAATTGTGAGGCTAGCCTCTAACCTGACAATCCTTCTGCGTCAGCCTGCCTGAGTCTGGGATCACAGGCATGCGTAATTGCACCTGGCTACCTGTCTGCTTTTAAACCAGTCCTATGCTGTCTTGACGACTATAACTTTGTAGCAGATTTTGAAATGAGACTATGGTGCCTTCTGCTTTGTCCTTTTAGCTCAAGACTACTTTGGCTGGCTTGGGTGTGATGGCACATCCCTGTAATCCCAGCGATTTAGGAGGCTGAAGCAGGAGGATCACAATCAAGACCCTGTCTCAAAAAAAAAAAAAAAATTGAAAAGGGCTGGGGATGTAGCTCAGTAAAGTGCCCCTGGGTTCAATCCTGAGTATAACGTACACACCTCTATACTACAGAAAAGAAAGCCCAAAAATAAATCCACAAATTCCTGGTCAGTTACTCTTCAACCAAGGTATCAAACATATAGTGAGGATAGATGCTATGACAACTGTATATCCACATACGGTAGAATGAAATTAGACCCTCATCTCATTCCACTTTCAAAAATAAATTCAACATGGATCACAGGCTTAAATATAAGACCTGGAATTATAGGACTACTAAATGACATAATGGGAAAGCATGGGGGAAGCTCCAAAACACTGATCCACACAGTGATATTTTTTAATAGGAACCCAAAATCATAGGCAACAAAGGTGAAAGTAGACAAATGGGATTATTCAAAACTAAAAAGCTTCCACACAGCAAAGGAAACAAACAACAGAGTAGAGACACAACCTATGCAATGGAAGAAAATATCTGCAAACTATACATCTAATAAGCAGTTAATCCAAAATGTGTCAGAAATTAATCAATAACAGAAATTAAACAGCCCAATTAAAAAATGGTGAAAGGATTTGAATAAACATTTCTTAAAGGAAGACATACAAATGGTGAACAGACATATGAAAACAACGTGCAGCATCACTAATCAGAGAAATGAACACTAAAATCACAATAAGCTCTCACCTTGTCTATTAGGATGTCTACTGCCGAAAGGACAGTGAAGGCTGGGGGTTGTAGCTCAATGGTAGAGTGCTTACCTAGCATTTCCCAGGCCGTGGGTTTAAGCCCCAGAACCACAAGGAAAAATATAAGAAAGAGAGAGACCAGCAATAACAAGTATTGGCGAGGATATGGAGAAAGAGGGGTAAAGTCATTTTTAATAATGGTTATGCAAAATCAATTCTTTCATTTAAAAACACAGTGAAATCACTGATTTCACAGAAAACATGGATTTAACTTATAAGTGGGAAGAGATTAGCCCTTACTGTTATGACTGGCTGTAGCTAAGTCTGTAATTCCAGACATATGATAATAAATGCATCTAAATCAAACAATGCTTGTTCTTATTCATCTCACATTTGAATTGATTTCTTGGTAACACTGGTATGAGACCTTAGGAATTATTCGCCTCTAGCTCAACATCTTACAGGATGAAACACACACCTACAAAGGTTTGGTAGCAGTGTTATACAATCCAGTGTGTGTTAATAACCACAAAAGGCTCTTGATAATCAAAACTAAATGAGGGCTAGAGTTGTAGCTCAGTGGTAGAGTACTTGTCTGGCGTATGTTAGGCCCTGGGATCTATCCTTAACACCACATATAAATAAATTAATTAATTGACTGATTAATTAAATAAAGGTCCATTGACAACTAAAAAAAAAAGTTAAATGAAAGGGAAAACCAAGACTCTTTTAAACAAAAGTAGAAAGAGTCAATAAGTGCAAAACATTTAAGCATGTGTGCATATCAACAATATTATTCAGACAGAACTTTCAGAGCAGCCAGTCAATCTCACACCACCATAGCCCCTACATGAAGCTTCAGACATAATCAGCCCTTCCCATTTCTCTTACATTCATCCTACAGTGAATCACCTACATCACACTCCTCCGTAGCCTGAGAACATCTTGGAAGAGCAAGACCATGTGTCTCACTCATCCCTGCATCCCTCTCAACATTTAAGTGAAAGGTCTTTAAGGACTACATTTCTGTCTTCCTTTGTTCTGGGTAGCTTAGAAGATCAACATAAAAATACAAAATTTTTTCATTAATTTATTTTGTGAAGCATTCATTGATTTCTGATATACTTTTGGAAACATTCCTCTCATGTATTTATCAACAGGAGTGAGGCCTCAAATAAAGAATAAATTGTAAGAGTAAGAACTACAAAAATAAAGCCAGGAAGCAAGCACTTAATATGCTTAAGTATTAGAACTTAAAGGAGATATAAAATGCACCCTTCAGTAATGGTACACGTCAGTACTCTGGGGTTTGTTCATTATGGTTTGGAAGGATTTGGGGTGGTGGAGACAAAGAATAAAGCAAGCAAAGCTCAAATACAGTATAAACACTTCAGCTCCTAAGATAGACCTTAAACACACACACCTGCTTTTGTATCACTCTAGGCTGAAGTCTGATGTGAACAGCCAAATAAGATGTTTAAAGAACCAGGTGCAGTGGCACATGCCAGTGATCTCAGCTACTGGGAAGGCTAAAGCAGGAAGTTCAAGCATGAGGCTTATCTGGAAGACAGCCAGACTCTATCTCAAAAACAAACAAACAAACAAAAACCCAGAAGATTGGGGATATAGCTTCATGGTAGAGCACTTACCTACCCTGTGTGAGGGCCTGAATTCAATCCCTGATGGGAGGGAGGGTTGGAATTTTCAAGGAAAGAAAATGTAAAGTTTTCCGGGGAAATTTTCATTTTTATATATATATATATATATATATATATATATACGCACACCTGTTTTAGTCAGTTTCTTTGCTACTGTAGCTAAAAGACCCGACCAGATCAATTGTAGAGGAGGAAAAGTTTGAGGGCTCGCGGTTTCAGAGTTTTCAGTCCACTAACAGCAGGCTCCGTTCCTCCAGGCTTCAGGTGAGGTAGAACATCATGGCAGAAGAATGTGGCAGAGGGGAGCAGCTCATGTGATGATCAGAAAGCAGGGAGAAAGATCTCCCCTTGCCAGATACAAATATATACCCCAAAGCCAGGCCCCCAATAACCAACCTCTTCCAGCCACACCCTACCCACCTTCAGTTTGCACTCAATTGATCCCATCAGGTGATTAATTCACCGAATGGGTTAAGGCTCTCCCAACCCAATCATTTCTTCTCTGAACCTTCCTGCATTGTCTCACCCATGTCTCACCCATCCAAACCATAACAATATCCTTCCAGCATGTTTCTTTCTCTACCTTTACTTTTAAAATCACACACAGTAAGTATTATAAAATCAGCATAATGTTAGCTGACATGAATCTTTACTAGATTTTTCTAGAAAAATAAATTAGGAATTAATAGTTTGCTTTAGCTTTTATAAATAAAATCAATAATTATAAGCTAAATCACTCTATGTATAGAGCCAGAGGACCAAACACAACAGAAATGAAAACAGATAGATAAGGAACAGTTTTTTTTCCAAAATAGATTTTGGTAGCATAACTCCCTAGATTCGCTCATCTTCTTCATTTTGTGATGAAATCACTCTTATCTGAGGCAATTACAAAAGCTTTAGCTTTTTGGTCAGTGGCTCACTATAAACACACACAAGGAAGACTAAGGGAGAGGTAACAGGAGAATGAGACTCTTTACTGTGGGCCTGTGTCACACACCTCCTGTGCTCCCACATCCCCAACCATCACAACTTTGGTCTTTGGGACAACAGGACCAACTTTCAGAGCGGCAATAACCACAGTAGCCCCCTACCCAAACCCAAGCATCCTATGGAGATAAGAATAAACCTCTGGAATCTGTCACTGCTGAACCTCCCAACTACTACAAATTGCTCAGAACACATCCCAGATTATCATTACAGTCACACAGCAGCAGGCCTAGCTCTGCGTGAGCCTATGTCTATTCTTTTTATTTTTTTAGTATCAATGAAAAATAAAATCATGTTTTTTATATCATAAAATCACACAGAAGAATGAAACCGACAACAGACATCAGACATAGTGTATGAGTATCAAGAACTATCAGAATACTAATTAACTCACATTTAGCATCTTATGCCCCTGTATTTGCAGACACATGCGGTCTATGCATGGATACGTGCATGTGTAGATAAACACAGAGGTTAACAATGCAAGCATGCACAGGACCTTCACTCATATTGGAAATTATGTCCATGAGCATGGCCCAGGGTAGTATAATCCATGTACATTTGTATCCTTTCATAGGTCTATCATTTACCAATACCATCATATAAATTAAAATGTGAGTCCAGTTCCCTGTGCAAATCTATTCAATTTATGCATCTGGATAAAACATATCTTGATAACAAGGGATACCTGTATTCCAGATTATTAAAACAGAAAAACAAAGGCGCATCCTCTTCCAAGGCTAGGCTCTTCAAAGGCAGCCTTCCCCATTGGTCAACTTCCTATCTTTTTTTTTTTTTTCACATTACGATCCATAACAATCAGTGCCACTGCACTACACTCAAGAATTTGGGGTAATCTCTGCAATCGCGCACACAAAACATAAAACTTAGTATTCCTTGGTTTGTTCAGTAGCCAGTGCTGAACCGCCATTTCCATTTTTCATTTTAATATAAAACACATCATACAGAATATATCCAAAGCTGTAATAACACAAAATAAAGCAAAATGAAAAATTTGGAGACAGTCAAATTTTGATTTAAATTATCTGGTGATTAAAAAAAAAAAAAACTCAACTCTCAAAACTGAGGTATTGAGTGCCTTTCCTAGAAGGGCCCATTAACCCAAAAGAAAATATTTAGTAGATTGGGAGAATTTTCAGATAAAAATATTCAGTGCTTTTTAAAGGAATTAAGAAACAAGTGGATCAAGTGGCCACGGGAAAGATTTCGGGGACAGCTCTTTTAACAAGGAAGAATGCAGTCCTAAAGCTGCAGGACAGTTTCTGGTGCCTGACTGAAACTCTGCCATCTGCATCCCCAGCTTTGAACTCCCTCCTAGTCTCCACTTTCATTAGGCCACCAGTGAAAGAGCCAGACTCATAGGGACATGCTTCCTGGCAAAGGGACCTTTTCACTACAAACCTATGGCTGTGGTAGAAGACTGTGTATGTCTTAGAGTAAAAATGGGTTCCCTATACTTTAATCAAGTATTATTGATAAATCAAGTTACTCATGTTTATGAATGTTTTTAGTTATTTTAAAAAATCCTCTTACACTTTATTGTGACATTTAATATCCTTTTTTAAATTAACAGTCTCAATGGTAAAGGAAACATACTTTATTAGAAATGATAATCAAAATACATATCCTATGCACTAGCCCCGGTCACTGCACTTAACGCTGCATACACAAGCTTATTTTCACATCGTGAATTCAAGACATCTGCCCTGGGGCTGGGGTTGTGGCTCAGTGGCAGAGCGCTTGACTTGAAACATGTGAGGCACTGGGTTCAATCCTCAGTACCACATAAAAATGAATAAACTAAATTGTGGTATATATGTGTATTAAGAATTGTAATGCAAAAAAATACATGTATAAAGGCATGAACTGGCGTGAACATACTTTATATACAGAGATATGAAAAATTGTTCTCTATATGTGTAATAAGAATTGTAATGCATTCCACTGCTGTCATGTATTTAAAAAAAAATCAGGGCTGGGGATGTGGCTCAACTTCGCCTGGCATGTGCGGGGCACTGGGTTCGATCCTCAGCACCACATAAAAATAAAATAAAGATGTTGTGTCCACTGAAAACTGAAAAATAAATATTAAAAATTCTCTCTCTCTTTCTCTCTGTCTTTTAAAAAAATCAATAACAAATTTTAAAAAAAGATATTATGCCCATGTGTAGCTAAAAAATATTTTTTTAAAAAAATACATCTACCCTAGCTGGGTGTGGTGTCACATATTTACAATGCCAGCAACTAGGGAGGCTGAGGCAGAAGATCACACGTCTCAGCAACTTAGCAAGGCCCTATCTCAAAACAAAAAAATATACAAGGCTGAGGATGTAGCTCAGTGATAGAAAACCCCTGGATTTAATTGCCATAACTGCAAGAAAAAAAGAAAAAGAAAAAAAAATATATATATATATACACACATATATACACCTGTCCTCTCAACTTAACAAGCTCTCAAGAGTTTCAAATGACATGGCTTAGATCAAAGTGCTTTAAAAACCGTGTCCCAAAATACTAGCTACTTAAAAACAAACAAACAAAAAAAAACTACAAATAACAATAAATGCTAGTAAGGATGTTGGGGGGAGAGATCTAATTACTTTGGAACTATTTTGCATTTACTTTTGGTTTGGGAGTCACTGAAAAAGTTAATGAAACTATAAAGGTGCTGGGAACCTCTGACCTACACTTTAGGTCTATAGCACTGACCTAAGGAGACTTTCTCTGTCCTGATTCCCAGTACCTTGCATCTTCCTTTCCCCTCAGAGGCAATCGTTAGCATGAATTTGGTGTGTATCCTCCCATTCAAATTTTTACATTTATACTGATACTAGATACAAAAGTATAAATTTTTCTGTGTGTGCTTTCAAAATTACATAGAATTATCATTTTAGGGAAAAAACAAAACAGAACAAAAATACTAGCTACTACTTTGATTTTCTTCCAGTGTTGAAGTAAAATTAAGACATTTGGAAAAAAACAGAAATACTCCAATTTTAATGAAGACTAGGTCAGTACTAAGTTCTTATCCAATACCCATCTCTAAAGAAAATCATACAAAAGTAGAATCAAGAGATTCAGGAATACTGCACAGAACAGTAAGAAGTACCATGACCAAATAAATATTAACATTTTTACATTGTTAGTAATTCACATCCATGGTATCCTTCGCTTGATGGCTTTCCCTTTCAGGTACACTGAGCAAAGAAAGTTGAGTGTTGATAAATGTCTTGCTCTACTCTGTAAACTTAAGTAACTCATAATGGAAATCAACAGCTTACCAAGGCAAAACATTCCTCCCCCTCTCTATAAATTCCACCACTGAATATCTTATTTTCATCTACTCACAAAGAAGAGTCCAGTCCAGTCACAGTTCAATTAACAGACTTGAAGTTCGAATATGGAATAGAGCTTCTGAGGCATGTTTACAAAACAGAGTGATCCCAGTTGATCCAAAGCTTTCCGGCTCTTCTGGTCTAAGGCTTCGGGTTTGATAAATGTGGTGTTATCTGTCTGAACGTTCATGACTGGGCATTTATATTTCTGTTAGATTAGAATCCTATACAGTTTTTCTTCCAAAAAAAAAAATCCTGATTAAAGGTATTAATTTAAATTTAAATTTAATCCCAAAATGCTCTTTAAATTTATATAGGACTTGGGGCTGGGGTTGTAGCTCAGTGGTACAGAGTGCTTGCCTTGCATGCGTGAAGCCCTGGGTTCGATCCTCGGCACCTCATTAGAAAAAAATTAAGATATTGTGTCCATCTACAACTAAAAAGATATATTTTAAAAATTTATGTAGAACTGCTTTTCATAAAAGGGTTTAAAGAAAGGGGGGAAAACACCTAGGGGAACATTTAGATTTTTTTTTCTTTTTTTTTTTTTTGTGATACTGGGGATTGAACACAGGGCCTTGCGCATGCAAGGCAAACACTCTACCCGACTGAGCTATATCCCAAGCCCTGGAAAAATTTTAAGAAGGGAAATTTGGGGAAAAAAAAATCTAGAATTGCTCATAGAACCCATCCTCCAAAAGACACTGAAACACAAAGAGAAGTTTCAAAATACTTTAGTCTAAGAATCTACAAATATTTCAGAGCATAGACTAGTCCTGCAGAACATAAATAGAATGAATATATTTTTCAGATGAACTTTGTAATCTTACCTAATAATGTATTCCAAAAAATACCCATCTGGAAAAGGAGGAAAACTAGATATAGTTTACATAGAATGAGCTAGGTTGGAAAAAGGCATTTTACTCTAAATTTCCAGACTAAGCAGGGTGATTTACTCACTCAATATAGCAAGCAGACCAATGAGCATGAAAAAAAAAAAGAAAAAGAAAAAAGAAAATTCTGACAAATGTATATCAATTGGGAATCCATGTTTACATTAAATATTTGCACAGTATCTATAGCTATATCCTATTGTAATTTGGAAATGACAAACTTACTCTGTAATCTTGACAGAAACAACAAAAATTACAGACTTATGTTAGAAGACATTCCCTTCTTACTGTGAAATATGCATGGTTTTAAAGTTAACAAATTTCCACTCTGAATAATGAAGGTTAGCATCATTTCATTCCTTCAAAAAATTAAACAAGTGGCATTTTCTGAATACTAAATTAAACAGGCCATTTTCAAAACAGTTAACACTGTCCCCTCACCCCACCCCAAGCATATATTCCCAAATCTCTTTTCTTTCTTAATTTCCCTTGTTTCCAAACATGACCAGAGGGTCAGTACTTGAATTTATAGAGCAGAATGAGGAACTGGCATCCACAGCAGAGGGTACTTCTCCTATTCAGTGTCACAGCTTCATACCAGCCCAGTACTCCATGCTCATCAGGGGACAGATGGAGAAATCACAACTTACCAAATGTTTATTATACATGCAGATGGCTGTTTCTGCTTTGAATTTTATTTCCCAGTTAATCTGTATAGATATGAACAGTTGCTTTCTTAAGGCTTTTTCATGATGTGGAATTAGGGCTCCTCTGGCACAACATCGCATCCCCCCCACACACACACACACACTTGCTTTTAATACAGACAATAAAATCAGTTCCATCCCTGAGTGTTTGCTCACACTTTGCCTTCCCACACTGCTCCACCCATTATACTGCCCTTGTAACTGAGAATCTCCTTGCTTGATTCTCCTTCAAAGTCAAGCTTTGGGGCTTAAAATGAACTGGACTCAAACTCAGCTCTAGGGGTGACCGGCAAACAGACATCCATGGCAAGCTAATGCTATAGCTCTTCCTGGAGGTGTTCCAGAAAGAATCAAGGAAAACCAGGCTGTCAATTGGCATTACTAAATTCCTTCAAACAATCAATTATAAGAGACTATCTAGAAATTATAACTGGTATAACTTGGTAGCTGATATGTAGATGAGAGTGATATTACACACAAATTAATACTATGAACAGTCTGAGTTTTGGCTATTTCCATCCAATTTTCATTCTTGAGAACTAAGAGGAAACAGGTGTCATAAATTCATCAAGTATATCAGTAAAAGGATCATAGAAAACTTTCTGTACATTTTCTTTTGCCTTCTAAATTTTCTTAATGATCAGATTTAGGTAAGAACTGTAATGATAAAAGTAAATAGAGGGAATTTGATATTGCAGTCTGGTTGCTCAAGATCTTTACTAAGAAACTATTTGCATACTGTTCAGAAGAAGGTAAATCATTACCTTGTCATTCAGTGAATTCAACAAATATCTATTGGTACCTACAGTATGCCTGAATATGTACCAGTATTAAGGATTTCTAGGACTCTAATATGAGACTTATACTTGTGCACAAATAAGTTTTAAAATGATGTGTTACATATTAAAAAAGAAATATTGAAAACTATGAAAAAAGAAGCCTCTGTCCAGTCTAAGGGTTAAAAGTAAAATTTTTAGAAGGATTCAATTTACTTGAACTGAGCCTAGAGGGGTGAATAATACTTAGGTAACTAAAATAAAAATGAGAAGGAAGATTCCAGGCCAAGTTTATACTCTTTGGTGAAAAGTAGCAATTATCCAACTCAAACTAGTTTAAGCAAAGAAAGAGCACTTGTTTTTCTGGTGGAGCTGGCTTCATAGACAGGAGGAAACATCACCAGTTCTGTGACCAGAAAATGGGCTAAAAGGTAAAGTATCCAGGGAAGAGTTCTACCTGGTCTGGCTCATCCCTGAAGTAAATTGAAACCAAGGGGTAAAAGGACTGCCCAGGTGAAGTTCTATGTCCCCAGAGACCTGGTAGGACCATGACTGAAAACTTTACAGAAAACTCCATGTTC
This sequence comes from Urocitellus parryii, assembly GCF_045843805.1. Lineage (NCBI taxonomy): Eukaryota > Metazoa > Chordata > Mammalia > Rodentia > Sciuridae > Urocitellus > Urocitellus parryii. Next base: position 67,572,288 of record NC_135532.1, read on the forward strand.
TGAGGCAGTGGTTTCCTGTTTGGTTCTGAGCAGACAAAACAACAATAGCCACACACAACAGGAATGTCAACAACCACTCGAAGAATGAAACATTGGGTGAGGCAGACGGGCACATTAAGGATTACAAAGAGGACACAGTGACCAGCAACCTACTGGCACTGACAGGAAGGTGAGAATTGGGAAGTGTGGCAGTTGGAAACAGCACTGAGAAAGTCATTCTGTTGTGTAGTTAATACTTAAAGCAGAGTAACTATTCACAGGTAAAGAAGCAGAAAAGGACCGGGTGTGGTGGCACTTGCCTCTAATCTCAGCAGTGTGGGAGGCTGAGGCAGGAGGATCTCAAGTTCAAGGCCAGTCTAAGCAATTTAGCAAGGCCCTAAGCAACTTGGCAAGATGCTATCTCAAAATTAAAAATTAAAAGGTCTGGGGATGTGGCTCAGTGGTTAAACACCCATGGGTTCTGTCCCCAGTACCAAAAAAAAAAAAAAAAGGTAGAAAAGGGGGACTGATATTTTTAAATGCCTGATATACTTTATCCTAATAACCATAAGTATCATTTTCTTCATACTACAGATAAGTAGACTTAGACTGCAGATTCCAACAGCTTGAAAAGTCCCCATCTTACCATGGTGCCTGTATGCTTTGCTTGCTGCCTCTCAAAAGAGTAGTAAAAAGAAGAGGGGGATGGAATACCATGCAGAAGCTCCTCTTTCACCAAAGCTCACTGCCTCAATCCTCACCCATCCTTCCCTGCCATTCAGTAAATACCAAGTACCTGCTGGGCTTGAGCCTTCTTCCCTCTCATGCCGTGGCACCCATGTACTGCCACCCATTCCTGAGACCCCACTTTGGCTACAGCAGCAAGCCTTGGTCTTGTTTTCTCCCATACTCCTGTACACTTTTCCAAAAGGTTCCCTGCACCCTGCTGCCGGGCCGTGGAATACTCTCAGGAGGAGTGCAAGTGGGGTCTTTTAAAAGGACTCGTTGCCACTCCTCCCTTCACAGATCAGTATTAAGTCACAGAATAAAAACCATCTACTTTCCCCTTGCCAAGGAATGAAAATACAACCTGCTTTTCCCTATTACAAATGTTGACGTATGTGTTTGTCAGATAAAACCAAAGAATACTAGTTAACTCCTTAAATAAATAACCTATGGAATGGACAGATTTTTCCTAACACACTTGATTCATCTATTAGGCTACCTCTAAGACTTACATGACACCAAATTGTCTTGATTTGTACAAAAAATAAAAAGAGCCTCAATAATAAATTGACCTGCTTCAGGCAGATAACTAAACATATTTCATACAATGGGTTTTGTTTTGTTTTGTTTTGAGAGAGAGAGAGAGAGAGAGAGAGAGAGAATTTTTTAAATATTTATTTTGTTTTAGTTTTTCGGCAGACACAACATCTTTGTTGGTATGTGGTGCTGAGGATGGAACCCGGGCCGCACACATGCCAGGCGAGCGCGCTACGGCTTGAGCCACATCTCAGCCCCTACAATGGGTTTTTAAATGTTTTGATAATGCAGACTCAGCCTAACAAGAAATATAATTTGCATATTTTAATATCTGTAGAACAAAAAGAGTTTTGAGAATTTCACAGATCTAAAAGTGGTTGCTTGTATTGCTTCTAATTATATTTACCATGGGAAGAGGAGAGAATAAAAATTCAATATGCAAAATTACAATTTAAAAAATTCTGATATATGATATAATTAAATGATCTTGAATAGAGATAACATCATTTATTCAGGAAAACTTCAAGAGAAGACTTGATCAGTAATAATTCTTTGTAACAGAGTTTTCTAATTTAATCTTTATAATTTTTAAATAGTAGATATTTAAATGCTAAGACAAGCAATAATCTTTACCATGAGACATCATGTTGTTTCTATTGCTTCCTTTAAAAAGGTAAGATTAAAGTCAGAGGTAGAGTTCAGTTGTACAGCACGTGTTTAGTAAGCACAAGGCCAAGTTTAATCCCTAACACCACCAAAAACTAAAATCAAGTTTTAAATATGGAATTAAATAAAGCAACCCAATGCAACCAGTTTGAACATGCCACGGAAGACAGCTCTACTCTCTTTCTTCTTGGGCATCTGCACATCTGTGTGAAGCTGCCAGCACTGAGGCTGACACTCAGGAGGCCTTGATATGTGATCAGGACACTAAGCAAGGAGAACTAAGAAAGCAGCTAGTTTGATCAGACATTTTGTTACCTCCAGGGAGATGAAGCAAATAAGTAAATATGTCAAGGATAATGGGAAAACAGGTTTCTCACTGATAAAACAGGTAGTAACAAATTAAAACAGGAGTCTAGGGACAGCCTAAAAATTCCTGTTCAAAAATAACTGGATGGGGCTGGGGATGTGGCTCAAGTGGTAGCGCGCTTGCCTGGCATGTGTGCGACCCGGGTTCGATCCTCAGCACCACATACCAACAAAGATGTTGTGTCCGCCGAGAACTAAAAAATAAATATTAAAAAAAATTCTCTCTCTCTCTCTCCTCTCTCACTCTCTCTTTAAAAAAAAAAATAACTGGTACTCTGCAAAAATTAAAAAGAAGACTAAGAAACTTTCAGATTAAAAAAGACTTAGACAAAATAAATAAATGGACTGGACACAAATCCTGGAATGAAAAAAGGTATCACAGAAATCACTTGTGCCGGGCTCAGGAGTGCATGCTTGTAATCCCAGCAATTTGGAAGGCTGAAGCTGCAGGATCACAAGTTCAAAGTCAGCCTCAGCAATGGTAAGGCGCTAAGCAACTCAGTGAGACCCTATCTCTAAATAAAATACAAAATAGGGCTGGGGATGTGGCTCAGTGGTCAAGTATCCCTGAGTGCATCCTTGGTACCAAAAAAAAAAAAAAAAGAAAGAAATCACTGGTGAAATGTGAATGGGGTCAGTGATTAAATGACAATAATAGATTGATATTTATTACCTGATTGTGAGGTAGCATTATGGTTATCTAACAATGTCTTTGTTTTAATGAAAACCTAATTAAATATTAAAGGGGAAGCAGGCATTATGTCTGCAACTTATTTTCAAAGAGTTCAAAAATTTATAGTAATGTAGAAATATATTGCAAGAGAATTACAAAGCAAGTTTGGCAACGTTAACAAATGTGAAATGAGAGCCAAGGGAGTATAAACATTCTTTGCACCATTCTTTCAATGTTTCTAAATAAATCTTATCTTGTTTTAAAACAAAAAGTTTTTTTTAAAGCTACTTTAGTTGTCTATGGTATACACATTGCCTGCGTTCAGTAGAATTCTTCCCATGGAGCTAAATTCTTTGAAGTGATATTCTCTTTACACATAATTTTTTAAATGTGGGGTTATTTCTAGCTTCTCCAGAAATCTCAAATATAGAACTTCTTTAATTTGATTCACTGAAAAGTAGCTGATGTCCTGAAAAGTTTGGCAGTTCTCCAGTGGCTGACTGTCAGAGAATAGTTAACTCACCAGTAGCAGCTAATTCCCCTATAAAACTGAGCAGGCTGTTAAGTGGCCTGACTCTCCCAGTGAGAAGGTGCTGATATTCACCATGAACTACTTGAACATGCACTACTTCTTCCTGATTGCCATTAGAGGGCTGCCTAAGGGACAGAGTTGTGCTTGCTATTACTAATAAGCCTATTTTTAAAATCCTTTCTAAAAACATGCAGATATCTGCAATTGTTACCATCAAGGAAATTGTTCTTAGCCTAGAAGACAGTCAAAAGTTAAACAAACATGGCAAAAAGAAAATGCAGATTCTCCTATCACACTCCAATTTTCCAATAACTTAAACTTTTTTCTACTGCTAGACTTGATCATTAAAATGATGGTGAACTGCCCTTTCAAAGGACAACTTCCACCTTTTGAATTCTCACAGTCCAGGATTCCTCTTGAAGCACAACACCTTCTGCATATCCCACTAGATTTTCCTTGTAATTCCTAGAAAGTTCTGATAAAGAATAAAGGAAGCATCTCTATTAACCTAACCATGTTATAAAAACACACAAACTCCAAATGATTCATTTGAACAATATTTATGTCCAATTTACTCCAAAAAGATTTCATTACTATGCCTTTGAACGTCAGTTGCTCCCAAAATAATCATCTTAACGAGAGCCTAAAAGTCACTTGCAAATGCCTAAGGAAGGACAAAAGAAAAAAGAACTCCATCCAAGATGTACAAAAAGGGGCCAATCCAGTCCATGTCCTTCAAGGCCCTTGTCCTTTCAGGAAGCACAACCAGTAATTTACATCCAAATTCTGTCACCATGGTATATCCAAGAGAACACACAAGTCCATAGCATTTGAAATTTCAGATCACACATAGTACAACATTACAAAAAACTTATATGATATTATGACTTTTCATCCTGAAAAACAGTGTGTCCCTTTACTTATCCTTTGTAGCAGTTTATGTTTCCCTCATCTACTACAAGTAAAACATGATTAATCCTGTGACTCACATTTTAGAAAAGCTAAACAGTTTCCTATATTTATGTAATAAAAAGAGCACATAATATGAGATAAAAGTATTTATAGAGCTGGGAATATAACTCAGAGTAGAGTGCTTGTCTAGTATGCCCAAGGCCCTGGGTTTGATCACCAGTTCAAAAAAATATATATATATATGGCTAAAGGGAAATGGAAAGCTAGTTTTTTTAGTACCAAAAATTTTGCACAATAAGTGGATCAAATATTTTGAGAACAAATAACCTAGCTACTGCAGGTCAAGATGAGCTCAACCAACAGAACTAGCAAAGCTGCTATTTGAAAATCTGTAAATATGTCCATCACTGAGAAATCATCCAGAAAAGTACTTTGATCCTCTCCTCATCCAAGAGGTAATTACATTTTCTTAGGGAGACCTTAAGCGAAATTTACCACATCTAAGTTTCATTATGTTAAGCTTTATACATAAATTTTCATTTTTACAATATTTATGCTGAATTCAATTAATTTAAGGTCAAGAATTGTGACAAAATTCATAACCTTTACTTTTCACAGTTCAAACTTAGTATTTTGTCATATGCCTGAATATGCTACCTACAATTCAACAAAACTAAGATACTGGATCTTTTCAACTTGTGTTCCTTCTCCAATGCAAATCACACTACTCACTCAAAGATATTTTGTTAATTATACAAAATAATAAGGTTGTCTGAAATAGAGAGTAATTTGACAGAAATTTTAAAGCACTGACTATATCCAAATCTTGGTATAAGTATATAAAGTCCTCAATCTGTTTTTTTTTTCTTTTAATTACTATTTCTGCTTAACTCTTTAGGAAAACAGGTAAGTTTTCAATTAAGTTAAATCTGTATGATAGGCAGAATGATGAGCCTCCCCATAAAATGGGCCCTATCCCTGACATATTATATGACTTTGTAGATGTAGATTATAAACCTTGAGGTGAGGCTATTACCCTAGATTTTCCCAGTGGACTTAATGTAATCAGAAGGGTCCTTATAAAGGAAAGTTGTGGCAAGAGGGTCAGAGAAGGAGATAATGACCACAGAAACAGATGTCAGAGTGACGCAATGGCTGGAAGGTAGCCATAAACCCAGGAATGCATGCAGCCTAGAGAAACTAGAAAAAGTAAGAACAGATTCTCCCCTGGAGCAGCCAGAAGGAAAGCAGTCCTGCCAACACCTTGCCTTTAGCTCTGTAAGACCTATTTCAGATAAATGACCTCCATAACTGTAAGGTCATAAATAAGTTTGTGTAGTTTTAGATTTGTAGTAATTTGTTGCAGTAGCAATAGTCAATTTTACTAGTTACAACTATAAAGTGAGCCAATATAAAAATTAACCAGTATATATAAAATACCCAAAACTACTTAGAAAATAATATACTAAACATTAAAATTAACATCTAGCTTTGACAGCATCTTTTATTCTATTCTTAATGAACATAATAATCCTACAGGACTCTGAGGACAGCACACAATCATTAGGTAAGCATTTTTTTTAATTCTACTGTGTCATAGACACTGGCAATTAAAAGATGAATAATATAAACATATCAAGGTGGAAATCACCTTTAAGTGCTTCCAAAGAGATATACAAATGATTTAACAGTTACCATAATGTGATACATGCTGTAATTGGAGGAAAAAAAATTGAAAGACATTTCAACTAGGGGAGGAAAGTACACAAGTGAAATGGCAAACTCTTCAAATGAGGATAGATACCTGGAGAAGTACCAGGCTAAACTGAGCCAGGTCCTATCAAGAAGCAAGCAACAAGCCACGCACAAAACTAAACGTTACGCTTCAAGGAATAAAAAGGAAGGGGCAGGGGGCATTAAGCAATGGAGTAGTTGATACACGTCTAGGAGGAAAAAAATACTGGGTGGTGATATGAAGACTAGAATGAAAGTAAAAGAATATATATTTTGGAATGTGTCCTAATTATTTTATCAACTGTTGGGAGTAGCCTGACCTGAATACAGCCATCTTGAGTCGTAACCATGACTGCCTGGAGTAACCTTCATGGGTTTTCCAGCACAAATTGCCAGTATAAATAAATGAAACCATTAAAGTGGAATATGGAACTTGACCACAGGACCCTGGCACCATCAGACTCAGTAATATGTTTGACATCTTTGATATTAGCCTGAGATAAATCGGGTACATTCAAGCTCAGATGAAGTCACTTTTGTCCTGTCTACTTTATAAGACACCTTCCTTCTGACTCAAAGAGCAGGGATCCACTGGACTTGCTACCACCTGAGACATGCTTTGGACTTAGGTTCCCCAATAAATTGCACTTTGTACAATCGTGGATGTGGTAGGCTTCTTTCTTCAGTCTCACAGCACCTTGCACTCAGTTCTCAGACACTGGGCCTGGATGTTTCTGCCTTAATATGTATTCACATTCAGTGATCTTTTTTTTTTTTTTAATCAGGCAGGTGCTATGTAAAATCCTAGGTGATAAAAAAGAGAACAAAACATGATGCACACCTTTGAAATACATAAAACTGTAGAACTGTATATATAATATGCAAAATGAAAGCAGCTATCTCTACTTCAAGAGACTCTTCTAGAAATCACACTTTTAAAAGTAGGTATCAAATTCATACCACAAGAAAACAAAAAAAAAAAGTTATGTATGCACTTTTCAAAAATGAAATCTAATAAACTTCAAAATAATAAAAGTGGAAGAAATTACATTCTTCAGGAAAAAAGGATTCAAAATCCTTTTCCCCATAGGTACCTTAAAAGCATTATATCTTTAATATCTATAAAAAGATGAAAAATATTTTTCATAGCCCACGAACTACACCTGGACTATACACAGCAGCTAGTTTGTTGAGAAACAAAGCAGTAATAACACTGAGCCAATTTAAAACTGCCAAACCAGAACAGGATCAGTAAACACAGAAACAGAATGGCATCTCTATAGCCTTCCCAAAACCTGCCAGGAAAATCAATCATGTCATTCTTGCTCCCACTGTGGTCTTTCCCCTGAATTACAGCAGCCAAGAAAACTGATCTATACTGTAGCTTAACATGCATGTGTCGGTCTCATCCATAAGAACACAAAGTAGATCCTCACCCCTCTTTGTATCTAATGGTATGGTTTAGCTATCCGCCAATATTATGCTCACTGAATTCAGGGGAACTAAGGTAAATGAACTTAATTAACAATGGCAATTTAAAATTCTCGTTTCACAGCTACTGAGATGTTGGTTTCAGAAAATATCTGAACAATTTATATTGTTCATAATATATACTATGCATGTACTGTTTTTTTTTTTTTACTTCCTCAATTATACAGGGGAAGCTTAAAACAAAAATGTTAGGTTTCAGAAAAGAGGAAGTAGACTTTAGTTCTCAGCGCAGATCTTCAGATTTAACCCCTCAAAACCTGCTTTTGTGTTTATGAAACAGCACTATTATAAAAGTGACCCACAGAAATCATCTTAGAACTTTTAAAAATGTTCAACAGAGAACCTAACAAAGAATCAGTGTTCATACATGCTACTCATAGCTCTTATGATTATTAAGGTTATTATTAAGATCCTAATGACCTTGATCACTACATTATATACATGTACTGAAATATACTGTACTCCATAAGTATGATTTGATGTATAAATTAAAAAGAAAAAATCTAAATTAAAAAAAATCTCCTAATTATCAACGATAACAAAACAGAGCAATGCTATGCTATGGTTACTCCAAAATAAAAAACAAGTCAAAAATCACTTTAATTTGGTTCTGGAATAATGTAATCTAAAACTAACATTTGAATGGGACTGACTGGGGACTTCAAAAATGAAGAAAAAACTGTGAAGGGGGGGTCAGAAAACAGACTAGGCTCCGGGAATTGCCTTGGCTGGGAACTCTTCTCTGGGCCTACTCTATGCTAAAAATAGTTTCACCACTCTGCCTGATGAAAGGCTCTGATAGCCTGCTACATGTATCATTGCTCTGTTTATTTTGTGAAGTTTATCATAGCTCTTCAGGGCTTAGATAAGTAATTAGTTACTTCAGTTCAAAGGCCCCTACTTGGATGCAGGCAGGTAGAAATGTGAAAGCAAACAGTGGCTACAGTATGTCACTGACAATTAACTGTACAGACCTTTTCCCTGTTGAAGTTAGCCATGGAGAACAAAAGGCAAGTCCACCATAATCCCAGAGACACGGGAGGCTGAGGCAAGAGGATCACAAATTTGAGCGTAGCTTTGGCAACTTAGCAAAGCCCTGAGCAACTTAGCAAGACCCTGTCTCAAAATAAAAAATAAAAGGGGCTGGGAATGTGGCTCAGTGGTTAAGCATTCCTGGGTTAAATCGAGAAGTGTTGTAGGAGGGGAGAAAGAAGGAAAAAGAGGCAAGAGGATATACTGGGGAATGATATTAGCCAAATTATATGGTTATAGTTGTGCATGTATCCCATCATTATGTACAACTCTAATATAGCAATAAAAAGAATAAGAGGAGGGGCTGGGCCTGGGGATCAGAGGTAGCGCACTTGCCTGGCATGTGTGAGGCACTGGGTTCAATTCTCAGTACCACATATAAATAAATAAATAAGATCTATCAACAATTTAAAAAAAAATTTTAAATAAGACAAAAAAGGACAAAAGACAGAATTTGTCACAGAGTTTCTAAAGTTTACTATAGGAAAATAAAAATATCTCAGACCCACAAAGACGGCTAGACATGCCAGATATCTGGTTTCTAATCAGAGAACGTTTGTGTTTTCCACATGAACTTGATAAGAGTTCTGTATTTTGATTATACAGTAATCATCTGCAAAAACTCAATAGACCATTATACAAAAACATAATTATACATAAATTAAAATACACTGCCAGATGTGAACAAATCAAGCAAATTGTTACACAAGTTCTCATCTGAATGTGTCCAGAATATGAGAGCTGGGTTTCCTATCAGAACAGAGCACCAATCAAATACCACCTTCCAGACCCTTCCAGAGCTAAAGTCACCTCTGAGAGAATAGCTTGGGACTGGCCCACCTTCTTTTCTTCCACATCAGTGATTCTCAATGAGGGAAAAAGAAGAATGTCAATCCAAATCACAAAAAGCTTTTCCACCTAAATTTGCTTTCCTTCACCCTGAAACTGGACTCTCTTCATAATATCATTCCTGTATCAGAGAACAGAATCAGAACAGAGAAAAATAAATGTCATTTCTCAGTTTTACATCATTTTTGTAAAATTTTAAATAATCTCTATATTGTACTTGAAAAACCAACATCTTAAAATATGTAGAACAGCACACTTCCCTGTCTGTGCAGCATACTAGAGGTAAAGTATTGTCCCCAGTATGAATTGACTATTGACCTTGAATGTTATTTTCTCATTTGACCCAAAATAATAAAATCTGCTTTTTTTTTAAGTTTTCCTCAGAAACCACAGCAAAGATCCAATGAGATAACATATGCAAAATGCCTTGTAAACTGTGAAATTTTCCACAAATGTAAGGTCCTATAGCACTGAAATTAGCATTTATCCAGAGTAGCATTTGGCAATGCCAATATTCATTTCATCCAATTTGCTGTTACTGGTATAAAAGAAAAAATTTGAATTGGTTATCTTACAGTTTACCCACACACAACATAGACTAATGATAGAAAATGTTTCAAGTCTAAATGGAATTTACCACTCACTACTCTCTTAAAAAATGTAAACAGATAAAAAAAAGTTGTGAAATATGACTACATAACACTTCACAATCTAGTTAGATGATAATTGATTCAATGGGCCTGAGTCAGAGCACAGAAATTTTTTGAAGTTTTTCTGGGAATTCTAAGTTACAGTTGCTTTGGGAACAAACCACTTCAGTTGACTCTCCTGCATATAATCACTTTCCTTAACCAAAACCAGATAGTCATACATTGCAAGATATAGTCAAAATATAAAGATACAATAAGTGGGGAAATGTGCATTCTGGAAATAAATGAAATATAGGTAAATTGCAGATGCTCACCTTTATTTTAGGGTAACCCACACCACTAGGGGGCACCCAATTTAGTAGTGCAGTAGCTGTACATGTACAGTCTACACACCTCCGGACATTTCTGATTTTTAAAATAAATCAGAAATAACCAGATCAGGTTACTATAAGTTTTGTTTGTTTTGTTTTCTTCAGAACTCACTACAATACGTTATGTTGATTATCTTAATCATCAACATAAAGATCCGTCAAAATATCAGGACTAGTTGATCAGTTTTTAAAGGTTTTCTAAACTCAAATTGTTCTCAGCCCAGGTGTCTATGATGGGACAAAATCATCTCACTCCTATTATTTCATCTTTGAAGCGAAGCAATTGAAGTAGGCTATTCCTAAAGTTACTTCTGTATTTAAATTCTACTTCTACTATTAATGTTCTGAAATGGCTTGTTACATGCACACTTGATATCTGTATTCTTTCTACCTCCAAAAAACATGTAAGTTAAGGATCTCCAGTAACTTCCCAGGATGCCCATCCATATGGCCCAGTGCAATCCTAAGCTAAACCTCTGCCCAGGTAGCACTGGACTTTTCTTCCACCACTCATGCTGCCACCTGAGATGCTCTCATCTTGGGACCTGGAAATGCACATTCCAGAACCCTTGATCACAGACTCAGTAGTGAAACAGTGAATGCAAACATCTACTGCTAACCCATAACTTTACTATTCTTCCAGCTCCTTCAACAATATTGTCATTTCCTATTGCAAATGTCTTCTGACTGAAAAAAAGTCAGAATAGTATCTATTCCCCACAATAATTTCTAAGTAACATTCAATTGATATTATTTGTGCATTCAAACAAAACAATACAAAATGAATTACTTTATTAATTTGTAATCCTCAAAATGCCAGGGGACTATTGTACCACTGCTCATCCACTCTTAAAGAACTGCACTAAAACTATTTACTATATTAAAATCATTTATGATATATAGACACATGTTGATATCATATATAGTAAAAATAATGTAATTGATATTTAATTATAATCATATAATATATATATAAAATACAGTTCAAATGTGTGAATGTATACACACTAACTCTTCCCATTGCGCATGTGCACTGCACGAGCTATATTATGATTTTCACATTTTAGGAATTAATAAATTGGAGCAACTTGTACAGAATTTCACATAATCTGCTATATTTAATTTTGTAAAGGGAGGTGAGGATTGCTAAAGATTATTACTTTCTAAAATATGACCTGGGGAAGTGTTTCAGATCCATTGGGGAAAAGAATGAATATGCTTTCTCACTACCAAACTGTGTGTTTCTTGCAAAAATCCCACTATTTCACGTGCCCTTTAGCTTAGATTTTTTAGCACATCTATTCAGGCCCACACCATAAAAAAATACTAATTTTAATTTATATTTTCATTCTAAAAGGAAAATGCTATCTAAAACATACAAATTTTGACATAAATGCAATCTAACATTGCAGTCAACTTGAAAGAAAGAATCCCAACTCATTCATTCATTCATTCAATGAACTTTAATTTCACATTTACTTCATGACATGCCCTGTAGGAGGCAGTGAGGCAGCAGCAATACAATGACTAAAAGAGTCCCCAAAGGGGATATTTACACAGTCTCAAACTATCATCCCACAGTTTATTGATTACAAATGAGAAAAGAAAAGTTATCTTTAGATGAAATGATCTAGAAAATACCATCCTAATTTGGTTATCGAAGATATAATGAAATGGAAAGAACATAACCTCATTCATGTAACATTCTTGACATTATGTTTAACCTAAAGTTAACAGGAAATGCAACCAGACTACCCAGCACTCTAAGAAAACTGGCTTTTACGTTTCAAACCTATCAATATTATGGAAGATAAAAAACAGCCAGGGGCTGGGGACATAGTTCAGTGATAGAATGCTTGCCCAGCATGCAAGAGGGGCTAAATTTAATCCCCAGCACTACAAAACAAAGCAGCCAGTGACTTTGTCTAGATTAAAGAAGACTAAAGAGACATGACAACCAGATGTAAGGCAAGATTCTCATTAGAATGCTGGATTAGGAAAAGGAAAGAAAAACAGCTACAAAGGACGTGTCTAAAACAATTGGGAAAATCTGAACATAGACTACATATCAGAAAATTTTATTATGTCAACATTAAATTTCTTTTAATTTATTTATTTGTTCTAATCAGTTATACATGATTACAGCAGAATGCTCTTAGATTCATTGTACACAAATAGAGCACAATTTTTTAAAGCTTTTTTTTTTAAAGAGAGAGGGAGAGAGAGAGAGAGAATTTTAATATTTATTTTTTAGTTTTTGGCGGACACAACATCTTTGTTTGTATGTGGTGCTGAGGATAGAACCTGGGCCGTACGCATGCCAGGCGATCGCACTACGGCTTGAGCCACATCCCCAGCCCTAGAGCACAATTTTTTACTTCTCTGGTTGTACCCAAAGTAGGGTCACAGCATTTGTTCAATCATACATGTACCTAGGGTAATGATATCCGTCTCATTCTACCATCTTTCCTACCCCCAATCCCCCTCCAAAGTTCCTCCATTCATCCAACATTCCCTCCCCATTATGGATTAGCATCCACTTATCAGACAAAACATTTGTTTTTTTGGGATTGGCTTACTTCGCTTAGCATGATATTTCTAACTCCATCCATTTACCTGCAAATGCCATAATTTTATTCTCTTTTACTGCTGAGTAACATTCAATTGTGTATATATACCACAGTTTCTTTGTCCACTCATCTACTGAAGAGTATCTAGGTTGCCTCCACAGTTTGGCTATAGTGAATTGTGCTGCTATGAACATGATGTGGCTGCATAATGGTAGTATGCTGTTTTTAAGTCCTTTGGGATTAGACCAAGGAGTGGGATAGCTGAGTCAAATGGTGGTTCCATTCCAAGTTTTCTAAGGAATCTTCATACTGCTTTCCAGATTGGCTGCACCAATTTGCAGTCCTACAAGCAATGCATGAGTGTGCCTTTTCCCCACATCCTTGCCAACACTTCTCGTTGTTTGTACTCTTGATAATTGCCATTCTGACTGACATGAGATGAAATTTTAGAGTAGTTTTGATTTGCATTTCTCTAATTACTAAATATGTTGAAGATTTTTTTATATATTTGTTGGTCAATCATGTATCGTGTCTGGTCAGTTCCTTAGCCCATTTATTGATTGGTTTTTCTTGTTGTTGTTGTTGTTGTTTTGGTGTTAAGTTTTTTGAGTTTTTTATATATCCTGAAGATTAGTGCTCTATCTGACATGCATGTGGCAAAAATTTGCTTCCAAAATATAGGCTCTGTGTTCACCTCATTGATTGTTTCTTTTTTTTTTTTTTTAAGAGAGAGAGAGAGAGAGAGAGAGAGAGAGGAGAAAGAGAATTTTTTTAATATTTATTTTTCAGTTTTCAATGGACACAACATATTTTATTTATTTATTTTTCCAGAGAGAGAGAGAGAGAGAAGAGAGAGAGAGAATATTTTTTAATATTTACCTTTCAGTCTTCAGTGGACACAACATCTTCATTCCATTTCTATGTGGTGCTGAGGATTGAACCCAGTGCCCGTGCATGCCAGGCGAGCACATCATCACTTGAGCCACATCCCCAACTCGATTATTTCTCTTACTGAGAAGAAGCTTTTTAGTCAGAATCCACCCCATTTATTGATTCTTGATTTTATTTCTTGTGCTTTAGGAGTCTTGTTAAGGAAGTCAGGGCCTAATCTGACATGATGAATATTTGGGCCTACTTTTTCCTCTATTAAGTGCAGGGCCTCTGTTCTAATTCCTAGGTCCTTGATCCACTTTGAGTTGATTTTTGTGCATAGTGAGAAATAGGGATTTGGTTTTTAAATTTCTTAACTATAATACTGTTGCAGCAATTATGGAATGAACGAAAATGTGCTCATTTTAGAAAAATGCATACTTAATATCATGTCTGTAACTTTCAAGTTGTTCCACATTTAATAAAGTGGATAATGCAGATGTCTCAAAATGTTAACAACTGGTGAACCTACATGAAGAAAATACCATCTTCATTTTTCCATCTTTCATAGACTTGAAATATTTGAAATTAAAAATTGGGGGGTAAAATATACAGAGATCTTGCCCATCAGTTTATACAATCTGATGTCACTAAATATAAGCCATGGCTTTCAGCAACCACATCTAGAAAATCAAAGTAACAGTAAGAATTCTTGCAGGTGTAGTGGTGCACACCTCTAATCCCAGAAGCTCCAAAGGCTAAGGCAGGAAGATCAGGAGTTCAAAGCCAGCCTCAGCCTTAGCAAGACCCTATCTCTAAATAAAATATGAAGAGGGCTGGGATGTGACTCAGTAGTTAAATGCCCCAGGGTTCAAGCCCCAGTACAAAAAAAAAAAAATGTGGTTTTTTTCTGCATTACATTAGAAGGCAGAGTAAAATGATTATATTCAGTGCTTCTAAATGTGCCATGAAACTGGAACTGTCATAAAATGCTGGTTGTACAATGAATCAGGAAAACCTTTAAGAAAGGCACCTTGATAAGGAAAGGGATGGGGGAGAGAGGAAGGGAAGAAAAGGGAAAATAATAGCAAATGATATTGGCAAAATTATATGTGCATGTATAAATACGTAACAACAAATCCCAACATGATGTACAACTATAATGCACCAATAAAATTATGGGGGAAAAAGCAAAACTAAGGGGGAAGAAAGGCAACTTGAAAGCAAATCTATAAAATCACTGAAACTACCTTAATCCTACCATACTTCCGCCATTGACAATAAATATACCAAATCTAATAAGTAATTTGTGCCTGTAAACATCCTCTAGTTGTTTCTACATTTTCCGTGCACCATGTCCATTGATTACGAGAAGTAAATTCTTTAACTAATAAGTTGTGAATCTTTGTGTAAACTGAGGCTTCATAATATCTATGCCTCATTGTATAAACACGTAGAAAAGATTTTAGCCATCAAGCTATGACATTCTACTAATAAATACACAACATCCCCGCTGACTCAACCTGGCTCCACCCCTAGCAGGGGTTTCTACCTTACCACCAGGGCTCCTGCTGAAGAAAGCCTTCTCCAGCACTTCCTTACAACCTTACATTCTACCCATTTGTAGTTTAAAAAATAAATAATCTGACCTCCACTATTATGTATAACTACAATGCACTAATAAAAACAGTAAAAAATATCTGGATTAATTTGGGACCAAGCAAGGAAAGGTCAAATATTTATGGTTCTGCTATCTCCAAAATTTCTATCATTGCCTCACAGAATCATACTAGGCCCTTTACTTTCACTGAAGGTTATTACCAAAAAAAAAAAAAAAGAAAGAAATACTAAAAATGCTTCAGTATATTCTGTGAAACTATAATTGCTCAATGTCACAAGTCCCAATTGAGAAATTTCATTTAGAACTGAGGGTCAAGAAAAACTCTTTCCTCTGAGGAGCTAGTCTTCTCTCCTTTCAGATAATATCAGATGTAGTTTTATGTTCTGTTGTTGAAAGGCTACAGAGTCAAACCTGATGTTGAATAAAAACTACATTAACACAGATTATATAGTAGCTTCCTTCATCTTTCTCTGGTTCTGAACATCCATCTATTTTATTAATAGCTTTTATTAGAAGCCACTCTCAAGCCCTTTTTAGGAAGAAGCACAGTATAAATAAGTTCTGTGAATAAATATAAAACTACAACATAGTGTTAAAAATGTTTTGGAACTAGATAGACGTGACAGTTGTACAACATTATGAATGTAACAAAAGAATAGGAGAATAACTAATTCTATACTAGATGAATTTTACCTCAATTTTTTAAAAACAGCACAATATAACTTCAGCAAATAGCATATGGCTAGCAGTCACACAATCATTCAGTTCCTCTCATTTTCACTGTGGTGTGTGGAAAGAAAACTAATCTCTCCCCTGCCATCTGCACTGCCTCTCCCTTGCAATTACTTCTCGATGTTCTAGCATAATTTTCTATTGCTCAACTTATGTTAAAAATCCTTAAATGTTCTGTGAAGCCAATGGTTTCTACATCAGCCTTGTTTTTGGACTCACAGAATGAATGCTTTCCAATGACATCCTTCATAGAAACTCAGTACATAAATAAAGTTGGTTGCTCTGGTTAAAGAAGTTGAGCAAGAGGCTTCAGACCTCAAGACACTTCCCCTGGACTCCACTTCAGTTTTCCCCATCATACCAACAGGCCACACAGAAAGGTGGAAAGGGATACTTTACCAAGAGAAAAAGATTTACATTTGACACATCTAGATAACCACAACTCAATGTTATCTTATCTACTGTGATCCAGATAATTACCTCACTCCTCCACTTCACTCACATATCAGGGATTGAAGACTTTAAAGATAAAGCTCAACCTCCTCCAGCTTCTTTTGGAGAAAAACACTGTGATAATTTGTAACAACTTGTAATGGAATGGTTATGCAATGGAATGTGGGTTAATATTTAATCATAAAAATTAACTGGCAGGTTCTTAGAAAACTATGAAATAAAAATGGTTTTTCCATAAACCACGAACTCATTTTTATTGCTTTTACTGCTACAGTTAATAAAGGTTTCAAGTTATATTTCTTCATTTTTAATTGGTGTTTTAATTCAGCTTTGTCAACTAACGTGACAAGTTTAGAAAGAAATGCATGTAGTATCAGAAAGATATGTTCATATCATATGTTCACAGTTTCTGAGCACATGGAGCTTTCATTAGTTAGGATATTTTTAATCATAAATTCTAGTATTGTGAAAGGAGGACAAAAGTTAATCTAAATTCCAATTTCTGGGCAGACAACGGAATTTAATGAGTTATCTCAGGTGTTATACACAGATTATAAAACACTTGGAATATTGAGTTTACCTAGAAGGAAGACTAAACACAAATATGTACATAACAAATGTAAGCAACTAACAAAAATACAGTCAAATCTCAAGAAACTAGCATAATGAAAGCAGTCAAGAGAAAGAGAACATAAAACTAGTCAAGGTATGGTCACAAAGAAATTTACTTATTTGATATGATATCCTACATGTAGGAATCAATTTACAGATGTTATCAAAAAAAAAAAACATAAGACTAATTCAAGCACAACAGCTTAAACACCGGTCATTACTTGGCTTAACAAAAAAAAAGGCCAAATGTTAAAACAATCATATTATCAATGTCCTGACAAAATTTTCCCCTCCCCTCCTCTCTCTCTCTCTTTCTGTGTGTGTGTGTGTGTGTGTATAAAACCTTAAATATATTTTTCAACCTAAATATTCTACATTTAATATACTTAGTGTATAACAAATTTATTTAATATAAAGTATAGCTATGTAACTTAAAATATATTTAATATTTGTTTATATTTAATACAAATATATTTATATAATATATGCTGTAAATGCACAAATTATAAGGTACATGTAAAACATACATAAATATTATATATGGTATATATTTAATATAATATATAATATTTTAAGCTTAATTATATATACACATATTCCAAAAAAGATTTAAAATATTTTCATATACATAGAATGTGTGTGTGCTTGTGTGTGTGTGTGTGTGTGTGTGTGTGTGTGTGTGTTTTAAGCTGGATGAAGACAGTCCTAGTTGTACGCTCCTAAGTAACAGGGAAAAAATTAGCATTTTTTTAAGTATAAATATGTACAACATAATAGTTATCATTTAACAGAACACTTTTTATGAGCAAACACACTGTAAAACAACTTTATTTTTTCTCTAATAAGTAGATGCTATTAGCTCCATTATACAAGCAAGAATACTGAGGCTTAAACAAGTGATTTATCCAAGCCACATAACTAATAGCACAGGAAAGTTCTGAATCAAAAGTTCAATGTTCACAGCATTCAAGTGTGATATATATATAGATATATAGATATATAAATGAGAATATATATAACTTATATAATTATATAATATTTTATATGTGTGTGTATGTATGTATGTATATATATATATATATATATATATATATATAAATAAATTGTAAGCCCCTAATAATACATATACTTTCAGGGGAACAGAGCATGTGAGATAAGGATTTGCCCAAGTTCCTGAGAGGTAACTGCTAAATCCCTATTTAGCAGTCAGGTAGCTGCTAATTTCCCTATTTATAGGTACCTTTGTATTCACAGGGCCCCCTGGAAGCACATTTCATATTTTTTGCTAATGAGGTGGCTCATAGTGGGTCCTAGACAATTTATAGACTGGCCATGCCAGAAAGACTGATCATGGGATTAGAGAGTGGGATTATTAATTACAGATCAGACCTACTTATGGAGAAAGGGGAAGCGGCTGCAATCCAAATTGGACTATCTACACAATAACTCAATCGATCACGCCAGTGTAATGAAAGCTCAATAAAAAACACTAGACACTTAGGAACTTGTGAGCTTACCTGTTTGGTAAATACTCTGCGTATTATCAAAAATTGATGTTCCAGAGGTAAATCAGAGTATTGAATACAATGTTATATACTTGTAAGAAGAGGTCATAGTTACCAATTTCATCCTTTCCATTTGTAATTTCCTGGAAAAAAGCCAGATAACATATCTGTGTGTGTTTGTGTGTGTGCATAAAACTTAAGTAAATGTCAAAGATTCTATAGAAAGGCATACACTAAAGGGTTTGACACCTCTTTCCGAAATTATAAAGTAAATGAGTAGATCACATTAAAATTTGAGACATACATCTTTTCAGTAATGCTGCTACTACCTGCATGTAATACACCTCTAGAGGAAAATGAAATTCTGGGACCCTAAATAATAATGAACAGAAACAAGGGAAGCAATGCAAAAGAAATGAATAAAACTATGGCCACTGTGATGTAAGAAAAGGGCTCAATAAATGCACATTTAATAAACCCATAAATGACCATTTTATGAAAATACTGGCATTGGTAGATTCTTTTCCTTAAAAAAAAAGGACCAAATTTTCAGAAAAATTACCTTCAAATGCATTAAAACTCTGGCTTGTGTGAATTTTACTGTTGGTCTCTTCAATGTATCTAGAACAAATTAGTCACAACAAGTGATTCCTGAATTAATGAAATTTGGTATCATATTGCTTTATGATACCAACAGTATAAATAACATTTTTTGGTAAAATTTTGTTTGTTTTCAAGTATCCTTAAGCATTGAGCAGCACATCAGAGTGAAGCAGAGTACAAGATGTTTCTAACTATTCTAATTCAAATCCCCTAAGAATTTCTAACCAGTAATATATTTCATGTTGTAGCCTTTATTATCAATACAATAATTTTATAATTAAAACTTAAATTTAGATTTTTTACTAATTTATGTGTGTGTGTGTGTGTGTGTGTGTGTGTGTGTGTGTGTTTTGCTGGGGATTGAACCTAGGGCCTTGTGCATGTGAGGCAAACTCTCTACCAACTGAGCTACAACCCCAGCCTCTCACTAATTCATATTTGCCTCTTCAATACTGCCAAAAACTTAAGTTCCACTCAGACATATATAAGCCAAGTTATCCCATTTCCTAAAAGCAATATTAATTATAAGTACAGTAATATATATGCTTCCACCAAAGAAGAAAAATATGTCCTACTTTAAAAGATTTTTTTGTTTAATAATATTGAACAAATAATGTTTGGAATTTGCTTGTTGGCAATGCCAATAATAAGTAAAACAAAATGAAAATAAGAGGAATAATCTATGAAATAATCATTTCCAACAAATCATTCTATAATCAATCTCCATTGTGATTTCAAAAAAGAGTCTATCATTCTTCATTGTCACTACTTATATTTCTTAATAGGGTCCTTTCGGGGCTTTAATAAAAAGATTGATACAAATGTTAACATTGACATTCCATTTTGAATTCCATTTTAAATTCTTACAAATCTACAGTACATGAGAAAACACTGTTCACACGGTATTAAAGCTGCATACAAACATTGCTTCCAACTTTTAAGTAAAACATTTTAAGTAAAAGATGCAACTGTATCCAACTCTAAACACAAGATCCACCTTGCTAGATTTATTTAGTTTGCATAGAAAACATACAGGAGCTGCTAGACTTTATGAAGCAATAAGTAGCTTCAAATTGTAGACTGCTTTCCAACAGAATTTATGGGGAGGATTTTGGCATGTTAGTGCAAGAACAATTCTCTAGCTACAAACAAGCAAGACCTAACAAGAACCTGCAGGTGCCAGGTCCTTTTTCCCAGGGTTTATAATGATTTGATCTAAAGATATGTACTTTTTCCTTTAGAAAAATGACCTCTAAAATACTTTACATAACTACATTAGAAACACACTCACATAGGTTTATAGGTGTCAGATTCCTCTATCTAAGCCAAGCTATTATTTCAAATATATTAAGTATTCTCTAGGAAAAATGCAAACATGAATATATAAATGTTCTACCTGGTTAAACATAAAGCTACCCCTTCATCTTATTCTTTAATTAGAAGAATATAGAGACTGTTTCTATATTAACTAGTCAAAATATCTGATTTGCCTTCCTTCCTATCATATCTTTCCAACTACAAGTCTCACTGGAATGGAGAAGCTCTCTTAATGAATCTTCCTATAAAAAAGTTGAATTAACCTTATTTCCTACTACCTCTGTCAAACACATATGTCCCACATGCCCCCAGTCCACTGGCAACTGGGGGCATCCTCCATACACCAAAACATCTCCGTCCCAGAATTGAATCCTATGTTTACTATGTAGACAGTCTACATCTGTCCCCATTCCTGCTTATATTCACTATACAGCTTATTATTTATTAAGTACAATATAAACTAATTAAGTATGAGTTCAAAATGAGGGGAAAATGGGTCTAACAGGACTAAGGCAAGTCACTAGAACTAATCAAGTATAAGCAACCTGTAATCTCAGAGGCTGGGGAGGCTGAGGCGGGAGGATCATAAATTCAAAGCCAGCCTCAGCAAAGGCAAGGCGCTAAGCAACTCTGAAAGACTCTGTCTCTAAATAAAATACAAAATAGGGCTGGGGATGTGGCTCAGTGATCGAGTGTCCCTGAATTCAATTCCCAGTACCCCCCCCCAAAAAAAAAGTATAAGCAAAGTAGCCCATAAAATAAAAATGAGAAAATTTATAAAAACATAAGATGATTTTATACTCAGAACAAATCAAAGTGTCTTTCCATTCTACCTCCACTAAAGATACCTTCAAGGTGTGATGAAGTCACAAGAAGGAACAGACTCCACTTTCTCTAATGTACCCATGTGCAAAGAAAGGGTTTTGACCTGGACCTACCTGAAAAGACTAGCAAATGGCCGCCTTTAAATATTTAAGAAATGTATCCTTTCTGGTACCCTACTTCAACCAAAGTAGTAACCAACCATCTGCCTATCTCAACTTGTCAACTAAAAGAATTCCTCTTCTCATACATGTGTACATACACACATGTATATTATTAGGATTTTTATAGAGTATCCAATTTAAACCATCTGTATTATTTTAAAAAATAAATAAAGTCTTTAAATCTAGTTCACTACAAAGGGCCAAGCTCACATAAAGGCTTGAACATCAAAAGACTTTAGATTTCCTAAAGATACAAGAGCACTAACCATAACAGAAGACTGATAAAATTGGACCCTATTAAAATTAAGAACTTCTGTTTCTCAAGAGACAAGAGAGAATGAAAAGGCAAGCAACAAACTAGAAGAATACATCCATAATACATATATTTTTAAAAGGACTCATGCATAAAATATAAAGAACTGCTTCACGTCAATAAGAAAAAGACAACCAATTTTATTAATGGGCACAAGATTGGAACAGGCACTTTGCAAGAGAGAATATTCAAATAGCCAATATGTTAGAAGAAAAGGGGCTTTGCATGTCATTAGTTTTTGGAAAATACAAACCCCCATGAGTTATACTTCCACAAGAATGGCTTACATGTAAAAACTGACATGACACAGGAGGAAAGAGAGCGAGCTACTAGAACTGTCACACATTGCTAGTAGGAGCAAAAACTGTTTCAATACTCTAGAAGTTTGTTTGGCAGTATCTACTAAGGCCAAGCAAACACTGTTTCTAAAAGCCAAATTTATTCAATGGATGACCATACAATCCCCCTCCTAGGAACATATGCAAGAGAAATGATTACCTATATCCACCAAAAGATATATACACAAATGTCCCAAAATGGCTGTGTTAATGATAGCTAAAATTTTAATATAAAACCCATTTACATAATGCAGTCCACCTACATAAAATTGAATAACAGCATTGTAATATACATATCACAAAAATAAAAAAGCACAAAATTCTGCTATATGCAACAATAAAACTCTATCTCCCAGGAAAAAAAAGTGTCAAAGAAAAGTAGTCACACACAAGAAAGTATATTGTATGATTCCGTTTGTAGAAAGTTGGGGTACAGGGCTGGGGTTATGGCTCAGAGGTAGAGCACCTGCCTAGGACAGGTGATGCCCTGGGTTCAAATCCTCATCATCACATACAAACAAACAACAAAAAATAAATAAATAAAAAAGTTAAATTCTAAAGAAAGAAAGAAGAAAAGAAAAGAAAAAGTTTGGGCACAGGCAAAACTCAAGCTATGGTGACAGAAACTAGGATTATGATTTCTAAGGGAGGAATGGGAATATACTGGGAGGGTACAGAAAGCAATTGTTGACAATATTCTACATGTTAATAGAAGATCATTTTCTCACGAACTAATAACTAATTTATGTTAATACAGCCAGATCTTAGGGTTTCTCGACCTTTGTCCTATCCTATTTGGGGCCACATAATTCTTTGTGGGAGGCTGTCCTGGGCACTGTACAACAGTCCTCATTGCCCCTGGCTTCTCTACTCATTAGAGTCCTGTGGGACCCACAGTGCCAGTCTGACAGCCAAATGTGTCATACTTTTGACAAATGTCCCTTGGGAAATAAAATCACCCCTATTTGAAAATGCCTGTGTTACACCACAGATCTAAATAGGAGGATATGGTAAACATTCCTTATGGCCTCTCAAAGAAGGAACCAGAGTACAATCAGGCTACAACTTAGAAATTAAGTACTTCAATCCTTGACCTACAGGAAGGACTTAAAAGTCTTTCATTTGACACAGGCAATCTTTAACTTCAAGTTGCCTTATCAGAAGTAACTGAGATGCTTATAAACATGAATTCCTGGGTGCTTACCCTCGACAGTTAATTTTAGTAGGTCGGAGGCAGGGCCTAGAAATCTCAATTGTTCAAAATGCACTTCAGTTATTTTCATAAACAAGCAAATCTGAGAACAGTACTCTAAGACTGCTCTATTTAATGTGTACACTTTAGGCAGAAAACTTTCTGACTACACTGCATGACAAAAATCTCAATTCCACAAGCATAATTTTGAAAAAAAGCTCTCTAGTGTGTCTAGACTTTAAAAAATAAAAGTCTATTAAAGCTGGAATGACGAACATAGGAGTTGCCTGATACTGAAGGAAAAGTCACAGGAGTGGCTGTGTGCCCTCCTAGGGACCTGGGAAACTATGGAGTCACTGGATCTCACAGCCTTCCCTTCCACACCAAAGACCTTCGAAAGAGAAAGTACCTTGTAAATTTACACTGGGATCTTGTTTCTGATGTCCTTTTTCTTTTTCTTTTTTTTTTTTTTTTGCCTCAACAATCTACTGACCCCCACCACTGCTCCTGTTATGATCTGCCCCTGCTGTAATTCCCCATTTTCCCCAAGTTAACCTAATTACCAGCTCACTCATTTGGCACACCTGCTTCCACCAGCAGGCCCTGGGCTGGTCATGCTCTGTGATGGCTCCAATCCCAGCAGGAAGCTGATCATTTTTTCAGCAGCCTAGGGCAGGCAATGCCTTAGCTTCAAGGTCGTGTTCTTTTCACTAGTTCTTTGTGTTTTTATTCTCAACTGCTCTAGAAACCCTCTGCCTTTCCCTTCCCCCAACACTGATCTGACATCAGTTCATTCCCAATTTCCTGTTAGCTAATTTGATTCCTCATCTATTGCCTAACCTTTATCTTCTCTCTGCTTCTGACTGCTTGTCTGGCTTTGCTTTCTGTAGTTCTCTTACAAAGGTGCACCTTTAACGCCTAGCCCTACAATTTAATGATAACAACCCTAATAACAATAAATTGTTATTATGAGCACTTCCTTCAGGCATTGTGCTAAATGCTTTGCATGGGCTACCTCATTTCTTTTTCATAATTCTGTGAGATAGGTACTAATGTCTTTACAGATGAGGGAAAGAGACTTTAAGATTAAATAACTGGTTACTTCTCCCAGTTCTGACTAGTCGGTTCTCTAGCACTGCTACTGTCTTGCTCTTCCTCCTCAAAGGACATGCTACTCTCTAGCCCACTTCTATTTTTTTTCTTTTTTTTTTTTATTGTTGGTTGTTCAAAACATTACAGTTCTTGACATATCATATTTCACACATCGGTTACACTTCCATTGATTTACATATTGCCATACTCCTGTCTGTTGTATTCTGCTGCCTTTCCTATCCTCTACTATCCCCCCTCCCCTCCCCTCCCCTCCCCTCTTCTCTCTCTACCCCCTCTACTGTAATTCATTTCTCCCCCTTGTATTATTTTTCCCTTTCCCCTCACTTCCTCTTGTATGTAATTTTGTATAACCTTGAGGGTCTCCTTCCATTTCCATGCAATTTCCCTTCTCTCTCCCTTTCCCTCCCACCTCTCATCCCTGTTTAATGTTAATCTTCTTCTCATGCTCTTCTTCCCTCCTCTGTTCTTAGTTACTCTCCTTATATCAAAGAAGACATTTGGCATTTGTTTTTTAGGGATTGGCTAGCTTCACTTAGCATAATCTGCTCTAATGCCATCCATTTCCCTCCAAATTCTATGATTTTGTCATTTTTTAATGCAGAGTAATACTCCATTGTATATAAATGCCACATTTTTTTTATCCATTCGTCTATTGAAGGGCATCTAGGTTGCTTCCACAGTCTTGCTATTGTGAATTGTGCTGCTATGAACATCAATGTAGCAGTGTCCCTGTAGCATGCTCTTTTTAGGTCTTTAGGGAATAGACCGAGAAGGGGAATAGCTGGGTCAAATGGTGGTTCCATTCCCAGCTTTCCAAGAAATCTCCATACTGCTTTCCAAATTGGCTGCACCAATTTGCAGTCCCACCAACAATGAACAAGTGTACCCTTTTCCCCACATCCTCGCCAGCACTTGTTGTTGTTTGACTTCCTAATGGCTGCCAATCTTACTGGAGTGAGATGGTATCTTAGGGTGGTTTTGATTTGCATTTCTCTGACTGCTAGCGATGGTGAGCATTTTTTCATGTACTTGTTGATTGATTGTATGTCCTCCTCTGAGAAGTGTCTGTTCAGGTCCTTGGCCCATTTGTTGATTGGGTTATTTGTTATCTATCCCACTTCTTATATCTCTCCTTTTCTATATAACATAACATCTTTCACCCGTTTCTCTATTGAGGACCTATCTGCTTCCTCTGTGCTTTTTCTTATAGTTAGTGGTACCATTCACTGTCTTTGATTATCTCACATTTTCCTTGTGTATCTCTTCTAACACAATATAAACCTCTTAAAGCCCAGGTCAAAAAAAAAAAAAAAAAAAGACAGCTACTATTATAAAGCTATAAATAAGGGCACACAGTGGAAGAAGCACCTCTCAACAGGAGGATGGAGTGGTCCTAATTTCATTTCCTAGAGACATAGCTAGAGTGACGTTTGACTTTTAAAAGTTTCAGATTAAGAAAGACATTTCATTAAATAATGAAAACCTAAAAAAAAAAAAGGTTTAAATGTTATTTATCACTTGTCTCTAAACTCTGAAAATGGGCCCTGAAGCTACCATATTCCTTGAGACCAGCAGCAGATCTCCCACGAGGGAATATGAAGCACCCCCACATACATGTATTCTCTCCAATGTCCCCTCATAACAACATGAACTTATGCCATTACCAGTGTTTAGCTGTTACTACAGAAATCACTTACACCTCTTATTCCCTAACCTGCTAGTCTTACACCTGATTAGCTTCAATCAATATTTGCTAATGGCCATGGTAGAGATGATGACAATGGTGGTGATGAGGATAATTAAAACACTGCTAGAGCAGAATAGCACATACTAGGTAATTTATAATGAACAGAAATGTATTTGGTTCTCCGTTCCAAAGACTGTGAAGGCCAAGACTGAGGAGCCAGCATCTGGTGAGGGCCTTCTTTCTACATTATAACATAGCAGACTGCACCACGGAGAGAGTAAGAGGCGGTTAACCAGTGGTTCTTTTATGAGGAGCCTACTCCTGAGAAAATAGCATTAATCCATTAAAGAAGGTGGCACCCTCAAGACCTAAATAGCTCAAAGGCCTACCTCCAAACACCTGCACTTTGGGAATCAAGGTTCCAACACATGAACTTTGGGGACACATTAAACCACGGCAGGAATTGATATCAAAGAAGACTTTATAGGGGGAAAAACTGACTTTTGACTGGGATTTGTAAAGATCAGAAGACCAGGATGGTGAATAAGAGGGCATTCCCAACAAAAAGACGTAATGGCTTAAAGAAAAAAAAGATTTAAAGACTGCATTTATTTGTTCCTCACCTCATTCTAGAAAGGACTGCAAATGAAAGACTATCTGTACAGATAGAGATACAAGTGGCCAGGTGGGCATGAAGGACAGTGAGAAGTTCAGAGAGGCTGGAAAGAGGAGCTGAAGTTCAAGGTGAGGGAGAGAGAAGTAGAAAAAATCTCAAGCCATGATAAAGAGCTCAAGCATTCATTCCCTGAATAATTGCACTGGGCATAAGAAAAAAGAGGGACCAGGACTGAAGCACATGGTTAAGCCAAATTCAGTCCATGGATGACCTTAGAGTCTTCAGGCTGCACACTAGCATTCTACACCATTAAGCTGCACCCATTCATGAGTTTCCATGAATAACCACCATGATTTTCATCATCTTCTTCAATACTATCATGATCTCTGAAGCCACTAGCTCACAAAAGAGTGAATCGAATTATTCTACTGTATATTTGGAGGCCATTGCCATTGAGTGTCTGTCAGCAAAGCAATCAGCTCAAAATCAGTTATTTAACTATTCTTTTCTTTAAAGCTCTTAGAATCTACAACCCACAATGACATGAAAGAAATGCAAGTAACAGTTAAAAAAAATACTTCAAGACATGTGTTTTGTTGCTCACCTCAATCTATAAAGGACTGCAAATGAGGGACATCTGTGGATTTCAATTTCACATTTTCTGTAGCTCCCATTTCCATATAAAATGGAACTATAAATTTCTTTAATAATACAGCTTTAAAAAATCACTAGGTGCTAAAACTTTTCTGCTTTACCAAAGAAGTTCTTTCCAAGTGGCATGATTATATTTCTAAGCAACCTAGAAATCACCATGAAGCCATTTAAAGAAATTATACCTTAATTAAACCCATAAAGGCTATATTCTTTACAGAAATTAAAGAATGACAGAAAAAGCACTGCCATTAAGACATCCTAATTTCATTTCCTACATAGACATAGCTAGAGTGACTTTTAAAAGTTTCAGATTAAGAAAGACATTTCATTAAATAATGAAAACCTAAAAAAAAAAGTTTAAATGTTATTTATCACTTATCACTTTAAAATGGGCCCTGAAGCTGCCATATTCCTGGAGACCAGCAGCAGATCTCCCACGAGGGAATATGAAGCACCCCCACATACATGTATTCTCTCCAATGTCCCCTCATAACAACATGAACTTATGCCATTACCAGTGTTTAGCTGTTACTACAGAAATCACTTACACCTCTTATTCCCTAACCTGCTAGTCTTACACCTGATTAGCTTCAATCAATATTTGCTAATAGCCATGGTACAGCTGATGACAATGGCGGTGATGTGGATAATTAAAACACTGTGAAGCTACAAGGTTCTCATGGCTTTGACTGTCTTATACATAAGCAGAAATCACCCCCTAAAACTCCTAGGCTGACACCATATTTTGGATCGAAATAGGGGATGCTATAACATTAAGCCATATCCCCAGTCCTCTTTTTTTTTTTTTTTCCTGACAAGGGTCTCACTTAGTTGCCAACACTGACCTTGAACTGGCAATCCTCCTGCTTCACCCTCCCAAGCAGCTGGGATTACAGGCATTCACCAGGGAGCCTGGCTCAGATCAAGTCATTTTTGTTTAATTTTTTAAACTGTATTTCTAAAAATAAATGACAGCAGAATGCATTACAATTCTTATTACACATATATAGCACAATTTTTCATATCTCTGGTTGTATATAAAGTATGTTCACACCAATTCGTGTCTTCAGACATGTACTTTGGATAATGATGTCCATCACATACAAAGGTCCATTTGATTTTGGTTCTTTGTTTGTTTGTGGGGGGAGGTCCAACTCAGGGCCTTGCCCATGGTCGGCAAGCATACTACCACTGAACCAAACCCCCACCCTTCAGTTTGATTTTGTATCACAAACCAAAGGAAAAGATGTAAACATATTCAATGCTCTAAAGCTTAATGGGATACCTAAGATAACTCCCAAAAAATACATTACTTCAAAAAAAGGTAAGCAATGAGCATGTTATGTTTACATCTTGCTTTCTTTCCAGGGAAGTCAAATCATAAACCTATCATTTACTAGATAAAAGAGTTAATTCACTGTCTACTTGGAAGACTCACAAATCTCCTTCCATCACTCACCATATCCAACCTAGGAGGATGGAGGGGGTATTAAAAAACAAAATGTGGCGAAGCAGAGCTAAATACTGTCTCTCTTACACACACACACACACACACATGCCCAATACCTAGAGCATCATTTTCCAAAGCTGAGACAGTCATTTACCACCTTGGGCAAACTGGCTGACTGCCAATGCAGCCCCAAACGACCATGAATAAAATCTTAATTACATTAATTAGAGTAATTTCTTCCTGCATATCATCTCATTATTTGGGGCCCTGTCTCAGCCTTGGAGACAGCACCCTCTTTGACTCCTCCACAGCACTGATCATCTCAGCTCCCCACTGCCCAGAACACTGATCCTACTGCTCAGAATACTGCTCCTAGACATGCTTTATTGTGTCCTGCACTCCTTTCTTCCTCCTAGACCCCTTCTCACCATCTGATGATCAATGTCATTTATTGATATTATCTAGATTTGGTAAAACATGGGTAGTAAAGTCCATTCAACCAACAACCATAGAAGGTAACCTTATATAGAAGCTACCTATCTGGAATGCGATGGACATCATTATCCAAAGTACATGTATAAAGTCACAAATTGGTGTGAGTATACTATGTATACAACCAGAGTCATGAAAAAATGGTGCTCTATATGTGTAATATGAATTGTAATTCATTCTGCGATCATATATAAGTAAAAAAAATTAATAAATATCCATGTAAATACAAAAAAAAGAAGCTTCCTATCACCTGACTTCTCATGGAATTATCCAGCTATTGATATGTAAAGTGACATCTTAACTATTGATTAAGTGCCAGATGGTTCCAACCATCAAGCAAACACCCAATCATTCAGTAACTGTTAATATACTCACAGTATTGCCTAAAGGCCTGCAGTCAGAGATTGTGTTTGATTATTACTATAGAAAAAAAATATAGAACAGTTTGGCCACAGGTGTAATGATGTCATTCATAGCATTTTAACAATACTGTACTATGATCAATCCTATGGCTCTTGCTATTTCCTAAGCTTAGATTAACTGGAATTGGTTTCTAGAGTTGCCATCAAATACCTTGTACAGGAAGGGGCACTGGATGCCCTAATATTAACAACTCCTCAGATCCAGGAAACGTTTGAGTATAAAGTTGAATCCATTAAAATTACCTATTTATTTTAGACATTCCCAGAGCCAATTCTGGAGATTCTGATTGTGCATACCTGCAGAGGGGCCCAAGAATGGATGGATGAATGGATGGATGGATAGCTTTGTTGTTGTTGTTTTAAATCTCCATGAGATGCTTAAATGTAATCCAATTGAAAAATACCAGAATGTTATCCTTCATACTCCCTACCAAGATTCTGGTCTCTTTAGCCCTAGTGTTGGTATATAGTTTGTCAATTCTCTAATACTCACAATTACTAATGAAAGATGGCATATCTTTTGGTTATCTTAGGTCAATGGGTTTGTCAGTTTTTCATTGCTGTGACCAAAAGAACTGACAAAAGTAACTTAAAAGGTAAAAAAGTAATAATAATTTAAAAGGTAAAAAACCTGGCTCAGGGTTTCATAGGTTCAGTTCATGGTTACCTTGCTCTATTGCTATGAGCAGAGGAAAAATGTTCAATTCATGACAGCCAGGAAGCAGAGAAAGCTTGAGAACAAGGAGCCAGGGATAGTATAATACCCAAGGGCACACCCCAAGTGACCTACTTCCTACAGCTACATCCTCTCTGCCTGCAGTTACCACCCATTAATTCATTCAAACTGTTCACAAATGAGCTTTTGAGGGATACCTCAGATCCAAACCACAACAGTCAGAAAAGGTTTATACAACTCTAATAATTTCCAGTCCTCTCCTTTTAGAAAGGAGAATCCTTGATTTTTACCCCTAAATCCCATTATTCCCCACTCCCCCAACCAGCCTTTCTCATAACTGTAAATAGTACCCAATCCACCCAAATAGCATCAGCAAATCTAGGACTCGTCCTTAATTGTAATCTCCATAAGAAACTCCCTCTGAACCTTTTTTGTTTTTGGCTATAAAAACAGAAAACTAACTCAGCTCATATAAACTGAAAAAATATACAAGTCAATAGTAATCAGGTTAGTTTTATCAGAATTCAGGTAGTTTTTTTCCAGTTCTAGCATGGTAACCCTCAGCATGGTAACTTCATCATTACTCTAGTAATGAGATAACTTTAACAGTTCCAGTTTTTAAATTCATACACAACAATCAGGAAGGAAACTTTCTCAGAAGCCCCAGGCAAATTTCCTCATCTCCACTGGCACAAAGTGAGATGCATTTCCTGGAACCACTGGATCTCTGGTACATAACTTACCAACTGGCTTGAACCTGGCTTCCTGGTTAAACCAACCGTACAGCAGTCCCCCTGTATCCAGTTTTCCTTTCAGTTACTGGTTTCAGTTACTCACAGTCAACTGTGGTCTTAAATATGATATGGAAAATTTCAGAAATAAACAAAATTCATAAGTTTTAAGTTGTACACCATTTTAAGTAATGTGATGAAATCTCCAACTTTCCCAGTCTAACTACCTGGGACTTGAATTATCCCTTTATCCAGTGTATCCACACTCTATATGCTGCCTGCACATTAGTTCTTTAGTAGCAATCTTAGTTACCAGGTCAACTGTGGCAGTATTGCAGTGCTTATGCTCAAGTAAACCTCATTTTACTTAATAATGGTCCCACAGTGTAAGAGGAGTAATGCTAGTGATTGGGTTTTGTGAAGAAATAAATAAATAAATAAATAATTTCCTTTAAGTGAAAAGGTGAACATTATTGACTTAATAAGGAAAAAAAACTCATATAATGAAGTTCCTAAGATCTATGGTAAAAATGAACCTTCTATTCATGAAATTGTCAGGAAAGAAAAAGAAATCTGTGCTAGATTTCCTGTCACATCTCAAACTATAAAAGTTGTAGCCACAGTACATAAGAACTTAGTTAAGATGGAAAAGGCATTGAATTTTGTATGTATGCATAGAAAAATGAAGAATCTACACACTAAACAACCTAGAGTAAGTTTCTTTATTTTCTCATACCACCCCATTCTTTTCCTTCATAGCCCTTATCACAAGTAGAAATTGAATATTTGTGGATAGACAGCTAACATTCACAGATGTTACTATATGGCACTGTTTACATGAACGAATTTCCTTAATCCTCACTACAACCTCCTGAGGTAGGCACATTTCCCCATTCCCATATCACAGGTGAGAATAATTAAGGCTACAGGGACTTGCCCAAAACCACAAGTGGTGGGGCTTAGAGTCAGACTTAAGTAGGTCAAGCACTCAGCTTTTTACTTAGCTTTATCTCACTCAATCATAAAAATATAAGATCCACAAAGCAGCAAACAGATTTGTTTTACTTCCATTTCAGTGTTCAACAAAGTATCAGGCATACAGGAAACAATCCGAAAAAAAAAAATGAAAAGGCTGTTGAGGGAATGAGCGAATGAGGGAATGAGAGAATGAATGAATGAGGTCATGAACAAAGGAAAAACAAGAAAATCACAACCTACATCAATGGATTGATTGTTCATGTTCATGTTACATACTGACTATGAGAGAGAGGGGCCCAGAGCTTCCACATCTTGGGTCCAGTCTGATTTCTATGGTTGGAGGTCTATTATTTCTGTTTCACATGGTCACACCTGTACAGTCAATAACAAGTGTTCTTTTCTCCTTTGCAACACCCCAAACAGCAAATTAAAACTCAAGCTACATTCACTCTGTTTAAGACAGATCTTTGTGAACATGATCAAAATACAGAATGATATGACCTAAGGATGGGAGTTTCCTATCCCCAATCTGCACAAAATAAGTGAATATTTTATTCTCTGAAGATAAAAACCCACCAAAAAAATGTGTGTGTGTGTGTGTGTGTGTGTGTGTATGTGTGTGTGTGTGCATACTTTAAGAGTATGACCAGTATCAGGTACAAGAATTTTTAAAACAATATTTTTTTAATAAACTAATCAGTTCCAAATCTTCACTTGAATTATACAGCTCTAAGTATCTGAAAAGCCTTTATTGTAACTTTCTTTCATGGTGGCAGTGTGGCTTTTAAAAATTGATTTCTGAAAAATGTAGGCAGCTTAGAAAAAATTACAGGGCACACATATATCAGTTCCCACTATCAACATCCAGAATCCATTAATTCTACTCTTAGAAGAAAACTCAGAGCAAACAAGATTTCCAAATAAGCTATTAATTGTTACAATCACATGCACAAAAACTGGTTCCTAAGTAAACAAGGTAATGTTTTCATGATTCAAATCCAATACCAACAACAAATATCAACTCTCATATTCAGTATGTACATTGCAGTTTATCCTGCTACAGAAATGACTTGTGAGTTTAACCTCCACTCCAGGAGCAAAAGAAAACAACCTTAGTGAATAAGCAAATGTTATGAAACTGTCCATTTACATATTTGCCCTCTACCTTAATAAGCAACTATATTTGCTGTTTTGCACAATGCACCAGCAGTGACACTTATGTCTTCAGACCAAGTTTACTTATAAGAAACAGGGTTTTAGAGATCATTTCAATCATTATAAAGGACAACAACAAAACAGAGATGCACATTTATGAGACATGCACAGCTTCATCAATGGAGTAAAAGGCAAAGCTGTACAGAACCCATTACCATAAGAGTTCCCAGGCCCTGTGCAAGTTTCCCATGCTGAGGAAACATGGAGGTGGGTATTACTCAGAAATAAAAAGACTACCAAGGAGGAGAAAATGCCCTTTTAAAAGGGGGTGGAGTTGTCTTTATACAAAGGAGGCCTGTATTTATAAAGGCATGTGACTATGCCACTTTTTAGTTTCACTTGAATAAAACCATCTTTCTTAGTGTGTTTTTTTTTCCTTTAGAGTAGAAGCCCAACCTAAGGCAACAGAGCAAAGAATAACACCACCTTACTTGTAGCTTACTTGACCTATCAAATGCTCTTATTACAAGAGTTAGATAAAACAAATGCAAGGGCAGAGATAATTCTGTTGCAAGGGCATGCTGGTTTAGCAAATAAAGAAGTCCCAAATACAAACTCTACCTTTTATCATTGGTCAAAAGTTCACTGTGGACATAAACCATATCTGTCCTCACTCAGATGCATCTCCTCCCTCCTCCCTCCCTTTACAATTAAAAAGACCTGCCTTGCCTATTTGTTAGGATAGGACTTAAAAATCAGGGCCAAAGAAAAAGGTCAGTTTTAGATTTGGCAGTAAAATTTACAGTAGTCACTCTCAAGAACTATGTAACTATTGCCTTCCAAATGAGATCGTGTTTCCAGTGAAAAGCCCAAACTGAAGTAAAATGAATTTGCAAAACCACCTTGGCTGAACATCTTCCAAGTCTCCAAATGCTCCATTCACATAGGCCACGGAGACACCCATATTCATGCAATATTAGTAAACTTCCTGTATTTTGATTAGGTAGAAAAGACAAAAAAAAAAGCCCTTTTCATAGTGGTCTACAAAATATTTTCAGAAATTACATAAATTACTTATTAAAAATGTCTGCTTTATATCCCATTTAATATTATAAGCAGTATGTCTCTAAAAGCATTCCCTAGGAAAAAAAATAATATTGAACACACACAGTACAACCAATACTTGTAAAAGATAATGATAACTAAAGGCAGCAAATATGGGAACATGTATGTACTGCTTGCCAGTAGACTTTAACTTCTGCCTGTGGACTTAAATTCCTTAAAGATAAGGTCCAATTCTTTCTTACCTTAATGTCAACTGGTTAGAATAAATCCCTGCCTTAGAATTAGGTCCTGGGAATACAACCAGGAACAGACAAGAGCTCTCCTCATATGACACTTACATTCCAGAGGTGGTAAGAGTACCCCAAAAAATTAGTTACGAAAAATTTTAGGGAAGAAATGGGCTACCTACTTCATTCAGATAGTTACTGGAAGCCACTCTGAAAAAGTGACAATTGAAACTTAAAATGAAAGCTGAAATGGTGGTGGGGCTAAGAAAAAAATAGGAAATACACATGCAAAAGCTTTCAAGTGATCTAAGAGTAGAGCTTGTTAGGACAGGAGAGAAGACTTATATGGCTGAAAGGTGCAGCATGTTGGAGAGTGTTAGTCAATGATGAGACTGGGGAGGAAAATGGGCACTCCTTCCTCTAGGATCACACAATACATAATTTCATATTATTCTAAGTGCAAAAGGAGCCTGATTTGATTTGTGTTTTATAAGGACCACTCCTGCTGCTCTGTGGAAGAAGGAATTGATGGGATGGTAGGAATACAGCAAGGACAACAGTTAAAAGGTGGTGTATCGGTGCTAGCAAGAGATAACAGTGTTTAGATCCAGGGATGGCAGCAGCCATGCTACTGTGGACATGTTAAAACAAGTGTTTGAGGCAGAAGCAGTATGACTTTCCTCAGGGACTGAAATTAAGAAGTGAAAAGTAGGACTCAACTCTAATTCCTAGATGACCAGCATCAGCAACTACAGATGCAGGTGAAAATTTAGAAAAAAGCTGGAGCTCAGAGGAGAGGGCTAAGCTATAGTGATAAATTTAGGAATCATAAATAAAAACTTACAAAGTAGGTTTTAGAATACACATGGAGGGTGAACTATCACATCTGTTATGGTTTGGATGTCAGGTATTCCCCAAAAACTCACATGTGAGACAAAGCAAAAAGGTTCAGAGGAGAAATGATTGGCTTATAGTGAACTGATCCCTGCTGGGATTAACTGATTGCTAACTAGAGGCAGGTGGGTGTGGCTGGAGGAAGTGGTTCACTGGGGCCTATGGGCTTTGGTGTACATATTTTGTATTTGGAGAGTAAAATCTCTCTCTGCTTCCTGATCAGCATGTGAGAGCTACTTCCCTCTGACGCACTCTTCCACCATGATGTTCTGCCTCCCTGCAGGAATAGAGCCGGCCTTCTATGACCTCAGACCTCTGAAACTGTGATCCTTCAAATAAACTCTTCCTCCTCTACAATTGTTCTGATTAGGTCCTTTGGTCACAGAAACTAAAAAGCTGACTAAAACAACAGCTGTCACTTACTGGCTCAGGTCTTTAGAAAGGTTATTTGAGCCTTATTATTCTCATCTATAAAATGGGAATAAAATCTTTATTTTTTCCACAAGACTAAGAGCAGGGTTTAGTAAACTTTTTCTGTAAAGGACTAGATAAAGATTTTAGACTTGGGGAATCTTTGTACAAATGCTCAACACTGCCTTTATAGCTTGAAAATATAGACAGTATACAAGCAAATAAGCTGTGCTCAAACAAACTGTACTTAGAAATATTAAGGCCACAGTTTGCCAATCTGTGGTCTAGGGCAGTACTCACCAAAACAAGCAGCATCAATATCACTTGTTAGACATTCACATCCTGGACCCACTGAATCAGAGACTATGGGGGTGAGCACCCAGTACTCAGTGTTTTAATGAATCCTTCCAAGCTAATGTTATGAATTTCCAGTACGGAAAATAGACACACATAAAGAAATTGGTTATTATTTTATGCATCTATGATTGTTATAATTCACCTGGTTCCTAGAAGTTTAGGGTATGAAAGATAAAATCAAATGCTGAATAACTGTGATGTATCAAGCAAAAGAGAGAAAACAATTTTTATTGAACTATAAATTGGGCTTAGGTGAGAATACTTGAGAAAACAAAGATTGTTTTTATATATTCTTTATTCCAAAGAACTACTTCACTTTCTCATATATTTAGATTTAATTTTGTCATGTTCAGACTCCACTTATTAAAATGGACAATACAATTTCAAATATATTTCTCCAACCCAACTTCCAATAGGAAGCTTGCCAATTAACTTTCAGACCTCTGATGGCATAAAGCTATTCGTTGATAATTTATTGCTATAACTAATAATATACTTTATTACAAACAAATTTAACATCATTTCAACAGAATGATTTGCCCATTATAAAGGTTAGGATCTATGCTGAAGGTTAAAAAATAAAAGGCGGACCACAAACACCACCACCCTTTTCAGAATGTTTTAACACTGTGGTTAGAAAGTATACAGATATCTGCCTACTGGACCCGCTTCAAATTAGGAAAAAGAATTATTAATGGATACAGAGGAGTCATGCCCACCACCATTACTCTGTTCATGTCAGCAGGACTCTGCAAAATTCCATGGGAATTAAAATAAAATCTGTACACAGATGGAACAGTCTTGGAGGGAGGTAACAGGAACGGGTAAGGACCAGACACCAGATACTGCATGACTAGAACAACATCCAATCAGGCAGGCAGTGGACAATATTTAAAGAGTTAAGCTGAAGGCACTGGGTAGTCTTCAAATGGAGCTGCAGCATCAGGAATGTTGAACACAGGGTAATGAGGTATCCCAACTGGTATCCTAAAGAACAAGCAACTGACAACCTAGGAACAAAAACTATCTGGAAAACCAAGCAAGAAAGCTATCAGTTTAATTTAGGTAAACTCAGAAACTCTCTCTGCCCAGCCAATGGGAATTCAATGAGTGAAACCAAGGCAAGGAGTGAATTGAAGAAGCTAGGAGCCATCTAGGGCCTGGAAACAATTCACTTATTGATTTGTAAAAGGTCTAAACCATAATGTATTTGTCCAGATAACACATTCCATTCTTGAAAATGTATATGAAGATCCAATTTGAAATATAAAAGATTATTAGATGCCGGGCACAGTGGTGAACGCCTGTAATCCCAGTGGCTCAGGAGGCTGAGGCAGGAGGATTTTGAGTTCAAAGCCAGCCACAGCAACTTAGTGAGGCCCTAGGCAACTTAGTGCAAACCTATCGCTAAATAAAATATAAAAAGGGGGTGGAGACGTGGCACAGTGGTTAAGTGCCCCTGGGTTCAATTCCCAGTACCAAAAATAAAAATAAATAAAATTACTAGATGTGCTCAATCAGAAAGTTTGACCTAGAGTCTGACATTGATAATGAGTAGTTTATTATGACTCGCAAGTCATATAAGATGGAGAGCAACAGGTTCCATGTTTTTAACATTGAGAATTTTAGAAATTCATGAGGTAATTCAAGAAGTGATGACTATTCAACTGGTTAAAATAAAAGAATCAGAGCAGCAAATTTAGGTTTCTATTTTTAGCCAGGAATATTCCATTACTTGGAGATCCTCTTTCAAACCCCAACATCTTGCAAGAAATGAAACTTGGAAGAGATCAGTAACTTCAAAAACAATAACTCTCATATCCTTTTAGTGGGGCTACACAAATTTATTTCAAGACTTACTGGAAAAAAAAACAACAAAAAATTTTAACTCATATTTTGTCCCTCTGTCACACAATCACAGATATCAAAACCATATTAAATAACCTCTGAAAATGTAAACACAGAATTTATGGGTTGTTTAGAACCTTTTTAAGGATAAATTAAAATGTTAATAATTATTTTCCTGTTTTTTAATTTAAGTATTTTGCAAAAATATAAACTCTTTATGCTTATAGCTCTAGGTTTTAAACAACTCTTAACCTCAAAACCAATTTACAAAATAATAACACAAATGTAAAACCAGTACATTTATACAAACTACCTAAATTCAGTGTTATAAAAGATGTTATTTTTCAAAACAAGAGAATTATAGCACAGAATGAATTCTATGATCTGATTTTTTTATATTTATGTATTTATTCAATAATGTTGTTTGATTTGAACTCACAGACACATATAGCAACTCACCAGGTCACTGGGCTTAACCTAACTTTACATTTTACAGCTTCACTGTTCTTTTCTCTTCAACCCCAGACAACTGAGATAGTAGACTCAGTGCCAATGTTCCCTGCTTTATTATGTGTTTGATATCAGTGTGAAATGCATTATTTTTCTACTTTATAACTTTTATTTCATAGTATTCATATATTTTGCATATTATAATGTAGATTAATTTATTATTTGTAATTTGCAATAATTTTATATATATATCATTCTTTATAAATCAACCAAATATATTCAAATGCTGGGTTGTACCTGTTCCTAAATGAATATCATAATGATTTCCTATTCTAAAGTTTATCAAGGTTACATATAGACTCAGGGTTTATTAACCTGCAATTCCCAAGGACACTAAATAAAAAGGACACTAGAATTCTGCATTATGCACCTAACAAATCACACAGAATCTTTACTTCCCCTTAGAACAGAAGTACAGCCATGCTTGGTGGCAAACACCCATAGTCACAGACACTTGGGAGGCTGAAGTGGGAAGATTGCTTGAGCCCAGCTTCAAACCAGTCTGAGCAACACAGCAAACCCTAATCGCTTAAATTTTTTTAATTTCTTTTTTTGAAACAGTATATACTGACTTAACCATATCTGAGCACCAATTGGCCACTATTTTACAAATTTAATAAGCTATTTGTATAGATATTTTCCACATTTTTGCAGTTCATTATAGTTGTATGAAATGATGGAATTTGTTGTTACTTACTGTGCAGATTTTTAATGAGTACGAAAAATTGATAGAAATTTCTAATACTGCCAACTAAAAACTAATTTTCAACAACTGCATTCTAGAGAATGCAATGTAAGAGAACAAGTAAGAGGACAAGCTCCAGAATCTGCCCTGATTGGACTTTGCTTCTATGATAACAAGTATTGAGACCTGAGGAAAGTAACCTTTCTATACCTCAGTTTTCTCATTTGTAAAATGAAATATTGGTACATACTTTACACAGTTACTCGGAAGCTAAAATTCCATAATTAGGAAAAGCAGTGAGAGTAGTACTGTCACCTCGCAAGGGCTCACAAAAGATCACTTTTAAGTAAATGGATTCAAGAGCTAATCAGATAAACAACAGTATAAAGTAGACTTAAAGTAACATCCTTAGTTGACGCACCTGAAACAGAACAGGGAGACCCTGTTTCCCAGCACTTCCTTCCACCAGGCTCTCATCCGTGATGTAAGCTGTTTTCAAAAGACCTTTCTAGGTTCAAAAGATGTCCAGATTCAGGAGCTTCCACCAAAGCTTGCTACAGACTTTCCCACACCTCCAGTCCGCATGTGCATAGTGCCCGACCCTGACCTCTATAGGATCTCCCCAGGGTGGTGATAGTGAGCATCTCCACCATCTTTTGTGAGTTAAAGGCAGATGGACTCTACGCAAATGGGAGATCATTGTGTCAAGTGTAAAACTTGGTGTTGGGAGCAAAAGACAATGGAACATGTGCAAGAATCCCAAGTCCGGTGCAACAACCAAGTGCGCCTGCCCAAGTCGGTGACAGTGTTATAAGAGCTCCCCGCCCTGCCAGGCTCCCGGTGGTGGCCCTTCAGTGAGCCAGCTCAGGAACCCTGCACCAGGTGCTTTCTTCCTTGTTCTCAAGCATACGCCCCAATAAAACTTCCATGGGTTGGTTCTGCTGATCTTTATTCTGGTAATTTCTATCTGGAATTGAGCAAGAAAATCTTGGGTTGATTGGTAACAAATCCAATGAATTGTTAAGCTTGCATTAATATTTGATGCAAACTACATTTCAAGTAAAATATTTTTCTAGTCAAATAATTCTGAATATAACATTAAGTAAAATCATAATTAATCTGTCCCTAATTTTATAATGGGGTACAAGCAAATAACTGCATCTTGGCTTGGTTCAGATATGCCAATGTAGCCCAAATGAAATAAAACATTAAAAACAATCATCTAGATATTTTTAACAAAACAAAGACCTTGAAATTAAAAACAGGAGTAAACAGAATTGTTTGCAACAATTATTCGGTCTGACCATCATCTTACTCACAAAACTATCAAATCTATTTATTTTTGCCAACTTTCTTACTAATCATCAAGCATGCAGATATTTTCCTGACTTGTATCTTTTGTCTGACACAAATAACACACCAGATAATCTAGAAAATTCACCAAAATCATTAGTTTCCTTACCAAATGATGAATTCACTCATTACACACTGAGAAAAAGGCATTTGAATAGAATATGTCTTAGTACTTTTTATCAGGGTGCCAATAAAGCTTTCATTTTTACAAAGACTATCATTATTTGACACTAGGATATATCCCTCCCCCAAAAATGAATGGTTTATTCCATCTACCGAACTTAAAACATTTCACTGGAAAACAACTTTTTCATTCAATATATGCATGGTCTGATGGCAAATAATGTCTGTCTAGGGAAGATGCCACTATACCAAAAGATTCAACATTTCTTTCAAATCTTCTGTAGTAAGACATTTATTCCTACCTACATTTACCTTAAATTTTCTAGTCTCAGAATGACTGTAAAAATTACCAAGAGAACAGAAATGGTCATATGACCAACCAAAGGAACACAATAATTTAGGGCAATAGTTCTGGCCTGGTCCCCAAGTCAGTAATCTGAGCATCACCAGAAACATATTCAGAAATTGAAGGTTACACTGTCTGTTTTAACAGCCCCCCAGCTGATCTACATACCCATTCAAGATTGAGAACTTCTGGTTTATGGTCATCAAGCTGATACTGAACAGCCTTGATCTTCAGAATGTGGCTCCCATCATAAGGTGCCTGCTCCCTTGCAGCTGAGAGGCCCTCCACACAAGTTTTTAACCTCTGCCCCACTCCAGACTGCAATCAAGATTCTACCATGGAGTCAAGGCAGATTAAAACCTCAGACCAGGGAGAAAAAAGACCAAAAAATTATAATAGTAAACAACAAAAGAAACAGATCTACCAGTTGGAAGGCAGAAAGAGGGAAAGAGATAAAAACTCTATTTCTCTAGTTTTCTGATTAGTATATTCCCAAATCCACTGAAACCACTAACTATAAAGAATTAAGAGTTGGCCTCTTTGAAACATATTGACAAAATGATGTTGAAATCTGGTTACACAAATAAAGCCTAGACAATAAATATTTTAAGAGGAACAATAAAACTGCAGATTCAGAGAACTAAGAACTGGAAGGAACTGAAATTAAATTCATCATTTTAATTGTAGGCATATGATTTGTAAAATCTCTTTAAAGTCATCCTTGCAAACTTCAAAAATTATATTCATAAAACACAACCAATAAAACTATAATTACCATGTTTTTGTCTTAAATATCCATTCATTCCATAATTATGAAATAAAATCACACTGTCAAAGTCTCATGCAAATGTTAATACTTTTAATCTCTAATCCTCATAAACAATAACTGCTTTTTTTGTAAAATATTCATAACATAAACAACTCTTTTTAAACAGAGAAACTGAGGTAATGTTATGCAGTCTCTTTCAGAAAGCAGACAAAACATTAGAGACCTATGCTAGATCTTAAGGAAAGAATCAGGTATTCTTGGTTCCCCAATGGGTTCTAAGTCTACAACACAAATTATGCCAGTGAGATTTTAAAGAATATACATATTTAGTTCCTTTCCTAGTTCAAATATCCATGTTAGGTTGAAAAGTGCTAAGCCTGACATTTCTCCTCCATAAGACTACACAGGCTTAAGTAAGTGGGACCCATTCCTTATGTCAGGTACTTGACCCCCATCTCCACCTCTCTTTGCACCTGAAAGA
The DNA here is from genome assembly GCF_045843805.1 of Urocitellus parryii. Taxonomy (NCBI): domain Eukaryota; kingdom Metazoa; phylum Chordata; class Mammalia; order Rodentia; family Sciuridae; genus Urocitellus; species Urocitellus parryii. The sequence goes on from NC_135532.1 coordinate 67,614,961, forward strand.
AGAGACTGTGCATTAGGCCCTTCTGGTTGAGTGCAGCTCTGGACTCACATCTCTAAGTAGACTCTGCCCAACAGAGAGATATGGAGCCAGAGGGCACATCACCATGGCAACTCCCCAGACCCAAGCTACAGGCACAGCACTCCGAGGTCAGAAAAGAGATTTCAGTAGATATTCTGCACATTACCACTTTTTAAAAAAATTTTTTTAGTTGTAGATGGACACAGTACCTTTATTTTATTTATTTATATATGGTGCTGAGGATCGAACCCAGGACCTCACACATACTAGGCAAGTGCTCTACCAATGAGCCACAACCCCAGCCCAACATTATCATTTTCTATTAGAAACCACAATCCTCCAACTCAGTGTCCCAGCAGGAACACAAACTTTGCAATTTTCCTATGGTGAATATAGGTCCCAGTTTGCCCTGAACAGTCAAGATTTATAATTTGTTTTGCTTGTATAATTATTAGTGGTGCCCCCTTTCACAATAAAAAAATTGCCCCAAATAAAAAAATTTTATGGTCATCCTACAGATGGGTCCACTGTACAAAGCGACAGGCATGAGAGACAGAGGCAGGCTCATTGCTCTAGGCTACTCTTCATACTTTGTTCAGTGAATGCAGAAAACAGCGGACTCCCTTAACAATGATCTCAAGTCCAATAAATAATTCTGCATTTTAAATGTAGAATTCAGGACAAAGCAAACAGCCGGTCTTCTTCCTTCTGACTGCAAGGGTACCCAGAACCATCCAGAAACTACTCCATATGCAGCACACTCCTGGATGATAAAAATATGTTGAACTCATCCCTTTAAAACATCTCCCTGCAGAATCACCACTTCTGGGAGTATTAAGACAAATTCTTGAAAAACAATGATCCCAACTCTCCCTCCTATGAGAACTACATGGAGTAAACTCAGATGCCCAAAAGAAAATGTAGGAAATAAGACAGTGTTGATGACTGCACTCGTCCACTCAACAAATATACCAGAAGTTCAAAGTGGCAGCCCACCAATCTTTGAAGCCAACCCTCAAATATATATTGTTTGGCCCAGAGAGGATTCTTAAAAGTTTAAAACATTTGCCATTACTTTAAAATGTGAAGTCCAACAGAAAATTTCAGATTTCCACTTTATCTTGGGAAATTGGAAGTCCGGGCAACACTGAGCTTTGCATTCATATCTGTAACTTCCAGTCGGAGTTGGGTAGCACTCTGAGAAAAGATGCCCACAACCCAGTTGTTCATAGTCCACCTCAGCTCTCTTCTCTGGTATTTGAGTTTGTACCACTGATTAATGGCTGGAGATAATCCCTAAAGATATGATGTCTGACCCTTCAAATTAATGATCCTCTGCCAGGGATTCTCTTATTTCAGAGCAAATAAGAGTCCATATCTTTAGATCAAGGACTCATCTGGGAAATGACAATGAACACGAAAGTTGGGGCTTGTGTTTTTTTGTTTTTTTTTTTTTTATCAGAAAGCTATATGGCTTTCAACTGCTGCCTCTAGACTAAAAGAGAACAGGCCTAAACACAGACAGTATTTATAAAGTAATAATACATTCTTCTTCTAACACTTAAATATATAATGAGGAAGAATAAAAGGATGTTTTTAATTGCCAACCACTGAGTCCAGCAGGGGCTCAACAGTCACTGTTGAGAAACCAAGGTACCATGACAACAATGAAATTAGCAATAATGTGTCATGTACCAGAATTGGGGAAAAAAAAGCAAACAACAGCAACAACAAAAGTCTTAACACAAAATACCAAGTGTCATGAAACATTTCTTTAAGTCCTGGAAAAATGCAATTTATTCCTCCTTACTGCCATAACCAAACATGTTAAATAAATAAAGATGGTGATAACTTTCAGAAACTTTCCAATTTTATTATACATGAGAGCTAAAAATAAATTTTGAACAAATGAGCATAAACTGAAATTCACTAATCATGGTTAGGATTTTGAGAGAATCTACACCAAGGCAATCTGCCATATATGTAACAGTGATCACAAATTAAAATTGCTGTGTTCACACTAAGAGTTCTGATTATTAATATGTTTTAAGTATTTTGCAAAGTAATGAAAGCAAATACAATAAACTTTTATTTTCTTCAATTCAGTTATTGGCCTTTTGTGAAAGACTCGGTCAAACAAAATGTCTTTCAGTTACAGACCCTGGAATTATGAAATAAGACAAAAATTAAACCTTATTTATAGGGTGTTTTTCTCATCTTTCTATTATTAATTTCCCAGCTAGCAAAAGAACACCACATGGTCCAACCTGAGACTTTATTTATTTATATTTAGACACCTCTATTTTTCCAAAGAACTTAAAATACTTTATCAACATTAAATAATCATTTTTAAAACAGCACTTTGGGCTTTTCATATTGTTTTTAAAAAATAAACTCTTTACACATTTTTTAAAGCCTGCTTTCAAAGGCACAATCACTGTGGTAAAGTTTTCCTGTCGCTGTTAGATAAGGACTGTACCTGTTTTGAAGGAAGTCAAAGTTAAGTTTAGTAATAGAACACTTAGATTTTGTAAACTACTGGGTGAAAATGGAAAAGAAAACCATTTTTGTAAATGGCATTTGAAACCTCTTCTATTACACGGGTTTTTAAGTCATCCAAGTATGTATTAATTTTGTTTCCAAAGAATGTGTCAACACGCAAATAAGGTCTTCTTCCCACACAACATCCAAATGCAGACTCGTATTTTGCTGCCAATCTGACAAGGTCTAGTAACTAGTTTTCCCTACACCCGGCTTGGAAATCGCCTCCGGGACAGGATACCTGCAGGTGCTGCTGTGATCAGGATTCGACCGGTCAAACGGGTTAAGGTGCAGGGCTCCAGGAGACAGAGAACAAGGGCCTCTAGGAACCCAACCCTCTCCTCCGTCCCCAATAACACACTCACACGTGCACACACAAAAACACCAGGGGAGGACGGGCAAGCTCTTTGCAGTCACACCCCTGACACCGCAGAACTCTCAAGACGCGCTTCTCCCCGCGTCTTCCCCTAAAGCTCCAGCTCTTCCTCTGTCCCGGGACTGCTCTCCGCCTCCTCCCTCTCCCCGAGTCTGTGAGCCGTCTGCTCCGGCCGCACGCCCAGCCACCAAACGCCTTCTCGCCCACTCTCGGGTCCCAGGAGACTAGCAAGCGGAGCACTCGAGCGCGCCACGTGGAGCGCGCGCGCCAGCAGCCCAACCACTGCCGGACCTTAAAGTGGGGTCCCTGCCCGGGAGTCTTGCTCTAGCACCTTCAACAGCCAGGCCCACCCCCGCGCCCGGGACTTGCCTGGTTAGGGTCTGTGGCGCGGAAAACGTGACAGGCCATCTGTGACTCGGGGTCATCGGGTTGCGCCTTGATCAGGTAGGCAAAGTAGGTGAGGTCGTGGCTGTTGTGGATGAAACGCGAGATATGCTGTGCCTTGTGCTCGAAGATGAACACTGCAGGGTTGGGCTGCGTGGCCGCGGGGCCAGCGCTCCCCGCGGCCCCGGCGCCGGGCGCGGGGATGCAACGCAGAAAGGGCGCGCTGAGCACCAGGAGTACCTCGCGGGCCGCCGGCGCCCCACAGCCTCCCGCTTCGGGCTTCTGGCTGCGCCGGCGGATCTCGGCCATGAGCCAGGGCAGCATGGGCAGCGTGGTTCTGTGGTCGAGGCACGACCCTCCCACGTACCACAGCCGAAACCGTTTGTCGCCGGGCTTCCCGGAACCGGGCTGCGCTGGTGCGCCCGGCTCTGGCTCCAAGGGGTGCGGGAACGGCTCATCCTGAATGCAGCTGGGCGGCTCCATAACTCGCGCCTCACGAGGGCAGCGGGGTGGCAGACCAGGCGCACCGCGCTCCCAGCGCTGGTTTTGAAGGCGGGGCCGAAACTGTGCCAACTACCACAACGGGCCCCGCGCCCGTTTCGGCGCGACGAGACCCCGAAGTCGGTGTTTCAGCGGCCCTGCCCCATGCGGCACTTCTCCGGGCACGGCTCGGAGGCTCTAGCTGCTGGCACCCAGAGGAGCGCCCAGCAATGGACGGGCAGGAGGGTGCGGGTTAAATGGACATCCTCCTTTCTCCAGCTCGCGCCTCCGGGCCGACTTCCCCCTTTCTGTGCCGCGGGTCTGCAGGGTAAAAGCACCTCGCCCAGGGCCCCAGCCGCCGCCCGCTCCAGCGCTGCAGCCCGCTGCGGCCGCCGCGCTGGCCTCGGGCAGGCACCGGGAGGCTGGGCGGGGAATGGGACTGTGGGCGGGAGGGGGGGGTGACTTGGGGCGGAGCTGACTCCTACCAGGGTGACCGGCTGTCACCTGGAAGGTCGGGGCCGCCGGGCTGCGGCGCGCTCTGTGCTGGGGAAAAGCCTGCGAGAACTATTCGGATGGAAAATAACAAAAACAAAACGTAGCCTCGCGGGGGCCGCTCCTCCTCCCGCGCCGCTGCAGCCCGGCTCGCTGCTCCTCCTCCTCCTCCTGCTGCTGCTGCTGTTCCCGTCCCTCCCTCGCTCCTTCCTTCCTTCCTTCCAGGCTGCTTCTTTAATCGGGCTGCTACCCCCTCCTCCCGTCCGGCGGGCAGAGAGCTTCGCCTGCGAAGGCTTATCTATGAAGCCGCCTCTCCGCCTCTTCCTCCCGCCCTCGCCCCGCCAATTCGCCCCAGGGAGCAGGAGCCCCAGAGCCCGGCGCGGGCACGGCCCGGGAGAGTCGGCCAATATCGGTCCCCTCTTGGGTATCTCTGCTGCCCCCTGGAGAAGCGACCACTCGCAATGGGGCACTGGAAAAAAAAAAAATTAACAGTATTGCTTGGTTTCAATTTCTTCTCAAGCCTGAACATTATTTTCTGCATCCTCTTTCCTAACAATCTCAAAAACTACTCGTGTTTTGAGTCACAATATTATAAAGTATTTTAATTCCAACTTTTACTTTAAGATTTAAAATAGTGTGACAACATGAATCTTTGGGAGGGAGAGCGGTATGTTATTTGTTTTTTGGTGAGGAAATCCAACTCAGTTGACTTCATGCTAGGCAATGCTCTACCACTGAGCTACATAGGAGCCCGCTTCCTATTTCTTAATGTAGCTAACTTCTTAAAATATGGACAAATCACACTTTGTTATATATACCTCCAGTTAAAATCTAGTGTGAATTTTTCACACCTTTGTATTTGGATATATGTATTTCAAAAAAAAACTCAGAAAACATTTCAGGGAAATCTGATCATTCTAATTTTAAAACAGAAAGGTAGAGAAGTATTCCTTTTCCTATTTTAACACATCATACTCATTCTGTTTACTCTTACTGAGTGGTAAGAATTGCATAAGAGATAAACACAAAATAATTAGGAAAGACCCTGAACTTCCTGTCTTTGTCCCAAATGCTTATAGGAAAAATGAAAACCTCAGTTTCTTATTACTTTTACTTTAATGGTGTTCTTTCTTTTCCTAATACCCTGGAGCCAATTTTCCCCCCTCCTATTTAGCAATAAGATCAAATGCCATTATTCCTGTGCTGAATTTCTGGGGGCACCCTGGTAGCCTCTTATTAATAAGTACCTTAGCTCCAAGATGGAGATATTATTGATTGATTGGGTCAAAGTTGTTTGGGTTAACCACTCCAAAAACCTTTGTGTAAAATAGACGCATATCCTCAAGAAGCAATAATGAGTTCTGAAAACAGACTTAGACCTTTTAGAACCTTACAGAAAATCTCTCACAAGGATGGCTGCACATATGAGAGTTGAGAAAGAAAAGAACAAAACATATGGAAAAATCACAGAAGTCTTGGAGGTTCCACTAAATCAACCAGCTTGGGAGCTAGGATTGATGAGAAGCCTCTGGTAGCCCATTCCTATGGACATAATAAAGTGAAGTAACACCAAACAAATTTTCAATTATTGATGGAAAAATGAGAGGATGGTCTTTTATTTTATGACATGCTTAAGTTAAATTGATTTTTGCTCTGGAATGCCCATCACCCTTTCTTTTGTAAGATTTCTATAATATTTATCTTACTATGTTTCTGAGCCTGACACATGGAAAGATAGTTTTTTCTGCCCTCCTTGAAGTTAGCCATGGTTATTTATATGATTTATTTTGACAGTCAAATGTGAACAGAAGTGACTTGGGTCACATCTGGAATAGAAGCATTTAATTGCCTGCACAGTAGTCCACAGTCAGCCCACTCTTGCTCTCCAGTGGTCATGGTGAAAACAACACCTCCATATGAAGGTGCCTCCTGATCAGAGCAACCCAGGGTGCTGAGCCACCACACAGTGGGCATCTGTTCTGGAGAATCTCCCAGCCACACAGCAGACCCCTCCAGCATAGGAAATAAGCTCTCATTGAGTTAAGCCACTGAGATTGTTGGCTTGTTTGCTACCTTATTGTTAATCTGTGCTAGACTATCAAATAAAATTGTTATACTCCAGTACATGTTTTGTTTTGTTTTGTTGTTTTGCTTTGCTATACTGGGAATTGAACCTAGAGGTGCTTTATCACTAAGCTACATCCTCAAGCCTTTTTGTTTGTTTGTTTTTTATTTCAAGGCAGGATCTCACTAAATTGCTGAGGCTGGCCTCAAAATTGCAATTCTCTTGCCTCAGTCTCTGAAGTCACTGGGATTACAGATGTGAGCCACTATGCCTGGCTAAGTACATGTTTAATGTAAGTTATTTTCTAGTCATTCATACATTTGACTTAGTACATAGATGAACTAGGTGGTAAAGTATCACCATTGTTTCATTGGCAGAACTTACAGAATTATACGCACAAAAAGTACTCAACTTGAATTCAGAGAAAGATGAGAAGACAAAATGCAACTAAAACGTCTGGGTAGGTATTACACAGAATATGATGTTTACTAAATGGTGAGGCTATAACTATGCCTCAGGCCCCCAACCCTTTCACTTTCAACTTCCCCTACCCCAGCCCCCCAAAAGACCCAAAGAATATGCTCATAAAAAGAACTTTCAACAACCTGATGGAAGATCTTTCCTGAGTTGTCTTGTAGGACTCTCCACCCGTGGTATGCAAACATGCACTTCATATATTTACTTTTAGAGTGTTCCCCTTATATTCCAATGGAAATTGATCAATTCTAATTTGTCGTAAGATACAGTCAAATCTTAGTTTTTAAAAAGTTTATACCTCATGAGAAATATAAGGGCCTGCGCTAATATGATAGTGGAAGATTGCAAAGTTGCGTTGTAATCTCTTAGCTTGTTTCCTTGCTCCCAAGCACATGGTGTGCTCTTTTTCTAATACCCACCCCCTTGTGTAGGAATGCCTCTCTCTGGCTCTCCTCTCTCCCTCTTCCTCCCTTCCTCCCCCACCCCACCCTTTTTGTGACACATACTTTCATTTTTCTTCCCTGCTTAAAAATCTCTAAGCATCTGAGCAACTTGGTGAAACCCTGTCTCAAACTAAAAAATAAAAAGGGCTGGAGATATGGGAGCTGGGGTTGTGGCTCAGTGGCAGAGTGCTTGCCTCCCATATGTGAGGCACTGGGTTCGATCCTCAGCACCACATTAAAGTAAATTTAAAAAAAAACAAAATAAAGATATTTTAAAATATATTTTTAAAACAGGGGAGGGCTGGGGATGTGGCTCAGTGGTTAAGCGCCCCTTGGTTCAATCCCCAGTACCCCCCTAAAAAAGAAAAAAAAATCATCTCTAAGCAAAGATACTTTCCCTAAAGCACAGTGACCAAATTTTCACAGTTATATTTGCCTCTTCCCTTCTCCTACTCATATAGCCAGGCAACCTCTCCGTTTTCAAATATATGACATGCTTTTATGTTATGGGACTAGACTGGCTTCTTCTTTCTTATTGCCTTCTACCACCACACAAGGTGGATTCCTCCATCCTTCACTACTTGAACAACTATTCTTTCTTCAAGACCCAACTCAAGGGTCTTCTCTTTTGTGAAGATATTTCTTATCTCCCCAGCCAGAATGAGTGGCTTTCTCTTCTTTGCTCTCTTTTCTATACATTCTACTAGAATGGGAATGTATTGATGATGGGACGACTGGATTCCACCACAAAGGGAATATCTTAAAGAGAATGGGTTGTTTGATTTGTCCTGGCGTTTCCTCCAGCAGAAAGCCCAGTAGCTGATAATTACTAGGTACTTGGTGAGGATTGAATGTTTGAACAAATGAGTTGAAGTGAGTAAATAGCTAATTGAAATTTATGAAACTTAGAGTAAGAGTTTTACTATCACAGAGGTGACATACCAAATTATTTAATTAGCTAATTTCTGGTTAACGTACTAAATACACCTACCAGCTAATTATAAAACACTAGAAAAATAACAGAATGACTCTCAAAAATAGTGATGGGATTCTGGCTGGGGATTATAAACACCACAAACTTTTTTTTTTTCCCCTTTGGTGCTGGGGTTGGAACCCAGGGCCTTCTGCATGCTAGGCAAGTACTCCATTACTGAGCTATATTCCCCCAGCCCCAAGAATAGTATCTTCAGATGTCCTCGGGGGTTTTCCCCAGTGTTCCCTGTTCCCTGCGACCTTGCCCCAGCCCTGGCAACTGTGGCATTCCATCTTCCTGCTTCAGGGAAAGGATGACACAGCAGAACACAGAGAACAAAAGAGTCCATTCTTAGCTTTCAGGCTGCCAAAGCTAAAGACCTGGCAAACGCAAAGGATTTAGAATTTATGTTATAAGTGCCTGTTTATCTTGCTATAGATACTAAAGTTTTCCCAAACTTGAAAGATGGAGAATAAGAAAGGAGAAAAAGGGGGGTTAAGGTGCTGTGGATCTCCAGAGAGGGAATCTTGGCTGTGTCCCCCTTGGCTGAGCCAGTGAAGGGGGCCATGGAACCCCAACCAGAGGCTTGAGTGTTTCTTCCTAGGGGAAGTTCAGAAAACTGTAAGATCTGACAGAGTAATTTTTTTCAGCAAATTTTTCACAGCTAAGATGTGACAGAAAAAAAAAAAAAAATCAGGCAAGAGAAATTTCCAGATTTCCAGATGCCAGAAACTGAAAGAGTTAAAGCAAAACACAGTAGTAAGTGATAGCTGAAGCCAATGACTTATGAGGCTGTGGGATCTAGAATAGGTCTCATTGCTAAGGAACCATGTTTTAATGTCCATGCGAGATTAGAGATGGAGCTAATAAAAGTTGGGAGCTGAAACTGAGCTCCCTGATCAGAGACTGAAGTTCCTGACAAGCTGTCTCATCTACAAATCAGAATAGAAAACTGTCATTAGCCATCTTGGGAAAGCAGTGAAGAGTCTGGCGTAGTCTAAATTAGTATTATGTGGATTGTGGAAGAAATGGAAGCTAAGGAAATAACAAAAATAGCCTTCATAGAGCTGGGGCCTCGTAGCTCAGTGGTAGAGCACCTGCCTTGTCCATGTGAGGCACTGGGTTCGATCCTCAGCGCCACATAAAAATAAATAAATAAATAAAGATATTGTGTCCATCTACAACAACAACAACAAAACCAGCCTTGACAAGTGAAAATAGAAGCTCTTTCTGGGCACTTCCACAAACCACCCTCCAGAAGATGCAGTCTTTCTTCATATCCCAGCTCTGTTCTCTCTGTGTTGGTCCCATTTTGAGCTAATAAGGTTGTTTTATGGTTTGGATAGGAGGCATCCCCCAAAAGCTCCAGTGTTGACATAGGAATATTCAGAAATACAATGATTGGATTGCAAGAAATGTAACCTAATCAATCCATCCTATTTTGATTAGACCTACTGAGTGGTAACTGTAGGCAGGTGAGACTTGACTGGAGCAGGTGGGTCACTGGGATGTGCCCTGGAAGGATTCATGTTCTGTCTCACCTTGGTCCCAAAGCAATGGAGTCTACCATCTATGGACTGAGACCTCTGAAACCATGAGTCCCCAGATAAACTTTACCAGCTCTACATTATTTTCATCAGGTATTTTACAGCAATGAAAAGTTGACTGAAACAGTTGGCTAGACCACAAAGGCAGATCTGAGTTCAAATGTTGGCAGGGATTTATGTTATAAGTGTCTATTTATCTATCTATTTACTACAACTGCTTCCCATTACTTTTCCTTTGACCACTGACTCAGCAAAGAAATCTTGTAAGGTCAAGGTTATAGGCCCCCATAAAGTGAATGCTCTTAGTATCTGTAGAGAGCAATCAGGCAGGTCAGAGATTCCCATAATCTCAAAGGACTACCCTATTACCTTAGAGGAAATCCTTTCTTCTCCACAGTTAGTAATGAGCACAGATTAATAGTTTCCTTCTTTTTTTCACACCTGTATGTATATAGGAAACAGCAGTCCCTAAGTGAAGATTATAAGATGAAACATATCATTTTGGGGTGCTTTTTGCAGCAATGGGGATTGACTCTATAACCCCACACGTTAGGCCATTCTTCTACCACTGAGCTACATACACCCCCAGCCCAATAAAATACACTTCTTACATTAAGTTCAATTCATCTGAAATAATTAAATTATGCAAGTTCAATAACTCAAGTTCAATTCATCTTAAAAAATTCATTATTCAATTTACCTATGTAGTCGCTTATTTCAGTCTGTTACCATCTACTTGAGATACTTTTTAAAGAATTGTATTAAAATCTTTTGATATAAGTTCATGTAACTTCTACTCACTTTTTTTCTTCTTCCAGTACTAGGAAATGAACTCAGGGCCTTGCACAAGTACTCTACCACTGAGCTATATTTTCAGCCCTTATTATTTTTATTTTATTACTGAAGCTAGCATCAAACTTGCAATTCTCCTGCCTCAGCAATAGAAAGTTGACTAAAAGCTCCTGAGTAGTTGAGATTACAGTTGTGCACCACTGCACAAGTCTTCTCTTACATTTTTAGTAGTTCTTTTCTTTATTAGAGTACTTCCTCCAAGAGTATTTTCAGGGATATTTCTTGTTTGATGAAGATTTTTGAGACCTGGTATACCTAAGCATATCTTCATTTCTATTTAACACTTGAATTTAATTTAGGTGAATATAAAAATTATTTTTGAAATTACAGGAGATAAGGAAGTTTAACAACTTAGTATAATCTATTACTACCAAAATAATAAAACATGTGACTATCTCCTCTCACCAAAAAAATAAATAAGAGCTGGAGGTGATGGTACACACCTATAATTCCAGCAACTAGCAACTCAGGAGGCTGTGGCAGAAGGATCACAAATATGAGTCCAGGATTTCATGCTTCTACCTTTGTTATGGGCCAGGCTATATGGTCAATGATCAAACAGACTCCATTTTACCCTGAGACTCCACATCATGTAAGAAATGCTTCTCCCATGGGAAAGCCCCACCTCTGTACCCTTTAATAGTGACTTAGCATAACATACTTGGCAGTCTAGAAAACATAGGGATACCTTGTCTCTTTATAAATAAATAAATAAGCCACGCATGATGTCGCACACCTGTATTCCCAGCAGCTCAGGAGGCTGAGGCAGGAGGATAGCAAGGGCAAAGCCAGCCTCAGCAACTTAGTGAGGTCTTTAACAACTTAGACTCTGTCTCAAAATAATTTAAAAAAAAAAAAAAGAAGAAGAAGAAGAAGGAGGAGGAGGAGGGGATGTGTCTCAGTGGTTAAGTGTCCCTGGGTTCAATTCCTGATATAAATAAAAAATAAATAAATAAGCCTGGGCATGTAGCTCAGTGGTAGAGCATCCCTGAGTTCAAATCAGTCCCATGTACAGCATGGAAAGGGGACAATTTAAAAAAGAAAAATGCTGAGAGTAGATTTTAAATATTATTACCACAAAAATGACAACCATGTGATGTAATGCATATGATAATTAGCTTTATTTAACCATTCTGATGTATATATATTTCAGAACATACCATACACAACAAATATAATTTTAAAATATAATTTTAGCTGTCAATTTTGTTTAAAAACGATAAAGACTATGCTTGCTACATAAAAAAGGAAGGAAGTAGGGAGAGAGAGAAGGAGAGAAAAGAAAGAAAGTAATACAAATAGAGTACAGACATTAGGAGAATAGAGAATGGGAAAATAAGAGAAAAACAGCAAATAATCTTTTTATATCTGCTGATCATGCAAATTTGCTCTTGAAGGATTTCATGCTTCTACCTTTGTTATGGGCCAGGCTATATAGGAGGCAATGACCAAACAGACTCCATTTGACCCTGAGACTCCATATCGTAAGAAATGCTTCTCCCATGGGAAAGCCCCACCTCTGTACCCTTTAATAGTGACCTAGCATAACATACTTGGCAACACAAATGGCAATTCATATACAACGTAAAATTGTTCTCTTTGGTTTCCATTTTTCTTGGGCAACGCACCTTGTCAGAGATTGTCTAGATTTTAGTAACCATTCTCTAACTTGTGCTGCACTAGGGTCATTTTGACCCACTTCCGTTCTGCTTGCTTACTGCTTTGCCAACCTGGAAAGTCCCGTGGGAAGTACCAATGTACCCATGTATTGTCTCGCTAACTGCCCAGTTCAGCTTCTGTACCTGCTTGCTTGCATCTATGTCAACCCGGATGTGGTTTTTGCAGTTTTTTCCTTTAAATATCCTAAAATGCTCAGGCTCTGGGCTGTTCCTTGCAGAAACAGTTATGGGCCCTGCGGGAGAGCAGTCGCCAGCCAGCTAAATAAAGACTCTTCAATTTGGACAAATCAAGGACTTGGTGGGTTTTCTGAGCGACCTGCCCCACAATACCTTTTGCCTTTTGTGGTACTGGGAATTGAACCCAGGGTGTTCTATCACTGAGCTGTGTCCCTGGTCCCCTTTTTTTATTTTATTTATTTTATTGTATATATTTGTTGGGTCTTGGTAACACTAAGTTGCTGGCGCTGGCCTTGAACTTGTAGTCCTTCTGCCTTCTCAGTAGCTGGAATCACAGGCAAGCATGCACCACCACACCTACCTGTCAATTTTTTAAACTGGGGTCAAATTATAGACACTCCCTATAATACTCCCTATAATAATGTTGTCCAATACATGTTTTATAATATTTTTCCTGGTTCATTGCTATTGTTTTTGTATAGAATAAACAGAATGCAGATTTTTTTTCAGAATACAGATTTTTTTAACAAATGTGAAATATTCAGAGAAATTAATTACACTTTCTTTTCTTTCAACATTGTTTTGACAAAAATTTAGGTAATTACACATTTTTTCTGCCTACACTTGAAATATAGATACTACTTCTTAATATTCCTGACAGGTAAATGGATGGTAAGAATTATAAAAGTGCCATTGTTTTTTTTTTTTTTTTAGATGAAGAAGTTAAAGTTCAAAATAAAGAGAGTAATATTCAGAGTATGAATATCAATTGATTGCCAATCAAACATACAGTGTCTGGCATCCAAAGGATGATTAATAAATGTCTAGACAATGAATTAATCTACAGCTCTCTTGAATTCCAAAGAACAGAAAGGAGAGTGACTAAAATCCCCACAATCCCCATTGTTTCAGAAGTTCAAAATTTTTCTAAAGGAAACAGATTTTCCTTCCACCATAAGGCTGGGATAACTTTTATCAATCCCCATTTTTGCCCTTCTGCATAATCCAGAAGTATGTGTGGTTGAAGTTTAAGTACCTCCAGTGGTCTGAAAACTGTTGTCATAAAACCTACTTGATAGATGAAAGAACATATAAAGTTAAAATGAGAATTTAATACATGCTTTTAGGATAAACAGCTCCATATCATCCAAGCATATGAGATAAACCACTGTATATTTAAATGAGAGTATTAATGTGGAGAGATTAAACCCTTCCCACACTACACACTCCTTTATCATTGAGTAAAACTTCTAATTTATGCTATTTTAAATTATGTGGGTTTACATTGATGTTATTGATTATTTTCTCCCTAGGCTAATGAAAACCTTTACAGCTAAAAGCAATATTAATGCCTCAATAAAATTGCCTTCCTGTGAAATGCTTCTAGTTTAATTGCTGCTTCTACTTGGCTCTAACATATTTAAAAATGAATCTATTTTAAGTTTATTATGGATGAATTATTCCAAGTTTTTATTGCTGTTTTTAAAATTCATCATTCAGACTATTAATAATGGAGATTAAAACAAGCAAATATACATGAAGTATTTTTTAATTCATTGTTTTCAGTAGTCATGCTATGGTTTGGGTGTTGGGTGTACCCTAAAGGTCCATATATTAAAGCTTGGTCCCCTGGGTGGCACTATTTGGAGGTGGTAAAATCTTTTGAAGGTGGAGCCTGGTGGGAGGCCTTAAGCCATTGGAGGCAGACCTTGAAAGGAGATTGTGGGGCCTCAAATCACTCTCCTTCTCTCTGTTCCTGTTTGAAATGGAGCTATTTGCTCCAACACACACTCCCACCATAATGTGCCACCATCCACAAACCTCACCAGAAACCAAACAAATGGGGCCTGCCTGATCTTGGACTTTGACCCTCCAAAATTGAGCTAACTGAACCTTTTATCTTTATAAATGAGATGCTTCAGGTATTTCATTATAAAAACACAAAGCTGACTAATACAATATAATAATAACATATGCATCTGGTACAATATTCAAAAATCAACAAAAATAGGTCTAGTAAAATGTAAACCTCCTTTCCATTTTTTTCCCCAGCTACTCTTTTCTTTCTGGAAGTAGTAAGTATGATGAGTTTATTATGCATGGATCTAAAAATGAAATAATACTAGCCTCCATTTGTTGAGTTCTTGCTCTGCACCAAGCATTCTCACCTTAATCATATAAATACTACTATTATTTAACAGATGAGAAAACTAGGTCATACAGACACTAAAAAAAAAATTGTTTTAAGGAATTTCATTTTGTAGGTGGAAAAATGTGAGTTCAAATAAGGATCACTGCTCATACCCCTACAGTTTGTATTGTGGCAGTTACCATGTTATATTTAGCGTTAAGAAGAGACTAAATGAATGGCAGTAAGTTACTAGGGCAATAGATACCAGATAAAATGTAGCAAACATATCTTTAAGATGTTTTTCACAATTAAGACTCAATTAAGTAATATTTATTGAATACCTACTATGGCCCATACACAAGAAACATTCTTACCATCCTCATGGAGCTCTTCCATCAAGGTATGCAGATGAGGATACAGCAACTGCAGTACTACATGGTATGTACAATTGGGATGGGGCCATAACCAAACTCTAAAATATGTGACATTGATACATATACATACATACATACACAACTTGTGGTTTATCTCATATGACTACATGGCAGATGCGAAGGACACTGGTAAGTGAGGCTGAAAAAATATCAAGAAAACTATTGCAAGAAAACTACTGGGAAAATGTTAAGGAACTGCTAAAAAAAAAAGCTGAAAAAATTAAGTTGTGGCTCATGTTCTGTAGTGCTAAAAGCACCACCTGATAGACTTTTTAATTTGAGCAAAGAGATTTCAAGCAAAAAAAAAAAATTCAGAGTGTCAGATGGTTTATACTAGCTGCAAGTAATAAAGTTTTTCATGAAAGAGATGGATTCAGAAAAGAACAGCCAATTTGCAAACAAATCTTAGAAAATTATAGGTGGGCTAGAATTTGCCTGTCTGAAAAATAAAGAATGACTTGTTTCTAGGTTCTAATATGAATAAAAAAATTCTAGAATTAAGAAATGGCCTTAGAATAAAGATCAGATCAAAGACATTTGTAAAGTTTTCTAAAGAATCGAATGAGTGCTTCCTCTTCTGAACAAAACGGCTTTTTAAAACTTAAAGACATGGTAGGTACCATGGAAACCTGACCCAAGGTAACAGTGAGTCAAAATATAAAAGCCTGTCTTGAAACTACTTTTGGATTTGGCTTCTGGAACATTTAGTGAATGTAATCTGTTATACAGAAAATCCCCAGAGTTCTTAAGGGAATTGTATCAGCAAAAGTATCACCAACCTAGACTAACAGGGACTGCAATTATCCAACTAAAAAGTTTTCTGAGCCCCAACTTTGCACAGAAGACTGAAAAAGTTGTTCAGAAAGCATTCAGGATGATAAATTTAAATTGGGCATTTGAAATTTTTAGTATCTAAGGGACACCAGAGCAGAAAAATCAATGGAGTTGAACATATAATTCTGAAAGTTAAGAGATAGATTGGAGGTATAATTAGAAATTGTGGAGCCATTAGCACATACTGAAAATACAAAAACAACAACATAAACTTTCAACCTTGGTTGAAATATCAATGAAATCTTAGGACCCCCACATCATAGTGTTGCTAAATAGGAACCTGTAATAGAAGCAGAAAGTTATTAACAAAGGTGCTTTTGAGAAGACAAAGGAGAAGACTAGTTTTATAAAACTGTCAATATCAGATTCCTAGAAAGAAAAAGTTTCATTCTAAGTGGGTTCAAATTAAGACTTCAGGGGCTGGGGATGTGGCTCAAGCAGTAGCATGCTCACCTGGCATGCGCATGGCCCTGGGTTCGATCCTCAGCACCACGTACAAATAAAGATGTTGTATCCGCCAAAAACTAAAAAAATAAATATTAAATCTTTCTCTCTCTCTCTCTCTCTCTCTCTCTCTCTCTCTCTCTCTCTCTCTCTCTCTCAAAAAAAAAAAAAGATGTGTTTGAATAAAAGCATTTAAAAAAAATTAAGACTTCAGTGAAACAACAGTGTGGGCAGAACTGATGAGACAAATGGAATATGGAGGCACTAAGACCTGTAAGAGTGGAAAGCCAGGACTGACTGTTCTTTGGACTAAAGAGTCTAGAGAAGGACACAGTGCTGCTGGAACCCCGGGGTAGGCACCACCTAACAGAACGTGCAGCTGGGAAGGACACAGCTAATGCCAGAAACAGTGCACTGAGCAGGGATGGGCAGAAGAGTAATCACCTGACCCTCTGCTCCTTTTTCCATCTCCTGCTAGTACACCTTCCATTGAACCAACCTTCCACTGGGGTGGGGGCGGGGCTAGAGTGATAAAGTCTTCAGAAGACAATATCCCAAAGCATAAATAAAAGGGGAGAAGGGGAGAGGATGTATCTGTAAGCAAATGGAGAATAGCCAGCACAGGTTGTAAGATGAGGGGAAGATTTCATAATATTTGTAAATCTGAGGCTAGGGTTGCAGCTCAATAATAGAGCGCTTGCCTAGCTTGTGTGAGGCAGAATTCAGTTCTCAGCACTGCATATAAATAAAAAAAAATAAATGAATATCTATTGACAACTAAAAATAAAGAGTGAGGCTTGGCCTCCTTTCTCTTTGAAAAAATCATATTTGTAAATCAGATACCATAAATGCACAAAGAATATTCAACATAAGTTAGGTGGAAAGAAAGTTATGCTTAATTTACATATACAGTTTTCTATCTTATTAAATTAAATATGAAATAATGGAACATATGAGTCCACTGAGTGAATTCCTTAATTAAAAACAAAAAGCAAAATACACTGTCTTGTCAAATTCCACTTTCATTTTTTGTACTGGGTATTGAACTCAGGGGTGATTAACCACTAATCCATATCTGCAGTCCTTTTTTCTGTTGTTTATTTTTAGAGACAGGGTCTCACTGAGTTGCTTAGGTCCTCACTAAGTTACTGAGGCTGGCCTTGAACTCACAATCCTCCTGCCTCAGCCTCTCAAGGCTCTAGGATTACAGGTGTGTGCCACCTCACATGGCATAATAGTCTACTTTTAACTACAAGAGGATCATCATCATTATCTCTTTTGCAATCTTAACTAAACACAGTAAATACCTTAAAGTTTATTTCTCCTATTTGTTATATTTATGCACTTTATCAAGGGTGTGTGACATTGTATCTGTTAGAATCTTTCTTGTAAGTGTTGTCAACTGTATACAATTTGTAATCCATAGCCAGCACTGTGATGATTTAGACATCACCTATAAACATAATAACTTTGTTCTGTCATTCCACCATTTAATTGGCATGAAATCCACTGCTAATCAGAACTCATCAACATATTTTGCTTTGGCTTTCTCCCTATAGACCTATTTAAACAAGACAATCTTTGTGGTGCTAACAACTTCATTTCTGAACACAATGCCAAGCATGTTTCTTACATGATACCAGTGAAAATTACATTCTTGGGAGCTGATGACATCAACCATGGAGAATGTTAACAATGAGAAAGAAAGATTCCCTAGGATCTTGTGAAGACAACAACATTTAAGGGAAAGACAACAAACTAAAAAGAATGAACCAAAGACATAGGGTTAATGTGATATCAAGAAAACAAGTGGAAAATGAGAAGTGGCCCACATTTTTAAATGTTGCATTCAATAAAATAAGGTGAGGACTGAAATGATTCCATTCAACTTAGGCACAGGCAGGTTGTATTAGTCAGCTTTTTGTTACTGTAATGAAATACCTGACACAAACACTTATGAAGAAGAGATTGATTTAGCTCACAGTTTTGGAGGCTCAAAGTCAAAAAAGCCTGGCACAGGCTCTGATCCCATAGCAGATGGCAGATAGTGGAACATGGGGGTGGAAGGATCACATCTCAAGCCAGAAATAGAGAACTGGATGCAGCCAGGCTTGCTACTTTCATAAAACCCTTCCTAAAGATCAGTAGAGTAGAAGGGAACAGGGAGAGGGAAGAGAAAAAGGAAAGGGGAAGTACTGGGGACTGAATTAAAGCAAATTATATTCCATGCTTTTATAATTACACCAACATCCTAATATTATGTATAACTAACTAAAGACTAAAAAAAAAATTAAAAGCCCTCCTAAGATAACTGAAGGGGTGACAGAACTAGATAGATAAATAAATAGGTAGAGAGAGAGAGAGAGAGAGAGAGAGAGAGTTCTAGAGCAAAGAGCTATAAAAATCTATCTTCTTGGACCCTTGTCCTCATGATGAAAATATAGGAAAACTCAATTTGTTTTCAAAATAGACAATGGGAAAAAATTGTGGGCAAATCTCATGAAAAAATCTTATTGGAAACAAATATAGCAGAATAAAATCCCCACATACCATAAAGGAAGAGCTTCAAAAAGGCATGCCAACAAAATGGGAAACTATAAAATACAATATTTCAAAATAAGCAAAAAGAAAGTTTAAAATATACTATTCAAAGAAATTAAGAAAAATTTAGAAACCATGAAAAAATAAGCATTAAAGAAATTAAAAAATGAATGATAGCAGTATCAAAATCTAGGGTTATAAAGCAGGGAACCTGAAATTTTGCTAAATTTCTCTCTACTGTTCCTTTCATTGATCCCTTCAAACTTTAGCTCCAGCCAACCCTTATTCTGTGGGCTAACTTCACTTTTGACATTGGCCTTCGGTAATGCTGACATGATAATACAAGTATTCAGACAGGCACGGCTCCGGTTGTGGTTCAGTGGTAGAGCATTTGCCTCGAACGTACAGACCCTGGGTTTGACCCTCAGCACCACATAAAAATAAATGAATAAAATAAAGGTATTGTATCCAACTATAACTAAAAAAATAAATGTTAAAAATAAATAAAAATAAATACCAAGGCAAACTGATGAACACTGTAATGGTTTATTTGAATTGTCGACGTGATTGGATTAAGATATGCTGAAGTTTGAGGCTTCTGAGTATGTATAGGAATGATTAGCACGTGCAATAGCAAACTGAAGTGGAGACACTCCCTAAGTGTGGGCAGCACAGGCCAATAGGCCCAGTGTTTCTGAGAATCTTACATTAATGATTAAAATACTGTGGAGACCTAATAATATTCCTGCTTAACCACTACATATGTAACCTGTTGAAATTAAAGAAAAGTACATTTATGTATCAATGATATTTGAAGTTTTTAAAATGAGCATATTATTTGTAACAGAACATTTTCCAAAGATAACATTTGATTGTATTATTTTGTAGCTTTCTCCATGTTTCATATATAGTCAAACCATAATTCCAGCCCTCAAGTGTATCTTGAGAGAATTTTTTCATGTTAGATTATTATTATGTTCATCTTTTTTTAAAAGAGAGAGTGAGAGAGGAGAGAGTGAGAGAGAGAGAGAGAGAGAGAGAGAGAGAGAGAGAGAGAGAGAGAGAGAGAGAGAGAATTTTTTTAATATATTTTTTTTATTTTTTAGTTCTCGGCGGACACAACATCTTTGTTGGTATGTGGTGCTGAGGATCGAACCCGGGCCGCACGCATGCCAGACGAGCGCACCACCGCTTGAGCCATATCCCCAGCCCTATTATGTTCATCTTAACTCATCCCTCTGTCCTATCTTTTTCTCAATTAAAAAAATGTTTTTAGGGGCTGGGAATGTGGCTCAGGCGGTAGCGCGCTCACCTGGCATGCGTGCGGCCCGGGTTCGATCCTCAGCACCACATACCAACAAAGATGTTGTGTCCGCCGAGAAACTAAAAAATAAACATTAAAAATTCTCTCTCTCTCTCTCTCCTCTCTCACTCTCTCTTTAAAAAAAAAAAATGTTTTTAAAATTTTTAGTTAAATTAGTATTTCCAAATGATCTGAATACAAAACTACTTTTGGAAATTTGTTAGAGTCAAACAAGCACTTTTACTGCCAGTATAATTATGCAGCAAGCTGTTTACCAATTCATGGATCACCAATCAAAATATAAAAAGCAAATCATCTGGCTCAAAGTCTACTTCAATTATGGCACTGTGTATGCTTTAGCCCAGCTGCATGATAAAAATTGCTCTATTATGTATCTTTGTCTCCCATCTTGGAATATGAACAAGTGTATTTGCAAACTAAAATACTAACATCTGATTTTTGATAAGATGAAATAAATTCCCAAAATTAAAATAATTATTGTGGAAATTATCACATAAATAAAAGAAAGTAGTACAATGAACCCAATGTACCCATTATTCAACTCTAACAATTATTAATAAATAGCTAATCTTTCACCTTCTCTACCTATCACTTTCACCTCACCCCAATTACTTAAAAGTAAATCCCATACATCATATAATTTCAGCTGAAACTACTCTAGTATTTATTAAAATCTCATAATACAACTCTCACACGGAAATTAACGGTTCAAGGGGTGGGACATGAACATGGGGGTGGGATGCTAATGCAATTCACTAACAGAAACTAATTGAAGCTGGAGCAAATGATAAGACTTCAAATCCCATGTGATTTGACATCAGACAACTCTTAGGGTAAAATGGTGACCGGGGCAAAGAAGATGGCTGCTAAAGGGAAGCAGAGATGCCAAGTCTTCCATCCTGATTTTGGCCACCCATGGGCACCAGGCAGGCAAAAATGAAGCATCCAGTCCTGTGACAGAGGGGCCACCCTATGCATACTTGGATGACTGGTGTCCTGAGGTGGTCCAGGGCCAAGGTCTTGACCAACACCTCCCAGCATCAATATGCTACTAAAAAGACAGTGTCTTGCTAAGTTGCTCAGCACCTTGCTAAATTGCTGAGGCTGGCCTCCAGTTTGCAGTCCTCCTGCTTCAGCCTCCTGAGTTGCTGGGATCACAAGTGTGGGTCACCACACCTGGTTGGTATGCTTCTTCTTCCCACTCTCTACCCTGTGGCTTGGAACAACACGTTGGAGGCAGTCTGGGTGATTTGGCCTCTGTCTGGCCAAGGAGTGGACATCCATCGAGACTTAGCAGACGGAGCTTCCCTGCGATTGGAAGGTGTAAGATAGAAAACCATCAGATCTGACTCATCCTGATGGTGCTACTTAAAAGCTGTCCTTGTCTCCCAGTGCCTGGATCCAGATGCTCACCCCTGTACTGGTTACCTCTTCCTGCCATTCTTCACAGTAAATGTCTTATTTGCTGAAGGTAACCGGAGTAGAGTTCTGTTGCTCCAAGCCAAAAATCTGAACAGAAACAGAAAGCATGAACGTGCAGGTGTTATTCATGGTACATGACAAAGTGGCATTTGGTTCCAGTGCAGTGTTCTGGTACCAAAGAAGAGGCTGTATAGAAACTTAAGATGGGACTTGAGAATATAAGTGCTTTGGGGGAATAATGTGTTCCTGGTTATCAGAGATAGTCTTGTCTTGGCTGTCTGTCCTAGGAGATTCAAGCATTACATGAAATGATCTTGAAGTTCTTCTTCAACCTAAAATCCCAAAACTCTTTCTAGTCATTTGTTGTCAGTGACTGAGGCCCATCAAGCACATCCTGGCAGCTGAGGACAATTGTCCCTAGACTGACTTTGTGCATTTCACACGCACCTCAGCTGTTACAGAATCTCAGTGCAAACCACCCATAGGGGCAAGTGTGCATCTCCTCGGAAGAAGATATCTTTGCTTTCTCTGCATGAGGCAGTCATTTGTAAGCCATATGAGTTATGACTGGCTTTTAAAGTAGCAGTTGCTATAATAAAAAATTAAACTTATGGAAAATCTCCAAAAAAATTAACAATTTAATACCAGAACTTTACAGCTACTTTTCACATTTTTTCTTCCTGCCACGTAATTTAACCATGTGCTTGAATCAGATTTTAAATAAGGTCTATACATTATAATAGGTAGCTATGTCTTTTATTATTTTTTTAATCTATGGATTTTCTCTTCACTCAATTTTTTATTATAATTTTTATTGGAAAAAATATACAACTTGGAATGGATTTGAGGCAAATTATGCCATAAACAGATTTTCTTTAAGTGGCTAAACAAAGTTTAAAAAGGAAGTAATGATAAAAGAAAATGTTTCTGGTACAAAACCAGCAGTACAAAAAAATAATGTATGAATACCTAGATAATATACCCGTTTTGCAATAGTGCAACTTTTAAGTACATATTGTTGACTGTCCATAGTCCACGCAGAGTTACAACTCCACACTTCAACAACAACATGTGACAATTCATAAAGAAAACTACTTTTAAAAAAAGGCATAACCCAAGGCTGAGGTTGTGGCTCAAGTGGTAGAGCACTTGCCTGACATGTGTGAGGCACTGGGTTCGATCCTCATCACCACATAAAAATAAAATAAAGATATTGTGTCTACCTAAAAAAGTGAAAAATAAGTATTAAAACAAATTTAAAAAGGCATAACCCAATTTGACCAACTCCATCTTAAGTTTGGATGTGCACAAGGGCTTAGGTATATCCAGAGTAAGCCACATGCAACATGTTACTTGATCAATTTTCTAAAATAAGGTTTCAGGACAACAACAGTAAGATAAGGGAAGAAAACATGGAGAAATGAAGTCCTAATTATTATACATGCATATTTTTTGACAGTAGAGGGAAACTCTTACAGATAAGTTACAAAGAAAGGCAAATAAATGATTTAATACAAGAAATTTCATACATTCTGTACAATGTCTTCACTTTGTTGTCATCATTTGTACAAACTCTTCATAGTTTACTTGACAATCACCATCAATGTCTGCTTCCCCAATCATTTCATCAACCTCTTCATCTGTTAACTTCTCTCCAAGGTTTGTCATCACATGGCAAAGCTCTGCTGCATTAATATAGCCATTGCCGTCCTTATCAAATACACAGAGTGCTTCTCTAATTTCTTCTTCACTGTCTGCATCTTTCATTTTCCTTGCCATCATTGTCAAAAGAAATTCAGGGAAGTCAATTGTGCCAATACCATCAGCATCTACTTCATTAATCATGTCCTGTAACTCTGCTTCTGTGGGATTCTGCCCAAGAGACCACATTACAGTTGCCAATTCCTTTGTTGTTATAGTCCCATTCCCATCCTTGTCAAATAGTGGAAAAGCTTCTTTGAATTCTGCAATCTGCACTTTAGTCAGTTGGTCAGCCACGCTGCAAACACTTCCAGTTTCTGAGACCTGACCACAAAACCACTGGGCTCACTAGCACTGCTCAGACTTCACTCAATTTTTTACTAGCATTTTCTTTTTAAATTTGGAAACTCAATTTATCATACAGTGTTGCATCCCTGTAGTGTCATCTGATACAATTACTCTGCACTTATATTTCCTGGAAATTGGCACAGTGAGGATCAATACAACTTTCTGCTGTGATGGAAACATTTTATACACCATCCAATACTTTATCCACTACCTATCTACATATGGCCATTGGACATTTTTAACTGTTACTCATACGACCAAGGTACTAAATTTTTTTTAACTTTATTTCATTGTAATTCACTAATTTCCATTTAATTAGCAATAGATGGCAGGCAGCTACAATATTAAAAAGCATAATTCTCAAATCTTGATCAGATTCTGAGCAGATGTTTTTGACTTTCATTTTGGTTTTGGTTTTCTTTTTTCTTTTCTTTTTTTAAATGTTTATTTTTTAGTTGGAGATGAACACAATACTTTTTTAAAAAAGAAATTACTATTTTTATGTGGTGCTGAGGATCAAACACAGGGCTGCGCATGTGCTAGGTGAGCGTTCTACTGCTAAGCCACAATCCTAGCCCTCATTTTTGGTTTTCTAACATGATTACTTAATATGCAATGTTGTATACTTTTCAGGAAGAACATACTCTCTCTGCATCTCAACATTGATGATCGCTTCTTAATTCATTAATTCTTTAGAACTTCCAAAATTTGGTCATTTTGGAAAATATGAACATATATAACAATAGATGGAATTATATAATGAACTCCATGAACATTGATCCTCTTCTACCTGTTGCTTCAGTTATAGCCCCACTCACTTTCCTTCCCTCATGTATCATTAAGACAAATTCCAGATGTATAATTTTATCCATAAATATCAGGATTTCTGAAACCTAAGGGGTATTTTAAAGTGAGCATAATCTTCACGATCACACCTAAGAAAAAAGTTAACTTTAATTTACTAGTTCTCAAATTGTCCCTTCTTTAAGCACTTGGTTTCCTCTCCAGTTGGCAGTTTGACAATATGATCTTCTTTACATTTCCCAACCTAGACTAGGTGCCCCTCATTTCTCCACAGTTTGCTCTCTTTTCTTTACATCACCTTAGAGGATATATAAGATCAACGTGATTTCTCAGTGGTAATATGTTCATTTGGTTAGAGGAGTGTTTGCCAGGTGTTTGCCACTCTAAAATTACATTTTTTCCCTTCTCATAATTTATTCTTCAATGGAGTCCCTGAGTCCAGCTCACTCCCAGAAGTGGGTTATGGGATTAAGTGCATCCCCAGAAGGGAGACGGAATCTACAGATACTATAAACGGAATCTACATCTACATATACTATCTGATTTGTCCTTTCTCCACGTATGGTTTATGTATTCACTTATTTGTATCATTATGGGTTCACAAATATTTATTTTATACATTGGATTGCAAACCAATACACGTTATTTATTTTGTTGTTCAAATTTTTCCAGCTTTGGCCTTTGAGAGCTCTTAAAGGTTAACTTCCATGTCCTTTCATGTGTCCCACTCTTTTCCTCCTCCTTTTTAGAGCTTCCTTGCTTTCTAGCATTATAAGATGTTCTAGGCTCATCTTGTATTTTGCCTGCCTAAGCCCTAAAATCAATCATTTCTCAAAATAACTTATAATAGGATTTTGGCAAGTAAAGTTATGTGAGAGAGGCTATTATTTTACTTATGGCATTTTCAAATCCATGTGATAAATCCTAATAGCGTGTGTGTGTGTGTGTGTGTGTGTGATATTCCAAAAAATCCTGTAGAGATTTGAGTTTTGATCTATCCGATATAACGGCTTCTAAAGAAATTAATAGGTGTTGTACTTCCATTTCAAGATATACCATGCCATCTCTCATCCACAATAAAAAAATATGAATCATACAGAATGACTACTGGTCTTGCCTGTCTGTCCAGAGATGTATTAACTGAGACTTACTACGGAAAACTCTAAAATAATTTCTAGTAGAGAGTCAGTGTTCTCAGTAATCACTAAAGATTGAAACATACCTACACATCTATAAATATTCTCTGGATTACACAATAACACTATAAAATCACCTCTGAAGTAGGCTTGTCTCCAGGTAAGATGACATTGCACCTTGAAAGTTCTATTGGGTTAACAAGATTTTCATATTTAAAAGGTCACATTTGGAACAATTCAATAAAAAAGCAGTTTTCAAAACAAATCTATCCCAGAAAAGCAACCCGAGGCATCAACCATTGCCCTATCTCATTCACTCTTATGACTGTTGCCAAATCCATTGACTTTATAGATGCTGATTTCACTCTGCTGATCCTTTCAAGTTTTCAACTCCTGGAATTTCCTTGTAAGAAACTGGTTCACTTCATTAAAAATAAATAGCATTAGAATTTTCTGTAGGATGCATAATTAGCCAGTTTCCTCATCAAGTCTGCAATTGCCAGCCTCAGTAGGGCCCATAATGTGTGTTCTCTGTCCCCCCACACATCCATTGACTATGTTTCCCATTCTCCAAAGCAGCAATTCAAAACCTTCATCACTATAAGCTACCCATGCAACACTGCTTATCCTCTTATTCTCAGAACATCATTCATGTTCCAATAAATTATGGACAAGAGACCACCAGGTATCACTTTCTGTATCAGCTCAGTAGCAAGCAACAGAAACACGTTGTCCAAATTAAGCAGAAAAAGGAATTTGTGAAGAGTTATTGGATAGCTCATAAGTTCTAAAAGAGAAAGACAGAATCAGAGTTGAAAGTTATAGCACCAGCACCAATGCCCAAAATAGTGCTGCCAGATGGTCCCAGGAAGACACCACTGCTGCCGCTGCTGCTGCTAGTTTCAGACACTACAGCTTGTTGCAGAAACACCATTAACTATAATAGTGGTCACAGGATGTAGCTCCTGAGCTGTTGTCACTACTTCCTGAGAAAACTGGGTGCTAACTGTTTCTGCAGTACCCCTGTAGGATGGGCTCTACAGGGCCCTGGGTCCTTGATCTAAAAATTGAAATGCTCTTGGAGTGGAAGGATTCCTGTTTTCTGTAATATTTTAAACTTCTAATGTGCAGATATTCTATGTGTAGTGATACTATTATTTTAGATATTTGCTTATCTGTTTTATGCATACATGTTGGCTGTCCTTACAATAACTCTTCTTTTATCTGCCACTCTTTTCCTCCCATTCCTGGCATCCCTTTCATAAGTTTCCTAGCTCCTCTTCATGAGTTACATTCAACAATTCTACCCAATTTTTTTAAAAAAGGCTAACTATGGATGGATAGGTGGATGGATGGATGGATGGAGAAAGGCAGGAGCTAGACCAAGCAAAGCAGAGCACCTGCCCCAAATTCACAATCCTGAAGTCTCAAATAGGATGTGTAAAGAACACAAAAATCTGAAGACCAGCAGAACCAGATGGTAGCTCTGAAATTATGCATAGAGTGGATTTGGAGTAAATTATAATATTGTTAAAAAATATTTTCTCCTTCTGCAGAAGTAGGATACCTTACTGCCCCGTTGGCATTTAGTGTGCCAATATGACTTTCACTTTGAGGAGATGTGAAAGTGATGTGTATCACATCCCAACAGAAGTTTTAAGACCCAGTGAATGAATCTATCACTCCTGTTTCTCATATACCATGAACCTTACCACTTCTACAATAGCAGCTGCTCCTGGAATGATGCTAACACTGAGTAAAGGCAGAACTGGTTTAAGAGAGGTACAGCATGAACTAGGAACTCTATTGGAAGCCACTGAAAGGTGAGGCTTGATAAAAACCATAACATAACTTGTAGGAAGTGGCTAATAGAGGACCGCTAGGACTGAGGTGACAAAGCTATCAGTAGACAGAGATACCAACCCAAAGGATACCTTTTAAATGGGTGATATTTTTAGATCTTTTTAAAAATCAAAAATATGAACGATCAGTGTCTTGATATCCACACCAATGTATTATTCATTCATAAGAAAGCAGTTTTTGAACAATTTAAAAATACTTTTCCAAACCACAATTGTCAAGAGGAAGAGGAAACAACAATAATATTTACAAAAACAAACCTCACTCAAGTGTGAGAGAGTTTTGAAGCAAATGGGGTGCTAGCATGGCCACTCTAAAAGTGGTTCAACTATCAAAATATTCAATTACATATAATAAAATAGAGAAAGACCAAAGGTATCTGAAAGTATTTTTTTAAATAAAAAACAAATATTTTATCAATACATACTTACCCTCAGCAACAAAAAGATTCATGTCCCTGTGCTGAGAGCCATAGCTCCAAATGACACATGGCATTTTTGCCAGAACGGAGTGGTTGAGAGGTGACGCCAGCAAGCCATTGAGATGATAATGGTTACGTTAAGCTGTGTATATTAGACCCCTGCTGTTCGCCTTGGCCTGCTACTTTGGAGTTCTTGTGCTACTTTGGAGCTCTTGCGGGGATTCCCAGAGAGTTCCCATTGGTTGGGGAAGTGCCGGAGGAGGGATTTCCAGTTGGTGGTTCCTGGAGGAGCCGCATGGGGTTCTGGAGAGTTCCCGGGAGCGTGTGTGGAGTGTGCTGGTGGAGTTCAGAAATAAAGTTGGTTCCTGCTTTAGTGACTCGTGATCTGTGCCCAGCCAGACTGCGGCATCCCTGGTCCTCCCTGTGAATACATACATATATACATACATACAAGAAGGCATTTCAAAATAATGTCTCTTTGCCCAGAACAGTGGCATATGCCTGTAATCCCAGAGGCTTGGCAGGCTGAGGCAGGAGGATTACAAGTTCAAAGCAAGCTTTAGAAATTTAGTAAGGCTCTAAGCAATTTAGCAAGATCCTATTTCTGAGTAAAATATTTTAAAAGGGCTGGGGATATGGCTCAATGGTTAAGTGCCATTGGGTTCAATTCATAGTACCAAAAAAAAAAGTCTCTTTATGAGCTCTCTGATATGAGGGCCTAAGGAAGACACAATTTCAACTTTGTATATTCCTGACAGAGAGGTAAAATTGAATAGAACCATGAGGAAATATCAGAAAACCTAAATCCAGAAACATTCTATATATATAACTGACCTAAACTTTTTTTTTTTTCAGTACCAAAAATTGAACCCAGGGGTCCTTAACCACTGAGCCATATCCCTGTCCTTTTTAGTTTACTTTATTTATTTATTTATTTATTTATTTATTTTAAGACAGGGTCTCATTAAGTTGCTTAGAGCCTTGCTAAGTTGCTTAGGATCTTGCTAAGTTGCTGAGGCTTTCTTTGAATTTGGGATCCTCCTGCCTCAGCCTCTCGAGTTGCTGGAATTACAGATGTACACCCCTGTGCCTAGCAATGGCCTAAACTCTTAAAACACATCTGAAACATAAAACAAAGTCTAAGAAACTATTTCAGATTAAACTAGGTTAAAGACACATGGTAATTGAATTCATGTTGGATTTTCTTTAGTGCATGTTGAGACATTGGCAAAAATTGAATAAGAAAAATTAGATGATGGTATTGTATCGGTGTTAATTTTTTAAATGTTTTTCATCAATTTTTTTATAATTTTATTTTACTTATTTATTCAATTTTTTATGCGGTGCTGAAGATTGAACCCAGTGCTTCACACATGCTAGGCAAGCAGTCTACCACTGAGCCACAACCCCAGCCACTCGGTGTTAATTTTGATTTTAATAGACTTTCCTTGTTTTTAGAAAAAACAAGTTGCAGTAATTACAGGCAGTAGTGAAGTGGTAAAGAATGTATGAGATGGGGTTGGGGATGTGCCTTAAGCAGTAGCATGCTCACCTGGCATTCGTCTGGCCCTGGTTTGATCCTCAGCACCACATACAAACAAAGTTGTTGTGTCCGCCGAGAACTGAAAAATAAATATTAAAAAAATTCTCTCTCTCTCTCTCTCTCTCTCTCTCTCCTCTCTCTCGCTCTCTCCTCTCTCTCTCTCTTTAAAAAGAAAAAAAAAAGAATGTATGAGAATCTTGTGTACCATTCTTGCAGTTTTCTATGGGGCCAAAATTATGTCAAAATAAACTATTAAGTAAAAAAAATACAATGAAAGTGTTGGAATAAGAATAAAAGAGTTTATTAGGCACTGAAGCTGGGGCTCAGCAGTAGAGCACTAGCCTAGCATGTGAGAGGCACTGGATTCAATCCTCAACACCACATAAAAATAAATAAATAAAATAAAGATATTGTGTCCAACTACAACTAAAAAAAAATTTTAAAAAAGAATAAAAGAGTTTATTAAAGATATTGATCAAAAGAAAATCATTTGAAGCTAACAGAATCACATGTATCTTATCATTTGGTCAACTAGTAGGAAGTATGTGAGACTGAAATATGAGCTAAAAATTTTTGCATAAAATATAATGGTAATACAATAATGGAACCAATGACATACTTTATTTCTTTTTTCTAGTTAAGGTATGTTTTTTTCGTGATTTTCTCTTCTTTATTAATATTTTAGAGCCATACATAATATTGGAATATAATTTGCTCCATTTCAGTCCCTAGTACTTCCTCTTTCTTTCCCCACTTCCCTCCCACTGTTCCCCTTCCTCTACTCTATTGGTCTTCCTTCTAGTTGTTCAGTTTTTTTAAAATTAGTGCTTTATTGATATAAATAAAGATGAGGGCCTGGGGTTGTGGCTCAGCAGTAGAGTGCTTGCCTAGCACATGCGAGACGCTGTATTTGATCCTCAGCACCACATAAAAATAAATAAAATACAGGTATTGTGTCCAACTACAACTAAAAGAATAAGATAAAAGTGAACTGCACTGTGGTATATTCATATATTTACATAGCATTATTTGGTCAATCTCATGCCCCTGTTCTTGACATATTTTATTTTTTTAAGTCCCTTTTTAAGAAAGGTAGATAACATTTCATTTCAAATTTATCATTAAATAATTAATTTTTCTACATTTCACATAGTGTATGGTTTACTTTACATAATATTTTTATATTCATTAAATCTACAAATGATTTGTCATAGTATTTTTTAAAAATATTTTAGGTGTAGATGAACATAATATCTTTATTTTTTTATGTGGTGCTGAGAATTGAACCCAGTGCCTCACAAACGCTAAGCAAGCGCTCTACCAATGAGCCACTACCCCAGCCCTCTTATAGTATATTTTTAATATTTATATATTTATAAATGTCACATTTGATGTTTGAATATGACTGTACATTTTCGTATTTGAAATGTAAGATATTTAGTTCCAACTGGTTTTCATTTGTTTTAGTTTTGGGGATTGAACCCAGAGCCTCATGTGTGCTAGGCAAGTGCTCTACTGCTGATCTACATTCTAACCCTCCACACTGTAATTTTTATTGCTCACATTTTTTAACATTTTTAATTTAGAAAGTCTTAGTATGATTTTGGCATTTAGCAAAATAATATAAAAATTGTGAAACTGCCATTTTTCTCTGGTACAGTAATCAACGTTCATGTCACTAGTTTATGACTTTAAGTCTGGGCTGATATATCTGTTGGGCCAAGGTCAGACATATGCTGTTGACCTAGATGCAACAGAGGTTGGGTAACAAAGTATCTGAGGTAGTTCTGGTACCATCTTTTAAAAAACTGTGGTAAGAAAACCTTACATGAGATTCACCCTCTTAAATTTTTAAGTGTGCAATACAGATTACTTCTATAATAATACAGTATTATTAACTATAATATATCTATAATACAGTATGATTATTAACTATAGGTCAATATTATATTGCAGATCTCTAGAACTTATTTTTCATTATTGAAATATTATTCCCATTGAATAGCAGCTTCCCATTTCCCCTGCTGATAGGCCCTGACAACCACCATTCCATTGTTTGTATGTGTTTTGACTATTTTAGATACCTGATATGTGGAATCACCTAGTTTTTGTCTTTGATTGGCTTATTTCACATGTCATAATGTCTTTAAGGTCCATTCATGTTGTTGCATATGGTGGATTTCCTTCCTTTTTGAGGCTAATATTTCATTGTATATCTGCACTAAATTTTCTTTATTCATTGTTCATCGATGGACATTTTTGTTGTCTCTGCATCTTGGCTACTGTGACTAATGCTGCGGTGAACAGGGAAATGCAATTATATTTTTAACATTTTGACTATTTTAGATAAATACTCATACGTGGGATTGTTGAATCATATTTTATTTCTACTTTGAATATTTAAAAGAACCTTCCTACTGTTATCCATAGTAAGTACATAATTTTACATCCCCACCAACATTAGATAAGGATTCCAATTTTCCCACATCTTCACCAGTACTTTTTAACTATTTTTTTTAATATTTATTTTTTAGTTGTAGTTGGACACAATACTTTTATTTTATTTATTTACTTTTATGTGGTGGTGAGGATCAAAACCAGGGCCTCGAATATGCTAGGCAAGCACTCTACCGCTGAGCCACAACCCCAGCCCTTGTTATCTGTTTTTAAAAAATATTTCCATGATTTGGATCTGGAATGTCCTCCAAGGATTCATGTGTTGACAGTCTGATCTCCAATACATCCAGGTTCAAAGGAAGGGTTTGAGTAAATGAATTGTGAAGGCCCTGACCTTGTCAGTGATTAGTCCACTGATGCAGTAATAATTTAATGGAATTATTGGAAGGTGATTACACTATAGGCAGTGGGACCTAGTTTGGGGAAGTAGGTCTCTGGAGGTATGCCCTGAAAGTATGTCCTGGAGGTGTGTCCTCTGCCTCTTTCCTTGTATGTTCTCTCTCTCTCTACTTTCTGGTTGCCATGAGCTGAGGAGTTTTCCTTTTCCAAACCCCTCCACCATGATAGATTGTCTCACTGCAGGCCCAGAAATAATGGATCTAGCCAATCATTGTCTGAAGCCTCTGAAATCAATCTTGTCTGCCCAGCCCAGCGGCATACACCTGTAATCCCAGCAGCTCGGGAGGCTGAGACAGGAGGATCACAAGTTCAAAGCCAATCTCAGCAACTGTGAGGCACTAAGCAACTCAGTGAGACCCCGTCTCTAAATAAAATACAAAATTCAGCTGGGGATGTGCTCAGGCTGAATGCTCCTGAGTTCAGTCCCTGGTACCTGCCTCCCCCCCCCCAAAAAAAAAATAAATTAGTTAATTTGTAAATAAACAAATCTTTCCTCCTGTAAGTTGATTTTTTCAGGTATTTCATCCCTGTGACAAAATCTAACACACCATACTAACATGGGAGAAGTGTTATCTCATTGTGGTTCTTATTGGAATTTCTTGATGATTAATTACATTAAGTATCTTTCATATACTTGTTGACTACAAGTATGTCTTCTTTGGAGAAATGTTATACTGATACTGAGACCCTCAAATAACTCTCAGACCACACATTGCCATTCCAATTAAGCCTTTATTGCTGGTCAGCGGTGGACACTCTACTCTCTAAAATGGAGATGGTAAGAGTGGCACACTACCTTCAGTTTGGCCTCATACTTAAGCCAAAAAACACACAAAAGGGACATTAGGGGATTTAGCCAATGCAAGCAAGCCAAGTCACAGAAGTGGGAGATTGCTGTCAGGCAGCAGTAGGCTCAGCCAATCAGAATAAGCCCAGTTACCCCAGTTACAGAAACAGGAGCCCAGTTACCTCAGTTACAGAAACAGGAGCCCAGTTACCTCAGTTACAGAAACAGAGCCCAGTTAGATAGTTCCGTATTCTTGAGGGTTTCCACAACAAAAGGAAAAACCACTTGCCCCAGTCATGACTTTTCTAGATGGCATGGCTGTTTCACAAAATGGAGTCACTAAACAAAATGGAGTCATTATACTCCAGACTTCTATCTCATCACAGAAATGTCTATTCAAGTTCTCTGCCCATTTTTAAAAAGTTATTTGTTCTTTTGCCATTGAGTTGAGGGAATTCCTTATATATTTTGGATATTAACCCCTCATCAGAGGTTTAGTTTGCAAATTTATTTTTCCCTCCCAATGTTGTCATTTTGTTTTCTAATTGTCTTCCTCTGCAGTTCAGTTTGATTTTGGCATGAACTTTTATGTACTCTTAAAGATTATTTTGGGGCTGGGGATGTGGCTCAAGCAGTAGCGCGCTCGCCTGGCATGCGTGCGGCCCGGGTTCGATCCTCAGCACCACATACCAACAAAGATGTTGTGTCCGCCGAGAACTAAAAAAAATAAATATTAAAAAAAAAAATTCTCTCACTCTCTCTCCTCTCTCACTCTCTCTTTAAAAAAAAAAAAAAAAAAGATTATTTTGGGGGGGCTAGAGTTATGGCTCAATGGTAGAGCGCTTGCCTAGCACATGCAAGGCACTGGGTTCAATCCTCAGCACCACATAAAAATAAATACAATAAAAGGGTTGTGTCCATCTATAACTTGAAAAAAAATTGTTTTAAAGATTATTTTTGTCTAGCAACTAGGGAGACTGAGGCAGTAGGATGGTAAGTTCAAAGACAGTCTGGACAACATAGCAAGACCCCTGTCTCAGAATAAAATATAGAAAGGGCTGGGAATTACTTCAGTGGTAGAGCACTTAAGTTCAATTCCCTAGTATCAAAATAAGAAAAAGGAAAATATATATGTATATGGACTTTTACTTAGATTATATTATTTTTAAAGTTTGTTTTTTAAAATTTATATTTACTATATGCAAATTATAAATTCAAAATCTTCTATCTTCAACTTTCAAAATCAGTTTAAAAATTAAATTACATTTATGTCAGTCCCTTGTAAGGAGACTTCATAATTTTTGGTTCTTTTTCAAACTTTAATACCTTCAAAGACTTAAAAATTTTATAAAATTAATTTTTCTAGTTTCATTTATCAATACTTCATTTGTTTAATCTGAATCAATAAACAAAGTCTTTCCTGGACCTAAATAACTCCTATGCATTTAACAGATTAATTATTCTAGTACCACACATAAATTGAGCAAGCTATCACTTTAAACTCTCAAGTCTGAAGCAGTTACTGAATTATGTATCCTGGATTGGAGTTTGAAGTCTGAACAAATTACCTTATAAAATTACATTGAATATTAAATATATACATATTCCTTTTGACACAAAATTATCAGTACGATGGTTCTAATTCTCTTAAATATTTGTATGCTCACTTCAAAATCTTCTGGAATGGAAAAAATGTGTTTCCATTTGGAAAAGATGGTTACTATCTCAGCTTACTGTGGTTGCCAACTTAATGTGGAAAACAATTACTGTTCCAATTAAGTAGAGATTTTTGGCCTAGACACTGTTTGAGTTGTCAGCAGCCATACTGGATTAAATGAACCCTATTTTATTAGGTGCTATTTTAAAGCTGTTGAGTCATGAAGTTTAAGACTTAAAAGTGAGCTGTTCTAGTAAGTCATAGATCTCAAATTTATGCACTCAAGTACAAGACACAGTAATTTCTCCATATGCTCAAAGAAGTCTCTAGCTCCTTCTGAGGTTTATCATGTGAATCTATTTTATGTTTCTTTGGATGTTGAGAAATATAAATATCTTTTATAAACATAGCTTAATAGATAACAGCTCTGTTCCTAAAATCAGACTGTCTGGATAGGCATCCAACTATGACCACGGGCATATTGTACAGTATTTTTTCATCTAGGTTTTCACATGTGTAAAAAATAAAGATGATAGCAGTACCTACCTTATAGGACTATTATATGGATAAAATCAGTGAATATTTGTAAAGCACTTAGGACAGCGCCTGTGTGTGTTAGTCAGCTGAACAATTTAGAGAAGGAAAGTTTGTTACACAATGAATACTAAATAAATACCGCAGGTAGGCAGAAGAGCCTCTGGTGATTTATACTCACTGTTCAAAAGTCATGACACAGCATCTTAGATACTAGAGTGTATGGTCAGTTTTGTTCAGGATTCGTTTCTTTTGGGGTATATGGTAGTACAGAGGAATCACCAAGCAAATAATTGATTAATGATTAAATCTTTATACTAGAAGTCAAGTTTTCCCCCCATAGTGGTGATGTTTTCAGCTAGAGATGAAAAACATCCCTTTCTTGATTCTCCAAACTAAGCAAATTCTATAGTGTGTGAAGAGAGTCCATATACTGGAAGAAGAAAGTAAACAGGGTCTGCTTTTTTTGGCTTCCCCATTTACCCTAGCATTCCTTTGGAAATCCCTACAAGCCAGCATGTTAATTTCTGTCTGAATTGCTCAGACCTGCTGTCTGCATCATCATGGCTTAGAATCTGAAAGCTCCTTACCTCTGCGGTTATTATTGTCTGGGTAGTAACAGTTCTTTAATGGTACAATAAATAATGACCCTTGTTTACAGAAGTGTGAAAAATTAAGACCTGAAATGCTTTTCTTTTTAACAAATGTTCTTCATATGCTGAAATAATAACCAGTGAAAGATTTAATAGCTTCTTTCTCCTAGGGCTCTTGTAATTCAAAAGAAAATAAATCTAGTTCCAGTTAATCAAGATATGCAATCTATTATACTCAGTATTTCTGCATGCTGTGAAATGGTGGTTAAATCAGAAGCTACAATATCTCCCTTTACAAACACAGGACCTAGGAGCTGGGAGTATTGTTCAGTGGTAGAATACTTGCCTAGCACACGTGAGGCCATGGATTCAATCCCCAGTACCACAAAAAACAACAGAAATATAGGCCCCAGTAAAATCACAATGCTCATTTGAGAAGTTCACATGAAATGCTAAATTTTCATTACATAATGGCACACATAAACTGGCATCCTGTTTTAAATTTGAAAACTTCTAATCCTTAAATTCTGCAACTTTTTGTAAGAAAAATACATAGGTTAAATGTATGTTAGCATCATTAATTTATTATAATTAATGAAATAATCAGGACAATTAGGCAATTATAAGAAGCTATGTAGCAAGGTACAATAATAACAGCAGAGGTAGAGAGGAACTTCCAAATTTTTTAGGTAAGTTTCATTGTCCCCATGCAGAAGAGAGTTGACACAGCGGTCCTGACTGCTTATCCTTAAAAATGTCTGCTTACAAGGTTGGCCCTTGGCTCATTTCTAGAAATTTTTATTTCTAAAGGGTTCCAAACATTGACAGATATGAGTGGCTCACTGTGCCTAAACTGTTTGTAGAAATGATATAATTTAAGTACACATCTGCTTTCCTTCACAGAGCCTGAAATTTGGATACATGCCAGGTAGAATGTGCTTATGTGACAGGTCCCCATTAAAAACCCTAAGTGTTGAGTTTCTAACAAACATGGTCAGCATTTTCCACACATTTTGGCACCACTTATTATTTGAAGAATTAAGTACTATGTGTCCTTTGTGACTCCACTAGGAGACAACTAATTAGATCTCTTCTGAATTTCCCCCAGAGCCTTTCCCCTTTGATGACTAAAATTTGTATCTTCTCACTGTAATAAATCATACTCAAGGCCATGAACAGAGTAAACACTGAGTTCTGTGAGTTCTCCTAATGAGTTAGAAAAACAGGATGGTAATGAAGACCACCAACACAATCACTTGATTAGTTTGCATTCCAACATAAGAAATAGTATAAAAGACATTACTAATAAAATTTAAGTATTTCCTAAACACTAAAATTTGAGAATCTATAACAATTGATTATAACTACAATTTAGGATTTTGATTAAAACTTTTTTTTAAGTTCTTGCTAAATTGTTAAACGCCTATCTAAATTGTGAAGGTGGTCCTCAAATTTGCATCCTCTTGCCTCAGCCCCCCCCCCGCCCAAATTGCTGGAATTACAGAAATGTGCCACTAAACCCAGCTTGGTTACAATATTGTCACTAATGTTTGGATCCATAGATAAGAAACTCTCTTTTACCTTGTGTCAGGATATTGTCCTTAATCAGAGTACTCTCTGTATTAGCTAAGGCCATAGCCAAAATTCATTACTCTTTCTTTTAATAAAATGGACTTATCTTCAACTATATCTTTGTTTTTACATTATAGTGACTCCATTGAGTGGTTGGGAGATATATATCTGTATGTTACTTTTTAACTTTAGAAAACCCAAGTTTGCCACCTAATAGAATCCATTCTATAGGACGTACCCTATACATACATCTCTGCATTGAACTCACCTTGAATTTACTATTTTCCTACTAATATTTCTAATGTGTCCTGAGGTCTTCACTGTTTTTCTAACTCTTCTTAATGTATGTATTATTTCCAAATACTTCAAAATTTTTCAGATGATCCATATTGGAAGACAAGGAGGAAGAAAAACTGAGTATTGAATCCATAACACATCTAAAAAAGAGATCAAGCAGATAATATTAGAAAATGGGACCCAAAAAAATCCCTGAGAATTAGTCAATGTATTACTAAGCACCATAGAAAAGGTTAGATTGACCACCTGACAGACGTACTTTGGGCCTGCTGGTTAAAGACATTGTTTTTGGTGCTGATGTCTGCATCAAGCTTGCACAATTTCCAACTCTCTGATTTCATGTTTTTTTGAGATCCTTCAGATGTGTGCTCCTCAAGGAGAGTTAACATGTTTTCACTGTTTACTATGTTTTACATGGAATAGTTAATTTGCACAGCAACCCTAGGAGTTGTTATCCCTACTTTCCAACTGAAGAACATAGCTGGCCATTTCTGCCAAGGATTGCTCCTCTGGTATCCAAATATGGCAGTACTCCTACCACATGTGAAAATAAACAGGACCAAAGTGCAGGATCTCCATTTGATGCACAATTGTCGTTATCATATTCAAATGTAAATCCAAGTAGTACAGCAACTAAGGAACT
This sequence comes from Urocitellus parryii, assembly GCF_045843805.1. Lineage (NCBI taxonomy): Eukaryota > Metazoa > Chordata > Mammalia > Rodentia > Sciuridae > Urocitellus > Urocitellus parryii. The sequence continues at coordinate 67,653,347 of NC_135532.1, forward strand.
AAAAGTCAATGTATCTTCCCACACTTCTGCCCTTGTGTACGCTGGAGGAATGGTGACCCAAGTAAGGATAACATAATTAAGACTCCCGGGCTGGGGATGTGGCTCAAGCGGTAGCGCGCTCGCCTTGCATGCGTGCGACCCGGGTTCGATCCTCAGCACCACATACCAACAAAGATGTTGTGTCTGCCGAGAACTAAAAAATAAATATTAAAAATTCTCTCTCTCTCTCTCCTCTCTCACTCTCTCTTAAAAAAAATAATTAAGACTCCCATTTGGAAAGAGATAACTGAGAAACTCAGCAGTCATTGGTCCATAGAAATGACAGAAAGCTGTAAGCAGATACGGTTAAGACCCACTGCCCAGGACACATCTATAGTTAACTCAATATGTTCAGTCTTCAAAACTTTTCTACTAAACCCCATTGTATAAAAGAAGTTAACAAGCTAATATGCTGGTTTTCATAATTATGAGTTATTATATATTTGTCTTTATCAATAGATGATAAGCTCAGTGCAAATTGTCACCACCATATCCCAAGTGATTAGCAAACTATCTGATATAGAGGAGATGTTCAGTAAGTATTTGGTAAGTGAACAAATAACATAACCATTATAGTCTACTTGGCCATTGTATTTTTCAGTATAAATTAAGACAAATAGGGATTTTTAGTTATATACCAAATTCACTAAGTTTGATCATGATCAATTAATTATCAATTATTCATCCTGAGGCAAGATCACTAGCTGAACTGAGTTTCTTTCTTTCTCTCTTTCTTTCTTTCTTTTTTTTTTTTTTTTTTTTTTTTGTACCAGGGTATTGAACCCAGGGGCACTGAGGTGCTTAACCACTAAGCCACATCCCAGCCCTTTCTATTTTTTAATACAAAACTGAGTTGCTTCAGGCCTCACTAAGTTGCTGAGGTTAGTCTTGAACTTGCAATCCTCCTGCCTCAGTGTCCCAAACCACTGGGATTACAGGCATGCACCATCGCACCTGGCTTAGATTGAGTTTCTAAACTTAAAAAATTATGCTACAAATATTGGACTAGTAGACTCACTTGAGTCTTCCTAAATCCAGTAATAACTATATATAGTGTAGGTTTTGTTGCTTGTTTTAACTTCAGAAGCACAAAATTGGATGTGGTAATATTTTTGATATCATTAGTTTGTGGCATATTTTGAGCATTGATCTAAACACACTCCTATTTATTTTATTTTGTGTATTCATATTTATTTAATGATAAATCACACACACAGAAGATTTGAACATTACCAGCAAGTACTAGCAATTCCAATCTACTTCTGGCTCTTCTCCCATCTTGTGTTTTTTCCCCAGCTTATAAACTGGTAGTGACCACCATCTTCAAAATTTTTTTTTGTTCTCCATTTTTTACACAGGTTTTTACATACACACTTATCTATTAGATATTACATTATTAAGATTCACTCATAAATATTATATGTTTTCAGTTCACTGACTCTCTATGATATAATATTCTATTATAAAAACATAATACTATTTCTCTATGATTTTTCCGGTCAATGTTCATTTGGGCTTTCATGGATTTTTGCTACTATAAGTAGGAAACTATGAACATTCTGAAAGATAAATAGAGTTCTTTCTACCAGTGGAACTACTGCATCATAGGACATACATAATTAAACTTTATAACATAATCTAAATCATTTTTGAAAGTGGTTGAACCAATTTCTACTCCCCTCAGCAATATGTAAGTTTCCATTGGTATTAAGTAACTTTTTGTTTTTCTTGAAACTGTGTTTTGATTTGCCTGAAAATGCCAATAATCTATGGAAATGTCAAAATTGCTGTATTCCAGTATATGTATCACATAACCTTAAAGCAATCAATAAAAAAATGAAAGAAGGCAATACCAAACAATTAAGTTTGGATTTACAATAATGAATTTTAAATTTATACTTGAATGTGTAAGATATTTTTTGGTAGATTCAAGAGATGGATTAGAGAAAGGCTGCATTTTCAGCTGCAATGTGGCTTAGGATTCAAGCAGCAGGAGTACTTCCTTACAGCAAGGTGGGTAAAAAAGGGAATTCATTGAAATTTAATACTGGACAGTCAGAGACTCTTAGATCCAGATTACACAGGTGCATTAAACAAAGGACAAGAGAGAGTACCTTGGAGCCAAGCTGGTGGTAGAAGTGGCATCAATGCCTGTTAACCACAGAAGGAAAGGATAACTCACAGAGAAACATAATAGCATGGAAAAACCTGTGGAAAAGAAAAGTAGTCTGAGCATAGCTGAATCAGAGGGTGCACAGTAAGCTGGTGTTTAAAACATGCTTCATGTTTCTCAACTGGCAAGTGGTGAACTGAGGAGAGAAGCCATCTTGAGGAGGCTATGTTGTAGATAGGTTGCTGCTGTGGAAGCCTGAGAGATCACAATAAATACTGCCATGCTATCCTGACAAGGCCTACAGTGTGGCTTAGGGTATATCTTGGTAGCATCAGGTAATTAAAACAGGCACGAAGAAGAATGTACCCAAGAGATTCTGAGTCAGGGACGTGGAGGGGAGTGCAACTCACTTTCCCTTGGAGCCTGGCACTTATGTGATCAATTGTAGAAGGTCAGGGAATTGAACAAGCAGGCATGATTACATTCGGGGACTAAGTCTAGTAAGACTACACTGATGGATGGTAGGGTTGCAAGACCTCTGGTGGGTTGGCTCCTCCACCCTATGAGAAATCTTGGGAGGCCCTTGAGGTGCAGACACCCAGCAGAGATCAGCATTTGCCTGACCCTGGAGGTGTGTTGATTTAATCTCTCCAGAGCAGATACCACCTGAAAAAGTCCAAAAGACCTCATTAAAGCTAAACTCCAGCTGCCAGAACTTCTCATTTATAGCTCTGCAGCAGCCTCAACCTGAGAGTGCAATGTGGTCTGTCCAGACAGAACTCCAGTTAACAATGCTTCCTATTCCATCCTACCTAATACTGGTGAGAAAGGATGCTAAGAGCTATTTTGACCAGCTTCAGCTCTATCCCACTCTACCTGTCAGCTCAGAGAGCAGCACAAAAAAAGGAAGGGTTATCAAGCCCAACCCTTGCTCTATCTAAGGGATACTTGGCCAAGAATAAACAAAAAGAAGAGTGGTCTGCCACAAGCAGTGACCATTCATCCTTACCAACAGGTTTGATAACCTCAGTGGAGAAAATCCTTTCATTTTTCATTAAAATTAGCCGGGTGCAGTGGTGCATGCCTGTAATTCCAGTGGCTTGGGGGGCTGAGATAGGAGAATCATAAAGTCAAAGCCAGTCTCAGCAATGGCAAGGTGCTAAGCAACTCAGTAAGACCTGTCTCTAAATAAAATACAAAATACGGGTGGGAATGGGGCTCAGTGGTTGAGTGCCCCTGAGTTCAATTCATGGTACAAAAAAAAAAAAAAGAATTATTTTCTTTTCCCCCTATAAGTTCTTACTGTACTGTGTTGATTGGTTCATGGGATATATATGTGTGTATAATGTGTACATATGTACATATGCACATGTGGAGAGCAGAGACAGTGAATGGGAGAGCAATGTCAGAAATTGGGGTGCCTGATGACTTCATGGCTGTGGAATGCTTGATGCCTGGGAAAGTTTCTGTGCAAAGGTGCAGGATGCCTAGTTGCTATGGTAATGTCCTCCATAAGGACACTCCATGCTAGACTCTTATCAGTCTAGACCTTGATCTCAGGCACACAGCTCCTGGGAATAAAGGAACTCTTTTGCTAGACAACCACAATGTTTCACCAGCTCTGCTGCTCCTGAACCTGCCTGCATAACAGTAACTTTAAACAATGAACTTTTTTGAGAGCTACACAAATCTCCTAACATTGCACATTGCGTCTGTAGTATGTAACTGAGGAATAAGCTACATAATGTTGCTAATTCTGTAACTTTCATGAATACAAAGAATAATGCTTGCATAATTTTTAATCTGATTAATGAGACATATAAAATAAAGATTGCTGGCATAATTCTTTAGACCTGCTTCTCCATCAAAGAGCGGCGCTCCACCAGATCCCAGCTGTTCATCTTCAAGATCTGCGTATGTGAGTCTTTATTCTTCCAATCTCCCATCACTCCTCTCCATAATCTGCTAGTTTGGCTGTGTGGTTGCGGCATACACACAAACACATACACATATACACACACATAATTAATTCTCTTGTTCTCTGTTTATTTTGCTTCATCTTTTTATGTTGTTCTCTGCCTACTTTATAGACATCACTGGCTACATCTCTTATGTTTTCTCTCTGTTAACATTTTGAACATTCTAAACTTCCTTTATATATATATATATATATATATATATATATATATATATATATATATATATTTTATTTTTTAGTTGTAGTTGGACATAACACCTTTATTTCACTTATTTATTTTTATGTGGTGCTGAGGATCAAACCCAGGGTCTCGCACGTGGGAGGTGAGCACTTTACCACTGAACCACAACTCCAGCCCCTCTAAACTTCCTTTTACCTTTCTACCACATTCTCTTTTCTCCTAATGAACTGTACTTTTACCATCTTTTAGAAATATTTGGTACATATAATTACTGCCCCACCATTCATGTTGCAGTTATCAATACTGTAGATGGTGTAGTTGACAGCTGCTATTTACCTTAATGCCAGGTATTACCTTAATATTCAGTACCAAAAAAAATGACTATGTATTATTGTTGCTAATATCAATTGCTGCTCCTGCCATTCCTGTTTACAGGGTAATGTTGTAGTTGTCGTTGTAGGCACTGGATATTTACTTTAATGTTTTATATTGTTCACTGTTGTTGTTGCTGCTGTGGTTTGCTTCTTTTTCTGAGAGATTCTGGGATCTACTGGGGCACTATGAGTTCACAGGGTGGAGACTACTGCTGAGCTGTACCCAATACCCAGCCAAGAGAGAGTGTGCCTTGTTCCACATACAAACTACCCATGATCAAACTTCAGTAACATTTTAATACAAAGAATATGGGAGGCAAAAACCTCAAACCAATGACCAGGAATTAAGTATGAATGGCTAGGTTGGCCCTCAGGTCACACTCATAGATATCCACTCCTATAGCATAACAGAGAAGTAAAAAACACTATGGACTTACAATGGTGTTGGGGGTCTCAATCCAGAATGCTCCCTAACCCTTTAGAATATGCAGAGTTGTTAAATGTAGAAGAGCAATCAAAGAGGTTGTACCCTACATACTCTATTGGATGCAACTACCTAATCTACAAAAGATCCACACTAGTGAAACCTACAGGGTAAGAATGATTCTCAAGCTCTAACACAAAACACACTGTATCAAAATACAGTAATCAGGCTGGGAGCAGTTGTGCCTGCCTGTAATCCAAGTGGCTCAGGAGGCTGAGACAGAAGGATCCTGAATTCAAAGCCAGCCTCAGCAATGGCAAGACATTGAGAAATTCAGTGAGACCCTGTCTCTAAATAAAATACAAAATAGGGCTGGGATCTGGCTCAGTGGTTGAGGGCCCCTGAGTTCAATCCTCAGTACCAAAAAAAAAAAAAATACACTAATCATCACCAATAAAGTAGGATAGAAATTGTTGTAGTCAGTCTTTTTGCTGCTTTGATCAAAAGACCTGACAAGAACAATTTTAAAGGAGGGAAGTTTATATTTTGTGCTCATGGTTTCAGAGATCTAAGTCTATAGATGACCAACTCCATTCCTCAGGGCCTGAGGTAAGGCAAAACATTATGGCAGAAGAGTGAGGCAGAGGAAAGAAGCTCAGGACATGGCCACCAAGAAGCATTGAGAAAGAGAGAGAGATATGCTCATCAAGAACAAAATATATACCCCAAAGGCATACCCCCAATAACCCACCTCCTCCAACCACACCCTACCTGCTTATAGTTAGCACCCAGTTAATCCCTCTTAGGGGATAAATGCACTGATTATGTTAAAACTCTCATAACTAAATTATTTGACCTCTCAATTTTCTTGCATTGTGTCACAAATGAGCTTTTGGGGGAACACCTCAAACCTAAACCATAACAGAAATTATGCTATAAACCACTTGGAAATATATTGAAAATATCACAACAACATGATATCCCAGAACACTTTGGCTAGAAAACGGCCCACATGAAAGAGTTGAAGAAAAATACAGAAGCACAAAATTCAACACAGGAATACAAGAAATATATATATATATATATATATATATATATATATATATATATATAAACAAGATAACATGATACTTCCTAAAGCTCATAATTCACCAGCAACTGATTCCAAAGATATTGAAATGAGTGAAACATCAGTTAAACTATTCAAAGAATGATTACCAAAATGATCAACAAATTCCAAGAGAACATAGAAAAATGAAGCAATTAAAGAATTCAGTATAGGACATGAATGAGAAATTCAAGGAGATAAAGATATTGAAAAAAAATCAAACAGAAATCTAGGAAATGAAAGGCACAATAAGTCAAATAATATGTTCAGTTGAAAGTCTAATAATAGACCAGGCAGAAGACAGAATCCCTGTTAGGGTCTGTAAACAAGTCTGGATGGCGCCTGGCATTTTGCCAGAGGGAGTGGTTTGTGAAGTAATGCCAGCGAGCCATTAAGTGTGGAGATTCCTTATTGGTTGACTGCTGTATCTAGTTTATGTTAATTAAGATAAGCTGTGTGGAATGTATATGTACCCCTCCTGTCCTACAATAAACGGCTCCCACTCGTGCTGTATCAATCTACACAAGTTGCTCGTCACCCCCTGGTTACTTTGCTGCAGCCAGACTGCCACAAATCCCAGAGCTTGAAGATAAAATGGCTAGCTTTGAACATTAAAGAATCATTGGATTTGAAGAGGATTGTGAGATGCAAGATAAAGGTAGAGATAACCTCTTCAAGGAAGTAATAAGACAAATTTCCAAACCTTGGAAATTATAAGAGCATCTAGATACAGGATGCCTTTAGAACTTCAAATACACAATATTTAAAAAGAATCTTTCCACAATTACAATTAAAATACTGACCATATGGAACAAGGACAGAATTTTTTAAAGTCTCAAGAGAAAAATGTCAGGTCATATTTAGAGGTAGACCAATCAGAATTACTTCTGATTTCTCAATACAAACTCTAAAATCCAGGAATGATGTTTTCTAAGCCTCGAAAGAAAATAACTGTCAACCCAGATTTCAATACCCAACAAAGCTATCATTCATAATCAAAGAAGAAATAAGAACCTTCTAAGACAAATAAAAATAAAAGAATTAATAACTACTAAGCTGCCACTTCAGAATATACTTAGATATTACACCAGAAAATAATAAAAGAAAAACAAATGCAAGAGCTCATAAATGGACAAATTTCATTTGAAGAGTAGCTAAGCAAATGAGAAACAGGACCAAATTAAACATTAGAAATAAATCAAAATTGCAGTAATTAATAAACATCTTAGACCTAACTATATGTTGTTTGCAAGAGACTCACATTACAGGCAAAGACAGTCATAGACTGAAAGTAAAAGCATAGACATTGATATGCCATGCAAATGGAGCCCTAAAACAAGCAGGAGTAGCTATTATCATGTCTGAAAAAGCAGACTTCTGCCAAAATTAATCAGAAGAGTCAAAGAAAATTTCTCCATAGGAATAAAGGGAATAATCCATCCAGAAGTCTTGATAGTAAATATTTATATTCCAAATGTTGGTACACCTAATTACAAGAAACAGACACTAGTTGACTTAAAGAATCAGATAGATACCAGGTATAGTGGCCCAGGCCTGTAATCCCAGCAATTCAGAAGGAGGATACAGGAGGATCACAAGTTCAAGACCAGCATCAGTATCTTACCAAGGCCCTAAGCAACTTAGCAAGACCTTATCTAAAAATAAAAAATGAAAAGGACTAGGGATGTGGCTCATTGGTGAAGTACCTTGATTCAATCCCCAGTAACAACAACAACAACAAATCAGATAGACCCCATGACAAAAATATTGGGATAATTCAACACACTTCTATCACCAACAGACGTCGTCCAGGCATAAACTCAACCAAGATCCAACAGACCTAAAAAAAAATTGAAATCAAGGTGGGTACAGTGATGCATGCCTGTAATCCTAGCAAACTGAAAGGCTAGATCAGGAGGATTACAAGTTTAAGATCAGCCTTGGCAACTTAGCAAGACCCTGTCTCAAAATAAAAATTTAAAAACATCAGGGGTGAATGTAGCTCAGTGGCAGAGTGCCCTTAGTCCAATCCTGAGTCAACCCCCTCCACACACATTCACATGCACATACACACACACACACACACACACACATCAAATGGATTTAGCAAACATCTATATAATATTGCTCCAAAACAGCCAAATTCACTTTCTTCTCAGCTGCTCATGGAACCTTCTCTGAAACAGATCATATTTTAGGACACAAAACAACTCTTACCAAATATAGAAAAATCAAAATATTTCCTTGTCTCTTTCTGACCATAATGGAATGAGATTGGAAACATGAAAAAATTAAAAACTACAGAAACTATATAAACATATGACATACTTTTGAATGATGAATAAATGATAGAATAAATCAGGAAAGAAATTGTAAAATTCTTTAACAAGAATAGTGATACAACATAACAGAACCTCTGGGAAATTACAAAGGCAGTTCTAACAGGCAACTTTATAGCTATGAATGCCTACACAAGAATATCAGAAAGATCCCAAATAAACAACTTAATGATGCATATCAAATCCCTAGTAAAACGACAACAGTGGGGCTGGGCTTGTGGCTCAGTGGTAGAGCACTCACTTTGCATGTGTGAAGCACTGGGTTTGATCCTTAGGACCACATAAAAATAAATTAATTAAATAAAGGTATCGTGTCCATCTACAACTAAAATGATATTAAAAAACAACAAATCCCTAAATATGTAGAAAGAATGAACTAATTAAGATCAAACTTGAAGTCAATGAAATAGAGCTTTTAAAAAAATATGTAGGATCAATGAAACAATGAGTTCGTTCTTCAAAAAGACAAAGATTGATAAGACCTTAGCCAAACTAGCCAAAAGAAAAAGAAGGGCTGGGATATAGCTCAGTGGTAATGTGCTTGCATTGTATATTCTCATTCAGTCCACAGCATGCATGCACACACACATACACAAAGGAAAAGAAATACAAGAAAAAGACAGAAGACCCATATTAATAAAATTAGAAATGCAAATCACAGAAATCCAAAGGATCATTAAAAACAATTTTGCAAATTTTACTTCAACAAATTGGAAAGTATAAAAGAAATGCATAATTTTACCTTCCAAAATTGAACTGAAAGGATATATAAAATCTAAACAGATCAATAACAAGCAATGAGATAAAAGCATTAAAAAAAAAAAACCAAAACATCAACAAAGAAAAGTCCAGGGGTTGGGGTTAGGGCTCAGTGGTAGAGTGCTCACCTAGCATGTGCAGGGCACTGAGTTTGATCATCAGTACCACATAAAAATAAAATATTATGTCCAACTGTAACTAAAACAAAATACTTTTTAAAAAAGAGAGAAAAAGGAAAAGTCCAGCACTAGATGGATTCTCAGCTGAATTCTACTTGATCTTTAAAGAAGAACTAATACCAATGGTTCTCAAATTATTCCATAAAATAGCAATGGGTGGAAGCCAGTATCACTATCAGACTAAATCCAACTAATGACAAACCAAGGAAAGAAAACTACAGATCTAATATCCCTGATGATATTAGATGTAAAAATGCTTAAAGAAATAGTAGCAAATCATATTCAACAACATATTAAGAATGTTATTCATTATGACCAAGTTGGTTTCATTTCAGGGATTCAAGGATGGTTTAACCTACTCAAATCAATAAATGTAATTCATCATATAAATAAAATTAAGGACAAAAATCATACAGTCATCTCAATAGATGCTGAGAAAACATTCAACAAAGCTCAACACCAATTCATGATTTTTTAAAAAAAACTGAAGAAACTAGGAATAAAAGGAACTTACCTCAACATCTTAAGCACTATATATGACAAATCCAAAGCCAACATCACAATGAATGGGAAAAAACTGAAAGCATTTCCCTTAAAATCTAGAACAAGACAGGGATGTCCACTTTTAGCATTCCTACTTAATATAGTATTAGAAATTGTAGCCAGAAGATGGCGGCGGGAAGGGAGTGAGCCACTCCGTGCCCTGCGCCACAATGCCCACAGCGTGTGTTGCCACAACTTAAAAGAAAAATAAAGATCATTAAAGGAGATCTGTCGACAAAGACTAAGCACCGTGTCAAGAAAGTGGCCTAGGTGGAGTGAGTCCATCATGACTCCAGCCAAGGTGGAGTGAGTCCGTCACGACTCCAGCGCAAGCAGTAAGGCTGCAGTCCCCGAGCTGCCCGGCTCTCTCGGCCCCTGTTCCCTCTCCTCTCCGCCTTTCCGCCTTGCTTCTCTCCCGCCGTCTCTCCTCCCACGCTCATTCCCTAAATCTGGATCTCAATTTCTTTCCCCCGCTCTGCCCGCTCTCTCGAGTGCCCAGTCACCCAGCTCCCGCGGGCCCCTGCGGATCTGCCTCCCCTCCCCCAGCCGGCACCCCCTCCCCGGGCGTCCCGACAGCCACAGCTGGGCCGCTGCCACTGCCACCGCTTCCTGCGGAGCACATTAGAGCAGACTCTTCACCGCGCGAGTGAGCCGCCGACCCGCTGAGTAAAATGGAACAGCTGATAAGATGAATGACAATTTAAAATCTAAGTGATCCAACATGGCGGCGGACGCGGAGATATCAAGTCTCTAACCCCTTCAGCTGCACAGGCATAGGGAGAAGTAAATTGTCAAAATGCTGTTTGCTCAGGACCACTAGGCAATGTTGAGCTGAAGTGGATCCGGGGCGAACAGTCAGGCCTTCTCAGAACACACCGAGCCTGCATCGGCTGCATTCAAGCTCCGGTTCTCCTGCTTCTCGTAATTCAGCACTAACGATCCCGCTGAAATAACTAGTAGGCCCGCCTGAACTTACAGAGGTAAAAGCCAACCGAGCGCGATAGCCAGACCCAGGGAATCAGGAGTGACACGGGACTAGCAGCATAGAACTCCCGGTACCGCTCCCACCAGTGCTGACAACTGAGGTCCTTTGCACCAGCTACCAGGGGAGTTGCTACCGGAGGGCAAACAAATTCGCTGGGTGTTCTCAGCCCCAAGCTCTACAAACTTAGGATCCGAGGGAGGCAAACAGGGAGAGTGTGCCCAGGCATTCATGAAAACAGGGCTCCCAGAAGCAGCAGACCTGGCGTGTAGCCAGTATTGTGGTGAGTGTCACAGGTGAGCGGGGCCTGGCTTGAGGAAACACAAGAGAAGGCCCTAGGCACTCAGGATTGGAGACCCGCACAGTCTGGGAGGAAGAGCTGCTGCACAGTGATTGGATCCCACCTATCGAGAAGAGAAGCTTGGCCCAGTGGGCACAGCTCCACTTACTGGAAGAGAAGTTAATCGAGCGCTGTGACTGCATTTATTATTATTATTATTATTATTATTATTTATTATCATTATTTTTAATTTTATTTTCATTTTTTTGGTTGTTGTTGTTGTTCTTTAACTTTTTTATTAATGGTTTCAATTTTTTAATTCTTTTTATTTTATTATTATTACTATTATTTTTTAAACTTTAATTTCCATTTTTTTATAATTATAATAATTTTTTTGTTTTAAATTTTTGTTTTTTTGTTTTTTCTTTCTTTCTTTCTTTTCATTTTTTTCTTTTGTTTTTTCATTTATTTTCAATTTTCTTATTCCCCCTTCCTTGAATTCTACCTGCCTACACTCATTCTCTTTAGTGACTTCTTCCCTTCCCTTCTAATATCTTTCCTCCCAAGCATCAAATAAATTTATAAGAGTAAACAGTAACTCAGCAGTCAAACAGAACAAGAAGTAACATGAGCATAAAAAAGCAAGGAAGAGAAGGAGTACAAACAATGAAGGATAGCCTAAATATTCAGGAGGACCTAGAGTCATCAGAAAAATGGCCATATAAAGAAGTCAAGGAATACCTTAGACACATGGAAGGGAACCTTAAAGAGGATACGAGACAGCAAATCCAAACAGTGAAAGATCACATTGAAAATGAATTACATAAACAGATAAAAGAAGAAGTTAAGCATCTTCATCAGGAGATAGAGATTATTAAAAAAAATCAAACAATAATTCTAGAAATGAAGGAAATGATAAACAAATTAAAAACTCAATTGAGAGTATCACTAACAGAGTGGAGCAAGTAGAAGCCAGAATGTCAGATAATGAAGACAAAATATATCATCTTGAAAAGAGTCTAGCCAACTCAGATAGGCTGGTAAAAAATCATGAGAAAAACATCGAAGAGATTTGGGATAACATAAAAAACCAAACTTACGAGTCATCGGGATAGAGGAAGGTACAGAGATTCATACCAAGGGAATGAGTAACCTGCTGAATGAAATAATTAGAGAAAACTTTCCAGAAATAAAAAAAGAAACAGATATACAAATAGTAGATGCATACAGGACACCGAGAACACAAAATCACAGTAGACCAATGCCAAGACACATTGTTATGAAGATATCCAATATACAGAACAAAGAGAAAATATTAAAAGCTACAAGAGAAAGGAGGCAGATTACATTTAGGGGTAAACCAATAAGGTTAACAACAGATTTTTTATCATAGATGCTGAAAGCGAGAAGATCCTGGAACAACGGATTTCAAACACTGAAAGACAATGGATGCCAACCAAGAATTCTGTATCCAGCAAAATTAAACTTCAGGTATGACAACGAACTAAAAATCTTTCATGATAAACAAAAGCTAAAAGAATTTGTAGCCAGAAAACCAGCATTGCAAAGCGTCTTGAGCAAAACACTACACGAGGAAGAAATGAAAAATAATAACCAAAACCATCAGTGGGAAGTGCCTCGGTAAAGACAGAGGATGGGGGGAAAGCTAATCATGGAGAAACAAACTAAATTAGAAAAAAAAGATAAATAATCAAACATGGCAGGAAGTATAAACCATATATCAATAGTAACTCTAAACGTTAATGGCTTAAACTATCCAATAAAGCGACAGAGGCTGGTAACATGGATTAAAAAAACAAATCCAACAATATGCTGCCTCCAGGAGACACATCTGATTGGAAAAGACATACACAGGCTCAAGGTGAAAGGTTGGGAAAAAATATACCGCGCACACGGTCCTCGTAAGCAAGCAGGGGTGGCCATTCTCATATCGAATAAAATCAACTTCAAGACTAAGTTAATCAAAAGGGATAAGGAAGGACATTGTATAGTGTTAAAAGGAACCATTCACCAACAAGACATAACAATTACCAATATTTATGCACCAAATAATGGTGCTGCGACATTCATAAAACAAACTCTCCTCAAGTTCAAGAATCAAATAGACCACAACACAATAATTATGGGTGACTTCAACACAACTCTCTCACCATTGGACAGATCCTCCAAACAAAAGTTGAATAAAGAAACTATTGACCTCAATATCACAATCAAGAACCTAGACTTAACTGACATATATAGAATATATCAACCATCATCAAGTGGATATACTTTTTTCTCAGCAGCACATGGATCCTTCTCAAAAATAGACCATATATTATGCCATAGGGCAACCCTCAGTAAATATAAAGGGGTGGAGATAATACCATACATTTTAACCGATCATAATGGAATGAAACTGGAAATAAATGATAAAAGAAGGAAGGAAAAATCCTACATCACATGGAAAATGAACAATATGTTACTTAATGATCAATGGGTTACAGAAGACATAAAAGAGGAAATCAAAAAATTCTTAGAGATAAATGAAAATACACACACAACAAATAGGAATCTATGGGACACAATGAAAGCAGTTTTAAGAGGGAAATTCATCGCCTGGAGATCATTCCTCAAAAAAAGGAAAAACCAACAAATAAATGAGCTCACACTTCATCTCAAAGCCCTAGAAAAGGAAGAGCAAAACAACAGCAAATGTAGCATAAGGCAAGAAATAATTAAAATCAGAGCAGAAATCAATGAAATTGAAACAAAAGAAACTATTGAAAAAATTAACAAAACTAAAAGTTGGTTCTTTGAAAAAATAAATAAGATCGACAGACCCTTAGCCATGCTAACAAAGAGAAGAAGAGAGAGAACTCAAATTACTAACATACAGGATGAAAAAGGCAATATCACAACAGATGCTACAGAAATACAGAAGACAATTAGAAATTATTTTGAAAACCTATATTCCAATAAAATAGAAGATAGTGAAGACATTGATAAATTTCTTAGGTCATATGATTTGCCCAGACTGAGTCAGGAGGATACACACAATTTAAACAGACCAATATCAATGGATGAAATAGAAAAAGCAATCAGAAGACTACCAACCAAGAAAAGCCCAGAACCGGATGGGTACACAGCGGAGTTTTACAAAACCTTTAAAGAAGAATTAATACCAATACTTTTCAAGTTATTTCAGGAAATAGAAAAAGAGGGAGCTCTGCCAAATTCATTCTATGAGGCCAACATCACCCTGATTCTGAAACCAGACAAAGACACCTCAAAGAAAGAAAACTACAGACCAATGTCTCTGCTGAACCTAGATGCAAAAATCCTCAATGAAATTCTGGCAAATCGGATACTAAGGCATATCAAAAAAATTGTGCACCATGATCAAGTAGGATTCATCCCTAGGATGCAAGGATGGTTCAACATACGAAAATCAATAAATGTTATTCACCACATCAATAGACTTAAAAATAAGAACCATATGATCATTTCGATAGATGCAGAAAAAGCATTTGACAAAGTACAGCATGCCTTTATGTTCAAAACATTAGAAAAACTAGGGATAACAGGAACTTACCTCGACATTGTAAAAGCTATCTATGCTAAGCCTCAGGCTAGCATCATTCTGAATGGACAAAAGTTGAAGGCATTCCCTCTAAAATTTGGAACAAGACAGGGATGCCCCCTATCACCACTTCTATTCAATATAGTTCTCGAAACACTGGCCAGAGCAATTAGACAGAAGAAAGAAATTAAAGGCATAAAAATAGGAAAAGAAGAACTTAAATTATCACTATTTGCAGCTGACATGATTCTATACCTAGAAGACCCAAAAGGGTCTACAAAAAAACTACTAGAACTAATAAATGAATTCAGCAAAGTGGCAGGATATAAAATCAACATATATAAATCAAAGGCATTTCTGTATATCAGTGACAAAACTTCTGAAACGGAAATGAGGAAAAACACTCCATTCACAATATCCTCAAAAAAATAAAATAAAATACTTGGGAATCAACCTAACAAAAGAGGTGAAAGACTTATACAATGAAAACTACAGAACCCTAAAGAGAGAAATAGAAGAAGATCTTAGAAGATGGAAAAATATACCCTGTTCATGGATAGGCAGAACTAACATTATCAAAATGGCGATATTACCAAAAGTTCTCTATAGGTTTAATGCAATGCCAATCAAACTCCCAATGGCATTTCTTCTAGAAATAGATAAAGCAATCATGAAATTCATATGGAAAAATAAAAGACCCAGAATAGCAAAAACAATGCTAAGCAGGAAGTGTGAATCAGGCGGTATAGCCATACCAGACTTCAAACTATACTACAGAGCAATAGTAACAAAACCAGCATGATAATGGTACCAAAACAGGCGGGTGGACCAATGGTACAGAATAGAGGACACAGAGACTAATCCACAAAGCTACAACTATCTTATATTTGGTAAAGGAGCTAAAAGTATGCAATGGAGGAAGGATAGCATCTTCAACAAATGGTGTTGGGAAAACTGGAAATCCATATGCAACAAAATGAAACTGAATCCCCTCCTCTCGCCATGCACAAAAGTTAACTCAAAGTGGATCAAGGAGCTTGATATCAAATCAGAGACTCTGCGTCTGATAGAAGAAAAAGTTGGCTCCGATCTACATATTGTGGCGTCGTGCTCCAATTCCTTAATAGGACACCCATAGCACAAGAGTTAATAACAAGAATCAACAAATGGGACTTTCTTAAACTGAAAAGTTTTTTCTCAGCAAGAGAAACAATAAGAGAGGTAAATAGGGAGCCTACATCATGGGAACAAATTTTTACTCCTCACACTTCAGATAGAGCCCTAATATCCAGAGTATACAAAGAACTCAAAAAATCAGACAATAAGAAAACAAATAACCCAATCAACAAATGGGCCAAGGACATGAACAAACATTTCACAGAGGAGGACATACAATCAATCAACAAGTACATGAAAAAATGCTCACCATCTCTAGCAGTCAGAAAAATGCAAATCAAAACCACCCTAAGATACCATCTCACTCCAGTAAGATTGGCAGCCACTATGAAGTCAAACAACAACGAGTGCTGGCGAGGATGTGGGGAAAAGTGTACTCTTGTACATTGCTGGTGGGACTGCAAACAGGTGCGCCCAATTTGGAAAGCAGTATGGAGATTCCTGGGAAAGCTGGGAATGGAACCACTATTTGACCCAGCTATTGCCCTTCTCGGACTAGTCCCTGAAGACCTTAAAAGAGCGTACTACAGGGATACTGCCACATCAATGTTCATAGCAGCACAATTCACAATTGCTAGACTGTGGAATCAACCCAGATGCCCTTCAATAGATAAATAGATAAGAAAAATGTGGCATTTATACACCATGGAGTATTACGCAGCACTAAAAAATGACAAAATCATGGAATTTGCAGGGAAATGGATGGCACTAGAGCAGATTATGCTTAGTGAATCTAGCCAATCCCTAAAAAACAAATACCAAATGTCTTCTTTGATATAATGAGAGAAACTAAGAACAGAGCAGGGAGAAAGAGCAGGAAGAAAAGATTAACATTAAACAGAGACATGAGGTGGGAGGGAAAGGGAGAAAAAAGGGAAATTGCATGGAAATGGAGGGAGACCCTCATTGTTATACAAAATTACATATAAGATGTTGTGAGGGGAATGGGATAATAAACAAGGAGGGAAATGAATTACAGTAGATGGGGTAGAGAGAGAAGATGGGAGGGGAGGGGAGGGGGGATAGTAGAGGATAGGAAAGGTAGCAGAATACAACAGTCACTAATATGGCAGTATGTAAAAATGTGGATGTGTAACCGATGTGATTCTGCAATCTGTATTTGGGGTAAAAATGGGAGTTCATAACCCACTTGATTCTAATGTATGAAATATGATATGTCAAGAGCTTTGTAATGTTGTGAACAACCAATAAAAAAATTTAAAAATTTTAAAAAAGAAATTGTAGCCAAAGCAATTATGCAAGAAATGGATAAAAGGGAAATTTTTAAAGTAAAGAAAGAAGTCAATTTATCACTGTTCACAGATTATATGATCCTATACTTAGAAGATCCAAAACCCTCCACCAGAAGACTGCTAGGGGTAATAAACAAATGTAACAAAGTAGGTGGATACAAAATCAGCAAGCAAAAATCAATAGCTTAACTATGCACCAATAATGAATCTGCTGAAAAAGAAATCAGGAAGACAATTCCATTTACAATAGTCTAAAAAAACACCTAGGAATAAATCCAACCAAGGAGGTTAAAAAAACTCTATAATGGCCGGCTGTGGTGCATGCCTGCCCAGTACCCAAAAGACAGAACAAAACAAAACAAACAAACTACAACAACAACAAAAACAAAAACAAAACAAAAAAAAACCCTCTACACTGAAAACTATAGAACACTGAGGAAAGGAATTGAAGAAGTCATTACAAGATGGAAAGACCTTTCATGTTCCAGGAAACGGAGATTTAATGCTGTTGAATTAGGCACATTACCAAAAACAATCTACAGGTTCCATGCAATCCTCATTAAAATACTAATGACATGCACAGGACTAAAAAAAATGAGTCCTAATGTACACTTGGAAGAATAAAAGACCTAGAATACCAAACCAATTCTAAGCCAAAAAACAATACTGGAAACCTCACAATACCCAACTTCAAATTATATTACAGCATTATAGTAATTAAAAATGGCATGATACTGGCATACAGCAAACACAGAGACTAATGGAAAAGAACAGAAGATACAAACCCACACAGGTACAATCATCTGATCCTTGATAGTTGTGCCAAACACATACACTGAAGAAAAGATAGCATGCTTATCAACTGGTGCTGGAATGACTGATTATCCCTGTGGGAAAGAATAATCAGCTCAGAAGGCTAAGGCAAAAGGATCACAAGTTCAAAGTAAGCCTCAGGAAAAGCCAGGAACTAAGCATCTCAGTGATACTCTGTCTCTAAATAAAATACAAAATAGGGTTAGGGCTGTGGCTCAGTGGTTGAGTGCCCCTGAGTTCAATCCCCCATACAAAAAAAAAAAAAGAAAAAAGAAAAAAAAAGAAAAGAAAAAGAAAGAAAGAATATGAAATGAGAACCTACAGAATGGAATAAATTATTGGTAGCTACTCTTCTGGCAGAGGTTTAAAATTCAGAATATACACAATAGTTCTAAGAAACCAGCCTAGATGCCCTTCAATAGATGAATGGATAAAGAAAATGTGGTACATATACACAATGGAATATTACTCAACCATAAAGAAGAATGAAATTATGGTTTGCCAGTAAACGGATGGAACTGGAGGCTATCATGCTAAGTGAAATAAGCCAATCCCCCCAAAACCTAAGGCTAGATATTCTCTCTGATATGCAGATTCTGATTCACAATAGGTGGGGAGGAGAGAAGGCGCTTTACCAAATTGGACCGGGTGGACTGGGAGGAAGGAGGAAAGACAAAAGAATTCATTGGACATTACTTTCCTATGTTCATATATGAGTACATGACCAGTGTAACTCCACATCATATAAAACCACAAGAATGGGAATTTATACTCCATGTATTTATGATATGTCAAAATACAATCTACTGTTGTGTATAACTAAAAAGAACAAATGAAAATAGTAAAAAAAAAGTCAGAATATATGAAGATCTCAAAAAGCTCAAACTCCCCCCAAGAAGTACAACCAAGTCAATAAGTGGCCAAATGAACTAAAAAAACACTTCTAGTCTGGGGCTGCAGTTCAGTCACAGAGTGCTTGCCTAGCATATGTGAGGCACTGGGCTCAATCCTTATCACCACATAAAAATAAACAAATAAAATAAAGCCATGCTGTGCATATACAACTATCAAAAAAAGTTTTTAAAAAGACACTTCTCAAAAGAAGAAATACAAATGGCAAAAAAAAAATTTTTAAAGTTCCACATAACTAGCAATAAGGGAAATGTAAATCAAAACTACACTGATATTTCATCTCACTTCAGTCAGAATTGCAGCCATTAGGAATACAAACAATAATAAAATCTGGAGAGGATATGGGGGAAAAGAATACTTTTATACTATTGATGGGATGGTAAATTAGTACAACCACCAAGAAAATCAGTATGAGATTTCCTCAAAAGACTAGGCATGGAACCACCTTATGACCCAGCTGTACCAGGCAGTTAGGCATCAAGTCACATACATGTTGCATTTATCCTAACGAATTAATGTCATCATACGATAGTGATGCATGCATAGCCATGATTATAACAGCACGATTCACAATAGCAAAATTCTGGAACTAGCCTAGGTTTTTGCCAACAGACAAATGGATATAGAAAATATGGTGTATACATACAAAATGGTGCTTTATTCAAATACAAAAATAATGAAATTATGTCATTTGCAGCAAAATGGGTGATCTTGAAATCATTGTGTTAAGCAAAATAAGCCAAACTCTCAAAGTCAAGGGTCATGTGTTTTCTCTCATACATTGAAGATAGAGAAGAAAAAGAAAGGAAAGAAATGGATGGATCTCATGAAAATGCAAGAAAGAACAGTTGAGTAGAATAAAGGGACAAGGGAGAGGGAGCAGAAGAGGGAAAGTGGAAATACTGGAACAATATCGGCCAAATTATATTGCTATATTGAGTGCATGTATGGCTATGTAACAAAGAATCCAACTATTATGCATAATTATAAACACCAATAAAATATGAAAACAAAATATTGTTTAAAATGGTTATCATTGATGTATTTTGAAGTATCTTATTAATACATAATTTTTAATTTTCCTATTTATTTATTTATTTTGTTTCATAGGGTTCTTGAGAGCCTCTAGGAAGCCTTTAGCAACCCCTTGGATCTATTCTACACTCATGTAATACTTGGACATAACTTGATTTTAAAACTTTCATCAGAAACTATTTGCTATTTGTCCTTCAATACCTCTTCATTCTGTCTTACAGTAATGGAGCATTTATTTAGGCACAGAGTTGCTCAGTTAAAGAGTATAACTCCTAGCTTTCCTTGCACGTAGTTTTGGCTATATAACTTGAGTTAGACCAAGGGGGTATAAGCAGAACCGATAAAGGAAACTTCTGGGTTGAAATCTAAAGCATCCTTTCTAGTGCAATTTGAAGCTAAGAGTTGGAGCAACCTTCTTGAAATCACTAAGTAGTTTGCACTTTGAGAACAATAGTTAAAAGATAGAGAGAAGCCTAGGCCCCTTTCCTCTTCAAGTAGAATTGCCAGCTTAGACATGAGGAATAAATTTGTATTATTTAAACCACTTTGGGATTACTACTATGGCAGCTGAACTGATGTGCTAATATATAATTTGTACCTAAAAGTCAGGTGCTACTATTATAAAACCAATAGCAGGAGGCATTAGCAGGCATCAAGTCATGAGCATACTGTAGACTTTAAGACTGGTAACTCTTAAGTTATGAAACAACATTTGGTAAAATTGTCCACATATGGTAGCACATGTCTATAGAGCCTATACCTCTAAGAGGATGTTTCTCAAAAGCTGTCCTATTGAAATTTTGGGTAGAACATTTTTTGTGTGTGGTTCAAGAATGCCCTACGCATTGTATGATGTCTAGTGTCTCTGCTCCCCATCCATGAAATGCTAGCAATAAGCCTCAGCTAAGGGCTGGGGATATAGCTTAGTTGGTAAAGTGCTTGCCCCACATGCGCAAGGCCCTCGGTTCAATCCCCAGCACCACACACACACACACACACACACACACACACCATATATATATATTCTCCATATTCTCCCCAGCATCCCTTATAGAAAATGAACTGTCCCCTAGATAAAAATCACTGCACTTGAAAAAGTAGCTAGAAAAAGTATCAGAACATTGGTTTTTTGGCTGTTTCTTGCCACTTTTGATGAAGTCCTTAAGAGAGAGAAAAGCTCAAGCTAAGTTACATGTACAGATGGAGGGAACAAAGTTTTGGAAGACAAGGTTCTGTCCAAATGGATTCAAAAACTTTCCATGCTCTTTGGAAAGAGAGCACATCCTGCAGAAGGAAAGAAGGATGCTTATAGTTTGTGGACAAAGAGTGTGACAAAGGTTGCTAGATTTCTGTAGAATCTATTTTTCCCCTCTAGCATAAGAATAGAACTTTAAACTGAGTGCAGAGCTTCCAAGCTGTAGGCATTTTCATTCTCTTTGTATTTATGTTGTGACTCCATGAATAAGTTATGGTCAATGAAATGAGAACAGAATTTGGTGTGAGACATACAGAGTGTGAGTTTAAATGGACTAGTATGTCCTCTTCTTTTCCTTTGTCCCTTGTGATTGCTGGTGTGATGATAGAAACTGGAACCCTCATATTTCCTACAAGATGGAAGCCACATGTTGAGAATGACAGGTCAATTACATAAAAGAGTTGAAACCCTCGATAATTTACAAGGAAGAACAACTACACCAGCTCAAATTTTTAAGTGAAAGAGAAATAAACATCTATTGTGTAAGTCATATCAACATCTATCATTTATCTATACAAAGTATCCATCAAGAAATGCATAAACATTATTGAACTGTATAAGCCATATCAGGTCTCTATTATGAATTAAATCCATATTCTAAATAAAGCAGTACCTACCACCCTTAGATATAATCTTTTACTAGATTTTACATGTTTTGAGGCCTAGGAGACAACCCTTTTTTTCTCCTTCTAATCTTTAATCTATAGGACCAGTATTGAGTATTTAATGAAACATTCTTCAGTGGTAAAAATAAATTAACTATCAATTCATGAAAATACATGGAAAAAACTTAAATATGTATTACTAACTGAAAAAAAGCCAATCTCAAAGGGTTCATACTTTGTGATTCTAACTATATGACATCTTAGGAAAGGAAAACTATTGAGTCAATAAAAAGACAGTGGTTGCCAGAGACTTGTGGAAAGGGAAGGATGAACAGGCAGAGCACAGAGGACTTTGGGGGCAACAAAACTATTCTGCATAATACTATGCATCATTATGCATTTGTCCAAACTCATAAAATTTACACCACCGAGAATGTATTTTAACATTAATTATGGACATTGGGTGATGATGATGTGTCGATGTAAGTTCATCAATTATAACAAATGTACCACTTTAGTGAGAGATATCGATAATGGAAAAGAATATGTATGTGATATAGGGATAGTGGAAATATATGGGAACTTTGTATACTTCCCACTTAATTTTGTGGCAAACCTAAAACTACTCTAAAAAATAAAGTATATTACAATTTTTTTTTCAATGATCGGCTCAATATTCTGATCTGGACACAAATTATTGATTAAGTGATGCTATGACATTCAATGATGAATAGTTCATATAGACAGATCATAGATATGGATAGATACAGATGGATGGATAGATATTGATATCTTCAAAATATCAGCATATTTTTAAAGATATTAACTAGCAAACACACTAGCATGAGTTGATATTGGCCAAGACTAGACCTACTGCTAGGACTACAATGTTGCATCCTTGAATAGGCCTGATGATGCAAGGAGAAATAAAAGTATGGGTGTGTGTTCAAGTAAGAATATCTTTGCATGATCAGAATAGGGTGACCATATGTCCTTGTTTGCTCAGGGATTTCCCAATTTACTTCTGTATTGTGACATAACTGTTAATTATGTTTCTTTTATTCTGAAAATTGTTCTTGTAAGAGTGGGTCCTTGAGTACTAACATGTCATATTCCTGGCGACAAAAACACTCAGGGTCACTCCAGGGTTACTGGGCTGCGTGAAATAACCACACAAGAGACAGAAATGCCTTTTTCTTTGGGGTTCCTGTGACAGTTCCTCTGACCTTAAGGGTCTGCAGAAAGAGAGAGAGAGAGCACGTGCTGACCCCTTTTATTGAGGAGAAGCCATTCAAATGAGGCAAGGGGTCAGGTTTCAAGGGGCTGAGTCTAGCTTCATGATGTCTCACTGACATCTAGGAAGGCCACACCCAAGGGTAGAGTAAGAGAAGGGGACACACAAAGGGGTTTCCATGGAACATTCTATCCCAAACAGGGCAATGGGTTAATATCACAAAGGAACAGGTGAGCGTAGCTCTACCCATGGGGTACAGGAAGGCACGCCTATGCATGAAGACACATTTGGTTGCATTTTTACTACTCTCAAGATTGGGGCTACCATCTTCAGCAACTTAAAGAGTAGCCAGACCAATGGGGGTGGGGGATATGACTGACAGTGCCTCAACCGATTAGGAGAGGAAAAATGCTGGTCACTCAGAGCAACGGCCTCCCACCCTAACATACTCTTCCTCACCTTCCTTCTCATCCATTCCATTCACCCCAAACAGTATAAAAGATAGGAAGTCCCAAATCCTGGGATCCTCTGACTTGGATGATCTCTCCTAATGAGCTACTAAAGCCACCAACCTGGTCCACCTCCCCTTTCTTGCATTCTTGATCTCATACATATTATTTTGACCTGTTTTCTAGGTGGTTAAATTGTAAGCTGAAGTGATAATATTTACAAAATCTGGGGCATCATCCCCACTGATCCTAAAACAAAGGATAGGCTTTGTGGCCTGACATATCTTAAGAGCAGAACTTTTTCCTTTTGACTTCTACATTTTGAATGTTCTCAAAATCTAAAATACAGAGCAGATGTAGTAGCCAGATCTTGTTTTCTAGTACCATTATCCAATAAAAAGAGTCAGAGTTCCTGGAAGAAATGGATAATTCTAGGACTGGGGAAAAAAATGCACAAGATTAGTCTAGAGTATGTTGTAGGGTTAGAAAGTAAGGAGATTCTAAAAGAGAGGGGAGTGTAGGAACAGAGGAACCAACTGATAGAATTAATGAACAAAGCTGGAATAATTTGAGCAACAAAAAATGTTCAATTGTAAAAATAAATATCCATGAGGCCATATTGATACAAGAAAATTATTAGATAAATTAATTGGAGAAGAGACAAACTTCCCTTAGAAAATTCGAAATGAAATACGTGGATGCTTTATCATAAAGTAGGGGAGAGGTCCTAACTCTCCACTCCTTAAATATGAGTTGTAGACAGTGACTTCCTTCCAAAGAGTAAAGTACAGAAAAGAAGGGTTTAAAAAATAAACTTGATATGGAGAGACATGACAAACACTACTTCAGGCAGGTTATCAAGGTCAGCATAAATTTATAAATCATCTTGCTAGTGTGTACCCTGAGAGAATGTAAAGAAAATGGCACTTTATGTCTGTGATCTTCCTTCCCAAGGCCCAACTGAGGGGCATCCAACAAATATACCTGCCCAGCAATCATTAGAACTGTCAAGGTCATCAAAACAAGGAAACTCTGAGAAACTACCACAGACATGAGGAACTTAAAGAGGAGACAAGATAATTAATTAAAAGTAATGTTGGTGTCTTAGATAGATAACCTAGGATCCAAGAAGAGTATTAGGGGGCTAGAGATGTGGCTCAAGCGGTAGCGCGCTCACCTGGCATGCATGCGGCCTAGGTTCGATCCTCAGCACCATATACAAATAAAGATGTTGTGTCCACCGAAAACTAAAGAATAATAAAATTCTCTCGAGCACTCTCTCTTTAAAAAAAAAAAAAAAAAGAGTATTAGGTAAAAGCTAACAAGCCTAACTTATCAATATTGGTTCATTAACTATAACTTAACATACCATACATGTAAGATGTTAACAATTGGAGAAACTGGGTGTATGGCATATGGTAATTATTGTCCTATCTCCACAACTTTTTATTCATCTAAAACTTTTAAAAGATAGTTTATTTTTTAAAATATGAAGTACAAAATATTTTTAAAAATTTGTTTGAGGGTTTGGGGCTGTGGCTCAGTGGTAGCACACTCGCTTGGCAAGTGTGAGGCACTGGGTTCAATTCTCAGCACTGCATATAAATAAATAAAATAAAGGTTTATCAACAACTTAAAAAATTAGTCTGAAAAGACAATTTTGCAGAAGCACTTTTAAAAAGTAAGGTACCAACTTGCATGTTAGTTTCAATCACTTTAAACATGTGACCATTTTGCCTTCTTTCCAAATATGCCTGATGTTTATGTTAACCTATGATTGTAGAATATATATAAAAATTTGATTTTTCTCGATAAGCTCAAGGTAAAGTACCCTCATTTGAAAACTAAAAGTTCATTAATACATTTCCCAACTTCAGAACAAGTTGATTTCCCGAAATTTAATCAAGTGTTTGAAAACTGAAACACGTTTATCCCACAGAAATGTTGTTATTATTGACAATGGTCAACTCCCAGTCCAGCCCAGTGAAGCTGATTAAGTTCATAAGAAGCAAAAACAGACATCTACAATCAAAGTAGTGTAAAACTATATTTTGAAAAAGGAAAAAAAAACTTATTTTTTTAAAACTCAAAAGATTAAGCATGCAATTTAAATTTATTTCAAGTCTATCACCCACAATGTTTGAGCCAGGGGCTAATTTGGGGCCTTGGCATAAAACCTTAAACTTGGAAATGCTACACTACAGATGCAAAGGGGACTGAGAAAGGTGTTAAACTGGGGTGGGTGGGAGATAGGAGGATCTTAAGTGCAGTTACAGAGAACCATACCATTTTAACTCCTAGGAGTACGAGGAAGCTGGTATCCCATAGGATGGAAAAAGAGAGATGGGGACTTTGATTCCTCCTAATTCTAGAAACCTAAATGTGCTACTACTACCCAGAAGGTGGGATCAAGAGTATGTGTGGCAGCTACTCAACACAGATAACTACCTCATCAAATTGTGGGATCCTGAGTATATGCAATTGGGCAGCAGCAGGGGCAGGTCAGTGCTCCTCATAGTAGTCTCTGTCTAGCTGACAACAACAACAACAAAATAAAGTGGATTCACCCAGCAGACCAGCAGAAATGCTGACAGGGATGATGAAGACATAAATTTCCAACATAGAGAATCAGAAGAAGAAATAGAGGTAAGATGTTAGTCCCAGCTGGAGTCGTCATTCTTACAGCACAACTAGGGTTAATGTTTGATGTAGAACAAATTTGTATACACAGGTTGAAGAAGTATTTCACAAGAAATTTATAAAGCACTTTCCATTTGTTACATTATAAGAAAATTTTATACTGGAAAAAGAACTACAAGAACTTTTCAAAACTTAAAAACAAGTATTTTCTAAAGGGGAATCAGCAGAGAGGAAAGGGACCAAAGGGTGGAAGAAGAGAAGGGAGGGGGAATGTACTGGGGAGTGATATTAGCCAAATTATATTGTTATGTTGTATGCATATATGAATATATAACAACAATCTCATCAATATGTACAACTATGATGCACCAATGAAAATGTGGGGGAAAAACAAAGTGTTTTAAAAAATGTGTATTTTCAAACAATTTTTTTTTTTTTTTTTTTTTGGTGTGGCATTTGGAGATCAAACCCAAGGCTTCATGTATGTTAGTCAAGCACTCTAGGTCTGAGCTACATATCCAGCCCTTTATAAACTTTAAAACAAGATCTTACATTGCCCAGGCTGGCCTTGAACTTGGGATTCTCCTGCCTCAGTCTCAAAAATAACTGAAACTAGGAGCCAGGTGCAATGGGGCAGGCCTGTAATCCCAGCGGCTCTGGAGGCTGAGGCAGCAGGATCACGAGTTCAAAGCCATCCTCAGTAACTCAGTGAGGCACTAAGCAACTCAGTGAGACGCTGTCTCTAAATAAAATACAATAGGGTTGGGGATGTGGCTAAGTGGTTGAGTGCACAAAAAGCTGACTAAAATGGGGAGTCACTACTTTTTCTGCAACTGGAAATATCACAGTAAAAATCTCCATATTATAGGCTATTGTTTATGCTTACTTGCTGTTGTAAACTTCCAAAATCTCTCCAGCTCACCCCAACAGAAGTTTGTTTCTAGGGGCTGGGGATGTGGCTCAAGCGGTAGCGCGCTCGCCTGGCATGCGTGCGGCCCGGGTTCGATCCTCAGCACCACATACCAACAAAGATGTTGTGTCCGCCGAGAACTAAAAAATAAATATTAAAAAATTCTCTCTCTCTCTCTCTCTCTCCCCTCTCTCACTCTCTCTTTAAAAAAAAAAAAAAAAAAAAAAAAAAGTTTGTTTCTAGTTTACACTGCTGGATGATGCAAATTAGGCTAATCTTGTGGGGAATCCACCTCCAACAGTGATTTAGGGAACCATCTTTTAGTTTGCTTTAGAGGGTTTTTGTTGTTTTGATACTATAAGTTGAACCCAGGGGTGCTCTACCACTGAACTACATCCTCGGTCTTTTTTTTGAAGGTTTTGAAGTTCTTAATTGCAACACTTAAGCATAGGAGAAAACTTGGAAGATGTGAAGGAACAATTTATGACTAAGACTGGAAATGGCTTAGGATATTTCTATCCAGATCTTACTGGCTTCAACCTCACTATGTGGTTCCAGTCTAATTGCAAGGGAAGCTGGGAAATAGTCTTCCTGTATGCTCAAAGAAACTGGATAACATTAGGCATTTTTTTTAAATATTACATTTCAAAGGATATACTCCTATGTACAAGTGTTTTGCAGAAGAACTTTAATATTTCCTATTTCTACCAACAGAACAAAACTACTCAGCAAAAAATTCTTGCTTTTCTGAAGCCCAACTGACCAGATTCCTGTGTCAAATGGTTCTCATTTTCTCCCAATGCTTGTGTGAAATTAGGAAAGACCAGGAAAGCAAGCAGCCTTTATACTGCTGCATACACTTGACAGAAAGATGACTGAAGGTAGACATGGCATGTACAGGGGCTTCCAGGTGACATCCTGCTTTGTGCTACAAAAACCAGAATATCTGCAGTGGACTTTCTAAAAATACAGAATCAACTGAATCTAGGCTAATATAAAAGAAAGATGATCAATCTTAAACCAATTACAAATATTAGAGAAAATAAACCGTGCTCTTCTTTGCCTACGTGAATGCTATAAAATCGTATTTGTAACTTTTTACCTTAATGAAATCCTACTTTTCTGCTTTATACCTATTGATAGGACTCCATATAAGATTTTATTTAGAAAGCGAATTCCATTGCCAATAAGTTTCAAAACAGTGTTCTAATACATAAATTTGTGCCACCTTCAATTATGGTTTTGACTTTTTAAATATATATATATATATATATATATATATTTTTTTTTTTTAAAGAGAGAGAGAGGAGAGAGAGAGAATTTCAATATTTATTTTTCAGTTATCAGCAGACACAACATCTTTGCTTGTATGTGGTGCTGAGGATCAAACCCGGGCCGCACGCATGCCATGCTAGCGCGCTACCGCTTGAGCCACATCCCCAGCCCCAACTTTTTAACTATTTAACTCATATACTAGAGCACCCATTAGAGTGTGCAGTTCAAGCCAGGTGTGGTGGTGCACTCTTAAATTTCCAGTGGCTCAGGAGGCTGAGGCAGGAGGATTGCCAAATTCAAAGCCAGCCTCAGCAACTTAGCAAGGCCCTAAGCAACTTAGACCCTAAAAAATAAGGGGACTATAGCTCAGTGGTAGAGCTCCTGCCTTGCACACGTAAAACACTGGGTTTGATCCTCAGCACCACAGAATAATAAATATATTGTGTTCATCTATAACTAAAAATTATTTTAAAAATGACAATCATTTATTATTTTTAAAAAATAAAATGGGCTGGGGATGTGGCTTAGTGGTTAAGTGCCCTTAGGTTCAATCCCTGGTACCATAAAACAAATCATGAAGTGTGCAATTCAATAGCTTCTAGTACACTGACAAACTTATACATCAATTACCACTAATTCCTATTTATCTCACTTTTTATTTAGAAAAATGAAAGTATAATTTTCATTCAATAAATATTTGATCCTTATGTAGTTTTTTTGCAGAAGATGAAATCCATTATTTTAGATGATGATAGCAATTTATTAGTCAAATAACCAGTTTTCACACAGTTTCAATAATGGCAGCAATGTCCTTGAACTGTCTGTAGAAATTCTGGAAAGAAAGGGGAAAATATTAATTTTGTTTTTAGAGAAAATTTAAGTAGTTCCTTTAATTACATCTGACTAGTAGGGGCTGTCTAACATTGTTTACATTTTAATGTTACATACTCAACTAATAAAGACTGCTGTGAAACAAACAAGTGCAACTAGTTACTACACACAAAAACATTATTGTAGAATCAGATTAGTTTACTACTAAACTTTTTTAGAAAGCAGGAGAAAGTTTATGAAGATCACACCAGAAAGATTTATTAAATACCCAATACTATCCTAGACACTTAAGATAAAAACAAAATTGACAGATTCATTATGGGTCCCTAACCATTTTCAACCATTTCAGGGTCACAGGGGCTATTTTAAGATTGAGTTCAATTTCAATAAAAGAGACCCAACATTGACAATATCTTAAATGGTAGAAGTTTATTTCTCTATCATTTAAAAAAATGGTTGTGGTTTGGTTGATCTTTTGTAGAATTCTCTTTTAAAAAATCGCATTTAGGATCAAATTCTGTTTTCCTTTTTCTTCAGTACCTGCTAGAAACCTGGGAGGCAAATGTGAAACATAACTGCAGCAACTGGATACCCTCTGATTTACACATTTGCATTTTCATTATTATCTTGGCCTTAATTTGTGACTATTCTTTAAAAATACATATTGATGGTCAAAATCACTGCTAACAAAAGCCCAAAGATGGGGCTGGGTATGTAGCTTAATGGTAGAGCTATCATATGCCAAGGCTCTGGGTTCAATTCCCAGCACCAATAGGGAATGGGGGATGGAGGGGAGAAGCTGAAAGACTATTCCTTAGCTCTGTTATGTATTTGCCTGGTTACCTTTAGACCACATAAAGAATGTCTTAAAAACAGCTGTCCCCTCCTGGCAGCATGGGAGGCTGAGGCAGGAGGATCACAAATTCAAAGATAGCCTCCGCAACTTAGTGAGGACCTAAGCAACTTAGTGAGACTCTGTCTCAAAAAAATAAATAACAAGAAGGGATGGGGATGTGGCTCAATGGTTAACATTCCTGGGTATAATACTCAGTACCAAAATAAATAAATTTGTCCCCTAAATAAAATGTTATATATACCCACACCCCAGTGGTCCCACAGTATTCATGGGGGATTGGTTCCAGGAAGGATTGCCTATAGACTCCAAAATCTGGATGCTTAATTCCCTTATATAAAATTTACTATTTGAAATATAATGTTTATGCCACCAATATATGTATGTATTATGTATCATATTATACACAAACACACACTCAATGAAATATTATTTTGCCATAAAAAATCTTGCCATTCGTAAAAATTTGCATAAATTGGGAGGACATTATGCTAAGTAATATAAGATAGACACAGAAAGACAAATACTACATGATTTCACTTATATAAAATCTAAAAGAGTTGAAGTCAAATCAGAGTAGAATGGCAGTTGTGAGAGGTTATGGGGAACAAAGAGATGTTGATCAAAGAGTATATACTTTCAGTTATAAAAGTTCTAGGAATCTAATGTACAGTTATGGTGGGTATAGTTAATAACAGTATTTTATCTAGTTGAGGTTGGTAAGAGTAGATTTTAAGTGTCTTCACACACACACACACAAGTTAACTATTTGTGTTAATGGATATGTTCATTAGCTTCACTATAATAATCCTTATACCATGTATATTTTTATTAAATCACGACATTGTTCTTGAAATTTCCTAATTATACTAACAAAGGATACTGTCAAAAGTAATTAAATGGCACAACACATAAATTTAGCAATTTTATTGAAAATAATTTATTAAATTTTCAAAGAACAAAATCTACATCTTTTGTTTCTGCTAATACATGTAAAACACATCAATTTCCAAATATTGAAAATTTCCCTTAAGAAAGATTTTATACATTCGTAAGCAATAATTATACTAAAATTCAATGAGTTAAACTACAAACCTGAAACTGTGGAATTGTCATTTCAAAGGACTTGTTCTTTACTTGGCCAGAATGATCTGCCACTTTTAGCATCACTGCAACATAAGGATACTTAAGAGATCTGCAACTGTCGGAGCTCACAGCCATACCCAGTTTCCACTGAAAATCGACAAGCTTTAACAAAACAGTATAAAACAATAAATTAGTAACATCATTGCCTTGAATGCAAATATTATTCAATTTTACTGCTCTCAACTCAACTTTTAGTTTCAATGCAGGTCATAAAATACAGTATCTTCATTTAAGATCATTTCAGAAACAATTAACAAGGGACACAAATAGAGTTATAAAACAACATTGTCATATTTACAAAAGAAAAAAGCAAAAAGTGAAAAAAAAAAAAACCTCTACAGAATGGATAATATAAGTAGATGACACTGAAGTATTGGTTTTCCTTAAAAGGTTTAAATTTTGTTCTGGCAATTCAAAACACTTTGAAGCATCTTTTACCTCACTTTCCTGTTCCAGATGCTTCCTCATTCCACAAACAAAAAATCCTCAAATGCAAGATGGGTTACCTGATCTTCATAATTAGTTGAGGCACATGTGAGAATCATTCCGGTTTCTTTCCTCACCATAGTCCTCAAGCTCAAACCTTACATTAGCATAAATAATGATGTAGTTTTAAGATTTCATCAGTGTTCGTGATGGTCAGGTGATGTGCTCTGTAATTTACATGTATTAAATGCCTCAGTGAGTCAGCATAACATTATGGATTATTTCCATTTTGTAAATGACAAATCCCAATTTCAGAGAGCTAAGGTAATGTGTGCCAGGTCACACAGTTCTGGAATCAGAAGAGAAACCAATGTCTGCATGACTCCAAAGACTACATGCTTATAAACTACTAGCTGCTTCAATACTTTATCTAGTTCCTGTCAATGATTGTTCAGTGTTGTTATGGCATAAATCAGGACTGGACAAATGCAGCTCTTAATATTGACTTTAAAACATAAGGCTGTGGGTGGAAGAATTTTGTCTGTCTTATTTTGAAAGATTAGACAGGCGCATGACATATAGTAGGCATTCTAAAAACTCATGTCTGCTACCAAACTAACATTTGCCCTGTGTTCTTACTTCTCTGACAGATCTGAGAATCGTTGATTTTTCAGTAAGCTCAGCTTTTAGTTTCTACTAAAAGTTAATACTGTGTCCTAAAAGGGTAAATTTCTTATATACTGGTCCAGAAACTAGAAGCTCTGATTTCTTTTAATAGATTTATTGCAAGGTACTTTATAATTTATTTGTTTAAAATTATATTTCCAACTTTGTTTCTGAACTTTAAAAAAAAAACAATGGTGGGCTGAGGATATGGCTCAAGCAGCAGCGCGCTCGCCTGGCATGCATGGTGTGCTGGGTTCGATCCTCAGCACCATATAAAAAAATAAATAAAGATATTGTGTCCACCAAAAACTAAAAAATAAATATTAAAAAATTCTCTCTCTCTCTCTCTTAAAAAAAAGGAATCTCTTGATAAACTCATTATAAATCAAATGATGTTTGTATATTATCTTGGCTTTTCCTGCATAGAAAAAAAATCAGATAACCTATGAATGAATGTATGGATGGGATGTATAGCAGACTTAATGGTCACACAAACATGTTCATGTCCTAATCCCTGAACACTGAGTTACCCTATGTGATAAAACAAATATTAAAGACTTAACAAAATCAAGGATCTTGAGATGGGAAGGCTTTTCTGGATTATCCAGGGAAGCTCAATGTGATCACAGCGTCTTTGTAAAAGGGAATAAAGAAGGTCAGTCAGAGAAGAAAGCAGGGGTTGAAATGATGTGTTTTGAAGATGAAAGTAGAGTCCATAAGCCAAGAAAAGGAGGCAGTTTCTAAGAGCAGGAAAAGACAAGAGATTCCCGTACAACCTTGAAAAAAGAGCCATGTCAACATCTTAATTTTAGTTCTAGAATACTATGTAACTGAGCAAAGCCAGGTAGAGGACTGATTACTATCTCCCTGAGTTCCCCTATCTCTCAAGTATCCTCAAAAGCAACCGCAAGATCAGAGGGAGACAAAAGACAGAGCAGTCAATGGACACCTCTCTTGGCTCCTGTATTTGCATTATTTCTTATCTCAGCCCTTTTTCATATTTTATATGGATCTGGATAACTCTTGACCCCAAACCTTCTAGTTTTAGGACTCTTCTTCAAGGAGCATTGTAAGTAATTTGTCCAAAAATAGTTTATTAGCTGCAAACACTTGAAACAGAAACGGAACTAAGATGTTCTTGACAAAACTATTGTTTTTCAACATACATCACACACACACTCTGAAAGGTTAAAAAGTTATACTCCATCTTCAAAATAACCTTTCTCAAGTGCAAGAAACGTCCTCGGTGCTACCTTTGTAAATTTTAGTAATTTCTTATGTGCCCATCACATTCTAAAATAGTGTATTCCTACCTTCCAATACAGGTCGCCTAATTAAAGAAGAACAAGACTTTGTACACTTTGCACTAGCGCTGGCTGGAGAAGCTTAAATTGCAATGGCAGCGGCATCACCTCGCGCGCACCGGGGAAAGAGCAATGCAGGGTTGCGGGCTGGAGAACACCGGCTTGAGGACACAGGTTATGAAACGCAAGGACAGGGCACCGCACGCTGAGACGCCGTTCTCCAGCTGCAGGCCGGCCGGGAGCGGCCCCCAGCCCTTGACCAGCAAAGGCCGGCTGAGGACAAGGCAGGAGGGCCATTCACTCACCTGGTTGGTGACCTGAAACGGAAGCAGAAAACACAATTTATGAGACGATCTTGCTTGCTCAGGGGTCCTCTGCCCCTTCCCCTTCCGGGCAGAGTCTCACCTGCGATTTAGCATCCAGGATCGGCTCCTGAGACCCAGACGCCTCCATGGCAAAGGCGAAGAGTTGGTCCTGCAGCCTCAGGCGGAGGCTCTCTCGGGCCAACACTTCCGCTTCCGGCCCTTCGCGGACCAGCGCACGCAGCGGACGGTGGGTAGGGATGGAAAGAAACATCTTTGCGGAACTCAACTTTTGTCTCAAGTAAGCATCAGTTTTAAGTAAAGATTCAGTAATATGGAGGTTGATATGGATAAAAATGCCGAAGACTTAGGAGACATCTAGCGAGGGGAAGGATTAATTACATTCAGGACGCTCTTTCCCCATCCTAGGCTGCAGTTATGGGCTCTTCCAGTCGGGGGCGGGGCACAGAGTAGTCTCTAGGCTAGCGCGAACTCGAGACCGTCTCTTCTAGCCTAACCTAACTTGAAATCTGCACGACCACACCCACTACCTTCGATTTTTGTCCCGCGAAGGAGTTGATTATGGGAACCTTGTGCTTTCAACCCTGGGATTTACTTCACTGGAGGGAGAGACTGGAGGATGCGATTCTTCATCCTTCCTGTCATTAAACTCCAGGGCACAACATAACTACAGCAATACCTTCTCATCCGGTCTTGCCTCTTTCTCTTACTGAATTTGAATGAATTCTACACAAAATATACAGAGGGGTTTCTTTCCCCTGCCAACTTATTTTTAAAAACTTGAAACATATTTTTTCGAATGTTTCGAAAATAGTTCTATGAACATCCCTATATCCTTCATCCACATTCACTGTCAAGAATTTACACTCTTGTTTTATCACTGCTTATGTACACAGTAATGAGGCTGCTTCATTCCCCAATACTTGAGTGCATATCTCCTAAAACAAAGGCATTCTCCTAAATAATAACAATTCAGGAAATTTAGCATTGATAAAATAGGATTATCTAATAAATGGGCTAAGTTAAAATTCCCAATCATTTCAACACTATTCTTGAAAGTTATTCCTTCCCCCAACCAGAATCTAATCAAGTGCTGTGGTTGAAGTTAGTAATCAGGACTCTCTGGTTTCTAATCTAGAAATGTACTGGTGAGATGATGGAGGGAAATTCCTCTCTGGAGGCTAGAGGGGCGAATATGCTTTCAGATTCAAATTGTTATTTAAAAAGAAAGAAAGAAAAGAACCAGGTCTGGTGACACACTCCTGTTAATCTCAGTGCCTTGGGAAGCTGAGGCAGGAGAATCTCAAGTTTCAGGCCACTTAAGGCAATTTAGCAAGACCCTGTCTTAAAAAAAAAAAAAAAAAGCTAGGGATGTAGTTTAGTAGTAGAGTTCCCCTGGGCTCAATCTCCAGTACCAAAAAAAAAAAAAAAAAAAAATTGTTAGAAAAATTCAGTTTTGTACATTTGTTTTCTTGCTGGTTTTAGATGAGGATTCTCAGCTTTCTTGACATGTACTCCCTGCCTCTATCTTCAAAGCCAAAAAAACCTCTCCATGTTTTCTGATCTCTCCCTCTGCAGCATTTCTCCTCTGCCTTTTTTTTTTTTTTTTTTACCACATCTGATTCCAGCCAGAGAAAGTTCTCTATGTTTAAGGGTTGAAATGTTTAGTTCAGACATACACAAATAATCTAGAATAACCTTCCTAATGAAGCCAGATTTAAAGTTAGGTAGTCAGTTAAATTAGGTAAATCGGGTCTAATATTGAGTAAGATCCAAAATGGAGACCATGTTTAGAATGAATTCTGGGAAACATTGAACAACTCTTGGAATGTTAATGAAGTCCGGGAAAAGTCCAAGGCCCATCCCAAAGAAGTGTTAAGGAACAGCCCCCAGCAAACTTGAAGATGCTGACTCAGAAATCCTTCCTGACCAGATTACTTCTTTGGCCCACCTGTGTCCCATCCCTCGGGCCTTCCCACCTACATTCCATCACTGAAAGAACTATAAAAAGGGGAGACAACCTCACTTCTACGGATTCCATCTCTTGGGTCCCCTTCTTCCTCCGGGAGAAGTCTTTTCTGCTGTCCTTTAATAAACTTCTAATTTCCACTCTGACCTGGCCTCCGCGTGCTTCTCTGGTGTTATTCTTCAACACTGGGGAAGCAAGGACTCGTCGCGGTCAACAGCTGTAACACTAAGATACATGACTTTAATTACATCTGAAAAGTTCCTTCAGAGAAGTACCTAGATTAGTATTCATTGAAATAATCAGGGGAGGGTTCATGGCTCGGTGGTGGGGCGCTTGCCTAGCATGTGTGAGGCACTGGGTTCGATTCTCAGTACCACATATAAATAAAATAAAATAAAGGTCCATCAACAACTAAAAAAAAAGAAAGAATCAGAGGATGAGAATTATTGAGAGTTGAGCATTTCTGGAATCCTGCCTACTACAAACACCACTCATAGTGTTGTTGGAGAATTATGTTGGTTAATTCACGTAAAACAACTGAAACTATATCTGGAATGAAGCTCTCATTAAACGTACTAATTAGCTTGAGAACATAGTCCCTGAAATAATCAAAAGATTTTCTTCCTATGGAATTCAGATGAAAAGATAGAACGCTATTGCACATCCAGTTGGTCAGTGAATTTGTTCTATTTGTCAAGAAATCTTTCCCCTTAGCTCTTGGCTGCCATCATATTTATGCTCCACAGGGCGTGTGCATATAACACACAATACAAATTTTGACTGTAAAAATGTTCTAAAAAAGATAAAAAGATATTTTAAAAATTAATATTTATTATTTCTCTATTTTTCATTCATTCATTTAAAACTGTTGATTATTTTATTATTCAGTGTGAGTGTCCCTTTCCTAAAACCATGGATCTAATTTAGGGAGAATAAAATATCAGTAGTATTTAAGGAAATCTCTGCCAATTCTTACTCTTCATCTTGTGTTCTGGACATTCCAGCAACATATCTGATAAACTGTTTACTTTTAAGACCTTGGTCTTACCAGAGATCAGAACTTATACAAGTTTCACACTTGGAAAATATGAATTTTATGAATAGTGTTAAGGAAAATGCTAAAATTTAAGGTGCATGAGTATAACTTTTGTCTTATATTTAATACATATTTTGCCTTATATTTAATGTCATCTCATGATATGTAAGTAGGACACATAAATCAGAAAATATGGTGGTCTTGCAGTAAACCTAGTACTATTATATGCATAGGAGGAAGTCTACAGAACTATGTCATGAACTTTTTTGATCCAGAGGTTACAGTGTAATAGGGAAAACAAAATTGACACATGTGAAGCAAGAAATACTTCAATTTAAGCTTTTATCTTAGGGGTTTAAAAAAATTTTTTTTAGTTGTAAATGGAGACAATACCTTTATTTTATTTATTATTTTATGTGGTGCTGAGGATTGAACCCAGTGCCTCACACATATGAGGCAAGCGCTCTACTACTGAGCCATAACCCCAGCCCTCTTAGGGCTTTTTAATGCCAAGCGATAGAAATCCAATTCAAGCTAGTATAAGCAAAATAGCAGGAATTATTGTCTCATAGCTTCCATCTCTGAAATATAAGGGTGGAACGTGCTGCAGAGACAACAGAATTGTGAGATTTGAATAGCAAAGGGCCCAGTCTCTGTTTCTCAGCTATCATCTGCTTATCTTGTGGCTGCATTTTCTTAGATTTTTCCATGAGCTGCTGGGGAAGGGGAACAGTGCATATAAACATATGACCACCAGCATCTTTGGGATCAAATTACAGTTCATGATCCAAGGGAAAAGAAGCAGCCACCTACCCTTCAATCTCAATTTTCAGAGAAAGACTGATTAACCAGCTTGGGTCATATGCACAAGCCTAGGACAACTATTTGTTCTAGGGTGATGCATTACTATTTTTGCTCCATGGCTCCTATTGTCTGTAAGGGGTTGATCTGTGTCATTGGTAAAGTCACTAGCACCAGTAGAGGTGAAAGATATACCTATAGGAAATATAGGTAAGGATGAGGTAACACAACTTAGATTAAAAATGCTAAGGAAACAAAAACAAATATTCGCTAAACATATTTACATATTACTATACTATATGATACTATACTATCAATGAACACAGTAAGCAGAATAATAGCCTTCCAAAGATGTCTGCTTCTCAATCCCCAGAATCTATGAATATATTATGTTGCATAGTATTGAATACAAAAGGATACCAAGAGCCAAAGAATGCAGACAGCCTGTGGAAGTTGGAATAGGAAAGAAAACAGAGTCTTCCACATAGATGCCAAAAGAAGCACAGTCCTGTCCAACTTTAAGTATAGCCCAGTGTTAGCCATTTAAGAAGTCTGAACTTCAGATTGTAGAATGATACTTTTTTTTTTTTTTTTTGGTATCAGGGATTGAACTCAGAGGCACTTAACCACTGAGTCACATTCCCACTCTTTTTTTTTTTAATATTTATTTTTTAGTTGTAGTTGGATACAATACCTTTATTTTATTTTATTTTTTTAATGTAGTGCTGAGGTTTGAACCCAGGGCCTCACATGTGCTAGGCGAGTGCTCTACCACTGAGCCACAATTCCAGCCCACCCCTTCTTTGTATTTTATTTAGAGACAGGGTCTCCCTGAGTTGTTTAGCGCCTCGATTATTTGCTGAGGCTGGCTTTGAACTCACAATCCTTCTACCTCAGCCTCCCCAGCTGCTGGAATTATAGGTGTGTGCCACTGTGCACATTTATCTTGTTTTAAGTAAGTAGAGTTGTGGTAATTTTTCACAGTAGCACCATAAAACTAAGAGAGTGGAGAGAGTATCAGTGAAGTGCTAGGAGCTTTACAGGCCCAAATCTAAGTCCCTCTTTCATCACTTCTCTGTGTGACTACAGTAGTTAGTCTTTCGGAGCATCATCTTTTCATCTGTAAAAATAGAGCTATTATTATTTGTCTCAAGAGGTTTTTATATAGCATAAATATGATTATGTATGTAAAGCAAATAGCCAAGTTTCTGAACAAATACTGGCTGCTTTATCATCATCGTGATATTCAATCCTCCAAAGAAGCCCATAAGTTATCTAGATCATATATTCTAGCTATTTTAAAGATAAGAAAATTGGAGTTCAGGAGTGCTACATGACATCGGTTAGCTAAAAGCTAACTAGCACTTCAATGGTCTGGTTTAATTTTGTTTGCAATCTTATTTCAGAGAGATCCCAGATTCCTAGTGTACCTACTGAAACCCTTTTCAGCTGCTTTCTTTTTTTAAAAAATATCTTTATTTTACTTATTTATTTTTATGTGGTGCTAAGGATTGAACCCAGGGCCTCACACATGCTAGGTGAGCGCTCTACCGCTGAGCTACAACCCCAGCCCTTTCAGTTGCTTTCTGCTGACCGAATATGTTGTACACCAGGCTATTCAAGAACATGAGTGCTTGATAGGAGCAGTGATACATGCCTGTAATCTCAACTACTCAGAGGCTGAGGCAGGAGGATCACAAGTGCGAAGCCAGCCTGGGCAAATTTAGCAAGACCCTGTCTCAAAAAAAAAAAAAAAAAAAAAGACTGAGGTGCAGCTCAGTAGTAAAACACTCCTAGGTTTGATCCCCAGTATCACACACAAAAAAAATTTTGAGTGCTTGTGTGTGTTTTGTGATGGCGATAATAGTGATGGTGGTGGGATGGTAATGGCAATCAATGGACAGTATATGCAAAGATGTACAACTGGGAATAAACATGATCACTTATATTGCATCCTAAGGGTTTAAAGAGCTTAAAGTAAGGCTTAAAATTCTTAGCTTTTGGGCAAAGTCTGGCCTACTCACATATTAATAACAATAAAGAAAGCAAAATAGTTATATTAGAACCTCTAATGAAAATGCATTTAGAAAACTTTCACATGAAATTCATACTGCATTTCACCAATTCTTAAACGTTCTTGTTTTCACATTAACACGTCAAGAAATTTTACTGCATGTTGCATCAGATGGCTTCTTCACCCAAGCAGCACTTGTGACTCAGTTGTTTTTGCAGGTGTGCCTGAATGTGGTCATAGCTCTTCAACACTTCTACTAAGTCATGATTATTACTGCCTCTATACTTATTATGTATAATTGCCATTCAAATTATCTTTTAAAAGATTATGCTGTGATTTGGTATAACAAAAGGATCCATTGTAGAAATAGGCAAGAAAACAGAACAGTGTGCTTTAAATTGTATTGATGAAACAGATATGGATTATTGGAGGAAGGATCACAATTCTATGTTTTCTTGCAAAGCAACCAAATAATTTACAATTTTCAAAAGAAGTGGGTAATGGCTGGGGTTTTGCTGGTAGAGTGCTTGTCTAGCATGTGTGAGGCACTGGGTTTGATTCTCAGCATCACATATAAATAAATACAATAAAGGTCCATTGACAACTAAAAAACATTTTTAAAAAAGAAGTGGATAGCTTTGAGTAGTGTTAAACTCAGTTTAAGTTGGGCCTCAATTTGTCTCCATGCTTGGGTGATAAAGTTTGACCTAAAGTGGCCTCTGTAAATAGTGAACTATACTCTAGCTTGACCTGTAGACAAATTGTAACCTAAGAGTGTACCCTTGTAACCAAGCAATCAAGTATTAGCCAACCACAGGTGGCAAAATTATAAAACTATGTCCAAATAAAGCAAACGTCTCATCATCCTATAAGTCAAATGCCGATTGCAGCTAATCAGGTTGTTTTGGTATGTCACTTTGATTTTTCTTACAAAAAAATGTAATGTGCACATATGGTGATATGGGGCATTCTGAACCAACTGGTCCAGAATGCCTCCTGGTTGTAGAATCTTTTCTTGTTTAAATGAACTTTGTTAAATTTAACTAATCTCAGATTTTTGCTTTAATAATAGATAAAGCAAAATAGTTGCTCATTTCAGTTTAAGAGTGAAGAAATTACCAAATCCTTCAGAAAATAAAAAGTGAATTTATAAGGATGAGATAGCAGTTTCTAAGTTTCAAGTACTCTTGTTAAGGCATCAAACATTAATATGTCAAAACTTCTTTCTGTCTTTGAATGGAAACTACTGAATTCTGAGGTTGTATGTTTTATCAGTTACTGAAAAAAAATGAAACTGTGTGATAAAATGATGATAAATCCTGATGTTCTTTGGCAACCATTAGAATTATATTGCTACTGTCAGGTGTGGTAGCATACACCTATAATTCCAGCAACTCAGGAGGCTGAAACAGGAGGAGTGCAAGTTTGATCTTGCAATCAAACTTGCCATCCTCAGCAACTTAACAAGGCTCTCAATAACTTACTGAGATCCTGTCTCAAAATAAGGAAGAAAAAGTTTGGGGATGTTACTTAGTGGTAAAGCACCCCTGGCTTAAATTCCCAGTTTCCCCCCTTAAAATTATACTCCTAAGGCAACTGAAAGTGCATGGATTTATATAAATAAATGGCAAGTCTCAATGACAGTATGTATAGGCATGCCACAATATTTATTATAAAATTGTAAAATATTTAATTAAAAATTCCATTATGATGATATTATGCATACCAACAGAACCATTGTTCCTAAGGAAATAGTTTAGATTCTGGGAGCCTCTGTCCACATTTCATTAGCTGATCAATACATAACCTTATTTTATGGGCATTTCCCTTTAAAGTTACAATATATATTGTTGATTCATTAACACCAAACTATGGCTGGCAGCACCATAACTCAAAGCCTATAATAAGCTTATCTAAACAAACTTATTTTCTCTGCAAGGAACATCATAGTTTTCTTATACTTTGAAACAGTAGGCAATACTTCATCGTTATGCTTGGGAACTACAAGCAGGGACTTTATAAACATTGAAATCACTTACAAAAAGCAGAAAAATGAGGAAAATGTAACACTAAATAGATAAAAAAAATGGGCACTAGTTTCCGGTATGAAAAGTGCAACAAGAAGGCAGAGTATGGCCTTGCTTAACCTCAATTTTCATTTGCCACTCTGTGCATGTGTGGTTGACTGCAGAAGTTCTGGGAATGTTGATTCCTGAGTTTTAGATATATTTTAACAAGACAAATTCAAAAAGCAGACTCCACTAATAATGAATTTGTCCCCTAGTAGAAAAAATTCCAAAGTTATATGGCAAGGACTATGAACAAAGGGAGGGTTAAAAAATTGGCACTAATAATGGCAAATCTTGGGCCCCATCTCAGACTTATTGAATCTGAAACTTGCATTTCAGGCTCCCCAGGTGTTTGCATGTACATTCAAGTTGAAGAAACACTGCCCTTCATGTTATGGTAGGTACTTCAATGCCAGAAGGTGGAAGTTAAAGCATATTAAGATTAGAGGCTTGCT
Organism: Urocitellus parryii; assembly: GCF_045843805.1. NCBI lineage: Eukaryota > Metazoa > Chordata > Mammalia > Rodentia > Sciuridae > Urocitellus > Urocitellus parryii. The sequence continues at coordinate 67,695,679 of NC_135532.1, forward strand.
ACATTTGTAAAGTTTTAGGTGTCCAAAGTTCTGGGGCATGCTAGGACAACCTCTCTAACCTATTTCTTTATTAATAGGAAAATGGCAGAGTACTTGGTGGGTCTCTTTGGCTTTTAGAGACCATGTATACCACTTTTGGGAAGATAGCTCCAACACATTCATTGTGTGACTTAGAAGATTGCCAGTTTCAGAAGGTTCCTGAGCAGGACAATCCATACTGAGATGAAAGTTGCCTCCCTATTTGACCCTTTGTCTCACTCCTTTGACTCAATAGTGTGAGAGATGTCTATAGTAGATAAGGATATTATGTGGAATCTTAGGCAAATCCTGATAAAAGAGTCATATAGTAGAACCTCAGCATTCTGGAGCAAAGCTTTTCTTATGATACCAAGTCATTTGAAAATTTAGCCCCTGATATGTTACTGGGCCCCAGTAGAGACCAAGAGCCTGACCATGCAACTCAAATGATCATGAGCTGGACATTGCCAGGTTTACCAAGTCACAGTGTTAAATGGATACAGCAGCAATCTATCAGATAGAAAAGGAGAAAGAGGAGCCGAGGACTGGAAATGCCAGTGAATGGAAGAACAGTAGTTATAGGAACATGAATGGGAGAGTTGGAAGTTCCTCAAGGAAGGCAAGCTCAATATAATAAAATTATCTTTATCCTTTTCCCTTGCTCCTTTCTCCCTGAATTCTCTCTTCTGGGTACAGAGTGGTAATATTCACTCAATCCCAGGCCAAATTTCTGGAATCATCACTGAGGGAGGACTCCTTCTCAACCAAGAAGTAGAACAAGAGCTTTGTAATATGCATCTGCTACTTTATAGCTCCATGACTACTGCCTTTATTCTCTCAGCATTAATCTTTTGCAAAATTTCACATTATTGACAAAAAATGTCAATATATCTAATTATGCTATTCATCCCTACATATATATGAATATATTACATAAATTCATATATATGTAATATATGTGTGTATATATACGTATATATGTATATATATAAGCACTGGGTTAAGTCCTGAGGAAATAACATGAAGAACAAAAAAGACATTACAGTTCACCTTCGGAATTTACAGTTCCATGGAGAAGAGACATTAAAAATGCTTCTTAAAATCCTTTGGTGTTTCCTGGCTGGGGCTGTAGCTCAGAGGCAGAGCGTTCTCCTGGCATACATGGGGCACTGGGTTTGATTCTCAGCATTACATAAAATAAAGTTATTGTGTCCACCTATAAAAAAAATTTTTTTTTTTTTAAAAATCCTTTGGCGTTTCCCTGCTGTTATAAGGATGTCTTGTTTCAGTTGCCCTTGCTTATTTCTCTAGCATCACCAATATCATTTATTTTAGCAGGCTCTGCAACCACAATGCCAATTCCCTTCTTCAGAGTACCCTCTTCTCTGCTGGGCTACTGTCTATTATTTTTTTAAGGATTCAGTCCAGGAATTCACTGTGTCCAGGATAGTTTTCTGGACACTCCTTTTCCCCTTTAACTGCACTTCTACCTGTAGGGCTAGCGAACTTTGTGCTATCATTGCCTTGTATTATCACGCTTTATTGTGACAATTTTCTTGTCCACCTACTCTACACTGTAGCATACTCAGTTCTGTGTCCCAACACTTAGTATAATGTCTGATTGAGTATGGTATTCCAACATTTTTTGTCAAGCCTAAGAGGATACACACACACACACACACACACACACACACACACACACCACTCTGCGTAGCAGAAAAGGCCAATGCATTACTTCTGTACCCTCACAAACAACAGCAACAGCAACCAGGCCACGACTCCAGGGCTCAAGGGCGTCGTCCTCTAGCCTACCTACCTTCAGATTCCTTGTGACCTGGTCCGGCCCTGGCAGAATAAGACTCATCGGCGCGCCCCCTAGCGCCTCTGGTAGACCCAGCAAGAATGGGAGGGCACCCGCGAACACGCGGTCCCAGGCCAGCACGTGGCGCATGCGTATAACACGAGCGCTCGGTTGGGATAAGGAGAATCCAAGTTTGAGGGGAGTACTCAGTGGACTCAGATTATGATTTTTTTCAAATAGGGATATAACACCTTTTAAAGAAATTAATTTTATACTGTATACCATTTTAAAATATAGTGCTTGGGCTTTTGCTCTTCCGGGAGTGATAAAGTCGCGAGAAGGTTGTCGAGCTTTTCTTCGTCCTTCGGCACTCCCCGGCGGGGCGGCGGATTGGACAGTCCCAGGTCAAGGCGCGCGGGGGCGGAAGCGGCGGCGGCGGTGGCTGTCAGAACTGGAGAGGGGCCGGGCAGAGCGGCCATGGAGGGCCAACGCTGGCTGCCGCTGGAGGCCAATCCTGAGGTGAGCACGGCTGGGGTCCAAGCCGGGGGGTCTCGGGAAGAGAAGAGGGAGGCGGGCTGCTGCAGCTAGTCCGCGCCAGTTTGTCTCTAAGTCGTGTTGTCTGTTTCGTTTCAGGTCACCAACCAGGTGAGTGAGGTGTCTGTCGCCCTGGACCTCGGAGTCCTTTCTGTTTTCTCGGCCAGCTTAGCTGCTAGACTTCACCTCCACGTTCCCCAGGATGCTGGGATTGAATTCCGCGAAGCCCCTCGTACTCGGCTGCGGGCGGGTCCTCCCCTTCAGGCCGTCTCCCTGCCACCTGGCTCCTGGAGATGCTCCTGGCGTCTCAGCCCCTCCGCTAGTCCTTTTCCCGGGCATCTGGTTTCCTGGGGCCTCGGGCTCAGGTTTGAGGGACTCACCTTGTTTTCCAATTGCTCTTCCTCCTCGTTTCGCCTCCTGCTAGTGCCGATTCCATAATTGTCCTACTCCGGTACTTTCTGGGTGACTAATTTGCCAACACTTCCTAACTCCAAGCTCTGTAAACTCGCCCACCCAGTCCTTGTAATTTCATCCACCTCCTGCACTATGAAATCATCTTCCAATCATCTTCTCTTGCCCCATCAGGTCACTTCTCTTTCCTGCCACGCCCCCTTTCCCTTCCAAGCTTTTGAACTGGACATTTAGTTACTTTTCATGCCTTTGGAAGCACAGTTCAATAGTTCCCACACCATTATTTGCCATCTGCCACTCTTGTTGAAGTCTGTTTTGGGTATTGATGAGTGGGGGTTAGGGAGGAAGAGGAAACATCTTCCAGCCACTCAATTAAAAGAATAAGTGCTATAAGGTAAAAAATTTTGATTTACTCAGATGTGTCTTCTCTTTTCCTATTTATTTCATTCTCCACAGCTTGTTTACTTTATATTACCCTCTTAGTTTATCATGTGCTATACTCTTCTTTACCCTTAATTTTTCTTATCACCAAGGAATAAAGATTCATCATGTACTTTAATAATTATTTCTTGTTTTTCAAAGCTTGCAGAAAATTCTTTATATAAGGAAAGTAGATAGGCTTTAACATAATATAAGCAGCAACCCTCTTTATCTTCTTATTTAGGTTTATTATACTCCTTTGAAGTGAGTATTACCACAATTTTTATCTTGTTAGTAACCTAGAAATATTGAAAACTTAAAATCTAGCAAATATTCTTTTAGTATCTTTTCCTATTGATGTTAATTTTCATTTGTCCCCCCAGCCCTCATTGAAATTTGTTGATCATTTTTTCACTAATACACTTTGTCCCCTTTGCCAAGAGAAAAATCCAAAACTTTTTTTACATCTTTGTGAAAAATTAGTTTACCGTGTATCTGGACATTTTTCTGCGCCATTTATATATGTATCTGTTCTTTTACCATTACCACACTGTTTTGATTTATAGCAAGTGTTCAAATCAAATATTATGAATCCAGCTTTGTTCTTTTTCTAAATTGTTCAGGCTTCTAGTTACTTCTCCTTTCCATATAAATCTTAGAATCAGATTGTCAATTTCTGTAAGAAGTCCTATAAAAAAATTTTGATGGTGATTGTGTCAAATCTATAGATGTATTTTGGGAGAAGTTAATGTCTTAATAATATTGAGTCTTGTAATCCATAAAGGAGGTGCATCTCATCTTTTATTTAGGTCATCTTTGATTTCTATCAGTGTTTTTTAGTTTCAACATGTTAGATTTATACTTATGCAATTAGTGATTTTTGTTGCTGCTGTTAATGGTACTGTTTAGAATTTCTATTTTGAATTGTCCATTGTTATATGTAGACATTAATTTTTTAAAATATCTTAGTATCCTGCTCCCTTGATAAATACACTTATTAGTTCAACCCTCCCGCCGCCCTTCCACTTTTATAACTGCCTTGGGATTTTTATGTAGATAATCATGTTGTCTATGAAAAGATTTTTTGTTTGGGGTGGTATTTGTGCTACTGAGCTACACCCCAGCCCATTTTATTTTTTGAGGCAGGGTCTCACTTAGGCTAGCCTGTAACTTGTGATCCCCTTGCTCATTCTCCCAAGTTGCTGGGATTATAGTCATGTGCCATCATGCCCAGGTAATAGATGATTTTATTTCTTCCTTTTCTGTATGTCTTTCTTTTTCTTGCCCTGTTCCATTGGTTAGGACTGCATGTACAAAGCTGAATACGATGGAGAAAGACACGTCCCTGATCTTACTTAAAAAACATTTAAACATTCATTAAATATGCCAGCTGTAAGTATTTAGTAGGTGCTTTTTATTAGATAGTGATGTTCCCAATTTTTCCTATATTGTTGAGATTTTTATTATGAATCAATGAATGTTCATTTTTTTCCAAATAATTTTTATGCTTTTCTTGGGATGATCATTTAAAGGAACAAATAATACTAATTCTACATGAACGTGAAAGTGGGGAGACACTTTTCAACCCATTTATGGCCAGCACTATCCTGACACTAAAATTAGATATTCCATAAGAAAAAAGTATACACCAATATCACTCATGAACATGGGTATAAAAGTTTTCAACAAAATGTTCCCAGACTCTCAAAATAATTACCAAGAGCATATCATCAGCAATAAAAAAGGATAATATATTACAACTAAGAGTAGCTTATCCTTATATTTCCAAGCCATTCAAAAGTCAATCAATTAATCGATTAAAAAACTATTAATAGATTAAATGACTGTTTCTAAATAGTGTTGTCAATTGTTTTAATGACATAAGCTTATATAACTGAAAACTCATTCTGTGATTTTAGTGCTAATGGGCCTTATTCCTAGATGACCTTCATATAACTATAAAATACATCTAAATGGCTAGTTTTAACCCAAATCTTTGTGATTCCTTATTCTCAAAATGTCCTGTGCAAAACAGAGAATAGAAAGTGAATAGAAATTGAATTAACTGACTTAAGATTTGAAGAATTAATAAACTCCAATAACAATATTCATCCCCATTCTTATTTTCTCAGCCTAATGGGATCAGGAAACTTACTTGATCTTACCCTATTACCTCTGGTAGTTGCATGTATTACTAACTCTTAGTTTCAGCAAATACTGTTTTATACTGTATTAATGCCTGGTGTTATATAGGAATGGCCATCACTTGTCAACATGTTAATTGTTAGACATGAGCTAGTAATCATGTATCTCAGTAGATGTGGTAAGCAGTGACTTCTCTTATTCTTTAGTATGCTCACAACCCCTTTTGAGGATATTTTGTCATGCCACATATGGGAACTTACTTAGAAGAAAATCAGTAAAGTGATAAAAAATTATAAACATTTTAAGTTCTACCTTATTTACATATGTATTTAAAGGGGTAAAAGCAGCTCGATGCTAACAAAAAATTACAAATGATTAAGCATCAAGAATTGTAACTCTTGGGGCTGGGGTTATGGTTCAGTGGCAGAGTGCTTGTTTTGCACATGTGAGGCACTGGGTTCGATCCTTAACACCACATAAAAAATAAATAAAAATAAACAAGATAAAGATATTGGGTTCATCTATAACTAAATTTTTTAAATATAAAAAAAAAATTGTAACTCTTTTTAGAAGTAGACTCTATTGTATGGACTATCATATGTCAGATACGGCCATACTAGATTTTCCATGTGATTTTTTTGTGTGTGATTTATGTATAGCGTAGCAAATTATATATAGTATATATCACATTTGTGTGTGTGTTCATATATATATATATAAAATACTGTTGTTTTAGAAATAATTATTTTTAGTATTGAATAATTTCTAGAATAATTTCTAATTGTGATTTTATTGAGAGGGTAACATTTCCTAGCATAATATCCAAAGGAAGATAAATGTATTTTATAGCACAATAATTTTATTTAGGGTAGAATAGAGGTCATTTCTTGGATTATTACCATAAACATATAGAATTCTCTAGTTTGTGGGTTCAATCTTTGGAAAAAAATTCTTGGTTGTCTTCTAGTTCCTGCTTGATCTCTGTTTCCCTGCTTTGTAACTTTCAACAAAGAATTGTTCAGGCTGTTGTTATTCCTCATCTCTCTCTCTTTTTTCCCCTCTGTATTCACTCTTATCTAGCTTCCTTCTATTCCCATCATTTCATAGTCACTACTGTTATCAGATTTACTAGTGATCACCACTTTGTCAGATCCAGTGGTCACTGTTCTGTCATCTTATTTCTTGGTTTATCAGCAGCATTTGGTAGAGTATAGCTCACTCCATTCATCTTGAATTAGCATCCTTTTTTTTTTTTGGCTTTTCTAATAATTCTGTTTTGCCTAATTCTCTTACTGCTTCCTATCTTCTTTTTTTAAATTATTTTTTTTAGTTGTTGATGGACCTTTATTTCATTAATTTATTTATATGCGGTGCTGAGAATAGAACCCAGGGCCTCACACATGCAACTCTACCAACTGAGCACGATCCCAGCCCTGCTTCCTATCTTCTTTACTAGATCATTTCCCTTCTACCTTTTGAGGAGCTACTCAGGACTTCAACCTTGACTACTAATCTTTTATATGTGCACTTTTTCCTTAGTGATGTTTTGTGTTATATAGCTTTAATACCATCAGTTATCACATTGACTCCATGTTCCTCTAAACCCTGACCTCCTCATTGAATTGGAAGCTGTGTATTTAACTACCTCTTTGATATCTCCATCAGGATGCTTTATAGACATCTCAAATTTAATATGGAAAAAAAAATCAGGATTTTAATCTTCCTACCTCCCTCTAAATCCATTTCTTCCTCAATCTTTTAAGTGTACTATCATCTCTTCAGTGTTCCAGTTGATGTCACTGATTCTTCTGTGACTGTGCTATTTTGAAGAGATCATAGTATATTGATTTGATTTCTTGGATTAAAATCTCTGCCTTATACTAATTCTGAGATGATAGATAGTTATTTAACCTCTTTGTACCTCAGTTTTTAAATTTCTAACAATCTCTCCTAATCTTGTAAGATTGTTATAAGGATTAAACATACTACTAAATATAAAATGTGCAAAACATTGTCTGGGTACAAAACATGCACTCCATGAATGTTAGCTGTTTTTAATTGTTTCCTTTAATTCTTCAGATCCAATTGATCTGTTGGTCGTATAGACTCTTCTTTCAAAATCTATCCCAAATCTGTCCATTCTCATTTCAGCTACCATAATGCAAGCCATCGTTATCCTTAGCTTAGACAATTATGGTAGCCTTTTTACTAGTTCTGCTTTTCCTTTTGCCTCCCTGTTCTCTGTACACATTTAAAACACACACATGGATTTAAAACACCCAAAATGGCTATTTAAAAATGCAAATTACATCTTGTGGTTCCCAGCTTAAAATACTTGAATGGTCTTCCCCACTGCTTATCCTTAGAATACAATGCAAGCTTATCGTGTGATGGGATGAAGTGGTACTCTCCATCTCTGCCAATGCTGTGTCGCTTGACTGAGGAGCTTGTTCCTGTTTCAGAGTCTGCACATCCTCATTCTTTTCTTGAATCATTGTAGTCTAGACTGATTCATGGTTGGTTCTTTTCTGACATCTGTGGCTCAACTTTATCTCCTCAGTGTTCTTTTCCTGATAACACATTTAAAGTATCCCCCTCAAATTTGTACTATCATCCATTTTTTATTTTCTTCAAAATGCTTTCTACTTTGTGAAATTATCTTGTTTGTTTATATATTTACTTGTTTATCTTGTTTACCACCAGAATACAGGGTCTTTGAGAGCAGGGACATTTCTGAAGTACCAAGAATAGTGCCTGGTTCATAGGGGGTTCTCAACAGGTAGATCTCATAAAGCTGCTTTCCTGCTCTAGAAAATCTTTCCCAGAATTATCTTAAAAAAATTTTTTTTTTGTAATTGTAGATGGACAGAATGCCTTTATTTTATTTGTTTATTTTTATATGGTGCAGAGGACCGAACCCAGTACCTCATGCATTCTAGGTAAGCACTCTACCACTGAGCTACAGCCCCAGCCTCCCAGAATTATTTTTAATGTATGAATTTTTGGTTGAATATTTTAATGAGCAGCATTCTATCTCCTAAGGTGGTTTAATTTTTTATTATAGTAATGAAAATAATATATAATTAGAAGAATTATATATTTTTTTTCTTATACTTAAACAAAATCTGCTTTACCATAAATTCCTCTAGTTGATAATCAGTTCTCCCGTTGAAACCATACAGAGTTAATCTAATTGCTCTTCTTTGATATTGCTAAAAATATCTGGTGTTATGGATCACAATAATTTAAGTGATGTCTGAACATGCCTATAATTTTCAACTCTGATGTCTTTCAAAACCTTTTTCCTGGTCAGCTTTCTTAGGGCTGCCTTCTCTTGGTCACTGACCTTTATAAAGTATGCCTCCCAGAACTGATATCATAGTTCATGCTGCATCATCTTTGTTCAGTATAGTAGGCTATTATTACATTTCCTTGAATGAAGCTTCTTTTAAAGCAGACTAGCAATGCATCATTCTTGTTGACAATTTGTAGTTATTCCATTGTAGCAGTAAACCTTTTTTCTTAATTCCCTCATAAAATATTTACAGTATTTCCTCATTCTGGGCTTAAATAATTTCCTTTTGTGTGTGTGTGTGTGTGTGTGTGTGTGTGTGTGTCTGTGTGTTTTACTCAGTCCATTAAAATTATTTTTTTGGGGGAAAGTGCTGGCAAGTGATATCAGCCAAATTATATTGTTATATTATATGCATGTACAAATATGCAGAAAACCCTGTTATATGTACAATGATTACATGCCAATAACAAAACGTGTGTGTGTGTGTGGGGGGTGCTAGTTTCCAAGCTGCAATTCCTTATTTAACTATTAGTTATTCTTCTTGTTCTACACTCAGCAGTTACTACTAGTATATTCTTACTGGTAGAAATATGAAACAGTTATTATATAAGTATAATTTTTGTCATAATTTAAATCATTAATGAATTAGTAGCAAGGAAGAATCTATGAGTAGACTAATAAAGACCAAAGAAGAGCAGAGGGTGAGTTCTGTGGTAGAAATGTGCTTAGTATGTGGGAGGCCCTGGGTTCAATCTCTAGCACACACAAAAAAGAAAAAAAAAAACCCTCCCTCCCCAAAAAAGCACACAAATAAAGTGGCTTTTGGATAAATTGGAAAGGAAAGTGAATTTTATTCTTCTACTTTTTAAAATTTTAAAAATCAGTTTTTGTTATTTAAATTTCACCCCCAAAATGAGGGGGGGGGACTAACAATTTTTTGATAGGTTGCATGTAAAAACCTGGAGGAAATTGATAATTCTTATAGAACTCTTAAGAGTTCATTGTGACTAAAGTTAGAAAATAGGGTACTGCTGTGCGTGGTGGCACACGTCTGTAATCCCAGTGGTTCTGGAGACTGAGGGAGGAGGATCACAAATTCAAAGCCAGCCTCAGCAAAAGCAAGAAGGTACTGAGCAACCTAGTGTGACCCTGTCTATAAATAAAATACAAAATAGGGCTGGGGATGTGGCTCAATGGTCAAGTGTCCCTGAGTTCAATCCCTGGTACCCTTCTCCACAAAATATATAGATGTCCTTCTATTTATTTTTTTGCAAACTGGTATTATTTTGTAAATTAAAATAGTTGTTAAAAAAAATACGGCTGGGGAATGTAGCTCAGTGGTAGAGCACTTGCTTACAATGCACAAGACCCTGCATTTAATCTTTATACCACAAGGGGAAGAAAAGTGGACTAAAAAAATTCCTCAGTGACACATGTTGTATTTTATTAATTATGTTTCTCAATTGGCTATAATTGTGGAAACATGAAAATTCAGTGAGCTAATCAGTCAAATTTTCTTATTTTATTACCCAGTATTTCAGACAGAAAATCCAGAAGACTAGTGTCATATATAGATATATAACTTACAAATTACATATAATTATTATGAAATAAAAATAGCACATTTTTAAAATATTAGAAAATAAAAAGTTGGGTTCACACCATTTTAGAAAATTTCCTTTCTTAAATTTTCACATGATAATTTTAAACACATGTTTCCTTTTAAATAACACAGGTTTTCAAGGCTGGGGCTGTAGCTCAGTGGCAGAGCACTTGGCTAGCATGTGTGAGGCACTGGGTTTTGATCTTTCGAACCACATAAAAATAAACAAAGGCAGGCTGATAAAAGTATAACATTTTCATGATTTTTTTTTTTTTTTAATGAGAAGTAAAAGTTGAATACTCTTCTCTACCTTTTCTTTCCAATTCCAGGGACAGTTAGTCTTGATAGTGCTTTTATTTTTTATTTTCATGATGACTTCCAATGTGTCTAACTTAAGGCATTCTGGAGCCTGAGGATGTAACTAATGTACTTAATAGATATTTATTGAATTGAATTTCTTTGATTGGTGATAGAAATAAAAAGTTTTTAAAAAGGTTAAAATTTATGATAAATATGCTAAGTAATTATTCATTGTGTCCTCAGTTTGATACTAATCAGTCTCACTGCAGTTGCTTTCTTTAGATCCTGAATCTTGCATACTTGTTATCTTTGGCTGATATTGAGTAGATTTATAGTGAAGACCCTTTGTTGTTCAATAATTGAACCAGTTTTTTCCAGGCTACTTTTTCACTAAAATGTTTGTTGTTTTTAATTTGCACCACAGATGTTAAATTATGCTGTCATGTGAACAATATTGTTTTATAACTTTATAATTGTATGACTTTGTGCATACAAAAAAATTAGCAAATAAATTTAAATTCTCTAATCAGGGTTTGTGATATTTTTCTTTAATGGTACCTTTTAGAGCCACTGCTCCTTTGTTGGTAGTATTCAGAGTTGATTAAATGAATGCTAAGTTTTAGATTAAGAGCCAAGTGTGTCTTGTTTACCTCTTTAATTAACATAAAATAAACAAATATATTAAAAATTAGTTATTAACATAAGCCTAACTGACACATGTTCAGAGATGACTAGCTAGGTTATCTATATTAAAATAGACATATATACTTTTTAGTTTAGTTCAAGAAATATAGTTTCAGTATCTCTGGTTTGTCCAGGTACATTATTAAGCAGTGGGATTAAAAAGAGTTCTTTCCCTTGAGTTGAAATCAGCTTTTATTCTTTTTGGTTACTAGATAAAATTGACTATTGAAAAGGACTTTAAGTAGGAAATTTGGAGAAGGGAAAGGAAAATAGTTTGGAGTGTGTTAGTGAACTTTATTAAATCTGAAGACATGAATAGGAATCAGGTGAAGAATGAATATAATATAGGTTATCCATTGATTTCCAGGGCCCAGACTATTGTATGTGACTTGATGCAATTATGAACGTAATAGATGTTGAGCATATTCTGCCAAGAGAGGTTCTTAAATTTTTTTTATTAGAGCATTACAGTTATACATAGTAGTTGGGTTCATTTTGACAAAATCTTATATACATGGAATTTGATTTCAGTCCCTGCTTCCCACCCCTTTCTTTCCTGGCTCCCTCTGCCTAGTCTCCTTTCTCTACTCTACTGATCTTCCATTTGCTCCTTTATTTATTTTTAATTGGTATTCTATACATATACATGAAGGTGAAATTTCCTGTGGTATATTTACAGAAGCATATAATGGGATTTTGTTATTCATTCCATATTTCTTCCCCTTTCCCATTCCTCCTCCTCCTTTCTTGATCTCCTCCTTCTCCATTGAGCGCTCTACTGCTGAGCCACAATCCTAGCCCCAAATTCTCTTGATTTTTTATTGGTTGGCTTGTTTGTTTTTTTGGTGGTAAATTTTTTTAGTTATTCATGTATATTGATGATATCCAGTCCCCTACCCCTTTCCTCCTGCCATCTTCTTTCCCTTATTTTGTTCTAGCTGTCATATATGAGAGGGAACATTTGACCCTTGATTTTCTGAGTCTGGCTTATTTCACTTAGCATGATGTTCTCCATCTCTTATTTACTGACAGATGCCATAATTTCATTATTCTTTTGAGACTGAGTAGAACTCCATTGTGTTTTTATATCACATTTTCTTGATCCATTCATCTATTGACGTGCATCTGGAGTGATCACATAATCTGGCTGTTGTGAATTATGCTGCTATAAACATTAAAGTGGCTGTATCACTATAGTATACTGATTTTGGTTCTTTTGAGTTGGACATTTGGGTCATATGATGTTTCCATACCTAGTTTTTGAGGAATCTCCATACTCCTTTCTAGAGTGGTTATACTCATTTGTAGTCCCACCAGTGATGTATGAGTGCACCTTTCCCCCCCTACATTCTCATCAGCATTTATTATTATTTGTGTTCTTGATAATTGATATTCTGACTGGAGATGAAATCAGTGTAGTTTTGATTTGCATTTCTCTAATTGCTAGAGATGTTGAACATTTTTTTCATATATTTGTTGGCTGTGTTTCTTCTTTGGGAAACTATCTGTTAAATTCTCTTGTTTTTTTTTTAAATATTGTTTTTAGTTGTAGTTGGACACATCTTTATTTTTATTTATTTATTTTTTAAATATTCATTTTTTAGTTGTAATTGAACACAATATCTTTATTGTATTTATTTTATTTTTATATGGTGCTGAGGATCGAACCCAGGGCCTTGCACATGCTAGACGAGCCACAATCCTAGCCTCCTTTATTTTGTTTTTATGTGGTGCTGAGGATTGAATTCGGGGCCTCGCACATGCTAGGTGAGCACTCTACTGCTGAGCCACAATCCTAGCTCCAAATTCTCTTGCTTTTTTATTGGTTGGGTTGTTTGTTTTTTTGGTGGTAAAGTTTTTGAGTTATTCATATATTCTGGATATCAATCTCTTGTCAGAGGAGCAGCTGGCAAAGATTTTCTCTCATTCTGTAAGTTCTTTCATGCTCAGAGAGATTCTTTAATTGACTACATTGCTTGTTAAGCTTATCTAGAGCTTGGTGTGGTGGTATGAGACCCTGTCTCAAAATAGAAAATAACAAGGGCTCGAGATGTATTCAGTGGTAGAGTGCCCTTGAGTTCAATTCCCGATATTGGGGGGAAAATAATCAGGGATTGAAAATGAGTTTAACATATCAGTCAAGCCAACTTGTACGTATTTGGTTAAGATTTGGCTTATTATATTCAATTTCAAAGTAATAGATTTTGAAAAGAAGTTTGTTTCATATTCTATGAATTTTAAATGTTTGTTATGTGATAAATAAATTGCTGTCTCATCCCACTCTACTCATGGAAAGAATGATTTACTGCTTTTTCCCCCCCTCACATTTGATATGGTATAATTGATAAGTAGAGACTACATGTATTTATGATGTATACTTGGTATTTTGATATATGCTGCTTTACCACATCCTTATTGGGCATCATTAATATTTGTATTACGTTCCCTTTTATGTATTTGATATGTAGTATGTACGTGTTGATCATTTCACTTCCCCGTTAATGCTATGCTGGTTTTTCTTTTACCAGTTAACATTTTAATGCTTGTTTGTTTTTTTACCCCTTTCTTTTATTAGTTTCTCAAACAATTAGGTCTACATCCTGACTGGCAGTTTGTCGATGTTTACGGAATGGATCCTGAACTCCTTAGCATGGTACCAAGACCAGTCTGTGCAGTGTTACTTCTCTTCCCTATTACAGAAAAGGTAATTGTTAAGTAACATACTAAGTTTCTGATAAATATAAAGATATAAAGGGTTTTTATTAATTGATGAAAGTCTTTTAAGTGTTGCCCTTCTTGCATACTACTGAGCTAAATCCCCAGCCCTTTTTTATTTTTGAGACTGGGTCTTGTTAAGTGCCCAGGTTGGCCTCAAATTTATGATTCGTCTCAGCCTCTCAAGTAGCTGGGATTACAGGTGTATGCCACAGTGCCCAGCTCAATTGTGTTTTGATGTATTATCTAATCACATTTTGATGTATGTACTTTAGAAATTTTAAGTGTTAGAGAAATCTTAAATCTGTGTAAAACAGTATGACAGCAGAATGCATTTTGATTCATTGTACAATTTTTTTTAGTTGTCTTCAAGTTTTTGATATATAAAATACATGATTTTTTCAGTATATTTTAAAGAAGAAACCTCCTTTGTTTCTTTTTTCTTTGCTTTTTTTGGTGGGGTGCGAGGAACCAGGGATTGAACTCTGGGGCAGTTGACCACTGAGTCACATCCACAGTCCTATTTTGTATTTTATTTAGAGACAGGATCTTACTGAGTTGCTTAGTACCCCGCTTTTTGCTAAGGCTGGCTTTGAACTCACAATCCTCCTGCCTCAGCCTCCTGAGCCGATGGGATTACAGGATATGCCTGGCTTCCTTTTTTTTTTTTTTTTTTTTTAAGGTGATAGGGGAAATTGATGACATATTCTTCTTTATTTTCAAAATAAACTTTATTTGGGAGGGCATTGCTAAGGTTAAATAGCTTAATCAGCAGACTTAGGATGTGTTGGGGATTATAAACAGATATTCTTAGATCTTTGTATTGAAATTCAAATCTCCATATTGCAGTCTTCCTAGAATGATGTCATGTGTCTGTGTAGGTGTGTCTATAGTGGAGTTAAAACTTTAAAGTGCAGTTTAAAACAATTTTTGCGTTTGTATTCTTCTGATATTTATTTTTAAACTTAGAAACAATCAGATGAACTTTGTAGTTATAAAAATATGAAGACATAAATATTTGGGAAAATGTGGAAGAAATGAAATGTTAATGATTTGGCATGTGCATGCTTAAGGAATCTTTTTCTCAGAAACAAATAGATCCAAATCTCACAGAAATTAAGAATTAAACTTTGCTCAATCCTAGAAATTCCTGAATCATTTTCTTTGTGCCATAAACTAATTAGCCTCAGTTTAAGATAAACATTGAATAAATTTTTTTCTGCATAAACATTTTACAAAACAAATTACTTAATAAAAGAAAGGCTATTTGTTCATATTATTATTTGTAATATCTGTAGGAATTTAGAGTAAAGAGTTTCTTAGTAATTATCTAGTGTTAGACCAAACTCTTGACTTTTTAGTTTTAGTCCAATGTGATTTCTTCCTTTTCTGATGACTAAAATAAATCAACAGATAAGTATCCCAGGGGCCCAATTGTAAAGAGCAGTAAAAAATTACAAAAAATATCAGATGCTTGAATCTTAGGCTTCCTTAGTTGGTGTGATATGAGCTCAAAATGAGTTTTGTCTAATTAGAAATTTCTCAGACCAGTGATTTTTTTTTTTTATTTGTCAATGGACATTTATTTACTTATTTATATATGGTGCTGAGAATTGAACCCAGTGTATCATACATGATAGGTAAGTGCTGTACTACTGAGCCACAACCCCAGCCCCCAGACTGGTGATTTTTATTAGCTACTATTTTGGAAAAAAGTAAACAAAAATTAGAGCTGGGGCTGTAGATCAGTGACAGGTGCTTGCCTCGCATGTGTGAGGCACTGGGTTTGATTCTTAACAACACATAAAAATAAATAAATAAACTAATTATTTTTTTCTTAAAAGCAAGATTTGATTTCCTTCATTTGGTTGAGTCATCAGTATTAAAAAACTGTATTATCCTTATCAACCCATTTTAGTGGGTTATCAAAACTGCAAAAATTAGTGCCTTATTCTAAAATATGTAAGGAAGTGATTTATATGTGAGTGTACTTTGCTGACATACTGATATAGAGAATATATGTTGTATTTGCCACTTTTAAAAAAAATCAATTTATTTATTTTAACTAGGCATATATGACAGCAGAAAGCATTTTGATTCATTGTACACAATTGCAGCACATTGTATACAATTGTAGCACCGCACCTTACATGCAGTCATACATGTATCTAGGGAATAATGTCCTTTGCATTTCCTTTTCTTTCCTGCCCCCATACTTCCTCCCTTTTGCCCTCCCCTATTATGGATCAGCATCAGCTTATCAGAGAGAACATTGGGCATTTGCCACTTTTGCCACTCTTTTTTTTTTTTTTTTTTTTGCTTTGTTATTGGGAATTAGAACCAAGAGTGCTTTACCACTGAACTATATCCCCAGTCCTTTTTTGTTTTTTATTTTGAGACAGTGTTTTGCCTAATTGCTAAGAGTCTCACTAAATTGGTGAGGCTGGCCTCAAACTTGTAATCCTCCTGCCTCAGCCTCTGGAGTTGCTAGAATTACAGGCCTGAGCCACTGTGCCTAGCTTTGATGCTTCTTAAAATTTTGTAGGGAATAACTAAAACATACTCATAGCAGGGGAATTGTCATGGATATTTCTTGCCCTTTAAATAAAGTCAGTTATGGTGTTTAAATGTGTGTGTGTGTGTGTGTGTGTGTGTGTGTGTGTGTGTGTGTATATATATATATATCTTTATTTTATTTATTTATTTTTAAGTGGTGCTGAGGATTGAACCCAGTGCCTCACACATGCAAGACGAGTGTGCTACCACTGAGCTACAACTCAGCCCTTGAATATGTTCTTTATAATATTGCTTGCCAGGCAGTGAATCATAAAGAAGTCATAAATTTATTTCTCCGTAGTATTTATGTCTCTTGCCTCTTTCCCCTATGTGTTCTTTTTCCTTTGGTCTATGATAACTTCTTTCTTTCTTTCTTTCTTTTTTTGTACTTTTTTATTATTTTAGGATTTTTTTCTAAACATTTAATATTTAGAAATTATCAGATCTTATTTTGTTTTGTCAGTAAAGAACATTATTAATCAACAAACTAAACTGTAGGACCGTATAAACATTTTGGTATTAAGACTTTAATATATGGAACCTTTCCACAGTTCTTGTCAATTCATTTCCTTTCAGTAAATTAAGGTTTACTTATTCTGAAAATGTAGCTTAAATCTTTTATTTAAAAACACATTCATCGGGGCTGGGATAGTGGCTCAGTGGTAGCACACTTGCCTAGCATGTGTGAGGCACTGGGTTTGATTCTCAGCACTGCATATAAATAAATAAAATAAAGGTCTATCAACAATTTAAAAAAATATTAAAAAAAATAAAAGCACATTCATGAAATTATATATATATATGTGTGTGTGTGTATATATATATAGTGTGTGTGTGTGTGTGTGTGTGTGTTGCTAGGGATTAAACCCAGGGCCTTGTGTATGCAAGGCAAGCACTTTACTAACTAAGCCATATCCCCAGCCCATGAAATTCATATTTTTAAAGCATACATACATTTGTCTTTAGAACCAGTTTTAATTTTATTTATTTATTTATTTATTTTTAATTTATTTATTTAGGTGTAGATGGACACAACACAATGCCTTTATTTTTATTTGGTGCTGAGGATTGAACCCAGGTCCTGCCCATGCTAGGTGAGCGCTCTACCGCTGAGCCACAATCCCAGCCTCTCAGAACCAGTTTTTAATATTTTTTAGTTATAGTTGGACACAATACCTTTATTTATTTATTTTTATGTGATGCTGAAGATTGAAACCAGGGCCTTGCATGTGGTAAGCGAGTACTCTACTGCTGAGCCCCAACCCCAGCCCAGAACCAGTTTTTAAATTCTTGGTTTTCTATAGATACCATTTGTGTCCTTTATTACAGGGATCATCAAAATTTTTCTATAAAGGACCAAATAATAATTATTTTGGCTTTGGAAGCTTTAGAATCTCTGTTCCAGCTATTAAACTTTGCCTTGAAAATAGCTACAGAACAGGCAGTGGGCAGATTTAGCATTTGTTTTGTAATTTGCCGACTCCTACCTTATTGAAATCTGAAAATTATAGAAACACAATAAATACAACAATAAAATTATCTTTATATTCTCTGCCTTTTTCTTCTCCTCTCCCATTTTTTCATTCTCTTTTATTATTTTTAAACCCTTTTTTGCAATCAGGAAATTGAGTTTCAGAGACATTAAGTAATTTGCTGAAATTGCATAGCTAAGAATGGCTGAGCCAGGTTTTGGGCCCAGGTACCATAAGCTGTAGAGTCCACAGTTTTGATATTTATCATTATGTGAGATTGCTTTTATAACCAGTTATTGTAGATCTCTGAGAATGTTAATTATGGATAGTGTATGATTGTTCATATAGTATGGTTATCAAAAAAGGGAATATGGTTTTGCTGGTGGTGAACAATAAAAAAATGTAAAAATTAGAAAGTAAAAAGTCTTTTAGTATTTTTTTTTTTTTGGCCTAAAGATAACCTCTTAAGTTTTTTATACCTTTCAGACTTTTTTTTTTGTAGTTGTTACCAGGGATTGAACTCAGGAACACTCGACCACTGAGCATATCCCCTGTACTATTTTGTATTTTTATTTAGAGACAGGGTCTCACCTTGCTAAGTTGCTGTGGCAGGCATTGAATTCATGATCCTCTTGCCTCATTCTCCTGAGCTACTGGGATTATAGGCGGATGCTACCACTCCTGGCCCCTTTCAGACTTTTTAATGCACATATAAAGTAAATATTTTAAAAATATAAATGGAAATCACATTAATATATTGACTGATAACATTATAATTATATATAGATTTTTGATCAGACTATGTAGATCTATAATTTATTCATCTTAAAATGCTTTATAGTATTCTATTAATATATACTATAATATATTAACCAAAGCTATAATTAGAATTTTTCTACTTTATGTTCTTAAAACTGTGTAACACACACAATTATATATGTACATACATATAATTGTACAAAGACATCTTAAAGTAATACAACATATATATGTTTCTTATGTAGAACTGGGGATCCAACCTAGGTCCTTGCACATGCTAGGCAAGCATCAAGTATTGAGCTACATTGCCACCCTTAATTGTACATTTGAAAGATTATGTCTTGAACCAAACTTCTATAAAGGAAATTGCTTGTTGGAGAATGTGTATACTTAATCCTCAAGCATGGCTGTACAAATGTCTTCTAATAATGGCATATGAGAATGCCTTTTCCCCATGTCCTATCATTACTGGATATTATCTGCATATTGTTATTCAATCTTTTGTTAGTCTGGTAGATGATAAATTAATTCTTTTACTTTAAACCTTTTATTTTATTTTACTGTATTTTTTTTTGTTCCAGAGATTGAACCCAGGAATGCTTTACCATGGCATGGGGTCACATCCCAGCCCGTTTTTCCCCCCCAGCCCCTTTTTTATTTGTTATTTAGAGACAAGATCTCTCTAAGTTGCTTAGGGCCTTGTTAAATTGCTGAGACTGGCTTTGAATTTGCAATCCTGCCTCAGCCTCCTAAGTAGCTAGGATTACAGGTGTGCACCACTGTGCTGGCCCTTTTCTTCCTTTAAAATAAGTTTCATCATTTCTATTTTTCCTTTATAGAGTCCTTTTTAATGTGTTCTTTCTTACATGTACACTATTGACCTTTTTAAAAATAGTATGAAGTTTTCAGAACAGAAGAGGAGGAAAAAATAAAATCTCAGGGACAGGATGTTACATCATCAGTATATTTCATGAAGCAAACAATCAGCAATGCCTGTGGAACAATTGGACTGATCCATGCTATTGCGAACAATAAAGACAAGATGCACTTTGGTAAATACTTTTCATTACTGCTGTTTTTCTCCCTTAAGATAGGTTAATTTCATTGAGCAGTAGAGGGTGCTCTAATTCTGTTTTTTCAAACTATAGAATAAAACATTTCCCTTCTCTCTTTTGTAATGGGAATTTATTATAGTGTTAGAAGAAATATTAGTCTTTGCTATTCTTTTATTTTATTAATCGAGGCTTTTAGCAAATGAACATATGACTTAGGCCCTATCATTTATCCCAAGATTCTTATATTCCTAACTTACCAATGAAAGGATTTTCCCTGAATGATAGCAAATTTCTATTATCTTTATTTACCAGTGTCTGTGATATCAAACATTTTCAATTTTATCTTTTTTGATATTCTCAGAATCTGGATCAACCTTGAAAAAATTCTTGGAGGAGTCAGTGTCAATGAGCCCTGAAGAACGAGCCAGATACCTCGAGAACTATGACGTCGGTACCTTCTTTCTGTCTTGATCTTATATATGGGCAAAGTTTTGTGGGATTATAGATTCTGTTGAGGGATTTGTCTTGAAACCACAGTGCTGACAAAGTATGAATTTATCATATCAGTTAAAAAAGTTTTGGGGGCTGGGGATGTGGCTCAAGTGGTAGCGCGCTCGCCTGGCATGCAAGCGGCCCAGGTTCGATCCTCAGCACCACATACAAACAAAGATGTTGTGTCCGCCAAAAAATTAAAAAATAAATTTTTTTTTTTTTAAAGAGAGAGTGAGAGAGGGGAGAGAGACAGAGAGAATTTTTTTTAATATTTATTTTTTAGTTCTCGGCGGACACAACATCTTTGTTTGTATGTGGTGCTGAGGATCGAACCCGGGCCGCACGCATGCCAGGCGAGCGCGCTACCGCTTGAGCCACATCCCCAGCCCCAAAAAAATAAATATTAAAAAAAAAAAGTTTTGGTATATTTCAGGTAACTGAAATATCCATAAGTATTGATAAATTGCCACTTCTGTGTCTAAAATTCAATAAATAAATAGAGTTTGCAAATTAATAAAGCATTTTAAGATTGAATATTCCTTACCTTTCCATGATTATCATAAATACATGCTTGGCAATATCCTATGTGTCTTTCACTGAGAATTTGGAAGAAGGCTAAACATGAAAGGAAAAAACAGGTTCCATGTTTTGTTTTAGAATAGCCAGGCCATATAATCTAGTTTAAATAACTATATCATTTCATAGATAGCATTATAATAGTGTTAGAAGAAATATCAGTTCTTGTCATTCTTTTATTTTATCAATGAAGGCTGAAGCAAATGAACAAGTTGGTTCTGGGAGTCAGTCCCTAGGACCAAAAATAAAAAATAAAAATAAATGAACAACATGAAAGTTATCAGTAATCCCTCCAAAGATAGGTACCATTAGTAATTTTTATAGGGAGCATATATGTATATATACAATATTTTTTTAAAAAATTTGAGGGCTGGTTGTGGCTCCGTGGTAGAGTGCTCACCTAGCATGCGTGAGGCCCTGGGTTTGATCCTCAGCACCACATAAAAATAAGTGAATGAAATAGAGGTATTGTGTCCAACTACAACTAAAAAATAAATATGTAAAAAAATTTGATCACACTGTGATATTGTTTTATAACTTGCTTTTTTAACTTATTAAAAATATATTACATACCAGTAAATATGTATTTGGCACTATCATTTAATTGTGCATATCTTTCCATTATATAGCTTTTTTTTTAAACCAGTTAAATATTCTTAGAAATTTAATAGTTTTCCCCCTCTTTTTCAGTATCTAAAAAAATATTATAAGGTACATCATTATAACTAAATCTTTGTAAACATCCTTAATTATATATTATAATGTATAATGTAAATATATAAATTCCTGCAAGAAAAATTGCTGGAGCATACAGTTTGCATATTTTTAAGGCTTTGATACTTGTTGCCAAATTGCCATTCATAAAGATTGTACTTTCACTTACAGTTTACTATTGTACCCATTTTCTCTGCATTTTTGCTGATCATAGGTATTACAAGAGCATTTTTTGTTTTTTAAAGGTCAGGGAACCAAATTCTCTAGCTTCTGATAAATGCATGCTTTTTACTCCACATTTCTAAGTTGTCAACTGAAAACTGCACGTTTAAGCATATACAGCTAGAGCTGCATGGAACTTGGAGAAATAGATAAGCTTCTTCAGATTCTGTCTGAGATGCTCACTTTATTCTCTCTCAAGTGAATAAAGTGTTAGGTGTTCCAACAAATAAGTTCAATAAACCCTGCTTACACCAAGGAAATTATACATAATCATACATTCTGTTTTCTAAGTCTTCAGAGATCTGTGGGTAAAAAGTTCAGCAGTTCATTTCTTTGCTCAGTTATCATTCTGAAATATCTAGTAATAAGCTATTCTTAAATTTCCTCCAATTTTTTGTTTCTTTAAAAGACTTTCAGTGTTAACCTTTAGCTTTGTTATTGTTTTCATTTTAAAAAGTGGATACAGTCATTTGTTTCTATAAATACCTTGTATTTTTATTACAGGCTATTCGAGTTACTCATGAGACCAGTGCCCATGAAGGTCAGACTGAGGTATTTCACATTTAAAAAAAATTTTTTTTTGCTCTGTTTAAATTTAATTGTAGTGTTATTGTGCAGTATGTAATTTTAAAATGTTACTTGATTTTTTTTTCCTTTTAGAGAATCTGCTAATGCAAAATCAGTCATATAGTAGTAACACAAGAAATGTTTTGACAAGCTGTTAACATGATACTTCAATATCTGTCTTCTCAGTTCATACAAGCATTTATACAGAATACAGATTGTGTGCTGTTTACTTTGGCTAATGGGTAGTCTGCTTCTTCCTTATCAGATTCCTTTAGCATTCATATATTTTGAAAAAATATATGTACAGTTAGACAGGCCATATGATATTCAACAGTCTCTGTCATGGTAGCTTCCATTACAAACCCATTTCCTTCCTTGTCTTTGCTTAGTGAATCTGTTTTGGGGCACCAGGATGGTATTCACCGCCTATACACTGTTAGCTAGCTCTACTGAGTTGCTTCGCCTTCCCTTTTCTTCCTTCCATTTCTTCTTTTCTACCTTTTTTCTTTCCTTTCCTTCAACCCTCACTCTATCACTCTTGAGGACAGTTTGTCAAAAAATATTTTAGTCAAAATGAATAGAATTTAATTGAAGCCCCTTGGTGTGTTTGCAGTGTAATTAAGTTCTAACACCATAGACTTATAGATTTTTCTTCTTATTCTGTGTGTGACTTGAGACCTTACTTTTGTGTGTACAGGATGGCATTGCCTTTATGCTTTAAAAATACTTGAAAAATTGCCTAATTTAAAAATGCTGATTTTCAAATATGCTGTTTTCAAAACAAATTTTTTTAGATAGTTTGATAGTATAACTACAATTATTCTTAGATCAACCTGAATAACTGAATGTTCATGCTAAAACTGCTTAGGAAATGAAATATTAATTCTCTATAATTACATCAATACCTTTATTATTTTCAGCTGCTTTCATACATGTGGATTATTATTTTTACTAAGCTTATAAATGCGTACACATAAGTGGGAAGTTGAAAATTAATGAAATGCCTTGTTTTTTGTATTGCTTTTTATAATTCTGTGCATGTTTGTGTTGCAGATTTACAGTGTTCAAATTAGCAATAAAGAGTCAATGTAAGATTATTGTAAGATATGAAAACAACTACTTGTAATAAGGCAATTAAGTGCTTTAAATGCATGCTCACCTCAAAAATATTTACTTGTACCTTCTTTTGACTCCTTTTTGGAGTTTCATCTAAATTATGAGTTTACCTCTTTTTGGATGATGGTCTCTTTCTAGACTTCAACTTCTTCATTCTTTACCATCTTGGATCCCTGTTGGACATCACCTGAGTGACTCACCAATATAACAAGAATGCACTTGTTCTTGTTTGAGCGTAAACTTTTTCATTCCTTTATTTTTTCTGTTTGTTAAAATAGTTCCACCATATCTTTTTCCCAGTGTAACTAATCAAATCTAGATATGTTTTATTTGGAGGGTCAGTTTCTTATGCAGATTCTTGGTCTTTATTCTAATTCTCATTTATTTTTGTACAATTCTACTGAATTATCTTTCCTAAAATATAACCTGAATCAATTGCTTTATATATATTATTGCCCTAAAATGTATTAGGTTGAAAAAAAGAGTTTGACAGAGATTCCTCCAACCTAATGTGCCAATTTCAGCCTCTTTAGCCTACCTACATTCAAGGTTCCCCTAATCCTGGTCATTCTGGCTTTTAACAGTGTATCTCTATAAATATTTCTCTGTAGCAATCTCTCATTTTATTCCTTCTAATCCTTACTGCTGGCATTTCCCTCATTCTGAAAATATTCCTTCCTTCAATCTCTGTCTTTCCATCTTTTTCAAAAGTGGACTTAAATATGCCCTACTACATGAAGTGCTCCCTGGTTATTAGACCTGGATATATTTTATCCTTTCTGTGAGCTCCTGTGTGACTTCTCCAACTCTTTCCATTTTAGCTATTTATTTTCATATTCTTTTTCATTTATTTAAGATGTATATTTTAAACCACTCATAGTGGCATATGCCTGTAATCCCAACAACATGGGAGGCTGAGGCAGGAGGATCACAAGTTTGAGGACAGCCTCAGCAACTTGGTGACACCCTGTTTCAAAATAAGAAATATAAAGCGCTAGGGATGTAGGTCAGTTTCAGAGCACTCCTGGCTTCAATCCCCAGTATCAATACACACACATGTATATTTTCCCCCTCCATATTTTAAGGTTTAATTATATCTTAAAATTGATGTCATAGTCTACTTGGTGTTATTCCATCTTAGTGGTATATAAAATGATGCCTTTAAAATGGTTAGTACTTTAATTTGATGAAATATGGTATCATGCTGGGCACAGTGGCACACTCCTATAATTCCAACATCTCAGGGGGCTGAGGTAGGTAGATTTCGAGTTCAAAGCCAGCCTTAGCAATGGTGAGGTGCTGAGCAACTTAGTGAGAACCTGTTTCTCAATAAAATACAAAATAGAGCTGGGATGTGGCTTAGTGGTCAAGTGCCCTGAGTTCAATCCCTGGTACTCCCCCACCCTCCCCCCCCCCCAAAAAAAATAGAAAGAAATGTGGTATCATATCTCTCCACTGTGACTCTTAGGCCTAGGATTAGTGTCTGATTCAATTGCATATGCTCCATATCCAACATCATTTCTTGCACATAGGCATTAATACATATTTAATTACCAGGATTAGGTCAGAACCATCTTTGGTTGTATAAGAACCACTAAAAAGAACTGAGGCTGTGGCTCAGTGGTAGAGCACTCAGGTAGCATGTGTGAGATCCTGGGTTCAATCCTCAGCCCCACATAAAAATAAATAAAAGTATTGCACCAACTACAGCTAAAAAATAAAAATGAAGTTAAAAAAAGACCACTAAAAAGGGCCAAATCTTACTGTTCTGTACTTTCCTGAATAAATAGCATATGTATTAGCCATTATTTTTCATTCAGTAGGGCACATTTAACAATTTTATTAACAGTTATTTGTTGTGTGGTACTGTTCATACATTCCATGGTGGACTATAGTGGCCTCTGTAACTGTGTTATTGACTTTCAGTCACTGGGAAAAAAAAACTCACACCAAATATTTTCAAGTCCATTTATCCATGAACTCAAACCTTCCTACCAGGAACTATTTTTTTATTATTTTATTTCAGGTTTATCTATCATTTGTGGGCTTGAGAGTCTTTGATGTATTATTATCTCCATTGCTCTTTACATTTCAGCATACTGGTTTTTATCAGTTCCTACAAAACACCTAGGTTGGGCTGTGATGGTGGCTCAGGGGAAGAGTGCTTGCCTAGTATGAATGAGGCACTGGGTTTGAGCCTTAGCACCACATAAAAATAAACAAATAAAGGTATTGTGTCTATTACAACTTAAACAAACAAAAAACTTGGGGTTTTCCAATTTATTCGGTGGCCTAAACAATAGAAATTTGTTTTCCCTCACAGTTGTGGTGGCTAGCAGGTGCTAGCAAGATTGTCTTCTTCTGAGGCATGTTTTCCTGGCTTGTGAACAGATTCCTTCTCACTGCATCCTCATATGGCCTTTTCTCTTTGTGTGTTGGGGGCAGAGAGTCAGATAGACATATGGACAGGAGCTCTGGTGTCTCTTTGTAAAAACTCCAGTCCTGTTGGATTAGGGTCCCATCCATATGATATAATCCAAATACAGTCACATTGGTGATTAGGGCATCAATACATGAATTTTGGGGAAACACAAATTCAGCCAATTATACTGTCTTTATGCTTTTTTATAACCCAATAGCCTTCTGGGTATATTTTTCCTCTTTATAGAATTGGTGCCTTCTGATCTTTTAGGTCTTACCTTATAAATCATTTTTCAAGGAAGTCACCTTTCAATATCATTGTTAGTAGGTCTCCCTGTCTTATTTTCTATAATAAAATCTTGTTTATTTTCTTCCTGGCCCTTTTTAATAGTCTATATAAGAAGCTTTGTCTTTGTTTTATTTATTCTGCTCACTTACTAGACTCCAAGTTCCATGTGAATGTGGACTTGTTTGTCATGTTCACTTTCTGTCTCCATAATAATGAATGTATGTAGCTTTCAGTAGGAAATTTCATGGCAAGAGCACAATATGTTATGTTTTAAACTGACTCTACCATTTATTAGCTTACGCAAGATATTTTCTTCAGTGTGAAATAGAGATAATACTCGACTTCCACGTGAAATTACTGTGAAGATTAGGGAGTTAATTGTAAAAACTGTGCCTGGCATTTAATAGGCATTCAATAAATATCAGGTGCTAATTTCATTTTATTAGGCATTGAGAAAAATTAATCTGAATGACAGGCAAGAATGAAGGCAGACAAGAAAAGCTTGGTCTTTATAGGGAATGTAAAGCCACCAAAGATAATAGGTTTAGTTTTCAGCATATTGAGTTTCTGGTTAGTTTATTGCATCATCTGTATCGGAGTCTAAAACTCAGGGGACATATCTGTAGTCTTTTGTGCTGGGGTAGTAGTTACATCCTTGAGAACACTATAGAAGAATAGTGGTAAAGTAACTTAATTCTTGGGTCTTACAGGACTAAAGAATGAGTAAAAGAAGAGGAGCCATTGATAATATAGTGTAATAGTAACAATATAACTTGTTGACCTCATTGACGACATCATTGGTACGTTGTCAGAACGTTTTCATGGAAGGGAGGCAGGTGCCTTATTGCTTGCTGCGACTTGTAGTCTAAATGAGAAATCAGTAAGTTGAGCCACAAAAATATAATAATCTTTTCAGAAAATTGATTATGGTATGCTGCCATAGAGTAACTACTTACTATATGTTTTTCCTGGTTACACTATCGCACCATGATTGTCTGGCAGACATTAGTAATCTAGAAATTTGGACAGAAGTCCTACTTCACTTATCTTTCATTATTTTATACTTAAGGAGATATTGCTTTTGGGCTGGGGCTATAGCTCAGCGGCAGAGTACTTGTCCAGCATGTGTGAGGCACTGGGTTCGATCCTCAGCATCATAGATAGATAGATAGATAGATAGATATGTTGTGTCCATTTACTACTAAAAAATTTAAAAAGAAATAGGTATTGGTTTTATCTTTCAATAACCTTGGGAAGATTAAAAAAACAATAGAGTCAGGCATGGTGGTGCACTCCTGTAATCGCCTGTAATCCCAGTGCTCTGGAGGCTAAGGTAGGAGAACCCTGTGTTCAAAGCCAGCCTCAGCCAAAGTGAGGTGCTAAGCCACTGAGTGAGACCCTGTCTCTAAGTAAAATGCAAAATAGGGCTGGGGATATGGCTCAGTGGCCGAGTGACCCCAAGTTCAATCCTCGGTACCAAAAACAAAACAAAAAAAAATTGGCTATGAAGAAATTAGTTTATTGGTGGAGGAGAGACTTTTTTTCCCTTTGATTTTTACTTGCTACAATCACCTTTTGTACTCTTCTAAATAATGAGAATAAAGATTGTTATTGGATTTGCTTTTCTTTAATAATGCTATGGAGATGGTTGAGATTATATGCCATTTAATTCCTATAACAGCTTTATGAGGAATAGGTATTTCTATTATCCTTCTTTTACAGATTAAGCAGTTTAGGCATAGAAAAGTTTAGTGACTTGCCCAAGGCTACATAAGTGTGGAGTATTAGAACCAGAATTTGAGTTCCGGTCCTCGCCCTGTAGATACCAGTTCTAGTCCCTCTTAGCTCGTACCGCCTATGTTCACACAGACACAGATAAAAGTTTGACAAGCTTATTTTGTAGTGCTTTGTAGCAGTTTGTTGTTTTTTTTTTTTTTTTCCTTGGTATTGGGGATTGAGCTCTGGAGCACTTGACCACTGAGCCATATCCCCAGCTCTATTTTCTATTTAATCTCTAAATTAAATAGAGTCTCACTGAGTCGCTTAGTGCCTCGCTTTTGCTGAGGCTGGTTTGAACTTGGGATCCTCCTGCTTCAGCCTCCTGAGCCAATGGGATTACAGGCATGCCCGATGCCCAGCTGTAGTAGTTTTAAGTGATCTTTATATCCCTTCTTGGGACAAGAAACAGATTGGTGAGAAACAGTAAATTGATAGCTTTTTGTTTACTCTCAAATTTCATCTCTCTTTAGTGGTTTCATTATTTGATTTACAACTGCTTTGTTAGAAAATTGATAATGTATAAGCTTCCATCAATTATGATGTTGATCTACATGTATGTTATGGAACTGTGTGGCCCTGCACTCTATACAGTTGAATGTCTTAATGGAAAGAAAGCTAATTGCTGATTTTAAAATTACTATAATTGTATATATGCATACTCAGTTAAGCAATCTAAAAGTGAATATCTGTATCCATTCAAACTAAGTCCTTTCAGAATGACATAGAGTAATAGGTTGACAGGAAGTTCCAAGCTGATATGATTTGGCCTTCTAAATTATCTAATAGATTAAAAGATCTTATATGAAGGCTTTTCTATTTAGAGAAGAAGATTCTGATAATAGGAGTGTTTTTAATCTGGCTATGGGTAGTGTATTTCCATAATCCTAGGGGCTCTGGAGCCTGAGGCAGGAGGATCAAGGGTTCAAAGCCAGGTTGAGCAACTTAGCAATGCTGTAAACAACTTAGTGAGACCCTGTCTCAAAGTAAAAAATATGGGAGGAATAGACGAACTCTAGATACGGCAGAGAGGTTAGAGGGGAACGGAGGGGGCATGGGGTTAGAAATGATGGTGGAACGTGATAATCATTATTTTCCAAAGTACATGTGTGAAGACACGAATTGGTGTGAATATACTTTGTATATAACCAGAGATATGAAAAATGGTGCTCTGTATGTGTAATAAGAATTATAATGCATTCCACTATCATGTAGGAATAAAAAATAAATTAATAAAAAAGAATCATATAATGACAAAAAAAAAAAGTCTGGGGATGTGGCTCCGTGGTTAAGTGCCCTTGGTTCAGTCCCTGGTACCAAAAAAAAAAAAAAAAAAAAAAAGGTGTTTTTTAAGTTGTGAATAAATGTCCATGATACAATAATGGGAAAAAAAAATCAGCAAGTCAAATGTGAAGAAAGGAGGAAAAAATCCAAAAATATATTTTATTTGCCTTCAGTTTCACTTTCACTTCATTGTTGCTTATCTAAAAAGTAATTATTCTAAGTGCTGGGTGTGGTGGCACATGCCCATAATCCCACTGTTTTGGGAGGATGAGGCAAGATAGTCATTAGTTCAAAGCCAGCAGCAACAATTTAGTGAGACCCTGTCTCAAAATAAAAAATAAAAAGGGCTGGGGATGTAGCTCAGTGGTTAAGCACCCCTGGGTTCAATCCATGGTTCCAGAAAGTAATAATAAAAATTTTAAAAGTAATTATTATAAAGTTTGTGATTTAAACTTCTTATCTGGAGTCAACCCAGAGATGAGTAGAAATCTCCTGATCATTTATTGTCTAACTTTTTATAAAAAGAATAAGATTTTTATCTGTGTAGAACTCTTCATGTAAATTTATAGTAATAATAATTATTTTAAAAAACCAACAGAAAGGACTATTTGTTTTTAAATGAATATACCAGTATTAGCAAGTATAGCAAAAAAAATAAGCATTTAATTGTAGTATTCAATTCCAATCTTTTTAAAGAATATTATAAACATTTGAGAGCAAGCGATTTTTCTTAACATTTTATCATGATCTTATTCCTATTTCATTAAAATCTTTTCATGAATTTTTTTGTGACCATGAATCACTCTCATGTTAAATAGAACCATAACTTACTTATATTTCCTTAACTTTTGATGTTTAGATTATTTTCAGTTTTTCACCTTAAAAATATAACTTCATATTATCTTTGTTTATTCAAGTATGCATTCCAGGATCCTTCTTTAAAAATAGGTGAAATTACTGAGTTAAAGTTAGAAGGCTTTTTAATTTTTTGTTATTATATTGTGAAATTGTCTTTCTTTAATTTGATCAATTAAACAACCTACTTGAGCACCTTTTGTGTCAGGCACTGTGCTAGGCGCTGTACATTACACAGTTTGTGTCTTCAAAGATCTATTCTAGAGGAGATGACTGCTTCATAAATTGCCATTGCCAGTGTTGAAGTTTTATTTTTAGATATTTGCTTGTTTGGTATATAGTAATGTTTGTGTGCTTAATTACACTTCAGATATCTTTAGTAAAAATTTATGAATTGAAAGCATGAATAAAATTGTATCTAATTTACAGTGGAATATGCAATTTATTTTAGTGTTGTTAACCTATAAAAGAAGGCTTAGTGGTCACTGGGTAAGCAATGGTTAACTTCTGACTTTAAGAATATAATTATAAAAGTCGGTTCTTTGAAAAAATAAATAAAATTGACAGACTCTTAGCCATCCTAACAAAGAGAAGGAGAGAGAAAACTCAAATCACTAACATACTCGATGAAAAAGGCATATCACAATGGACACTACAGAAATACAGAAGATAATTAGAAATTATTTTGAAAAACCCGTATTCCAGGGCTGGGGATGTGGCTCAAGCGGTAGTGCGCTTACCTGGCATGCGTGGGGCGCTGGGTTCAATTTTCAGCATCACATAAAAATAAAAAAAAATAAAGATGTTGTGTCCACCGAAAACTAAAAAATAACTATTAAAAAAAGAAAGAAAACCTGTACTCCAATGAAATAGAAAATATGGAAGGCATCGACAAATTTCTAGAGTCATATAATTTGCCCAAATTGAATCAGGATGATATACACAATTTAAACAGATCTATTTCAAACGCCATCAAAATTCTACCAACCAAGAAAAGCCTAGGACCAGATGGATACACAGCCTAGTTCTACAAGACCTTTAAAGAAGAACTAATCCCAATACTCTCCAGTTTATTTCAGGAAATAGAAAAAGAGGTAGCACTTCCAAACTTTCTATGGCCAACATAATTCTGATTCCAAAACCAGGCAAAGACACATCATAAAAAGAAAACTTCAGACCAGTATCTCTAATGAACATAGATGCAAAGATTCTCAATATGATTCTGGCAAATTGAATACAAAAACATATCAAAAATATCGTGCGCCATGAACAAGTGAGATTCATTCCAGGGATGTAAGGTTGGTTCAACATATGGAAATTCAAGAAATATATTCATCACATCAATAGACTTGAAGAATCAGATGATCATCTCAACAGATGCAGAAAAAGCATTTGATAAAATATAGCACCCCTTTATGTTCAAAACTCTAGAAAAACTAGGGCTAACAGGAACATATCTCAACATCATAAAGGCTATCTATGCTAAGCCCCAGACCAACATCATTCTAAATGGAGAAAAATTGAAGGAATTCCCACTAAAAACTGGAACAAGACAGGGATGTCCTCTTTCACCACTTCTATTTAACATAGTGCTTGAAACACTGGCCAGAGCAATTAGACAGACGAAAGAAATTAAAGGGATATACATAGGAAAAGAAGAATTCAAATTGGCACTATTTGCCGATGAGATGATTCTATACCTAGAAGACCCAAAAAGCTCCACCAGAAATCTTCTAGAACAAGTAAACTAATTCAGCAAAGTAGCAGGATATAAAATCAACACCCATAAATGAAAGGCATTTCTATATATCAGTGATAATTCCTCAGAAAGCGAAATGAGGAAAACTACCCCATTCTCAATAGCCTCAAAAAAGTACAATAAAATACTTAGGAATCAACAAAAGAGGTGAAAGATCTATATAATGAAAACTACAGAACCCTCAAGAAAGAAATCAAAGAAGACCTTAGAAGATGGAAAGATCTACCTTGCTTTTGGAGGGTCAGAATTAATATTATCAAGATGACCATACTACCAAAAGCATTATATAGATTTAATGCAATTCTGATCAAAATCTCAATGGCATTCCTCATAGAAATGGAAAAGCTGTCATGAAATTCATCTGGAAAAATAAGAGACCCAGAATAGCTAAAGCAATCCTTAGCAGGAAGAGTGAAGCAGGTGGCATCAGTGTACCAGACCTTGAACTATACTACAGAGCAATAAATAACAAAACCAGCATAATATTGGCACCAAAACAGACTGGTAGACCAATGGTACAGAATAGAGAACACAGAGACTAACCCACAAAACTACAATTATTTTATATTAGACAAAGGTGCCAAGAACATGCATTGGAGAAAAGATAGCCTCTTCAACAAATGGTGCTGAGAAAACTGAAAATTCTTATGCAACAAAATGAAATGAAACCCCTATCACCATGCACAAAACTCAATTCAAAATGGATTAAGGACCTAGGAATACAACCAGAGACCCTGCGTCTAATAGAAGAAAAAGTAGGCCCTAATTTTCATCATGTGGGATTAGGCCCCAACTTCCTTAATAAGACTCCTGTGGCATAAGAATTAAAATCAAGAATCAATAAATGGGATGGACTCAAACTAAAAGGTTTCTTCTCAGCAAAAGAAACAATCTGTGAGTTAGAGAAGATAATGCTGAGTGAAGTTCGCGAATCCCCAAAAAACCAAATGCTGAATGTTTTCTTTGATATAAGGAGGCTAATTCATAGTGGAATAGGGAGAGGAGCATGGGAGGAATAGATGAACTCTAGATAGGGCAGAGAGGTTGGAGTGGTAGGGAGGGGGCATGGGGTAATTAATGATGGTGGAATATGATGGTCATTATTATCCAAAGTACATGTATGAAGACATGATTTGGTGTGACTATACTGTGTATACAACCAGAGATATGAAAAATTGTGCTCTATATATGTAATAAAAATTGTAATGCATTCTGCTGTTTTTAAAAAAGAATATAATCATGTATACTTAAATATTCCTCATGACAGTTGTCCCTCAGAATCCTTTTAGGGTGGGGGCTGGTTGAGGGACCTACATAGATACTAAATCCCTTTATAAAGGTTATTTAACTTTTACCGAGGCACTCATTTTATACAAGTCCTTTGTGTAAAGTGGCTTAATATTTGCATGAAGCTCATTTAACAAGAAAAAAAAAAGTCCGTATATATTCAGTACAGATTTAATTTTTTTGAAAAATATTTTTTTGATTGTTAGTTATTTGAATCCCCAGATATGGAATCTATGGAAGCAGGACAAGTGTGTGTGTGTATGTGTGAGTGAGAGAGAGAGAGAAAGAGAGAGAATTTCAGAAAAATCCTTTTAGAGTTGTCGAAAATGGAGTTTCATCTTCATTGGCTGTGTAACTATAGTTTGTATGGCTTCAGTTTACTCTGAAGGGTAATTTTTAGTTACTTCATTATGTTGGCATTAAAAAACAGCAGAAATTATTTTAATAACCCAAAAATGATTTGCATACACATAAATTAAAGGACTCACATAGTTATATCCCTTTTTTAGGGATTTATTTCTACTTTCACTTTGAAAGACTCAGGCAATTAGGAAGAACTTAGTTCTTATAAAATATAAAATTTAAGTTCTTGATTATCTTGGAGAGTCAAATGGAAACAGTAAATGGAACTCTGAAATGTATCTTGCTGTTTAAGCTATGTAAGTCTAGTTTTGTCAAGAAGTTTGAAAATAACTTTCTGGTCATTTTTTGTTTTGTTTTGTTTTCCTTTACTCTCTATACCCCATTTTGTTTCATTTTTAAAACAGAAATTCTCTAGAACTTTTGTACTAGATCCTTACATTTTGACTTGTATTTCTCTTCTTTTTTTGTTTTTATTTCTTTGCATCTCATTCCCTCAACAGATGTTTTGCCCTTTTTCTGTTTTCTTCCTCTACTTCTTTCTGTTTCTTTTTTCCCGTTCTCAGTTTTAGAAATGGAGATACTAAACTGTTAATTATTTTAAAAGAAAATTCTTAGACTGAATTTACCAGATCTGATTAGATTAGATGTTATTCTTCTATTTAAAAATGCCTTCAATGATCAAAATAGAATTGAGGTTATGTTTGGGGATGGTGAAGTTTTTCTGTTTTGTTTTAAACCAGAATTTTCCGTAATAGAGAATAATGTTATTAGAATTTAAGATTTTTGCATTTGTAATAAATGAGAACATGATTTGGGGGTGCTCTCAAATTGTAACGAAATAATTTTGGGGATTTAATTTAGATGACTTAACAATAGTAAGTTTGAATTTGATATAACATGTAGATATAAGTCATTATATTAATAGACTTTTAACATGGGGAATTATAAACCAAAGTGAGAATATCTTGAAATCTGTGGGCATCTTGATTTATTAGGTAAGCAAAATGAAGAGACTTGCCATTTTCTAGATTTTCCATGAAATATGTAGTGGTATTTTGTGTACTTTGATATCCAACTCATGTTTGACTGCCAACTGAACATGGAATAGTTTGCATCTTTTGCATGGATTTGGTTTCACTTTTCTGTTTTAAACATAAACTTTGAATTTACTCTAATTCAGTATATTGTACTGAAATTAAATAAAAAGCCTACAGAAATCTATTTAGAATTAATTTATAATTTTGATTTTAAATTTTTAAAGTTTTATATGTACATACATATTCTCATGCATGTGCTCATAAGTGTCCTTACATATATGTTCGTGCATATTTATAATATTTTTGTACAATTTGGCAGCCCTAGAAACATTGTCCATTGTTTTCCTTTCTGGGGTTTATTTTTCAGACTCAGTGATATTTCTGAAGTCTGAAAGGACACCATATTCAGGAAATAACTGTTAAATTGTCATGATCAGTGCGAATTTTGTCAATAGGTCAATAAAAGCACCTATGATTTCTTTTTTTTTTTTTTAGAGAATTTTAATATTTATTTTTTTTAGTTATTGGCGGACACAACATCTTTGTTTTTGTATGTGGTGCTGAGGATCGAACCTGGGCCGCACGCATGCCAGGTGAGCGCACTACCACTTGAGCCACATCCCCAGCCCTGGTACCTATGATTTCTAATGATAGTGTAATAAGAAAGTGAAATTTGGGCTGGTGTTGTGACTCAGTGGTAGAGCACTTGCCTAGCACGTGAGGCACTGGATAAAAAATAAATAAAATAAAGTATTGTGTCCATCTACAACTAACAGTATTTAAAAAAAATAAAAGTAACTAAAATTCTTAAAAAATAAAGGAATTGGTTTTTATTCTTTCAGTTATTTTATTCTTGTTTCTTGTTTCAAAAAAGCCAGTTCTAGATTTTCTTGGAATTATAATGGAGAAAGATGTTTACAGGCTACCTTGTTTTATTGCTCTTTGCATATATTGTGTTTTTTACAAATTGAAGGTTTGTGGTAACATTGCCTCAAACAAGTCTAACAGCACCATTTTTTCAACAATTTAGATGATTATTAGCATTTTTAGCAATAAATTATTATTAAATTTTTTTTTTTTAGTTGTAGGTAGGCACAATACCTTTATTTTATTTATGTGTGGTATTGAGTATCAAACCCAGGGCCTCACACATGTTAGATGAGCACTCTATCATCGAGCCACATCCTCGATCCGAGCAATAACTTATTTTTAAAGTAATATTTACATTGTGTTTTTAAGCATAATGCTGTTGTATACCTTAATATACTATAATATAAACATAACTTTTACATGTACTGGAGAAAAATTCATGCTATTTGCTTTATTGCAGTATTCATTTTATTGCAGTAATCGGGAACTAAAACCACAATGTCTTTGAGGTATGCCTATATATTACATGTAAAGTGATGTATGTGAAATCACATTTTGCTTTTACAATACCCATACAGTCAGCTGAGGGGGCACAGTTCAGTGTTAAAGTCTTGGAAAATACTGTGTCAATAGTACTTTCAAAGTTTGTTTTGGAGTTGCTGAGGATTGAACCCATTCATAGTTTTTTTTGGTTTGTTTTGGTACCAGGAATTGAACTCGACCACTGAACCACATCCTCAGCCCTATTTTGTATTTTTTATTTAGACAGGATTTCACTGAGTTGCTGAGTGCCTTGCTTTTGCTGAGGTTGGCTTCGAACTACAGAACCTCCTACCTCACTCAGCCTCCCATGCCACTAGGATTACAGGGTGTGCTGCTTCACTCAGCCCATTAGTAGTTTTAATGAAATAGTAATTGTTAGTAATTTTGGACCCCTTACTAAAACCAAAAATGTGAAGAAGTGAGTTATAGAAAATAAGAAAGCTTACAAGAAAGACAGCTTTCTGAAAGACTTAACTGTAGATATTTTATCTTTTCTAGTAAGTATGGAAGACTTCTAGTTAATTTGAAAAATTAAATATTTGGTCCAAGATTAAGTCTATGGCTTCAATTTTCATATTTAAAAGCAAGGTTAATTTAAATTAGGTTAATTGTTTAAATTGCATTCCAGCCAAAATTATGAAGATTTAAAAGTTGGTGTGTGTCTGTCTAATCTTTCTTATTCTAAAAAGCAAATCTAAGAGTATAAAGATTCCATACCAAATAAAAGATATTGCTTGGAAATCTTTTTCTGGATGGTCAAATAAATTAAGCTTTATTTGGACTTGAAAATGTATATGATGTACAGACAGTCTATATTATGAATTATCTTTAGAAATTATAGAGTTGCAGACTGTACATATTTCCTTTAGCAGAAGAAGGTAGGAATGAGTATGATTAGATTAAAATTTTAGCCTACTGTTTCTAATGGTTATTAACATTCATTTAATAAATGCTTAATATGCCGGCACTGTGGCAATAAGTGATTAAAAGTTTCACAGTTCAAGAGCTATACATAGTACAGGCTTGAGCATCCCTAATCCAAAAAACCCAGAATATGAAATGGATTAAGATGCTCAGCTGGTGAAATCTATGCTGATATTCCCAAGTTCAGTAAACTCTGAAATCTGTCTGAAATGTTCTCAAATGTTTTGGATAAAGAACATTCCACTAATAGTTACAAAAAAACAGTCATGATATAGTAATGTGCCATCCTATTTTTAATGTAGCCAAATAAACACATGCAGACACAGTCCTTGATGTATGAAACTTACTTTATAGGGTGTACTTTTGGACCTATCTTCTGTTCTTATTTCATTCTCTCCTCTGTTATGTAAGCTTATACTAGAAAATATGATGAGCAAAAAGAAGGCTAAAATCACACATAGATAATCTGATAAGAGTTTTGTCAAAAATATATCTTCATCTTTAGAAATGATAGTAATTTTTACTTATAGGATTATTGTGAGGCTCTATAGCATCTATATTTTAGAATTTCTGGTAGGCAATAGTAAATACTCATTGTTAGTTATTGACTGATGAACATATAAAGATACTTGTGTGAATGTTTTCACTGAAGCATTGTTTATAATTGTAGAAATCCAAAAACAATCTAAAGATGCAAAAATGTCTTTCTGGTGCAATAATGTCTTTATAGTACCTCTATGTAATATGCCATGAAAAATTACCTAGAGCTATATTTATTGAGATAGATGACAAAATACATGGATAATGAAAAAGGCAGCATGAAGAATCTAATCATCTGTTGTAAACAACAAAATAGCTAGAAATTTGAACATATTGTGAAAGACCAACTACAGGCCATCATAAGACTTTAAAAATCCCTGTAAGTAGCCCCATGGGGAGAGCTCACACCCATTTTCCACATACCTCACTGGGTACTCATGAGATACGTGGAGTCTATCATGGAGATAGACTGTGGAAAAGGCAGGAAAGAGACTTATGGTGTAGGCCTGAGGGAGAAGAGCAGCAGCCACTGTGGGAAAGGTACCTAGCCTGGATTCTAATCTCCTGTAGAACAAAGCCTAAGGATCCTGGGACAGAAAGTCCTTCCTGGGAATTGATCTACTTCCTAGAAATCTCTGTATGAGATATCTTCTACCACTGGAGAGGATCCCTCAGAAAGCTTTGTCCTTGATATTCAGGGACAAAGGAAATGCCTGTGACAGAGGCTGAACCAGAAGAATAAAGAAGGCTTCCATATCTCCATCATTAGACTATAAGCACCATAGACAAGTATCAAAAGTATGGATATAAGTCAATAACATGAAGAAAGACCTCTTCTGAGGCATTAGCTTTAAGGAATATCCCAAAACTATTGATGAAACAAGAGCATTGAAAAAGAATCCAGCAACCCATATCCCACCATAAATACAAGGTAATGATAGATAAATTTTAAGGCAGTGCTGGGCTAAGGGTAACCATAGCAGCAGTGAAATTCAACTCCTGAATACATTGAATTGTCCTCCATACTAAAGTCCTAGCAGAAGATGAGGCATGCCTATTCTTAGGCTTATTAAATAAATTAGTATCAATGCTCAACGCCCAATTACCCAACCTTTAACCAGAAAATTATAAGACAAATAAGAAAACAAAAACATAAGCATACTGTCAAGAGACAAAGCAATCAACAGAACCAAACTTAAATATGATCCAGATGTTGGAACTATCAGACAGAATTTAAAATAAATAACTATGTTGAAGGCTCATGTGGAAAAGGTGGACATTATGTACCAACATATAACATCAGCAGAGTTGGAAACAATAAGAATCAAATGGAAATGGTAGCAATGAAAAACATAATACCAGAGATGAAGAATGCCTTTAAGAAGTTCACCAGTAGGTGCCACAAAATTGAGAAAACAATCAGTGAATATGATGATAAATCACTAGAAGGTACCAGAATGAGTGACAATAAAAAAGAAACAGTGAAAAATGAAGAAAAAAAAACAGAAAAACAGAATATATAAGAACTGTGGGGCAGTTTCAACTGATCTAATACATGAAAGTGGAATCTCAGAAGGAGAGAGAGGGGTGACAGGAAGTGGATAGAGGAATGACGTCTTGGTATAGAAAAAAAATATTTGGAGAATCAATGGCCAACTATTTTTCCATAAATAATTGAGTACAACCAACCATGTATTCAAGAATCTCAGACACACTAGGTAGAATAAATACCCCTAACCTCAAACATATACATATGTGTGCATACACACACACACACACACACACACACACACACACAAACACATCACAACACATTTAGTTTTCACACTGCTGAAAACTGAAGATAATTTAAAAAAACATTCAAGGCAGCCAGAAGAAAGAGATATATTGGATTCAGAAAAACAAAGATAAGGATTAGAGCAATCTTTTCTTCAGAAATTTGCAAACTGGGACAGTGGGATAATATTTTTTAAGTGCTGAAATGAAACTTTTTTAAGACAAGCAAAAACTAAGAGAATTTATTACCTGCAATACAAGAAATATAAAGGAATTTCTTCGTGCAGAAGCAGAATAATACCAGAAAGAAACTTGTATCTATGCAAAGATTTGGAAAGTACTGGAATTGGAACAAGTGAAGGTAAATATAAAATAAATTTTATTCTCGTTTTTAATTGCTCTAAAAGAAAATTGTCTATAAAATACGTAACCATGTATTATGGGTTTATAGCACATATAAAAATGTTTAAGCATAAGCCAGGAGTGGTGGTGCATGCTTGTAATCCCAGTGTTTCAAGAGGCTGAGGCAGGAGAATCTTGAGTTCAAAGCCAGTCTTAGCAAAAGTGAGGCCCTAAGCAACTCTGCAAGACCCTGTCTCTAAATAAAATACAAACAAAGGGCTGGGAATGTGGCTTAGTAGTTCAATCTTCAGTAACCTGCCCACCCCTCACACACAAAAAATATTTTGACAATAGCACAAATGAGAGAGAGATAATATAATAATACTATCATGAGGTTTTTATACTACATGTAAGGTGATATAAGATTACTTGAAGGTATACTGACTTTTAAAAAGGCAAAAAGAGCAACAAAGAACAGATGGAGAAAATAGCGAACTGACAATGTTGATTTTAATTCAACCATAGAAAACAATACTATGAAAATGATAAAATGTAAGTGATAAAAACGTAGACATGCAAGTTAAAACAGATGGTCAGTTTAGTAACAAAACACTCAACTGCTGTCTATAAGAAAGTCACTTTATTTATTTATTTATTTATTTAACAACACTAGGGATTGAAC
The DNA here is from genome assembly GCF_045843805.1 of Urocitellus parryii. Classification (NCBI taxonomy): domain Eukaryota; kingdom Metazoa; phylum Chordata; class Mammalia; order Rodentia; family Sciuridae; genus Urocitellus; species Urocitellus parryii. The sequence goes on from NC_135532.1 coordinate 67,735,882, forward strand.
CCAGAACTTTGCACACACTAGGCAAGTGTTGTACTACTGAGCTGCATCTGTAGCCCTAGAAAGTCACTTTAAATAAAAGGCATAGAACGGGAAAAGATGTGTATTACAAATATTAATCAATGGAGTGGCCACATTAACATTAGGTGATGTAGACTTCAGAACATGGAATACTACCAGTGATAAAGAAAGACATAAGGATAAAGATGTTACCTCACCAAGAAGACATGATATTCACATAACATAGTAGGTATATGCAGCTTAAAATCAGAATCTCTACATATATGAGGCAAATAACTGATAAAAATGAAGGGAGAAATAGTATTTATCCCCATTTATAGTTGAATATTTCAGTACCCATCTCATGAACAATAGACAAAGAAAACTAGTAAGGGCATAGATGTCCTGAACAACATTGTCATGTAGCTTGGCAACTTAACCCTTTGAATATTTATGGAATACATAAACAGCAACAGCTGAATGTATTTTTTTTTTTTTTTTGTACATGGGATATTCTCCAGAATAGACCATATTCTGTTTCAGGAAATAAATCACAAAAAATTTTAAATTGTACAAAGAATTTTTGTTGTTTAACCATGATGGGATTAAGAAATAAATAAAAAAAGAAATACCCAAAATAATTGAAAGTCTCCAAATATATAAAAATTTAAATTCTTCTGAAAAACTCATAGATCAAAAAGGAATTCATAAAGGAAATTGGGAAACATTTTGAATTGAAGGACAGTTTTTAAAATGTCAGAATTTCTAGGATATAGCTAAAGTACAAATTAGACAGAAATCCATAGCAAGAAATGCTTATAGTAGAAAAGAAAAAACAGGTTAGAGAGAAGCTATATCATTACATGCTTGGAAAAGAAAAATGACTTCAAGTCAGTGACTTGACGTTTTACCTTACAGTAGCAAAAAAAGAACAAATTAAACCCAAAGAAAGCAGAAAGAAGAAATAAAGATAAAAGAAATCAATGAAATTCATTGTGGTACTAGAAGTCCTAGCCAATACAATAGAACAAGAAATGGAAATAAAGTCACAGAGTATGACTTTTTACTCTTCATTTTTATTTTAAAAAATGAAGAAGGATATTTAAAAGTTCATAAAATACAAAGAAATCTGTTAGAAATGTTCCAGGCTAAAAGATATAAATGAACATGACAAGTAAATTCTCTATCTGCTTATATATTAGACCCTGGGAAAGGGGTGGAGGGTATGGTGGAGGAGTACTATAAAGGACATGGCTAGGTTAATTGACAAAATTAAAATATGAATGGAATCTCAGATGAAAGTATTATATCAATATTAAAACTTGGGAGTGATAACTTCACTCCAGTTACTCTAAGAGAATTCTTTAGACATAGGGAATACTGAAGTTTTGTTGTCCCTCCATATACATTTTGCATTTGTAGATTTAATCAACCCTGTATTGAAAATATTCTTTGAAATATTGAACACACTGAATGTGTGAAGATTTTTCTTGTTATTATTCTTTAAAAATATGTTTAAAAACTTTATATGTAGATATATATTTTATTAAGTATTATAATAGGTAATCTAGAGGTGTTTTAAAGTATATGGGAGGATATGCATAGGTTTTGTGGAAATTTTATATAAGGAATTTGAGCTTCAAGGGGAAAATTATGTAGAGAGAGGAGGAGAGTATAAGTAATAAAGCACATGGTGGTAAAAAGTCAGATCTGAGTATTTCCTGTACTGTTTTGTTTTTGTAACTCTTTGTATGAAATTATTTTTTTTAAGTTTTAAACTTTTTCTTAAAAAATGGCAGAAGAAGGAGGCCTCACTGCTTGAAGTTGGAAATACCACGTTTCACAAGTGTGTTAGTAGTAAACAAATTAAACTATGAGAGACGATGTCTTCGCTTCCAGGACAAATGTGGGTTTGCTGGGTTTCCCCAGCTCCATGTTCCTCTCCTGTCGTGTAGCCTGCTGCATGTGCAGCCATCCATCTGGGCCCTCTGCATTGTCCTCATGTGAATTGACACAGGCATATTTATGATCATGTACCTTGTACTATGAATTATAAAGTTCTTTTTCTCTGATCCAGGAGTCTCATGTCTTGCTAACACCTATGAAAAAGTAATAGCCAGTTTGCTAGCCTGAAAGAGTAAAATGAAATCCAGACCTGACAATCTAGTCTTCTGAACATGTTCTACTATTTCTCTTTTCATTCCTTTTCTCACATTAAATTCTTGGCCAGAGCTACCTTTCCAATTTTACCTGTGCCATTCACATTCTTTCATTTTATAATTCTCTTTTAGTAATGTGTCTTCCTCAGATTCTTAGAAAAATTTTTTTTCTGTTCTTCATCATCAACTCTACCTTCCTGTCTCTTTCTACTCCATTTCTTTTTTCCTTTTATTAACTTCCCTTTCCCTCTTCCTCCTATTTAAATGTAGATTGAATATAACAAATTTCTGATTAGACTATGTCTGTGAGAGTAGACATTTTGTTATATGTACCTTTATTTCAACGTAGAACCATGTATAGGATCATTTATGTGTTTCTAATTGATTCTTATGAGCAGCTGTTCACAAACTTTTTAAAACCCCCATCAAAATGATAGTTTTATTTTAGGTTAATGTATTGTTTATGTAGATCAAAAGTACCAACTTAAAAAGAGTTGCAGAGAGCTGGGGCTGTAGTTCAGTGGTCAAGCACTTGCCTTGCAAGTGTGAGGCACTGGGTTCAATCCTCAGCATCACGTTAAAAATAAAGATGTGTCCATCTTCAACTAAAAAAAAAAGATTAAAAAAAGTTTTAGAATCATTCAGAGCAAACTCAGACTACACCATGGTTAGTGAAATTTATTATCAAAGCCTTATGACTATTCTTTTTTATTCTCACTATGATTTTACTGATTATAATTTCACCATATTGCTTTAAATCATTTTTAATTTAATGTAGTGGTGTTATTGATTCAAGGTGACATTTGTAAGATTATCTGGATTACCACTATTATTAGTTTTTGTATCCATGTACATTTTGTGGAAAACTATTGGGCCAGATTTGGCTTTGGTATAAATAGTGTTTGAAAAGGTTATTCCCCATACATCTAATTTTATTAGAATCACTCTTCTGCTCAGTAGACTCTAATCTCATAAATTAGTATTAAAAAATCTTTCTCTTGATCAGAGTCTGTACGCCATACTGAGTAAGATCATTGAATCTAGAACCTGATATCCTGGGATTTAGTCCCAGCCCTACTACTTGCAGCAGTGTGACCTTGGTTGGGTCACTAAGACTACTTGTGCACTGATTTCTCATTTGTAAAATGGGAATAGTTATATCTATGTCACAGGCCATTGGAGAATAAATGAATTGATGTGTGTAAAGTGCTTAAAACAGTGCCTGGCTTAAAATAAGTGACACATATTTTAACTGATACTATTGTTTACTAAAAGATGATTAATAGGCCATGATAATTTCCATGGTAGCTTGTCAGCCTAAATAAGAGGTTAGTTCAGGTCATCATATTTAGAGAAGTTCATTTCATTCTTATTTAGATTTTAAAGTCCCGCCGCCACCTTGGTTTCTACCCTTTAAGGAATTTTACCAATGCCTATTGACTTATGGTTTTCTTCTGCCCATTATTCTTTTTATGTTTTGTATGTGTTATGTGTTTGTGTTTGTGTGTGTGTGTATGTGTGTTACAGTTTTAAAAACAATCTAATATAATGATTCCATTTTAGTGGCTTTAAAATAACTCAGTTCCATGAATCTGTGCTGTATAGCAGATGAGGATATGCCAGTATTTAAAATGTACATATAAGAAACTATGGCATATAACCTGATACTTGATTATATATTTCCACTTTACCCATTTTTAAACAATATTCATATGTGATCCTTTACTATATGATTGTTACTAGATCATATGAATACAAGTATGACCATACGTTGCTTTTAAGAAAAAAATGATCACCCAGTAACGTGGTCTAAGTAAAATATTCTCTTTTTTAATTATGTAGTCCTCCTCGCCATCCTCATCACAGCCTCATTCTAGCCACTGCAGAACGAAGTCCTCATCATTGTGTCACCATGCATCCCTGCCCTGGGTCAAACGTAACCATGTAGGCCCTGCAAAGGCTACCAGTCCATCTCTCCGTCTTCGTCGCTGGCGACCCTTCTTACGCCTACCATCTTTGGGTCTCCATTCTGTTGTAAGTGTAGTCAATCTTCCATCTCTTCTTCCAGTGGCAAGGGCAGTCCTTTTATTTCCCCCCCTTAAACATCTTCAGTCTTCAAAGGGCTTTTCTCTTGGTTCACTCAACCATTAGCTTCCCCCCCCCCCACCCCCCAGTAAGATTGCAAGCATAACTCTGTGCTTTGCAGTCTAGCTTGACTTTCACCACTGCCTTGGTGAACATTCATCTTTCCACTCCATACCCTGCAAAAATAAAGGCTCCTGCCTGTTGATGAGTTCTGATCAACATTTGTGATAATGTTTAAGTTCCTATCAGTTGTTAAAGTGAATGTGTGTTTTCTTACCCTTCAGCTTTCTGGTTTCATTTAGTTGACTTGGGTCAACAAATGCTGTGTTCCTTCTGAGTTCTTTGCCATCTGTTGCTTTATTTATTTATTTTTCATGTTTCTGAGTACAGCATTAGTCTCTTGCCATGCTCTGGGGTCACTTTACTTACTTTATCCTTAATCTAAATCCTTCATGGTGTAGGGTATTTCATCTAAGCTGTTTTATTCCCTGAGGTGGCTCAGGTACTTGGTTTAATCTTGATCTGATCTTCCCTGCCTATTTAATTTCTGAAGATCTTTTCCAAGTAGGAGGTGAAGATTTTTCTCCTGTGTATCAATATAGGCCTCCTGCAAATTTTATGGTTTCACTTTTATAGGCTAAAAAGATTAGCAAACTATTAAAAAGTACATTTGTTCTTGTAATCTTCCTAATTATCTTAAATATTGAGATTGACAATGGAATTCTAATAATTCTGACAATGGAAATAAACTGCAGAATTAAGCAAGTACAGTTCTTGTCTTTCTGATGTTCTATACTTTTAAAGGCAATAACTGTGGTTTGGCAGAGTCTATCTAAAAATGAAGTATCTGAAATCTTTGATGTGTGCCATACATTTATAAGAAACTTGACATTTCTATAAATCATCCTGACTTTTGAAGCTAGTATAAGCTTATGCGTGTATTTTAGCTCTTAAAACAATTAAAATATGACGTCAAAGATTCTTTCTTCCCCCTATTTACCCTTCTAGAGCTGTACTCAAACTGCAAAGTGGAGTCTTGACACTTTTCCTTAAACATTTGCTTCCACCAATTATCAGCAAAATCATCAAATAGCCTTCCATTTGTGATGAGTATCAACAAACGGTGTCTCTATTTCATTACACTCATTGGGTTACCGTACTCATTTTTTTATTCATTCATCCATTTGATATTTGTTGCTTCGTTATTATGCTATATGTTGTTTAACACAGTGAGATTACAAGGTGAACTTGATAAATAGAATAAAATCATAATTTTGTAAATTCCCACTGGGGCACAATTAATTTAATTCTACATAGGAATAATTTATTTTGTACTAAAACCATTCTAAATGTAAATGAGCACATGATAAAATTTGGTATTTCCAGTTTTATGGTTTTATGTAATGTTGATCTTTGTACATATTAATTTTATTTCTTTATAGCTTTGTAAGTATTTTCATAGCATAGTGGCTAAGAACATAGATTTTGAAGTCACATTGCCTGGATTTTATCCTAAATCCCATCATTTACTAGCAATGTAACCTAGAACACTTAATGTTTCTCTTAGTTTTTTTGAGAGTAAGATGGATAAAATCATATTACCTACCTTATTGGGTTTGTATGATGATTCATTGGTCAATAAAACATAAAAGCACTTAGAACAGTGCTTGGTATATATTAAATACCATTAAATTTAAACTGCATTTTTATAATGTGAAATTTATACTTAGTGTTTGATTTCTAATTGATTTGTTATATCACTTTTTAACCAAGACAAGTATTATATTCTAAACTAGGAAACTTAAAGTTATATAAATAGAAACTTAAAGTTATATAAATATAGGCAAATGATCCAATCTGTAGCCTCTGTTTTATGATTTTTGTATAGTTATATGTTGGTCTTTTTTTTTTTGCAACAGAAGACTTGTTGGGATTTTCTTTTATTCTTGGTTTTAGTGGAATAATTTTTAAGCAGTTGAATAATTGCAAATTTTAGATTAATTGAAGTTGATTAAAGGAAAAGTCTTAAAATGAAGATTTAGGTTTTGTAGAGGCTTAAACATTTTGAGCTTTACTAATCTTTTATAATAGTTTGAAGGCTTTTCATATCCACTGTAGAGTTTTATATTTTTAGTATTCATTTTGGAGAAAAGGAACAATGTCACAAAATTTTGAGTCACTACTTTGATAACTACTCATATTTGTGAAAATGTTTGTATTAATATTGTAATATTATGTAAGATTTATAACACACTTAACAGATTACACACTTAACAGTTATATCTTGCTTAAACCTCTAAATGGATAGAAACCCAAGCAAGGCTCCTGGATTTGGGCACATATTTAGTTCTCTGACTCCAAGTATACTGTCTTTACCACTAGCATGGTTATATTTACTGGCAAAACATAAAAAACAAAAGCTATGTAATATATAATTCTTAAGATGTTAAAATAATTTATGAAAACACAATAGTTCAAAAGATTTTAAAACCTTTATACTGTCATTGTAAAATTATCTTAAAATGAATAAAAGAAGATTTTTTCCCTAGTTAAATAAGGAATTATTTTTAGCATTTTTCTTACAGAAATGAATTTGTAATTTGTAGATTGCCTAGGTTTGGACTTGAAAAATTGGATTCTCCTGTATTTATGAATGAAATGAAGGTATTGGATTAAGTGATTACTAATTTTTTTTTATTCCCTAACCAGGAAAGTAAGGGAACTCACTATCACTGACTTTACACATTTGAAAACAATTTATTGTATTAAAGAAGGATTAGATCTTTTTCCAAGATGATTGAAAATACCTGGAGACCTTTTTTTTTGAGAGAGAGAATTTTTTAATATTTATTTAGTTAGTTAGTTAGTTAGTTCTCGGCAGACACAACATCTTTGTTGGTATGTGGTGCTGTGGATCGAACCCAGGCCGCACGCATGCCAGGCGAGCGCGCTACCGCTTGAGCCACATCCCCAGCCCCACCTGGAGACCTTTTGTAGTCTCATTGTAATAAAACTCTTAACAAAAATGTGTTAACTATAGAATGGACTATCAAAACTTTGTTGCATTTCCCAGGCATTTGAGGAGCAACCTCAATAGCCGACCACACTAGAGAGGAGTCTTATGTTGGTGCAATAGTAAAACAAAAATAAAAACTTTGATTTCTGCTGTGTAATTCTTTAGTTCTTGATGAATTTAGGAGGAGCTAGTTTGCCATATTTGCCAATTTCTTCCATTTATAATTTGAGAGAAATAATCTCAGTAGAACACTGAGAGATTAGATGAGACACTGTATTGGCAAATATTTTAGAAGCATTCTATAAATCTTAGAAAATAAAATACAGTAATGAATAAAATAGTAACATTTAATCTCTACCTTTTCTGCATCAGAAAATTCCACATTATAATTAATAGAAAATATATAATTATTGAGCATGAGAAAAGTGTATTTTTTGAGTCAAGATACTACTATGTTATTTAAAACCTTTTAAGGTGATATAAGATAAAATTTATGCCTTTTGAAAACTTATCTCTAAAATTTTTGTTCCACCTGTATTTAACAGTGATTGTATTTCATTTCGAATCACTTAGATTTGATGTATAGCTAACATATATTAGTACTAGTTGTACATATCATAGAAAGTATCAGTTAATCAATGTATCAATTTTACATTAGTTATTTGAATGTATAAGATATGTAAATATTACTTATGCAAATTAAATTTGGTAAATTAAAAAAAAACTTAGGTATAGTTTAAATTTCAAATTGTTAAAAGAGTCCAAAAAATGGGGCTGGGGTATAGCCAGTTGGTAGAGTGCTTGTTTCTCAAACATAAGACCCTGGATTCAATCACTAGCACCAAAAAAAAAAAAAAAAAAAAAAAGAGTCAAAAAAAGCAAGAGAAAAGTCCTGGCTACAGTTCATTGTACATTTCTTTAAATTTCATTTCTCTCTTCTTATTTTATAATTCCTTTTTTAATACCTTTATTTGTTAGATTTCTTAATGTGATGCTTAGGGTCAAACCCAGTTCCTCACACATGTGAGGCAACTGCTCTACCACTGAGCTACAACCCCAGCCCAGTTCATTGCATCTTTTTTTTCTTAATGTATTTTTTAGTTGTATTTGGTGCTGAGGATTGAATGCAGGGCCTCACATCTGCTAGGCAAGCACTTTACCACTGAACCACAACCCCAGCTCCTTGTTGTATCTTAATTTGTTCTTATCCTCTTCTTCTCCCCTTTTAATCTTCAAGGCTATTTCCCTGCATTTATTCATTTTTAAGCTTTTTAATCTAGAATGAGCTCAGATACTTATTTTATAATTATTTACTCTACATTGTTCAAAAAATGATATTATTAAATTCAAGTCATTAAGGAAACCAGCTAGCTTTTTTTTTTGTTGTTTTTGTTTCCTAGTCTTTTTATTTTTGTATTAGATGTCTTATTTTATTTTTAACATTTATTTATTCTAATTTGTTAAATATGACAGCCCAACTAGCTTTCTTGATGTCTTAAATTTTAACTTGTGTTGCTTTAGTTGTTTATGAATTATTAAAACCCAAGGCTTTTAAATTTTAAAAATTACACAATTCATTCATACATTCATTTTACTCAAACAAGTATGTATTGTGTATATACAATATACCAGGCATTGTGCTGACAGTAGGGCTTCTAAGGTAAACAAGACTTAGATCAATTGAGACTAAGAGAAATATGCTTTTAGTTTGTGTTTTCCTTATTGATGGATGAACACATTGTCACAAACATGGTCACTCTGTCCATCATATCAAGGATTAAGCCTTGAGTTATATTGGATAAATGTTCAGTCACTTGGTATTATTTGTGTACGTATATATGTCCTTGAAGTGATTGACTACTAATGTATATAATACGTATTTTTCCCTCCTATTCCAGGCACCAAGTATAGATGAAAAAGTAGATCTTCATTTTATTGCATTAGTTCATGTAGATGGGCACCTCTATGAATTAGGTAAGAACTATTTTAATTTATCTTGGGGATAAAAATGGTAAATGGGAAAGTTTCTATTTATGATAAACAGGACTGCTGATATATATTGTGTTTACTTAAATTAATTGATTATCCTATAAAATTGAGTTTACATAATGGCAGTTTTTTTAAAAATATTTTTTAAGAAAAAATAATTGTTTTGATGTTCAGGTATCTTATAATTCAAGAAAGTTTACATACTGTCTTTGCATTTTAGCAAAGCAGAAAAGTAATCATTACAGGAAACTTCTGGAAATCATCCTTATTAAATTATTGAGTTACTTGTTGAAAATATCTGGGTGAACTGCCTTTATTTTTGAAAGATATGTGTAATATTCTTCAAGACCAGGTTTTGTATTCAATAACAAATATTACTAGTTTTCAATCCATTATACTGTCCCTATGGTAGGCTATCTGATTTTTAAAAAGATTTTACAGGTCTCTGGTTTCTGGTAATGGTTCCTTTGGATTTATGTCAAAGTACCATAATTAGTTACTTGATGTTTTGTCCTATGTCTGAACTTTTTTTTTTTTCTTTTAATGTTACTGTTATTTGGACTATTTCAGGGCATATGCCAGGAAATACTCATAATTTTAACTGAGTTATTCAGATGGAAGAAACTCCTTATATATGTTTCATGATTGGTGTACATGATCTTATAATTATGAGTCTTATGCTTCTCTATAGGACCTTCTGAGTTAAAAAAAAATCCAAATAAAGAAACAAAAAGGGGATGTTCTTTTCAGTAATTCTGCATACTGTGATCTTTAGTTTTCTTACCTCTCATTTGCTGTGTATGTATTAACTTGTCACTTTTTGTTTTTCTTGTTTTGCCCATATTTTTATTGGTACATATGGGTTGTAAATAATGGTGGGATTTGTTGTTACATATTGGTACATGCACACAATCTTAACAATACAATTTGGCCAATTTCATTTCCTAGTATTTCCCCTTTCCCTGCCTTTTCCCTATTCCTGGTTTCTTTCTTCTACTCTACTGGTCTCCCTTCAGTGAGATCCATCCCCACCTTTCTTTTCCTTTTTCCTCTTTAGTTGCCACATATGAGAGTAAACATATAACTCTTGGCTTTCTGAGTTTGGCTTATTTTGCTTAGCATAATGTTCTCCAAGTTACATTCATTTTCCTGCAAATGACATAATTTCATTTCATTCTTTTTATGGCTGAATAAAACTCCATTATGTGTAGATATCACATTTTCTTTATTCATTCAACCATTGATGAACACCTAGGTTTGTTCCGTAGTTTGGCTATTATGAATTATGCTGCTATAAACATGGATGTGCATGTTTTGCTATAGTATGATGACTTTAATTCTCTAAGAATTAAACAGGAGTGAGCAGCAGGGTCATATCCTATTCTTTTTTCTTTTTTTGGTACTGAGGATTGAACCCAGTGGTGCTTAACACAGCCACACCCTTTTTAAATTTTGATACTGGGTCTTGCTAAATTGCTTAGGCCTCACCAAGTTGCTGAGGCTTTGAACTGGTGTTCCTCCTGCCTTGGCTTCTGGGATTACAGGTGTGCCACCACATCTGACTTATTGCTAATATTTTTAGGAACTTCTATGCCAGTTTCCATAGTGGTTGTGCTAATTAATAATCCTATGGGCTGGGGATGTGGCTCAAGCGGTAGGTACCGCGCTTGCCTGGCATGCATGCAGCCCGGGTTCGATCCTCAGCACCACATACAAAGATGTTGTGTCCACCATAAAATAAAAAAATAAATATTAAAAAATTCTCTCTCTCTCTCTCTCTCTCTCTCTAAAAAAAAAAAAAAAAATCCTATGAGTAGTGTAAAATAGTTTCTTTTCTCCACATCCTCTCCACTATTGTTTGTATTCTTTATGGTGGCCATTTTGATTGGAATGAGATGAAATCTCAGGGTAGTTTTGATTTCCATTTCCCTAATTACTAATGGTGTATATTTGTTGGCCATTTGTATATATTCTTTTGAAAAGTGTGTTTAATTGGGTTATTTGTTTTTTTGGTATTCTGCATATTAATCCTCTGTCAAAATAGTAGCTAGCCAGAATTTTCTCCCATTCTGTAAGCTCTTTCTTTATATTCTTGTTTCCTTCCTAAGGTGATTTTTAAAATACATTCCTCCAGGGGCTGGGGACGTGGCTCAAGTGGTAGCACGCTCGCCTAGCATGCATGGGGGCACTGGGTTCGATTCTCAGCATCACATAAAAATGAAGTAAAGATATTATGTCCACCTAAAAGTAAAAAATAAATATTTTTAAAAAATACATTTCTCCAACGTCATTTTTTCTCATTCATTCATTCACTCATCTATGTCAGAATGAACTCACACTTTTTTTTTTTTTTAGAAAGAGAGAGAATTTTTTTAATATTTATTTTTTAGTTTTCGGTGGACACAACATCTTTATTTATTTTTATTTATTTATTTTTATGTGGTGCTGAGGATCGAACCCAGCGCCCTGCGCATGCCAGGCGAGCGCGTTACCGCTTGAGCCACATTCCCAGCCCCCGAACTCACACTTTACTTAAAAAGTTACAGCCCATTACATTCCATGTGCATATATATGTGTGTGTGTGTGTGTGTGTGTGTGTGTGTATTTTAATGTGGAAAAGATATTTAATTGTAAAATAGAAAAGTAGGCCAGAGTGCAGTTTAAGGGCAATTGCTTCTTTATATAGTATAGGTCATCTAGAGGGTTATTAGGGTTAAACATTTTCTTTTTTTTTTTTTTTTTTTTTTTTTTAAAGAGAGAGTGAGAGAGGAGAGAGAGAGAGAGAGAGAGAGAGAGAGAGAATTTTTAATATTTATTTTTTAGTTCTCGGCGGACACAACATCTTTGTTGGTATGTGGTGCTGAGGATCGAACCCCGGCCGCACGCATGCCAGGCGAGCGCGCTACCGCTTGAGCCACATCCCCAGGCCCAGGGTTAAACATTTTCATAAAGCAATAAAACATTAAAAAATAAAGCAAGAAAAAAGGGCTTGAAGATATTACATTTCATATTTTGATGCTGAATTCATCCCAGACTTGGCCTTTGAAGAGAAGCTGAGTCTTGCATCTTGTTGATATGTCATTGTTACTCTTTGAGTAGTTTCTTTCATTTGAAACAGAATGCTCCAGGCTCTTATTTTCTGTTCTGTTTGTCCCATATTTAGCCTCTTCTCTAAGGAACCTGTGTTCCTTTTAATGTAAAATAGTGATTAGAACCAAGATTAGCATACTGGATGTGCTCACTGCTACTAAGGTATCAATACTTCTGAGCTCTCCCAGAGAATACAGCTAGAAATATGTTTATGTACTATATATAAATATATGCCTATGTGAATGTGAGTATGCATGCACACAATTACATGTATTTCTAGCCTGTGTATATTAACAATTATTCATTTATATTAATACTTCTCATTCTTTGCTGAATTTGTAGCTCAGTAATGGTGGAGTGCTTGCCTAGCATGCGGCCCAGGGTTTGAGTCCTCAACATCACAAAATAAACAAAAAACACTAAAACACTTCCAATTCTAATCTAATGCCATAGATTTATTCTTTTGTTCTTCTCCACATTTGTGACTGTTTTCTGAAGCTGAAAAATCTTGTCCCCATGACCCTTGTGTATTTTCTGGTTTATCCATTCATCCTTTATGTAAACAACCTCTTGGCCACACCAGTCGCAAGCTTAGTTCCAGTCCCACTGCTTACCACCTTCATCTGCCTCACCAATCCTGGCCTGGCCCAGAGAAATCAAGAGCTCTCCAGAACTTGCTTTCTGGTCATTTGCAAATTTCAGCTGCCTTAGCCTCCTTGAAATCCATTCTCTTTCTCTTTATCTCATTGAAATAGTTGTGCTGTGCTTGAGTGTCTCTTTTCTGCAGTGGTGTTCAGTAAATGTTTCCTAGAAGAAAGCTAGTATTATTGTAGGATGTACTTATAGTTATGGGCAACTTGTTACCCATTGTCTAATAATAAGTCTAGGCTTATTTTTTGCCTAGGCTTTTAGTTGTTTCCAGTGGGAGCCCTATCTAACACCAATAGTTCCATAATGGCTGGAGGTAGAAGTTGCCTAATTTTTATTTCTTGAATTCTCCAAATGGAAGATAAGGATTTAGCTTTCTTTTATTGTCCTCTTTAGTTATTTCTCTTTCTTAATCACAAAAAAAAAAAAATGCATTACTTTTCTTTTTACTCTTCTCCCAGGATACTTAGGGTTGTTGTTTATTTTTACCACAGAAACATTATTCTCAGCTGAGCCAAACATACTTTTTTTCCTTTTTATTTCTCCAGTTAATAATGGTTTTATTTTGCTGTGTGTGTGTGTGTGTGTGTGTGTGTGTGTGTGTGTGTATGTGTATGTATTACTCGACTATTGAACTACATCCCAACCCCTTTTATATTTTATTTTGAGAGATGGTTTCACTAAATTCACCAGGCTGGCCTTAAACTTGGGATCCTCCTGATTTAGCCTTCCAAGTTGCTGGAATTATTGGTGCCACTATGCCTGTCTTTTTAATTTTTATTTATTTATTTTAATGTACTTAATGCTAAGTTTCTCCTGGGCTCTTTTTCATTGGTCTGAGTTTCTCAATACTTGGAACATCTGGCGTTCTATTAACTTTCCCTTCTTGGCGATACCTCTCTCAGTGCTCTCTTTTCTGTTCCATGCCTTGTATACATTTTCATCATGGTATTTCTCTTTATTGATGATATGTCTTGCTTGGGTCTGTTTATATCAATAATTTTGGGCTTCAGGGGATCTTTTCAATCTAGAAACTCTTGTGTTTCAATGTGGGAATTATTTGTTTTTTCCATTGGATTTCTCTTTTCCATTATTCTGTCTTTCTGGAATTCCTTAATTTTTCTTTCCTGTATATCATAGTCTCTTGTTTTGGTCTCTGGAACTTTTCTTCCAATCTGTTATAAATTTCTAAATCCTTTTATCATTTCTAATTTTAAAGAACTCTTTAGTTTTCTGATTTTTTAAAAAACTTAAATGAATTAATTTATTATCTATTTTTGGTGCAGGGCCTCATGCATGCTAGGCATACACTCTACTGCTGGGCTATACTTTCAGCCCACTGTTCTCTGAATTTATGGTACTGGGGATTGAACCCAGGAGCCTTTTACTACTGAGCTACATCCCCAATCTATTTTAGTTTTTATTTTGAGACAGGAGCTCACTAAATTACTGAGAGTCTTGTAGAGTTCCTGAGGCTTACTAAACTTGTGATCCTCCTGCCTCAGCCTCCAGGGTCCCTGGGATTATAGGCATCCACCACCACACCTAGCTATTCTCTGAACTTTTATGTTTTAAAATATCACATTCCATTTTAACACTTAGGCAGTATTTTTCAAAGTTTTTATTTTTTGTATAGTTTTATGAGCTCCATCACTGATGGCTATCCTTGGATATCTGAGATTAGCCTTGGATATCTTGGCTATCTGAGGATATTTTATACTAGGCTTTCTCATTTGTTTTATGGTGTTTATAAGATCTTTTGTACAGTTTGTACATGTTTGAAAGTAATTCTACATTAAACAACATCTGCATATGAAAGAAAATCACTCAGTAGGTTCTAATGAATGAAGAAATGAGTGATGAGAACCAGGAAAAATAAATAATTAAAATACATACATAAAAAATTTTGTTAAGAAAGGGAAACCAGCTGGCATACTGGCTCACACTTGTAATCCTAGCAACTTGGGAGGCTGAGGCAGGAGAATTGCAAGTAAGGTCTGGGGATGTAGCTCAGTGGTAAAACACCCCTGAGTTTAGTCCTCAGTATCAAAAAGAAAAAAAAGAAAGGAGGGAAAACCTGTAGCTTACAATGTTTATTATACTTTTGCTTTTATGTAAAAATTAAAAGATAAAACAATATAAAATGAAGGTAGCACATAAAGAATGTAATAGAGTCTTATAACTTTAGAATAAATGAGCTACTGAGGAATAAGCTTTTGCTAGAAAAGGATATTTTAAGGAGTTGTTCCATGATGTATTATTAAGAAATATATAATGCAATTAATAAAGAGAATATGTTTTGTAGAAATATGGATAACTAAGCATTCATATGTAATATTTACTTAGAGGAAAGTATTTCCTTTTGGTTTTTACAGACTTTAAGGATTAAGGGCTGGGGTTGTGGCTCAGTGGTAGAGCACTGGTCTAGCACATGTGAAGCACTGGTTTCAATCCTCACCACCACATAAAAGTAAATAAAATAAGGTATTGTGTTCAACTACAATTTTAAAAACTTAAGAAAAAAAGAAGAAGAAGAAGAAGAATTAAGTCCCAGGCACTGTAATGTAAGGATATTACTTATTTAGCATTTTGAAACTACATGTCTTAGTCCAAAAATATGCAGCATGTATTCTGATGATATGATTAAATTAATGTCACTTTACATGGAAATTTATATCTGTTCATTTTCACTCTTGTTTTTCTTTAATAGTAGTATCTGTTAATCCAAGTCTATCATTGTGCATATTGATTCAGAAATTTTCAAAATATACACATATATATTTAGTTGTAAATCATGAATACAATACCTTGTTTTTTTAAAACTCTTTTTTTTTAATATTTATTTTTAGGTGTAGATGGACACAACACAATGCCTTTTTATTTATTTATTTTCTATGTGGTGCTGAGAATCGAACCTGGGTCCTGCCCATGCTAGGCGAACGCTCTACCACTGAGCCACAATCCCAGCCCCAATACCTTTGTTTTATTTATTTATTTTTATGTGGTGCTGAGGATCGAATCCAGTGCCTCACACG
This sequence comes from Urocitellus parryii, assembly GCF_045843805.1. NCBI lineage: Eukaryota > Metazoa > Chordata > Mammalia > Rodentia > Sciuridae > Urocitellus > Urocitellus parryii. The sequence continues at coordinate 67,751,901 of NC_135532.1, forward strand.
TGCTAGGCAAGCTTTCTACCACTAAGCCACAATCCCAGTCCTGATTCAGAAATTTTTATTGTTCAGAAACCATGGTATTATAAGGAAGTACTGTGTTTTGTGGATTGAACTTGATTAAGTACCAATTAAATTAGACATCTAAGATTATACATTTGCATAAAAAGTAATATCATTTAACTTTGGGTTAACAAGAATTTTTATGATTCTGGATTTTTTATTTTTTTCATAATATTAAAAAAGTACCAGCTTATTCAAGATGATTGTCAATTTGGTTAGTTGTTTTGGTGGTCAGTAAAATAATTGTAGGTTATTTAAATTGTTGCTTTATATTACTGTATTTGTGGTACATAGTTAGTAATAATACATAAGCTATGACAATATAACTCCCTTCATTGAAAAAAAACTTGACAGTCTTATTTAAGATCTTCTGATTTAGTTTTAAAGCAAAAATACATATCTTTTATATTTCTGAGGATAAAAACTGAGTTCATAACTTCCCCAAAAATTACTAATTTTATATATTTTCAGGAAGTTAAAACCAATATTCATTTATAATAAATTCTACTCATAAAAATAATTTAGGCTTTTAAATGTGGAAACAAGGTGCTAAGAATATTCTTGGTCAGGCATGGTGGCACATACCTATAAACCCAGCCACTCAGGAAGCTAAGGAAGGAGGATTGAAAGTTTGAGGCCACCCCCAACAACTTGGTGAGACCCTGCCTCAAAATAAAAAACTTTAGGGCTGGGGATGTGGCTCAAGCGGTAGCGCGCTCGTCTGGCATGCATGCAGCCTGGGTTCGATCCCACAGCACCACATACAAACAAAGATGTTGTGTCCGCCAATAACTAATAAATAAATAAATATTTAAAAAAAATAAAATAAAAAATAAAAAACTTTAAAAAGGACCGGGGATTTAAATCATTAGTAGAATACTTGCATAGCCTGTGTGAGGCCCTGGGTTCCATACCCAGTACTGCAAAATTAATGAATGAGTATTCTGTTAACCTTTAATGTTAAAAAATATTCATGGTTACACATTTAAAATATTTGTTTTAGGATGTATCTTTTAACTTTTCTTGTCTCGGGAAGAGGAAAGTGTGAGGTAAAGTCCATTATCTTGTAAAAACAGCTAAGCATTCAACTTTTTGTCTATTTTCCACAGATGGACGGAAACCATTTCCAATTAACCATGGGAAAACTAGTGATGAAACTTTATTAGAGGTAATGATAAAACATGTTGGCCTATTTTGAGTATAAATTATATTCCTGTCATCTTTAAGACATCTCTAAAGATTATTTGTATAATATTTTCTCTGAATCTGGATGTTTGTTTGTCCTTGCTCTTTTCAGAAAATCTAAAAAACAAAAATTTGAATTAGTATTTAAAATCTACAACAGATAAGGAGGTTGCTTGTGTTCTTTATGTGAACAATTGTTAAATTTAAAAAAGACAAGAATAGTATTGAAAGAGTCACTCACTATATCCTATATTTGAGTCCCAAGATACCATGAGTTGTATCATGATCCAAATTTTAGAGATTTTAAATCTCTAAGATTTTAAATCCCTTTCTTTCTTGTGAAGGACTTATCTTGTTTGATTACTAGCAATAGCTTTTTTTATCCTTTTTAGATCCCAGGAGAGATTATGTACTGGGAAACCAGGCATAATTTCCATTTGTATAGTATGAATATATATCATATATATTCACTCTTCTCTAAAGTTGCTTAGAATCAGTGAAATATGTAATTTTCAGGTTAAAAGGTAAAAATTTTAAGAAAGAATACTTGCTATATCTTACACTTTTGTACTAAGCAAGTTGGGCCACCAACTGTTCCATCTTTTGGTGTTTTGTGTTTTTCATTTGGAAAAATAAGTCTGCAGTATAAAATTAGTACCAGAAAAATGTGAAATTCTTATTTATCATTCATAAGTAAAACATATATTTAAAAACTGAAAAGTTATACTTTTTTTTCCCCATAGGATGCCATAGAAGTTTGCAAGAAGTTTATGGAACGTGACCCTGATGAATTAAGATTTAATGCAATTGCTCTTTCTGCAGCATAGCTTGTTGATGATGGAAATACCAAATACTGTATTATTTGCAACAAAAGTTAAACTTCCGCTGCCATACACTAACTCAGAAATTTTGATATTTTCATTAACTTGACTGATTAAAAATTTATGTGAATTAAAATTTGATTTAACCTGTGTTTTATTTTTGCAACAAGTTAAAACAGTAATTCTTTCCTTCCCTTTCTTTCTTGTGAAGGACTTATCTTGTTGGATTACTAGCAAAGCTTTTTATCCTTTTTAGATCCCATGAGAGATTATGTATTGGAAAACCAGGCACAATTTCCATCTTCATAGTATGAATATATATCATACATGTTCACATATTTATGTAGAAAACATTTGTTGAAGATCTACTTATAATGAGATGGACAGTGTTCTAGATGCAGGAGTTATAGCAGTGAGCATATTAATAAGTCCTGTAGTCATGGAATTTATGCTTTTTTTTTTTTTTTTTGGTGTTGGGGATCAAACCTAGGACCTTGTGCATGCAAGGCAAGCACTCTACCAACTGAGCCATATCCCCAGCTAGAGTTTATACTAGGGATATAGCTCAGAGTTTGAGAAAAGATAATAACAAACACATAAAGAACATATATACCAATGATAGATGCTGTGTGGAGAATTAAAGTAGGATTTTTTTTAAAGTAACTGAGTATATACTTGAGATTTTTTGTCAGGGAAGCCTCCTGTGAAGGTATGACTTTGAAGTTGAGAACTGAATGACAAAAAGTAGCCAGTCATAAAAGTGATGGGTACAATAGGGAGGATAATAATTCATGCACAGTCTCTAAGGTAGGAAAATCTTGCTGTATTGTAGGACCAGGAGGAAGTTCCATATGACCAGGGCATAGAAAGAAATCAGGAAAGCAGCAGGATATGAAGTTAGAGGAGGAAAAGGTGTTTGAATTTATTGCAAGTGTGACAGTAAGCCATTGGAGGTTTTAAACAGGAGAGTGACCCGATTTGACTTAAAATTTTAAAAGATCACTCTGACAACTCTGTGGATAAAATACTGGGAAAGAGGGCTGGGGTTGTAATGGCTTAGTGGTAGAGCGCTGGCCCTGCATGTGTGAGGCATTAGGTTTGATCCTCAACACCACATAAAAACAAACAAAATAAAAGTATTGTGTCCATCCACAACTAAAAAATATAAAAAAAATATGGGGAGAGAGGGGCACAAGAATAGAGACACAGATGTAGATGTTTGGGCCTTAAAAGTGATAATCATTTAGATGAGGGTATGAGAGTGAATTTGGGGGTGTGCTTTGAAGAAAGGAAAGAAGTCTTCATGGAAAGGTATTTATAGCATTGGGTCAAAACATGGGACTGGTTTTGTATTTTTTGAGGGGATAGTGGTTACTTGGATGTTCATTTATCAAAACGGATTGAATTCTACATTTAAAATCTGTACTGTGCTGGACTGGGATTGTGGCTCAGTGGTAGAGCACTTGCCTAGTATGTGTGAGGCACTGAGTTCGATTATCAGAACAACATGTAAATAAATAAAGTCCATTGACAACTAAAAAAAATTTTTAAAAAACACATACAGTGCCATATGTATATTTTATCTCAAAAACAAAATAGCAACTAAAAAATAGAGCTGGATTACAACAAATATAGAAGTAGGAAAGTCAGGTTTGTCCAGATGAAATTCTGGACTAGTATTGAGTATAAAGGTTTATACATAATTCACAGAGTAAAAGTGGATTCTTGAGGCAGTAATATGTGAGCAGTGACTTTTAGGAACAATAAAGTGGCAGTGGCTTGTAGAATGAGTTAGATCTTTGTTACTCAAAATTCTTCATTTCTAACAAGTTCCCAGGTAATAGTGATGGAATTACCACTGTTACCTGGGAACTTGTTAGAAATGAAGAATTTCAGACCCTAACTCCAAAGACTGAATTTTTAACAAGATCCCTATCTGATTCATATAAATACTAAGTTTAGGAAGCACTAGATGAGAAAAAAATAGACATAATAAGGAAGGTTGCTTTAGGAGAGATTTACACTTAGCACCATTCTAGTGAAAAGGGTCTGGGTGAAGTGGTGGCAGAGGAATGAAGAAATTATCTAATGAGCTGAGGATGTAGCCCAGTGGTAAAGTGCTTACCTAGCATGCATGAGACACTGGGTTTGATTCCCCCCCCCCCACACACACACACACAAGCACACAATTCTCAAACAAAATTTTTTTTTAAAGAGAGAATTTTTTAGTATTTATTTTTTAGTTTTTGGTGGACACAACATCTTTATTTTTATATGGTGCTGAGGATCGAACCCAGCGCCCCCCACATGCCAGGGGAGCGGGCTAGAGCCACATCCCCAGCCCTCAAACAAATTTGATAAACTGTATATGTGCATTATGCTTTTGTCAGGCCAGTAAAAATAACTAAGTGTCCTCTTGTGTTAACATTGTTTGCATTTTCTATACATATATATGTTATATAGTAAATATCATCTGACCAGTTTTCTGCCTGTTGCCTTGATGGATTTCTCCTACTACATAATTTTTTAATAGATTCTAAAGCAATGGCACATTACCCAGAATTTACATGGTTTCTCAGTTAACTATGAGAAACATTAACTTTGCAGACTATTAGTGGGCCAGAAGGATTGTGAAGTCAAATATTAAACAATTTTATTAAAGTTACAAATATATTGGGTATGGGGGGGACAATTGTAGAATCCCTCAGCTTTTAAAAAATATTCTACATATCATGAATAATATTTCCTACACATTTTGTGGAACAACACTTAGGACTAGCATTCTTTGGTATACCCTATAGGGTGAATTTTGTCCTGTGAGAAGACAAAATTCTGGCAGTATCAAACCCCTGTAAACCCAGGAAGCTGATGCAGAAAGATTGCAAGTTCAAGGCTAGCCTAGGCAACTTAGCAACACCCTGTCTCAAAATTAGTTCAAGACCTCAGTACCACCATTTAAAAAAATAATAAGAAGAACTAATTTAATTATAATTGATTTTTAACTTTTTTACTTGAGAATCATGAATTGGGGCAGCCTCCATGCTATAAGATAGAATGAGAGCTCCAACTGCGCAATAAATAGCCGAAGAGTGGGTTGTTAAGATGGGAACAAAGAAACAACAATGGAAAACACCTGGCCAACATCACCTTAGTTCAGGGTTGTTGTTGTTTTGTTTTGTTTTTGTACCAGTGATTGAACCCAGGGGCACTGGGTTACTACATCCCAGACATTTTGTCATGTTGTTTGGAGACAGTGTCTTGCTAAGTTGCTGAAGCTGCCATCCCCCACCCCTGCCTCAGCCTCTTGAATTCCTGGGATTACAGGCATGCACCACCATGTCTGGTCAGGCTATTTATTTTTTTAAAAAGGCTAAACAGAGACCTTCCTTATCAGTCACTCAGGTAAACTGAAATCTTGCTGAAATCTTGTTTTTAGGAAAAACTGATCTGTTTTGGGATCTCTCTGCTTCCTTAACATTTCAGTTTGATTATGCTATATTTAAATGATTCTGTTTTGGTTTGGTCTGTTGAGGCCTCATGCAGGAGTTCAATCCAAACAATTGGCCTCCCATAATTTTGTTTAACAGTCCCTTGTGAAACACACAACTTGAAAATTACTCTTGCCTGTCACTTAGGTTCATGTCCAGGACGTTTTTTATTTCTTAGCTCAACTCCCTGCAATAGTTGATTTAGTCACTTTCTTAAAACTTGGCACTTACAGAAGAGATTGTAGTTGACTTTGTATGGAAACTTGTGGAGACACTAAGGCTGATGAAGTTGTGGATCATTTCTGTATAATGCTGTTAATGACTATGGTAGATTGGGGGAAAGGAATTATAACAGGAACTGAAACTAAATGTTTTTGCTTGGTAGACTTTTGAAAACTAACTAAACAAAGATTTGCTTTTAATTACTGAAACACAGAAAGGTGCCTTTATGATTTCCATAATAACCTCTAATATCTTCCATATTCACTTGAAACTAAAATGGAAGTTCTGGGCTGGGATTGCACCTCAGTTGTAGAGTGCTTGCCTAGCACAGATGGGGCACTGGGTTCTATCCTCAGCACCACATAAAAATAAATAAAATAAAGGTATTGTGTTTATATACAACTAAAAAATAATAAAATGGAAGTTCTCTGTATTTTGTGGTGAATCAAACTTTAGAATACCTGAAAAGAAAATTACAATTCCTTATAAATGTTAATTTATTTTCATTCCATCTTGGACTGGTGCACATGCTTATTAGATAAGATTTATCACCAGGATATATATAACATACACCTGATTGCTTAATGAAAATAATATAATTTATGATGTATTTTCAGACATTGGTTTTGTCTAATTTCTATAGGTTTTATAGGAAGCATCTACAGGCTTAATATTCCTTTGTTGAGCCATGTGTGGTCACACACCTGAAATCCTAGTGACTTAGGAGGCTAAGGCAAAAAGATCAAAAGTTTGAGGCCAGAGGCCAGCCTCAGTAACTTAGCAAGGCCCTAAGCAACTGAGTAAGACCCTATCTTAAATTAAAAAATAAAAAGGGCTGGGGATGTGTCTCAGTGGTTAAGCATTTTAGAGTTCAATCCCCAGTACCAAAACAACAACAACAACAACAACAAAAACTATCGACTAATAAAAACATTAAAAAAAAAAAAAGGTTTCTAGGCGCTCAGTTGGTAGAGTATTTGCCTTCACATGCACAAGGCTCTGAGTTCAATCCCCAGCACCAAAAAAAAAAAAAAAAAAAAAAATGCATCCATACAAAGACTTTTTTCTTGTCATTTCCTCCTAAACAATAGTGTAACAACTATTTACTTAGCATTTATATTATATTAGATATTAGAAGTAATCTGGAGATGACTTGAGGTATACAGGAGGATGTGTGCAGGTCATATGCAAATACCATGCCATGTTGTATAAGGACTTGAGTAGATTTTGGTGTTTCAGATGGTGGGAAGCTGGAACCAATCCCCCACAGATATGGTGGGATGGCTGTACATAGTCTTACTCACACATTCAAATGTACCTTGAAAAGGAAAATAACTCGTCTAAATTCTCTATTAATTAAATCCTTGACTAAAGTAAAATCACATTGTAAAAGTTTTTTAACACTAATTTAGAGGACTTTATACATAAATAATAGTTAATTTTTTGTAAGATTCTCTAAGATTGTAAAATGAAGTTCCTGTTCTTTCAATAAAATTATTACTAAAAGCCAATTGTGAAATACACTGTTTTGGGATAGGAAATGTTTCATCATTTCTTTTGTTTCTTTGGATTTTGAATTTTGACTTTCTTAAGTACATAAAATATTGTACATAAAATATTGTACATTAGGAAGAACATTTATTTTCTTGGTGCCAGTGGTACCAGTGGGTTAGACCAGTCTTCTTTGCCTCTGTTTTATGCATATTCTCACTTGTTTCTGCTTTTGAATAAACTTACTCATAAGTCTTTTTCTTCACTTCTTTGTTTCGTATAGAGATTCTGAACCATTACTTCTACCCACTTGATAGGTGAAAGTGCTCAGTATAACATTTACAGAGTCTATAGCCAGCCATTATAAGAAAATATAAAAACAGTATAAAGGCTGTGTGTTTTTAGCAATTCTTACAGTGTAATTGACAGGGTGGTTGAGAAGCCCTACTTTAGGTGCACTGAATGTACACAACCTATTCCAAAATTTGTTTTGCAAGGTGAATTAATTAAAGTTGCTTAGAAATATATCAAGAGGGGGCTGGGATTGTGGCTCAGCAGTAGAGCGCTCGCCTAGCATGGGCGGGACCCAGGTTCGATTCTCAGCACCACATAAAAATAAAGGCATTGTGTTGTGTCCATCTACACCTAAAAAATAAATATTTTTTAAAAAGTAATATATCATGAATCTCATATAATCTACAAGGTATTGAGCATAAATTGATTTATTTAAAGTAATAATTGAAGTCATTAAATAGAAATCCCTCTGAGTGACACATTTTAACTGGTTGATTCAAAACTGCCTTTTATCAACGTGAACAGCTGGTATTACAACAAGTTATGTTTAACAGTATTTTCTTTTAAAAGTTTTTATTTGTTCTTTTTAGTTATATATGACAGTAGAATGTATTTTGACATATTATACATACATGGAGTACAACTTCCCATTCATCTGGTTGTACATGATGTGGAATTACGTTGGTCATGTATTCATATATGAACATAGGAAATTAATGTCCTATTTATTCTTTCCTATTCCCATTCACCCTCCCTTTCCTTCATTTCCCTCTGTCTAATCCAAAGTACTTCTATTTCCCCTCCCCCTTATTGTAAGTTAGCATCCACATATCAGAGAGAACATTTGACCTTTGGGTTTTGGGGATTGGCTTAGTTCACTTAGCCTGATAGTCTTCAGTACCTTTCATTTACCAGTACATGCCATAGTTTCATTTCTCTTTATGGCTGAGTAATATTCCATTGTGTATACATTTTCTTTATCCATTCATCTATTGAAGGTCAGCTAGGTTGGATCCATAGCTTCACTATTGTGAATTTGAGCTGCTATGAACATTGATGTGGCTGTGTCAATGTAGTATGCTGATTTTAATAAGTCCTTTGGGTATAAACCTAGAAGTGGGATAGCTGGGTCAAATGGTGGTTGTATTCCAAATTTTCTGAGGAATCTCCATGCTGCTTTCCAGAGTGGTTGCACCAATTTGCAGTCTTACCAGCACTGTATGAGTGTACCTTTCCCCTAACATACTTGCCAGCATTTATTGTTACTGTATTATTGATAATTTCTATTCTTTTCAATCTAAGCATTTTTATTTGTTCTAATTTAGTGATACATGACAGTCAAATGCATTTTGACACTTCATACATAGATAGAGTATGACTTCTCATTCTTCTTGTTGTATATGATATAGGATCACACTGATCGTGTAATCATATATACACACAGGGTAATAATATACCTTTTCCCCCACATCCTCACCAACATTTATTGTTGCTTGTTTTCTTTATAGTTGACATTCTTTTTTTAACTTTTTTTTGTAACTTCTTTTTTTTAGTGTTGTTAGACCTTTATTTATTTATACGTGGTGCTGAGAATCAAACCCAGTGCCTCACATATGCCAGGCAAGTGCGCTACTGCTGAGCCATAGCCACAGCCCTATAATTGACATTCTTAACAGTATTTTCACTAGGAGCTAAAGAATGAAATCTCTGTGTCCTACACATGTTTTGTGACTACAATATGAAAGCAAATTCCTTGAGCCTTATTTGTACCCTTACCATGAAAGATTGGAAGCATTTTATTTAGACTATTCTTTAAGGGTGTAGTAAAAACCTGCCAGATGAAAAGTTGTATCACTTACTGAGGATTTAACTACCTGTGATAAAAGATGTCAAGAAAGATTGCATCTCAATTTTCCTTTAAGGTTAGGCAGTAGAAATTATTTTTTCAAGAGTGGCACTTTCTTTTTTTCTCCCTGAACCAAGTATCTGAAGCCAGAGGCTCTCCCTGCTCCACCACCACTTAGAAGCATATGCATTTGACCATAATGATGTGCACAACTAATGTGAATGTTACACTATATATATATATATATATATATATATATATATATTTTAACCATCAAGACAAAACAGTATTTCATGGTCTGGGACAAAAGATAGTAATCATGCTCTGGATATAATTTAAAAGATGTTTTTCCTGGGCTGGAGTGGTAGAGCACTTGCCTAGCATGTGTGAGGCACAGAGTTCAATTCTCAGCACCACGTACAAATAAATTAATAAAATGAAGGTTCATTAACAACTAAAAAAAATTTTTTTTAAAAAAAGACTTTCTTGGGCTGGGGTTGTAGCTCAGTGGTAGAGCGCTTGCCTTACATGTGTGAGGCACAGAGTTCAATTCTCAGCACCACGTACAAATAAATTAATAAAATGAAGGTTCATTAACAACTAAAAAAAATTTTTTTTAAAAAAAGACTTTCTTGGGCTGGGGTTGTAGCTCAGTGGTAGAGCGCTTGCCTTACATGTGTGAGGCCCCCGGGTTTGATCCTCAGCACCACATAAAAATAAATAAATAAAGATATTCTGTGTCCATCTACAACTAAAAAAAATATTTTTAAAAAGAGGCTTTCTTATGAGGAATCAGTTTTTTTAAAAGAATTTATTTATTAGTTGTAGGTGGACATAATACCTTTATTTTATTTTTACGTGGTGCTGAGGATTGAACCCAGTGCTTCATGCATGCTAGGCGAGAGTGTTCTATCTCTGAGCCACAACCCCAGCCCAGGAATCCATTATTTTTTTTAATAAACAAAATGCAAAACCCTTAACTATTTCTTTAATATGATGAAGATATTTGCTCTTATAGCCATTTATGGTATAGCTTAATAATCAGATATGTATAAAATATTCAAGGTAAGAGTCCAACAGTACTAGTATTAAGAACTTTAAAGTACATGACTTGTGGGCAAAATAAACTCATAGAAAAAATCTTAAAAGCCAACTATTCAACTTACTTTTTTAATTTTTGCATTGCTTTTTCCATTTCACAAAACTAAAGCATTAGAGATTAAAACAAATTTGAAAAATATTTTTTAAATCAAAATGAATTCACACACATTAATATAAATATTATTTTTTACTTAAAAAACAACTATTTTCTTTATTTTTAAAATTTTTTTCTTTTTTTATTGTTGGTTGTTCAAAACATTACATAGTTCTTGATATATCATATTTCACACTTTGATTCAAGTGGGTTATGAACTCCCATTTTTACCCCGTATACAGATAACTATTTTCTTTAAAAAGTGGAATACATTGTTTTACATTTTTACAAAACCTCTGACTTAGGGTAGACAGCTAGAGTCTCCTATCTGATAATAAATGAAAGTGTTTATTGGAACTGGCAATTTAGGAACTCAGAGTACTATCTCCATGAGCATATTCAGTGATAGTCATTCAAGGACTAGGACCACACTATTTTATCTTCATAGTACAGTATTTGGTATATAATAGCAGCCAGATAATGTGTGGTAGGTGATTTTACTGTATTCTGGGTTGAGAAGCAAACAGAAGAAGCTATGGATTTAGGAGTACAGAAAACCTCCTTTAATTGCTTGAGCAAAGAGGGCTTTTTGCAAGGGCCTTTCTAAGCCAGGCCCAGTGGTGATACCCCTGTGTAGTCCCAGAGACTTGGGAGGCTAAGACAGAAGGGTCAAAAGTTCAAGGCCACCCTGGGAAACTTAACAAGACTGTCTCAAAATAAAAAATAAAAAGGATTGTAGGTAACTGAGTGGAGCACGCCCTGGGTTCAATCTCTGGTACTGCAAAAAAGAAAGAAGAAATTAAGAGAAATGGAATCATTGAGAGACTTAGGATAGAGGTATTATCTAGCTGAACATTTTAAACTTTATTGAACAGATGAAAGATCTCAGTTATTAAAATGCAAATTCTGATGCAGCAGAACCTGTGATTGTCATTTATATCAAGTTCTCAAATGATTCTAAGACTACTGGAGATCCTAGCAGATGGATTTTTTGTTGTTGTTGTTGTTGTTTTTTGGTACTGAAGATTTAACCCAGGGGCATGTTACTCCTGAGCTACATCCTCAGTCCTTTCTATTTTTTTTAATTCGAGACAGGGTCTCATTAAATTGCTGAGGGCCTTGCTAAATTGCTGAGGCTGGCCTTGAATTTACAATCCTCCTGTCTCAGCCTCCCAAAATCTGGGATTACAGGCATACACCACCACTTCTGGAGATGATGGAACTTTTTAAGAGAGAAATTTAATTTTTTCTATATACAGTTACAACCCTTTCCCAATATATTGGTCTTTTTTTTTTTTTTTTTTTAACCAATAAAGCCATGGACTGGGTAAGTTTTAATGAAAACAGGGCTGTTTTGGCTTCATAGTTCTGGTGTTCTCAGCCTTCCAGCTGGCAGCATTCCAAGGCGATGCAGGGCATGGCATGTCAAAAACAGGGTATATGCGAGAATGGATCTTGTCCTATCTCTCTCCCTCTTACAAAGCCAGCAGGATCCAGTCATGGGGGATTTTAATCCTGATCATTTCACAAAGGCTCCATCTCTAAACACTACAGTCAGATTAAGTTTCCCTGAAACATAACATCTCACAATGGAGATTAAATTTCAACAAACCTTACGGGACACATTTAAACTATAGCATTCACTATGTGGCTGCAAATTTCATCATTACAAATCTTCTGGCATTAGCCTGGTACAGTGGTGCAAGTCTGTAATCTCAGCAATTTATCTGAGAGGTGGAGGCAGGAGGATGACAAATTTAAGGCCAGCCTCAGCAATTTAGCAGGACTGTCTCAAGAAAAAAAATACAAAGGACTGGGAATGTAACTCAGTGGTAAAGTGTTCCTGGTTTCAATCCCTTGTACAAAAAAAAAAAAAAAAAAAAAATCAAAAAAATCTGGTCTTGATAATAGAGAATTTTCTGTGTTCTCACACAGTACTTGTTTGATAGCATGATTCTGAAAATATGGCATAAACTATAGTGGGGGGAGATCAGGTAAGTTAACAGTAAAAGAAACGTTATCAGGATCTATAACAATTAGCTAAAAGTCATTGCACGTTGAACAGAGCTGACTTTGGAGTATGACATGGTTTTATTCTTGGCTCTGATTGAATAATCTTGGTTAAAGTTTAACCCCTTAAACAAAAGTACTCTCATGTAGGTTTTATATTATAAATGAAGTACATAATGACAAGTACTCACAAATGGCAGCTATTATTATGACTATTACCCCAATACTGCAATAAGCTATTTTGAAAATAGTTTCAAAGTTTATGTCCTGAAACACCAGATTTATCTATTTTTTAAGAGAATTTAAAGGAGGAGATGGAATGAATAGATAACATTTCATTTCCATGCACAAAGAAACTGTGCATATTTCTTCTCTTACTTGGAAATGGTTTAACTTTTAAAAATCCCAAAATAGCTGAAGTTAGCAGACATGCAATTTAGCAAGGATGATTGGAATTTTGCTCTTTCCTGTAATAATACTATACCTAAGCACACTGCTTATTAGGAAAACATTTTTATCTGAATCTTTTACTCTTTCAGGCCAAGAATGCTATTTTTCTTTTTGATAGCTATGTTTACAGAATTTAAATCACCTTGAGCAATTATTTCAACATTTCAAGTTATTGTTATTATTCATGCTTCATTTATGGGTATTTGAATTTTGATGAGTTTCAGTATTATGCTAGAGTGACAGAACAAGGTCAAATAAATTCAATATAGATATGGTGGAAAGCTATTTTAATTTTTATTATAACTGTTTTGAAGAAAATTAGAATATACAATATTTCCATTCTTTCAGTTGGCCTTCTTATTCTGAGAACAGAGCTCTGAGCTTTAGAAATTTGGAAACTGTTCCTCAGTGCCCATGTCTGCATCTGTGTGGGTTGGCTGTGTCTCAAGGAAGGTGTTGGCACCAGAGAAGGTAATAACAGTCCTTGGCATACTTCTATATCATTGCTTTGAAAGAACTAAGGCGAAGTGTCTCCATTTGGCTTTTCTTGAGGAACACATGTAAGTGTAAAGGAAGAGGTCAGTAGGAGAGCAAGAAGTAAATTCTGCAACTGAAATAAAATCAAGTCAACTTTGTAGACTTCTTCAATCTGCATTTTTATTGTTGGTAAACACAGGATTGCAAATTTTTAAACCCCTGTTATTAATTTGGTAATCATTGTTCATTCTTTGCAATTGAGGTCGAATTGCCTAGGTGGTAGAAGATATTATTAGATAATAGAAGGCATGCTGTAGTTTGTAAAGTGGTTTCCTAACAATTTAGGAAGGATGAAATACAGAAATGTCAACCAGGCTACTCACAGTCAGTGTTTGTATGCCTGTTATTATTAAGATCCTACTGGATTTTGCTCTGAAAATTTTTTCTCATTCTTTCTCTAAATCTTGTAATTTTCTGAAAACACTACCTTCATAATTAAAATGTTCCTACTGTAATTATGCTTTTAAGAGCTTTAAGAATTATTAGAGCTTCTTTCAAGGGATCAAACCACAAATGGACGCTTAAGGCAGGGACCACATTGATTTACACCCAATGCCCTAACCTGCAATGATCCTATTTAACAGATAAGGCAATAAATATAGAAAATATCCCTGCAAAAATTCATCACTGGGAAAGCCTTTTTTAAAAGACAAGCTGGTGGTGCACACCTATACTCCTAATGACTCGGGAGGCTGAGGCTGGAGGATTGCAAGATTGAGGACAGCCTCAGCAATTTATGGAGTCCCTAAGCAATTTAGCAAGAACCTGTTTCAAAGTAAAAAATTTAAAAGGCTGGGATGTACTTCAGGGTAAAGCCTCTCCTGGGCTCAATCCCAGCACAAAGAAAACAAAACAAATCAATATGTGAAAATTTGTTGAAAATGAATCAACTCATCTGAGCAACAAAAAGTATTTCACTGAGTTTAAAGCACCATACTAATTAGTGAAATGTGAAGATAAATGTCAGCCCCTAAAAAAGAATTACGTACCCAAAAGAATGCTAAGTATATTTTAAGTTTAACTTACATTTTAGAGAAACTCGAACTTGAACTATTTTTGCTTTGTAATGGATTGAATAATTTTTAAAAAATGTAGTGTAAAATTTTTTATTATCATTTCTACAATTTTTTTTGAGATGGGGTGTCTCTAGATTTCCATGGTGGCCTGGAACTCTTGGGCTCAAGTGGTTCCCCTACCTCAGCCTCTCAAGTAGCTGGGATCACATACCCAGCTTACAACAAAATAATTTTTACAGACTAGTCCATTATAGCAAAATTCTTTGCCAAAGAGGTATGTTATTAATTAAGCCCTAGTGGTTAGAGAAAAATTTATTGGATGCTAAATTTAAAAGGGTGGAGGAATTATGTTTTTAAATATTTTTTTTTAGTTAGATATCTAAGTCAAAAAGATTAGGCATTTACAGGTATATGGCTTCCTAATCTTTATGTGATACATCAAGATCCACCTGATCTCAGTTTTGGAGAGAGTACGTTTCATAAATGTTTTATAAGACCAATGTCCACCTTAGTTTAAGAATATTACACTGGGCACAGTGGCACACGCTGTAATCCCAGTAGCTCAGGAGGCTGAGGCAGGAGAGTTGTGAGTTCAAAGCCAACAATGGTGGGGTACTAAGCAATTCAATGATACCCTGTCTCTAAATAAAATACAAAATAGGGCTGGGGATGTGATTCCATGGTTGAGTGCCCCTGAGTTCCATCCCAGTACTACCCCTCCCCCCTAAAAACAAAAGAGAGAGAGAAAAGAACATTCCACTCACTACCTACAGGATTTGATTTCATTCTAAAACTTGTTAGACAGACTTACACAAATCTACTCAGGAGCCTATATTCTGGAGTGTGAGTTGTGACTGTAGGGATGACAGTGAATAGCTATAGCAAAAGAATATGGGATCATTGTTGACATGACAAGTGCTGTCTATGTTGATGTTTTGGGACCAGTGGGAAGTAAACTTGACCTTTCTTTTTCTTCCTGAGTTCTTTTGATCTTTTCTGAATATGATATAGATAAAACACTCTCTCACTCACATAAGGTTTCCCATGATCAAAATAATAATTTTCAAGGATTGGACAGTCTAAGTCCATGTTAAGAGAAGGAAATATTTCTCTTAAGTCAACATGCCTATTAAAGAAATTGGGCACTGGGATTGTGGCTCAGCGGTAGAGTTCTCATCCAGCATGGGCGGGATCCGGGTTTGATCCTCAGCACCACATAAAAAATAAAGGCATTGTGTTGTGTCCATCTACACCAGAAAAATAAATATTTTAAAAAAAGAAATTGTCCTGTGCACAATAAATGCAACACAATTTCAAGTCTTTCTCTTCATGTTCTTGGGATTATATATGCCCAGAGACCTACTTCTGCAGAAATGAAATGGAGGTCATTATAGTACTTCTTTAAATAATAGAGTTATATAGCCTTGACTGTTACCTTTATCTATGCACAGATCAGCAGAAGATGGAGCATCTGCTGTGTGTGCATGTGTAGTCTTGATCTATATTAAAGTTTTAGGCAGAGCTTCCTTCCTGTTGCCTGTTTTACTGAGGTGTTTTTGTTGTTGTTGTTGTTGCTGTTTGTTTGTTTTTTGTTTTGTGACCGAAAGACCTTATAAGAGCAAAGATTATTTTGCCTCATAGTTTCAGAGATCTCATTCCATAGACAGTGGACTCCATAGCTCTGGGCCCACAATGAGGCAGAAAGACATGGCACAGAAAAGTAGCTCAGGACATGGCCACCAGAGGCAGGGCAGTGGGGAGGGAGAGAACTCTGCTCACCACCGGCAAAATATACATGTCAAAGGTACATCCCCAGTAGTTTACCTCCTCCAACCATACCTTACCTGTCTATTATCAATCTAAACCATAATACTTCCCAATTAATTGTCTATATAAGCAGAAACAGAGCAATAGATAGATACATGTCTTTGTTAGGGAAAGCCTCAGGGCCATGGATTTTTTTAAAAATTTAGTAACATTAAATTAGACAAGTTTGGCCTGACTGGTCTATTTTTGTGCATAGGGGCCAAAATCATTTATAGTAGTCATGGACTAGAACATTCCTAGTCCAAGAGCTTATGGGGGACTTTGATGGTTTACTTCAGAGACCAACATCTCATGAATAGATAACCACTGAAAGCATTTCCTTGAAAATCCAGAACAAGACAAGGATGTTCACACTGATCACTCCTATTCAATACAGTACTAGAAATTCCAGCCAGAACAATAAGGCAAGAGAAGGAAATAAAAGAGATAAAAATAGAAATGGAAGAAGTCAAATTATCACTGTTCACAGATCCTATATGTAGACGATTCAAAAAGTTCCTCCAAAAGACTGCTAGAGCTAATAAGCAAATTCAGCAAAGTAACAGGATACAAAATCAATATGCAAAAATCAGTAGCTTTCCTATATACCAATAATAACCTATTGAGAAAAGAATCACAAAATCAGTTGTATTCACAATAGTTTCATAAAACAAAAGCAAACCAGGAATAAATGTAATCAAGGCAATGAGAAACTTCTACAATGAAAATTATAGAATGCTGAAGAAAAAAAATTGAAGAAGATATTAGAAGATGGAAAGACTTCCCATGTTCATGGATAGGCAAAATTAATGGTGTCAAAATGGCCACATTATCAAAAGAAATCTACAATGCAATCCCTATCAAAATGCCAATGACATTCTTTACATAACTAGAAAGAAACAGTCTGAAAATTCATTTGGAAGAGTGAAAAGACATGGAATAGCCAAACCAATTCTAAACCAAAAAACAATGCTGGAGGCATCAAAATACCTGACTTCAAATTATAACTATGGAGCTATATAGTAACAAAATCTGCTAGGTACTGATATTAAAAACACACACATAGACCAATGGAACAGAACGGAAAACACAGAGACGAACCCATACAGATAGACAGTGGACTCCATAGGTCTAGGCCAGATATAGCTACAGATACAATCATGTAATCTGTGACAAAATGTGCCAAAATCACACATTAGAGAAATGACAACCTTTTAAACAAATGATGCTTGGAAAACTGGTTATCTATATGTAGAATTAAACTAGATCCTTATCTCTTAACCTACACAAAAGTCAACTGAGGGGCTGGGGATATAGCTCAGTTGGTAGAGTGCTTACCTTGCATGCATAAGGCCCTGGGTTCAATTCCCAATTCCACCAAAAAAAAAAAAAAAAAAAGTCAATTGAAAATGCATCAAAAACTTAGGACTTAGACCAGAAACTATGAAACTCCTAGAGAAAAAATATTGGATCAGCATTTCAACACATAGGTATAGGTAGCAACTATTTCAAGTTCGGAAATAATACCAAGAATTAATAAATGGAGTGGCATCTAATTAAAAAATCTCCATAGCAAAGCAATCAATTAAGACTATGAAGAAAGAACCTACAGAATGGGAGAAAATCTTGACTAGCTACTCTTCTGGCAGAGGATTAATATCCAGAATAGATAAAGAACTCAAAAAAGTTACCAACAGAAAATCAAATATCCCAATCAATAAGTAAGCAAATGCTCAGATACTAAAAGAAGAAATGAAAATAGTCAAAAATGTATGAAAAAATATTCAACAACTTTAGCAATAAGGGAAATGCAAATAAAAACTGAGGTTTCATTTTACTCTTGTCAGGATGGTAATTATCAACAACACAAATAATAATAAATGCTGGTGAGGATGTTGGGGAGAAAGTTACACTCATACATTGTTGATGGGACTGCAAATTATTATAGTCCCTCTGGAAAGCAGTATGGAGATTCTTCAAAAGACTAGGAATGGAACCATTATATGACCCAAATATTCCACTTCTTGGTATTTATCCCAAAGAATTAAAGTCATCAATAGTGATACATTTATACCCATGTTTATAGCACCTATTTTGGAACTTCACAATAGCCAAATTATGGAACCAGCCTAGGTGTCTGGGAACCAGTAAATGGTTAAAGAAAATGTATATATACACAGTGGAGTTTCAATCAGCCATAAAGCCATAAAGAAGAATGAAATTATGACATTTGCAGGAAAATGGACCAAACTTGAGAACATCATGCTAAGCAAAATAAAGCAAACTAGAAAGGTCATATATTTTCTCTTAAATGTGGAAGTGAGAGAGAGAAAAAAGGGGGAAAAGAGGTGGTGGTTGGGATCTCATGAAAATACAAGGCTATCAGTAGAATAGAGGAAGGGGATCAGGGGATGGAAAAGGAGAGGGAAAGGGGAAATACTGGAGATTGATGTTGACCAAATTATATTGTTATATTGTGTATGTGTGAATGTGCAACAACAGATCCCACCATTACTTATATTATAATGCGCCAATAAAAATACAAACAAAAATTTTTCATTAAAAAATTTTATTGTGAGGGCTGGGGCTGGGGCTCAGTGGTAGCACACTTCCCTGGCATATGTGAGGCACTGGGTTCGATTGTCAGCACTGCGTATAAATAAATAAAGGTCTATCAACAACTAAAAAAATTTAAAAAATTTATTGTGTTAAGCATGAGATCTACCCTCTTAACAGTTTTTTTAAATGTACAATACATTATTGTTGACTGAAATTACTATTCTTTTTGAAGCTAAAATATTAATGATATGCACCTAGTAGTTACAGGGTAGGGAGAATAATTGGAAAAATAGAGAGCTTTTACAAATTTCCTATAATGGATGGGCTGTTTCCTATCTGGGTCCAATTTCAGAATATAAACAAAAACCGATATTACAATTCTAAAGTATTAATAATACAGTATGTATGGAGTTTCAGTGTTTCCCCTGTCATTTTACCAGAAAAAAAATTGAGTCAATAATACAGTTATTTCTCTTATTAAATGAAGCCGAGGAGAGATCACATAGAAATTCTCTACCCAAATACGGAAAACACAAAGAAAATAATAAATGTGTTTTAGGGACAACTGAACTTGACTATTTTTAATCTTTGATTATTCTTACCAAAAATAACCATCCAGACTTTATTCATTTCACTGAACTTCAGGAAGAGAAGTTTAGTAAACACACATTCTTTCCTTCTCTTTCCCAGAAGCCCTGGTAGTTTCTTTTAAAGCTAATTCTTGGGTAAGTCCTTTTGATCTCACTGCTATCACTTAAAGAATTATAATGTAGTTTTACAATTCTGGCTCGAATGAGGAATGAGTGACCTTCAAAATAGAAGGTCTTAGATTTATGTTAATAATTTGAGTTTAATGATGGGAAACTCCTTACATGTTGCAAAAGCAAAAAAGAAAAAAGAAAAAAAAAAAAAACCCTCTTAAGATCTTTACTGTTGGAAGAAAATAACCAACTGCTCTTTAAATTACGGGGTTGGCCCTGTGTTTTGAAAGTTCCCATGTCAGTGGATCTCTTAATGAGATGTCTGTGCATCCAGGGGGAAGGCCGATAAGAACTGAGGGCTTCTCATCTCCTCCCTATTCATCTCATCTCTCCTTACTTGGTTAACCATCCAGCAGCTTCCAAAGACAAATTTAGGACCCCTTCCCTTGTCCACTGGTCCACTGGGCAAAGCACTTCCTAAAACTGTTCTGAAAATTTTCTCAAGGTTTGTCTGTCTTTTCTCAAGGGATGCAATGTGGAATTCACCTTGTGTGTTTGTTTCTCCTTTTACTTTCTGGCACATCCACACTTCCCCTCTTATGTTCATTTCTTCATCATTATCTGCAAGATTTTGGCTTCTTTTTTTCTCTTTGGTTTCTATTTCCAAACACAAAATTGGATTTACCTGTCTGAATACCAGTATGTAAGCACTGACGACATGACAATTCTATCATTACTAACTCTGAAGGTGTTATTTGGAGGGTAGACATAGAATAGAGATGCACTAAATATAATTATTATTATGTTTAACATTTTTTATCTACCTTCTAGTAGTGATTCTTCCTGCTAATTAGGGAGTCATAAAAACACAAGAAAAATACATGTAATTCAGATGTTCCTTATCTGTGAATCCATAAGGACAGACACTATTTTGAACAATGACCAAGCATAGTGCAAAATTCAATTCTTTGGTTAGAATAATTCACACTGTACCTGTCTCTTTTTTTCACTTCTCTCTAGCTTCCAGGTCCATCCTGCTTTATTATCTTTGTCCCAAGCATCAATCAGCACCCTCCTTTCCTCCTTTACAACACAGAGTAACCCTTTTGGCCCAATTTATCCTAATTTCTTTCCACCCTACTCAGTTCATTTGTTGCAAGAAACTTGGGCCTAAAGTACACTTCCTTTGAAACAAGGCATTTTCTAACAAAGCCAATCTCTCCTTGTAGAATAATGGCCCTCAATAGGGGGTGATTTTGCCCCCCAAGGAACATTTGGCAATATCTGGAGAAAGTTTTGGTTGCACATCTATGGGGGCACTATTAGCATCTAGTTGGGAGAGGCCAGGACAGTCCCAACATGACAAAGATTTATCCCACCAAATTAATCAATTGTATTTCTGTTGAAAAGTTGAGTTATAAAGAAATTGTTGTATTAGCTGCAATAGTCAATGATGTTTATTACTTTGCTACCATCAATGCTTTACTCTGTACAGTGAGTTTAATTTATTCCCTCTCTCTTTCTCTCTCCCTCCCACTCCAATCAATACACAGTTACTGAACACCATATAAGTGACAGGAACCAAGCCATGAGCTTGATTCAATGAGGAAAACAGATAATATAAATACCTTGGGAAACGGGCTAGAATTGCATAAAGAAGATATACTTAACCTAGCCCAGGATATCTGCCAATCTTGTTGTTTTGTTTTGTTTTTTTAAACACATTTTAGTTGTAAATGGACACAATACCTTTATTTTACTTATTTATTTTTATATGGTGCTGAGGTTGTAAATTCTGTTTCAAAATCAATTCATTTACTTCAATGTTGCAAGTTTGTAACTCAGAAGACCCAAATATAATACTTTGCCTCCTAAAATCAGTCATCAGAGTGTTTTATCCTTCTGGGAAGATTTATATAGATCTATAATGAAAGGCACTTGCCTACAGTGCTGAGGATCAGCCCCAGTGCCTCACACGTGCTAGGCAAGCACACCACCACTGAGATGCAAGAAGAATTCTGAATTGAGCCTGGAAGAATAGGCAGGTGAAAGCCAGGCAAAGAGAGGGAGAGAAACACATTTCTGAAAAAAGAGAAGTATCAGTCAAGATGTGGTTAGAGATGTGGGCAGAAGCAGATCATGAAGGCCACCACTTACTGTGCAGACATCCATCCCAGGTCTTAAGAATAAGCTGTGAGTCTTATAAGCAAGGGTTAATTGGTGGGGCAGGGAGTGTTGGTGGAATGATAAAATTTACGTATCAGGAAGGTCATATGATTTCTCAAATCTACCTGAGAACTAATGATGGCCTGAACTAAGGAAGTAGAAAAGGTGATGGAAAATAACATCAATTGGAGAAATAATTAAGACATAGAATTGATGGGACTTGGGATGAAGTGGACATGTGGGTGAGAGATGAAGTCCAGCATGAATCTCAAATTTTAGATATGATGCCATTTACCATGTCAGGGAAGGGGGAGGAAGTTTAAACTTGTAAGATGAAATACAAAGTCAAATTTGGAGATATGTTTATGTGTCATATAAGTTTTATTATTTATAAAACTAATATACACATTTGCAAAAAAATCTTGGAAAATATGTATACACTTGTAAAAAAATCTCCATTTAGAAATAGCCACCATCAAAAATTTCCAATTTGTTTTATGTGGCAAAAATTATAAATTTTAAAAATACTATCCCAAAATGAAGGTGCCTTATATACGTCTTAAATAGTTTGTAATATATTTTAATTAATTAATTTGAGAAGGGATCTCACTATGTTAACCAGGCTGGCTTTGAACTTGTGGGCTCAGGTGACCTTCCTGCCCCAAACATGTGGGACTACAGCTGTGTGCCATTGTGCGTGACTCTTTGCAATATATTAAATTAATTTACTCATTGCAGTGCTGGGGGATCAAACCTAGGGTCTTGTGCATGTTAGGCAAGTTCTGTATCACTGAGCTGCATCCCCAGCCCTCCAATGTATTTTAAATCTCTGTCCTTGATTATCCTTTTACATTTAAAAAAAATGAGAGTATCTTACTCAATGGAAGAACCATAATTTACACAACTATCTCTTGTTGGAGGTTTTAATTGCTTAGGATTCTCATTTTTAACAAATCATGCTTGATTTCATCACAGTTTGAATATTTCAGAAACTAAAGCAAATAGTGTTTGAAATGCATGTTAATTAGAGATGCTCCCATGTGAAGGGAAGAGTGAAGAAGCAGAGACAGGCAAGGACGAGGCTGAACAGAAGCTTCAACAGATTGCAGGACCACTGAGAAGGCCCAAGTCACTGGGTGGAATGGCTGGGCTTTTATACCACAGGTCACTCATTGTCAGAGGATAGTTGCTCTGGGAGGGTCATATCCTTAAGGGAGGCTGCTTCTAATGTTAAGGTCAACTTTGAAGGGGCTGACCATTGTGGGTGTCCACTAATCACATTCCCCAATGCTGGGCAGCAAGTCTTCTGATGAATAAATTTGGATGACAACTGTATTGTTTTACGTCTTTAAAAATGAAAAGGTACCTCAAATTATTTTGGAAGATATTGGTTTTTGATGTTTTATCATAGTGAATTTTATTTCAAACTCCATATGCACATGCCTTTCATTATAGATCTATATAAATCTTCCCAGAAGGATACAACACTCTAATGACTGATTTTAGGAGGCAAAGTATTATATTTGAATCTTCTGAGTTACAAACTTGCAACATTGAAGTGACTGAATTGATTTTGAAACAGAATTTACAACCCTCTATAGCCCTTTCCACTTAAGTAGTTGAACAAATAAATTATTTGTTAGGAAAAATTTGATATACTACTGTTAGAGAAAGAGACCAAAGGGAAATCATGATCTTTTATTGAATGCCTCCTCCACAATAAGCAATACCCTGGACCTTTACATCTGCCATCACATTTAAATCTCACAAAAATTATTTGAAATAGTTATTATCACCCCACTTTTCAGATGAGGAAATTAAAGCTCATAGATTCTGGTGACTTGGTGACATAACATGTTCAGACATAACAATTCTGAAGCCTATGTACTTAACATGTTGGGATGCTGCCCTGAGACTACACATCAAGCCACATAACAATGCTTCAATTAGTATAATATATGTATTTATTTACTTTTTAAAAATTGTGTTATACTTTTATTTTATTTATTTGGTTTTTGGTGCTAAGGATTGAACCCAGTGCCTCACACATGCTAGGCAAACGTTCTACAACTGAGCTACAACCATAGTCCCAATATATGTATTTATTAACTATAGTAACATTAAGCTTCATGAAGTTTGTAGAATGTCTTTCTACTGGGATGGAAATGTGTAGGACTTGAGTCCATAACTTTTAAATTTTTGTATCACTTGTAACTTCTAGCACTTCACATAAGGTATACACTAAATATTTAGCAAATATTGGTAGCCGGAAAAGAAGAAATATATTCCTGGGTTCTTTTATTATTCCATCTTCTTCTTGGGTTTGGCCTAATCAGAGTCTAGGTAGTATGCAGAGATGGTTCAATCAATGGCCTCCACTTCAGCAGGAATGACTGTATTCCTGAAGCTCATAAAGTCTTATAAACAGACACACTGATTACATAAAAAAAAAAGTTGAACAGAAATAAATCTACCAAGTAAACAGAAACCATTAGCCTGATCCAGATGGTCTTCATTCAGAAGAGTAAATGGGTTCAATTCCAGCTTTAGATCTAACTTCCAGAGGATAGGAAAGATAAAGGAAGGAGGAAAATGTTGAAGACACCACAAAGGAGCCATAGTACAAATTTCTTCAACAAGATAGTCATTCAAAACAAATCAAATGCAATATATGGTCATTGATTGGATCCTGGTCTGAGTAAGTCAGCTGTAAAACTTATTTTGGAATGAGTTGGGAAAATTCAAGCCTGGATTGGGTATGATCTGGCAATTATTGTTAGCTTTAGCTAGGTGTAAATTTGGTATTATGGTAATGAAGTGTCTTTTTAAAGACAAGATGCATTTCGAAACTTTTAGGGGTGAAAAATGATATCTAACCTTAACACTTTTCTGCAGAAAAGGTGATGAAGTAAATAAGGCAGAGCGCAAACCTTTGTTAAATACAGATGCAAGGTTTTAGGTATTCATTATACCAGTCCCTCTGCTCTATCTTTGACGTTTTTCATCACAAAAAGTAAACACCCAACGAAGAAAACCAATAAGAATAAAGGGTTGCTTCCTTTTTAGGATAGAGGAACCAATCTTTATCTTCCTCCAAAGGTCAAGACATCAACTGGATGGCCTGGATAGGGCTTCCGGAGCCTGGAACCAGGTCCCAGGGAGTCTACACAGATGAGCTGGTGGCTTTTGGATCTGATTTAGCCACAGGCAAGGAAAGGACCCTGGTTAACCAACCCGTGCACCTTTCACTCTCTGGACCCGAGCACCGACGAGGGTCGCTGAGGATTCTAAACAATCTGTCACTCGGCTGCCTATCCTCCTGAGTGTACCCACATCAAGAAATGTGGTAGTATTGACGCTCCACCTGTGAGAGTGGTCAAACGGCCTGAATTCGGGTGAGTGGGCGGGACGGGGGGAAATGCAAAGCTTTTTGCTAGCTGGAACCCTTGATGGCCAGCAGCAGGTCCCTTCCACCTTTACGCACCTGGAAGCAGGGCTGAGAAGAGTAGGCCCTGAGCTGGAGTGTGGGGTGTTGGGGGAATACTCTGCGCGTGCCAAGGCCACTACCCTCACCTGCCGCCAGGAGGGCCCAGGTGGCCTGGAGGGGCGGAGAGCTTGGGGGCGGGGCCGCGGGCTCGGCGGGAGCTGCGCGCCACCCGCCCCAGCCGCAGGTGAGGGAGGATGGCCAGGCCAGGCTCCGCTGCTACAAGTCCCAGAGTCCTCGGGGGAGTTTTTTGGCCGGGAAAGGTGCAATTGTGTGCAGCTATTCCTGGTATGTCAGCGGGCTCTGCGGCCGCGAGCCTAGGGCGCCGCTTTCAGGGGCCCCGGGAGAGGGAAGGCGGGCAGAGCAGGAAGGATGCGGGCGCGTGGGCTTATCCCTTCTGGGCGGAGTCGCTGTCCGAACCCCCAGCTCCGGAGCGGAGGGTCCCTCCCCCCCACGGCCCCTTGGCGGGAGGTGGCATCTCCCAGCCCAGACTGTCTGACCACAGAGGCGGCCGCGGCCGGGAACTCCCAGGAGCCGCGGGGGTGGGGGGGACGGAAGCGGCGACCCGGCTGGCCCGGGGGTGGGCGTTGGGGTGGGGCGGGGCGGGGCCACTGCGAGGAGGGCGGCGGCTTCGCTGCGACTTTTGAAGTCTAAACTGTGGACCGGGCTGGTGCTGCTTGTGGTCCGCTCCTGACGCTCCCGCGCCTGCTCGGGTCCCCTTGGACTTGGGTCTCTTTCAGGAGTTTTGCGACAGCAACGTCTACAAGTTCTTGTAGATTTCGAAAACTTAAAACTACAAAGCCGAACAAAGGGGCAAAGAACCGGGAGTTTCGCAGCCGGAGCAGAGGCTGGGACGCCAGTTCGCGTCCCCTCCCAGACGCTGGGCCGAGACACGTGAGGGCACCCCAGCCACTCCACGCACCCACTGAATCTCTCCCTCTTTTGCCCTAGCCCTGGAAGGGATGGAGGATGCAGAGGCCGACTGCTCTGTAGCGTTCGCGGAGGCTCAGAGATGGGTGGAGGTGAGTGACTTTGAATGCTCTTCTTTGCAAAAGAGTTTGCCATCTCCTGTTCAGCGGCGACCGCCGCTCTTATGAGCATTGGCCTCCTCCAGTGACTTAGCTGAGCGAAGAAGTGGCAGTTTGGAGGAATTGTTAAGTTTTGCCTGTCTTGCCTCTTAATGCCTAATTTAGGTTAGCGCTGCCCTGCCCTGGCACTCTCGCTGACGTCCCCAGAACTCCTTGGCGCGCGCCCACCCGGTTTGGGGACTGCCCATCCCAGAGGACCAGCCTACGTCGGCTGCGGCTGGCGGGGGATGTCTCTGCAGGCACAGCCCAGAGCGCCGGGCGCTGAGCTGGGCCAGGTCCTCTGGTACATTTCTTTGGGGGTGCGCTACACATACCTGGACAGCCAGTGTAGTGTGTGTGTGTGTGTGTGTAGGAAGGGCAAGTGGAGGAGAAAAAGCTCACCTGGAGGGATACTTTCTCTGGGCAGCATCCAGCCCAGGAGTGCAGTTGGGACACGTAGTATTTTCCGCGGGGATGATATTCTGAGGTCCCAAGATATAGTGAGGTCATTCACT
The DNA here is from genome assembly GCF_045843805.1 of Urocitellus parryii. Taxonomy (NCBI): domain Eukaryota; kingdom Metazoa; phylum Chordata; class Mammalia; order Rodentia; family Sciuridae; genus Urocitellus; species Urocitellus parryii. The sequence goes on from NC_135532.1 coordinate 67,778,811, forward strand.
GAAGGGATGTTGCTTTTCCAGCTGCGCCTCTCAGACAAGTAGACAGGATTTTCTGTTCCATTCTTTCTTGCTGAAAAGGAGATCATCTCCAGGCCACGTGTATCTGTAGAATTGACCGAGACTCTTAGCTCTTATTCTCCTGGATGAAAGTGTTTGATTTTGGGGGGTCCTGGGGATGGAACCCAGGGCCGTACTCATCTGCGCTCCACCACAAAACTACACCCCCAACCCCAATTTGACTTTTAAAATGGGACAAAAGAAAAGAAGTCTTTCAAGCCAAGTCCATCAGATACAAACACTTGTTAGAAAATTGCTGCATTTTGCAGTCATTTTGGAGTTATTGATACCACATGCCCGTTTATTCAAGGTATATTAAAAATTACATTTCACTTTAAAGATTATTTCATGAGAAAAACAATATATTCAAGGATACCAGAGTAAATAGTATTTTTAAATAAAATCTTCCCTTAAAGAAACACACATATGTAGGAAAAATGGAAAGAATAAACTTTAAATGTCACTTTTCTGACACTAACTAAAGGAATGTGAAATGTGAGTAGCATTGCCCACTAAGACAATGGCTAGGTCTAAGAAATCAGCTTTTGGTAACTTTTTGGACTGAAACCTTGAACTGGTCTGAAGGTGACTTTAGGTGTGAGGGGAGGGCACTGGATGTTGGCAGAAGAATAAACACTGCAACTTTGAATTGAAATGAGAGTGGAAAAATTCCAGCAGTGTAGTTAAGAGAAGTAACTTCCCTCATTCATAAACTTTGAAAAGTCAAGTCATCCAACTGTAATTTTCCATCAGTGGTGTTTGTTCCACATAATTTTCTGAAACAAATTAAACTCAGCATTTTCTATTTGAATGTTGAGGATGGAAGGAGGATGAAGGGAAGAAATATGGGGACATTCTGTGTGGAGTTTGTGTCTGCTTTAGGAAATCTGTGAATGTGGATCATTTCATACCATTTTCTTTTTAGTATATAGGTTTTAGAAAACTGAGAATTCCTTGTTTGTCCTTGCTTGCTCATAATGTATAGGGGTTCTGTGAGAAATTTGTATATATTAAACCCCTGGAAAGCATAGTGTGATTCAAGATAATCATTGAGCTTGGAAATGTGCTCATCTTTCCACTCCCATCTTTTGTATCCTACACAAAGGTATTTATCAGCAATGATTTTGTAACTCTGTATTGTGTTTGGCTCTATATTAGAAGAAGGCTGAGTCTTGTCTAATGGTATTGCCACATCTTTGTGGTATAATTAATGAAATTAAGTGATTATTTTCTCATGGTACTTGAACAACTGTAGAAGGATTGTTGAAGGTAGTGAATAATTTACATATTCACATATTTCTTGAGAATCTTCTTGGGCACTTGAAGTGATAGCAATGGGCCAACACTGAGGGTTATTTTATTTCTCCAGTTTGTGTCCACATTTCTTTTCTCTTGTTAGCTATGTCTTTACAACCAAAGCACATATTTTAAAATATTGTTCTTGCCAAAAAAGGCAGAGTGAATAACTTTCTCATTGCTACAACCTATTAATTTTCAGAACCCCTAATTTGAAGATGAAATGTTGATTCCAAAGTATTTTTTAAAGTATTTTGGCAAGTGAGGAAGATTATAGAGTGAATCTTTCTCCTGATTGCAAAGGCTCTTGCTCCATTTTACCCTGTCACTTTCCTCTGCATATACTACAGCATAAGAGGGTCATTCACATGCATGCGTGTATGTACACATACACACACACACACAGACATAATATATACTATGTGTGCTACATATAATATCTACTGCCTTTATTTTCAACTACAGTTTTAAATATCCCAAGGTCAAGAGATTCCAATAACTTTGTAAAACTTTGCATGATGACCAGATTCCATGTCATTATGTCCTTGCCACTTCCATTTTTCTACTCTGATTTTATTTTATTTTACTATTATTATTATTATTATTATTTTTATTGCTGGAGATTGAACCCAGGACCTCATACATACTGGGCAAGTAGTCTACCCCTGAGCTACATACATCCCCTGCCCTTTTAAAATTATATAATAATAAAATGTATATTATCTTATATAAGTTGTCCAGAGTCTGGCCTTGAAATTGAGATCCTCTTGCTTCAGCCTCCTGAGTAGCTGGGTTTACAGGCATGGGCCTCTATACTCTGCCTTCCACCTGTCATCTTAAAGAGCTAGTATGTTGTTTTTGTAATGAGTTAAAGTTCTTAAAATTAATTTCTTGGAGATAGGGAAAAGAATGAGGTATCAGGGCTAGTGGTTGTTATTCTGTCGATTGTTATCATTTTGTTGATTTCTTTTTTATTGACTTCAAATTGTACTTAGAGTGTTAAATTTATATATATATATATTCATACATACATAAGCATACACATACAACACACACATACACAAAATTGTATGGCTGCTCAGGGGCTAATTTTGCAGCCAGAACAAATTCAGGAATGCTGCCTTTTATGATAACCCAGCATAATGATACTGGATTATTATCTGGTTGGAAATGATGTTTGGAATATTAATAATGTAGCAGGGCTGGTTTGTGATTAAACATTGGTTTAAAACCAAGTTATGTAATGACTTTGAGGGGAAAAGCCAAGGGGAAGCTTGATTCTAGCAAGGTCAAGAGTGGGTGATGAAGTGGTAGAAAATACAGCCTGGACTCTTCTAATTTTAGTTCTTGTCTGCAGCACCTTTTAATCTTTTCTAGCTAATAGTTGCCTTTGTCTCTTTGTTTTGAGACATTGAAAAGTCTTATAGTGAACAGACAAAATACTGATGAGATTAAAAACTGGATAGGGGGCTGGGGTTGTGGCTCAGTAGTACAGCACTTGCCTAGCACACATGAAGCAATGGGTTCAATTCTCAGCACCACATAGGGTAAATAAATAAATAAATAAATAAAATAAAGGCATTGTGTAAAACAAAACAAAAACCAAACTGGGTATGGTTGATCACCAGTTTCTAGTCTGTAAGTTAATGTTGCTATCTGGGTTGGAGTTTAAACACAATAGTCATTTTTACGACTGGAGCAGAACAGGCTAGCTTAATTCACCTCCTTCCTGCTCACCTGTCCTTCTTGTTATCTCTGGGTTTGACTGTTTCAGTATCACTGTCATCCTGTAAAGAACCTAAGAGATGCCAAGCTGAGTTCATTGTCAAGTCTGGCACCACAATATGAGCCCTAATTCTGTTTACTTCCAATTGGTCTGGTTCCCCATCTGCCCCAATTTATAACCTTCAGGGATGTGCAGATCACCCTCTGTTGACTTATTTTGTTTGCCTTTGGTGCTAAAGAATTTAAGGAATGTAGTGAATGAATTCTTAGGTTTTAAAGCATTGTACTTTCTGGGTCCCCTAGAATCCTTCTAAATGGTTTCCCTCTTTCTCCATGAACTGCATCCTTTCTACTGGTGGTTGCCAGACTCTGGTGTGAAAGAGTTTTCCAGGGGTACAGGAATGCTCAGTGCAGATTAGCATTCATTGTAGGCTAAATGAAGTTGTCACAAATATGTAGTATAGCTTTTCAAATGTAGATGGAGTGGCAAAAACATTTATTTGAAAATGTTACTAAATTCCTAGAAGTATTTTTGGTAATTATATGTAACTTTAATTGTTAAGTTGAATTAAGTTTGCCCTAAAAGTTTCTCAGTACATAGTGCATTGTAACCTAACTTGATGTATAAACAAATTGTAACCTAAACTTGTAACAAATAGCTGAGTCTCAGCCAATCACAAGCTTCCTACTGTTCCAACCATGTTCAAATAAGACAGCTGTAACCAATCAGGCTCCTCAGCATCTCACTTCTGTTTCTGTATGTTACTTCGTTTTCTTTGGCTAAATGTAATCTGCCTCTGTGGTGGGGAGAACATTCTGAACCCATTTTTGGTCCAGACTATTGCACAAATAAAGCTTGTTAATGTCTGCAAAACTAGATTTGTTTTAATTTTGTCTTTTAACACAATCAACAGATATTAAACTTGAAGATGCTATAATGGTAAAAATTTGTTATAAAATCCTAATGGGACCCGAAAGTGTAGCTTAATGGTAGAATGGTTGCATAGCATGTATAAGCATGGTTCTATCCCCAGCTTGAAGGTGTGGGGGAATCATAGTGTTAGAAAATAATTCTTTTACCAGTTCTTGAAGCCAAAACCATTTTTTTTTTGAGTCCAGAGTGTTAACCATTACACCATGGAACACTTCTTCAAAATAATTATTCAAAATATAAACCTGAATTTGATAATTCCTTGTTTCCTGAGCAGCCATGAAAGCATTTTTATTTTTATTAAATTTTTGGTGAAAAGACTTTAAGACTTTTTTTGATACTTAACTTTATTTTGGGTCAAAATTATCTTAATGTGAAAAGATGCTTCTGGGAGAATGTATGGTGAAAAGATTTTGAAGTTCTCAATCCTTAGTGTAGCATCATGGTCCTTTACAATCTGGTCCTATATATATATCTGTAGTTTTGATTATTTTCTCCATACTTGTGCAGGTGCCAGATAATGTAGTGATGAAGAACACAGTTTTGAAATCACTGTTCACATTCTGTGTCTGCTACTTAAATTCTGTAGTCCTCAGTTTTCTTTCTTCTCCCAACCTCTCATAGTGGTTATGCAGTTAAATAAAATGCTGACTACAAAGCAGTTAGTACCCCCTAATTGTTGCTTCTGTTGCCCATACATAGAATGCAGCACCCCCCCCAAGTGCTGCAACAGGTTGTTGAGTATGGTATATCTCATTAATTCCCTATTTATCATGGGAACTCCTCTCATTCTTCCACACTTGGGCTAAAATCAACCCAATGTGAAGTCTTTTCTGGACAGTCAAACCTCCACCCTCATCCATTCCTTCCTGTCCTCTGTTGCTCACAGAGATCTCTCTTTTTGCACTTGGTGGTGTAATTCTTCCCATTCCCCCTCCCTCCACCCCCCATGAGACTAGTAGCTTAGGGCACAAATAGTATCCTTTGCTTGAATATTTGGCATGTGCCTGGAAAATGCTTGTTGAGTCAAAGTGAAATCTCAAGGCCATAACCTTAACACAATTTAAAACTAGGGTTTTGAGGGCCAGAACTCATTTCTTCTCCCAGTGGAAACTTGCATCAGGGTTTAATGGAGAGTATGTTCCAGTTATTTGGTTGGGTCCTGCTATAAGACATGTCTTCGTCAGAGTGCTGGTGTGGAATTTGACGTTTAGTCAGTATTTCCTTTTCTGTCCCAGTGCAGTTCCTCAGTCACATCACTGTACCTCTGATTTATACTTGATGGGTTCCCTTAAGGGGACTTGCATTAAAAAAAAAAAATTCCATTATTTGCCAACAGTGTGCCAGGCACTTTCAATTGCCAAATGCTTAGCCCTTTACCTGGACCTTCAGAGAGAGGCGCATCCCATGAGGAGCAGACATAGAAATAAACCCAACAATACCTCCAGGCTCTAATGAGAGTTGCTCAGTGTGTAGGGGTGGTCTTGAGGAGGTGGTCTGAGTCTTCCTGATGAGTCTGAGAAGGCAGCATTTGAGACGAGGCTGCAGGGAGTTGAACATATTTGTCTAATGGGCAGGGGCATGGCAAGCTTTTTAACTTGCTGTGAGATCTTGAGGTTGTATACAACATAACTTCCAGGAGTAGCTCAGAATGGTTTATTCTTACTTAGGAAATGTTTACATGCAGTGAAGTACACAGACTTTAAGTGTATAGTTGCAAGAGTTATGTCAAATATATCTATCCATGGAACCAGCACACTAATCAATATGTAGATGTGTGTGTGTGTGTGTGTGTGTGTGTGAGAGAGAGAGAGAGAGAGAGAGAGAGAGAGAGAGAGAGAGAGAGAGAGAGAGATAGATAGATTCAGGAATGTTTCCTTCCAGAAAGACACATCCATCTCCATCCATTCCATTTAACAAGTACTCTTCTGATTTCTAGCAGAATATATATATATATCTCCTCTATTTGGCAAATAAGAAAGGACCTAGGAAAGGGAGGGGAGGCAAGGGAGTTCCTAAAGTCCCCTTGGGAAGGGACTGATTCACACAAATAGGAACCAGGGCAGCAATGTTGCTAGAACAGCCTGACTCCGGGAAGTATAAGCAGATATGTCGAGGTATTTCCTGAGGAACTGGGAGGGATCCAGCACAATGCCAGTCATTATGGATCCTTTCAATGTACTGATGCCTTGAAAGCTAGAAATGGACTTCTTTCGTAAAGTAAGGGAACAGCTAATTTATCCCTTTAATAAAAAAGTATTATTGAACTAGTTGGAGATGTGGACGCCCTGTGTCCAAGGGAATGAATGAATTATGATTGTTCATACACATCAACATGTTACCCTCTGGCAACTTGGAGCCAATTTGCAACCATGAGCAGGAATTGAGAGCACCAATTTTTTTTTCTCATTCTGGCCAGAATTAAAAATTCTCGTTTGTGTTTTCTCCTAAATAAGTACATGAAAGAGGCATGTTGTTTCACTTTTTCTCAGAATATTAATGATATTAAACATTTATGTAACAGATGACTCATTGAGTTTCCCCCAGTGAGAAGGAAGGTGAAGCGGAGACAAGGAGAGTTCTGTTCCTTCAGTGAAGTCACAGGAGGCCAACTAAGTCACAAGTGGCCACTGTGAGGAAGCAGAGCTTGGTGTTTCTTCAGCCATTTGTAAAGCCCAGGAAGCCTGGAAGCTTCTCCTAGCTGAGAGAGCCATCCCTCTGTGTGTGGCAGGGAGTGTGCTGGGTTATCCAGTCTGCTTTGGTTCTCATCCTTCTGTGCAGAGCTCCAGCTCTTCCTCTGGATGCCAGGAGTGCTGTGGGTAGGAAGGGCCTGCTATTTTGTTAACTGGCTCCTTTCACCTCCTCCATTTAAAAACTGCTTCTTGCCAGGCATGCTGGTGCACGCCTATAATCCCAGCAGCTTGGGAGGCTGAGGCAGGAGGACTGCAAGGTCAAAGCCATCTTCAGCAAAAGCAAGGTGCCAAGGAACTCAGTGAGACCCTGTCTCCAAATAAAATACAAAAGAGGGCTGGGGATATGGTTCAGTGGTCAAGGGCCCCTGATCAATCCCCATACCAAAACCAAACCAACAAACAAACAAAACCTCCTGAACATGACAGCATTTGAGTTATAGAAAATCACTAGCTTTGTGAATGCTAGCTATGAAAAAAAAAAAGCAACAATATCTATAAATTTGCCCAACCCTTTTAAGTTTGGAGAAGAGGCATTTGTGGTGAACTGTTCTTCTAGTTACCAAGTACAACTGAGTTGTTGATATTATTCCATTACCCTCTCGTTTCTGACAGACAGATCTCAAATGATTGTTGAATGAATGCATGTTTGTGTCCAGTCAAAAGGTTGGCTTATTTAATGGTCATCTGCAGATCTCCATGAGCCATGTAACTATCAAAAATGTGTTGGAGCCTGAGGAAATAATAAATTATGCATATCTGTGCTCACTCTTTAGTTTACAAAGGTAATTATTGGGTGTATTTCTTTAAAAACACGTTTGATGTACTCAAAGCTCTTAATAAGGATAATGACTGTCATATCTATACAACTTTGAAACAGAGGTTTAACTTAATCTGCTGCTTTGCTCTTAAGAGATGGTCATTAGTAAATCCTAGAAGTGAATCACAACAGCTGTGTAAATAGCCTTTCCAAAGATTATAAAATATCCCCAATGGCATGCTCAAAGACTGGTTCTAGTTCCCGGGTACTTAAGTGTATTTGATAATGATTCACAGTGCCAGACATTATGTCTGTCTTCAAGCCTGAGGAGGATGGTCTCATGAAGACAGGTTGGAAAAATCTTGTCTGTGTTCATGGTAAAGAATTGGTGATAACTAATTTTGACTCAATGCATTGAAGATCCTTCTATAAATCAAGAACTCTGTCCTATACCGGAGTGAGCTAACTTGAATCCTAAGTTACCCATCAGTGACAATCTTACCAGAAAAGGTGAATAACTGACAATTAAATGAACTAGTATTTTTGAGTTTCTACCATGGGTAAGACCTGTGGCCAGTGCATTATACTCACATAGTGTTATAATGAAGGACTAGTATTGCCTGAGGATGTTTTTCTCAGATGTGGATAATGGGGGGTCAGGGGAAATAATTTACTCGAGGAAATTCTAGAACTAGCAAGTGGTGGTTGGAAATTCAAATTCAGGCAATTTGACTCCACAGCCTGTCCTCCTAACCCCTCAGCTGCTGGAGACTGACACTGGCCAGTATGTGATGGTAAAGGGTATCTTAGTCTGGAAAAGAGTGTGTTCCCACCCTTCATTGTATCTAAAGCTGTAAGGTTTTTTTTTTTTTTTTTTTTTTTTTTTGGGAGTGGGTACTAGTGATTGAACCCAAGGGTGATTAACCACTGAGCCACATCCCCAGCCCTTTTTAATATTCGTTTTGAGATAGGGTCTTGCTAAGTTTCTCAGACTGGCCTCAAACTTGTGATCCTCCTGCCTCAGTTTTGAGTTGCTGAGATTACAGGCATGCTTATAAAAGCTGTAAGGTTTTATGTGTTACAAACCCCATTCAACAGCACAGGTTCTATCTTGTGATACTAGTGTGGAGAAAGTACATGATAATCAAATGTTACGTGTTCCAGAATTGCTGATGGACACTCTTGAGCAATTACAGATTCATCTAAGTGAATTGGTTAGTGCCCAGTAAGCCATTTAAAGTATTACACAAGAGGAACAATTTTATATGGTGGCCTTGAGTTATACTTTGAGTTAGAATGGGAGATAGATTGTGTCTAACTAGTTAAAAAAAATATATATAAAATATTATGTGGTGCTGATGATTGAACCTAGTACCTCAAGCATGCTAGGTAGGCTCTCTACCATTGAAATATAACCCTAGCCCCTAACTATTTTTTTTTCTATAAAACAATTAATGAAAATATCAGGTTCTTAAGTGGACTCCAGTCCAGTAGTTCATACATACCCAAAGTTGTACACACTCATTGTATAATGCTTTGTGATATAGGTCGTGTTTTTGATGATATATTCTAGTTTGTGTTCTAGACTTGTAAACATTGAACCTGAGACAGTGATAGAAGATTATGCCTACCTGACCAGAATGGGATGTGATCCAGATGTGGGAAGTGGGAAACAAGTACCTGAACTATTCATTGTATCATTGTTTCGTTAACACTTAGTGGAAGTGTTATTGCCAACCTCATTATAAACTTTGATTCTGGAAATGGTTTTTCTCATGCATTGAAGATCCTTCTTGTTTTCCACCCAGTGAAAGGGAAATAAGCAAACATGTTGTCTTTGCTTCTTTGGCAGGAATCAATTTGGAATTGACGTTATTGACTGAAGAAAATCTTGACAATCTATCAAAAGCACCAGACACATCGGCTGGTCATAACTTCCCTCTTAAAACATTCTCTTCCATTGTCCTTTGCACTCTTCTCCGTTTCCCCTTAACATTTCTTGTCCTTTGTGGGATCCTCTTCATTATTGTCATCAGTAAAGGCAAGAACATTCAAGGGTTCATCCTCCCCTGTGTCCTGTCCTCTGGCCATAGTCTCACCCTGGCAGATGTTACCAAGTCCATAGTTTCATAGTTCCTCTCTGTGCTGAAGACTTACCTATTTATATTACTGACCTTGACCTTGTCCCTAACCTCTGGACTTGTATATCTGATTGGCTACTCAAGATTTTTCACATAAGCCAGACAGGCTTATCACACTTACTATGTTCAAAACAAGACTCTTAGTTCCTTCCCTCCCATTACCTGTCTGTTCCCATGTCCTAGCAAAAGACTCTGCCTTTTGCCCACCAGTTGCTCAGCCCCCATTGTTAAAGTCATTATTACTTTTTGTTCTTATTTAAGAAATCACACCACTCATTCAGTCTTCTAGTGTGTGAAGAAACCAACTGGTGATATCTCCGGATAGCTCCAGAGTCTGACCCCTTCTTGCCATATCCACCATCACCACTCCCGCTTTCAGAGGGATTCCTGGTTTTAAAACAGCATCCAGATTCCTCTTTAAGAAAGTGCCTTTGAGATTGTATGTCCAATTCTGCCATCTCCCCAGGCAGTGGTTTTTCCATTACATTAACTGGAAAATTTAAAGGGCATTGTGTCAGCCCGTCATGTCCTCTTCCTTGCCATCTGTCTCGTTTCTGCCCCTGCTCTTCATCTTGCCTGCTGTGTCCTGTCATGCTGGCTTCCTGCTGTCCCTCAAGTGTGGCAAGATGGCTTTTACTTTAGGGACTTTGTGTACTGTTCTTCTCATGAAGACATTTTCCTCACTTGTTAAGGCACTGGATAAAGGGATGTGTCCTCACCCTGACCCTTCCCTTGTCAAATAGCCCCTGTCAAGCCATACTCTCCTATGGATGACATTCAGCATTACTGGCCTTCACAGGATATATAGATCCAGGATATGCATACATAATGTATGTGTGTATTTGTGTGTGTATGTGTGTGTGTATGTGTGTGTTTGGTTGTTTGTCCCACTTGAACACAGGTACCTTATTTGCAAGGACAGTTTGTTTTCAGGCCTTGGAGAATGCCAGGCATTTAGTAGGTACTCAGTAAGTATTTACTGGGTAAGTAAACGGATGAATGAACAAATATCTTTATTTTATGTACTTGAAATCTTTTTAGCCCCGTGACATGACTTGCTTCCTGGATATGCTTCACTTAACAAGAGAAGTTGGTTTTGTTGTATTAGGCTCCCCCCCCCTTTACTTTCATCAGATTCAGTTCAAGATTGAGCAAGTTCCAAGCATGTTGTTTCATAAAGCAAGTTTAAACCATGAGATATTGACTTTGTTCCATCAGTTCTACCTGCAGGAAAACAAGTATCTTAAGGTAAACATTCAAGAATGTTGGAGGTGAGGGTGAGCCTTCTTAACCAAGTACCCTGTGCCGGGGGCAATGCACCATCAGGAGACTGCAGGAAGTCACAGCTCACTGATACTTTGTGTCCTGCAGTTTGAGCATGGGTCCTACCCATCACTCGTCCGAGACAGAAGCAGAAAATAGCTTTACAAATAAAAGAAAATAATAAAAAATTAGAGAACAGAAAGTTATTTTCCAACTCAGACGTGAGAGGCCCATCTTATCTTTCAGAGTGCTGCACTTTATACCTATCTTTTCGTAATCTTTCTGTAATAGCATGTAAAACTGAGGGTGGAGGCTTTCAGTAGCTTGCTCAGAAGTGTGGGGAACAGGAAATTGGACTGGATGATGCTCCTTGGCTGAATTTGTATTTAGTTGACTTCTCTTCACTTACCTTTTCATTATTTTCCCATGCTTACACATAAATTGATATTATTATTATTATTTATTAACAGAAGAGAGAGGTTTAGAGAAGTTAAGTTTCTTCCTAATGCCACACAGCTGGTACTGGTAGATCCAGTATTTGAACATAGATTTGTCAATAGAAAAACTCAAGCTGTCAACCACTTGTGTTTCTCTTCCTCTTTTGACTCTACCTGCTGAGTGGGCCCATGTATAACTTATTGTGCTATTAGCTGCCTCATATATCTGTCATTGTCTTGCATATTTTTCTTATTTCATAATTGGAGCTAAATTAAAAAGCATAGAAAAAGCTGGATGTGGTGGTGCACACTTGTAATTCCAGCAACTTGGGAGGCTGAGGCAGAGGGATTGCAAGTTCAAAGCCAGCCTCAGCAATTTAGGAAGGTCCTAAGCAACTTAGTGAGACCTTGTCTCAAAAAATAAAAAGGACTGAGAATGTGGATCAGTGGTACCGTGCTGTGGGTTCATTCTCCTGTACCAAAAGACAACAACACAAAACAAAACAAAACAAAACAACAACAAAACATAGAAATACTTTGACTTAATATAGGGTGTATTATAAATTGACACAGAAGTTGAAGTAGGTGCTATTAAGTAACTTGATGCTGGGATAGGACAGGGGCTTTGAGACAGTGTGTGCAGTGAGGAAGGGCATGGAGGACACTTGTCATTGTGGTTCTTTCTGGGACTCATCCTGACAGGAGACAGTCACAGGGCAGCATAGGGAGAATGTGAATGTGTTGGATGCAAATATGCAGGAAGTTTGAGGGTGGGGAAAACATTTTGGGGTGCTAGGGAAGGTTTTTCTTGACCAGATGCCTGAAGACATTTGAGCTGGGTAGGGATGGGACTAGCCTGAGTGGGAGCCATTGGATTGTTCTTTTGGCAGGACAGTGGTGCTAGGAATCTTCTTAGTGTGGAAGATGCTGTTCTGAAGACAGAATTACAAGACAAAATTGTGGATAAAGACTTTGAATTCTGTGTGTGTGTGTGTGTGTGTGTGTGTGTGTAAATGCTGCATCAGGTGGTATCAGAATCCATGGAACACAATGTCAGGGGATGGGCAAGACCGTATTGCATGGAGGATCAAGGACTAAGCCTTGGGAAATGCCTTCTGTTAAAAGAACAGGAAAAGGAAGGGGAGTTGGTGGCCAAAAACTGGGCAGAAAACCAGGAACCTGTTAGGGATCCTAAGGGAAGCATTGGCCTCATGAGAGATAAGAAGAAAGGCAGAGGATTATCAGCAATGTTCAGGGCTAGAAAAAGTGATCAAGGAAAAAGCAAAAGGGAACAAGACTATTAGATTTTGCAAGAAAGTAATCTCTCACTTATTGAAAGTGTACCTTTGGAGTATGGCTAGGAACCAAACCACGTTCAGAAAATCCTTGTGGAGCGTTATGATCTAGGGGCAGGTATTTTATGAAAGAAGAGATAGGAAGAGCTAAGACATCAGTATTCTCTCCAACAATCTTAGTTTGTGTTAACAAAATCATTCCCTACCCTCAGACTACCTTATTGGATATGTTAGAGGTACAAACCCTTCATATTTAAGGGAATTATATTGTAAGGCAGTAGATCTAAAAGAATTTTCATGGTGTACTGCATAAGGTATTAAAGTTGAAGCACACTGTTCTATTGAAGTGACCTTGTTACATTGAAGAGTATGTGGAAGTCTCCTTATAATCTTTTTCTGACATTATTTCTCTTTTCCTAACCAGGGGAACATATCCTTCTCTTCCTGAGGATTTGCAATGTAGAACAATTTGGTGAACATATTTTGTTTTCAAAATTTAGAATCGGTGTATGTGAATGGTTGTGGTTTAGTGACTTTTAAAAGCCTAAAATCATATTTATCAAATGTAACAAAGAAAGGAAATGAAACCTTTCTAACTTTTAAATATAGACCCACATAGTTGCCTTGTAACTGAAAATATACCCTTTTGGTATGTTATGTCCTTGTTTCTTTTCTGAGTTCTAGCATACTACAGGGGCAAGATTGGCATGGACCCCAGAGCAAAATATGTGACCATGGATAAGACAGGTAGCATCCCTAAGCCCAAGTTCTCACAGCCATAAAATGGGAATTGCAAGATGGTAATAAGGTAAAGGTGGGGGGAAAAAAGCATGTGAAATACAGGTAGGCACTAAATAGATGGTAAGTGCCATTATTATTATTATTATTCTACTTGAATCTGGATAAAATAAAAAATAGTTCATTAAATGATTTTTCCCCCTTTCCTAGAATGGTTACTTTTCAAGTGTATTTGTGTGTCTCATAAGGCATTTAAGTAACTTTGTTTATTCTAACCTTAGATTTGTAAGTATAGGTTTTCATTAAGTACTGTATTTTTTTGTTATTATTATTATTTTGTGGTCCTGGGGATTGAACATAGGGGCATTTTACCACTGAGCCACATTCCCAGCTCCCCTTTTAATCTTTATTTTATTTATTTTTATGTGGTGCTGAGGATCGAACCCAGGGCCTCACATGTGCTAGGAGAGCACTCTGCTGCTGAGCCACCATCCCAGCCCTTTTATATTTTATTTTGAGATAGGGTCTTGCTAAATTGTTAAGGCTGGCCTTGAAGTTGCAATCCTTCTGTCTCAGACTCCTGAGGTGCTTGGATTACAGGTGTGCACCACTGTACTTAGCTCTTATCTTATATTTTCTAAAGTTGTGATGAAAATTCCTTTCATCTATGAGAATCTGAGGTCAGAATGGACATATGCCTTGAGAGTAGTGGATTTTCCTTCTTGATGGTACTTCTGCCATCTTCCTCTCCTTAGAGATCCTTCTTTGCTGAAGATTCTTTTATTGCCATTGGACTTACAAGAAGAGACCTTAGGCTAGTTGACTTGCCTTATATACTTTACACTGCAAGAAAAGAATTCCATGTTTACTACACTGCTGAAAACATTATCATGTATTCTTGTAGTCATGTCCCCTTTATTTTAACTGCTATCTATTTGAAGTTTCCCATGAGAGAGTTGGGTATATAGATTCCATGTATTAAGTTTCCCCTTTTCAAATAAATTGTTTTTTAAGGCTTTATACATTTCTGTACAGACATTTATATGTCTTTGTCTCAGCTAGTCTTTGTTCTTTATGTGTATTTTTTTAAAATTTAAATTACTTTTCATGTTTTTTGGTCTATGTCTTTGAGTCATCTTATTAGTAACTTTTCTGTTGTATTCAGTTTGGAAGAGGTATCTGTAAGATCTTTCCATGAAGGGACATTTTATGATGTCTTATTAATGAGCTGTTTTAGAAAATAGAAGTGTTTATAGTCCATGAAGAAAGGAAGCATTTTTAGATATTTTATTCAAAGGATTAAGTTTATACAACTGCCTGTTTTTAAGCCAATTTGCAAACATTTTTAGAATTGGAAAATGCTTGTAAGACCTGAAAGGTATAACTTGCCAAGTAGTGATACTTTTGAAATTTGGCCTTAGTTCTGGTTTAAAAAAAAAATGTGGTTGACAGCCACACTACAATTTACAGTAATCCTTTTTGTGTAAGGAAATGAATCTACTTGGCTTAATAAATTCCAGATGAGTTTCTGGCTCCTTGATTATTGCCAAGTTATTTAAAATTCAGGTTTTATTATTTCAGTTTAGTTATGGCATCCCTCTCTGCACTTGTGATGGCTAGCACTATGTTAAACTACTTGGTAAGACTGAGCACTTTGGGGGGAAAATTGCTTTTTGGTTGGGTCACTTTGAGACACAAGCTTATGATGTGGCCAGTGCCTCAGCATTTGGCATGCTCTGGGATGTAGAAGTGTCCAGCATCCTTGGCTTGGGACTAGTCCAGGCTTTAAAGGCAAGTGACATAAAGAACTTTCTTAGAAGCCCACCCAGGTATTTCTACTTACTTCTTCTTGATTAGCTCTGTCTCCAAGGGAGTCTGGAAAATGTTTTTTGCTGGGTACATCATTGCTTCCAACAGTACAGAGCTTCATTATGAATGAAGAAGGGATTGACAATGTTGGGTTGATGATTAGTGTCTACCGTGCTCATTTTCGTGGTGCTTTGCTATATTATGATTACAATTACTGTCTTGGCTCTCTGAAAATATATTTATAAGTTTGTTTGTTCCCCCACCCCTTCCTGAGCTTCCCCCCACCGCTTTTGGCTTTGGACTCAAATTTTAAGTTGAAATTTTCTTTTAAACTTCTAGCAATCTTTCTGGATTATCTACCAAGTTCTGTATACCTAGCCACATTCCTCATTCCTTCTCCCCATACCTGAAGAACCCGTTGCTGCTGGACTCCGAGTCTTTCCTGGGAGAACTTGTACTTTGCTTCTGTAGTATACCTTTGTGGGGCCTGAAGTTTAATCTTCCTTCCTTCTGTTCAGTCAGGGCCACTTGTTCAGCTAATTTGCATCTTAGAAAAGTTTCTTCTACTGTTCTCTTTTCTGTCTCTTTGTCCTTGTGGGTTAATGCCTTAAATACCCATGCTGTCATTTTGGTGCTGAAGAGAAATGTGTAGGCAGTTCATTGCCTTTAAGCAGAAGTCGTATGCTTTGTGTGTTGTGGGTATTTTAGATGTACATAGAATGGAAAATATGTGGACTGAATGAGGGTGGCAATCATTGCTGAGTTGGAATTTCATTTAGGTTAAATACATGTCACTGCCAGGAGTGGTGGCGCATGCCTATAATCCAGCCTGTAGTCCAGTGACTTGGGTGGCTGAGGCAGGAATATCCTAAGTTTGAGGCCAGCCGGGGCAATTTGGTGAGACCCTGTCTCAAAGCAAAAAATAAAAAGGGCTGGCTCTGTAGCTCATTTATAGAACACCTGTGGATTCATTTCCAAGTCCCCAAACAAAAAAGTCATTGTAGTTTAAAATTTTTAAAAAAATATTACTTCATTAAAAAAATTTTAAAAAATTGGGATACATATATATCAGGATTCTAGCAGGAAATGGACCACAACTTGTATGATTCATGTGAAGTGACTTTAAAGAAGGGCACTCTTTCTAATATGTAGGACGAGATTAGAGAGCCCATAAGGGATTCAAGAAATAGAAGATGGCAATGGTGGGATGGCCTCTCCCTGACTGGTGGGAAGGTTTGACAAAGAAGTAGTGTTGCTGAAAACCAGAAATCCAAATCTGGGCCATAAGATATCAGGGTAGTCTGTGATCTCAAACTTCTGTAACCAGGTAAGAAATCTTTCACCTCTCAGGTGATGGTTTTTAGATATATGCTGATGGACAAGTACTCTGAAATTTTGTTAGCTAAAAAGAGACTTAAGGAAATATTTTAGAAATAAGTTTATGCATCTATCAATTTTGAGAGAGAAGATGAAGAAGAGAAGGTGCAATGATAGACCAAGATCCTGGGTAATGAAACTGGGACATAAAACAAAGACATGTTTAGAGTTTTTCCCATTGTCTTCTTACTTCCAACATTGTAGATAGGAAGTCTGCT
Source organism: Urocitellus parryii (assembly GCF_045843805.1). Classification (NCBI taxonomy): domain Eukaryota; kingdom Metazoa; phylum Chordata; class Mammalia; order Rodentia; family Sciuridae; genus Urocitellus; species Urocitellus parryii. The sequence goes on from NC_135532.1 coordinate 67,795,548, forward strand.
GTGACCTGTTCTTTTCTGGATTCTTGTTACATTTTTCCTCCCTCTCTCCCTTCCTTTCTTCCTTCCTTCCTTCCTTTTCTCCTTCCTTCCTTCCTTCCTTCTTTCCTTCCTTCCTTCCTTCCTTTCCTCCCTCCTTCCTTCCTTCCTTCCTTCCTTCCTTCCTTCCTTCCTTCCTTCCTTCCTTCCTTCCACATTGTGCCAAGAACTGGCTATTTTTTTAAAAAAAGTATACAAGTTAATGTCTTTTTTTTCCTTCCACATTTTTATTGGTACATTACTGTTGTACATTATGATGGGATTTGTTGTTACATTTTCGTACATGCACACATTATAACAATATAATTTGACTGGGGTTGGGATTGTGGCTCAGCAGCAGAGCGTGCACCTTACACATGCAAGGCCCTGGGTTCTATCCTCAGCACCACATAAAAATAAATAAATAAAGTAAAGGTATTGTGTCCAACCACAACTAAAAAAATAAATATAAAAAATATGTAATTTGACTGATATCAACATTCTCCCTTTTGTCCCCTTCATGTATCCCCTAATTCTTTTCCTCTACTGAACTCCCTTTGATTTTAATGAGATCTCCACATCCCCTGCCTCATTCCCCCCCCTACCCCCCAGCTTCTGCATATGAGAGAAAGTATAACTTCTGAGTTTGGCTTATTTCACTTAAATAATGGTCTCAAGTTCCATAAATTTTTCTGCAAATGATATAATTTCATTTTTCTTTATGTCTGAATAAAACTCCATTGTGTATATATGCACCACATTTTCTTTATCTGTTCATCTGTTGATGGAAACCCTAGCTGGTTCCATAGTTTGGCTATTGTGAATTGTTCTGCCATAAACTTGGGTATGCATGTATTACTATAGTATGATGATTTTAACACTTTAGAATAAATACTGAAGGGTGGTATGGCTGAGTCATATATGGTGGTTCCATTCCTAGTCTTTTGAGGAACCTCCATACTGATTTCCATAGTGGTTGTACTAATTAACATTCCTACCAGTAGTGTAAAAGGGTTACTTTTTCTCCACATCCTCTCTGCTGTTGTTTGTATTCTTTATGGTGGCCATTCTGAGTGGTATGAGATAAAAATCTCAGGGTTGTTTTGATTTGCACTTCTCTAATTGCTAATGATGCTGAACATTTTTTCATGTATTTGTTGGCTATTTTAATTTCTTTTTTGAGAAGTATCAATTCACTTCATTTGCCCATTTATTGATTAGGATATTTGGTTTTCTAATGGTAAGTTTTTTGAGTTCTTTATATAGTCTAAATATTAATCTTATGTCAAAAGAGGAGCTGGCAAATTTTCTCCTACTCTGTAGGTTCTCTCTTCACATTCCTAATTGTTTCCTTTGCTATGCAGAAGCCTTCTAATTTGATACTGTCCTGTTTATTAACTCTTGGCATCATTTCCTGAGCTTTAGGGGTTCTATTGAGTTAGTTGCCTGTGCTTAAAAGCTGGAGTGTTGACTCCACATTTTGTTCTAGGGATTACATAGTTTCTAGTCTACTTCCTAGATCTTTGGTCCATTTTGTGTTTATTTTTGTGTAGGTGAGAGATAACAGTCTAGTTTAATTCTTCTACATGTGGATAACCAGTTTTCCTAGCACCATTTGTTAAAAAAGACTGTCTTTTCTCCAACATTTGTTTTTGTCACCTTTGTCAAGATTCAGATGACTGTAAATATGCGGGTTTGTCTTTATATCTTCTATTTTGTACCATTGGTCTATGTCTGTTTTTATGCCAGTACCATGCAGTTTTGTTACTAAAGCTCTGCAGTGTAATCTGAAGTTGGCTATTATGATACTTCCAGCATTGCTTTTTTGACTTAGAATCACTTTGGCTATTCTGGGTATTTTATTCTTCCAAATGAATTTTAGGACCGTTTTTTCTAGTTTTGTGAAGAATGTCATTGGTATCTTGATTGCATCAAATCTGTATATTGCTCTTGGTAGTATGGCCATTTTAACAATATTGATTTTGCCTGTCTATTGTCACATGATTTCTTGTAATATTTCTCATCATCAGAAAATAGTCAGGTTTTCCTGACTTTCCTGATTTTTATTCCTGTCTAATAAAACAGACCTTTTATTCTATTTAATTATCGTCTCATGTTTTCTTTCTTTCTTTTTTTAAAGTATTTTTTTAGTTGAAGTTGACACAAAACCTTTATTTTATTTATTTATTTTTATGTGGTGCTGCGGATAGAACCCAGGGGTTCGCACGTGCTAGGCCACAACACAACCCCGGCCCCGTCATCTCATGTTTTCTTGCATCTCCTTTTGTTTATTTTTATGTCAGTTCTTCCCAAAGTGTTTTCATGGTTTCTGTCTCTTTGTTGTTTTGCTCTGTGGCTGATACTTCTTTGATATTTCCAATCTTGGTATCCATCTATATGTAGATAGATATGGTTTTGAAAGACTTTTTTCTTTTGATACCAGCTTGTATGTCTTGCAGTGCTTGTGTTTTGCTCAAGTTGTTATCATTGTCCTCCAGTATCTGATTCAGTAAGAGTTTGGAAGACATTTCTTGTTCTTTCTTCTACTGCTGGATCCTCTCAAGTATGTGGTTATTTTCCTTGTTTCATCACTAGCAACTCAGGTTATGGGCTACCTTGTGTGGTGGAAGCTTGGTGGTTTCTACCCATGTGGCTGGCAGCAACTCTGCAGATGGGTCTTTGTCCCATCATGGGACAACAGAAGGAAAGTCCTGTGCTCCTGAGTGTCTCTATGCTCTTCAACTTTGTGAAGAGGAGAAATATCCCCCTCTGCTATCACCTTGGAGATCATGGAAACTGATGCCATTCCCCTAGGTATTAAGTTCTAGTGTGGGTCCCATCTCCCTAGAAACCACTGTGGTCTGAGTCTTATCCTGGGCCCTTCCTCTGTCTTTCTCCGCCCCCACCAGTTCCCTCTTGCTGATGGGTGACAGTCCTGCCTGTAAGCAAGTTCCAACACTGTGCCTGGAACCATCAGCTCAGGGGAGGTCCTTCTCTTGAATTTGGAGTTGGGAGAGGAAGAATGGCTACATCTAATATGCTACTACTACCTATTATACTTAAAGATGCTTTAGGCCTTTTATTGGTATATAGTTTCATATTATCACATTTTTGACCATCTACTTAGCAATTTAGATTGCTCACATTTACCTTTGAAATAGATTTAAAAATTTTTTAACATCAGCATTTTCTTAGTATATAGAGATATTTTTATATTTTAAAACTTGGCTTATGACATTAAATTATGACTTTGGAATAAATGAGTGTATATTTTTTCATTACTAAAGGGTTGTCATAGTTATGGTTTCTGTGGTTAGTGGACTATAGAAGGTTTATAGTTAGAACCAGTGAAGAGATAAATCTAGCCAACAAATTTCATTTGGATATAAAATATGTGGCTCTTGGAAAGGTCACTTCAATCCTGTTGGCTTTGAAAAAGCTTAGTTGAGGACTGGCACATTGGCAGTCTCTATGAGGACTCCACCCTGTGAAGAGGATTAGACTTCGGGATCCTCCTATCCTTTTCCCTTTCCCTTGTGGTAGCAACAGTCCAAGAATGAGCCACATATCACTGTCTAATACTGCACTGCTCAGTGCTCTCCCAAAGAGGTGTGTTCAAGTTTTAACCTTCAGTACTTCAGAATGTGACCTATTTGGAAATAGAATCTTTGTAATGGTAATCCAGTTATAATAAAGTCAGTAGTGTGGACATTAATCCAGTATGACTGGTCTTCTTATAAAAAGGATGAATTTGGGTGCAAAGATAGGCGCACACCAGTGAAATGGTCACGTGAAGATGAGGAATTGAGGTGGTTCATCTACAAGCAAAGGAATATCAAAGATTGCCAGCAAACCATCAGAAAGTTGGGGGAGGCAAGGAAAGATCCTTCACCTGTAGGTTTCAGAGGGAACATGGCCCTGCTGACATCATGATTTTAGACTTCTAGACTTTAAACTATAAAACAGTAAATTTCTAAGTCAATCAGTTGTAGTGTTCTGTTTGAACAGCCCTAGCAAGTGCATCCATTACCTTCACTAATATTGATTTGATAATTTTTTACAAATCCTGTGGGTATAAAGTATTGTGTGTGTGTGTGTGTGTGTGTAGTATGTGGGTACACATGTATTTTGGTGACATCAGGGTCTATTTAATGGGTCAGCAAAGACCCACCTGATACATAGTTCTGATATTTCCATCCTTTAGTCTTTGAATTAAACAAGAACTCTTAGATTTTATGATCCAGATTCCTGCAGGGTAGAAGAGAGAAAGAATACTAACCTATACAGTGTGTCATATTTCCCTTATTAGTGGCATAGCATCCCCCAGGCACTATCTCATGTTGTTTTAATTGGCATTTTCTCTAATTAAAGGTAAAGTTTGAACATCTCTTTATTTACTTTTTGTGTTCCCCTTCAATGAATACCTTTCTTGTATCATTTTTCTGTTGGTTACTGGGTTTCTTATTGATATGGAGACATGCTTTGTGTATCTTAGGCATAATTTCTTGTTAAATTTGCTTTAAGGCCTTCACTTGCCTATAATTTTTATTCTTTTTTTTTAAAAAATTTTTAGTTCAATCAATGGAAGGGTAAATGATGTGATACAGCAATCTGTATACTGGGTAAAATTGGGAGTTCATAACCCACTTGAATCAAACTGTGAAATATGATGTATTAAGAACTATGTAATGTTTTGAATGACCAACAATAAAAAAAATAAAAAAATAAAAAATTAAAAAAAAATTTTTAGTTATACATGGACACAATATTTTTATTTTGCTTATTTATTTTTATGTGGTGCTGAGGATCGAACCCAGGGTCTCACACTCGCGAGGCTAGCGCTCTACCGCTGAGCCATAACCCCAGTCCCTATAATTTTTTTTAAATTTTTTAAAATTTTTTATTGGTTGTTCAAAACATTACAAAGCTCATGATATATCATCTTTCATACATTTGACTCAATTGGGTTATGAACTCCCATTTTTACCCCAAATACAAATTGCAGAATCACATCGGTTACACACTCACGTTTTTACATAATGGCATATTAGTGACTGTTGTATTCTGCTACCTTTTCTATCCCCTACTATCCCCCCTCCCCTCCCCTCCCATCATTCCTCTCTACCTCATCTGCTGTTGTTCAATTCTCTCCCTTGTTTCCCCCCCCTTTCCCCTCACATCCTCTTCTATGTAATATTGTGTAACATTGAGGGTCTCCTACCATTTCCATATCCTTTCCCTTCTCTCTCCCTTTCTCTCCCCCCACTCCTCTTTGTTTAATGTTAATCTTTTCCCCATGCTCTTCCTCCCTGTTCTGTTCTTAGTTACTCTCTTTATATCAAAGAAGACTTTTGGCATTTGTTTTTTAAGGATTGGCTAGCTTCGCTTAGCATAATCTGCTCTAATGCCATCCATTTCCCTGCAAATTCTATGATTTTGTCATTTTTTATTGCTGCTTAGTACTCCATTGTGTATAGATGCCACATTTTTTTATCCATTCATCTATTGAAGGGCATCTAGGTTGGTTCCACAGTCTAGCTATTGTGAATTGTGCCGCTATGATCATTGATGTGGCCGTATCCCTATAGTACGCTCTTTTAAGATCCTCAGGGAATAGTCCGAGGAGGGCGATAGCTGGGTCAAATGGTGGTTCCATTCCCAGCTTTCCCAGGTATCTCCATACTGCTTTCCAAATTGGCCTTACCAATTTGCAGTTCCACCAGCAGTGTACAAGTGTACCCTTTTTCCCACATCCTTGCCAACACTTATTGTTGTTTGACTTCATAATGGCTGCCAATCTTACTGGAGTGAGATGGTATCTTAGGGTGGTTTTGATTTGCATTTCTCTGACTGCTAGAGATGGTGAGCATTTTTTCATGTACTTGTTGATTGATTGTATGTCCTCTTCTGTGAAGAGTTTGTTCAGGTCCTTGGCCCATTTGTTGATTGGGTTATTTGTTATCTTATTGTTTAATTTTTTTGAGTTCTTTGTATATTCTGGATATTAGGGCTTTATCTGAAGTGTGAGGGCTAAAAATTTGTTCCCAGGATGTAGGCTCCCTATTTACCTCTCTTATTGTTTCTCTTGCTGAGAAAAAAACTTTTTAGTTTAAGTAAGTCCCATTTATTTATTCTTGTTATTAACTCTTGTGCTATGGGTGTCCTATTAAGGAATTTGGAGCCCGACCCCACAGTATGTAGATCGTAGCCAACTTTTTCTTCTATCAGACGCAGTGTCTCTGATTTGATATCTAGCTCCTTGATCCATTTTGAGTTAACTTTTGTGCATGGTGAGAGAAAGGGATTCAGTTTCATTTTGTTGCATATGGATTTCCAATTTTCCCAGCACCATTTGTTGAAGATGCTATCCTTCCTCCATTGTATGCTTTTAGCCCCTTTATCAACTATAAGAAAGTTGTAATTTTGTGGATTGGCTTCTGTGTCCTCTATTCTGTACCATTGGTCCACCTGCCTGTTTTGGTACCAGTACCATGCTGTTTTTGTTACTATTGCTGTGTAGTACAGTTTGAACTCTGGTATCGCTGTACCTCCAGACTCACACTTCCTGCTTAGAATTGCTTTTGCTATTCTGGGTCTTTTGTTTTTCCATATGAATTTCATGATTGCTTTATCTATTTCTACAAGAAATGCCGTTGGGATTTTAATTGGCATCGCATTAAACCTGTAGAGAACTTTGGGTAATATCGCCATTTTGATGATGTTAGTTCTGCCTATCCATGAACAGGGTACATTTTTCCATCTTCTAAGATCTTTTTCTATCTCTCTCTTTAGGGTTCTGTAGTTTTCATTGTATAAATCTTTCACCTCTTTTGTTAGGTTGATTCCCAAGTATTTTATTTTCTTTGAGGATATTGTGAATGGAGTGGTTTTCCTCATTTCCATTTCAGAAGTTTTGTTGCTGATATACAGGAATGCCTTTGATTTATGCATGTTGATTTTATATCCTGCCACTTTGCTGAATTCATTTATTAACTCTAGCACTTTCTTTGTAGACCCTTTTGGGTGTGTTAAATATATTATCATGTCATCCGCAAATAGCGATAATTTAAGTTCTTCTTTTCCTTTTTATGCCTTTAATTTCTTTTGTCTGTCTAATTGCTCTGGCTAGTATTTCAAGAACTAAATTGAATAGAAGTGGTGATAGAGGGCATCCCTGTCTTGTTCCAGATTTTAGAGGGAATGCCTTCAGTTTTTCTCCATTTAGGATGATGGTAGCCTGAGGTTTAGCATATATAGCTTTTACAATGTTGAGGTATGATCCTGTTATCCCTAGTTTTTCTAGTATTTTGAACATAAAGGGATGCTGTACTTTGTCAAATGCTTTTTCTGCATCTATTCAGATGATCATATGGTTCTTGTCTTTAAGTCTATTGATGTGGTGAATAGTATTTATTGATTTCCCTATATTGAACCAGCGTTGCATCCCAGGGGTGAATCCTACTTGATCATGGTGCACAATTTTTTTGATATGCTTTTGTATTCGATTCACCAGGATTTTATTGAGAATTTTTGCATCCAAGTTCATTAGAGATATTGGTCTGTAGTTTTCTTTCTTTGAAGTGTGTTTGTCTGGTTTCGGGATCAGGGTGATGTTGGCCTCATAGAATGAATTTGGAAGAGCTCCCTCTTTTTCTATTTCTTGAAATAGCTTGAAAAGTATTGGTATTAATTCTTCTTTGAAGGTTTTGTAAAACTCCGCTGTATACCCATCCGGTCCTGGGCTTTTTTTGGTTGGTAGTCTTTTGATTGCTTCTTCAATTTCATCCATTGATATTGGTCTGTTCAAATTGTGTGTATCCTCCTGACTCAGTCTGGTCAGATTGTATGACTTAAGAAATTTATCGATATCTTCACTATCTTCTATTTTATTGGAATATAGGGTTTCAAAATACTTTCTAATTATCTTCTGTATTTCTGTAGTGTCTGTTGTGATATTGCCTTTTTCATCCCGTATGTTAGTAATTTGAGTTCTCTCTCTTCTTCTCTTCATTAGCATGGCTAAGGGCCTGTCGATCTTATTTATTTTTTCAAAGAACCAACTCTTAGTTTTTTCAATTTTTTCAATGGTTTTTTTTGTTTCAATTTCGTTGATTTCTGCTCTAATTTTAATTATTTCTTGTCTTCTACTACATTTGCTGTTGTTTTGCCCTTCCTTTTCTAGGTTTTTGAGGTGTAGTGTGAGTTCATTTATTTGTTGGTTTTTTCTTTTTTTGAGGAAAGAACTCCAAGAAATGAATTTCCCTCTTAAAACTGCTTTCATTGTGTCCCATAGATTCCGATATGTTGTGTCTGTATTGTCATTTGTCTCTATGAATTTTTTTATCTCCTCCTTTATGTCTTCCGTAACCCATTGATCATTCATATTTTTCATTTTCCATGTGATGTAGGATTTTTCCTTCCTTCTTTTATCATTGATTTCCAGTTTCATTCCATTATGATCAGATATGGTGCATGGTATTATCTCCATGCCTTTATTTTTACTAAGAGTTGCCCTATGGCATAATATATGGTCTATGTTTGAGTACGATCCATGTGCTGCTGAGAAGAACGTGTATCCAATTGATGATGGTTGATATATTCTATATATGTCGGTTAAGTCTAGGTTATTGATTGTGCTATTGAGTTCAATAGTTTCTTTATTCAGCTTTTGTCTAGAGGATCTGTCTAATGGTGAGAGCGGTGTGTTGAAGTCACCCATAATTATTGTGTTGTAGTCTATTTGACTCTTGAACTTGAGGAGAGTTTGTTTTATGAATGTTGCAGCTCCATTGTTTGGTGCATACAAATTGATAATTGTTATGTCTTGTTGGTGGATGGTTCCTTTTAACAGTATATAGTGTCCTTCTTCATCCCTTTTTATTAACTTAGGTTTGAAGTTGATTTTATTTGATATGAGTATGGCCACTCCTGCTTGCTTCCGAGGGCCATGTGAGTGATATGATTTTTCCCAACCTTTTACCTTCAGCCTGTGTATGTCTTTTCCTATCATATGAGTCTCCTGAAGGCAGCATATTGTTGGATTTGTTTTTTTGATCCAGGTTACTAGCCTATGTCTCTTGATTGGTGAGTTTAGGCCATTAACATTTAAGGTTACAATTGAAATATGATTTGTACTTCCAGTTATGTTTATTTATTTATTTATTTTAGTTTGGCTAGTTTTTACTTTTTGGTTATTTTCCTCCCCCTTTACTGAGATATCTCCTGCTGTTAGTTTTGGGCACTATTTTTCAATTCCTCTTCTTGTAGTATTTTGCTCAAAATGCTTTTTAGTGCTGGTTTTCTGGCTGCGAATTCTTTTAGCTTTTGTTTATTGTGAAAGATTTTAATTTCATTGTCAAATCTGAGGCTTAATTTTGCTGGATACAGTATTCTTGGTTGGAATCCATTATTTTTCAGCATTTGAAATACATTGTTGGGCTGGGGATGTGGCTCAAGCGGTAGCGTGCTCGCCTAGTGTGCATGCGGCCTGGGTTCGATCCTCAGCACCACATACCAACAAAGATGTTGTGTCCGCCGAGAACTAAAAAATAAATATTAAAAATTCTCTCTCTCTCTCTCTCTCTCTCTCTCTCCTCTCTCACTCTCTCTTTTTTTTTTTTTTAAAGAGAGAGTGAGAGAGGAGAGACAGAGAGAGAGAAATTTTAATATTTCTCGGCGGACACAACATCTTTGTTGGTATGTGGTGCTGAGGATCGAACCCGGGCCGCACGCATGCCAGGCGAGCGCGCTACCGCTGAGCCACATCTCCAGCCCTCTCACTCTCTCTTAAAAAAAAAAAAAAAATGAAATACATTGTTCCAGGATCTTCTGGCTTTCAAAGTCTATGATTAAAAATCAGTCGTTAACCTAATTGGTTTACCCCTGAATGTAATCTGCCTCCTTTCTCTCGTAGCTTTTAATATTCTCTCCTTGTTCTGTATGTTGGCTATCTTCATAATTATGTGTCTTGGAGTTGGTCTATTACGGTTTTGAATGTTTGGGGTCCTGAGGGCTTCCAGGATGTGGCAATCCATTCCATCTTTCATCTCTGGGAAGTTTTCTAGAATTATTTCATTTAATAGGTTGTCCATTCCTTTGGTTTGATTCTCTATGCCTTCTTCTATCCTGATGACTCTCAAATTTGGTTTTTTATGACATCCCATATCTCTTGAATAGATTGCTCGTGGGATTTAAGCATCTTTTCTGTGTTGACTATATTCTTTTCAAGTTGATAAACTTTGTCTTCATTAACTGATGTTCTGACTTCTACTTGATCTAGTGTATTTGTAATATTCTCGTTTGAGTTCTTAATTTGGTTTATAGTTTCCTACATTTCTAGGATTACTGTTTGATTTTTTTAAGATCTCTATCTCCTGGTAAAGCTCGTTCTTTGCCATTTGAATTTGTTTAATTCATTTTTAAAATATACTTTTATTGCTTGGACTTGCTGTCTCATGTCTTCTCTAATATTCCTTTCCATCTGAGTTAGGTATGCCTTGAGTTCTTTCCCTATCCCTGTTTCTGATGCTTCTAGGTCCTCCTGTAGATTTAAGTTGTCCTGCATTGTTTGTACTCATTTTTTCCCTTGTTTTTTTCATGATGTTCACGCTATTTTCCAGCTCTATTTGATTGCTGTGTTTCTGCTCTCTTCTATAAATTTGTTTTGGTTTTTTATATCTCTGTTGTCTCTCCTTTGTGTTGGTAGACTATGGTTGCTAAAGTGGATTCCGCTGGGAAGGAATTCCCACGGCCGAGCTTCAGTGAGGTCACCTCTCTGCTATGGCGGGCCCCAGGCTCCTTACTGGGGTGTCCGAATGGAGGGGTGGGACTGGACTGTCTCTGGTTGGTTTCAGCTCCCGGACGCTGGCGGCCGGTTGGTCTCCAGTCACCCAGTCGCGCTGGCAGCCGGGTGATTGGTAGCCGGCTGGCAGGCGGTCTCCAGCCGCCCAGTCGCGCAGATAGCGGGTGGGCTGTCGCTGGTGGGAGGGTGATCTCTAGCCGCCCAGTCTTGGGGTCGGTTGCCAGTGGGCGGGCGGTTTCCAGCCGCCCAGTCACGCAGGCATCGGGTGGATGATCAGTTGCCAGTGGGCGTCGGTCTTCAGCTGCCTATTCCCATGGGCAGCCCCAGTCCCTATAATTTTCATTCTGCAGTGTCCTTTCTTGATCAGAAAGTTTTTACTTTGATGTCACACTCATTCTTTTTTTTTATAGTTATAAATTTTGTGGTTCTTTAAACCATGAAGATATTCTTCTGTATGTCTATATGATACTTTTATAATTTTACATTTACATTTGGGGAGTCAATTTGGCTTTTGTGTTTGGCTAGGATATGGGGTAGTGGTCAACTTTTACCAATAGTTTTTTTTTTCTGGCACCATATACTGAATGAGCTATTCCTCTCCTCTTTGCTGCTTCCTTAGACATATGTCAAAGTCCAAATATAATGCAAGTGTGCTTTTGAGTACTCCATTGCTGCAGCAGTGTCACTTTCTGTTGTCTCTGAGGTATGTCATATATCAGGTAGCATAAATCTCTTCTTTAGTAAATTTGTAATTTTCCATGTAAACATTAAAATTAGTTTGTTAAGCTCTTCATATAATCCTGCTAGCATTTGATTCAAATTGCTTGGTTTTCTATATGAATTTTGGGAGAATACTAACATATTTACAATGTTTTATCCCATCTGCAAACAGGAACAATTCTTTATTTTTTTAGTCTTTTAAATTATTTAATATCTTTAAAAAATTCTGGCAAGTTTTTATTTAGGAGCTTCATGATTTTTGCTGTTGCTGTGAATGTTATCTTATTAAATTACATCTTCTAATAGTTAGAAGAATTTTATTGAGAGTTTTATCTTCTGTTTAGGAACTCAACTCTTATTAGGTTTAAGAATTGATTGCTTTTTCTCTGTAATCACAGTTTTATCTCTTTCCTTCCATTCTCTCATATATATATATATATATATATATATATATATATATATATATGTATATATATATATTATTACATATCCAGTATTATGTGACTTCTAAGACTTACTCCCATTTCAATAGGAATAGGTTTCTATTTTCTATTATGCTACTGAGTGCTGTGGTTTTAGATATATGCCATTTAAAAGCAAATTTATGGTATTTTTTCCCTATTCTTGGTTTTGAGAATATCACAATTAGATGTTGAAGTACATCACATTAATTTTTGGTCTTTATTAGAATTATGTGAGTTCTCTAATCCATTAATGTGTTGAAATTTATAGACAGATGTTTTATTTTTATTTATTTATTTATTGGCCTCTGAAAATCCTCACAGTTTATGGGAAAACCAGTAATCTTTTTTGGTACTGGGGCACTTAACTACTGAGCTATATCCCCAGCCCCCAGCCTTTTAATTTTTTTATTTTGCATTTTATTTAGAGACAGGGTCTCACTGAATTGCTTAGAGCCTCATTAAGTTTCTGAGGCTGTCTTTGAAGTCAAGATCTTCCTGCCTCAGCCTCCTGAGGTGCTTAGATTACAGGTGTGCGTAGATAGATGTTTTAATATCAAGGTATCCTTCGTTTCTTGAAATATACCCTTTTTCATTATGCATTTAAAAAATATTCTGTGTCTTTGTTATTTGATATTTTTCTGAAATTTTTTTTTACATATTTTTGAATAAATTATCACTGTATTTTCATTTTGGGTTTTATTTAGGTCTGGAATCAAGATTTTTTTTTTTACCCTTATAAAATGAGTTGTGTTGCTTTCTCTCTGTCATGTGTAAAAACTTAAGTCTGGAACATATTTTAGGGTAGTGCTGATTAAAAGTGTTTCTAATGGACTTTATTTTGCTATTTTATGAGACTGGAGACCTTTCTGTTTAGATTCTTAAATTTTAGTTACTAGTTTATTGTGTTCTTATAAAAATAAAACTTTTTGTGAATTTTTAAAAAAAATGCTTATTGAGACAATGTATTTTTTTAAAAAATGCTTATTTGAGACAATGTAGATGCTAGGGATATAGCAGAGAACAAGTAGAGAGAAAAGTCCCTAGTGCTGGGATCTTGTATTATTTGGGGGAGATTAAAAAATAAACACCTAAGTGACGTTATATGTGGTACTTGTTTGTTGCCCCATTTTATTCTGTATTTTGTTCTATTGTAGTTTATCTTTTATGTTTAATTTTTTTTTAAAGAGAGAGTGAGAGAGAGAGAGAGAGAATTTTAATATTTATTTTTTAGTTATTGGCGGACACAACATCTTTGTTTGTGTGTGGTGCTGAGGATCGAACCCGGGCCGCACGCATGCCAGGTGAGCGCGCTACCACTTGAGCCACATCCCCAGCCCTTTATGTTTAATTTTTAATCTCACCAGATTCTTTTCCAGAGATGTACTTATAGTCATTTCAAAAAGCCAATTTTGGTTTAATTTTACTTGTTTTTTTGTATGCATGCAACAAGGAATCTCATTTCATTGTTTCTGTGCTTCTTGTTAATATCAGTTAATGTCAAATCTTCCTTCTTTTTGGTCTTTATTCTTTCTCTTTCCAGTTTTTTGATTGACTGCTGGCACAGCACTTCCAGTTACTGTGTGGGAGACTCACTGTCTTGCTCCTTCTATCCTCTCAGTGTCTTTTTCTTAGTACTTCAGCTTCTTCCATAGCCCAGTGGGTAGGAACACCCTGCTGTGCCATGAGGAGAAGCCACCCTTGTTCTCAAATGTCACTTCTGTAGTTTGTCATGGTTTTTCCCCTTAGGAGTCTAGTCTCTCCATCTTTTGAGATTTTGTTTCTGAGTTTTCCTCCTGAGTAGTTAGAGAACTGAGATGACTTATCCCCTTGTCAGGAGTTTCAGGTGGGAAATAGAGTTGACTGGTAACAGGAGCTTTGGCAGTGGAAATTAGAATGTCTGGAAAATAGTGTGCAGTCACCACAAATGGATTTAAATGATGCAAGTCCACAGCCAGTTTTGCAAAATTGATTTTGGCATTTAGTTTTCTGTTTGCTTTAGTTATCTTATCCTAAGAACGTTTGATAATTCTCTCCAGCAATAACTCTTCCTTCTATATATTACCTTGATAATTTTTACCTCTATTGTATGTATTCTTCTTTCAAACAGTGACTTTTGCATGATTTGCCTTCCATCCTAATGGGAGAATGGTTGCAGGTTGAGACTAGTTTTTTTTTTTCATCTTTGAGCACTGTATATATTTGGTAGATGAGAAAGGCAGGTTGCGATGTTTTAAACCAAATATTGTCAAACACTACTTTTGAACAAACTGAAGGTAGCTGCTTGACACTGGAAAGCCAACAATAAGACACATCTATTTTTTTTTTTATTTTATTTTTTTATTTATTTTTTTTTTATTGGTCGTTCATAACATTACATAGTTCTTAATACATCATATTACACGGTTTGATTCAAGTGGATTATGAACTCCCGCTTTTACCCCATATACAAATTGCTGTATCACATCAGTTACCCTTCCATTGATTGACATATTGCCTTTCTAGTGTCTGATGTATTCTGCTGTCTGTCCTATTCTCTACTATCCCCCCTCCCCTCCCCTCCCCTCCCCTCCCCTTTTCTCTCTCTACCCCTTCTACTGTAAATCATTTCTTCCATTTGTATTCTCTTGACTTACCCCTCCTTTCCTCTTATATGACATTTTGTATAACCCTGAGGATCGCCTTCCATTTCCATGCGATTTCACTTCTCACTCCCTTTCCCTCCCACCTCTCATCCCTGTTTACTGTAAATATTCTTCTCAAGCTCTTCGTCCCTACCCTGTCCTTGTTTACACCCCTTATATCAAAGGGGTCATTTGGTATTTGTTTTTTAAAGATTGACTAGCTTCACTTAGCATAATCTGCTCTAATGCCATCCATTTCCCTCCAAATTCTATGATTTTTGTCATTTTTTAATGCAGAGTAATACTCCATAGTGTATAAATGCCACATTTTTTTTATCCATTCATCTATTGAAGGGCATCTAGGCTGGTTCCACAGTCTTGCTATCGTGAATTGAGCTGCTATGAACATCGATGTAGCAGTGTCCCTGTAGCATGCTCTTGTTAGGGCTTTAGGGAATAGACCGAGAAGGGGAATAGCTGGGTCAAATGGTGGTTCCATTCCCAGCTTTCCAAGAAATCTCCATACTGCTTTCCAAATTGGCTGCACCAATTTGCAGTCCCACCAGCAATGAACAAGAGTGCCCTTTTCCCCGCATCCTCTCCAGCACTTATTGTTGTTTGACTTCCTAATGGCTGCCAGTCTTACTGGAGTGAGATGGTATCTTAGGGTAGTTTTGATTTGCATTTCTCTGACTGCTAGCGATGGTGAGCATTGTTTCATGTACTTGTAGATTGATTGTATGTCCTCCTCTGAGAAGTGTCTGTTCAGGTCCTTGGCCCATTTATTGATTGGGTTATTTGTAATCTTATTGTCTAATTTTTTGAGTTCTTTGTATATTCTGGTTATTAGGGCTCTATCTGAAGTGTGTGGAGTAAAGATTTGTTCCCAGGATGTAGGCTCCCTGTTTATCTCTCTTATTGTTTCTTTTGCTGAGAAGAAACTTTTTAGTTTGAGTAAGTCCCATTTGTTGATTCTAGTTGTTAACTCTAGCGCTATGGGTGTCCTATTGAGGAATTTGGAGCCCGATCCCACAGCGTGTAGATCATAACCAACTTTTTCTTCTATCAGATGCCGTGTCTCTGATTTAATATCAAGCTCCTTGATCCATTTTGAGTTAACTTTTGTGCACGGCAAGAGATAGGGATTCAGCTTCTTTTTGGTGCAAATGGATTTCCAGTTTTCCCAGCACCATTTGTTGAAGATGCTATCCTTCCTCCATTGCATGCTTTTAGCCCCTTTATCAAATATAAGATAGTTGTAGTTTTGTGGATTGGTTACTGTGTCCTCTATTCTGTACCATTGGTCCACCCGCCTGTTTTGGTACCAGTACCATGCTGTTTTTATTACTATTGCTCTGTAGTATAGTTTGAAGTCTGGTATCCCTATACCGCCTGATTCACACTTCCTGCTTAGCATTGTTTTTGCTATTCTGGGTCTTTTATTATTCCATATGAATTTCACGATTCTTTTATCTATTTCTACAAGAAATGCTGTTGGGATTTTGATTGGCATTGCATTGAACTTATAGAGAACTTTTGGTAATATCGCCATTTTGATGATGTTGGTTCTGCCTATCCATGAGCAGGGTATGTTTTTCCATCTTCTAAGGTCTTCTTCTATATCTTTCTTTAGTGTTCTGTAATTTTCATTGTATAAATCTTTCACCTCTTTTGTTAGGTTGATTCCCAAGTATTTTATTTTTTGGGGGGATATTGTGAATGGAGTGGTTGTCCTCATTTCCATTTCAGAGGATTTGTCGCTGATATACAGGAATGCCTTAGATTTATGCGTGTTGATCTTATATCCTGCCACTTTGCTGAATTCATTTATTAGCTCTAATAGCTTCTTTGTAGACCCTTTTGGGTCTGCTAGGTATAGAATCATATCATCTGCAAATAGTGATAATTTAAGTTCTTCTTTTCCTATTTTTATGCCTTTAATTTCTTTTGACTGTCTAATTGCTCTGGCCAGTGTTTCGAGGACTATGTTGAACAGAAGTGGTGAGAGAGGGCATCCCTGTCTTGTACCAGATCTTAGAGGGAAAGCCTTCAATTTTTCTCCATTCAGAATGATGCTGGCCTGTGGCTTATCATAGATTGCTTTTACAATGTTGAGGTATGATCCTGTTATCCCTAATTTTTCTAGCGTTTTGAACATAAAGGGATGCTGTACTTTGTCGAATGCTTTTTCTGCATCTATTGAGATGATCATATGGTTCTTATTTTTAAGTCTATTGATGTGGTGAATAACATTTATTGATTTCCGTATATTGAACCAGCCTTGCATCCCAGGGATGAAGCCTACTTGATCATGATGTATAATTTTTTTGATATGTATTTGAATACGATTCGCCAGAATTTTATTGAGGATTTTTGCGTCAAGGTTCATTAGAGAAATTGGTCTGTAGTTTTCTTTCTTTGAAGTGTCTTTGTCTGGTTTCGGAATCAGGGTGATGTTGGCCTCGTAGAATGAATTTGGAAGTTCTCCCTCTTTTTCTATTTCCTGAAATAGCTTGAAAAGTATTGGTGTTAGTTCCTCTTTAAAGGTTTTGTAAAACTCTGCTGTATACCCATCCGGTCCTGGGCTTTTCTTAGTTGGTAGTCTTTTGATGGTTTCTTCTATTTCCTCTATTGTTATTGGTCTGTTTAGGTTGTCTATATCCTCCTGGCTCAATCTGGGCAGATCATAGGACTCAAGGAATTTATCTATGCCTTCACTATCTTCTATTTTATTGGAGTACAAGGATTCAAAGTAATTTCTGATTATCTTCTGTATTTCTGAAGTGTCTGTTGTGATATTGCCTTTCTCATCCCGTATGCTAGTAATTTGGGTTCTCTCTCTTCTTCTCTTCGTTAGCATGGCTAAGGGTCTGTCAATTTTACTTATTTTTTCAAAGAACCAGCTTTTAGTTTTGTCAATTTTTTCAATTGTTTCTTTTGTTTCAATTTCATTAATTTCAGCTCTGATTTTAATTATTTCTTGCCTTCTACTTCTTTTTTTTTTTTTAAATTTTTTTTTTTATTGTTGGTCGTTCAAAACATTACATAGTTCTTAATACATCATATTTCACAATTTGATTCAAGTGGGTTATGAACTCCCAATTATACCCCGTATAGAGATTGCTGAATCACATCAGTTACCCTTCCATTGATTGACAAATTGCCTTTCTAGTGTCTGATGTATTCTGCTGTCTGTCCTATTCTCTACTATCCCCCCTCCCCTCCCCTCCCCTCCCCTCCCCTTTTCTCTCTCTACCCCTTCTACTGTAAATCATTTCTTCCATTTGTATTCTCTTGTCTTACCCCTCCTTTCCTCTTATATGTCCTTATGTATAATCCTGAGGATCGCCTTCCATTTCCATGCGATTTCCCTTCTCACTCCCTTTCCCTCCCACCTCTCATCCCTGTTTAATGTACATCTTCTTCTCAAGCTCTTCGTCCCTACCCTGTCCTTGTTTACTCCCCTTATATCAAAGGGGTCATTTGGTATTTGTTTTTTAAAGATTGGCTAGCTTCACTTAGCATAATCTGCTCTAATGCCATCCATTTCCCTCCAAATTCTATGATTTTGTCATTTTTTAATGCAGAGTAATACTCCATAGTGTATAAATGCCACATTTTTTTTATCCATTCATCTATTGAAGGGCATCTAGGCTGATTCCACAATCTTGCTATCGTGAATTGTGCTGCTATGAACATTGATGTAGCAGTGTCCCTGTAGCATGCTCTTATTAGGTCTTTAGGGAATAGACCGAGAAGGGGAATAGCTGGGTCAAATGGTGGTTCCATTCCCAGCTTTCCAAGAAATCTCCATACTGCTTTCCAAATTGGCTGCACCATTTTGCAGTCCCACCAGCAATGAACAAGAGTGCCCTTTTCCCCGCATCCTCTCCAGCACTTATTGTTGTTTGACTTCCTAATGGCTGCCAATCTTACTGGAGTGAGATGGTATCTTAGGGTAGTTTTGATTTGCATTTCTCTGACTGCTAGAGATGGTGAGCATTTTTTCATGTACTTATTGATTGATTGCATGTCCTCCTCTGAGAAGTGTCTGTTCAGGTCCTTGGCCCATTTATTGATTGGGTTATTTGTAATCTTATTGTCTAATTTTTTGAGTTCTTTGTATATTCTGGTTATTAGGGCTCTATCTGAAGTGTGTGGAGTAAAGATTTGTTCCCAGGATGTAGGCTCCCTGTTTATCTCTCTTATTGTTTCTTTTGCTGAGAAGAAACTTTTTAGTTTGAGTAAGTCCCATTTGTTGATTCTAGTTGTTAACTCTAGCGCTATGGGTGTCCTATTGAGGAATTTGGGGCCCGATCCCACAGTATGTAGATCATAACCAACTTTTTTTTCTATCAGATGCCGTGTCTCTGATTTAATATCAAGCTCCTTGATCCATTTTGAGTTAACTTTTGTGCATGGCGAGAGATAGTGGTTCAGCTTCTTTTTGGTGCAAATGGATTTCCAGTTTTCCCAGCACCATTTGTTGAAGATGCTATCCTTCCTCCATTGCATGCTTTTAGCCCCTTTATCAAATATAAGATAGTTGTAGTTTTGTGGATTGGTTACTGTGTCCTCTATTCTGTACCATTGGTCCACCCGCCTGTTTTGGTACCAGTACCATGCTGTTTTTGTAACTATTGCTCTGTAGTATAATTTGAAGTCTGGTATCGCTATACCGCCTGATTCACACTTCCTGCTTAGCATTGTTTTTGCTATTCTGGGTCTTTTATTATTCCATATGAATTTCACGATTCTTTTATCTATTTCTACAAGAAATGCTGTTGGGATTTTGATTGGCATTGCATTGAACTTATAGAGAACTTTTGGTAATATCGCCATTTTGATGATGTTGGTTCTGCCTATCCATGAGCAGGGTATGTTTTTCCATCTTCTAAGGTCTTCTTCTATATCTTTCTTTAGTGTTCTGTAATTTTCATTGTATAAATCTTTCACCTCTTTTGTTAGGTTGATTCCCAAGTATTTTATTTTTTGGGGGGATATTGTGAACGGAGTTGTTTTCCTCATTTCCGTTTCAGAGGATTTGTCGCTGATATACAGGAATGCCTTTGATTTATGCGTGTTGATCTTATATCCTGCCACTTTGCTGAATTCATTTATTAGCTCTAATAGCTTCTTTGTAGACCCTTTTGGGTCTGCTAGGTATAGAATCATATCATCTGCAAATAGTGATAATTTAAGTTCTTCTTTTCCTATTTTTATGCCTTTAATTTCTTTCATCTGTCTAATTGCTCTGGCCAGTGTTTCGAGGACTATGTTGAACAGAAGTGGTGAGAGAGGGCATCCCTGTCTTGTACCAGATCTTAGAGGGAATGCCTTCAATTTTTCTCCATTCAGAATGATGCTGGCCTGTGGCTTATCATAGATTGCTTTTACAATGTTGAGGTATGATCCTGTTATCCCTAATTTTTCTAGCGTTTTGAACATAAAGGGATGCTGTACTTTGTTGAATGCTTTTTCTGCATCTATCGAGATGATCATATGGTTTTTATTTTTAAGTCTATTGATGTGGTGAATAACATTTATTGATTTCCGTATATTGAACCAGCCTTGCATCCCAGGGATGAATCCTACTTGATCATGGTGTATAATTTTTTTGATATGTATTTGAATACGATTCGCCAGAATTTTATTGAGGATTTTTGCGTCAAGGTTCATTAGAGAAATTGGTCTGTAGTTTTCTTTCTTTGAAGTGTCTTTGTCTGGTTTCGGAATCAGGGTGATGTTGGCCTCGTAGAATGAATTTGGAAGTTCTCCCTCTTTTTCTATTTCCTGAAATAGCTTGAAAAGTATTGGTGTTAGTTCCTCTTTAAAGGTTTTGTAAAACTCTGCTGTATACCCATCCGGTCCTGGGCTTTTCTTAGTTGGTAGTCTTTTGATGGTTTCTTCTATTTCCTCTATTGTTATTGGTCTGTTTAGGTTGTCAATATCCTCCTGACTCAATCTGGGCAGATCATAAGACTTAAGGAATTTATCTATGCCTTCACTATCTTCTATTTTATTGGAGTATAAGGATTCAAAATAATTTCTGATTATCTTCTGTATTTCTGAAGTGTCTGTTGTGATATTGCCTTTCTCATCCTGTATGCTAGTAATTTGGGTTCTCTCTCTTCTTCTCTTCGTTAGCATGGCTAAGGGTCTGTCAATTTTATTTATTTTTTCCAAAGAACCAGCTTTTAGTTTTGTCAATTTTTTCATTTGTTTCTTTTGTTTCAATTTCATTAATTTCAGCTCTGATTTTAATTATTTCTTGCCTTCTACTTCTTTTGCTGTTGTTTTGCTCTTCTTTTTCTAGGATTTTGAGATGAAGTATGAGATCATTTATTTGTTGGTTTTTTCTTTTTTTGAGGAATGAACTCCAAGGAATGAATTTTCCTCTTAGAACTGCTTTCAATGTGTCCCATAGATTCCGATATGTTGTGTCTGTGTTTTCATTTAACTCTAGGAATTTTTTAATTTCCTCCTTGATGTCTTCTAAAACCCATTGATCACTCAGCAACCTATTGTTCATTCTCCAGGTGATGCTTGATTTTTCCTTTCTTCTTTTATCATTGATTTTCAGTTTCATTCCATTATGATCAGACAAGATGCATGGTATTATCTCTACCCCTTTGTATTGTCTAAGAGTTGCCCTGTGACATAGTATATGGTCTATTTTTGAGAAGGTTCCATGTGCTGCTGAGAAAAAAGTGTAGCTACTTGATGTTGGGTGGTATAGTCTATATATGTCAATTAAGTCTAGGTTGTTAATTGTGTTATTGAGTTCTATAGTTTCCTTATTTAACTTTTGTTTGGAAGATCTGTCCAGTGGTGAGAGAGGTGTGTTGAAGTCTCCCATGATTATTGTATGTTGGTCTATTAGACTCTTGAACTTGAGAAGAGTTTGCTTGATGAACACAGCTGCACCATTATTTGGGGCATATATATTTATGATTGTTATGTCTTGTTGGTGTATGGTTCCCTTGAGCAGTATGAAGTGTCCTTCTATATCCCTTTTGATTAGCTTTGGCTTGAAATCTATTTTATTAGATATGAATATGGACACTCCTGCTTGTTTCCGTGGTCCATATGAGTGATATGATTTTTCCCAACCTTTCACCTTCAGTCTATGTATATCTTTTCCTATCAAATGCGTCTCCTGTAGACAGCATATTGTTGGGTCTTGTTTTTTGATCCATTCTACTAGCCTGTGTCTCTTAATTGGTGAGTTTAAGCCATTAACATTTAGGGTTATTATTGAGATATGGTTTGTTCTTCTATCCATATTTGTTTATTGATGTTACTAACCCTGATTTGTTATCCTCTTTGACTACTTTCCCCCTTTACTGTCCTACCTCCCATTGTTGGTTTTCAATGTTATTTTCCATTTCCTCTTCCTGTAATGTTTTGCCAAGGATTTTTTGAAGAGATGGTTTTCTAGCTGCGAATTCTTTTAACTTTTGTTTATTGTGGAAGGTTTTAATTTCATCTTCTAACCTGAAGCTTAATTTCGCCGGATACACGATTCTTGGTTGGAGCCCATTGTCTTTCAGTGTTTGAAATATGTTATTCCAGGATCTTCTAGCTTTCAGAGTCTGTGTTGAGAGATCAGCTGTTATCCTGATTGGTTTACCCCTAAATGTAATCTGCTTTCTTTCTCTTGCAGCTTTTAAAATTCTCTCCTTATTCTGTATGTTGGACATCTTCATTATAATGTGTCTAGGTGTGGATCTCTTATGATTTTGCACATTTGGCGTCCTGTAGGCTTCTAGGATTTGGGATTCTGTCTCAATCTTCAATTCTGGGAAGTTTTCTCGTATTATTTCACTGAATAGACTGTTTATTCCTTTGGAATGGAGCTCTGTGCCTTCCTGTATCCCAATGACTCTTAAATTTGGTCTTTTGATATTGTCCCATAATTCTTGGATGTTCTGCTCATGGTTTCTTAGCAGACTTGCTGAGCTGTCTATGTTCTTTTCCAGTTGAAATACTTTGTCTTCATTCTAAGTGATCTACTCTGCTGGTAGTATTCTCAATTGAGTTTTTAAGTTGGTTTATTGTTTCCTGCATTTCTAGAATTTCAATTTGTTTGTTTTTTATTACCTCTATCTCCCTGTGAAATTGATCTTTTACTTCCTGGATTTGTTTGTCAATGTGATCTTTCATTGTCTGATTTTGCTGTCTCATGTCTTCCTTGAGACTCCAGATCATCTGAAGCATATATATCCTGAACTCTTTATCTGATATTCCATCTGTTGCAGCTATTACCTCTTCTAAAGTTGAGTTGACCTGCATTGCTTGTGGTCCTTTCTTTCCTTGTCTTTTCATACTGCTCGCGTTTCTTTCTGCTTGGTGCAACTGTTGTGTTTTGAAATTTACCCCCTATTTATTTATGTTGCTCTTGTATAGTTGAAAAGTCTCCCTTGCAGGTGCGGGCGGCGGCTGTGCCCCTACTCCAATTGGGGTGACGTGTCTACCACGCTGGCGGCTCTCTGGGCCTGTTCCGGGAGTGGAAGGCGGCTCTGCTCTGTCCCTATTCCAATTGGGGTGTGGTGACTACAATGCTGGCAGGTCGCTGGGCGTGTTCCGGGCGTGGGCGGTGGGCTTGGCTGGCGGGATTCCACCTAATGGCAGTCCCTAACCTCCCTGCTTGCTAATTAATGGCTTCTCTGAGGTGCCACGCCTTCTTTAGCTGCGGGGCAGGCCGCGTGAATCAGTTGGCCTGGATCTCCGGGGTCCTGCTGCTGGCTGTTTTGATGTTGCAAGCTGTTGGAGAGTGGTGGTGTATTCTTCAGCTTTCCCGGATGGTGGCCGCTGACTGCCTGGATGGAGTGTCCGCTGTTTTGATGTTGCACTCTGAAGGAGAGTGGCGGTGTATCCTTCAGCTTTCCCCGATGGTGGCCACTGACTGCCTCGGTGGAGTGTCCGCTGTGGGGGATGGGACTGTACCGCTTCCTTCCCCTTCTGAGATCCCGTGCTCGGCCCAAGGGTCCGTGTGGGCTTGGCTGGTGGGATTCCACCTAATGGCCTTCCCTAACCTCCCTGCTTGCTAATTAATGGCTTCACTGAGGCGCCACGCCTTCTGTAGCCGCAGGGCAGGCCACGCGAATCAGTTGGCCTGGATCTCCGGTGCCCTGCTGCAGGCTTCTGGGATCCCTGGCACTGTATCCAATAAGACACATCTAAAAGTATTTTGTAAATTGTTAAATGTGTCAGTGTAAGTTAGTGAACTTCTTTGTGCTTTAGCTTTCTTTTACAAAGTAAAACCTGCTTTGTGGGGTTTATAGGATGAAATGAGGCAAGTAAAAAAAGCAGTTTCAGTGGGAGCAAGGAAGGAATGTAGTAAACATGGACAACAAAAGTAAGGAAAAGGGTCAAATTCCAGAAAAAGTAGGTCACTGCGGAGGTACAGGATGGAATAAGCAGTGACAAGTAAGTCACCAGACCTTACTTTCCATTATGCCACCTGTTTCTAGTGTCCTCTTCATCTTACTGACTGATTAGAGGAGCATGAGAAATGTCCCCTGCACCAATACTGGGATGCTCTGAGTGTCTTTCTCTTGAAGTGTTCTTGTCTTGGTGCTTTATTATTTATTTATATTTTAATAACTCTATTGAGTTATAATTCATATGCCATTAGACCCTGTAATAACTTTTTTTTTTTTTTAAAGCATTGCCCCAGATAGTCTTGATTATTTAGGGGTTGCTTCTTTTAGAGTTGCAGATTTTTTTTCTTATTGTTAAATGATAGATTATTATTATCTTATGTTACTAGAAATGATAGATTATTAATGTCTTATGGAATTTGTAAAATCAGATTCTTTATTTCTTATTCTGGCCATTTAAAAATTTTATTTTTATATTAAAAATTCCTTTCCTTGGGAGGGGAAGGGAGAGGGTGGGTGGGGGGTTAGAAATGAGGGTGGAATGAGATGGACATCATTACCCTAAGAACATGTAGGAAGACATGAATGGTGTGAATATAGTTGGTATACAACCAGAGATATGAAAAGTTGTGCTTTATATGTGTAATATGAATTTTAATGCATTCTGCTGTCATATGTAACAAATTAGAATAAAAATTAAAAATAATTATTTTTTTTGGCCATTTGAATGTTAAGTAAAAAGTGATACAATTTAACTGAAAGGTGTTTTGTTTTGTTTTTTGGTACTGGGGATTGAATCCAGGGATGCTTTACCACTAAGCCATATTCCTCATTCCTTTTTATTTTTATTTTGAGACAAGGTCTGGATAAGATGTGGAGGCTGCCCTTGAACTTGCAATACTCCTATCTCAACCTCTAGACTTGATGAGAGTACAGGAGTGTGGGCTGTCAGCAAGGCTGATCACTCTTAACCTTGGTCATTCTTACGCATATTAAACAATTTATTTTTAAATATATTTTAACTTTTAGTTTTTTTCTGATAATTGAGCTTCCAATTTAATTGATTATGCAATACTCCAAATTCTTCTGAGTGATATAATTATTTTCTCCCCTAAATGAACGTAAGAACACATTTTAGACATAATTTCAGTGGTTTCACAAATCACATGAATCACATTTAGTGGAGTAAAAAACTCTCTGGAGCTGATGTTATGTCTTTTTAATTTTGAAATTAGGGGTCTTAATGTGATAAAAGTGTTTCTGTGTGGTTTTAAAGGAAATTTTAGCCAAGGTGATAGTTGTCTGCTACCTTTTAGCTTTTTCATTTACCTTTTCATTTTGACGTATTAGACCACTTTTAGTTACCCAGTGAAAGCCAGTGAATAGATAGGATTAATTTTTGAAAGAGGACCATATGACCAAAGATGCTGATTTAACTACCCAAGATTCATCTATCTCCTACTGGTGGTTTGGGGCTTCTAAAGTACTTTCCTGTGTGTTAGGAAAGGTAGCTGAAGTTCTTGTTTTGCAAATGAGGAAATTAAAGCCCACTTAAGGGACTTATTATATACCATTTCCAAATGGTAGAGCTGTGCATCTCTAATTTTAATCCTAATGTACTTTATGAATTAAACATATTTTCCCATAGTTTATTCTAGTTGCTAATTAAAAGTAAGAGTAATGTTTTTAATACTCCGTGTAACTTGGTGTCCTGCCCCCCCCTTCCCCTCCCCTTTGTGTTTTGAAGAAAGGAGAAAAATACATCCCTGTGAAGACACCACCTGGCCTTGGGGAATAAAACCAAAATTCTGTCCCTGTTTACAAAGAAAGGGTACCTCTTCCTAGTTCCCTTTAATTACCCCACCATCATTTGTTTTCCTTCTGGACATTTTCTGACTTTGATTAATGCTGAGAGTTTAAAGGAGAACCCACAGCCTCCTTTATCTAAATAATGTCTTTAAAGTAGTCAACATGCTGAGCTTTTCATTTGCTTTTGATGTTGATGATAAGTGAGATGGCTACAGGTAGGGGATAAGAAGATTGAAGATTCATGGCTTTTGGAATGTCCTTCATAGTTGCTTGTGTTTGTTACTCAGTTAAGGCAAATGTATTATATGTGTTCAAATATATAAATCAAAGACTTAAGACATTTGAGAATTTCCTCTGAGCTGTATGTTATTTTATATTTGAAATAGTGTTGTGCTTTTATTTACTTGCCCTCAGTTAATGTTTTGGTGGGGCTAGTCGTTCAGATCTTAGGGTGGCTAGGGTCAAATGCTAATTATAAGATAAAATGGGTTTAATTTTACCTTTACCATAATCTAATCATTTGCAAATTGTTTTGCTGTTGGACACGCATGATGACATTGCATGCTGTTGAAAGTCAACAACAACAAATTCTTTTTCCTGAGGGGCAGTGAGAAAGTGTGACAAATTTATTGTACTACAAACTTAATTATTACTTGTTTGTTCTTTAATAATCCAAGTAAGACTTCCAAAAGTTGAAAAGAATGCATTTTTAGTTTCAAAATCTTATAAAGCATCAATGCTAATAGTGAATACTAGTATATGTAATTTTGGGGCCGTTTCTGGTCTTTGTCAAATGTTAAAGATAAAAAACATTCATGTATCACTTTTCATAAAATTGGAACAATTACAGGAGTAGAATTAAAAAATAAAATAATCCAGTAGCATAACATCGGAAGAAAAAAATACTACAAATTTAGTTTAAAGGCCTTAATTGGCTTTTACTTGAGATTTTAGAGTCAGGCTTATCGCCTCATTCCATATAGAGTAAGTGTTCTGAAGAGCTGTTAGAGGAGTTTGCCCTTCTAGACAGAAAAATGCTGAGAGAGCAGAACAACAAAAAGTGGATTGGTCATTTCAGTTATTTTCCTTGTGAAGCTTAAAGTTGGGGACTTCGTCATTCTGACTTGCTTGGATTGGGTGCAGAGGCACACACCCATAATCCCAGGGACTCAGAGTGATGAGACAGGAGGATCACCTCAGCAACTAAGAGAGGCCGTAATGG
Organism: Urocitellus parryii; assembly: GCF_045843805.1. Taxonomy (NCBI): domain Eukaryota; kingdom Metazoa; phylum Chordata; class Mammalia; order Rodentia; family Sciuridae; genus Urocitellus; species Urocitellus parryii. Next base: position 67,822,586 of record NC_135532.1, read on the forward strand.
CAACTTAGTGAGACTCTAAACTCAAAATAAAAAATAAAAGGGTCTGGGGATGTGGCTCAGGGGTAAAGTGCTCCTGGGTTCAATCCCCAGTACCCAAAACAAAACAAACAAAAACAATAACAAAAAAACTGTCTTGCTTTGGAATGTGGCTGTTATCTCTCAGAAGGTTTCTTAGGTCAGGTAAACAACATGGTTTCAGATTGGTGCTTTAGCATGGGGAATTCCATTTTGGTTGCCTCTCTTTGGCTTAGTACAGGAGCTGAGCTGAAAAATGGCTTCCTATGAATTTTATTTAACTTATTAATAACTAGGGAAAAATTAGCACCTTTCCCTCTATGTATTCAAATTTAGAACTTAGCATTAACCACATGAAAAAATTTCATTTTCTTTTTACTAACTCTGCATGATACATCTGGAATTAGATGACAAAGTTAATTTTAGAAAAATTCTGGTTCTTGGAAGTATATTTCTAAAAACCCTTATAAGGCAACAAAATTTATATTTATAGTCTCATGTTTCTGCTGAAAATTTATTGGGAAAAATTTGTGTTTTTGTGGTTGATATGGATAGCCACAAATGTATTCTTTTCAATTAGAAAAAGAATTTTTGCTTCTATTTGTGTTCAGTTACTTTGGAAATCTGAAAGTAATTTATGATTTTATTCTTAAATTAGACACATTGATAGATGTAAATTTATCTACTTTCTGTACTTTGGAGATATGTATCTATTCTACAGGGTTGAGTGTTTTTCTAGACATTTTTCTCTGGATAGCCCTCTTTCTAGAAATACTTTTGATTCTTCTGCTAAGATTCTTTTTTAATGCTCCTTTCTGAAATATTTTCTCTCTGCTTTTCAATGGTGCTTCAGTTTTATTCTTTATTTTTATAATCTGTAAATGGATTTTCGGATAGAGAAGAGTGAATGCAAGAAGTATGCCAGGAAATTCTTACTCTAAAGGGGTGCCATGATTTTAATATTATTATTCAATAGTAATTAATAATAATATTTCTTCTTTTTTTTTTCCTTTTCTTTTTGGTACTAGGGATTGAACCCAGGGGCGCTTAACCACTGAGAACATCCCAGCCCATTTTATTTATTATTTTGTAATAATAATCCTGTAATCCTCCTGTCTCAGCCTCTCAAGTTGCTGGGATTACAACCATGTGCCTAAGCACCTGGAAATACCAGTGTATTAGTCCATTTTCATTGTTGTGACAAAGTACCTGAGACTGAGTACTTTAGCTCACAATTTTGGAGAAATGGGGTTTACTTAGCTCATAATTTTGGAGGCCAAAAACCTAAGATATCCTGTTACTGACTCTGGCAAGGGCTCCCGTAGGAACATAACATCATGGGGGATGGCATCATTTAGGAACATGTGTGAGAGAGAGAGAGAGAGAAAGATGAGGTGAGGCAGAAAACCAAAGAGAGGAGAGGGCCAGTCTTGTTTATTTATAATAACCCTCTCTGGAGACCTAACCAGGGTCCCCTAATTCCATCCCAGAGCAGCACCCCTGACGATCCAGTCGTTCCACACTAGGTCCCACCTCTTCAAGACTCATACTACCTTCCAGCATTACCACATGGGGATTAAACTTCCAACACATGAATCCTTGGGCACATGTTTAATCCATAGCCAAATCATAGCATTTGGTTTTCTACCTCACTATATAGCACTACAAAGAAAAATTTTCTAGTTCTTCAATTCTACCTGAATGTATGTGAACATACATATATGTGCATTATATATTTACTGACTTTATAATCTCTATCTTTTATATATCTGCATTCATAATACAACATCATAGTTTTAAATGTGTTTTAATACTCTTATTCTTGGGGGAATGTTATATCCTTTTCATAATTTCTTTAGAAATTTAAATCTTTCAGGAAATTTTCAAATGTTTTGATTGAGACAAATTTTACAACCAGTTAAAGTTTAAGAACAAATTTGTTCTGATAGTTTATTCTTTTCCGTTTTCATAAAGCTACTGCTTTCTTTTCATAGTATGATTATTATTTTTCATGTATTAATGACTACTTAAAAGTAATAATTTAGATTTTTAAAAAAACTTTATATGGGGAAAGATCAGGTTCATCTTGGAATTCTTATTTTGTAAATTATTAAAGTTTTAATCTGAAAGGATTAATTTAACTTGATTATGTTCTAATTTGGAGGAAATTTCTATCTCCTTGGACTACATTCTATATGTCCTATAGCTGTATATGTTGGAGGGCAGAAACCAGAATAGAGAATAAATATATGTAAACATAAGAATAAATATACTAGAGAATAAATACAGAAATATAGAAATAAAAAAGAATAAATATAGTAAAGATTTCCATATGTGTTAGTAGTTACTCAATGTCTATTTTCTGAGGTCATATTTTACAAGTTACAAAAAGTGATAAAGGATGTTCAGAAGATTAGGATTTTTTCTTTAATAATGTTTGGTATAAGAATATTCTAATATTTTCTTACTTTAGTTGGAAACAAAGAAAACTTTTAAACTTTTTAACCTGGCATTTTGTTGTTTTGTTATTTACTTATTTATTTTTTTTGGGGGGGTGGGTACTGGGGATTGAACTCAGGGCCATTTAATCACCGCGCCACATCCCCAGCTCTATTTTGTATTTATTTAGAGATAGGGTCTCACTGAGTTGCTTAGTGTCTTGCCTTTATTGAGGCTAGCTTTGAACTCGTGATCCTGTTGCCTCGTCCTCCCAAGCTGCTGGGGTTATAGGCATGTGCCACCACACCTGGCTCATGATTTGTTTTGATATAATGCATGTTTTCAATTAAACTGAAATGAATTTTTAAAGTTAATAGCAAGCTACTCTGTATGCTGAAGCAGGAGGATCACAAATTAGAGGCTACCCTTGGCAACTTAGAAAGACCTTGTCTCAAAATTAAACAACAACAAAAAGGACTGGAGGTGTAGTTCAGTGGGTAGAGAACCCCTGGGTTTGATCCCCAGCATGGAAGTTGGATGTTATTATAACTGTTTTGAAACTTTAATCTTTTATTTTTTTAATGAGATTTTCCCAATGTCTTAATTTTTCATGTGTCTAGATATAAAAATTTTGAAAGAAGTGGAAATTTCTTCCTAAGATGTTTTTATTTCTGCTCTTTTACATCTAGAATGAGATATTTCATATCCTTGATTACATGGAATGATGTAGTCAGAGTTGTTGATGCTGAGCTGGGGTCTTACTGTGTTCTCAAGGCCATGCCAGCCTTCTCCCACAAATGAAGGAAAGGCAGTGCCCGTGTCCTTCCATTCTCCCCTTTCCATATTTGTTTAGGCAAAATTCCCAGGCTGTGTTATCAGTAAATACTAATATATTAACCCACAGGAGTAAAAAGACCTTCAATATGCTTTATGGGTAGAAAGGGCTTCCAAGACCCCCAAGTCTGAGAATTCATTCTGAAGAGTTTGGGTTTTATTTGGAATGCAGCAGGGAGTCATTAAATGACTTACAAGAACATAAACTAATAAGTATTCTTGTCTCAGTGACCCATGCCTACAATCCCAGCAATTTAGGAGCCTAAGGCAGGACAATCTCAAGTTCAAGGCTAGCCCCAGCAATTTATCGAGGTCCTAAGGAACTTAGTGAGATCCTTTCTCAAAAGAAAACTAAAAAGGGCTGAGATATGGCTCAGTGGTAAAGCACCTCTGGATTCTACCCCCAGTACGAAAAAACCAAAAACAAATAACAGCAACAACAGAAAACAAAAAACAAAATAAAAAATAGAGAGCACAAGTTGTCCTATGGTACACAAATCGTCGCCTGGGACAGAGAGGCCTTCAGCAGCTACTGCTATAATTCAGGAGACATATGGAGACTCAGGCTGCTTTTTGTTGGGATAGAGATAGTGGCTAAATAGAGTTCTAAAGGAGGTGGAGTCAATAGTCCTGGGAGGGATGAAGTATGAGCTCATGACAAGGTTTTTGATGTGGCCAACTGAGGAGACAGTTTTTTTTTTTTTTTTTCTTTCAGCACTAACAGTAATAGAGTTTTCTGGCTTCCATTTTCTCTGATGAAAGCTAACTTATATTTGAATCATGGTGTGCTGTACTCTGTTGAGCTAATGTCATTTTTTCTCTGGTTATTTTCAAGTTAAAATTAGTTTTTAGAAGTTTGTTTGTAATATGCCCAGATATAATTTGCTTTGCATTTATCCTGCTTTGTGTTTGATGAACATCCAATTTTGAAGGAAATTCCAGACATTATTTCATGCATTATTGTTTTTTGCCCATTTTCTCTCCTCTTTTCCTGAGACATCAGTTACATCAGTTACCCCATTATGCTAGACATTTCAGTGCTTTCCCATAGGTCTCTAAAATTTACACTTGTCTCCCTTTAATATTTTCCTTTTAGGATTAAATAATTTCTAGTCATCTGTCTTCAAGTGTATCATTCACTCTTTTGACTCCCATTTCCATTTTGTTGTTAATCCCATCCAGTAAAGTTTTTAAAAAATACTTTAATTTTCATTTCTAGGATATTTATTTATTTATTTATTTATGTATGTATGTATGTATGTGGCATTGGGGATTGAACATCTAGGGCCTGATATGTGCAAGTGCTCTACCACTGAGCCAGATCCCCATCCTTTGTTGTTCATTTTTTAAACTTGTATTACTCTATAGAGGTTTTTCTTTCACTGTGAGCATATTCTCCATTCTGTACCTGGATATAAAAGTGATAGCTACTTTGGAAAACTGCTTAATAATTAGGATATTTTGGAGTCTACCATGATTGTCTTTTCTCTTGGGAATGAGGCACTTTTTCCTGATTATTTTATGTTAAGTAATTTGGATTATATCCTGACTATTAGAAATGATAAGTTAGAAAAATTTTCAATTTTTTTTGATTATGCCAAACTATTTTTGTTGTCCTTTCCTTTGTTTTTTTGAAATAGGCACTTAATTTGGGTAAACTGAAATTGCACTTTCTGTTTTCCCTACAAATAGTGGCAGCTTAAATCTCAGTGCAGGTCCTTTTGCCTTAGCTAAGCTGCCTGGTGTCCGTCTATACATCCGCTGTTCAGGGCCATCTAGAGATTTGGGAGGAGTTTTGTGTTTCCTTTCTCCTGCCTGGCATTTTCTTTTCACTCCAGTAACTACTTGTTTTGGACTCTGTTACTTATTTCTGAATGCAGGTGAGGGTGTGGGTTTTCTATCAGAATTTTAGCCACTTGTATGGCCCACCTCAGGCTATGCACCTGAAAAAACTGGACTCATCTAGTGCAGTTTCTCCTTTCTCCACATCTCAAGTTGCTTTCAGTAAGTAATTGCCTGCTTTTTTTGTTGCTCTCTAATGCCTTCAGAAAAAGATTTGTTATACATTAGTCTTGAGTTTGCAGTTGTTATCTGTAGAGGGTTTAGTCTGATGGGAGCTCCTAGAACATTGCAGAAGTGGGTTTGTGATATTTTCTTGGTATATTAACTGAGAGGAACCCAGGAAGGAGATTCAAAAGGTAACTGGAGTACTGTAAGAAAAAGTTGTTGCTATAATCAAGGAGTAGTCAGCACTTTTTAACCTGGGATCTATTGACCCAGTTGGTCCAGGATTAAGTTTCATGGGGCTTCTGAATCCTTTGTGTGTGTGTGTGTGTGTGTGTGTGTGTGTAGGTGTGTATGTGTGTATGGTTTTAATTTTTTTTTTTGAGGAAAGGTTTCATACCATTTAAAAAGGTCTATGATCTACAAATAAGCATAGAAATAGTATCAAACTAGGAGTTCAGGAAAATGACTGAAAAATCTTTATTTAATTTGCAGATTGGGAGTTTACCAGTAGCTTAGAGCATTTATCTGGATGAAGGGGGAAGATAAATTGGAGTCCCCTGAGAAATGAATTGGAGATGCCAAGGGACGGGCAGGGAGTATAGAATTCTCTTTCTGGAAGTCTGGATGATAAGGGGAGGAGAGATTGCCTGATAGAAGGGAATGAGATTAAGACGAGCCTAGCGATGCCCTGCCTGGCCTCATCCCCGGCAGGCCATTTGCCATACTATCCCCTTTGTGCTTATGTACTTACACTGAATTTTTAGTTTGTGAAAGCTGCTCTGTCAGAAAACTCTAGAGGCAGTCTGTGTGGACTGGCATGTGTGCATTTATAGCTTTTGATTGCAGTGAGGTTATGAGCTCCATGGGAACAGGGACTCATTTTTCTCTTTTGGTGTTCTTTCTTCATAGAACCTGTTGTGGTACTTTACACATAGTAAAGGCTTAACGCGGCTCACTGGCAGAGGTTTCAGGATATAGGATAGGACACGAGCTGGTGGAAACAGTGCTGCCAGAGCCAAGGGTGTAGAGAACACCTCTGGTCCAAGGTTTCCCTTACAGCTCTGCCTGCATACTTGCAAGTCCCTGGGGGGACTGCAGGTTGCTGTACAGGACAGAGTTGGCTTTCTAAAGTTTACTTTGCCTGGGCTTGTCTGTAACAGGGAAAGGCCTTGAAATCTTTGTCCAGGAGTAGCAGGGAAGTATGAAATTGCAACTACTACCACCATACGTTCCCCTCTCCCTCTTTTTGACTATTAGTTTTTTGTTTTGTTTTGGTTTTGGTACCATAGATGAAACCCAAGGATGCTTAACCACTGAGCTACATTCCCAGCCCTTTTTATTTTCTTATAGAGTCTTGTTAAGTGGTTTAGAGCCTTGCTAAGTTGCTGAGGCTGGCTTTCAACTTGTGATCCTCCTCCCTCAGCCTCCTGAGTTGCTGGAATTACAGGCATGTGCCACCACACCTGGCTCACCTCTTTTCTTAATAGGAGAGAAATTTGATTAGGTTGTTTCTTGGTCCCTTTTCTGTTGTTTACAGCTGAACACCTTAGATGGGGTAATTTATAAGGAATAAAGATTTATTCAGCTCATGGTTCAGCTTTATTTATTCAGCTTCTGGAGGCTGGAAGTCCAGGGTTGAGGGGCTTTAACTAGAGAAGCCTGCTTGCTGATATGGAGTCTGACTCCCCAACAAATTTGGACCCACTTCCAAATACCATTAACATACAATTTAAGGATTAAATTTCTACATAAGTTTTGGAGGGGACAAATAACCAGACCATAACAGATGGTGATACATCAGACTGAACTAGTATGGGAATCAGAAAAGTAGACTTAAGTAGGAGAAGTTGAGATCTTGAAGCTTACTGAACACATTGTAGTTATCATTAAAGTTGCACAACATGCACTGTGGCTCATTCCTATTGCATTATTTTCTGCCATTGAAAAGTAGTTTCCTGCCTCTTGGTGTTCTCTTCTCACCTGAGCAAGTGAATAACAAAAATTCTTGTTCCTTTCGGTTCTCATGAAACTGCCAAGTGTCATTTTGTTTCTAATAGCTGGTAATGATGAAAATAGCTGATTAAAGATAACAAGGAGCCAGGGCCCCACGGCACACCCCTATAATCCCAGTGGCTTGGGAGGCGCAGGCAGGAGGATTGAGTTCAAAGCTTGTCTCAGCAAAAAGTGAGTTAAGCAACTCAGTGAGACCCTCTCTCTAAATAATAAAGACAAAACTCAGGACGAGTGCCCCTGAGTTCAATCCCCAGTACCAACCAACAAACAAACACCAAAAAACAACTGAGAGCTAATTTCCCACCATGTTGCAATAGAAAGTTGTTAAAAAATAAATCTATGGCTGGTTGAATTGGTGGAATAGACATTTTGGATTCTATTCTGCTCAGGCTCTTTGCTGAGGAGTAGGATATATCCTATCTATCAGTTTTAGAGCTCAAGTTTCCTAGCCAGCTTGCTGCCTTCCTCCTCTTCTGTAGAAGCTCCGAGTTACCTCCAGGTGGCAGTGATTCGTCAGGAAGTGAAGGTCAACTGGGTGTAAAATATTCAGGTGGCTTTTGAGAAACCCAAATGCTTTGGGTAGTCTGTAGGTTTCAGACATTGCTCAATTTTAAAAAATATCAATGGAAGCAGTAGAGGCTGCTCCTGACTTAATAGTTCGATTTAACAAATTTTCACCTTTACGGTGGTGCAATAGGGACACCCGGTTCTGTAGAAACTGGACTTTGAATTTTGAATGTGGAACTCGGGCTAACGAGAACGTGGAGTGAGACTCTCGTGGTCTCAGAAGCTCTCGCGATGCTGGACGGTGGCGCAGGTTGCGGCTCCCAGTGAGCCACGTGATTAGGGGGAGACACCACCGATTCCGGCTGTGTGCTGTGGTGTACCCTCCTCTGGCAATTAATTTTAGTTCAGTGCTTCACACATTCATTAGGCCCACTGTGCTTTCTTCTGTGTGCGGTAGTGGTGAGTACCCACCTACTCCCTGCCTGGAGTACAGGATTCAGTAAGTCACACGAGATGTTCAACTTTTATTTTTTTAAATAATATAGGTCTTGTGTTAGACGATTCTGAACAACTGTAGGCTGAATCAAGGGTTCTAAGCACATCTAAGAGAGACTAGGTTAAGCTATTACGTTCAGTTAGGTATAATAAGTGCACTTTCCACTTAAAATATTAATTGGGATGGAACCTGGTGGCAGGGCGAAGCATCTCTGTGCAAACTATTATGTTCCTTGGTTTTGTTACTTTCCAAGGGAGCTTGAATGCTTATATATTGGCACACATAAAGGACTTTCTTAAATTTTTTCATTTATTTTTTTTTAGTTGTAGTTGGACTCAGTACCTTTATTTTATTATATATGGTGCTGAGGATTGAATCCAGGGCCTCGCACATGTTAGGCGAGTACTTCAGCGCTGAGCCACAACCCCAGTTCCCAATTAAAAAAAAAAAAATATATATATATATATATGTATATATATATATATATACATATATATATATTTTGTAGTTGACACAATACCTTTATTTTATATATTTATTTATATGTGGTGCTGAGGATCAAACCCAGCGCCTCGCACGTATTAGGCGAGCCAGCGCTCTACCACTGAGCCACAACCCCAGCCCCAATTTTTTTCATTTTTGATAGCATTACATATAGTGTGGACAAGCTACAATTTATTTAACCTTTCCTCTTTTGGTATATATTTAAGGTTTCCCCTTAGTATTGGTAATTATAAGCATTACTTCAGGGAATACCATTGGGCATAGGTTGTTTTTTTTGCATGTTTGCAGTGATAACTCTAGGGTAAGTCCCAGCAGGTCCAATGTTGGTTTTCCTCTTTACAGGCTCAGCCAGTTTGCACTCCCATTAGCCTCAGGAGAGGGTCTGTTACTCTTGTTCATTGCCAATCAGAAAGATGAAGTTAGTGTCCTAGAGTTTTGATTTTATATTGGTCAGATAAGTGACATTGGGCATCTCCTGGTGTGTTTAGGAACAATCTGTGCTTTTTTGATTCACTTTGTATATCCTTTCTCCTCCTTTGTAGAGGCTTTTTGAAAAAAAAAAAAAAGAAATTGGCTCTTTCTGTAATATGTATAGGTACGTGTGTGTGATGGTTTGTGTTTTTTCAATAAAGAAACTTTAAAAATTTTATCTAGTTGATTTTATAAATCTTTTGATTTCTGTGTTTTGTATGACAAACATTTCATGTCGCTATAGTATAAAAATTCTCTTGGTTACTTTAGGTTATTTTATGGATTCACTTTTTATGTTTTAAAATCATTTTTCCACCTGGAATTAAGTAGGAGCCATGTGCTATAGCTCTACCTGATTTTTTTCCTCATATGACTAACTATGCAAATTTACTTTCATTTTTTATTTTACACAATCTACCTGTAGCAGATATTGCAGTCTGTTCACTTGATACCCATTCTCTTTTCACCATCTGAATCCTGACATTTATGAGAACGTTAGTAAATCCAGGTGAAAATAATTATTTATATAGGTACCCCTGCTGCTAGGGTGACTATATGTCGCAGATAACTAATGAGTCTAACTTCCAGGAGAGTGTTGCTTTGTGACAGAGATAGACTCTTTGGTCTTACTCTACTTCTCTTTACTTGAATGAGCCATGTAAGGTGGTAGATGTCCAAAGCAGCCTTATGATCCGCAAGCAATGACACCTGTTGATGAAGGCCAACAAACAGTATAAAAAGGAGAGAAAGAACTTGGGGACAGTTTTGGTTAGATTTACTGTTGTGAATTTCTTGCTACTTGGAAGAAAATCAATCTTTAAGCCACATATAACTAGGTTATCTGTTGTTTGTGCTGGCATGTGTCCATAAATGATGCACTATTTTTTTGTATACCTAGTTCCTATATAAACTTTAATTTGAAAAGTATTTTTTTTCTGGTTATAAATGAAGTACATGCCATTGAACACAATCCAGAAAATGCTAAAAAGGAAATAAAAAATCCTAGCTACTTATAATCTTGTGAATGTTGTAATCTACTTCGTTTGTATGTTTTAATGCTTTAACAGCTTTTTCTGTGATTTCAAACTGTTTATGGAGCATTGCAATTACCTATTTCTTATATATGCTAAAGAACCTGTTTAAATCAGCTTTTTTGCTATTGTAACCAAAAGACCAGACGAGAACAATTTTAAAGGAGGAAAAGTCTATTTGGCTCACAGTTTCAGAGGTCTGAGTCCATGGATGGCCAGTTCCATTGTTCTGGGCCCAAGGTGAGGAAGAACAACATGTGGAAAACTGTGGAGGAAGAAGACAGCTCAGGACATGACAGCCAAGAAGGAGAGAGAGAAAGAAAAAGAGTGAGCAAGTTAGAGCTAGAGCTTTGCTTGCCAGGGACAAAATATAAACCCCAGAGGCACACCCCCAGTGTCCTACCTCCTCTAGCCACATCCTACCTCCTCTAGCCACATCCTACCTGACAAAGTTACCACCCAGTTAATCCAAGTGAATCAATAACTGATTATGTTAAGTCTTTCATAACCCAATCATGCCACCTTGAAACTTTCTTACATCACCCCCCACATGAGCACTGGGGATATCTCATAGCTAAACCCTAACTAACCTGTGGTAAACTAACTAAGGAATATAAATGGTATTCCTAGTTTGTTTTTTTGCTTTAAGTCAATTTTAAACTTTCAGTTTGCATTTTTTTCAGAAATAGAAACTGTCCTCCTGCAAACTGGTCTCTTCAGTATCGAAATATAGTTTTATACATTTAAATTCATGACTTAATTTCTTTTTTGTTCTGAAATTCTTATTAATTTTAATAAAGAACAATATAGGGAAATGATTTTAACAAAACTGACATTTTTATTCTTAAAGAAATCAACACTTGATTCTGAAATTAATTATGTTGTGGATCAGTATTCTGACTTCTAAAAGTGTACCATCTGACCTCAATTTAAGAAATGCTCATTCTTCTGTAAAATATCTACCAATTTGAATTAACATTGCAAAAGAATTGCTTTTGCCTTGATAACTTGTACAAGGATTAGAAAGATTATCATCAAGGGAAAAATATGGTACCAAAGTAACTTCTTAGCATGTGAATCTTCAAGGAAATAGCTGTGGATCACATTTTCAGAAACAGTGCTATAGATACTGTGAATTTTATAATAAAGAAGAATTAAAGTAAAAACACAGAAAAAGTTCCAATTTCTGGCAGCAGAGGTCAGAGTACTTCTGTGTATATGTATGTTGGCAAACTCAAAGCAGAAGGTGAAATGCAGTGAAAGAATGCAACCAAATGGACTAAATTCTTAGTTTTTTATTCTTAGTATGTTGGATTTCCTCAAACTGGACTTAGTGGATGGAACATACAACTCAAAATTATATTGAAATATGATGGTATCTCAAACCATATGTGCTGGTTTCTCACTTGGGGATTAGCATGGTGTTTGAAAGGTAACGAAAACCTGCTCAAAGGAAATGAATAATATTCATTTGAACTCTGGTTAGAATAATGGAATAGTGGGATCCAATCTTTAAGCACAGGGACTCTGTAAAGAAAATACAAGTTATAATATATTGAAATAACCAGATTAAATCTCCCAGCAATAGCAAGTAGTAGTTTGTAGTAAATATCTTGTTTCAGAGTCAATTTCAACTCCCTAGCTCTGTTTATTTATAATTTTATCTTAAGGTTAAATTATAATAGAAGAATAATAGAAGATGTTTAAACTTATTTTTACCCTATATTCCTTTCAGTTATTCTCATCTTAAGTTTTTTTTTTTGTTGTTGTTGTTGTTCCAAGAAGAAGTTGAACATTCTTTTGGAACATAGTTTCAGTTCTCTGATTTTGTTGGGATTTTGGATCAATGATATCCTAAGACATTTGATATCCTAAGACATTTTGGTGGAATAGGCCAGCTCTGAGATGGTGGGTAAACTCTCTGAGAGCTCTATATCTAAATGTTACCAATTAATCATTGCTAGAATGCTATTTTTTGAGCAAAGAATGACAGTTATTTATTAAGTTAGCTGAAGAGGTTGATCAACGAGACACCATGCTTATAAACATATCATTGAGGAATATTTTAAAAATTTGCATTTCTGTTTTAAAATGTCCACACCCACACACAACAGTCTCTCAGTATTTTTTAACATAGAAGTAAAGTAATACTTAAGATGTATGGAAAAACTTTGTAAATGTTCTTTAAAACTGCACATTTGTAGAGGGCTCCATTACACAAAATCAAATTACTAATGAGTAAATATATATGTGTATGATGTTAGATGTGGTCACATTTCTGCTGAAAATATAACTCAGCATCCTGCCTGGGATAGATAGTGGACACTAAATAAATGTTGGTTGAGTGAATGAAATAAAGTATAGCCTATTAATGTTTTAGTACTTGTCTTTCTCCAAACTGAATTCTCCAGCTTTCTTACAGGGCTTTTGACCTATCCCGTATTTAAAATTGAAACTCAGAATTACAACTCTAAGTTGTAATTTGGCTGACTTGCTGAATTAATATTGGATGTTTCTGCTCATTAATCTCTGATTATTAATCTAAACATAGCTAATAGAAAAGATTTTTCAGAGCTTGTCCTTCAGCTTCTAAATTATATACAAGGACGTTAGGCACTCTAAGCTGGATTCTTTGTGTTGATCCAAATACCTTCTAAGTGTCTTTAGCTGCCAGGGAAATGAACCTTTCTAAGCAATAGTAGGTAAAGTGACACCCAGGAGGGGAGCAAGAATTTGTTAGGTGTTGACTCTCTTTTGAATTCTGTGAATGTCAGCTCTTTGTATCAGTCCACACCTGAAGATTAGGGTTGTTCTGCTTTGGATAAAACATTCCTTATTTAATGCATTCTCCTGCAACTACCAATTGAATGTGAATGTGAAATTCAAGCCTCCTTTCACTAGCTAACAAAGGAGAGAATGCACTGCATTATTAACAAAGCTTTTAGCCACTAAGAGGGGTGCTTGGTAAATAAGTGGAGGACAACCTCCCTTCCCATTGTTTTTTAAGCCAAAAAAATTATTCAGGGGTAGTATCTTTCTGTAATCTTTGATGATTGCACAGAAAGCTTTTTTACAGAGCTTTTAACTATCTAGTATTTAAAATTGAAACTCAGAATTACAACCTTAAGTCTATAATTGAACCTTTTACCATGAGAGCTATGAAATTTTACTTTTGGGTTAAATACTGCTGGTACAAATTTTGTTTTGTGACAAAGATCAGAAAAACTTTTCTTTTTTTAGAAAAGGCTTTTGAGACTTTATTGGTGGTATGGAAAAAGCCAAAGTTTCCTCCCTCCATTCATTCTTCACAATTTTAATTCAGAAAAGATAGCTAATTATATATACATGAAGCATTTAGAGTGATGATATGGATCCTAGCCAGAGATGAATAGCCAGAGACGGACCACAGAAAGTCCTCTACAAAAATCTATTACTGGGGTTGGGGTGGTGGCTCAGTGGCATAGCACTTTAGCATGTGTGAGGTGCTGGGTTCAATTCTCAGCACCACATATAAATAAATAAAAGTCCATTGACAACTAAAAAATATTTTCAAAAACCTAATACTTTAGATTAGCTACCATTTAATTTACTTAATTGACATTCAATTTTTACTAGTATCAAATCAGAAGTTAATAAACAGGATATGTTATATATTGATACTTATAAACTATTGATACATTTTGCTTAGATACTCATTCATTCAAGAAACATTTGAATACCCATTGGGAGTCAATGACTTTTCTAGGCGTTTGAGATACACTAGTGAAAAAAAATCAGACATACATATAGGATTGAAAGGGTAAAGTTTCTAAGCTGGAAAGCTTGAATGTAAAAGATTAGGTATTATTAAGTTCCTCTGTTACACCCAGAACTTGGAATTCCTGAGATAGTTAAAACAACGCCCTACTGGCCATTTAGCCTAGGGCCCTGTGCAGTTCCTCACAGGGCCCGAACCAACCAGTTTGAATGTGTAACCCGCTTACGAATGACCAATCACCCTCGCCCGACCTGTTCCCGCCAATCACGTCTCAGAGTTGTTGTTCAATTTCCCCGCGCCTCATGATGATTTGTTCTGATGTATGCAAAGCCCACCGCCCTCTCCAAAAAGTGTACTTAAGCTCCACCTGACCTCCGTTCTGGGCTCTGGGCTGTTCTCCCTTCTTGAGTGAGCACAGAGTCCCAGCGCGCTGGAATGGATCCCCAATAAATCCCCTTTTGCCAATTGCATGGAGTAAGTCTCTTGTGTGGTCTCTCCCTCCAACGTTCCGCCAGACCCCCCTTACAGGATAACTAATAAGTGATAGGTTTATTTAATAATTTAGCCAAATTTATTGAACTTATTGAAAATCTTATAGTGGAAATGAGTTAGATTTCTTGTATGCCCTAGTTGAAGTTTGTGCATTTGTCCTGAGAATCTTACTTTGGAGGAAAGTTTCAAGTGGGGTTCCACAGAGCAGAGATATCCCTTGGTGACCCTTGGGAGATAGAAGTGGGATGGGTTACAGAGCACATGACCCTTAGTGATGCTCAGCGCCTCTTGCCTGCCTCTCAAAACCTCCCCACTCTGCTCTACTCCTCTCATCTTGCACATGGGAATTTACTATAATTTACATCCTTCTTTCTTTCCTTCCCCAGGGTTGCTTAACACCGAGCCACATTCCCAGCCCTTTTTTTGTTTTTTATTTTGAGACATGGTTTTGCTAAGTTGCTTAAAACCTTGCCAAAATGCTGAGGGTGGCTTGAAACCTGTGATCCTTTTGCCTCAGCCTCCTGAGCCACTGGGATTACGGGTGTGTACACCACTGCACCCAACTACTGTAGTGTTTCTTTAAAAATAAATGAAGTAGTCTAGTTACAAATAGAATGATAAACGTTAGAAAATGGAAAATTATTATTCTTTATTTGAAATGTGTCTGAAACACACGATTAAGATGTTCTGTGATTAAGGCTTGTTGTCAGATTGGTTTTTGTTCATCTCTGAATTTAATTTCTTTCTTGTCTTTCCAGCTTGGTAAAGTGGTTCATGACACAAAACACGTTTATTTGAAATTTGTAGCTTTTTGAGAATATGGATATATGGAAAATATCCAAAATATTGGATATATGGAAAAGACCTTAGATAGCATTGGTATTTGATCGTTAGTTATGCCCAACATCTCCAGTGATGGAGCTCTCTAATCTTCTGTGCATAGTTGTTTCTGTGTTGGTAATATACTAGGTTCTGTCTTTTATACAGGCCATTATTCATTTTTTTTTCTCCATTCTTTTTGTCACACACACAAACAGTTTCATTCAGAAAACATCTATTGAGCAGCTTTTATATAAAACTGATTGTGCTATATTGATGAAATAGATTAGCTCCATGTGTTGCTCAATTTTACAAATATTTACTGTCTGCTATATCAGGTGCTTTTTGCTGTAATGGTGAGCATTGCACATACTTCATGAACGTTGCTCAGCTAGAGGCAGTAGGGTGGGAAGAGCAATTCCAGAAGATGCATATACTGTACCCTGTAAATAAACGAGGGCTGCTGAGCCTTGGAAAGAATTGAGACAGATGAATAAATGGTGTGAAGGTGTTTCCATCAACTTTTGCCATGACAGTGCTGCATAGCAACCCAAAGTGTAGTCTTTGGACCTCCTGCACCAGACCCATATAAATACTTAACTACAGATTCTAGCTCCTGCCTGGAGTAAAAATAGAGACACATGTGGGCTTCTAAAGTGTTAACAAATTGTCTAGACATCTGGGGCTGTAGCTCAGCAGCTATGAGTTTAGTTTCCAGGACCAAAAAACCCAAACCCAAACCAAACCAAAACACCCAGAAAACAAATGGTCCTAGTGATTATTAATGCCCAGTAAATTTTAAGAATTACTGTCCTAAACTTTTGTTAATATGGGTTCAAATAATGGTAATATATCTAACAGATGTTTCGAACTCCTGACTCATCTCTATTTAATTGGAGTAATTTATAGTAACACATTTTTTTGTGCATTCTTATAGTAGATCCTTTCCTCTCCACCTGTAGTCCATGGCAACTGATCTGTTTTTGGTCCTTCTAAGTATCTATAGTTTTGTCTTTTTGAGAGTGTCATATAAACGGAATCATGCTATTTGTTGCCTTTTGGGTGTGACTTCTTTCACTTAGCATAATGCATTTGAGCTTCACCCATGTTCCTCATACCAGTATTTCATACCTTTTTATAGCTGAAGAGTATTCCTAGTATGGATGTACCACCAATTCTTCAGTTTCATTTGAAGGAGATTGGGGTTGTTTCCAATTTGGAATAGTTTTAAAACTACTATAAACATTCAGACATAGACTTTTTATTTCGGTTGAATAATACTGAGAAGTGAGGTTGATGGGTCATGTATTTTAACTGTTTTGTACATGTGTGGTACTAGGGATCAAACCAAGGGGTTCTGTTATCACTGAGCTACATTCCTAGCCCTTTTTATTTTTATTTTGAGACAGGGTCTTGCTAAGTTGCTGAAGCTGGTCTTGAATTTGAAATTCTCCTGCCTCAGCAAGACTCCTCTCAAGTCGCTGGGATTACAAGCATGTGCCACCACAGCTGGCTCTGTTTAACTTTGAAAGAAATTGACTTAACTGTTTTTCACATTGGCTGCACTTCTGACAACTTTTAGGGACTCTGTTCTCCCCTTTCCTCTTTGGCCCACATCTGGAAAATGTGATAAGAAATGTGTTGCATTTCTGTATGAGTGCAGTTCTTTACTCTTGTGAATGCTCTCTGTTGTGAATTCTTAAAAATTTAGCCATTTTCTCGCTTTTTTTTTTTTTTGCAGTGCTTGAATTAGAATTTGGGCCCTTGTACACGCTAAGCCAGTGCTTCACTTCTGAGCTGTATTTCTAGAGCAGCCGTTTTTTTTTAAAAATATATATTTTTAATTGTAGATAGATACAATACCTGTATTGTGTTTATTTAGTTTTTTTTTTTTTTTTTTTTTTTTAATGTGGTACTGGGGAACGAACCCAGTGCCCCAATGCCTCATGCAGGCAAGGCAAGCACTCTACCACAGAGCCACAACCCCAGCCCCAGAGCAGCCATTTTTAAATATAGCATTAGTTCATAGTAGTAATATGTTAGTAATTATGCAGTATTACCTCTTAGTGGTTTTAACTTGCATTTTTTAATGGCTAATTATTTTATTTGAGCACCTACCATCCCTGCCTGATATTGGACAATAGTCCTTTCCTTCAGGAATGTGAGAATGTGTGACACACTGGTACCAATGGATATGAAATAAAGTTTATAACTCACACAGTAAATAGCAAGGTCCATCAAGAAGAAGGGCTCAGGTTTTTTCTGGAATAAGAAGATGATGGCAGGGGGTTGGTGATTGGGATCTTTAAAATTGTTACTAAGGAAGAGAAGCTGGATGGGATGCTCCCTACCTGCTTTTTTTTTTTTTTTTTTTTGCCAGTCAGGCTGGGTAGTTTGAAATTTCTGTGGGTATCAAAGGATCCCTGGACTTTCTTATCTGATTGCCCAGATGTGGGTCCAAGAGGAAAGGGGAGGATGAGGACCTTAACAGCTGTCAGAAGTCAACATCAAACTGGGTCTTTATTTTTCTTACACTAACGATGTTGAGTGCATTTTTGTGTATTTATTTGCTGTCCATATCATCAGTCTTTGTTGAAATGTTGGTTCAGCTTATTTATCCATCTTTTAAATTGGGTTGTTTTTGAGACTCTATATTCTAGATCTTTTTGTCAACTATGTTTTGCAAATATTTCTCCCAATGTTTTGATGATTTTTTTTTTCATAATAGTAGCTTTCAAAAAACAGAAGTTTTAATTTGGATGAAATACAGTTTATCTTTTTTTTTTTTTCCTTTTTACCAGTTGTGCCTTTGGTTCATATTTGAGACATTTTGCCTCAGTGAAGTCACCAAGATCTCCAGAGTTTTCTTCTGAAAGTTTTATAGATTTATATTTTAGATCAAAATTCTTTGGAACCATGTTTGTATATGGTGCCAAGTGTAGAAGGTTTGTTTGCTTATTTTTCCAAGGTTCCTTTTTTTTTTTCCTTGGCTCTTCTGAAACTGGAGTTTGAGATGAAACTAGATTCTTTGATTCTGCTGGCAGGTGGGTCTAAGTTGCAGGCCTCTGCAGGTCTGAAAGCCCCCTTAAGTTTAGCAGCTCATCACAGAAGGGGATGCTGGCTGGTGTCAGCTCCAAGGATTGTGAAAGGCAGTGACTCACCAGTGACATAGATTCAACCAAGAGACTTCATTGAGGGACTGCTTGAAGGGGAAGAAAAGGAGAGGCAGAGAGCAGAGGAGAGGAGGAGGGCAGAGAGAAGAGAGCAGAGAGGAAGAGGGAAGAGAAAGAGGGCAGAGAGCAAGGGGTTGCAAGCTTCTGCTTAAGAAGGGTTGCATAGGTGATGTGGTATGTGCTGAATGGCAGGGTGACTCAGGAACAGGGAGCTGACACTGTGTCCTGCGGGGATTGGTCAAGAAAACTTTTGAATTTGGCGCCCTTTGGAGAGGAGGGGGAGGGATAAGGGATTCCGTGATGTTCTTGCAAGACAGAAACTTAACTTCAGCCCAGCCAGGAGTCTCCCACACACCCAGCAGATTGCATCTGCAAAGCCAGATTCTTCTCTGCTACCACCAGTGGGTGTGTTGCAACTCTTAATGGCAGACCCTAGCAGCTCACTGCCAATCTTTCTGGGTTCTTGTCTTTCATATTCAAAGAATGAAATGCATGGGCAACAGTGAAGGCAAGAGTGAAAGGAGTAGGATTTATTTAAGTGAAAAAATAAGTAGAGCTCTCTGTAGGTGAGAGGGGACCTGATAGCAGGTTACCACTTAAGCATACCAGTCTAGGGGCTTATATAGCAGCTGGGTAGTATTGGAAAAATGCCAAGGCTGTTTGTCAAAATCCATGTTTAACAGGTATTATTGGAAATGCATTAAGGCTATTGATTAGCCCTTCAGTTTGTAGCATTTACTTGAGTCCCTCTGTCTTTCCATTCCTATCACTCTGGAACAATGAAGCTGGCTGGAATGTTTGGAATGTTTTTAAGGTTATCCTCATAGAGAGGCCTTTACATTAAAAACAAAACAAAACAAAACAAAAAGCCTTATTTGGGATCCATTAACTATCCCGTCTTATTCAGTTCTTTTGTACCTATAAACCCAAGGATAGTATCTTAAGTGTTTTCAGGAATATGAAGTAGAGGAAAAAATATTTTTCATGTATCCTAATTTTTTTATTTTGAAATTTCTTAGTCCTTTTCTTGCTTTCATTCCCCTGCCCCCCAATTTTAACTGTGTAAGACAGAAAGTCTTGTGGTGGGAAGAGCAGAGGGTTTGGCTGACCTTCTTGTATAAATTGGAATAAATAGAAGGAAAAATAGAGGGAGAGTTAGAAACTCTGTAACAGAGACTGGAGAACTGGAATGGGAAAGCAAAGGTGTCTGACCCAAACCTTATGCCTATTACTTCCTGCTCATGAATACCCATTTAACTTTTTTGTGTGTCTTTAAGTGAAGAGCCTTAATTGTTTTACTTTATATGTAGTAACTTACACTTTCTGAGAAGCTTTGGATCTCACAGTGTTAGGCTGAATGTTATGATTTATTGGGTTAATAATGGTAAATTTCTCCTATCTTTAGGTGTTTGTAAATTATCATGTAGAAGAGTTATACTGAAACTTTAACGTGTTTTCTATAACTTTGTAGTCATCTATCATGCAGGTAATTTATTAGATAAGAAGAAAAAGTTTTGCCTCTGAGTATCATTTGGTTTAGATTTACCATGGAAATTGACTGTATTTTATTTTGCATAGCAGTGATTCAGTAAACATCTTGTGAAAGGCAGACATGAACTTGGAGTAACTGGGCTGCAGTTTCTGTGACCCCTGCTAGCCTCTGGGAATGAGGCTACTCTGAACCATCTTTGAGTTTCCTTTCTGCCTTTTGGCTAGAGTTGACTCCTGTTCCTGTGAAGTGGAGAGAAACTGAAGCTTCATCCCCCACTATTGTTTTCTAAAAGAATGCCAGAGAAAGAGACCAATTAAAAGATGAAAGCCTGGCAGTGCATTTCAATCTTCTCATCTGCCTGTCCTGGGTGGCCTCCAGACCTTGTCAACAAGGGGAAGCAGTTGAGCCTGTGGAATATTTACTTGGATTTGTCCTATGGAAAGTAACTCAGTACTCATCTGTTCCTTGTTTGTACCAAAATGCCTCCTGGACAGCATATTGGCATGACACTAGTGCTTTCAGGCCTACCTTTGAATGCATAGCTCCCTGAGGCCTGCCATGTGGCTGACAGATCCAAATATGGAACAGTAAGAGAAGGTGGAAAAAGCTTTTAATAGCCTGCATAAATGGTATGGGGCAAAAAGGCTTTCTACCAGACTCTGAAGGTTGGATAATTGAATCCATACAAGAAACTGATAGTGGTAAGAAGGGAACACACAAATTGAAACATGCGTGTGGCATCACAGGAAAGAAAAGTGAGTACCCAATTATCCAGTGAGATTTAGAAGATTCCAAAAGTCTGTCTAGGTATTGTTTCTTCTCCTATGGTACAGGCCATTTTCCCTGGTTGAGGAGTATACTGGGAAGGGGACTTACTTCTGTTAGTCAACTTTGTTATTTTTCAGATGTTAAAAAGAAGAAAGGCTTATTTTGGCTTACAGTTTTGGTTTTGGAGGTTTTAGATCATGGTGAGTTGTTCCATTGCATTTGGGCCTGTGGAAATAGCACATCATGGTGGGAGCCCATGGCAGAGGAATTACTTACTTCATTGCCGAAAGCAAGAAGGAGAAAGAGACTGGCTTGTCACAGTGCCCTTTGAGGACATGTTCCCAGTGACTAAGACTGCCTCTTAAAAATTCTACCACCTCCAATAGCCCCAAGTTGAGAACCAATTCTTTAACACATGCATCTTTGGGAGACATTTCATGTCCAAACTACAGCAAAACTCGAGAGACAGCTGAATTTCTTTTCTTAATTAAAAAAATTTTTTTGGTTGTTGATGGAATTTTATTTTATTTATTTATTTATATGCGGTGCTGAGAATCAAACCCATTGCCTCACACATACGAAGCAAGTATTCTACCACTGAGCCACAAACCCACCCCCCTTGAATTTCTTTTTGATGTTTTTATCCAGATAAGGGAACATCTGAAAAAGCTGCCTGCCCTTTAGCAGGAAAGGGAAACCTGTTCTGAGACTGCTTCTGACTTCTGAGATATTTCAGTCTTCTCTAGTCCAGAGTGTGATTTGGCACACCAGAGCAGCATACATTGACATATCCTTTTCTGAGCTCCAACATTGGGATGTGTTCACGTGCTGTAATTATGTATATGAAATAAGAGGTGATAGATATAGAGAAAATGGCCACTTACTTTTTTATTAATTCACTTGGAAATGGAGCTCATTCAATGCATACATTTCCCATTTTACGTTTTCTTTTTGTCCATAAGGGAAAATACACTGGTGTTGGCTCTCTCTCTCTCTCTCTCTGTGTGTGTGTGTGTGTGTGTATGTTTTAGAATTATGGAATGTATACAGAAGGGTCTAGGCAATGTTTGTGGAGACAATATTAGAACACTAAACCCTGTAATGAAATAACTGGAGGAACATTGAAGAGAAGGCATATAAATGTGCAGTTCGTTCTTGCCTGAGTCATTTCAGGCTGTTATCATAGAATAGTGCTGATTGGGAGGCTTAAACAACACACATTTTTTTTTCTCAAAATTCTGAAGGATGCGAAGTCCAAGGTTAAGGTACTGGAAGATTTGGTGTCTGGTGGGGACCAACTTGATGGCTCATACATGGTGTCTTCTCACTGTGTCCTCACATGGCCGAAAGAAAGCTAGAGAGCTCTCTGTGGTCTCTTACAAGGCCCGTTTATGATGTCTCCACCCTCATAATCTGCATTACCTCCAAAGGCCCTACTCCTAAAAAATAATCTCTCTTGAGGGTTAGAATTTCAACAAATGAATGTTGGGACATTCAATCCTCTCCCTCCTTTTTTTTTTTTTTTTTTTTCCCTGCTTGGTTAACTCTAACAAAATGTGATTTTTTTTTTTCCTCTCTCAATCTTTTTCTTTCTCCCAACATTCAGTCCATTGCAGTCAAGCTATGGGAGAAAGAGGGGCTACATTACAGAATCTGCCTCCATGAAGGGTATTATTCCTGTCTTGGATTTATTATCAGATATTCTTCCCACTATATGTTTATGTAAAGTGAATACAGATTATGTCTGAGGGGTAAACCTTCACTTCATTAGCAGCCATTTTGTCAGAAATATTAGGTTGTTCTGTAAGAGCAGAGTCTGAGGTAATTGGACTGAAAGAGGAGTAAGTTTTGAAGGAAAAGAACTTTGGAAGATTCCGGAACACAAAGTACACATTTTAGTCGTTTTTGCATTGCTGTGACTGAAAAACATATCAGGAACAGTTAGAGGAGGAAACATTTTATCTTGGCTTAGCGGTTCAGTCCTCTTTTGGTTTCAGAGGTTCAATCTATGGTTAGCAGACTCCATAGCTCTAGGCACAAGGTAAAGTAGAATGTTATGCCAGAAGGATGTGGCAGGGGAAAGCAGCTCAGAACATGGCAACCAGGAAGCAGAAATAGACCTCTGCTCACCAGGGACAAAATATAAACCACAAAGTCATAGCCCCAGTAACTTATTTCCTCTAGCTACACCCTTCCTGCCTACAGTTACTACCCAGTAAATCCATATCAGTGGATTAACCCACTGATTAGGTTCCAATCCTCATAATCTAATCATTTCACCTCTGAAAATCCTTGCATTATTTCACACATGAGCTTTTGGGAAACACCTCATATTTAAACCATAATAGTACCTGTGGATAATTTGGAAGCCCTAGTAGGGGCTGGTGCCTCTGAGCCACCAGGGGGCAGTATTCGCCAACCTCTATTTACTAAGCTGTGGTAGAGCACACTGAGATCTGTGGGAAAGAAGGGCAACCTCTTCTGAATTTATGCTGCTCTCCCTCCCTTTTTTCCCCTGCTTTGTTAACTCTTGCAAAATGTGATCTTTTTTCTCTTAATTTTTTTCTTTCTCTTCAAGCAGTTATTCTACAAGATTGAATACACACTTCTATATAGTACTTGTTATAGTTTATTTCTGTTTTTATTGAAACAATTATTTGAAGATATATACACTAATTGATAGCTTTTATAATGTGACTGTAAAATATTAACTCCACTGACTCCCAGAAAAGATTTAATAATTACTTTCATAATATTAAAGTAGTTGTAATTGTTTGTAAAGATAATGTCATAACAATTGTGACACATATGACAATCCATTATAAACCAATAGCAATCTTAAAAAAAAAATGCCGTAATAAGTACTGCTAAACCTAGTTAAATTGTAAGAAGTCTGTTGGCTCTCCTGTGGCTAATGAGGAGAAAAATGGATTTTATACTGTGGATCTGTATAACGGAATCCTGTCATTTCTGCTCATACATATACTTAGAAATCTTGTATAAATAATGGAAAGATCCATTTCATTGTCTGTACTGGGATAAATGCCTTAGAAAAAAGACTGAAAAGATTAGCCAATTAACTTCCCAATTCTATTCTTATGTTTTCTACTTCCATCAATTTCCCAACTCATTTAACACAAGCAGGACATCTTTTCAGTAACTTGAGCACTAGGAGCCTCAGTATTGAAGAATGCTGGCCAAGAGGAATGTGTCCCATATTGTTTTTGATTTCCCATCTATTCCTTGAATCACTATTTCTTATTTGTTTGCTTGTTTTTAGTTGTAGATGGACACAATTCCTTTATTTTCTTTATTTTTATGTGAGGCTAAGGATTGAACCCAGTGCCTCACACATTCAAGGCAAGCACTCTACCAACTGACCTATATCCCCAGCCCTTGTTTGTTTAGTTTTGAACAACTTGTGGATTTTCAGCATCCATTCTGCCTTTCATGCAGTTGCAGTAGGTAATAGTTTTGGCAGTTTGTTATGTTCTGAACTGTCTAGCAGCTCACTGATCTTCCTTAGTCTTCTCTTTTAAGCAAGCCCATCCACAGTCTTCTCTGTGTTCTTAACCTGAAGGCTGGATTTGTCAATTTTCTTTTTTATGCAGTGCTTAGATTGAACCCAGGGTCTTGCCCACGCTAGGCAAGCACTCTGCCATTGAACCTTGACTTAACCCAAAAAGACTTTTTTCCTTTTTCTTAAGTCTATTACTAGCTCCAAAATATTGAACAAGTTCCTTTTACTGGGCTTTAAGAGTATTCCTTATTTGCTGTCTCTTCATTCTTTAATACATCTTTTGTAGTGTTCTTTCCCTCCCCACCCCAATCTTGAGGTTGAGGTTTTGTTAGGAAATGTGTTTATGCAATTCTTGAAATTCATTCCACATATTTAAGGAAATTCTACAAGGGCATCTTCATATGCATTGACATTGCCTCTACTTCAGCTTTTTGTCCATATACAGAGAAATCCAAAATGTGTTTTTCTTGTTATCCAGTCTTTCTTTATCTTCCTTGTAAGTCAAAGCTTCATCTTTTTATCATTATTTATTTATTTATTTATTTAATTTTGCAGTGATGGAAATTGAACCCAGGGCCTCATTCATGCTAGGGGAGCTCTCTATCACTAGGCTGTACTCCCTGCTCAAGTCTTCATCTTTAGAATTTAATGCAGCATTATTTCATTTAGGCCAGGAAGAAGTAGCCCATTCACATATTTTCTTAGGGTTAAGTCTGCATGAGGATAGTTCTAGAAAGTATCCCTTCTCCTGCCTGGTCATATAGCCAGGAGTCCACAGGCTCTGGGATAGAGCTTCGTACTAGTTCCAGTGTGAGAACTCCTTCGTGCACAAGACTAAATGCTCAGGTCGTAGCATTCTGGCCTGCTGACATTTCCACAGACTGTTGCTGCTTTCCAGCATATAGCAGTTGGGAATATCGCCCATTTTCCCAGGGGTAAGCATTCTGCCTGGGGTGGAACAGGGAAATCCTCCCACTAAAGGGCCACAAAGGCACCAAGTCACTCTTTATAAGGAAAGTATGGGCTGGGGTGTGGGAGCATTATCTAGTTTGATATGTTCACATGCGGCTTCCTTCAGGACCATCTAAGTAGTCACTCTGAGCCCAAACCCATGTTTTATTTTGCGTTTTGGCTTGCATTTTAAAGATCCTGCAAGGCATATTGTATTTTGGGTATATTTGTATCTTTCCAGGTGCAGGTTGAATATCCCTTGTCTGAAATGCTTGGAACTAGAAGTGTCTTGAAGTTTGGAGTTTTTGGATTTGGGAATATTTGCGTATGCATAATGAGATATGATGGGGATGGGACCCAAGTCTCAGTACTAAATTCATTTATGTTTCACTCACAAATACCTTATACAGCCTGAAGGTAATCTTATACAATATTTAAAAAAAAATTTCCCCCCCATTTTGAATGTGACCTGTCACATGAGATTAGGTGTGGAATTTTCCACTGCATCATGGCAGTGCTCAAAAAATTTTGGATTTTGGAGCATTTTGAATTTCAGGTTTTAGGATTAGGCATCCTCAAGTTACACTTGATTTGATACCAATGTATTTGAATGAGTGAAAGAACTTGGTAGTTTGTTAACAACAGTAGTTGGCAAGCTTTTTTTGTAGAGGACAAGACACTAAGTAGGTTAAGGTTTATGGGCCATCGATCTCTGGTAGGATTACTCAACTCTCTGACCATTGTAGTGAGAAATCTCATTGTAAATCATTATAGGTGCTATTTCAATAAAACTGTTTATAAAAACAGGTAGCAGGCCAGGTTTAAGCTACAAGGCTGAAGTTTGCTCTCTCCTAGTTTAAGCTGTGGGTTTTTTTTTTTTGTTATTTAATTTTTTTTTGTAGTTGTAGGTGGACACGCATACCTTTATTTTGTTTATTTTTATGTGTTGCTGAGGATTGAACCCAGTGCCTCACAAATGCTAGGCAAGTGCTCTGCCACTGAGCTACAGCCCAAGCCCCAAGATTTGGTTTTTCGTAAGATTAGGCTTAAAATTCTTTTCCCATATTACTTTTAGCATAGTCTTGAGCAAATGCATAAAGTTTACTGATAGTTGTTGAATGAGTAGATGAACAATTGTTTCCATTGGCTGAGTCATAATCACTCCTACTTTTTCCAATAATTCTTCAAGGAAGTTTTCAGAGAATACATAAAGAATCATCTGTATTTATAAAGAGTTATTTTAAATTACAATTAAAACTGCAGATTTCATTTTAGTGAATGAAAAACTTTAAGTCCATTTGGAATAAACTTTAAGCAAAACTAGAAGATTTCTTAGTGTCAAACTGTGCCTCAAAAATGTGCTTTTTACAAAGCCTTAAAAAAAAAAGTAGTTTTTGGCTGGGAATATAGCTTAGTTGGTAGAGTGCTTGCCTCAAATGCACAAGGCCCTGGCTTCAATCCTCAGCACCACAAAAAAAAAAAAAAAAAAAGTATTTTTGCTTCAGGTAATTTGGTTCTAGCCAAAAGATCTCACATTTATAGACCAGTGACCTAATGTTTGAAGTATTATTCATCACGTCAATCCTTGGGGTGTGTTTGAATAGAAGATATTTGTTCAGTATCGTTTCAAAATGTAGACTCCTTTATTAAAAGAAAATATGCAGGATTTGTATGGTCTTGGTCTAACTTAGTATCACAGGTTATTTACTGCTAAATGTAACACAGAAATGTTTTCTATCATGACAGCCTTCCTTTGCAGCCAGTAACTCACGTTAGCCTTAGTTACTACCTAAGATGGAGCAGTTGGGGTTATACTGCCCAACACATGGGCTTCCTGGCCCAGTTCCCCTATTTCCTCTGTGAGTTTTCCTCTCTTCTGGGACAGTTGTTTCAAGATGAACACTTCAGCATTTACCTTTTTCCTGTCTCTTTCCTTTACCTCTTTGACTTAGGAGGATCCCTCTGTTGTTCCTGCAGGACATACCTGCAGTTCTGTTTTCTCACCCTCTACATCCCTCGGTGCTGAAAGAAGTATCTATTTCCACCTGAGATGTTCACCTAGAAATACATGTGCCTTACTCTGGTTAAATTACCCAACATCCTTCCTCTTTACTACACTGGCCTCTCCTTACTCTTCACTCAGGGAAGACTGGAGCACTTGACCCTTCCATCATCCTAGTGGAAATAGCATAGAACCAGAAGGCCTGTCTTGTTCTTGAACCTCCCTATTCCTAATCTCTTACTGGCTTTAGTTATGTCCTGAGAGGCTTCACTTTTATACTGTTAAGTCACAAGATCTTACTCTAGAGCTTGCCTAACATCTTATCCTGTGACTTTACCATGTGTGCTTCTAAAACCTCTTTAGTTTCTCCCTTATTACCAGCTTTCTGTCTTTACTTCCTTCTGCTTCTTGATCTGCATGGTCTAATTCGAAGCCACTTTTGTGAAAATATCTTCAAACTTTTTCTCCTGACCTCTCTTATCTACCCAATTGCTGATATTCTGCTTGTGTATTCTTGATCTGTACCAGCTCCAGACTGCCCAGGCCCTAGTTTTGTAGACTGTATCCACAGGCCAACAGATGCCAGTTAGTTTCAGGGTTGTCGGTGTGTTCAGTGTCTTACTTAAGAGTTGATTTACACATGATCTATAGGACTATCATAATTACCTATGTTCCTTTTCGGTTATTTGAGGATCATGCATGCTTACCAAGAACTCATGCTTCTTTGGGGTTATTGAGTCAAAAGTTTTAGCTCTTTCAACCTGAGGTTCACTTCATAGTAGTTACCAAATGGCTGTGCTTTCTCAACCAGCGTCTTCCTGGAAAAGAACCTCTCTCTAGGAGATTTAAGACTTTTATGGAAGGGAGATTGACTGGTGACCTTCAGTCTTATTTTGACTTTGGATGGTAAAAGGCTTTTAGGTAAATGTGAAGGAATTCAGAAGCATCTTTACTATAGTTTGGATCTTGAATGACCCCAGAGACCCATGTATGAAAGGTTTAGTCTCCGGTGGTGCTATTGGAAGGTGGTGGAACATTTGGAAGGTGGGGCCTATTGGAAGTTCTTTAGGTCATTGGAGGTATGTCCTTGAAGGGGATTGTGGAACTTGGTCTCTTTCTTTTTTTCTTTTGCTTTCTGGCCATGGTGGTGGGGGTTTTGCTCCTCTACATGCTCCTGCCTTGCCACAGACTCAAAGAAATGGGGTCAATCAGGCAGAGACTAGAACCTCCAAAACTGTGCCAAAGTAAACCTTTTGTCATTAAGTTAATTATCTCAATTATTTTGTTATAATGATGGAAAGCCAACAATCTTGTTTAGCTAATACAGTTAGAGTTCATAAGCCCCTTTAAATACTCTTTTGTAAATTAAACTGCTCATTTTGAGGATTAAGTTTAGAAGCTGTGACTTATTTCCTTAGGTTAGGATACCAGGAAATGGCATGTATGGGTCTCAGTTAATGATGGTAGCTATGATTTTGGGTCAAGTGTGTGGGTAACTATATTATCTGGACTTTTTTGGGTAATATAATTAATATAATGGCTTGGAATATCATCTTAGAGTTCAAAAATGTAACATGAATATTCATGATATAAAAACTGTCATTATTCTCATCAGTGAAAACTCTTATTAAACAATGACATTGAGAAATGTACATCATCCAGATGAGTAAATAATGAAGTCAATTTTAAGTTTTTTTTTTTTTTTTTTGGTGTGTGTGTGTGTGTGTGTGTGTAGCACTGACATTTGTTATGTTATTATCCTATTTCTGGAATAAGGGCTTTCATCTTAGAGCCATTAAGGAATTCATCAAAATTTCATATCGCCCGTGTGGTCTCCATTGTCTGTGGCTGCCATCTGGCTCAGCTTTAGGCTGTGGTGATAATTATTTCATGTGGCTCTTTCAGTTCCCCTCCCTACCTTCACTGAATCTGTTCTTTTCCTCCAGCTCTCTGTCTTCTGCCTACATTCTCTGTTCCAGGATGTAGGATGATGGTTATTCTCTGTTGAGGAGGGAAATATTAGTTAATGTTGGTTTTGGCCTTCCCTTTTCCCCTCAAGGTATCTGTTAGGTCTTTGCTTTTCTGTCGGAAGCTCTCAGAGTGTTTTTCCACAGTGTAGGCACCATCTGTCTGATCTGGGACTCTTTATTTCTGAATTGTGGCTGAGAAGTAAGGCTGGCCAGGCAGTGAGGCTGGTTTGTGTCCCCATCTCCTCCTACTTTCATGTCTGTCTTCTGTGGACATCAGACAACTTCCTCATCTTGCTCTACCTTATTGTACCTGCCTTTCTTCCTTAAGGTCAATATCTTTTTCCTGAATTATGCTATTTAGTCTCTGAAACTAAATTAAATCCCCTGTATCCCTTGAACAGCACTTCTTTTCTTAATTATTTTGCCTTTAAAAGAATTTAATAAGAATTAAAAAATGAACCCAAAATACTTGTGCAAGTTATACAGTAGGAAAAAAAAATGTGTAAAACCTTTATGAAGTTTCCTGACCTCAGGAAAGTTTCAACCTAGGACAGTAGAGATGACCAAATAATGGTGACATAAATGGTGGAATTGTTAACTTAGTGGCTTAGAAAAATAGTGTCACAAAAGATGGGAGTGTGGGGGAAGGACTTCCTTTGGGATAGGAGTGTTTGGGGAATATAAAAGAGAGATGTAACTTGAATTGTTAAGCTGGAGGAATGAAGGTATCAGGGTTATTGTGTTCTTGTGTTTAGGTAGAATGAAGGATTCCCATGTGAGACTCTGAAATGAAGGCAGGTGGGAAGGCTTACTTAATAGGCCCAAGAACTGTTGGAAGGTTTTGAGCAAGTGTTTTTGAGAGCAAGACTATTTTGTTTTTAAGGAAAGAAAGACAGATATTGAAAGGCAGAGCAGAGAAGGGGTTTAAAGCCAAGCAATCCGGAAGAGAATACTGAAGTGTTGTATCTGCCCAAGGTAAAGACTGGAACCAGACTGGGGGAAAATTACATGGATTTGAAGAGACAAGGAAGGTTCCTTCTAATGTTTTGAGTTTGGGTGGTTGGGAGATCGTTGGTCTGAGGATTTTAGCAGACAGTGAAGTGAGGTGTAGTTCAGTCATAGGTGAGAGGGCCAGGTCTGTTTTATGTGCCCGGTTTGAGGTCAGGGTGCTAAAGAAGAAATGCTCAACACGGTCAGGAAGTGTGAGGCAGGAGGGCAGCCTCCAAGGAAGGACCAGAGCTATAAATTTACAACTGTCTTCTTGAAGTTTGTTCGAATGAAGAAAGTCTGTAAGGCAGAAGGAGGAGCAACTAGGAGGTGAGTTCAGGAAGAATGTGAAAGAGGGAGTGGTTGGCAGGTCAAGCTTCACAGTTTCGAGGAGAGTGAAGTAATCCTTGGAGAAGCCTTCCAGATTAACCCATGCCCTCCTTCCTCCCACGTGTTCTGTCACACCCAGCAGCTTCCTGCCATGGGACCTACTTGGTTTTGCCTAAACATTCAGGCAAGGATTTTCCATTGATTGTAGATGATTTTCTGCCCATACTGACTCACTTTTTGGCTGTAGTGCTAGGTCTAGAGAGGAGAATATGTAACATAAGCTATAAATAGCCTTGGGGCAGCTGGGTTCACAAGCTCCATGATGTCCTATTGGATGAGAGAAATTCAGGAAGAGTATTTAGAGCAATCTTAGAAGTCTCATTCAATCTAGGTAAATTCTATGTTTAGCCTCTAAATATTTTGTATGTTAGGGATTTTTCTCCAGAAATGCACATCATTACATTTTGGATTTTTTTTTTTTTTTTTGAGGGATGAGTGATGGGGTTTGAATCAGGGCTTTGCATATCCTGGGCAAACACTCAACCATTGAGCTATGTCCCCAGTCCCATTTTGCAATTTTTTTTAAAAAAATTATATTTTTATGGTGCTGGGTATTGAACCCAGGGTCTTGTGCATGCGAGGTAAGCACTATACCAACTGAGCTATGTCCCCAGACCCCATTTTAGAAAAATTTTAATCATAGAAAGTTGTATCATAGAGGATCCAAAATCTATAATTAAAGGTTGTATATCTTAATATGCACTATGTATTATCTAACTAACTAACTAACTAACTAACTAACATATATCTATCTATATCTATCTATCTATCTATCTATCTATATATATATATAGGTATATATAGGCTGGGGTATAGCACGATGGTAGAGTTCTTGCCTAGTATGCAAGAGGGCTTGAATTCAGGCAATTAGTCTTTTTCCCTGCAAAAAGCCTCAAATTGAGCATTCAAAAATCAGATTGGAGCTATTATAATAGTTTAATAAAGGTGACAGACTCATGTTATTATATAAAAATAATTTTCCTTTTCATTAAGTATAATTTGGCGTGTTTTTTACTTTGAAAGGAGTTGTTTTTGTCATATTTTTTTTCATTTGGATGTAGCCACTGGACCTTTGCAATACCAAGAATATGCCAGCAGGTGGTAGCAGAGAACAGAAACTGTTAAGACTATTGGTTTTCTTAGACTTCAAGGAAGAACCAGAACATTTAGAATTTTGAGATGAGGTGATGATTTAGTACAAATTCACTTTTTTTTTTAATATTTTTTAGTTGTTTATGGACCTTTATTTTATTTGCTTATTTATATGTGGTGCTAGGAATCGAACCCAGTGCCTCACATGTATGAGGCAAGTGCCCTGCTGCTGAGCTACAATCCAGCCCAAATTCAATTTCTTATAAGGAAATCAAATCTTCTAAGAACCTGAGGTACCTGTTCAAAAGCAAACACTCCAGAGTCAGGACTTAGTGTCAAGTCTTGCAATTTCTTTCCTTCACCAAAACAATGTTTGTTAGAGACCATTCTTAGACTCAGGGCACTCTGGAAAAGGTATACTTCCATCTGTCAATCCAGGTTTTTTAAATCAGAAAATCAGGATCTTTTAGAGAAAGACATAGTGTACATGTGTGCATGTGTGTTTGTGTGTGTGTGTGTGTGTGTGTGTGTAATCAGCTCCACAGGTGACTGATGTTATACACAGTTATCTGAGTTGACCTTTTGAGCAAGTCCTTTCTACTGCAGAGATATTATGCTAGGCCTGGAGGATATAGACAAAAAGCCGGAGGATTCTCGAACTGAAGTGCCTGGTGGGGCCAGTGTGCAAGAGTAAGGTGAGGAGAGTGTCATTGAGGGGAAGTGTGGGATGGCACTCTTTTGGCAGTGTGTTTTCAACCAGTCATTCCCTCTGGGCGGCCAATCGTGGCCATGAGGCCGTGCTGCCCAGCACTGCCAGGCTGTTTCTTTTTTTAAAAGAAAAGCTTATAATCTGCATCTCTGATATTTCCCAATTTTGACCTATTGTTTGGGCCAAACAAAACATGTCTACAGGTTGTAATCAGCTTGTGGCCTGCGATATTGTCTTTAGGAACTAGGGTCAGCTGGGGAGTATACACTTGGCCCCATGTCATAAACAAAAGCAGTATGTTTGCATCTTGGGAACAAAAAACATAACCAGCAGATAAGATTGGAAATTTATTGCCTGCAGCAAGTAAGGAGAGCATTTGGGTTCTTTTCGAAGCAGTACTCTGGAGGAAGAGAAGCTGGGAATTTTTTGGGGGGAGAATATATATATTCACACATGAAGGCATTTTAGGGGCATGCTGTTCAGGATGTACATTTTTAGGAACACAGCTCAAGGTCACAATATGTGTTAAAGTTAAAAGGGTGGACTTGAACACTTCTGGGCATGCTCAGTTCAGGTTCACAAAGATGGCGGACTTGAACACTTCCTGGCACACTTAGTTCAGGTTTGCAAAGATGGCCGACTTGAATACCCAGGCTCAAGTTCAGATTCACAAAGACATGGGCAGATATAGCTACTTCCGGGCATGCTCAGTTTAGCTTCACAAGATGGCGGACATGGTACTTCCGGACATGCTCACTTTTGGCCCCCAAAGATGGCAGACATGAACATCTGGGCATGTACAGTTCAGTATTATAATGGGACAAGTTTATCTGAAGATCCTAAAGGGAAGAGTTAAAAGAGTGTTTAGGTTACCTTGGTTCTTCCTAAGTTTCAAAAAGTTTTAGCTGAAACAAGATGAAGCGACAATTTGAAGGGGTGTAAATGTAAGTGTTGGTCTCTAAAGGTTCCTGTCTAGGTAATAAGGTGATATGAACCTTAGGGATAGGCAGGAAGTGGTGCACTAGGGTAGTAGGAGCCGTCAAACTCTTGAGAGAGGTCATGCAGACTACTTGAAGGAGAGTTTTCAAGGGTACCAACATTTTTTAGGAAAAAGCAACTCATTCATTTCTCTGGATGGAGTCTTTCGTTTGCTGTCCTAAAGAGGGCTATATATTGGTCTTTTATATGTCTCCATATACCAAAATAATGTTTAAAAACTATTCACAGTACTAAAGTGTTAATAACCTGTAAGCAAATGATTCCAGTAGTTAACAGTAAAATTATTACTTGGTCCACAGTATTTTTTTTTTTAATAGTTGTAGGTGGACACAGTACCTTTATTTATTTTTATGTGATGCTGAGGATTGAACCTAGTGCCTCACACGTGCCAGGCAAGCATTCTGTCATTGAGCTACAACCCCAGGCCTTGGTCAACAGTATTTTAAACTATTAATTAGACGCATTATGGGGACATCAGCCTATCTACTTCTGAGATACACTGGAAACCTTGGTAAGTTTTCTTAAAGGCTCTAGAAAGAGTCAAAGGGAGGGGCTTGGGCTGTGGCTGATTGGTAGAGTGTTCGCCTGGCACAAGTGAGGCTCTGGATTCCATCCTCAGCACCACATAGAAATAAAATAAAGGGGTCTGGGGTTGTGGCTCAGGGACAGAGCGCTTGCCTAGCATGTGTGAGGCCCGGGGTTCATTCTCAGTATCACATATAAATAAATGAACAAAATAACGGTCCATCAACATCTTAAAAAAACAATAAAAAGATAAAATAAAGGGTATTGTGTCCACCTACAACTAAATATATGTAAAAGAAAAAAAAAAGAGCAAGGGGAAACATTGATCATGTAAATTATCCAAGGAAAACTGATTTCTTAACAATTCTATTACTGGGAATGTAATGGCTCACAATAAGGTGTTAAAGGAAAGTTCCATTAGCCCATTTGCTCTGCCTTCTTTGTTTTACCTTCAGTATGTATTCTGCTTCGAAATCATATTAAATGAATTATGAAACAGTAAATGCACTTGAGAAAATCTAGAATTGTTTAGATATAATGCAAAGATGGCATTCTTGGAAGGACAAAATATAATAATTTAACATTAAAATATTTCTAGGTGTGATGTAGAAGGGCTGGGAATTCTACTCTGTAAGATGTATTCCTATGGGGGGTTATATGTGTGTGTGTGTGTGTGTGTGTGTGTGTATTTGTATTTGTGTGGTGGTAGGCATTTAAAATACAGGAATGACTTAAATATCTTCACTTACACTAAATTTCTTTTGCATATTGGGTATAAAATAGTGGGAAGGATCTTTTGGAACTATCTTTTAGAAAGATATCTATTGATTTTGAATAGAATGTATATGGTTCATTGTGCTTTATAGAGATTTATTGATATAAATAACATATATTATACAATTCACACTTTTAAAGTTTGTCCAGCTATCACAATCTGATTTCAGAACATTTTCATCACCCCAAAAGAAACTCTATGACTATTAGCAGTAACTCTCCTTCTCTCCTTCTCCTGAAAAACACTAATTTATTTTTTGTTTCTATGGATTTGCCTATTCTGGACATTTTGCATATACAGAGTCATATGTGATATGTGGTATTGTGACTAGCTTCTTTCTCTTAGTCTAATGTTTGAAGGCTCATTCATGTTGTAGCATGTATCAGTACTTCATTCCTTTTTATTGCTGAATAATATTCCATTTTATGACCACGCTGTTTTCTATTCATTCACCAGTTGAGGGACATTAGGTTGCTCCTATCTTTTTGGCTAACATGCACAATGGTATTACGAACATTCATATACGAGGTTTTACATGGAGATATGTTTTCATTTCACTTAGGTATTTACTGGGAATAGAATTGTAGTTATCTCTTTGCTTCCTAGGAATTCATTGTCAAATTGAAAAAGGTTGGCAAATGGGTACCAAAGGGACAACTTTGTTGTTGATGTATAATAGGCATCCA
This sequence comes from Urocitellus parryii, assembly GCF_045843805.1. Classification (NCBI taxonomy): domain Eukaryota; kingdom Metazoa; phylum Chordata; class Mammalia; order Rodentia; family Sciuridae; genus Urocitellus; species Urocitellus parryii. The sequence goes on from NC_135532.1 coordinate 67,858,010, forward strand.
AGAATCATTGTAAGAATTTCTGTGTAAAAGGGCATTTCAACTTCATCCCTTAATACTAAACTGGATAGTAAAGTATACCTATAGGTACCAAGGGTGTACCTATCAATTTAAAGCTCATATAAAATAAGTAGTGACTCTCACCTGTAATAGAGACACACTGATTCCCAAAGTGAATGTTTCCCACAGTGATGACTCTGATAGTAATTCCCAGGGAGGTAAGAAGGTAATTGTTGAGACTTGCTAATGTGTATGTGAGATATTTCTGCAAAAAAACATCTTTTGACTCTTGAGAACCCATGATTATATTAGGCATTTGAGCTATACTTAAAATATCCTGATAATGGAGGTTAACATCCACTTGTGCCTTGTGTTTTTGTTACGTAAAGACTCCTTGATCTAGGAGGACAAAAAACCTTATGTACTAGACAAGGCTTTTGCTAGAATTTTTCTCTTGGGATATTTCCCTTATTTTGTGCCACAACATAAATTGTTTATGTTTATAGATAAAATATAATTTACTCTTCAGAAGTATTTTTTTTTCTGATTGTTAACAAAGTTTAGCTATAAAATGATCACATTTTTGTGTGAGATGTTTTCAATGAACCTAACTGGCTGCTAATAGGGCTCAGCTTGTCTTGGATTTTGAATCTTGATAAATCTTGCATGAAAATTGTCAGCCCTGAAGCAAATCTTCTTTTCTTTCCTAGTTTTATTTAGTTCTTTCTGGAGTATTTCACTTTTGACTTGTGAATAATTGTGGTTTAGAATAATAATTTTAGACTGTAAGCTAAAAATTGATGGTACATGGAAGTGGGCTTTTTCTTTCTTTCTTTTTTTTTTTGTACTCAAAATGTGAGCAGAGTTGGCATTTGGTCTGAGGATGAGTGAGTGAAATTTTGAGTGTATATAAAGATAATTGGCTTTTAATTTTCTGAAGACACAATCTGTTGCTTTGCATTTTGTTGTTTTTTCTCTTCTTTCCTGGCAGTGTGAAGACTTGTGGGCCTTTCCCAAGAGAGTGAGATGGGAGGTTTGTAATTTACCCTAACCTACCCAGATGAAGGTCTTAAGGCGGGCAGTGGTTGAGGAAAAATATTTAGACTTTTGACCACTGGGAGACTTTTGGATCCTCTTAGATTGAGTGATCTGGGCAATTCTATAACCACTCTCTTGGAAGACTGTGAGTTGGCTTTGGTTTTGCTATTGAATGATATTAGTATTGGCAAAAATAGGCCTAGGATATTCCAGAATATTATGTAGTACAATGCCAAATCTTAACAGAGGCTGGAGACTGGAGAATTATGCTCCTTAAAGCAATGTTATTTGCTGAATATACATTATCATTTAACCAAGAATATGCTGTAATTCAAAGAGTTAACCACATTTCAGAGAGATGCCCAGGCTTAAAATGCCTTTTTGACCACACATTTCAAAACAGGACTAGACTTTTAAAGAGAAATTTCCAAGAATTGCTTCATCTTGCTTATGTGTTCTTAGTGCCACCAATGATGCCAGATATGTATATAGTAGGGTGTCATTAAATGATTTTTGAATGAATAAGTAAATAAATGCTTTTTAAAAATATCTTAGTTAAAATGAGAACTGATTATTTTAGTGGAAAGTTAAATTCTAGCATGTTTTTTTAGCCCAAGAAAACTTTTGTATGGCTTTTTTTTTTTTTTTTTTTGTCACAGTTGTGACAGGGACACTACTTGAAAGTTTTCAACCAAGATTATTCCCTTTTGCAAATGTGTCTCAGTAATGGACTCTTGCTGTTTTTTATTCTTGAGTTGCTGACAAAATTGGATGTGTTCACACTTGTGCAGTAAAAGGCTACTTTTTTTTTAAACTTTATTTTATTTATTTATTTATTTATTTTTATGTGGTGCTGAGGATCGAACCCAGGACCTTACATGTGCCAGGCAAGCGCTGTACAGCTGAGCCATAACCCCAGTCCTGTAAAAGGCTACTTTAACAAGTGATTTCAGCAATTGAGGCATCATACATCTGATCAGCCATCTTTTTGATTTGTTATTCCATGTAAATTCAGATATTCATAGGAAGAGAAATTTTATTTAACCTAAGTGATGTAAGCCAGATTTCATCCAGTAAGAATCTGGTTAAGATAGCCTGATGACCCTTTAGAGCTATGTGAACTAAGATCCCACGGGCTAAGATCACTCTAGCTGCATCTAAGAGTTTACTGAGTGCTTTCATAGACACAGTCATTTGATGCTCAAGCCCTCTTATATAGGGACCTGCTTACTGACCTAGGCCTCAACTCAAGTAAACTTACTATAATTTGGTTTCCTCCTGTATAAATTGTGAGGGAGCGCCAACTACACAGCGCCAACTACAGGGGTGTATGTAGACTATCATAAACTAGTGTCCTGTTTTTTAGCTGAGGAAATAGGCCTGGAGAAGTTCAGGGATTTATCTTCATTGCCAAAAAGTTTATAAGGTCCACCCCAACCTCTCTGGCCCCCAAGTCCTTTTTTTTTTGGTGATGTTGGGGTCACTATGAGGTCAGAGTCCAGGCTTTTGAGAATTGGCTTCTCTAATATCATGAATAACTTTAGCAAAACTTTTATTTTGTGAAAGGGGAGAGAGGCTGAAGATAAGACACTTGTTATATTGACGTCATGCTCTGTTTTTACCTAATGTGTTTACTGTGTGCCATAATCCTTGAACTTATGAATTTTTGGCATGTGTAACCAAAGAGACCTGTCAGTTATTGCATCATAAATAATGATATATATGTAAAATGATATATTAATGGAATTCAGTATAACAATTGGACCTGCTTTCTGGAGTCATGGGAATCAAGTAATGGTTACTTCCAAAATGAAGTTTCATGAAAAAAAGGAGAGAGGTGTGCTTTTAATTCATTAACAGCTATAAAGACAGACTGAAAAGCAGCTCCTTGATGTATACCAGCCCCAGGATTCTTCCTGTAGAAGCAACACCCTCTATGGACTATCTTATGAACCATTTAGTTCTTGGCCTAACCTTACTAGATAGATATAGTTAGTCTCCATTTTGCAGGAGAGAAAACTAAATGGTTAAGCAACTCATCCAGAGTTACTGGGAGGAAGATAGGTCTGCCTTAATTGTTCATTCAAGGAGATAACTATCTTTTGAGGATTGTTTCATAGCATGATTCCTTTTTATCACTGTGGTTTCTAATGTTAAACATTCCTCTGGATTTTTAAAACTTATTGCTTATGTTGAAAAGATTGTCATGATGTATCTTAAATATCATGATCTTGCAGCTGATTAATCCATTAAGTACTTAATTTGGAATCTACTGTGCTCATAGTTGAAGGTCATAGTGTAGTTATTTTTGAACTTGGGATTTAAGGTGGGGGGAGGGAGGGGGTGGGCGGGGGCTTTACCACTGAGCTACATCCCCAGACCTTTTTATTTTTTATTTTGAGACAAGGTCTCACTAAGTTGCTGAGAGTGGCCTTGAATTTGCCATCCTCTTGCCTCAGCCTCCTGAGTAGCTGGGATTACAGGTGTGTGTCACCTTGCCTGGATCATAATGTAGTTTTCGTAGCAAACATCCCCTTCATTCCCTTTTAAAAAAAGCTCAAGCAGGAACTGTTGTTGTTTTGTGATTTGCCCCAAAATATGTTAGCACTTTCAAGATTCTAGACAGTGTTTAAATGGATGTTTGTTTAAAAGGAAAGGTTTTAAAAAGCCCAGTGCCTGCTGATTTGCATTAGTGGGTATTTTGCTGATAACTAGTCTGATGTGAAGTGGTCTATGAGAAGTTCTCAGAATGTATGGGATTTAAGCCGTGTGGATTATATGGTCACAACTGTAACTGAATGATGGAGCTTTGGGGAAACTTATTGCTTATATTGATGGCAAATTTTTTGCAGTGAGAGGATGGAAAATAAAACAGTAAAGGTTGTGCAGGCAATTCCTATTTCTTTATTAAATTAATACAGTTTATAGCAAAAGAAATAACTTTTCAGATATTTGTGAACTTGGCACTATATTTAGCTGATAGGTATTTTTTTTTCCCATAAAACCTGTTCCTAAAAACATGTCAGGGGCTTCTCTGGAGGCTGCAGATGGTAAGACAGGTTTGGCAGTACTGTTTGTGCAGAATGTGCCCTTGGCGCCTGCTCCACCCTTACTGTGCTCCATTAGACTGATTGCATCTTCCCAGGATGCACCTCACCTGGGAGCCTCACTCTCAGCAATATCACTTATAGCTTCTTCTCAGCAGCACATGGGGATGCATGGGTGGAAGAAGCACAGCTTAGACCAGAATGTGTGGCCTTTTATTCTAGAGGAATCAAAATATTTCACATGTCATTTGTGTATTCTGAATTAGAGAGAGCAAGTACTTTTTTCCTTTTATAAATTGGGGAAATGAGTGGCAAGTTAATAAGTGTGAGATGGATCCAGGACTAAACTCCAGTTCTTGTTTAATGTATGTCAACTCAGATCATTTCAGGTGGCAGTGATTTTATTTAATTGCACTAGGAAAATCTGGAAAGGGGCAAGCAAGAGAAAAAAATTGTACAAAAGTAAAGGCGTGGTTGTTTGACTACATGGTGATCACTTCTGTTTTTGTTGACTTTTGATAACTTAAGTGGAAAACATGTGGTCTCTATTTAATTCCTATGAATCACAACCTCATTACGTAAAATGTTTCACACCTTAAATAACTTGCTAATGAGTAAGCTTAAAATTTATTGAAAAGACCAAGTGAGCAGTTGTTGGATTAGAACTACTAGGCAAACAAATATTCTTTCAAAATTCTGGAGTATTCTTTCAGAATGCTAAATTGTTCTTAATATGAGAATGGGTTTATATTTTATTTTTCTTTTGTCTTTCTTTCTTTTTGATGAGAGGAAGGGCCTGCGGGAGTAGAGTCTCACTTTGTTGCCTTGGCTGTTCTTCAACTCCTGGGCTCAAGTGATTATCCTGCCTTAGTCTCCTTATTAGCTGGGACTTTTTTAAAAAATATATGACTTAAAAACAAACAAATTGCCTTCACTATATTTTAAGGGTTCTTTATAGATGTTTATAATTTTCAAAATATTTTCAGGATACAAAGCTAATTTAGTAGATTTTTATATTTTGGTAACTCAGTTTCTTCTTTTAAGTAAAGGATTTTTCCCCCTGGTAAAACACATTGGTTTGCGAAAATGTAGCATTTATCTTTTTTTTCTGCAGATGAGTAGTCATGGCTGATAATAGTAGTGAACTTTATGAATGCTTCCCCTGAGTCAGGCAACTACTATTTCATATATATTATCTCATTTAATTCTTGGCCTAACCCTACTAGATAGATATAGTTAGTCTCCATTTTGCAGGAGAGAAAACTAAATGGTTAAGCTACTTGTCCAGAGTTATTGGGAGGAAGTGTCAGAGCCCAGATTCAGACGCTGGTACACAGGTTTCCAGAGCCTGACCTGGCCTCACCCAGGCAGTGGGAGATGTCAGGTTGTGACCTTAAGGAATGCAGCTCAGCTAAATAAACTTCAACTTCCCTCTGAACTGGCCCATCCATTACCATTGTCTGTTGCTCTTCACTGTTCGCCTGTGTGTCTGAAAGACACTGCCTTTGGTAAATCACTGCTTCTGATCTATGTTGATTTGAGGATGTAATTTGCCAAATTATTTCAGTGACTCTGAGGGGCTTTACTGTGACGGGAAGAAGACTTTGACATCTGCTCTTAAGTGGTGGATAGGTGTCTAGGCTAGCTTGGCTCTCTGCTCTCCCCGTGACTAGGCAGTGAGGCCCAGGAGCTGTTCTTGTTGGAGTAGCTTTCCCCCACTACAACCTTCAGGAGTTTCACTGCTACTTTCCATAGCAAATCCCCTTTCCTGTCCCAAAGACTCCACCTCTAGAGACCAAATTTAGTTATTATTTCTAGAGTTTCACTAGACACATTGGTGGTGGTAATTGCAGGGGGCTTGTTATATATAACAGTTTGGTATGGTCTGCTTAAAATATTTTTTATCTTACCTCTCTTTTTTTCTTTGTGCTAGGATTTAAAAGTCTTTTTAAGATGTTTCAATAAGTAGCTTTTTACACAAATTAGGGCCTCAGCTTTGTAATGAAACTTGAATTTAAAGATGGGGTTGAAATTAATGTGCATATGTAGATGATATTTCAAGTTTAGATCTTAATTTTTATGTACTTTTAGATCATCCATAGGGTTTTTAACTTTAAATAGAAAATGTTTAAAATTTAGTTTAGCTTTTAACTTTTGTAGTCAGCAGAATTAGATGATAAGTCCAATAAAATAATTGCAGAGAGTACTTATTGTGTTTTTTCTGTGTATACTTGTTCATACTTAAATGGATGTAATTTCCCACAGTAAACAGATTTTGGTGATATAAGCATGTCCTTTAAATAAAACATTAGATGCATGTTAATTAATCTAATACTGATTTTTGACTAGTGTATTATCCTTGTTTAACAGACAGTTAACACCCAATTCTGTCTTTCAGGCAGTAACAGAGAAGAATTTTGAAACACGGGATTTTCGGGCCTCTCTAGAAAATGGTGTTCTGTTGTGTGAGTAAGTATTTAAACCATTTAAAAAATAATTCAAAAGCAAATATGTGTGTGCTGGTCATGTATGTGGGTGTGTGCACATGCAGGTATGTGCGTATAGGGGGTGTGTGGGTGTGCATTGGTGTTATGAGATGTCCTCTTCTCATAGTCCTCATCATCACAGATATGTGTTCTTGGTCACAGGTGAGATTTGATCCCTGCAAATTGACACTCCCATAATAGGAGACAGTAGGAAGGGGTTATCATATCAGTCTCTGTATCTACAGATAGTGTTGCTGAAATGTATATTATTTTCAATTAGTAAACAAGAAAGATTCTGTTATTGCTTGTAGGTGTGGGTGATTGAGGAGGAAGACTTATTACATTTCACTGCCTATCACTTACCATGAGTAGTTTAACATGCAGAACTGCCTGGTTTTGAAGTTAACATAAAACTTGTTTTCTTCATCAATAAGTTATGATGATTAGAGCAGTAAATTTTTCTTTCAAGTTTTAAGTGGAGCTATTATATTTCCCCAATCAATTTGAGTCATGGACATTCTCAATTAATAAATGTTATTGAGAACCACATCCCAGGCTGTGGTTACCATAAGTAAAATAGGCTGGTGCCATGATTGATATTCAGTGTTTGGTTCCCCAGTGGATGCATAGTTCTTTTAGCCAAGTATTTGACCTTTGGGGGTAAGGGAAAGGCAGGCCTGTGAGGTGAAAGGATGAAATGTTGGAGGAAGGTACAGGCTACAGAAGTGAGCAAATAAATTATAAGAATGTACTTGAGTACCCACCCACATTTTTAAAAGCACTTGATAATTCCAACTTTGACGCTTATCGCATAGTTATGGAATCAGTCCACAAGTAAGCACTGGGAGTGTATGTACTGGCAGTTAGATCATTTTGAATCTCCTTTTGAAGGATGTTGCTTACAGTAAAGATTCAAAGGGTCAGATTCCTTGCTCCATTACTTTTGTACATTTGAACTAGTGACTTCTGTGTACATTTGAACAAATGACTTAACATTTGAGTCTTATTTTTTCCTCTCTAAAGATCAGGGTATGGGACTTGTCTAAATCACAGGGATGTCTGAGTTCAATAACACATATATTGAGGTTTTTGTACATTATCAAGTTTTGTATAAATGTAAGTTATTGTTAGAAAGATGGCCATGTAAAATCTGCTCCGTTGACAGGTGTTCAAACTCCATTGTTTTAGAGTATCATTAATTGTTCCATATGAAGTTGCTGATATTTAACCATTTGTGACCTACAGAAATATATAATGTGCATATATAGATGATATGTGATTTCATCTAATGAGGGACAGGCATATGAAGAAGGGCCATGAATAAAGTTTTTTTTTTTTTTTTTTTTTATTGGTCGTTCATAACATTACATAGTTCTTAATTCATCATATTACATGGTTTGATTCAAGTGGATTATGAACTCCCGCTTTTACCCCGTATACAAATTGCTGTATCACATCAGTTACCCTTCCATTGATTGACATATTGCCTTTCTAGTGTCTGATGTATTCTGCTGTCTGTCCTATTGTCTACTATCCCCCCTCCCCTCCCCTCCCCTCCCCTTTTCTCTCTCTACCCCTTCTACTGTAAATCATGTCTTCCATTTGTATTCTCTTGACTTACCCCTCCTTACCTCTTATATGACATTGTGTATAACCCTGAGGATCGCCTTCCATTTCCATGCAATTTCCCTTCTCACTCCCTTTCCCTCCCACCTCTCATCCCTGTTTACTGTAAATATTCTTCTCAAGCTCTTCGTCCCTACCCTGTCCTTGTTTACACCCCTTATATCAAAGGAGTCATTTGGTATTTGTTTTTTAAAGATTGACTAGCTTCACTTAGCATAATCTGCTCTAATGCCATCCATTTCCCTCCAAATTCTATAATTTTGTCATTTTTTAATGCAGAGTAATACTCCATAGTGTATAAATGCCACATTTTTTTTATCCATTCATCTATTGAAGGGCATCTAGGCTGGTTCCACAGTCTTGCTATCGTGAATTGAGCTGCTATGAACATCGATGTAGCAGTGTCCCTGTAGCATGCTCTTGTTAGGGCTTTAGGGAATAGACCGAGAAGGGGAATAGCTGGGTCAAATGGTGGTTCCATTCCCAGCTTTCCGAGAAATCTCCATACTGCTTTCCAAATTGGCTGCACCAATTTGCAGTCCCACCAGCAATGAACAAGAGTGCCCTTTTCCCCGCATCCTCTCCAGCACTTATTGTTGTTTGACTTCCTAATGGCTGCCAGTCTTACTGGAGTGAGATGGTATCTTAGGGTAGTTTTGATTTGCATTTCTCTGACTGCTAGCGATGGTGAGCATTTTTTCATGTACTTGTTGATTGATTGTATGTCCTCCTCTGAGAAGTGTCTGTTCAGGTCCTTGGCCCATTTATTGATTGGGTTATTTGTTATCTTATTGTCTAATTTTTTGAGTTCTTTGTATATTCTGGTTATTAGGGCTCTATCTGAAGTGTGTGGAGTAAAGATTTGTTCCCAGGATGTAGGCTCCCTATTTATCTCTCTTATTGTTTCTTTTGCTGAGAAAAAACTTTTTAGTTTGAGTAAGTCCTATTTGTTGATTCTATTTGTTAACTCTAGCGCTATGGGTGTCCTATTGAGGAATTTGGAGCCCGATCCCACAGCGTGTAGATCATAACCAACTTTTTCTTCTATCAGATGCCGTGTCTCTGATTTAATATCAAGCTCCTTGATCCATTTTGAGTTAACTTTTGTGCACGGCGAGAGATAGGGATTCAGATTCATTTTGGTGCAAATGGATTTCCAGTTTTCCCAGCACCATTTGTTGAAGATGCTATCCTTCCTCCATTGCATGCTTTTAGCCCCTTTATCAAAAATAAGATAGTTGTAGTTTTGTGGATTGGTTACTGTGTCCTCTATTCTGTACCATTGGTCCACCCGCCTGTTTTGGTACCAGTACCATGCTGTTTTTGTTACTATTGCTCTGTAGTATAGTTTGAAGTCTGGTATCGCTATACCGCCTGATTCACACTTCCTGCTTAGTATTGTTTTTGATATTCTGGGTCTTTTATTATTCCATATGAATTTCATGATTCTTTTATCTATTTCTACAAGATATGCTGTTGGGATTTTGATTGGCATTGCATTGAACTTATAGAGAACTTTTGGTAATATCGCCATTTTGATGATGTTAGTTCTGCCTATCCATGAGCAGGGTATGTTTTTCCATCTTCTAAGGTCTTCTTCTATGTCTTTCTTTAGGGTTCTGTAATTTTCATTGTATAAATCTTTCACCTCTTTTGTTAGGTTGATTCCCAAGTATTTTATTTTTTGGGGGGATATTGTGAATGGAGTAGTTGTCCTCATTTCCCTTTCAGAGGATTTGTCGCTGATATACAGGAATGCCTTTGATTTATGCGTGTTGATCTTATATCCTGCCACTTTGCTGAATTCATTTATTAGCTCTAATAGCTTCTTTGTAGACCCTTTTGGGTCTGCTAGGTATAGAATCATATCATCTGCAAATAGTGATAATTTAAGTTCTTCTTTTCCTATTTTTATGCCTTTAATTTCTTTTGACTGTCTAATTGCTCTGGCCAGTGTTTCGAGGACTATGTTGAACAGAAGTGGTGAGAGAGGGCATCCCTGTCTTGTACCAGATCTTAGAGGGAATGCCTTCAATTTTTCTCCATTCAGAATGATGCTGGCCTGTGGCTTATCATAGATTGCTTTTACAATGTTGAGGTATGATCCTGTTATCCCTAATTTTTCTAGCGTTTTGAACATAAAGGGATGCTGTACTTTGTCGAATGCTTTTTCTGCATCTATTGAGATGATCATATGGTTCTTATTTTTAAGTCTATTGATGTGGTGAATAACATTTATTGATTTCCGTATATTAAACCAGCCTTGCATCCCAGGGATGAATCCTACTTGATCATGATGTATAATTTTTTTGATATGTATTTGAGTCTGATTCGCCAGAATTTTATTGAGGATTTTTGCGTCAAGGTTCATTAGAGATATTGGTGTGTAGTTTTCCTTCTTTGATGTGTCTTTGTCTGGTTTCGGAATCAGGGTGATATTGGCCTCGTAGAATGAATTTGGAAGTTCTCCCTCTTTTTCTATTTCCTGAAATAGCTTGAAAAGTATTGGTGTTAGTTCCTCTTTAAAGGTTTTGTAAAACTCTGCTGTATACCCATCCGGTCCTGGGCTTTTCTTAGTTGGTAGTCTTTTGATGGTTTCTTCTATTTCCTCTATTGTTATTGGTCTGTTTAGGTTGTCTGTATCCTCCTGGCTCAATCTGGGCAGATCATAGGACTCAAGGAATTTATCTATGCCTTCACTATCTTCTATTTTATTGGAGTATAAGGATTCAAAGTAATTTCTGATTATCTTCTGTATTTCTGAAGTGTCTGTTGTGATATTGCCTTTTTCATCCCGTATGCTAGTAATTTGGGTTCTCTCTCTTCTTCTCTTCGTTAGCATGGCTAAGGGTCTGTCAATTTTATTTATTTTTTCAAAGAACCAGCTTTTAGTTTTGTCAATTTTTTCAATTGTTTCTTTTGTTTCAATTTCATTAATTTCAGCTCTGATTTTAATTATTTCTTGCCTTCTACTTCTTTTGCTGTTGTTTTGCTCTTCTTTTTCTAGGATTTTGAGATGAAGTATGAGATCATTTATTTGTTGGTTTTTTCTTTTTTTGAGGAATGAACTCCAAGCAATGAATTTTCCTCTTAGAACTGCTTTCAATGTGTCCCATAGATTCCGATATGTTGTGTCTGTGTTTTCATTTAACTCTAGGAATTTTTTAATTTCCTCCTTGATGTCTTCTAAAACCCATTGATCACTCAGCAACCTATTGTTCATTCTCCAGGTGATGCTTGCTTTTTCCTTTCTTCTTTTATCATTGATTTTCAGTTTCATTCCATTATGATCAGATAAGATGCATGGTATTATCTCTACCCCTTTGTATTGTCTAAGAGTTGCCCTGTGACATAGTATATGGTCTATTTTTGAGAAGGTTCCATGTGCTGCTGAGAAAAAAGTGTAGCTACTTGATGTTGGGTGGTATAGTCTATATATGTCAATTAAGTCTAGGTTGTTAATTGTGTTATTGAGTTCTATAGTTTCCTTATTTAACTTTTGTTTGGAAGATCTGTCCAGTGGTGAGAGAGGTGTGTTCAAGTCTCCCATGATTATTGTATGGTGGTCTATTAGACTCTTGAACTTGAGAAGAGTTTGCTTGATGAATACAGCTGCACCATTATTTGGGGCATATATATTTATGATTGTTATGTCTTGTTGGTGTATGGTTCCCTTGAGCAGTATGAAGTGTCCTTCTATATCCCTTTTGATTAGCTTTGGCTTGAAATCTATTTTATTAGATATGAGTATGGACACTCCTGCTTGTTTCCGCGGTCCATATGAGTGATATGATTTTTCCCAACCTTTCACCTTCAGTCTATGTATATCTTTTCCTATCAAATGCGTCTCCTGTAGACAGCATATTGTTGGGTCTTGTTTTTTGATCCATTCTACTAGCCTGTGTCTCTTAATTGGTGAGTTTAAGCCATTAACATTTAGGGTTATTATTGAGATATGGTTTGTTCTTCTATCCATATTTGTTTATTGATGTTACTAATCCTGATTTGTTATCCTCTTTGACTACTTTCCCCCCTTTACTGTCCTACCTCCCATTATTGGTTTTCAATGTTGTTTTCCATTTCCTCTTCCTGTAATGTTTTGCCAAGGATTTTTTGAAGAGATTGTTTTCTAGCTGCGAATTCTTTTAACTTTTGTTTATTGTGGAAAGTTTTAATTTCATCTTCTAACCTGAAGCTTAATTTCGCCGGATACACGATTCTTGGTTGGAGCCCATTGTCTTTCAGTGTTTGAAATATGTTATTCCAGGATCTTCTAGCTTTCAGAGTCTGTGTTGAGAGATCAGCTGTTATCCTGATTGGTTTACCCCTAAATGTAATCTGCTTTCTTTCTCTTGCAGCTTTTAAAATTCTCTCCTTATTCTGTATGTTGGACATCTTCATTATAATGTGTCTAGGTGTGGATCTCTTATGATTTTGCACATTCGGCGTCCTGTAGGCTTCTAGGATTTGGGATTCTGTCTCAATCTTCAATTCTGGGAAGTTTTCTCGTATTATTTCACTGAATAGACTGTTTATTCCTTTGGAATGGAGCTCTGTGCCTTCCTGTATCCCAATGACTCTTAAATTTGGTCTTTTGATATTGTCCCATAATTCTTGGATGTTCTGCTCATGGTTTCTTAGCAGACTTGCTGAGCTGTCTATGTTCTTTTCCAGTTGAAATACTTTGTCTTCATTGTCTGATGTTCTCTCTTCTAAGTGATCTACTCTGCTGGTAGTATTCTCAATTGAGTTTTTAAGTTGGTTTATTGTTTCCTGCATTTCTAGAATTTCAATTTGTTTGTTTTTTATTACCTCTATCTCCCTGTGAAATTGATCTTTTACTTCCTGGATTTGTTTGTCAATGTGATCTTTCATTGTCTGATTTTGCTGTCTCATGTCTTCCTTGAGACTCCAGATCATCTGAAGCATATATATCCTGAACTCTTTATCTGATATTCCATCTGTTGCAGCTATTACCTCTTCTAAAGTTGAGTTGACCTGCATTGCTTGTGGTCCTTTCTTTCCTTGTCTTTTCATACTGCTCGCGTTTCTTTCTGCTTGGTGCAACTGTTGTGTTTTGAAATTTACCCCCTATTTATTTATGTTGCTCTTGTATACTTGAAAAGTCTCCCTTGCAGGTGCGGGCGGCGGCTGTGCCCCTACTCCAATTGGGGTGACGTGTCTACCACGCTGGCGGCTCTCTGGGCCTGTTCCGGGAGTGGAAGGCGGCTCTGCTCTGTCCCTATTCCAATTGGGGTGTCGTGACTACAATGCTGGCAGGTCGCTGGGCGTGTTCCGGGCGTGGGCGGTGGGCTTGGCTGGCGGGATTCCACCTAATGGCAGTCCCTAACCTCCCTGCTTGCTAATTAATGGCTTCTCTGAGGTGCCACGCCTTCTTTAGCTGCGGGGCAGGCCGCGTGAATCAGTTGGCCTGGATCTCCGGGGTCCTGCTGCTGGCTGTTTTGATGTTGCAAGCTGTTGGAGAGTGGTGGTGTATTCTTCAGCTTTCCCGGATGGTGGCCGCTGACTGCCTGGATGGAGTGTCCGCTGTTTTGATGTTGCACTCTGAAGGAGAGTGGCGGTGTATCCTTCAGCTTTCCCGGATGGTGGCCGCTGACTGCCTCGGCGGAGTGTCCGCTGTGGGGGATGGGACTGTACCGCTTCCTTCCCCTTCTGAGAACCCGTGCTCGGCCCAAGGGTCCGTGTGGGCTTGGCTGGTGGGATTCCACCTAATGGCCTTCCCTATCCTCCCTGCTTGCCAATTAATGGCTTCACTGAGGCGCCTAGTAGTAATTTTTTGAATCCCATATTCTAAGAAATTGAGCCATTTCTTGGCTTTCAGAGTTCTCAGTGGTCTCCCTGTGGTTTGTTTTCAGCTTCTGCGTAGCACAGAAACCTGGGCTTTGGATCCAGGACAGAAGCTTTCACTTAGGTGTTGATATTATGAAATATGCATCAGTAAATAACCATGAGACAGGGAAGCCCGCAAAGAAAACAAGACCCAGGAAGCGATTTCCGGGCTGAGCATGAATAAAGTTTAAAGAATATTTCTAGTTCTTTTCCAATGTCACATTCAGAATTCTTGTTGAATAGCGTTCAAACTCACTTATATATTCCACATGGTTGCCCCGGTTGGTCACCAAGGGGAAATTATCTTGATTTGAAAACTGCATGATTTAAATGGGTTCTCATGTGTTCAGCAGATGGAGATGGGAAAATCTCCTAGAAAGAGTCATGTGACCTGCAAACTACCTTAACTCTAAGTATGGATTATTTAGAGGTTTGCAGTAAAAATACTTCACCAATTTTAAGTGCTATAACTCTGGATAGCTAGTGGGTATATGGAGGAGGTAAGCCTGTAAGGTGCAGGATTCTTCTGAGATTGACAAGAGCATATAGCCCAAACAGATGATCTTTGCAAAGAAACCATTTTGTGGGTTATATGCTTCCAGTGATAAACTATTAATCAGAATATTTCAGGGATTCTACTTTTTGGGCACTGCCTCCATAAGATCTTTAAGCATTTTTTACTTAAAATTTATGCACCAGCCTGGGTTCTAAGTGATTTGAAAAGATTTCCAGAAATTCTACCTCATCTGAAAGAATGAGGATGTTTAAAGTTGATAAAAAACTGCTTTGAGCAAGGCAGTACAAGTTAGAATAAACATATAATTTCTATCTTAGCTAATGGTGACAGCAAACATTTGGATGCATGGTTAGAGATATATTGTTTTTTAAAAAATATTTATTTTTTAGGTGTGGATGGACACAACACAATGCCTTTATTTTTATGTGGTCCCGAGGATCGAACCCGGTCCCGCCCGTGCGAGAGGAGCGCTCTACCGCTGAGCCACAATCCCAGCCCTATATTGTTGTTTTTAAAGAGTCACCTTAATTAAGAAAATTCTAAAAGATCATTCTTAGATTGTTTCCAAATTGGAATAATAATAATTTGGGGTTTGAGGTATTACCATATGAATGTATCAATCTGTTTAGTACTGATAATTGTTTAAATATTTTCCCATAGTTAGTTAAGTAAATACTAAACCATGGCAGTCAGTAATTGTGTACTTTACTGTGGAACATCAAAGTGGTATATAATAAATTCTTCCTTTAAATTTTTAATCACATTGTTCATAGCCCAGGTCAGTATAAGTGTAGTATTGAAAAAAAGCAAGGTCCAGGTAACTGTATTCTTTTTTTTTAATATTTATTTTTTAGTTGTAGTTGGACACAATATCTTTTACTTATTTATTTTTACATGATGCTGAGGATCAAATCCAGGGCCTCGCATGTGCTAGGCAAATACTCTACTGCTGAGCCACAATCCCAGCCTTGGGTAACTGTATTCTTTATGAATCTATAAATGAAGAAAGTTTAGATGGGTCTCTGAAATGGTGATCAGGCACTGCTGTGTGGCCACATTACCTTGATATAATAGTGACAGAAAACAGCCAGCTGCTCAGAGAGGCCTGGTATTGTAGGCCTGACTTTTAAATTCATTGTGAATATAGTAAGCTGACTTGAAGATTTTTTTTCTCCCCCTGTTAGATATCTCATTTTTTAGCTGAAATATAATTAGAATGTTTTTAAAATCTTGGTTTATTTTATGACAGAAGCCTGACTTCTGTTTGGCTTACTGCCAAACTATATTTCTTATGAAATGTAGGATCTGTTTGTTGCCTGTTTAGACTTCCTTGTTCATTATCTCTATTAATGAGGTTTCTTAATGTTTCATTTAGTAATTTCAATAGATTTTTATCCTTCAGTAGTACTTTTTTTGTATTTAAACTGGTGTTCTGAAATATCAAAGTCAAAAGAGTTGAAAAAGCTTATTATAGCTTTCATCCAGCTGGCAGTGGACTGACATTTCAGAGTCCAAATTGGGTATAAACTCTGTGCTGAGGTTTCAGATGAGATGTACATCTGAATAGTGAGGGCAGTTGTGTGCATTGTGATCGGTGTTGAAGTTAGTACGTTCATATTAATCACTTTAGTTTCATTTATTTTGTTTGGCTGTGGAATCTAGTGAGTTGATGGCTAAGGAAAAAATCCAAGATAGTCTAATATTTTACACTTTACCTCGGATACCTGCTCTCTCATGAGGTTGGTACGAACCAGATTTTTTTCCCCTAATTAATAAAAGGATCAACAAGAATTTATTAGATGATTTCAGCTCTTTGTTATAATTTTCTATGAGTTCAATTATTATATTCATTAATCTGTCTCTTCTCTCCAGTATTTCTTAATGTTAATGAGGACTGCCTTTATTATATATTTTAAAAAGTATAAAAGATTTGCCACTGCATAAATGTTTACAACCCTGTTTTGCTCTAGTTTCTGGCAGAAGTATTTCTTTTCTCTAAACATATTTGGGTGAAGCCTATCCAGCTTTCAATATCAGCTAGTGATTTCCCAATTACTCATGATGGCAATCTTGGAAATACTGGGTGAAAACATTCGTTATTCCTCAGTGAAGTAAGATTTGTTTGAAGATAGTCTGATTGGGTGTGTTACTGGTTAGTCAATCTGTACTTCCCCTCCCTGGAATGGTCCCAAGTTTTTGCCCTGTTTCCTTTGACCATGCACTAGAAGCTTGAACCTTTTGGAACATGTGGCTCACATTATTCAGCAGCTTCTCACGCTGTCACCAGGTCTTTTGAAACTTTGCTTGCCACTTGGAAAGAGTGGAGCAAGATGTTCACCTATTGGTGTGAGAAGTCCTGTTCTATTTATATCTGCCTTGTGACTATCACACTGCTTTAAAAGTACCATAATATTTGATCAAAGATAAATTTAATAGAGAAAGAAAATTATTTACCATTACTGCTATTTACTGTGGGACACTCAGGTGACTTTTTAAAGGCATCTGGCAACAAAGACAAGTCTGTCACTTGTCATTCATGCAGAGAGAACTCTATCCTTTTTCTTAGAGCTGGAGACTTCTATGCATGGGGTGCCAGGGATGCCAGGGACATCCCATGGAGCTATCCCAACAGTGGGCTGTTGGGGCTTCTGTACTTAGCTCCATGGGAGGCCCAGAGACTTTGTATAATGGCAGGGTGTGTATATTTAGAGCTGTTTCTGGTTTTAGATTTTAGAGGAGGATAACTGTTCAAACTAGAAGGTAGAAAGCTCAATCCTGTGCTTCCTGAGCTTGGGTGTATTGTTGATAGTGTTTTCTTACCCTAAATAAAAGTTACTAAGAATAGAGCATACCATGTTTTAGTGCCCCTGGGAAGCAAATGAGAACGACAGCTATTAAAAATGAAAGGAGAAATGTATTTGCTGTCTCTGATCCAAACAATTTATATTAAAGTTTCTTAGCAAAAATTTATTATTAAAATATGTGTATGTGTGTGTGTGTGTGTACACACGTGTTTTATAGTATTAGGGACTGAACCTAGCCTTGTACATCCTAGGAATGTGCTAGGGATGTCCTCAGCCCTAAAATATGTTTTTGATATAATGGAGGTTTTCAAGTGAATATGTGGAAAACTTTGCATTAGTTATGAAATTGTAGAAATGTGGAAATTCCGGTATGAGAATTAGAAGTTAATTAAATAAAGGGAATAAATACTGTAAGAAAGATAAATATGTAATGCTATCACGTAGATTAGAACTAGAATTATTGCCTTATATGAGAGACTTAAACTTAAGAATTTTTATATACTAGCTATTTTTGTCTGCTTTTTTGCTGCCGTGACTAAAAGATCTGATAAGAACAATTTTAGAGAAGGAAAGGTTTATTTGGAGGCTCATAGTTTCAGAGGTCTCAGTCCATAGAAGGCCAGCTTCATTCCTTGGGGCTCAAGGTAAGGCAGAACATCATGGCAGAAGAGAGTAGCTGAGGGAAGCATCTCTTATGATGATCAGAAAGTAGGTGACTCCACTCATCAGATACAAAAATATACACCCCAAAGCCACACCCCCAAGGACCCACCTCTTCCAGCCACCCCTATTCACCTTCAATTACCACTCAGTTAATCCCATTAGAGGATTAATTCACTAATGGAGTTAAGACTCTCATAACCTAATCATTTCTCCTCTAAACCTTCTTGCATTGTCTCTCACATGAGGTTTGGGGGGATACCACACATCCAGACCATAACACCAGCCATTATCAATCAGAAAATTAGATAACAGCTCATGGATAAGAATGGTAAACTTAAAAAATGTATAAGTCAACATATAAATTAAAATTAATTTATAATTTTAATCTAATCCTCATTATAAAATCTATCCAACTTTTTTTGACTCTAGGAGTCGTTTCAAGGTTTACATGGAAGAATGGGTTTATATGTGAGAACAGGAAAAATTCTAAAGATAAAAATTTCTGTGGAATTTGCCCGTCCTAATAATAGAACACATGACAAAGTATAGTACTTAAGAAGTATGAATTGAAAAATAAATAAATGGAAGGAAGACCAATAAAGTAGACAAAGGAGATCAGGGGGAAGAGGGAGAGGAGGGAAAGAGAAAGTCCTGGGGATTGAAATATGGAACAAACTATGTTATATGTATTTATGAATATATCAAAATAAACCTAACTATTATGTGTAACTACAGTGCACTAATAAAGTATTCAGTGATTTAAATATGTGCTTGTTAATATAACAAAGTCAGGAAGAGAATTATAAATTCTTATATATAAGAATTTATGATATGGGAGATAAGAGAAAGTGGAGAAGAAATGCATAGGTTAATTATGGTATTGGGGTAAGTAGTTGGCTAAGAATTAATTTAAAAATGCATCGCATATTGAAATATGGTCTAGATTAAGGTAACTAAAAGCTGGAAAAGCAACCTAAGAATTAAAAAAAAAATCTTTGGAGGTAAAGTTCTAAGCATTGAAAGGATAGAAAAAAGAAAAAGGAGAAATAATGTTCTTACAAATGAAATATTATAAGTAAAAGTGACTCAAATTATGTAAGGCTCCATTAAAGTGTTAAGATGTACATTTTTTAAGCCTCAGTAGACAAATAAGCAAAGAATATAACCAAATACTTGAAAAGGAGGAAATATTATTGAATAAATAAAAAATATGCTATTATAATGTGTAATAATAAATATAAAATGTTTATCTTCATTAGTAAACAGTCATACTACAACTAGATACAATGTTTTTGTTGAAACTAGTAAATAATATAACATCTATTAAACAAAAATCATGGATCTAAGGGCATAGTTCAGCAGTAGAGCATGTGCTTAGGTTTGCCTGCACAAGGCCCTACATTAGGTCACCAGCATTTAAGAGGGGAAGAGAAGAGATGGTCATATTTTGACAGCATGATATATAGTCTCAAAATTACCAGTCAGATATAAACTGGTACAACTCTCTGAAAAATAATTTGACGATACCTTTAAAGTAAAAATGTGATACTTTATTCATTACCATAATAAATAAATACTTTTATAATAAAAATTATAAGACATTCCTTGGTAATTCTTCTTTTATGGATCTGTCCTAAGAAATAGATTAAAGTGAATGAGAAGATAGAAAGCCTATGCATGAATTGTAGTTATAGTTCAGTGACTGAATGCTTTTCTTGTATGCATGATTCACTGGGTTTGATCCTCAGCACCACATAAAAAATAAATAAAACAAAGAGGGCTCAGGCCACAACTCAGTGATAGAGCGCTTGCCTAGCATGCGTGAGGCACTGGGTTCAATCCTCAGCACCACATAAAATAAAATAATAAAATAAAGATATTGTGCCCACCTGTAACTAAAAAGTAAATATTAAAAAAAACAAAGATATTGTATCCATCTACACCTAAGAAAAAAAAAAGTTAAAAAGGAAAGCCTAAGCATAATGAAAAATACTAGGAACAGCTTAAAGACTTGAAACGTGATAAGTATTTGGTGAAAAAAATGTTTTTATCCCTTAAAACCAGTGATTATAAAGCTTGCAGCAATGTGGAAAATTATAGTAAGGAGCTGACAGGTGGAGGAAACACTTGTTAAAGGTGTGAGTATGCCGTGGAATAGCTGCCTCTAGGGGAAAAGGTAAATTGATTCTTGTTGCCAGAGGTTAATACTGATAGGACATCTTGATTGCTTCCAAGTTTTGGCAATTATGAAAGTTTTATAAACATCCACATGCAAGTTTTGGTGTGGATGTACATTTTCAACTCCTTTGGTAAATACACAGGAGCATGACTGCTGGCTCATGTGGTAACAGTTTCTTCCAAAGTGATGCATCACTAGGAGTTCTTGTTGCTCAACCTCCCTGTTGGTGTTAGGTGTTGTCAGTTTTGTGAAGTTTTGCCTAAAAAGGCAAAAATAGGTATTGTTGTAATTTCCATTTCCTGATGTAAGCTTATTTGCCATCTGTATATTTTGTTTTGTGAGGTGTCTGTTAAGGTCTTTGGCCTATTTTAAAATCAGGTTGATTTCTTCATGTTGAGTCTTTTAAAAAAAGTCTTAATTGTGATATTGCAAATGGTGGCATTTTTTCCATTAAACCTCCTAACAAATTTTATGTGTATATGTATAAACTATTGATTTCTATGTTAACTTCATATACAAGATAATTCTCTGCATTCTCTTAATTATTTGCATTAGCTTTTTAGTTGGATTTTCTTGGATTTTTCAGGTGTGTAATTGTAATGTGAACATGATTTTGTTACTTTCTCTTTTCCCAATTTTGTTTTTTAAATTCCTTATTAATTGTGCTAGCAATTTTATTTCAAATAATGTACTGATTCTGACATTGTTTTCTTGTTCTTGGTTTTAGAGACATGACTTTTGCATTTTTTACCTAACTTTGGTTGTGCTATATCTCTGCCTAATCTATTCTTATTGTTGAGTCTTAAGGGTTCCTTGTGTTATTAGGAATATCTTGAAAATATTTTCTCCCTCAGTCTGTTTCTTGTCTTTTCATTTTCTTATTTTTTGCAGAGCAGATATTTTAAAATTTAATGTAATCTTGCTTATCAATGCTTTCTCATGTAGTTTATCCTTTTGATGTCATACTGAAAAAGTCATCATCAAATCTAAGGTCATCTACATTTTCTTATGTTCTCTTCTAGGATTTCTATTGTTTTGCATTTTACATGTGTCTGTGATCCATTTTGAGTTAATTGTTGTGAAGGGTGTGAGGTCTTGTGGCTAAATGCTCTTTGTTTGGATGTCATAATGGGAAATTTCCTGCTACTCAGTGAAATACATTAGTGCTCTAACTATTGAAGTTGCTCAGAATTAAGAGGAGTCAGACCACTTAAGCTTCTCTATGCACTTTAGGATGCTTACAGTATAACAAAGAGGCTAAATAACAAAGTTCCATTGTAATAAAATGATGATCATAATTACATTGTTATTGACTTGTTGCTGTCTCACGCATATTCCCATTTTAGCATATATTAACTTTTCATATATGTTGTGGGTAGTTTAGCATTATTCAAAAACACTGCCACAGGAATTCTAGAAATGAAATATTTATTTTCTTCCTAACCTTTGAACATACTAAAGTGATCCTAAATATTTATATTGAATGCTTTTAAACTTTTAAATTCTACATTGCACGTGCTGACTATGTTACCCATGGAAGTGTGGTCGTTATTCAGTTTGGTTTTATTTTCACATATGAATTTTAGATAGAAGTCATTAATTTAAAACCTTAGTAAGACATTTTCTTAAGAAAACTGGTTCAAATTAATGTATCTGATAGTGTACTGTTTCTATCACACTTGATAATTAGGAGAGATTATTAAGGTTTGACTTGTCTGGCAACAGAAAAAAATGGTAGAGGGAAGATGTTGTTGGTAAAAGCAAAAATTTCTGGCATTTCATTGTAATGAAAGATATTTTTTTTTTCAATTTATTTTTATAAAGAAGACACATTTTGAATCAGAAGTACCTGAATGCCAGGTACTTCTCTGAATGCTGGGAGCTTCGTTTGGAATCAGAGATGGTATTTGTCCGGGGCAACTGTCCTATCTGGTTGCTGTATGACTGAACCTAGCACAATACTGTCTTTAGTAAGCATTTAAATGTTTAATGAGCAGAATCTGTGCTTACGAGAAAAAATAGGCAAATGAATTAATAACATATAGGGAATAAAACAAAGATCACTAATTTGTAAGGAGAATGTGATATCTTAATATCTATTTAAAAACTTACTAATCATAAGAATTTGATAGTGTGATGGATATTTATTTATAAAATGTGACAGAAAGAAAGTTTATATATATATAATGCATAAATGAATAATGAAATAATTTATAGATTAAAAATTTATACTTTGTATTGATACAATGAACTGACTCTTCCATGTCAGTTGCTCAAGTTCATTTTGAAAATCTTTGGAAATAGGAAGTGAAAAGGCGTTCAAAATTTTGCATCTTAGCTGAGGAGCTTTCTGATAATGGGAAAAATAAAGTTTGGCATTTGGAACTAGTTTCTGGAGATTATCAGAGAGTTCTAGTTTCCATTAAAATTTATATAGCTGAGCCACATGTCATACTGAGCTATATGGCCTCTTTTTCAGAATGTCACATCTGAGTTCTATTTAAAGTCAGGATACAATCACTGATAACAAGGCCTGTGAACAGAGCCAGCTTTACAGCATCTGTTGTTATGTAATTCAGCCCCTTTGGAGGGAGTAGATGTTATGGGCCTGTGGTAGGGGAAAGAAAAAAGTAGATACCTTGAAGGTGAGGTTAGACCATTCAGGCTAAAATAACAAAATACTTTAAACTGGGTGGCTTATACACTACAGACATTTATTTCTCATCGTTCTGAAGCTGAGAAGTCCAAGGTCAAGATGCTAGCAAATTTGATATCTGGGAGGGCTCACTGTAACTTAACATGGTGGAAGGGGCAAGACCTCTTTACTAAGGGCACTATTCCCACATCCATGAAGTGTAGCCTTCCTGACCTAATCACCTCCCAAAGGGTTCCACCTCTGAATACTGTCTCTTTGGAGGTTAGGATTTCAACATAGGAATTTTAGGGGTGGTGAACACGAACTTTTAGACCAGAGCAAGGGATGTACTTAAGAAGAGGGCATCAGGGCTTATTGTGAGTATGTTCCACTGGAAGTATAAAACTACTAGGAACTTTCTGTTCTGGTTTTAATCTTACAAAAGAGTCATCCTCTAATGTGCTAAGCAAACATATGACTAGGTTTGTGCCACTGCCTGAAGGAAGACTTGTGGGTATAGAGATGAAATTCTGCTCAGGGATAGGGGGATGAGATATGGGGATATAGGTAGATAAAATTGCCCCAGAACTGATGATAGATTCTAATGCATGGAGGCACTAAAATCATAACCTCTGGAATGTTATCATGTTATCTGATTCTTGCTAGAGCCAGTGACCTGAATTTACTATCACCTTTAGGAATATCATATGAGTAATTGAAGAACTCTTATTATGCAAAGAAGTTGTATTTTTAAACAAAATATTTCCATAGATAACACCTGTATTTTTTATTTGATATGAGCCTTGGTCCTTTGTGTAAACTTAAGTATACTTTATATATACTTAGATTTCATCTACATTTTTTAGATTTTATGAAACCTGGAAGAAATAGCCTAAAAGTTCTTTCTGTAATTGTATGTGAAAATAATGATTCATAATTCATAATATGACGGGATGCTCAGTGTTTGCCAAAATTATATATGTATTTCCTCTATAGTCTAGTGCTTAGAACCAATCATCATTGTAATGATTAAAATAAAAAAGCATTTTTTTCTAGTGACTCAGCTTTTTAGAGGGTGGTTTGTGTGTTATCTAGATGAGTGTTTTTTCCTTATGGTTATTTCCGGGTTTGCACACATACAGGAAGGTTCAGGAATAAAGAAGTAAGGGCTAATCTATTGTGTATATGCTGCTTTTAAGTAATAAGCTCTGGCAAAAACCTGCTGATGAGGGAGGAGTCAGTAACTCATTATTGAGAGATAGTATTTATCTATACGGTTTCCTTTAGCTCCATCCCTCACTTCCCTTGGCTGACCCTAATTGAGAGTAAACTGTTTTATCATTCATTCCAGAAACTGTATTTTAAAAAGTGCTCTTGAAATTACTAATCCTGTAGTACAAAAATGGTAAGTGATATAAACAGGTAAACTGAATGACCTGGCCAAAGTTACCTGTGACTCAAATAGGTGGAGCAGGAATTCATCACATTCTTCCTCTA
Organism: Urocitellus parryii; assembly: GCF_045843805.1. Lineage (NCBI taxonomy): Eukaryota > Metazoa > Chordata > Mammalia > Rodentia > Sciuridae > Urocitellus > Urocitellus parryii. Next base: position 67,882,349 of record NC_135532.1, read on the forward strand.
AACCGACAACTGTTGCCAGACTTCCCTGACATTTTATATCTTGCCCTGCCTCATATTGGCCTCTAATTTATATCATTGAAAGATTATATTTTAAAATAAAAGTTATCTAAGAAAGTCATTGCTGAGCTAGTGGTCAATAAATATAAATAATCTTTCTTTCTTAAAAATTAGTTATATGCTTTATTTTAATTTTTTGGTGGAAATCTATTTTATTTTTTATTTAAAAATATTTTTAGTTGTAGATGACACACTACTTTTACTTATTTTTTTGTGGTGCCGAGAATCGACCCCAGTGCCTCGAACATGCTAGGCAAGTGCTCTACCACTGAGCTACAACCACAGCCCCAATTTTTCCATTTTTTAAAATATTTAGTTTTAGTTGTAGATGTACACAATATCTTTATTTTATTTATTTATTTTCATGTGGTGCTGAGGATTGAACCCAGTGCCTTACACATGCGAGGCAAGCGCTCTACCACTGAGTTATAGTCCCAGCCCTTATTTTTTTCATTTTTATTTGTGCATTATGTTTGTACATAATGGTGGGATTTACTATATATCATACATGGCCAAATAATTTCTTTATTGTTATATTCCTGTTAAGTAATGCTTCAGTTATTAGTTTTTCTGTGCATTGCAAGAATGCCATCAATAATGGAATTACGGAAATACCTGTTAATAGGGAACAACTAGAAGAATTAATTTGGAATAGTCATTTCTTATAAATTGGCTCATTTCTTTTCTGGCTCAGTGATGAAAGAAAAATAATGTGATCATGAAGGGAGAAAACCTTTCTTCCTATATAACTTTCAGTTAATCCACATATCAAAAGTTACGAATCAGGGAGAAGTAATTGAAGGAAATACTTAAAGGTGAAGGGCTGAGACTGGTATTGTAGCTCAGTAGTAGAACACTGCCTAGGATGTGCAAGACCCTGGGTTCAATCCCTAGCATGCAGGCATGTCCATGTGCATGAAAACACACACACACACACACACACACACACACACACACACACACACACACACACACACAAGATCAAAACGATAGTTTTATTGTCTATACTAAGGTGTCTAAAGATCTTTATGTGAACAAAGTATAAAAATGTAAAAACATCTTTTGTTTGCCAGACCAAATCTTCATGAGCCACTGTTTTAAAATTTTGAATCCTGTTGAACAGCATTCTGAAGGCTATTAAGTGGAGACTTTTGTCTTTTTTATTCTTAACACACTCAAGTGTATGTATAAATCTCTGGAATGTCAAAGCCACAAGCTTCAGCTTTTTTTTTTTTTCTGTTGCCATCATGAAGAGGAGACTAGTAAATTAGTAATGTTTGATCATTTCTCATTTGTTTGCTTTTCCTTTGGAGCTCTATTATAAAGAATTGGTTTTTGGATAGATGAATTATTAAATAGGAAAATCACTTTTTAAAGATATTGTTTTTTGACGGTGATTAATGATTAATTATCCCAGTTTGCACTGGTAGAAAAACATTATTATAGTATTAAGTTACTACATGGCTTGGCACTGTGTCAATGATCAGCAAATAAAAAAAAGAATGCATAATAATTTAGACTTAAAACAAAAATTGTATTCTGAGCATGGTTGCCAGACACATTTCTTTTTTAGTATCTTGGAGTACAGAGACACAAATATCTTTTAAGTATCTGTTACATTAACTTAAATTTATTCAACATTAGATTCTGAGGTAATTTAGGGAAATTTGGTACATGTAATTTTTACCCATCCTGCTAAGTTAATAGCAATCAGTTGGGTTTGAATGAGTTACCATATGAACAGGTCAACTATTTGGATTAGTTACCCTGCACCCTTTAAATGTGGCAAAAACAATATGGTTTTGAAGCTAGCTTTTAACATAAAGATCAATCTGATGAAAATTATCAATAGGAAAGTGTTCTTTGAGCCAAGTGAACTAAATCCTAATGAGTAGATTTCTTAAACTGGCTATTAAAACACAACCAAATAGTACCTTTCTTTAACAAACGTGAAACTATTGTTACAGAAGTGGTTGATATAGAAATGTGACTACGTGGTCCAAGGGGGACCACCTCACCACTGTGTGCAGTCAAGTTCTTTGTTTCTGGACCTGTTGTTTTGGTTGTTTACCCTCAGTTGGGGCTAGGAGTAACAGATTGCAGGATGGAATAGTGATGTATATGATTCTTAAAAATGTTTCAAAGAACACTGAACTCATATTGGCATTCTTATAATCGTTATGTTATTCATTTACTTTCAGTTTGATTAATAAGCTTAAGCCTGGAATCATTAAGAAGATCAATAGACTGTCCACACCAATAGCAGGTTTGGTAAGTAATAAATTATCTTCAGAATGAATTCCTTTTAAAAAGTGTTATTTATAATCAACAAATAATTATTGTACATATTTATGGGATATAATAAAATGCAGTTCTGGTGTTCTGTTGCAAGTAGGATGACTATATTTTATAATAATGCATATTTCAAAATAGCTAGAAGAGAGAATTTTGAACGTTCTCACCTCAAAACTAGATTTCTTTGTCTTTGAAATGTATAAAAGATAGTTCTTTTATCTGTAGTTAAGAGTAGACATTAAGTTAGGGATATTTTCCTGGAGAAAAGTGTTTTTAGTGATATCCTTTTTATACCTGTAGTTCTCTTTTCTGTTTCTCTCCCACCAGGTGGTTTTTATTTATTTGTTTATTCATTTGTTTGTTTTGATTTTTGTTCTTAGAGCATCATCCATTCCCTTTCTTGGCTTCTCTCCTCCACTGATTGCCTTTGTGTAGTTCAAGTACTCTGAAGCTCAACTCTGCTGGCTCTGCTTTCTAGTTGACCACATAGTTCCCTAGACTAGCCAGTGTTTACCAGGTGGCTCTGTTTCTACTGCTTCTTACTTATGCATTAATCCCACTCAGCACATTGATCTTAAGTGTATTTGTAAAATATTCCTACTAATGTCCTCTGTGGTGCTAGATATGTTGGACAAGTCTTTGTCAGAGTCATATCATCCATAAAATGGCAGTGATTTTCTCTAGATTTCTTCTAGCTTTAAATTCAGGATTTTGTGTATGAAAAATACCCCTGTTGTTATTCAGTTATTCTGATGAGAGACCAGTAATAACATGAGCTTTTTGTTTGAAAATAATTTATAATAAATACCAATTGATGGATAATTTTCATAATGTTAAAAATTCTTAAAAAAAAAACAATGCTCATGATAGGAGTTGGTTAAATTTTTTTTTTTTTCACAAAACCATTAAGTTTAAAACAGCTAATAGGGCTGGGGATGTGGCTCAAGTGGTAGCGTGCTCACCTGGCATGTGTGCGGCCTGGGTTTGATCCTCAGCACCACATACAAACAAAGATATTGTGTCTGCCAAAAACTGAAAAATAAATATTAAAAAAAGAAAAAAATAAAAAAATAAAACAGCTAATAATTGCAATGTAGAAACAAATGATTATCTTTGAGATATTCACTATGTTTATATTATATTCAAGAAACTTCTCTTTGGCCATTCATGTATTTGTAGATGTTAATGGCATGAGTAATTATAGGTGGAAGCACCAAAATTTCTGAGTTTGCAGGAGACATGAAAAACTTGCCAAAATTTTGACAAGGATGAGTTTTGTAAAATGTTTATTATTGGAAAATATCTGCCTAGGATAGAAGGAATGAAAAGGTTTTTTAAAATAGTTTTCTTTTGAAATTATAGAGTACATATAAAGTTCCCAGCACAGTTGGTACCAATATTAATTCCTTCCTTCTTATGAGTTGTCTCTGTTGCTTATCTATTATGAATGGCAGCTGGCCTGACTTTTATTTGGTCTTAAATGTAGTTAGGTCAAAAACCTGTCATGGGTGTGAGTGTGTGTGTGTGTGTGTGTGTGTGTGTGTGTGTGTGTATTTATTTATTTATAGTCTTCTAATATGTAGTGAGTCAGAGATATTTGTTTTTAAAGGGATAAAATTAAATTTGGTGTTTGGGTTCTTTCTGGCAGGAAACATTCAGTGTAATAAAATAAAAAATCTTTATATGAAAATAACTTTTCTAAAGCACTGCTGTGCAAATTAAACATTTGAATTATATTTTTCACATGGTTTGAGTTATTGTTAGATAGTTTAATACTTTGATTATAAACTGTCATTTCTTGTATCAATTACATGCATTTTAAATGAAATTAGACTTTACATATTTGTAATGCTTGAATTGTGATGGTTTTGTTGTTCTTGGCCACTGTAGGTTTTATTCAGTTTTCTGATTGTATGATTAGATGCAAGCACAAATGTATTTTATTTTTAAACCCAGAGATCTCTACAAGTATTTCTATTTCAAGCATCAGAAATTCTATCCAGTTTGGATCTTATCTTTAGTAACTAAAGTGGAATGAATTTCCAGTATATTAAATAGGATGGTTTTCTAAATACAAGACACTGAACATTTTCAATTGGATGTTAGAGCATGGAGTGACTTCAGCTGTAGAATGGGCTAAACTCAGTTGGTTTGAAGTTAGCTTCATTTGACTCATTCTGGTACTTGTCAGGATGATTATAAATTATAAAATAGATTACTTTCAGGAGTGGAATGTGTAAGGTATGACCATAGAGGCTGGGAAGGTTGTCTCCTCAGTCAGGAATGTTGTGGAATGCAGGAAATGGGCAAGGATCTTGGTTAGCTTAAGCTGTTAGTTGTGTCAGTTTTTCTTGCTTTCTTGATGGCTACTTGCAGATATAAGGCAAATCTGTGTGTCCATTCTTACTGCCATTTTCTAGAAGGTAATAGCTAATTAACGTTCTTGTACCTGTGTGAAGTTATTTCTGACTCTTTCACCTTCATGTGCTTGGGTGTCAGCAAAGTAGTGTGACCTATTCTATGCTGAGAGGTCACTGCTGAAATATTTGGTTGTTTCTTTCCAGCAGCTGTGGGAAATCCACCTGAGGAATCTATGAAGTTGAAATGATATGGCTGAGGGTTAGTCTCTGTGTCCTCTATTCTGTACATTGGTCTACCAGTCTGTTTTGCTGCCAATACCATGTTGTTTTTGTTACTATTGCTCTGTAGTATAGTTTAAGGACTGGTATAGTGATGCCACCTGCTTAATCTTCCTGCTAAGGATTGCTTTACCTATTCTTGATCTCTTATTTTTTCAGATGAATTTCATGATTGCTTTTTCTATTTCTATGAGGAATGCCATTGGGATTTTTATCAGAATTGCATTAAGTCTGAATGGTGCTTTTGGTAGTATGGTCATTTTGATAATATTAATTGTCTATTCAAGAGCAAGGTAGATCTTTCCATTTTCTAAGGTCTTCTTTGATTTCTTTCTTTAGGGTTCTGTAGTTTTCATTGTATAGATCTTTCACCTCTTTCATTGATTCCCAAGTTTTGTTTTGTTTTTTTTTTTGAGGCTATTGTAAATGGGGTAGTTTTCCTCATTTCCCTCTGAGAGGATTTGTCACTGATATACCGAAATGCCTTTGATTTATGGATGTTGATTTTATATCCTGCTACTTTGCTGAATTCGTTTACTTGTTCTAGAAGTTTTCTGGTGGAGCTTTTTGGGTATTCTAGGTATAGAATCATATCATCAGAAATAATGCTAATTTAAGTTCTTCTTTTCCTGTGTGTATCCCTTTAATTTTTTTTTGTCTGTCTAATTGCTCTGGCCAGTGTTTCAAGAACTATGTTAAATAGAAGTGGTGAAAGAGGGCATCCCTGTCTTATTCCCGTTTTTAGAGGGAATATCTTCAGTTTTTCTCTAATTAGAATGATGTTGGCCTGGGGTTTAGCGTAGATAGCCTTTATGATGTTGAGATATATTCATGCTATCCCTAGTTTTTCTAGTGTTTTGAACATGAAGGAGTGCTGTATTTTGTCAAATGCTTTTTCTGCATCTATTGAGATGATCATGTGTTTCTTATCTTTGAGTCTGTTGAGACAAAGGTGCCAAAAACTTGCATTGGAGAAAAGATAGCCTCTTCAACAAATGGTGTTGGGAACACTGGAAATCCATACACAACAAAATGAAATTAAGCCCTTATCTCTCACCATGCACAAAACTTAACTCAAAGTGGATCAAGGACCTAGGAATTAAACCAGAGACTCTGTCTGTTAGAAGAAAAAGTAGGCCATAATGTTCATTATGTGGGATTAGGCCCCAACTTCCTTAATGAGACTCCTATAGTACAAGAATTAAAACCAAGAATCAATAAATGGTATGGACTCAAACTAAAAAGTTTCTTTTCTGCAAAAGAACAATCTGTGAGGTGAATAGAGAGCCTACATCTTTTTAAAAAAAATATTTATTTTTTAGTTGGACACAATATCTTTATTTATTTATTTTTATGTGGTGCTGAGGATCTAACCCAGGGCCTCGCATGTGCTAGGTGAGCACTCTACTGCCAAGCCACAACCCCAGCCCCTCCCTCCCTGAGAGCCTACATCTTGGGAGCAAATTTTTACTCTTCACACATCAGATAGAACATTAATCTCTAGGGTATATAAAGTAAATTCAAAAAGCTAAGCACCAAAAAAAAAAAAAACAAAACTAAACTAAAAAAAAAACCCCAATCAATATATGGGTTAAGGACATGAACAGACTTCTCAGAAGAGGATATTCAATCAGTCAACAAATATATGAAAAAATGTTCATTTTCTCTAGCAATTAGAGAAAGCAAATCAAAACTACTCTAAGATACCATCTCACTCCAGTCAGAATGGCAACTATTATGAAGACAATAAGTATTGGCGAGGATGTAGGGGAAAAGGCACACTCATACATTGCTGGTGGGACTGCAAATTGGTGCAGCCAATATGGAAAGCAGTATGGAGATTCCTTGGAAAACTGCGAATGGAACCACCATTTGACCCAGCTATTCCTCTCCTTGGTCTATACCCAAAGGACTTAAAAACACCATACTACAGGGACACAGCCACATCAGTGTTTATAGTAGCACAATTCACAATAGCTAAGCTGTGGAACCAATCTAGATTCCCTTAAGTAGATGAATGGATTAAAAATGTGGCATATATATACAATGGAATATTACTCAGCAATAAAGAATAAAATCATGGCATTTGCAGGTAAATGGATGGAATTGGAGAAGATAATGCTAAGTGAAGTTAGCCAATCCCCTCCAAAACAAATGCCTAATGTTTTCTTTGATATAAGGAGTCTGATTCATAGTGGGGTAGGGAGGAGGGAGCATGGGAGGAATAGATGAACTGTTGATAGGGCAGAGGAGTGGGAGGGGAAGGAAGGGGGCATGGGGTTAGCAGTGATGGTGGAATATGGTGGATCATTATCCAAGTACATGTATGAAGACATGAATTAGTGTGAACAGACTTTTTATACAGAGATTTGAAAAATTGTGCTCCATGTGTGTAATAAGAATTGTAATGCATTTTGCTGTCATGTATTTAAAAAATAAAATCAATTAAATTGAAAAAAAAAAAGAAATGATGCAGCTGAGGACTTGCCATGTGCTTTTCTAAAAACATTCTTGCTGGGTGCAGTGGTACATACGTGTAATCCCAGTGACTAGGGAGGTAGAGGCAGGAGGATCACAAATTCAAGGCCAACCTCAGCAACTAGCTAGATATTATCTCAAAATAATAAAGAGGGTTGAGGATGAAGCACAGTGGTAGAGCACCACTGGGTTCAATCCCCAATACAAAAACAAACAAATAAAACCATTTTGACATAATGACTTTGTTTATTTCATTTCCTCCTCTCTCTCAAGGGGAAAGGGGAAGTTTGTGGGCATTTTCCACAAATAAAACCAAAGCATGAGACCTCAGGAGAGAGTTTTTGTTTTTGTATTTTTTGGGTGGTAGAAACCAAATTTAGTTTCCTTTTCTTTCTCTTCTAGGTTGAAATTATATTCATAATTCTTATATTATATTCTATTTTCATTCAAGATTAGCACTTTTCTGGGTAGGATAGGCAGAAATTATGTTTGTATGGTTGAAGAGAAATTACTTATGAAATATTGGAATGTGATTTGGATAGTTACAGGAAGGAGGAGACCATGTATGTTTTCAAGAGACAGAATAGTGATATAGGTTAGATTTGCTCTGTGCTTGGTTACACCTAACCTATGTCTTGGAGGAGTTGCTTTCTAGTGGTAATAAGCAAGACACTTTGTGAACACATTGGGGATTTTAACACTGATAACAAGGGGAGAAATGGAAAGATGATGTGGAACCAGTTTTTAAAAAAACACCTAGGGGTAAGATTTAGAGTATTTGTTCTCTTCTTGCATCTTATTGCTGATTTTGTAGCTCAGTGTGAAGAGATTGTCTACCTAGAATATTCGGGAAAAACTTCCACCAATTAAATTCTTGGATTCACTTACCCTGGCCTATTTGTTCTTCTTGGCTTAGCCAAGAGGAACACTATTCTTACTGAGCTGATTCTGGTTGCCATATTCCCCATTTTCAGATGGATGTATATCAGCCCTTATGGGTAGAGAAGGGGGCAACATTGAAGACTCCTCAAAAACATGCTTTCTGTTCACACTCAACTCTTTCATTTCTTGTTTCCAATTTCTTCACATTTGATAAATAATGAAGATTGTATGTTTCTATAGACATAGAATTACCATGCTCTTTAGATTTTGTTTTCTACAGATCACTGTCTTGGAATGAATTTTTACCTTAGATTTTGATGCTTCATTGAATTAAAAGAGAATTTTTATGTTTTCTAATAGAGACAGTGAATATTAGAGGATATTAGTAAACTTGACTAAAATTGCTAAATTTGGCTTCATTATTAAACTATACTGAAGAAATGTTTTTTACCCCAAATGTGAGCCACTTTCACAAATTGTGTAACTTTGCCTCAAACACTAAAATTTAAATTATTCTTTTTTTTTTTTTAGAGAGAGAGAGAGAGAATTTTAATATTTATTTTTTAGTTTTTGACAGACACAACATGTTTGTTTGTATGTGGTGCTGAGGATCGAACCCGGGTCTCATGCATGCCAGGCGAGCGCGCTACCGCTTGAGCCACATTCCCAGCCCCAAATTATTCTTTTTTATATTTATTTTTTTAGTTGTAGTTAGACACAACACCTTTATTTCACTTATTTATTTTTTTATGTGGTGGTGAGGATCGAACCCAGGGTCTGGAATGTGGGAGGCGAGTGCTCTACTGTTGAGCTACAACCCCAGCCCCCAAAATTTCAATTATTCTTAACCTTACTAGTTTGTCAATCTTGTTTTCTTTAAAACAAAACAAAAAACCTACCAATAACAAAACATGGAGTACTTTTTCTTCTAAACAATACTATATACTGTACAATAGATTTAACAATTTGTGTGTTGTTATACTTGTATCAGAGATTATAGCACAAAACAAACATATACTAAAAATAAGGTTGTTTTCCATGGTTATATGTTAATGTAAATGAGTTTTTGGTGGTAAACATTTTACTAGAATTTTTGTGACTTACCGTCTGCATTTTAACAGTTTGTGATTATCCAATGTCAAGTCTGGCAAATAAACTGGGGATTGTGCATTGGCTATTATAAGGTAACAGATATTAGATAGTAAATATCTGAATGCCTTAATGCTCTCATAAAAGACACATAAGTAAGTCTATGACAATTGAATTATTTATAAAGTATTTTCAGTACATTTTATGGTGACGTCTTGACTCTCTGCTTCTCTTCTGCTGCTTATTAAAGGTAAGTGTCACTACAAGTGGAAACTTAAAAACAGTGTCAACACTGAAGTTGCTTCCAGTACACTCATGGTGATGTAGTGCTATAAAGCAGGAAACTCCTCTTTTATTTCTAGCCATAATCTCTTAATGCTGGTGCTGGCACATGTTTAGAAGCATTTCCCCAGAGTTCCCAAACCTTGCTTGTTTTTAAATCTAATTTCAACATTTATATGTCAAGTTTCAGCCTTGAGGGCAACTTTTTTTTTTTAATTAATGCATTAGAATTGCTAAAGCAACCCTATAATTGTAGAGTTAAAAGATAATTGAGTAAAAAATCGATTCAGCATTTGAGTATTACATGACATCAGATAGGACAGTTTCATTTCAAATAAACCCTGACCACCTCTCTTTAGGTCCCTTTTGTTGATTAGGTTAGGTTTGGGGTTGGGGCTCAGAGGTAGAGCACTTGTCAAGCATGTGTGAGGCACTGGGTTCCATCCTCAGCACCACATAAAAATAAAGATATTGTGTCCATGTATAATTAAAAAAAGAAAGTGCAAAGGAGCAGCAAATCATGTTGATAGAAATAGAATTGAAGGTGTAAAGCTGTTGGGAGGGCACAGGTCACTTGACGTATCTGGGGCCTATTGCTATCCATCCCTTTCTAGAAATATTTATTGAACATGTGTTGTGTGTCAGGCACTATCCTAGGCACACAGAACACAGCTGCACAGGAGGCAACACATCACTAATATCCTGACAGTGCCAGTGAAACTGGAGTTTTGAGATGAAACTCCATTCCCCACAGTTGCTGTTGCTGACAGGGGTTGCTCACAGTTGCTGACAGGTGAGACCAGAGTTTCTCCCATTCTGCTGGTGGGAGGGGTCTGCGCAGGCGTCTTCAGCCTAGAAGTGTTGCAGCTTGTAATGGCAGGTCATGCTTACTAGTGTTGCAGCAGATCCAAGCAGCTCACTATCAATTTCTTCTTCTTTCCTAGTTCTTGTCTTGTGAATTTGAAGAATAAAATCCGTAGACCAGGATGAGTGAGTCTAACAGTAGGGTTTATTGAAGAACGGGAACAGAACTTTACAGTTCAAGAGTGAGTGATAGTAGGTTTTCTCTGTCTAAGTGTACTAGTCTAGGGGCTTATAGAGTAGTACTTGGTTCACTGCTGTGGGCCCAAACTTATGCTAATTAGGGTTTGAAAAAAGTGCCAATGCTATTGGCCTGAATTTATGCTTATTAGGGCTTAGAAATTTACTAACACTGTTAGGGTCTGTAAACAAGTCAAGATGGCGCCTGGCATTTTGCCAGAGGGAGTGGTTTGTGAAGTAATGCCAGCGAGCCATTAAGTGTGGAGATTCCTTATTGGTTGACTGCTGTATCTAGTTTATGTTAATTAAGATAAGTTGTGTATTCAGGAATGTATATATACCCCTCCTGTCCTACAATAAAGGGCTCCCACTCCTGCTATATCAATGTACACAAGTTGCTCATCACCCCCCTGGTTATTTTGCTGCAGCCGGACTGCGGCAAAACACTATTGGTCAATTCTTTTTTTTTTAAGAATGTATTTTGACATTATATATATATCGAGTATAACTTCCCATTCTTCTGCTTATACATGATGTGGAATTACATTGGTCGTGTATTTATATGTGAACATAGGGAAGTAACATCTGAATTATTTTACTGTTTCTTATTCCCATTCCCTCTCCCTTCTTTCCCTTTTGTCTATTCCAAAGTACCTCTATTTTGCCCTCCCCCACCCCCCCTTGTTGTGAGTTGGCATCCATATATCAGAGAGAGCATTCAGCCTTTGGTTTTTTTGGGATTGCTTATTTCACTTAGCATGATAGTCTCCAGTTCTGTCCCACTTCCATTTTCTGGTGGCAGGCCAAAAGTGCAGAGTGTGCTTCTGCAGTAGGCATCCCCACTGCGTGTGGGCCGTGCTTGCCACTTGTGCTTCAGTTGGTCGCTGCTCCACTGCTCCACTGCTCCACCTCTCCGCTGCTGCTTCTTGGCAGGGCCAGTAGGCCTGCTGATCCTTGGCAGCCAGGGAGCCGTGTCACCAGTAATTACAGTGAAGGAAATATACGCCAGTTGCCAGTAGTTACACTGAAATAATAATATAAATGGATAAAGAATGATTGAGTATGTAGAGAAGTGGTTTGGAGAAGGTGCTAAGGACATCCCATCTGAGTTGACATTTGATTAGGGGCCTGAATATAGTGGGAGAAGTGTACCCTGGGGAGATATAGGGGCTGGGGGGAGTTTTCCAGATCAAAGAGCAGAGATCTTCAAGGAGGACTATGGGTATGGCTGAGTTAGGTAGGCAAGTGAAGTTGTGTGAAGCTTTGTGGACTTTGGTGAGTAGAGTGTATTTTATTTGATGTGAGGGGTGATTGGGGTATTCTGAGAAAAATTTAATTTGTTGGAAGGTAATTGGTTGCCTTTTTTAGTGGAAGCACATATCTATTAATATACTTAAACACCATTGAACTGTATGCTTTAAATGGGTGGCTGTATGGTGTGTGAGTTAATTAAAAATTAAAAATTAAAATGATCACAGTTGCTGTGTGAAGATTAGATTGAAGGCAGTCAAGAAGAGAAGAAAACGAGTTGAAGAATATTTTCAGTAGGTATGATGGTTAATTTTGTGTCAGAATTAACTTAACAGTGACATGGGGCTCCTAGATACTTGGTCAAACATAATTCTAGGTTTGTTAGTAAGGGTGTTTTTAGATGCAGTTAACATTTCAGTCAGTAGACTGAGTAAAGTATATTGCTTCCCCTGTGGTGGGCCTTATCCAATCAGTTGAAGGCTTAAATAGTACAATCAAGCTGACTCTGCTAGTAAGAGGGAACTCCTCCTACCTGAGCTGAGATACTGTCCCCCTGCCCCCTTTCTTTTTTTCTACTTTTGGACTTGAATGGAATGATTGGCTTTTCTTAAGTCTTGAGTTTATTGGCTTTCAGATTGGAACACACATAATTCCGTCCCCTCTCCTGATTCTCAGGCTTTCAGACTTGGACTAGCACTGCAGTGTCAGCTCTCCTTAGTCTCTTGCTTGCTAACTCAAATCGTGGGACTTCTCAGTCTCCATCATTCCTTGTTATAAGACTCTTTCCATAGACATCCCATTGGTTCTGTTTCTCAGAGAGCCTTACTAACACAGTTATGCAGGCAAAAGGGAGGTGGCTCAGGGACAGTTGAGAAGTGGTTGGAGTTGCCAAATGCTTTGATGGAAGAAAGTGTGCAGAAGCTGCTAATAGACTGAGGGTGTTGGGGGTTTTGCATCAGTACTTTACTGAGACAATAAATTGGGGGTGGAGGAGTGTTGGTGGTGCCAAGGGGTGAATCAAGAGAAAACATGTGGAGAGTGAGGCACTTTTAAAACATTATAGTTTGGTAAATTTAAGAAAAAAAGTGAACAGTGTCTATTTTAAATGATGTTCCCTGGCAACATCGTGGAAGAGATGATTAAAGAGACATTTTGTGATTTAAATTTTTTTTTTTTTTTTTGGTCAGGAAACAAGATAATCACTAGAAGCCAATCTTGTCTACAAAAAATGAAATGCTCAGTTTTAATGAACCAAAATGTTTAAATTCATGCAGACCTAAGTAAGGCTTCTGGTCATTTGTCTTAAGGATTTATATTATCCTGTTTATCTTAAAAAAAGAGTGAAAATGTGGGAAATACTGTCTAATTTATAGGTGTTATAGCAATGAAGTTTAGCTGGTATACTAGGTATCAAAATCTGGAATTAAAAATGATCTGGATGGGCCCAAGTCTCCAAAAGAATATTTATCAGGAATAGGTATTAAGTGTATTTTAGTTGAAAGAAAGATTATGAGTCCATAATCTTGCATTTTAAGCCTTTATCTGAGAACCCCACTGATATGATCACATGATTTTCAATTCAGATTCTTCTATATTCAACTTATCTTGCTTGATTAGACTGTGGTTCATTTAAACTCATAAAGTCTGAAATCAGTGCCCCTGGGTATTGCTCCATAGGATCAGTTAATCACAGTATAAGATAGATGCCACAATGAAAAGTACCCACACCTGTAACGAGAAGTTAGGTGACTTCTCTTAATTTGTGGTCCACTTAATCTATGCTAGAAACTCTTAACAATCACCCTGTCCTCACCCTGTCAGGAAACCCTCACAATAACACTTTTATCCTCATTTTATGAGCTCAACGTTAGTGAACCTTTGAGTGATAATTGGTCACATCTGGAGTCCAGCATGGAGGTACAGATGCTTCATACTAAGAAGGGAGAACATAACACACAGGACCTGTCTCTAAGGAGGCATTTATTTGTGGCAGTAGAACAATGGCCTTCAAAGATATCTGCATTATAAACCACAAACATCATGATTATCTTACAGGGTGAGGGAGAATTAGGTCACAGATGGGAGGGAGTAAGGTTGCTAATCCATGGACCTCCAGAGGAGGAGAGTGTCCTGCATGATCCAAGTGGGCTCACTGTCATCTGAGACATCCTTATAAGAGGAGGTGAGCTTCAGAAGAAAGAGATCCAGATAAACAGCAGTGTGACAAAGACTTGGCCTGAGGCAACTTGTTTTGAAGGTGGAGGAATGGAACCTTGAGCCAAGGAATGTAGGTGTTCTTCAAAAACTGAAAAAGCAAGGAAATGCATTTTATACTAGAATGCAACAGAAGGACAATAGCCCTGTAGATATCTTAATTTTAGCCCAGTGAGACTGATTTTGGACTTACAACATTTAGAATGGTAAAATAATATAATGGGTTGTTATAAACCACTAATTTGTCACAGCAGAAATAGGAAACAATACAGGGGTTATAAATAATACAGAGTATATATTCAAGAGTTGTACTGCTATATTTGAATCCCAGCTTCATAAGTTAATGTATGATCTTGGACAGGCTATATAAGCCTCAGTTTTCCTATGTATAAAATGGGGACAGTGAGACTTCACAGTGTTTTTTGAATGAGAATTTGGAAAAGATAATTTGTTTACTCCCTGACATAAAGAACTCAATAGATAATAGCCTGGGGGAAACTAGCTATTCAGTTGAAGGGCCAGTTGGGATAATAGAAGAACTGGAAGGCATCATTTGAGTGACAAGATGTGTGGAGAAAATAAGGGACATTTAAAGAGATGATGTGAGGAGCAAGTGGAAGAACTGGGGCAGTAGCTGAGGGGATCATGTGAAGTGATTGAGTTGTACTGCTATATTTGAATCCCAGGTGGGTAGGTGGGTTTAGAATCGATCAGTGTTTTACATTTACAGTGAGAGAGTCTTTGGACTTTCATGACTTAGGAATGATTGAAAAAATGAGTCAGCCCCATGAAGCAGCAAGTCCCCAGGACTGGAAAAGTTTCAACAGGGCTGAGGATCCAGGAACATTATCTGCAAAAGTGATTCCTAAAGGGTGGGTGGAAGCTGCAGGGAAGAAGTGCCAGTTCCCTGCAAGCTCTCAAGTCTTGCCATGTAGTTTTCATTCCTTAAATATACTTTATTGTTCATAAAGTCTGTTTTAACATCATTATAACATGACCTTGGCAAATTGCTGGCTTTATTTTGGAGCACAGAATGTGGATAATTTGAGGACAGAGTTTTAAGGATCTGTTTCAATGCTTTTTTAAAGAGGAAGTACATTTTTTAATTACTTCACTTTCAATGTAAGGTTTAATTTGAATAAACTAAAGGACTGTCACTTGGTTCATGTTGCAGTTTGACAAAGCCTGTTATTGCCCTTGTGTAGCTAGTTAAGTGTAATCCGAGTTAATTAAACATTTCAGTAACCAGCCTCTACCAGTCACTCAGCCCTTCTTTAGGCTTTCAGCTGCCCTGACTTGCCAAATCTCAGCTCTGCCTTGCTTGGTGTGGTGGTTTTTTTCTCCTGCTCTGCCAAGCACACTGGCAAAAAAAATCAGTCGCCACCCTGCTGGCATCGTTACCATGCATAATCTCCTGGGCCCTCAGTGTCTCTTGGCAGTTCCTTTATGCTTTCCTAGTTGGCCCCTATTCCTATTTTCATAGGTTACAGATCTTCACCATTCTCCTGTCTTTGACTTCCTTGCTATCAGCAATGACCGGACCTTTTTCTTTGTGGACAAATAGATAACCAAGGAAAGCCTTTTTGAAAAAGGATCAGAGTAGTTGCTTATTTCTCTCACAGTTAACTTGGATTTCTGATGAATGTTTACCTATATGTTATAGTCATCAAATGTAGGTGTAACTTGACAGATTGCATTTATTATTAGCTACACCATAAGACAGAGGATGATTTTGCCAAAATAATAAATTAAAAGACAAGTGCCAACTGATCAGATTGTGACTCAACTGCTTTCTTAGTGGGAACTGTATAATTAAAATGCAAGTTAGAATATATTTTAATTACTTCTCTACTTATAAGTTGCTTTAAAATAACTTTGATCACTGTTAAAATCGTGTAAATAGAATTCAGGTACTTTTGACAGTTTGTCTACTAGTGAAGTCCATAATCCCTAGGTGTTCACATGTACAGTAAAGAGAAACTCTCCTTGTTATGGTTTGGATATCAGATGTCCCCCTAAAGCTCCTGTGTTAATGAAGAGATATTCAGAGGTGAAATTATTGGATTATGAAAGCTGTAACCTACTCAGTCCAGCCAATTTGAATGGACTAACTGGTGATAACTGTGGGTAGATGGGGTGTGGCCGGAGGAGGTGGGTCACTGGGAATGTGCCTTAGAAGGCTGCATCTGCCCTGTGCTTCACCCCACAACCTCCCAGCTGCCATGAGCTGAGCAGCTTTCCTTTACCATACCCTTCCACCATGATGTTCTATCTCACTTCAGGCCCAGAGAAATCTAATTGACCCACGATGGACTGAACCTCTGTAACCATGAGCCAAAATATACTTTTCCTCCTCTAAGTTCTTTTTGTCAGATATCTTGGTCATAGTGACAAAAAACTAACTAACATGGCTGTAAGTCCTATTTCATAATACTTACTCACGTTGTTTGCCAAAAACATTGTTGTTTCCAAAGCCTCGTGTCATTGGGGGATCTCCTTCCTGTGCCTTCCGTGATGTAGTAGGTCTGAGATGGAGCTCAAGATTGTACATTTCTAATAGCTCCCAGGTGAGGCCAGTGCTTCTGTTCTGTGGACTTGGCATTCAGTTGCAGGTGCTAGTACTGCAGTTGTATATCATCAGCCTTACCTGGGGGGTGACTGCATAGCCCCCTCTTGTGTTTTGATGTGGCTAATTGGGTCCAGTGTCTGCAAACCATTATTTTAAGATATGGACTCAGTTGAATTTCTCTGCTTCAGAGGGTATCTACAACCTCTTGATTGCTGATGCATAACTGCTATATGGACTCAGTTGAATTTCTCTGCATCAAAGGTTATCTACAACCTCTTGATTGCTGACATTTAACTGCTAAGAATTTTAGCACTGTCAATTCCAGGGCAAGAGGCAGTGGCTTGGGTGATGCATCACAAAGAGGAAAGAAATTGGAATCACCAGGTCTCTTGGCCTCAGGTTAAATTGATCTATATCATGTCCTCAGGTTCAAAGGGGTTAACAGTCTCTGTATTGAAAATTTTTTGCGTAAAGTAGACACAGGCCTTTTCTGGGAATTGCAGGCCTAAATAATCATGAGAAGTATATTTGGTTGATTGATGGGGAGAATTTCTAGATAATACTCAAAACAGTCCTTGGTCTTGTGTACTCAGGAAACTTTTGCAGAAATGGGTCTAACTGGTTCAGTCTTCTAAGTGGACATAGAATAGACTGATAAACAGGAAGGACACAGGAATTGATGGTATTGATATCAGACTCTTTAAGTCAGTAAATGTTGCTGGAATTGAGAAATAGTTTTCAGACATAGATCAAATTCAGAGCATTGGCAGGAAAACAAGTTCTAAAGATGAAATTGAGGGTGTGGTTGTAAAATCCTAGAAAGATCCAAGTAGCTTCCTAGAAAGATCCAAGGTGGTGCCTGGAAGATCTGTCCAACCCAGCAGAAGCTTCAGGGTATTGTCCCTTCATCTTCTCAAGAAGACCAGGTAGAGAAGGGCTTCTTCTCCAGAGATTCATGAGTGAGTGAGGCATTTGTCTAATGAAGTGAAGTCTAGTAAGATTCACAGAAGATCTATAGGATCTTTGAGAGAATTGTATTTGCAGAAACACTGCCAACTTAGACTGAAAGAGACAGGATTATAAAATTAAAACTCCTTTGATTCCCCCAAATCTCTGTGGGAAAGATAAGAAGTAGACTGAGAAAGCTACACAGCTGCAAATTCAAGCTACTTTCCAAGGAAAAGGGAAGATGATTTTTAGGGTGGAATGATGACTCTTGAGTGTGGAGCCAAAACCCATGGACTCTGCAAGACCCTGGTCTGTGTCCTAATAAAGGAACTTCCAGCCTGTGCATTGTGGAATTTGTGAATTCTTGTTGGATTAGTGGCTCAGGTGTGTCTTTCATTTCTCCATACTTTAAAATGGACTATCTATCCTGAGGGTAGCACACCTGTCCCATCATTGTATACAGAGAATAGGGGAGGATAAGCAATTTCCTTTTTGTTTATTGACAGTCCTGTTGAGAGAAACTCAAGATCTGTACTTAAGGAATAATAAATACCTCAGGAACTCTGCTGCACACCTGAATCTGACTTAGATAATAAGGTTCTGGACTTTGAACTCATCTTGTAAAGAGATGAGAATTTTGGGCACCTTAGGAGGCAACACATCTGGGCAACACATGGATTACTGGGTTCCAGAGAATGAAATGTGGAAGCCAGTCCTTGAGTATGCCCCTAGTGAGTCTCACCTGGTATTCATGTTCTTGTGTAATTTCTGCATCATAGGGCTGACCTTTGTAACCAATAGAATATTGAACACATGATGGAATGTGACTTTGAATGGTAGGGCATAAGACATTGCACGTTCATCTTGTCTCTCTTGCATCATTGCTTCTATCAAGAGGTTCTATGGAGATGTCCATTTGGTAAAGAACTGAGGTTTCCTGTCAACAAGCAGTGCTGATTTTTCAGCCATATGAGCCAGTCACCTTGCAGACAACCCCAGCCCCAACAAAATCTTTGGATGACTTCAGTCCTAGATGACATCTCAAGTACAACTTGATGAGAGATCCCCCAAGTTAGAATGATCCAGTTATGGCCAGTCCCAAATTTCTAATAACTCTAAAATGATGTGAAATTATAAATGTCCATTGTTTAGGAGGTTAAGGTTTGGAACAATTTGTTATGCGGCAATAGATAACTAATAGAGGTACTATGCAGAACTAATACAAACCCAAGAGTCTTTGTAGAGTTTTTTGTCTTCCTTATAGTAGTTAGCATTCAGTTCTTGATAATTAATCAGGAGAGATAACTGATAATGAATCAGGTGGAGTAGATTTTGGAGAGAAAATCTTGTTTATATTTCTGCCTTTATTCATACTCACAGAAAAATTTTAAAATAAAAGGATTTAAATAGATATCTTTAGGATTTATTTTTTTAAAAATTTTCTAAGAAGCTGCTCTTGGTACTGTAAGTGTAGGGATTAGACATGTTGGCTTTTGAGTATTTTATGTAAGTTGGGTTATGAAGTATTTATGTGACAGATTGGGTGAGGGAAGATTGGGCTTCCCTCCCCTTACAGAGAGAAGTGTTTGTCCTTGTAATGGGTTACAGATCCACACTCTACTTGTTACAACACATACGGAAGATGGGGCCAGAAAGATTAACTAAGATTTCCAAAGCCATGCAGTTGGTTAGTGGTGAGCTAATTTGGAGTTCTGGCTACCACTCCAATTAGATAAGATTTGTTTCCACTTGTCATCTATTTTTACTCTCATTTTTGGTAACTTCAAGTGAAAATGGTTCCATCAAATGAGGACTAAATACTTTCCTGGGTATGACTAAGTATGGCTTCCAGATGTTTCAACAGACATGAAAATTTTATACTTTTGTATATTCCCTGAGGCAGCTATCTGCCTGGGTCTTTTGAAATAGCAAAAATAAATTAACAGTGGGCTCAAGTCCAGTAAGCACGATGTAGGTTAGTTCTGATCTAAGTACAGGCTGTTCCTGTTGTATAGGCCCTGTGTGACTTTATTTACCAGGTTTTTCTGCTTGAAGTCAACCATTTAAAAGATATTCTGCTTTTTGGTTCAGATGGAGGATTTACATAAGACTAACATGTAATCGTTAATTGTATTTTTTCTTGAATATTGTCTCCAGGTGTAGTCACTTTAGATTTTAAGTGGTTTCTCCTTAAAGACTTAGATGGGTTTTGAGGAATGTGTGGCTTTATTTGTCCTTATCAACCTGTACATATTGTCAACTAGATGAATGTTGATAATACTTCTATAAAATATGTGAAGAATTGTTTTGACTTGAAGTTCCATAAGTTTACTTTGAGTTTAAAGTATTATAATATGTTAGTTAAAACAAAGTTTGTTTTGTTTTTTTTTTTTTTTTGCTGTGCTAAAGCCTTGCACACGCTAGACAGGTGCTCTACCACTGAAGTACATCCCCAGCCCAATAGTTTATAATACCTTAAACATTCAGAGCCAAATTAAGTTGGTGGGAAGTCTTCTATCAGTTTATTTTCCCATTTATTATATGAAATTGTTTCCTGTAGAATTTGGAGTATTGGTGAACCAAACTATTTGTTTTCGTCTGCTCCTCAGTGGCCAGTTTTATACCATAATCATGTATCATCTGGTAATTACAGATAGTATAGTTTCTAGAAATTGTGTATTCAACACTACAATTACCTTTTGTTTCTCCTGGAATTTTTCCAATAAATTATTTCTTCTTTTTTCTACATAAAGTCAAATTAAAGTCACATTCAGTGCCTCTCATTGAGTTACTCAACTTTTGACTTAATTTTTTTTTAATCTTTGGAATCATCTTATTTAAAATGATTCATGGATTTCAAATTCTAGCTAGGTAGTTTGCAGTGTCTTTTACTAAGAACATACTAGAGTGATCTACCACCTCTATGAATAGAGATTGATTTATGATGCCCCTTACTTCTCTAGCCAGCAGCATTGCTTTTCTCTTGTCACCCCTCCTCCTGCACTTTCCCTAACTCCCCTCATTCTCCAGGAACCCAAGCTGTTCAGTTTGCTTCTTATCTCTCCTTTCTTTTTCTAATCATTCCCTCTCCCTTGGCCACACCATTCCTACTTTCCTTACTGTGGGAATGAGTGTCTTCTGGTCCCTGAACTCCTGGGGAGGGAGGTGAGGTTTCAGGGAGGCAGATAGCTTAGAGGAGGTGTTGCCTGCATGCTGAAGTAGACCAGCAATAAGTGTTGTCTGGTGAGGGGAACACTCCTGTACCCCAAATCCCTGACAAAGCAAAGACCAAGAGCTTACATAGGATCATCCCACATCGGCCCCACAAAGTGCTTTCTTTTTTTTAATTAATTAATTAATTAATTTTTTTATTATTAGTTGTTCAAAACATTACATCTTTGTTAAGAATAGTAGAGATGAAGCCCAAACTAATTTTGGTAACCAAATGTGTGTGGTTGAAATGCAGCTGATTGTAAAATAGGATACGTAGTAGTCCGTGTTTGTACAGCAGTTTACATTAATGAGAAGCATTGGTTTGTGAGTGAAGGGTTTGGGTTTTGAAATTAGATATGAGGAGAGCCTTGGATAGATTTTCTTTCTCTTTCTTTTTTTGGAGGCAGCTCTTTAAACAGGTGCAGGGAATGAATAATGTGCCACTCCTAAACTGTGTGATTTAGCCAATGAGCACCAGGCTTCTCCTTGGTCTTATAGCATGGTTTCCCTGTCCGTCAAGAGCTGGCTCGGCAACCAAACCCAGATTCCAGGTGTGGTATTCCACAGTCATTCTGTAATTTGTAATCATAGAAACAGAACGTTCCTCCTCTTATTTCTTCCTTGCCAACAGTTTCTGGGTGGGTGAATGTCAGTAGCTGGAGTTATTTTTAAAGAGGAGAGGTGAGGCTTGTCGTGCGAAGCTGGGAAGAGGGCGTTTGTTTGCAGAGCAGAGCTGACATCAAAGTGTAGATTACTGCTTAGTGGCTAGGCACTTGTCCTATAACAGGTAATGTTTAACGTGCCAGTCACAAAGATCACAGAAGCAGTGTATGCTTGCACATAAGATAGCACTGCCTTTTATGCTCTGGAAGACTGAAAGGCTATTTGTGCCCATGTATTTTTTTTCCTGATATATGTTTGGATGGGTCTTGCTGCCGTCTCTTTTGCTGACTGTAATTGGACTTTGAAGCTGGGAAGTTGTATCATAAAAATTTGTAACCTTTGAGAACGAGCTCGGCTAAGCATTCACTTTCCAATTCTTTTCACAGGATAATATAAACGTATTTTTGAAAGCTTGTGAACAGATTGGATTGAAAGAAGCCCAGCTTTTCCATCCTGGGGATCTACAGGATTTATCTAATCGAGTCACTGTCAAGTAAGTTTCATTGGTTTGTTATATATTTTTTTAAACTAGGGCTTGCAGCTTAAGTGAAATAATTGCTGAGAGCTTGTGATTACTGAAAATTTGTTCTTCTCTGTCTTCCTGTGTTCTCATTCCAGATTAGACTATTTAAAAAATGGCTCAGGGACTGTGAATGTGAAGTTGTCTGTAATTGGTAGCATTTCATAGACTTATTGTAAATCTCTGTACTGATCAAAGTGGTAGTTCATATTTTAATACTTGTCCAATGTGGTAGTGTTTGGTTGCTTATGTGGGGCATATTCTTTATATTTATCAAGTGTATTTAGAGATCATGTTATAGTTCACACAGTAAAAATAATTATTTTAAGATAGTTTTTCCTGTATTAGGAATTAAGATACATAAAAATTTTATGTTAACATAAAAAATTAGAGTAGGACAGTGGTGAAAAAAAACCTTATTAGTATTTGGAAGGCAGAAGTGCCTGAGACCAACATGTAATGCCAGTGACCTTGTCAGTTGTTGCTTTTTTTTTTTTTTTTTAAATGAACTGTTTCTCACTTTTTCAGTAGTTTGGACAAGAAAGCCAAAGTGGGCTTGAAAGCATGTCTGTAGGTATACTCTTGAAATTTAGGTGCAAAATGGTGTTCATGTGTGAGTGTATGGTTTCAGGAACTCTGATTTTAAGCTCTTCTGAGATTGTTTTTCTATGAATTTAATTTGCTTTCAAGAAATCAGTAGTAAACTCATATTGCCAGATAAATGTGACAGGAAAATTGTTTAATTTTTTAATGATAACTACCTCCATACCAGGGCTCTCAAGCCTAACTAACATTTTTCCAAGTGAGGATATATGTTCTATCTGTAGACATAATAAAAGTAAAAAAAAAATCAGTTTATACCGATTTAGACAAAGATTTAGTTTATGTAGTTAATAGTCTCTGGATAGTGGCTTCAGTGTTCATTAAAAACTGAGTATAAAAATCTTAAATATGGCCATTTTTTTTAAATGAAGGAAAATAACTACATAAATATTTTTGATCGTATATAGTGTCTTCTAATAGTACAATCTAAAATCTCAGGTAGCATTAGTTTTTAAAGTCTAACAATACATATTTTTAAATGAACAGTTTCAAACATACCTGCTTCTGTATCTGTTGAATGCTTTTCTGATTCTATGGCAGCGCTATGTGCATGTCAGGGAAGAGTTTGCAGTTTTGATTTAATTGAAAGGTAGTTGAGATCCTAAGTTTTATTACTGAAATGTTTCCTTCTGTAGTATATGAGGTTGTGTTTAATATCCATGAAAAAAAATTTCTTAATGCATTTGTTCTATTTTTCCTAATCAGCATATTCTTTCACAGCTGAAAGGCAGAGAAACTTTAGATCCAAAAATCATCTTTTGCTTGAGTTGTTGGTGTCAATTAAGAATAAGATTGCTTTCCCCTGAAATCCTATTGTTTTGAAACTCTGCATCTTATATTTGAGTAGGCTAAGGAATAGGCAAAACATGTTTGTTGGTTCCTAATTTCAAGTGTGCTATGTACCAAGCTTTCTGGGAGCTTATTTCAGGAGCTATTGGGTCTGAAATGTTTAAGAAAAATCAGTATCTGGGTTCAGCCTTTAATGAAATTAAATTACTGGCGAAGTGAAACCGAGAGGTCACGTATTTATAGCTGTAGTAAGAAGTATGCAGAATAACTTGTTTCAGTGGAAACCACAAGTCTATCAAAGCAAGGTGTGCCTCAGTCTTTCCAGCAAGGATGCCTGAGTGAGAACTTTGAGTAAGAACTTTTCCCCTGATCATTGGGATGAAGGGACGACTGGTTGGCTCTGGGTCTGCCATTTCCAGAGCCCTGGAGCCTCCCAGCTGAGACACAAGAAAGCTGGCAAATGACTTCTTTAAAAATGTTGGCTAAACTCTTATGCCCTGAGACAGCATTTTTATTAAAGGAAGCAGGTTTAAAGGAAAGCAAATAATTGCTTACTGAATAGTAATGCTTTGTAGTTTTTAGTTTTTGTTCTTATGTGGAGGCTCCTATAGGTCAAATATTGTCCTATTATTATTCTAGATTAAAGCACTTAATTACTTCAGTACTTCTCAATGGGAGGCTGTTTTGCCTCCTTGGGGACACTTGGCAATGTTTGGAGACACTTTTAGTCGTCATAGCTGGGGAGGGGTGCCACAGGCATCCACCGGGTCAGGGATGATGCTAAATACCCTTGAGTGCAAAGGACAGTCTCAATAATGAAGAATTTTTCTGATAATGCTGGAGTTGAGAAACTGGCTTAGAATTCCATACTTGAATCCTCTTTGCCAGCAAGATAGCCATGTGGAAATGAAGGATACTGACAGTGACAGACTTTTGACACACTCTTAGAATGCAACTACTTGTAGATATATAGTAATTGCTCCATTTTTGTGTTATGTTTATTATCTATTTTCTTTTGTTTTTTGGGGGGTGTATCAGGGATTGAACTCGGGCACTCAACCACTGAGCTAAATCTCTAGCCTTATTTTGTATTTTTTTTTTTTTAATTAGAGAAAGGGTCTCACTGAGTTTCCCAGCACCTCGCTAAATTGCTGAGGCTGGCTTTGAATCCATGATCCTCCTGCCTCCCGCTCCTGAGCTGCTGGGATTATAGGTGTGCGCTACCGCGCCTGGCTTATTATCTATTTTAATGTGAAGGCTTATTGTGATTTATCTGAGCATATGGTAATGTGTATAAATACTTTGAGATTATTTTGCTCATCTATACATTCAGTTGAACCAGCATTTGTCAAGCTCTGATTATTTTAAATGGTCTGTCATTATTCAGCTACTTAGGTTGCACCTAACAGTGTATAGAGCCGTCATTGGCCTCATTGCAAGTGCAATGTAACCGTGCCATACTGAGAGCAAACAGGAATGGATAGTTGATATTATCCTATGTGCTGGTGAACTTGGGGTGCTTTTTGTTAGTGTGTGGAGAGAGTAAATATGGAGTGGGTGTGTGCAACCTGGGAGAGTTGTGTGTTGAGAATGATAGCAGAAGTTGCTAGTAGATGACTTCAATAATTCAGGCCCTTAAATAAAACTATTTTCCAGCAATTTGAGACTTACAGTTTAACTTTTCGAAAGTGAAACAAAACCAGAGTACACTTTATATGTCTGTAATTATATATACTTACATATGCTTTAATTTTCTAACTGATTTATTTTACATTACAGGAAGTAGTAGTTTGAATTCTTCCTATGTTCGAATGATTCCATTCATTTTGGTATTTCATCTATTCCAAGAGTCAGTTGCCACTTTTAATTTTGAGATCTTTGATTTAATGGATAGGATCCATCTTTACATTCTTTCTTCCCAATAGCAAATTTGTGATTTATTCTCCATAGCGGGTAGATGGAGGTCTGTTCCATTCTAAGGGTGTGAAATTCAGCTTACATTGTAATAGCCATTTACCGAATTTAACATAGACACCCATACTGAATTTATCATACACAATCCACAGAGAGTAGGTGGTGTGACCTTCACAGAGCTGTCTATGCACACCTTCTGTAAAACTTCTGTAGAAGAGTAAGTGCAGTGACCATATGCACATGCCACTGCATACTGGGGACCTGTGATACCAAATGTCATGGTCTCTGTGGTGGCATCTGGTCATTGATAGAAGTTCGGAGCAATTGCTTATAGGTGAAAGTAACTCAACAGGGTAGGTCAGAGGTCCTGTATTGGTGTACTCAGAGTTGGAAGAAAGCTAGAACTTAACATTAACAATTTTATTTTTACATGTTTAGCAACTTATCTTAGAAACTTAGTTCTGTATTGAAACCGTTGCTCTAACAGATTTATATCAAAAATTTTAGGTTGAGAATTTGAACAGATTGTAAACATGTTTTTACTTTCCACCCCCTTACTCTTTCAATCCAGCTTTTTTAGCACTTCTTCAGATACATTCTGTTCATAATATAATTACAGGATGGCAGTTTTTTGGAGCACAATATATTTCAGTCATTCAAAAAAATTATTTTCTGGTAGAGACTTACTCCACCATTATTTAGGGTATTAATGTTTTAAATATAAAATGTAACTTTAATAAACATTGATATTGACTAAATTATTAAAATGTTCTAAAGTGAGGGTACAGAAATTAATAATCTGTCTTTACATGTGCTAGTTGCCAAAGGAACAGTGGTTGGAAGCAAAATTAGTGTTGACGTTTTCCATCATGAAAATAAAGGAGGCTAAAAATGATATTTTAAAGATGGAAGTGTTTCTAAAGCTTCAAAAGGGTGCTTGATTTTTGTGGCAATGCTGTAAGTCATTTCTTAGGAGTCAGGTTCCCAGATGACAACCTTTTCTAACAGTTTCTCAAATTGAGCTTGATGGGTGTGAGTGTATTAAGGTTTACTCATGCAAGTAAAAATATACTTATTTTGAGTTCTTTAATTTCTGCCCTATTCTGATTTAATCTAGATTTATATATATTTTTTATTTCCCAAATCTGTGTCTTTCAAATGAATTTTTCACCATTTTAATTTTTTTTAAAGCAAGGCTAATTATCCAAGCTTGAATCTGTACCTTGAACATGGTGAATTCCAACTGCCAATTCATGTTATTATTTTCAAATGTTCCCTTACTATCATCTTGTGAGAAGGGAAAAACAGAAAGGAAGCTCATTGTACTGTATACATTTCTGTCCCATTCAGCCATTCTTTGGGGATAGGGATTTACTGGGAGGGGACATTAATTCTTCCAGATGTCTGAGCTTCTGTTTAAGGCTAGTAGCAAAAATGTGTGGCCCAGTTTGTAAATGCTCTTTTAATTGCATAGTTTGACTGTCCAAGAGTCTTAGGTGCAAAGAAAAGTTGTGGAATATGAGGCAGGTCTGGGATAAGCTATAGCAGAACTGAAATTTTAATTGTGTCTGTTTTCTTCATTTCAAGTTCTTAATCTATTTCTCAGATACACAAGTTTCTAGATGCCAGTTCTCCTTACTGAGCTCTCTGCTCCCTCAAACCCCAAAAAAGCCTTGGGGTCTGATTCTTCCGCCTGCTGGGTGTGACTTCATGCTGGATCTGGCCAGGTCTTTATCTTTAAAAGTTACCTCATGTATATTCATTGTTTCAAAGAGTCTCACTTGGTGCCTGATCTGATTAGCAGTTGATATGAGTCAATTCATGAGAAGATGACAGGATGACAACTGCAGTTTGTCACTTCCCCTGATCAGATAGCATTTATTTTATATCAAGGCCCTTCAGAGACTTTCTCAAAATTTTGTCTGTAGGGCTGCTTGTGCTGAATGAATCTAACTTTTAAAATTCCACGCTCTATCATATCTATAGTTCTCTGAGCTGTTTTTGAAAATATGAGCTTCGATAGTAACTATAGAAGTAGTAAGCATTTATTTTTAATCTCTTGAGTTTCGTTTTCTATTCTGGCCTGGTTTAACTGATCATTTGTGTAAGGATAGAGGTAGCAGGGTGTACATACTTGAATTTCTTTCTGGAGCTACAGAGTACAAAATGACAGTCTGGGGAAAGGAAATTTTGGTTTTAGAGAATTCATGCATTTGTCATCTTCTGTGTGACAGGTACTTAATAGAGAGCTGCCCTCAGTGGGATTCACATGATAGTTGGGGAGATAGCCCCATGAATTCACCATTGGAATACATGTGTAAAAAATGTACAGGGTTCTCCAGGAAGCTTTTAATCAGGAAACTTTCTGATTGGTGACACAGTGGCTTCAGCTGGGTATCAAGCACTTTTCTCATCTATGTGTAACTTTTCTGAGACTATTTGAGGGCAGGGAGCACATATTATTTCCTTTTTCTCCTTGTTACCTGACACCATAGGTGAAAATGCTTATTTAAAAATTGAATTTTAATTGGGAAGACTTCCTGAACCTTTTAAAACCAAGCTTTGAACATGGGGAGAAATTGATATTGCTAAGTCTTCATCTATTTGTTCTTATCCTTCAAATGCAAGTAGGTCTGGCAAAGCAGCCAATGAACTTTTGGTTTCAATTGCCTTTCACTTATCATGCCAGAGTAATGATATGGCATATTACAATGCAATCCGAAACTTGTACAGTTTAAAAGAGGGTTGGTTTCCTCTTTATGGTGAGTAATAATATAAAATATGAACTTTGCACCATGTGCCTTTCGAAGTAGTCGGTGGAAGTTTCAATGAATTCTTATGTTGATGTATAAATGACAAATACTAATTGGTTTAACTGACATTGGAAGGATGTATATTTACATAAATATGTATACATGAAGTACTAGAAATATTCTATGCCTTTCTATCATTATTACCAATTATTTATCATCGTTTAAAATAAATATAAAATCTTCAGAATTTTGGGTGGAAAAATGTGATTATATAAGTAGTTGGAATATTTTGTAGAAGCTGCATGGCAAGGAATAGAATTTTTGAAGAACAAGAACCTGTAATAGAGGTCATTTCTTATGAAGAGTCATTAGTTTTATTTTAATAAGACATTTTACTAATGATTTTACTGTAAGGCTTACTGCTTCCATAGTCAAGCTGGCTGCTATGGTCCCTCTTACCTTTGTCTAGCATTAAACACTGAAGTGCTCCTCTCACCCCAGTCATACTAGCTTTGATTCTGGCATAATTAAAAACAATTTGAAGAATATGAACACAAAGAAGCTTAAAGAGAGAAGTTCAAATGAACTGTCTCTATTAAACTCCAGGCTGAGTTTCAGTCACTTCTCCCTGGAATGGAACAAGAACATTCCATAGATGTGTAGCAATTTGTGATGGACAGAAGCATCTTGGATGAGTGCAGAGGATTTGGTATCTCCTGATTTGAGTTTAATCATATCCTGTACTTTTTGGTGGCTGAATGACCTTACACAGGTTGTTTTTCCTCTTCATGCTGGGTTAACTTCTCTGTAAGTTCAATATGGCAAATAATAGTTGACTGCCTGCTCTGTGTCAAGTTCTGTGCTAAACCCTGGGAGTATTTCAGTAAATAAGACAGATTAAGGACTCTTTGCTTGGAAGTCATCCAACAGTACCCTTGGGTGATACCCCTACCTCATAAGAATGTTGTGATGATTAAACAAAGTCATGTATGTAAAGTGTATGCCCCTGGAATTATAGTTAGTGCTCAGTAAATGGTATTGAGTAATTATTGTGAACATTTTCATAACTTGGCCATCCCCCCTTTTTTTTTTTTTTGATCCTGTGAAGGTATGTGTACCTGTAGGGAAATATGGAGTAAAAAAAAAATCATCCTTGGTTACTTAAATTGTGATTATAAGCTACAGGACTTTATTTTTGAGAATGGCTGTTTCAGTCTTATGCCTTCTCTCTATTCGGGGCAGATATTAAAATAGATATGGGTGTTTTTGGACATTTATGTTTAGTTATGTCATTACATTTGTTGTTGTTGTTGTTAGAATAGTAAAACTGGAGACCAAAGTACAGACAGCTAAGTTTATTTGCTCTTGCCCCTATGTAGGGCCAGTTCAGTTTTATTAACTTTTTTGAGACTCAGTTTTTTTCCTGTTTTTTTTTTTTTCTGACACATTTTATGTATTTTAACATGTCTTTAAAAAACTTTATTTCTGTATTTTAAAAAAGAGCATAACCCAAAAGTACTTTAATGAATTAAAAAAAGGCAATCTAGAATACTAATTTAGATTCAGAGCTTTCGCATTGATTGGCTTATTTTTATTGTTGCCTGTTTTCTCTTTCACTTATGTGAAAAGTTTTTTGTTCACAAATAGGTGATCTTTTAGATAGATGAGATCAGAACTTATCTGAGAAGTTTTTGTAGGACTTATGATTATTCATTTTGGAATAGGTATTCATAATCTTGTCTTTGCTGAGCTCAAAGACACACCACAGTTTTTTTTTTTTTTTTTTTTTTTTTTTTTTTTTTACCCAGAAAAAAACCTTAGCTGATCTTTTTTGGACCTCTCATATTTGTCCATCAAAAGGTAACTATACTAACAGCATAAAAAGGCTTGATTAAATTAACCAAAGCATGTGGTTTTTGCCCTAGGTGTTAAAAATTATACATTGCAATAGGCATTGTCTTTGACTTGAAAAGACTTGCCCAGTATTTAGTTCTGGTTTTATTTGTAAACAACGAGAAAATGTCAAGAAACTAGGAGTATACTTTTATGTTGATGTGTGTTGACACAATTTGATTTTTTTTCTTTTAAAAAGTAAAATCTTTCAAATGTTAAATAGAATGGCATGAAAGATTTTTATTGGCTATTGTTTGTTTTTAAGAGTTTAGGTTAATGAAACAGTTATATTTTAGGGGTAATTGCCCTGGTATCATTTCTATCATGGTGATCCCCAGTCCTGGGTGAGAATGGTTGCTTAATCCTTCATTTCTCAGAGACATATACCTTTCTGAACATCTCTTCTAAACTGGGAAACAGAGTTGTATGTTATCACCTTATCTTCTGAAGAGCTTAGTACTGCTGTTTCAGAAACCACTGATACATAGGCTCAGTAAATTAAAGATGGCTTGAAAAACCTTTAATTTTAAGGAAAGGTAGTCTGCTTACCATGTAAATTTAAATATCTCACATTAAAATTTAAAAATGTAAATGGTAGGTGTAATTTTTCCAGTGTATTCTCTCCTTCAAAAAGGAGTAGGTTTGAAAACATAGTTCAAGTCAACATAGTTCAGATAAGCCAATTTTTCTGAAGCTTAAAAAAAGGAAAAAGTGGTGATTTAGTGCACTGAGAGAAGCACCTGTTTTGAATTAAGCTCTGTTTGCTTTAAGTACTGTCAGTTTAACAAGGGTTTGCTCTGTGTGCTTAGAGCAATTTAGGGGAGGAATCCCTAAATAAATATCAAGTATATCTATTCTTATTACATTCACTGTTTTATTACATTAGAATCTTATTGATGGCTGCCAGATTTTTTTTTTTGAAATGCTTTCCAGTGTTTTTTTAATTTATTGAGATGTGGAAATAATCTTCAAAGGAATCAGTGTATCTGCATAAACAATTTGGCTGACATGTTGTTAGACATTTTTTTGGCTTAATACTGAGAAGGAAAAAGTCATCTCAGTTTTGTATATAATTGTGTGTATTCACTTATCGAATGCCCAAGAATAAAGCACACACACACAAATTTCTGAGGCTGCAAAGGGTGAGGCTCCAGATCCTTGAAAATTTTGGTGATGAACTTTTTTCAACAAAGGGGCTTGGTGTAATGTTACCATTAAATATTGGTACAGGGCATGCCAACTTGGGAAATAATAACTTGATGTTCTTTCTCCCCATATTTTCTGTTCTCCTTTTTGTATTGTTGACAAGAATGAGAAAATTTCTTTATTACAGATGTGAACATCTCCTGATGGAAGCCTAAGCTTTGAGTTCTTGTTGCCAGAAGCCATTGTTTCCAGGGAACATAGAAGCAACATAATTGTGTTGGGCTGACAGGGGCAGTGGCAGGACTTGGCTGAACAACTGTGTGAAGTGTGATTGGGGCATTAAATGCCCTCAACTGTGGACCTTTTTCTTATGCGTTGTCCACCATCCGTTGAATATGTAATATTCAGCATCAGGTCCTGAACCTTGTGGGTGGGTAAGGGAAACAACACCTACTCCTGTTTGATCTTAAAATCATAAGTGTAGAATTGGAAACTCATTTTTAATTGTTGCTTTTGGATCTTAAGGGACTTTAAACTAGTTTCTGTTGACAACTCTAAGAAAAATGTTGGATTTGGAGTGAAGAGTAGCAAGGAGATTGAGAAATCACTGTATTGGAGGGTCCAGAGCATCTCAAATATTCAATTACTGTTACTCAAATAGGTTTAAACAAACTGGATAAGAGCTATCTGGCACTGTCAGGTGTCTTACCTAAGTTATTTCCAAACTAATAACTGCTCAACCAGGTGTTTCCCTTTGGCTTCGAATGCCTGAAGTGAAATGAGGCAGAGAAAAGACAGACTTCCTTAATTGTATGGCCATGAGCAAGTAATAAACCTAGGATTTTAATTCAAGGGCTATCTTTGTTTTCAAAGCCTGTTCTCCTTCCACTGTGTTGTGTAAACAGATTTAAACCCCTTGAAAAAATTTGCTGATATTTTTGTTAGTGCTGTGTTGCTAACATTGTCATGAGTTACTTTTTAACTAGGCCAGCTTTATTCAAAGTGAATTTGTGTATGTGACTGATACTACCTCATTTGATAAGTGGAAAATACCTTTGCATTATGATTTTAAGATTTTTTTCCTAGTTTTTGTGCTATGTAACTTCAAGGGGCTATCACAATATGCCATCAAATCTAAGATCATTGATTTTTATGATCTATTTTTAAGAATATTAAATAAAGATGTGTGCTTTAGAACAATTGAGATATGGTAAAAGTGTGATCCTGTAACATTGGCTAGTTAAGAAATAATAGAATATTTTAATTTCATTGATGGGATATAAATATCTTTATAGGTTTTATGACTTTTTTGCAGATATTTATGAATGTTTAGTTGTACTTGTTATGAAATGCACTACTTGTCAAAAGCTGGAGATTGTAAACCCTTCCTAATCTAAATTGCTCAGGATTATACTCTCATACTTTGACCTTTTTAGCACCAGCATGGGACCTGTCTTTTGGAGCAAAACTGGTAAACATCTTTTACTTAGACTAATTCTTTTTTCACTAGTTTTTGATGCTGTGGTTTTCTTAATTTTGTTAAAAACTAAACTAAACTATGATTCCCCCCTCTGGATAATCTTGTCTGGAATAAGTAGCCTTTGAGAGAGAAAATTTGACATGGGATTTTTTTTTTTTTTTGGTGGGGGGTTACTGTTTAGGTCATTGTATATTAAATTTTATATATTATAAAATTTATATATAATGATTACTGATTTGAAGTCCTATTATAAAACCCAAATTATAAGCAGAAAGATAACTTACCTCTTTTATTGTATTAAAGAAGAAAAATTCTTAAAGTACATTGCCCATGGTCTTGTTATCTCTGTAGCCATTGAAAGGTTGGAAACAGGTGGTAAGCACAGCACATCAGTGTAACAATAAATAGCCTCCTCTAATTCCAGTAAGATGAAACTACTCTCTGGTTGCAGGAAAAGAAGTGGAGGGGATCAGACAGTGACTCAGAAAAGCAAAGTCCAAGAAATGACTCAGGTGCAGAAATACTTGAAGAATTCCTTTGCCAGGATTTACAATACATAGAGGGATCGCTTCTCTTACCAAGCTTTTAGAAACTATTTTTAAAGTTCTTAATGATTGACATTTCATTAATAGGAAGAAATAGTTACTAAACTTTCATTTTGTGAATGTGGTTTTAGATTATTACAAATACTTGAAATTAATAGTAACCTAAGATAAGAATATAGCAGAAAATTCTGACAAAAACAATTATCCTTCAGATAACTAGTGGATGGGTTAGATGTGATACTAAATTGCAGCTTCAAGTTTACTAAATATGTAAAGGAAGGAGAAATACTCCTTTTGGGAGTATGTGGAGAATGAAAATAAAATGTATGAATGTTTTGCTGCCTTGTGTAATCTTAGTTCTGCTTTAGAAGACAGGGTAGTTGTCCAAGTTTACAGGTATGGAACTTGAGACTGACACCTTAGTGACTTGCGCAAGGTCACATGCTTAGCAAGTGGAAATCCTTATTACAACTCCTAACCCAGTGCTCTTTCTGTTATCAAATTATGACTCTAAATGTGTTCAAATGAAAGATATGAAGATGAATTTCTTTAATATGAAGAAATTTAACATGTGAATAATATCTGTCAGACATGAGCTCTGTAAAGCTGGGTGAGTGGGAAGGAAGATCTGCATATAATGGAGGAGTTTGTAATTTTTAGTAGACATGTGTGAAAAATAACTCAGACTTTATTGGGATGGGGAGTGTTTTAAACAAGTGCTTCTCAAACTTCCCTTTGCTTATAAAACAAGAAGCAATTTGGTCACATGTGGCTCCATTCATCAGGTCTGTGGCAGGACTGGGATTCCATATTGTTAGCAAATACCAGGGTTTGCCAGTGAGGACCACACTCTGAGTAGGAAGGGTTTTGACAAAAGTGATCACACACTCACTGGAGTGAAATTTAATGAAGATGTTGAGGATATAAGTGTGGATCTCAAGGATAGATAGGATTTGCATGAGAAGTCAGACACTACTGCAAGAACATTTGCACAATTTTTCGTATTTCTGGTTGTATATAAAGCATGTTCACACCAATTTGTGTCTTTATACATGTACTTTGGATAATGATGTCCATCACATGCCACCATCATTACTAACCTCCTGCCGCCTTCTTTCCCCTCCCACCCCTCTGCCTTATCTAGAGTTTTGTCTATTTCTCCCATGTTCCCCTTCCCTACCCGACTATGAGTAAGTTACCTTATATCAGAGAAAACATTTGGCATTTGTTTTTTTAGGATTGGCTAACTTCACTTAACATTATCTTCTCCAACTTCATCCATTTATCTGCAAATGCCATGATTTTATTCACTTTTATTGCTGAGTAATATTCCATTGTGTATGTGTGTGTGTATGTGTGTATATGTATGTATATATACATATATATATATATATATATATATATATCACTTTTTTATGCATTCATCTACTGAAGGGCATCTAGATTGGTTCCACAGTTTAGCCATTGTGAATTGTGCTGCTATAAACATTGATGTGGCTTTGTTCCTGTAGTATGCTGTTTTTTAAGTCCTTTGAGTATAGACCGAGAAGAGGGATAGCTGGGTCAAATGGTGGTTCCATTCCCAGTTTTTCAAGGAATCGCAATACTGCTTTCCATATTGTCTGCACCAATTTGCAGTCCCACCAGTAGTGAATGAGCGTGCCTTTTTTCCCACATCCTCGCCAACACTTATTGTTGTTTGTCTTCATAATAGCTGCCATTCTGACAGGAGTGAGATGAAATCTTAAGAGTAGTTCTGATTTGCATTTCTCTAATTGCTAGAGATGATGAACATTTTTTCATGTACTTGTTGATTGATTGTATATAATATGAATTGTAGTGCATTCTGCTGTCATTCAAAAAAAAACAAAAAAATAGTACAGTCATCTTTAATAGAGTATAGATAAACTTTCCTCATGAAAATATGAGTATGGAAGGCTTATGAGGAAATGGTTTTAATCCTCAACTCATAACTATTATAGATGTTTCTCTTTTTGTTATTTTTATTAATTTGAGATGATTTAATATTTTTGTTTTTATCATGAAATAAATTGGACATAAACTGAGGGGAAAAAAAAAGATTGGCACATCCAGAGGCACAGAGATGAGAGGGTTCAGATCATACGTTTTGCAATGCCTTCTTGATGTGAAGTGATGAGTAAAGTCGAGACTTTAATAAAGTCTTGAGACTTATATTTTGGAGGAAGCTTGAGATATGAGTCTGTCCTATAGTTTGGCAGACTCTGGAGGCAGGACAACAGGTAGGTTGGGATGAACTGTAGTGGCATCTCAAGTATCCTGGTGAGGGAGTTTAAACTTTATCTCAAGTGTTTGTTGAGTTAGGAACAAAAGCTTTTGATGGAAGATTAAAATGTTAAAATCAGGGATTTGGAAAGATGGGATAATGAAACAGTCTCGTGGATTGCATGAGATCCAGTATGGAGGCTAGCAGACAGAGAAGGAAATTGTTACCCTTGGTGGGTGTTGTGATTAGGATGCCAGCTATTGGAAGCAGTGAATGTCAGTAAAGAGACAGATGCCGAACATGTTTGAACTAAAAGTTGGTGGGGATTGTTTAGCATAGAGGAGCAACAAGAGTCAGCTTTTGAGCTGTGCAACCATTAGCACAAACAGGAAAGACAGTCGATTTGGAGACAAGATGGAATGTAAATTTTAAACACGTTGTCTGTTGGATATTATGGCAGAATATTCAGATGGAAAGATAGGAGTTGTCAATATATTTAAGCAGAAATTAAGCCTAGCTTTGCAAATTGGGAATCACCTATAAAAAAGTAACGACCATTTGTGGGAAAACAAAGGCCAGCTCTGAGAAAGTGAGGGTGGAAAGATAAGTATTCCTTTTTTTTTTTTTTTTTTTTTTTAATAAAGAACACTTTCACTGGGCACAGTGGCACATGCCTATAATCTCAGCAATTTAGGAAGCTGGGGCAGGAGGATCACAAGTTAGACGCCAGCCTCAGCAATTTAGCAAGGCCCTATGCAACTTAGTGAAACCCTGTCTTAAAACAAAAAATAAAAGGACTGGGGATATAGGTCAGTAGTAAAGCATCTCTGAGTTTAATCCCTAGCACCAAAATAAATAAATAAAGTAACAAAAATTAAAAGAACACTTTCTTATATTACATTTTTTTTTCATGACTGTGCTTTCTTGTTGGTGTAACTTGATGACCTTGACTTCAGAACCAAGCCACACCTTTGTGCTGTTTTCTTTTCCAGGAGACCCTTCTCACCCATTGTGTAATTTGCTTTAATTTTCCCCCAGGTTTAGTGTGGTGTGATTTACACACAATAAAATTAATCCATTTTATGTTTTGGTAATTAAATACAGTTTGAATTTTGGTAATTAAATACAGTTGTGTTATGATCACTGTAATCAAGATGTAGAACCCTAGCAGCTTTCCTTGTGTCTCTTAGAAATCAAATCCCTCAATTGGTCTCTCACTACCATGCTTTTGGTCACTGTAGGTCACTTTAGTGTTGCCTTCTGCAGAATATTATACACATGGAACACACAATATATATATACTTTGTGTTTGACCATTTTCAGTTTGGGTACTGTTTTTGAGGTTCATACATGTTGAGATTCTTGTATGTTGTGTAATTATTACTTGCATGTTGTGTAATTATTCTTGTATATCTGCATATATGGATTCCACATGTGGATATGCTTCAGTTTGTTTATCCATTTACTGTTTGATAGATGTTAATGTTTTCAGGTTTTGGCTCTTAAGAATAATGCTGTTACAAACATTTACATGCAAATCTCCCTAGGAGTAGGTTTTTGTTTCTCTTGCATAAGTACTTAGGGATGTGACAGCTGGATCACTTGGAAGTGTGTGATCAGCTTCATAAGATGCTGCCATCCTGCTTTTCAGAGTGGCTGTTGGGTTTCCAGCTGTAAGGTGGGAGATACCAATTGCCGCCAATCTCCCAACATTTATCATCATCAGAGTATTAGACTTTAGGCTCCCCATTTACTGAGTAGTGGTATTTCATTCATTACAGTTTAATTGACATTTTCTTCAGGCTAGTGACATTGAGTGCCCTTTGTTATGTTTATCAAATATCTTCTCCCAGTCTGTTGCTCCCCACACACACTTTTTTTTATAGTTTCTTAACTGTATCTTTTAAAGAGCTAACTATTTGAATTTTGATGAAATTAGCATTTTTCAATTTCTTTTATGATTTATACTTTTTTTGTGTCACACTTAAGATATCTTTGCCTAGCCTAATGTTGCAAAGATAATTGTCTTTTCTCTTCTCTACATGAACTTAATAGTTTTTTTTCGGGGGGGGGGCAGGGAGGTACTGGAGATTGAACTCGGGGCACTCGACCTGAGTTCCCTCCATCTGGCCTCATCTGAGCCACATCCCTAGCTTTATTTTGTATTTTATTTAGAGACAGGGTCTCACTGAGTTGCATAGTACTTCGAAGTTGCTGAGGTTGGCTTTGAACTTGTGATCCTCCTGTCTCAGCCTCCCAAGCCACTGGGATTACAGGCATGTGCCACCGTGCCTGGCTGAACTCTTATATTTAGGTCCATGATCCATTCAGAGTTAGTTTTTTTGTATGGAGTGAAATTAAGATTGAAATTCATTCCTGTCAACACTCATGTGGGTATCCAGTTGTTCCAGTGCTAAGTTTTACAAGACGATCTTTTCTTGGTTTCATTATCTTAGCACCTTTGTTTGAAAACCAATTGCCCCTGTGAATGTGCATCTAGTTCAGACTCTCAGTTCCATTTAGCCATTCTGTAATGTATACATATTTTAAAACATGTTGTATGTGATAAGTATGTAGAATTTTTATTTGTTAGTGAAACATTTTCTTCAGATAGGCTCAGTTACTGCTGAAGGTTGGAGCATGTTTGTGTGTATATCTGGGAGCCGCCTCTGTTGCCATCTTGACCCTAGTCTGGCAGGCCACTGGCAGGGCTTATCTTTACATTTCAATTTTACTCTCACAAATGAGTGAACTTCATCTTTTGTTTTAAGCCTTTTGTGTGATTTGAATTTGATCAGATGATTAAATGCTTTTGGTGTTTTTATTCTTGTTTTTTTCTTAAAGAGATTGGGTATCTTGCCTGTTCCTCTCCTCGAATCTTGTAGTGTACTTGACTTATACATTCTTACTCATGAACTTACCATGGCTCCCAGTCACCCACCTTGTCAGGTCCAAACACACTCCTCTGACACACTGATTGCAATTCTGCCTGCTGATCAAGTACTTGTTCATCTGTTATTTCCCTTTCACACAGGCCTTGTCAACCATCTAGTCCAGCTGCCTCTTTTTGTCCTCCCCTGGACAGCCGTTTATGGAAGTTTCCCTCCATCTGGCCTCATCCATGAAGCCATGTCTTCTTTGGAGGGGAAGCCAGATTCTGGCTACTAGTCTCAGTTCAGCCACTACTGACTGCAGACTCTAGTAAGTCCCTCAACTTCTTTTTCTTCCATTTCTTGAACATAAATGGGAGATAACAG
Organism: Urocitellus parryii; assembly: GCF_045843805.1. NCBI lineage: Eukaryota > Metazoa > Chordata > Mammalia > Rodentia > Sciuridae > Urocitellus > Urocitellus parryii. The sequence continues at coordinate 67,921,115 of NC_135532.1, forward strand.
GAGTACTTCCTGCAATAGACTATAGTGAGAAAGGAGTTATTCAGGTGAAGAGCTTGGTTGTCTAATGAATAGCAAACTTAATAAATGTTAGCAATTTCACTACTGACACTCTTTTCAATGAAAGTTTAGACGTTTCTCTGTTCTCTGAACTCCCATGGTATACACAATCTCCATGACAGTTTTTTCTATTTTTTTCATTTTCTAATCTTTATTTTATTAAAAATGTTTTCTTCTTTCCACGTTTTTTATTGGTTCATATAGTTGTACATAATGATGGGGTTTGTTGTTACATATTAATACATGCAGAAAATATAACAATGTAATTTATATTTTCTAAACTTTATGATAATTGGCTTCCCTTTTTTCTTTTTTTTTGTCATTGCTGAAGGTCAGACCCACATGTGATAGGCACTTGTTCTACCACTGAGCTATGTCCCCAGCTCTGTAGGTAGATTTTTTTTTTTTTAAAACTACTAGCTCTCAGTATATCCAGAGCTAGATTGAATGAAACCATTTGGTCAGGGGCTGGGGATGTGGCTCAAGCGGTAGTGCGCTCGCCTGGCATGTGTGCGGCCCGGGTTCGATCCTCAGCACCACATACCAACAAAGATGTTGTGTCCGCCGAGAACTGAAAAATAAATATTAAAAAAAAAATTCTCTCTCTCTCCCCTCTCTCACTCTCTCTTTAAAAAAAAAAAAAAAAAGCATTTGGTTAAAGATAATCGGGTAAGAGCATGAATGCTGTGGAGGATGTAGGGAAAGTGTTGGGCTGATTCTTGCCCAAAGGTGTTATCCACTTGTATGACTTGTATCAGAGGAGAAAGTATTGCTGAGTTGCTGGCATTTTTCTGTTTTGGACTTTATTCTCAGAATATGGATGGATTTGTGGATTTTCCCTCATAATAATCTTAATTTCATTCTGTTTATCTCAGTTTAAATCCTTCGTCTCTGATTGTAAGTAATTTCTTACTTAATAAAATGCAGGTAAAAATGATTTTGTGGATAGGTATATGGCTGAATCTCAAGAAAATTGTAAGAGTATTTCTTGGTGAGCCAAGCAATATGATTTTATCCTTGGGGGAATAAGGCAGGAGGGAAAGTGGAGGATCTGTAATCTGGAGAGAAACCCTCCCAGGAGGGAAATATCTGCATATATGGAGGGAGGAGAGAATGGGGTGACCCAGGTGAGCATCCTGTGGACTCAGTCCTTCCATATACCTTAATGGGGAGGAAGGGCCTCAGGGTATTCTCAGTTTCACAAAGAAGAGATTTTCAAGAACAGTATTCCTGTTAAATCTAAATCTTAAGGAACGAAAAACTATATATTAGGGAAACTAGTGAATTTTTTCCATAATGTTTGGGTATTTTTTAAAAATAATTTTATGTTGTTGATAGACCTTTATTTTATTTATTTATATGTGTTACTGAGAACAAATCCAGTGCCTCCCACATGCCAGGCAACTGTGCTACCGCTGAGCCCTCGCCCCAGCCCCAATCCTTGGGTATTTTGATACAATAAGAGTTATAATCATTTGGGCTTATTTTACATAAACATAATGTTCAACAGTATTCTTAGCTTAAAAAGATGAAAGTAAAAGTGATTCTGCATGCTAAAGGACATAAAGGTAGGGTTGGAGGTGTAGCTCAGTGGTATAGCACTTGCCCAACATGCATGAGGCCCTGGGTTCTATGCTCAGCACTTCAAAAAGAATGAAATACATAAAATTATAGAATAGTCCAGTAACAGTTCTTTATTTAATTCATTATTTAGGATTGATTGTTTTTATTATTTCCTTAAGGACTTGCTTATTAGTGCATGTTTTAGTCCCTTAATTTTAGTAATAGCTATTAAAGAAAATAATTAGGAAGTTAGCAGTGAGTCATTATGTCTAAGGGTTAAAACTTGATATTCATTCATGAGGAGGTAAGAGTTAAACAGGAAGGATTTTTTTTTCTTTCTTTGTAAATATCTTTAGTTGTAGGTTGACACAATACCTTTATTTTATTTATTTTTATGTGGTGCTGAGGATTTAACCCAGTGCCTCATACGTTCTAGGCTAGTGATCAACTACTAAGCTACAAACCCAGTTTGGGAAGGATTTTTCTTAAAGTTTTAACTTAATTCCCCTAGTGCTAAGGATTGATCTCAGGGCTGCGGCTATGCTAGCAAAACCTGTACCATGGAGCTATGCCCCCAGTCCTGATGAACTGCTCACTTTTAAATATTCATTCCCCACAGCATAAAATACATTCATTATTCATGATTCTCTTCTTCATCCCCTACTCCTAAATAAATAACCTGACTATCTGTCTGGTGATTGACCTCTTTCTTATGTTCTATTGAAACTGTAAGAAGAAATTTGGGATTATTTGAATGCTTATTTTGTTTTTTTAATTGTGTCTCAGAATTGCTTTTAAGAAATGACTTTGATAATTTACTAATTTTCTATTACCAATGACTGCAGTGGCAATTTCAAAAGAATTTTTAATTTCTGAAGACTTTAAAATAAGTATATTATGCACTTTGTCACTGAGCTACACCCCCTGGTGTACATATAAGGGAAGATAAATTGCATATTAAAAGTTGTCAGTCTTCAGTACCTCTGGAACATGTTATCCTACAATCATAATCAGGGTAATACATGGGGACATCTATTTATATCCATTTAGAGTGCTTAGTCATGACATAGTTGACACAGTGTGCATTGTTGTATTAGAACTTAACGGAAAGCTCTGAAGGGAGAAGGGTTCCCTAGGGAGACGTAAAGCTCTATGTTAACTTTCATATCAACTTTAAAATTGTAGTGGGAATTGGTAATTTGAAAATACATGTACTTCTGAGAATTTCCCTTTATAAGAGAATCAAAATATCGGAGCAGGAAGGTACCAAAGAGACAATCTTATCTAATGCACACTTCACAGATATGAAAATGTGGCCCAGAAGAAAGTGGTGCCTTTTGCACTGTCAGCACTGAGCTGTGATGGGTGTTTGGACCTCCGTCCCACATCCCAATTCTGGGTATATTTATTTCCACTGTACCTAGTAGCTGCCAGCTTAGCCAGAGCAGCAAAAGACTTGAATAAGAGAAATATTCATTTTGAATATTATCTAATATTAACCTCATTTCTTATTTCAACTCTGTATATTTCTAGAAATAGTACTTTACATATTACTTTATAACTGTTCAGATTTAGGGATCTGAATAACATATGACTGGATTTAAGTTTCAATGACAGCTTACCTGCTTTAATCAGCAGACCAAAATATATTCACATCATTACAATTACATAATTTCAATATAAAAAGGATGGAAATTTATTAATTTAATTTAATAAAATAACATTATTAAAAACTTCAAACAAGGCAATTTGGCTTTTCTGTGTGGACACTATTCATGTTTTGAACCTATTTTCAAAAAGTTTGAACATTTTCCTGTTAAGTCTGGACCTTGCATTCACATATATTTATACAACTATTTGTATACAGACTACTTTGATGTTAAATGTTCTGTATAGTATTTTCCAATAAGGCATATTTAATAGATGAGGGAAAGGAAGTCTAGTAGAGCAGAGGAAGGAAAATGAGGGAGGGGAGAGAAGATAGGAAGAAAAAGGAGGAGGGAAAAGGACAGGTTGGGAAGAGATCATGAACTGAAATCTAATTCCATGCATGTGTGAGTTTGTTGGGATGAACCAAACTACTATGTGTAACTATAATTAAAAAGTATATTTAATCTTGCATTACATTTAGATGAATTAGTCTAACATTTAATTCATGTTTTCATAATTGGGAAAAACAGAGATTAGGCAATTAAGGAAAAAACATCTCTAGACTGGTTTCTTACCAATCACCCTTCTTCAGGGACTCAAAACAGGCTGCATGATGTTTTGAGAAAATTATAAAATGCAACAAAATAACCTAACCTGCTGAATAGCATTCCCTTAAAGCTGGCATTGGTTAATTTCAGAAATCTTAGGGAAGAAATTTCTTCAGTGCTGCTTGGAACATTTTGTTCTGTAGACTCAAGATATGGTGTTGCCCTCCCCGCCCTTCTTCTTAAGTGTTCTTTTCTAGGTCCATAGAGTGTTGGTGCTTATGGGGCATTAAATAACCAACTCAATGACCTTCCCTGTCCTTTAGATCCCCTGGTCCAAGGCATCCTGTGTGCCAGCTTGGTGTGTAGTGATAGCAGCAAATCGAGTGCATTTTTATGGCACTTTCTTAAGCATACCTAAGTACAGTGAAACATATTGAGGCTTTTTTAGTCAACACTCGAAAATCCTTGGGAGTCATTCCAGGCTTTTCACTTGGAGTTTCTTTGTGCTTTTTATTGTTTGTTTTAAAAATTCTACTTGGGTAGAGCCAGAGGAATTATGTTTAACTTTCCTTTTCAGAAAGCTAGCTAAACCTGTCAAAGCTGAGTTTTGTTTCAGGTCTTAAGTTTAACTTGATATGTTTCTAGGGCAGATAATAATTCAATAATTATTCTTTGAATTATTAGTATGCATCAGAATCTATGAGATGGTTCATTAATTCATATTTCTAGACCCTTCACCCCAAGGAGGATACAATTTAGGAAGGTTCTTGAGGGAAGCATCTCTGTGGAGGAGGAGGTATAAGGGCATGAATGAAAGCAGGCAGTGATTTACATTTGAGAAGAAGAAATGCATTCAAAATGTATTAGAGGCTAGAATTGATGGGATTCAGTGATGGAGAAGTGAGTTTGAAAGACAGCTGTTTAGCTCTCTTAGCTTTCTGTCTCTGAAACTTGGGCCCTTCACCAGGGCTGAGCATTTGGAAGGATGAATAAGCTTAGGAATTAGGGGATGCATGCATTTAAAAAGAACTTAAGTTTTAAATTATAAATAGGGATAATGACAGTGGGACTATAAAAGACATAGCTCAGGAAACTCTTCTGAGAAGTACTAATAGAATTGGGACAGGAATAGATATGGGGAGTGGGAAAGTATGGATGGGAACAATATTAGAGTCTGTCTCAGCAGCTTTTGAAAGGTATTCATAAATAAGATGAGAAAATCAATTGAAATAAACGTAAACTAGCTTAAAGGCCATCTGATTCAATTTGAACTTGAAGTTGACTAACACAGGCAGGGCAACCTGAACTTGAAAGCCAGTCAGGATATTTGTTTGAAACATATCTATTCTTTTTCAGTGGTTTATATAGGGTACTTGGTGATACTGATAATATTCTGAATTTCCAAATGTTATATGGAAAACTAGGTAGTAAATGGAGTCTGTATGTTTGCACATGAATATGCACATAAAATCAAGGGTGGTATGTGTAAATGGAAGATTTTAAGTAATTCATTTTGGTTACTTTTAAAAGAAAGTCAGTTTTATGCACATTAATTGGAAACAAAATATTGAGTTGAAGACAAATAAGTCTTTTCCCCTTGGACAGATGGGCAATTTTTCCAATTTTATTTCTTTTTTTTTTATTGGTGTTCACAACATTACAAAGCTCTTGACATATCATATTTCATACATTAGATTGAAGTGGGTTATGAACTCCCAATTTTTACCCCAAATGCAGATTGCAGAATCACGTCGGTTACACATCCACAATTTTACATTATGCCCTATTAGTAACTATTGTATTCTGCTACCTTTCCTATCCCCTACTATCCCCCCTCCCCTTCCCTCACATCTTCTCTCTCTACCCCATCTACTGTAATTCATTTTTCTCCTTGTTTATTTTCCCATTCCCCTCACAACCTCTTATATGTAATTTTGTATAGCAATGAGTGCCGCAGTCTGGCTGGGCACAATTCAGGAATGAGGGTCTCCCTTCATTTCCATGCAATTTCCCTTTTCTCTCCCTTTCCCTCCCATCTCATGTCTCTGTTTAATGTTAATCTTTTCTTCCTGCTCTTCCTCCCTGCTCTGTTCATAGTTGCTCTCATTATATCAAAGAAGATATTTGGTATTTGTTTTTTAGGGATTGGCTAGCTTCACTAAGCATAATCTGCTCTAGTGCCATCCATTTCCCTGCAAATTCCATGATTTTGTCATTTTTTAATGCTGTGTAATACTCCATGGTGTATAAATGCCACATTTTTTTTTTTATCCATTCATCTATTGAAGGGCATCTGGGTTGGTTCCACAGTCTAGCTATTGTGAATTGTGCTGCTATGAACATCGATGTGGCAGTATCCCTGTAGTATGCTCTTTTAAGGTCTTAAGGGAATAGTCCGAGAAGGGCAATAGCTGGGTCAAATGGTGGATCCATTCCCAGCTTTCCCAGGAATCTCCATACTGCTTTCCAAATTGGCCGCACCAATTTGCAGTCCCACCAGCAATGTACAAGTGTACCCTTTTCCCCACATCCTCGCCAGCACTTGTTGTTGTTTGACTTCATAATGGCTGCCAATCTTACTGGAGTGAGATGGTATCTTAGGGTGGTTTTGATTTGCATTTCTCTGACTGCTAGAGATGGTGAGCATTTTTTCATGTACTTGTTGATTGATTGTATATCCTCCTCTGAGAAGTGTCTGTTCAGGTCCTTGGCCCATTTGTTGATTGGGTGATTTGTTTTCTTATTGTCTAATTTTTTGAGTTCTTTGTATACTCTGGATATTAGGGCTCTATCTAAAGTGTGAGGAGTAAAAATTTGTTCCCATGATGTAGGCTCCCTATTTACCTCTCTTATTGTTTCTCTTGCTGAGAAAAAACTTTTTAGTTTAAGTAAGTCCCATTTGTTGATTCTTGGTATTAACTCTTGTGCTATGGGTGTCCTATTAAGGAATTTGGAGCCCGACCCCACAATATGTAGATTGGAGCCAACTTTTTCTTCTATCAGACGCAGAGTCTCTGATTTGATATCAAGCTCCTTGATCCATTTTGAGTTAAGTTTTGTGCATGGCGAGAGAAAGGGATTCAGTTTCATTTTGTTGCATATGGATTTCCAGTTTTCCCAACACCATTTGTTAAAGATGCTATCATTCCTCCATTGCATGCTTTTAGCCCCTTTATCAAATATAAGATAGTTGTAACTTTGTGGATTAGTCTCTGTGTCCTTTATTCTATACCATTGGTCCACCCGCCTGTTTTGGTACCAGTACCATGCTGTTTTTGTCACTATTGCTCTGTAATATAGTTTGAAATTTGGTATCGCTATACCGCCTGATTCACACTTCCTGCTTAGAATTGCTTTTGCTATTCTGGGTCTTTTATTTTTCCATATGAATTTCATGATTGCTTTATCTATTTCTACAAGAAATGCCGTTGGGATTTTGATTGGCATTTCATTAAACCTATAGAGAACTTTTGGTAATATCACCATTTTGATAATGTTAGTTCTGCCTATCCATGAACAGGTTATATTTTTCCATCTTCTAAGATCTTCTACTTCTCTCTTTAGGGTTCTGTAGTTTTCATTGTATAAATCTTTCACCTCTTTTGTTAGGTTGATTCCCAAGTATTTTATTTTTTTTTTGAGGATATTGTGAATGGAGTGTTGAGACAAAAGAAACTATTGAAAAAATTAACAAAATTAAAAGTTGGTTCTTCGAAAAAATAAGATCGACAGACCTTTAGCCATGCTAACGAAGAGAAGAAGAGAGAGAACTCAAATTACTAACATACGGGATGAAAAAGGCAATATCACAACAGATGCTACAGAAATACAGAAGACAATAAAAGACTACCAACCAAGAAAAGCCCAGGACCGGATGGGTATACAGCAGAGTTTTACAAAACCTTTAAAGAAGAATTAATACCAATACTTTTCAAGTTATTTCAGGAAATAGAAAAAGAGGGAGCTCTTCCAAATTCATTCTATGAGGCCAACATCACCCTGATTCCGAAACCAGACAAAGATACCTCAAAGAAAGAAAACTACAGACCAATATCTCTAATGAACCTAGATGCAAAAATCCTCAATAAAATTCTGGCGAATCGGATACAAAAACATATCAAAAAAATTGTGCACCATGATCAAGTAGGATTCATCCCTGGGATGCAAGGATGGTTCAATATACGGAATTCAATAAATGTTATTCACCACATCAATAGACTTAAAGATAAGAACCATATGATCATCTCGATAGACGCAGAAAAAGCATTCGACAAAGTATAACATCCCTTTATGTTCAAAACATTAGAAAAACTAGGGATAACAGGAACTTACCTTGACATTGTAAAAGCTATCTATGCTAAGCCTCAGGCTAGCATCATTCTGAATGGAGAATAGTTGAAGGCATTCCCTCTAAAATCTGGAACAAGACAGGGATGCCCTCTATCACCACTTCTATTCAATATAGTTCTCAAAACACTGGCCAGAGCAATTAGACAGACGAAAGAAATTAAAGGCATAAAAATAGGAAAAGAAGAACTTAAATTATCACTATTTGCAGACGACATGATTCTATACCTAGAAGACCCAAAAGGGTCTACAAAGAAACTACTAGAACTAATAAATGAATTCAGCAAAGTGGCAGGATGTAAAATCAACATGCATAAATCAAAGGCATTTCTGTATATCAGCGACAAAACTTCTGAAATGGAAATGAGCAATTTTATTTATTTCTATTCCTGAGATACATTGGATTTGGCAACTTGAGGAAATGTGTTCACAAAGAAGAAATTCCCTTTTCTAATAGCATATTTTTACATATTTGTCATTTATATGGGAAAGATGCAGTCTTCAATTTTTTTAAAAGCCTATTTTAAATTAATTGGAATTAAATAGTTTCTTGTAATTTAACAGAAATTTAGTGTTTTGGGTTTTTTTTTTTTTGTTGTTGTTGTTGTTGTTCATTTTTTTTACTTTGGGTTTTGAATCCAGGTGCTTAACCACTGAACCACATCCCCAGTTTAATATTTTATTTAGAGACAGGGTGTCTTGCTAAGTTGCTGAGACTGGCTTTGAACTTGTATTCCTCCTGCTTCAGCTTCCCAAGCTGCTGGAATTACAGGCTTGTGCCACTTCGATGGCAACAATTTAGTTTTGAATTTGAGTTTCACTGACATAAATACAAACAATGCTGCTAGCAGTGGGGGGCTGTGGATGAGGGTGGAAATGGAAAATAAGGAGTAATTGTATCATTTCTCTGCCACTTGATACCCATGTGATATGAAATTTAGGTCAAATAAATTTGGGTTTGAATTATAACTATGTAAGAAAGGTAACTTATGGAAAATTGCCTTATCTCATTAAACTTCAGTCTCACATCTATAAAACAAGGATCATGCACTATAGTACTACTGGTAAAATTAAGCTGCATGTAAAATATAGAGTAATATTGATATAATACTTGTTTTAGTTTCTGGTTGCCACTGTAGCAAATTACTCCAAATTTAATGATTTAAAACAATACATATTTATTCTGTTGTAGTTATGGATGTTATGTCAAAAATTAATCTAAAGGGGCTAAAATCAAAGTGTCCACAGAGCTAGATCCTTCTTTTGGGACTGGATTTGGGGGAGAATATATTACCCATGGACTCCATTGACTTTTAGAGGCTGGGCTTCCATGGCCCTTAACTGCCTCACTCCAGTCTCTGCATTTATGGTTATATCCTCTTCTCTACACTAGTCAAGTTTCCCTCTTTAATAATATTTGTGATTACCTTTCATATCAACTGAGATAGGCTGTTGCTCTAAGATCCTCATTTAATCAAATCTGCAAAGTCACTCTTACCATATAAAGTAATATGCACAAGTTCTAGGACTTTAGAAGCAGAATACAACAGACACTAGTATTGCTGTATGAATAAATGTGGCTGTATAACCAAAAAAAAAAAAAAAGAAAAAGAAAAATATAGACCTTATATGAAGAAATTGAATAAAATAAAAATTCAATCCTGTATGCAAATATGATATATTGGTTATATGTAAATAAAATATGGATACATTTGAAAAAAAAGAAGTGGGCATTCTTGGATAAATTATCAAGATTTTAAATAGAACAAGGAACAAAGAATATTGAATATTTTTTCAAACAGAAGCACTAATTTATGTACAGATGCATTCTGGACAGCTGTTCTGGAATGTGTGAAAAATAGGATCTAAAATGTGTAAAGACCACAAAATGGCTTAAACAAGACAGTGTTGGGGTGGGGTGGGATGGAGTAGGGGGAGCATGTAAGTTGATCAGACATCCTAGGAATATATTACAGTGTTACTAATGGAGGAAAGGAAGATCTGATACCTCATTTCTTATCTCTTTAAATCCAAGATAAGTGAGCTTAAATGAGTGCTTTTCCAGGTAGCAAGAATTTTGAACTTGCCAGGAGTAATTCTTTCAGTGTTGAGTATAGAGTTCCTGAGTCTCTGTTATGATTCAGGTGAATTTGGGTCTTGTCTGTTGATCCAGTAGTGTGTTTTCCTTTGACTTCTCAGGTCTATAACCTTTCTTGGCTGTTTGCTTTGCTCATACATTTAATATCTGTTTCCGGATTGCAGTCATTAAATGACCTTTCAGTTAATTTTAGGCCCCTGGGAACCTCCAGTACTCCAGTATATTCTGATTAGAGGAATTAGTTCTCTACATCAGTGGTTCTCAACCATAGGCAATTTTGTCCCATGAGGGACATTTAGCAATGTGTAGAAACATTTCTGATTTTCATGACCAGGAAGAGGTGAGGCTCCTGGCATCTAAAGGGCGTAGAAACCAGGAATGCTGTTTCACATCCTGCAGTGCACAGGGCAGGTCCCCTTACGACAAAGAAATATGATATTCAAAATGTTAATATTGCTGAGACTGAGATACCTTGGTCGAAAACTATATTATCTTTCTTAGCCTTTGGCATAAATAAAATTGTGAAAAGCTTAGTTTTTTTAACCTTAAAACATTAAAGAGAGGCATATGTAGAATAGGCAAAATTTAGACCATAGAGACTTATGATTAAACTTGAGGGCTAGGAATCTCTTTGGGGGAAAGAGGGATGTTAATTTTTCCCATGGTTGAAATTAAAAATTTGAAACAAATCTCACTATAGGCAAGGGAGAATAATTTATTAAGTTAATACAGAGATTTCTAAATGTGTTGTATGAATAGTTTGATATGTGTTGTTTTGGCTATGGAGTTTGTGTTTTTAATTAATTAAACACATAGCATTTTTAATTTATTTAAATTATAGCTAAGGAATTGGTGTAATTATATAATACCTTACAAGTAACAATTTATATCATCTTATTCTTTACAGAGAACTTCCATATACATCAAAAAGGAAATATATATATATATATATATATATATATATATATATATATATATATATAGTTGATACTTTAAATGTGTGTTCAAAGTGTAGGTTTTACAAACCTACAGGTAGATATTATCTTCATTTCTTAAAAGAATGTACCTTCAGGAAACTAACTAAAAGATCTTCCCTTTAATTTTGACCATGCTTGATTTATAATCCTGTTTTTCCCCCTTTCTTTGTGGTGCTGTGACTCAACCCAGAACCTTGCACATGCTATGCAAACACTGTGCCACTGAGCTACACTTCTAGCCTCTGTAATCTTATTCACAGTTAATGGGTACTCTTCTTTCTGAAACCACACTTGTATAGGAAATAAATGGCTGGCAGATTGTCTTTCTGTCTGGGATTTGTTATGATGATGGTATTTCCTTTACTTAGAAGGCTTTAAAAAAGTGTTTTGGCAATTTTCCATCTGGAATCCTAGAATGGATTGCATATGCAAAAATAGTATAATGCATATCTAAATTTTCTATTGTCATGTGGGAAATTTCTGCCATTGCCAAGTTTAAAAAGGAAATTGTTGTTGAAATAGGTAGATTTTGAACTAACACTCTGAGAAAATATTGCAGCCATATTTTAGGGCATTATAAAGAGAATTTATTTTTTAGGATGAAGAAAAAGTAAATAATTTTGAAAATTATTCTAAAAATTATTTGTGATTGCATTAATACTAAGATAGGATCTTAGGGAAATCTGTGAATCACATCAGATCCTTAATTTCAGAGTCTTAATTTCCTAATCTCTAAAGCATTAGATTGTACTGTGGATTAAAGGTGATAATAATGTAGAATAGTCAACATAAATGATATAACATGCTTAATAAAGGCAATTGTTATGATATATTAATTATATACTTACAAGTAGTATAGTTTTAAAATATTTTTTTGGTTGTTGATGGATCTTTATTTTATTCATTTATTTATATGTGGTGCTGAGAATTGAATCCAGTGCATCACATATGCAAGGCAAGCACTGTACCACTGAGCCACACCCCCAGCACTCAAGTAGTATTTAAACAGAATACTACTGGAAAACACTTTATTAGTATATAATTGTTCTGCTAAAAATTAAAAGAAAAAGAATTTTTCAAGTATAAGTAAAATAGTCCTCTTGTTATAGGACTGATCATATTTTAATTTGCTATTAAATATATTCAAGAGGACAACATAGTATGTAACATCTAAAAAACAACTATTGCCTTGAAATCCTGTTGACACTTGGCAAGTGTTTTCTGCTCCATGTTACACAGTTTGAGAAACACTTGAATGAAAGTATATTGCTTGCACAGATAGGATTGTTGTTCCAATGTCTTGAGCCTAAAAACAGAAGACTTTTTATTTATAGTTGAATTTCACATTGACTTTACTGAATGTGGACTAAAGGCTAGAAGGACTTCTCTGAGTTCAGCTAATTCATATCCTCAGGAATGTTTGTGGTTTTGATAAGATTTTTGTTTCTGACTGCTTCTCCTCAAAGAATAAAAACGAGTGATTGTGCATGGGGTGTGTGTAAGATACCAAAAGGGGAAGAAAATAATGTACTGGTTACTCCTCAGCCCTCATATTATTCCGCCTCTTAAGAGCATTGTTGATCCAGTTTGCAACACCATCTTGCTTGCCTTCAGTGTGGTAGGCAGCTCTGTCACCTGGGTGGTCTTCCTCAGTCTCTTTCCCAATTTCTCCTCTGCTTCTTAACCCGTATTTGTTGGGTTTCCAGGGTTCCATCCTCTTTGTACACTGTATTTATTTTTTTAGGTGATCTCATTCAGTCTTACAACTTTCCATTTCATTTAGATGCTGACAGTTCCCCAAATTATATCTCCAGTCTAGATTTCTTGAGCATCTTACTTTGAATGTCTAAACTCTCAGTTACCGACTCATTATTTCAGCTTTGTTAAGTGTCTCAAACTTTGTACCTAAAACCCAAGTCCACCATTTCTTTTCTTTAACTTTCCTTTAGTATTTTTCCCTTTTTAATAAAAAGATCAAAATTCCAAAACATTACAGAAGCAAAAGCAAATGCTATATCACATCTTATTTTTTAATTTCTTCTTCCTCTTCTTTTTTATATTTATTTTTTAGTTTTGAGTGGACACAATATCTTTATTTTACATTTATGTGGTGCTGAGGATTGAGCTCAGTGTTTCAAGCATGCTAGGCGAGCGCTCTGCCACTGAGCCCCAGCCTCAGCCCCTCTTCTTCTTTTTTTTTAATATTGATTTTATTTTTTAAATACATGACAGGAATGCATTACAATTTTTATTACACATATAGTGCACAACTTTTTTATATCTCTGTTTGTATATAAAGTATGTTCACACCAATTCATGTCTTCATACATGTACTTTGGATAATGATGTCTATAGATAATGATGTCTATCATTGCTAACTCCCTGCTTCCTCCCTTCCTCTCCCACCCCTCTGCCCTATCTAGAGTTTGTCTATTTCTCCCATGTTCCTCCTTCCTATCCCATTATGGGTCAGTCACCTTATATCAGAGAAAATATTCCAAGCCCACCATTTGCATTGCTGCAGCAACCTAGCATGTTACCAAAAGGAGAAAAGTGTGAGTAAGTTTCTTCGGTTGATATCCCCTCCCACTATACATTTTATTTGATTGAATGTCCTAACTTCATTTAATAAACAGTTCATAGAAAATGAATCTAAATTCTGCATTGTTGTTGTATTAAATATATTCTGTTTCTGATTTAACATGTATCAGGATATGCATAAAAGTCTCAACTGTGAAGTCAGTTTTAAATGAAAGTGAACATATTGCATAAAGTAAAAAGGAGAATTATAAGTCTCTGATTGAGAGAGCTTGAGATAAAACCCATCACTCAGCTCCTGGAACAGTGCTCTTTAATTTTATTATTTAAGTGGAATTGTGTGCTGTGTCTTCAAAATGAACATGGATTTTTTTTTTCCTTTAAGTGAAACTGCTATTTTTATAGTGTGTGGGAGGGGTATGAAATTTAATAGCAAATTATTTTTAACAGGAGAGTGCTTATTCATGTCAGGATTGGAATAAGCATTATGTTGCCAAGGCAAAAAAATTATATTTCCAAGAGTTTTTTTCTCACATAGGTAAGTATAGGAATTAAGTTTATATATTTGTGTTCACTAATTATCTCTAGGGTTGGTGTTATTTTCTCTAGTCTCTTTTTTATGGTTTCTACACTAATCAGATAAAATTGCATTTTTGTAGAAATGGCAGATTTAAACCTCTGAGTCATACATCTCCAGCATAACTGGAAGGTTGTCAAATGGAATGCAGTTTCATTTTTAGGATGAAGGTGGGAGGGAAAGAAGAAGAATTTCAATTTCTTTTAATGCAGCTTGTTTTTTTGAGAGAATGAAAGAAAGAGTGAAGTATTCTAAGAATTCATCTCTGGCTTCTTTTATTCACAGCTCTTTGAGACAATGAGACAAAGTTGGTAGTATTTATTCTATTTTAAATAATACAAAGAATGAGCTTCCACTAATAGAACTTCCATTAATAGAAAATGAAGTCATTAACCCAAGAGATTTCTAAATTTCTAATTGATTCCAACATTTTGAGTAAAAAGCTCCCCGCCCGACTCACTTTTTGGTATTGAGGATTGAACCTAGGGGCACTTAACCACTGAGCTACATCCTCAGACATTTTTATTTTTTGTTTTTTGGACAGGGTCTCACTTAGTTGCTTAGGGCCTCATTGAGTTGCTGAGACTGGCTTTGAACTTGCAATCCTCCTGCCCCAGCCTCCCAAGCTGCTGGGATTACAGACAAATGCCATCATGCCCCAGTTCCCCTTCCTTTTTTGACAGTAGAGTTAGAAATTTTCTTGCTGTGTTTTAAAAAAAATCACTTAATATTCTGGGGTTGCTCATAACTCTTAGACTTTCCTTCTATTTGGAGATAGGCTGTGTTGTTGCATATATAAAAATAAGGCCACTTGCTATAGTCTGAACATGTTCCCCAAAATTTATGAGTTGGAAAGTTAATCCTCAGTGCAGCAGTATTGAGAGGTGGGACTTTTAAGAATTGATTAGGGCTCTGCCCTGATGAAGGGATTAATACTGCTATCACAGGAGTGGGTTCCTAGTGAAAGGATGAGTTTTGTCCCATTCCCTTTCTCCTTCTATTCTGCTCTATCTTTGTCTCACTAGGTATAGGTCCCTTGCCCTGGACTTCCCAGCCTTCAGAACTACAAGAAATAAATTTCTTTCCAAGTTACTCAGTCTGTAGTATTCTATTCTAACAACACAAAACAGACTAAGATGAGTTATCCTCTCATCAGAAGGACATCTGATTTATCTGCAGTTCCCACTGCTGAGTGCATAGCTCTGCCCTTACCCCATACATATCTGACAGATTTAAACCAGTTATTGGTCCTATAATTTTTGTTCTTGTGGCTATTTAGGAAATCATGATTCATGCCCCCTTTTCTTAATTTTTTTTTTTACGTTGTGAACAGGTGGTCAGTTGTGTAAGCAACAACTGGAGAGCAGAGATTACTTAGTAACTTGGAAAGGGACCAAGTATCTGAGGAGCCCAGCTTCTGTAATATCAACCCACTTTTCCAAGAGTCAACACCCAGGTCAGCTGTTGCCACCCAGGTCAGAGCCCGGTCTCTAGGAAGATTCCATGCTTTGCTCTGGGAAGTGGCCTCAGGAAGTTGAGGGCTGGAGACCTAATACTCAATAAGCTTCAGTTATTCTGAGGAGCAAAGGAAGCAAGGTTTAATGTTATTCTAGAAGCAGGGAGAAGACTGAACTGCATAGTTAACTTTGCTGAGTCCCTTGTAGAATTCCATATTCTTTGTTAGCCAGGAGGTAGGACTGGAGGCTTGGAGTCATGGCAGATGGAGCCAGACTTTTCACCTTTTCTGTTCTTCTGTTGTACTTGGGGCAAAAGCATTCCTTCTGTATTGGAAATTCCAGGATGAGTTTTAAGTCACGTGTTTTCCATGTACTGATTCAGTGAGAGAACTCTATTTTATCTTTTAAAAAATCTTTTTCTTTCTTTTTAAATATACATGACCATAAAGTGTATTTTGACATACGTACATGGAGTATAATTTATTCTAATTAGGATCCCATTTTTGCAGTTATACCTGAAGTGGAGTTTCACTGAACATTCATATATGAACATAGGAAAGTTATGTCTTTCCTATTCCAATCCCCTGTCCCTTCCTTTCATTCTCCTTTGTCTAATCCAATGAACTTCTATTCTCCCTTCCCGTTACTGTTTCAGCATCCACATATCAGAGAGAACATTTGGCCTTTTTTGGGGGGGGATTGGCTTATTTACTATATTTGATCTTGATCAATTTGGCTTGCACAGTGAAGGGGTTGGAATACGGGGAGAAAAGATGATTTTAAAGCATGGGGAATTGAACTTCTAGGGATTTGTGATATTGTGGCAGAGCCTGGGAAGATTGGGTCTTCCAATGTTGCAAATGACAAAGGTTGTACTACCCTGGAAAAGACATACTGAGACACGGGAGAGAAACAGAGACTGGGATTTCATGTCAGATCCTCTGAAGCTTTACTCTTTTTGGAGAAACATTTTTCCTGTCACTTCTGGCTCTTGATGTGCTAGGTTGGCTGTGAGTGGCTTGAAGTAACATATATGAGCACTTACATGCTTGGCCTTTTCCAGGCCGTGATTGGCTCTGAGAAAAGAGCCATGTGTCTCTACAGCCCCCAAGGAAACTGCTGGAAAGGCTGTGGCAGTTGCATGAGTGTGGGTCCAGAGTTAGCTCTTTGAAGATTTTTGGAAATATTTTTAGTGCAATCCTAGAACACAGCTGGCTGGCACATACTGGTAAATGTTAATCTTACCTATTAACACTTTGTTCTCAAACTGTACTGTCAGATATGAGGGATAGATTTTTGGATGTGCAGATATATATATTTTTTCCTCAGATGTTGGGCTTTTGGAAAACTTAAAGGGTACTTGGTCAAGGCAGACTGCAGACCAAGGATGGGTGGGGAGGCTGGTTTGGTGCTAACATCAATGTTGAGAAAATGATAGCCATACCATGTCAGTTTGCTTTGCCCTTTGCTTGACCTTATTCTAGAAATATTTTCTTATTCTTGATTAAAGCCTTCCATGGCAAGAGGACAAGGAAAATATAACATGGAAGAGTGTCACAAATTGTTCCACAGAAATATCTCTTCTAAGGGAAAAATATCACATGTAGGGGAGAAATTGACCTCCTGACACTGCCCTTTCCCCCCAGTGGTTTGATTTAAATGTATAATTAGGGGGTAGTTGTGAAATGAATTATTTATTTTTTCTGTATAGGTGAAATACTTTTAAAATCTTTTGTTGAAACTCAATGAGGCCAGCACTGCTCCTGTTTTACAGGTGTGGCTTTGAGGACAGAGTTAAGTGATGTGACCAGGTTCTTCCATGTTGAGCTTTTGGAAAACTAAGCTAGCAAGACTGGATCTAGATTTCACCTGCAGGAGAGCTGAACTCAGAGCCCTCTTAGCTGAGCTGCCTCCTGATGGCAGGACTCAGCACAGCATCTCTGGGGAGAGTCAGAGCATCTACTTAGACTATTTCCTTAGTCCTTTGTTGATTGATTTAAAAATCTTAGAGTTAAGAAGGAGGATTCCACCCAGAGTTTCCTGATCTTAAGTTTACCAATTAGCTATTAGAATACGTGGCAGCTGGTTAAATTGATAAGCACAAAGGTCAGAGGTTTGTGATAGACATGTCTTCTGGACCTTTGTCAGATAGCAAAAGGATTGCCAGAACTATTCCATTAACAGAAAAAAAATATATATATATCTATGCTATATTTGCTATTTTGTAAATATTAAGTATAGTATTAAAAAGTTGGGCTGGGGTTGTAAGGCCCTGGGTTTGATATATTGTGTCCAACTACAACTAAAAAAAACAAAATAAAAATCTAAAAAAAAAAAAAAGTTGATGTATGATCCAAGCATAGACTAAAGGCTTTCAATATATTCAAGGTAGTCATTTTTGAAGATTATTTTAAATATTACTTAACTATTCTATCACTTTTAACCTGAACTTTTGTGCCATGAACTGTGCTAGGCACTTTTAAACAAATATTTTTATTCCTTCTCAAGTGGGCATACCTTGTTTTAAGGTACATGGGAGATAGCAGTGAACAAAACCACACAAACTTTTTGGATTCTAGTGGAAGAGAGAAAGATAAAAAAAAAAATGCGAATAGTAGATGGTTGTAAAAACCAAGGTTGGGGCAGGGAAAGTCAGGGTAAAAATGGGAATTAGGCAGGCAAGTTGGAATTTGAATACCAGGGTCCTACTTGACTTCACTAGGAGGCTCTATATGCAGAGTGGGAATAAGAGAGCCTTGGTGTCATGTAACATACTGCCAATTCTGAGAACTGTTTATTGATGAACTCTTCCTTGGGAGGCTAGGGATTCTACTAAGTACTTGTGTATATTCCTCCTTAGCTATTGAAATAGGAGGCATTAGCCCCAGTTTATCCAGAAGGAAACTTAATCTTTGAGAGTCAAGTAAATAACTCAGGTATAGCCAGAGAGACCCAGATCTGACTCTAAACCCCTTGCTCCTTAAACCTAGTACTAATCAGTGTCAACTATGGATGCATTTGCTATGGAAGAATTACTCTGATGATAGGACTACCTCATTTTTGGTTCTGATGGATTGGTTGTGCAGTAAATATGACTGACTCACATTGTCTTGTTAATCCTAAGCTTCTCCACCCTCACACTTGTTCTATTTAAAAGGCCTTGGGGCTGTGCCTCAGGGTTATCCCAGGCAAAGGAGTCTCCTGATTCCTGATATCATGCAGTGGGGTATTTGTTGTATGTCAGTGTGAACTCTCTTTATTCCAGCAAATCATTGACTACTTGAATTCCTGGCATTACATTTCAGTGATAGGGCACTAATTTGGTTGGCCTGTGTATCACTGTGTTCAAGAGTATGTTGCAAATTCCTATATTTAGAAGGAAGGTAAAGTGAATGAGGGCAATAATGCCAAAGTCACTGCTATAGTGAGTGACTACAACACAATAAGCAGTACCCTGTACTTGCAGTGCTTGCTGTGTCATGACCAATAGCTGTAAGCAGATGAGATTGTTGAATTGGAAACTTTTATTGAGGGCTGTGCAAAGGAGGTCAGGGGTTTAAGAGGGCTTTTTGCTCCTTCTACTCTGATATACTTATGATAAAAGTGGGGCAACTTTTGGATTAGTACATCTTTGTACTGTGTTTTGATGGTTCTTTCATGTTTTGGATAATTTAATATTTGAGTTGGGTGTGTTAGTCATTAATCTAGTAAGGGGTATGAGTTTATAACTGTTATTTTATTGTCAGTTTCTTGTTAGTGACTTTCTCCACTAACTACTTCCAAAATGAACTGCTATTAATTTTTACAAGATGATTTTCTTTTTACTCAAGAGACAGTGTGAGCATTCAAGCCAAGAAATTTGTTCTATTTATTTACTTTTTTTTGAAGTAGATATATATATACAGAAAAGTATACATATGGGAAATGTACAATTCACATATTTATTTAGAAACTGAACACACATAGGTAGCCAGCTTTTAGAGCAAACTACAAATTTTTAGCATTCTGATAGCCCCACACTCTGCCAATGACTTCTGCCACTCTCTCCCACAAGGATAATCACTATCTGGTCTTCTAATAGCATGTCTTTGTTTTGCCTGGTTTTTATTTTATATTGTTTCATTCATATAATATGTATGGTTTTTGTGCTTGACTATTTTTTTTTTAACTTCCCGTTGTTTGTGAGATTGTACCAGTTACTTGAAAATAGTTTGGAGATTGTTTGTTCTCATTGTGTGGGTATTCCATAATCCTTGCTCTCTTAAAGAGCGAATTCTCCAGTTTTTGCTGTGGTATATAATGCTGCTCTAAACATTCTTGTATATGACTTTTGATAAATTAGTAGAGGCTTTGTTGTAGAAATGGAATTACCTAGAAATGGAATTACGAGGTTGTGAATTGTCAGTGTGTTTAGCTGAAATAGATATCACCAAGCGGGTTAAGAGTGTGAATAGTTGTACCAGTTTGTATTTATATGAGAACATGAATTTTTTGTTGAGATGCTTTTTGGGGTTGGGTGGGAGATGTATATTATTCTTAAGTTCATATTTGTTCTGTGAAAGGAAATAATCACAGTTGCCTCCCTTATTCTTTCAAAGATAAAGTTAAATAATTGTCTCTGTGCACTCCAAACTTACTTTGTTTTTTTCCTCTGTGTATATATTTGTGAATGCACGTTATATGTCTTCTACAAACATATTGATAATTGTATACAATTATCAATGTATTTTATTTTGTAATTGTATTTTTATTTTATAGTTGTATCACTTGTAGTTTGGCTGAAAAGCCATTTTAGAGGCCATCTAGTTCAGGCTTCTATGGTCTCTGAATTCACATTGATCCTGTGTATGTCTGACACAAAGCCCATTCTTTTAGGGTGACCCTACTCTTTGTTCATAGTTTATTGCTGCTGCTTCCACACTGAGGTGATATTCTACTTCCTTTTAACTTCTCCCTTAAATATCATGCCCTACAGGTGAGCCAAACTCCCATGATTCTTAGTGACTTTTTTCAGGAGGAGGTTCATAGCCATTTTCTAAACTGGACTTTCAACATGTTTAGGGTCATGATCTCTGAGCCATTTACTCTGGGGAACTTGAGTGCAAAACCTTGTGGACAGTGAAGGAGAAATGTCAGCATGTGCCTGCTTTCTCCCCTCACTCCATCTTCCTAAGATTTTTTTTTCTTTATTTCCCAATTGTCCTGTCCTAAGCACACATTGATTCCCCCGCCATTGGACTTAAATATTGTTTAAAATTAGAATGCAAAAATCTAAATAACATTTTAAAAATAAGACCATATTGGGTAAAATGAAGAAAAATTACTTTTTATAGAAAACTGTTATATTTAGTAAAATCAATAAACATGGAAAATTTTTCTCATGTGTAATATGTGCTGTTAAGATTTCTGAATTACCAGGTGATATTAATATTCATAGAACTTAAGAATAAAAATGAATTTCTAGTTACAATTAATTTAAGGTTCATGGATATTACTTAATAGATATTTTATTTTTCTTTACAGACAAGAAGAGACTGATAGAAGATTGAAAAATGTAAGATATATTTAATGAAGCATTATAGTTTTTACTTTGATAATCCTTAGGGAAGTAATAGAACTAAAAAATACTCTGCATCCTTTTTCCAATTAAATTTTACATGGAAACCACCAGTCATAAACTGTAAATATAACTAAATATGTATTGCAGTACATGGTTAGAACTTATATTCTCTGACTTCATAGTATAAGAGAGTAGGCTAGATTTTGGAAGCTAGTTATTAAAAGTTACTAATGTGGTAAGGGCAGACCCATTTTATAATTTTTTTAGGGGAGCAAGTAGAAAACCGTCATAACAGACTTTAGGGGAATACATAATGTTTAAGGATGCTGTGTTCAGTGTAGACTTATAATGTCCTTAATATTCTGCATAGAAGAATATCTAAAGTGGCAGCTTTGTTTTTAAAAAGCTTCATAGTATCATCACGGAAGCTGAAAATTATTGATTTTAGGTGTTCATTCTGTAGCTGCTGAAAAAAAATATTGATGGATTTAAAAGTTTCTTATGGTTTCCTTCTATAATCTAGCAATAATAATTAAGATTTTTTTTTTGTTTTTTGTTATGGGGATTGAACTCTTGGGCACTTGACCATGGAGCCACATCCCCAGCTCTATTTTATATTTTATTTAGAGCAAGGGTCTCACTGAGTTGTTTAGCACCTCAGTGTTTGCTAAGGCTGGCTTTGAAATCATGATCCTCCTGCCTCAGCCTTCTGAGCCACCGGGATTACAGGCATGCATCACTGTGCCACACTATAATTAAGATTTTCAATGAACCTTTCCCTTCCCATAAATTTAAGGGAGTTGGACTTTCAACCATAGAGTAATATGAGCTATCCTTTATCTTGAGTATTCACTTGAATTGAGCTTACTAAATAGACTGATTTGTTCATGAAATTTTTTTTCAAAGGTTTTGATAACATTGTACTGGCTGGGAAGAAAAACACAAAATAACCCCTACTACAGTGGTCCCTATCTTAATTTGAAAGCATTCGAGAAGCTTTTAGGACAAGCTCTGACTAAGGTAAGGAAACTACATCTGTATAAAATGACTGCTATAGCTAACACTATCACTTTCTCCTCCTCCTCCTTTCTTTTGCTTCTCTTCCTCCCCTCTGACAAATAATGGTGGGATGTGTTTGCTCTAGACTGGGCTGAGTAGAAAGGATTGTTAGTCTTTGCTGGCTTTATATACTACCACCAAGAGTCAGTGAGCCTATTCCAGAGCACTTTTTGAGGCATAAATTTCTCTCTTAATTTTAGGTAGTTTGATGACATGCACATTTACTTTCTTTCTTACATATTGTATAACTTATTTCTATGCTCATTATGAATTCAGCCTGCAGCAGAAAGGCATTTCCAGGACTATTAAAATTAACGGAAGTAAATTTCTTTATATTAATGTATTCTTGGGCAATTAATTATCACTAATGTCCGTATTCCAGTATCACCATACTGCCTTTATTTCCAAAAAAGTCGTGAATGCTAAGTGAAACTTGATAAGGTTTTAACGTTAGAATCCTTGGTTTTTACACACATTTCTATTCCTTCATATCTGGGAACCTGTGTGACAGCTTTTTGAATGTTTAAGGTTTGTTTGAGAAGAATCAAGTGCCAAGACTGACAGTTGTTCTGCCAAGACTTCATTTATAAAAGGTCCAAGTGGAAAACTAATTTCTTTGTGGGATATTTATTTAGGGGAACTGACAGGGGTCAGAAGAAAATATGTAGTCAAAATAAATAAAACATTAAGAGTAGATGCTTTAGGGTTTTTTCTGATGATTAAATGATGCTCTATTAGTAAGGCATTTTTAAAATTAATCTCTGACACTTTGTAAAAGAACATAATAAATATTAGCTATGATTGGAAGATAGAAATTTTGGGTCAGGATAAAAATACTCACCTTTCCCTACATTTCTCCTTATCTTTAAAAATGATTTTGCCTGAGTTCAGCCACATATATTAGAGAGAAATGGAATTTACAGAGTCAAAAAATTGGGGGGTTTTATGTTTTTTCTTATTATTATAAAGAATTGATAGCACTTCACTCAAATTCCTTGTATATCAGTTAATTCAGGGTGAGATATTATCATGTATACCTGTTGTAAGAGGGTTGAGAAAACTCCCATAGCAAATAACCCAGCTGTCTGGGATAGTGGAGAAATTGTAAGGGGCTTTGGGCACAGGGAGAGCCTTGCTTTATAATTGTTTCAGCTAAGGAAACTTTCAATTAAAAATGACATGGGGGCTGGGGATGTGGCTCAAGTGGTAGCGCGCTCGCCTGGCATGCGTGCGGCCCGGGTTCGATCCTTAGCACCACATACAAACAAAGATGTTGTGTCTGCCAAAAACTAAATAATAAATATTAAAAATTCTCTCTCTCTCTCTCCTCCTCCTCCTCCTCAAAAAAAAAAAAAAAAAAGAAAAAAAAGAATGACGTGGAACTTCGGCCCATGAAGTAATGCTCTTTAACTTTTTATGACAATCTGACTCAGGTTGAATAATCTTAATATAGTGTTTATGCTAGGAATGCTTCATAAAATGCTGTTTCCTGTTACCAGTGTCTGTCAGAGTGGGCAAAAAAGTTTTGGTAGATAGCTGTGGTTCTCTTATTCCACTCTTACTAAGTGGGAATAGGCATAAGAGGCATGTGATCATGTCACCTGTTTTACATTCATTCTGTTCCATCTAGATAGTGCTTAAGGCCAGTCCATTGTATCTATTAAAAAATATATGGTGTAATACTTGTGCTAGTGTCATAACTGAAGGTGACTCATTTTGGGGACTTGTCAGGGTGAAATCCTCAAAAACCAAGCTTCAAGGGCTGGGAATGTAGCTCAATGACATATTGCCTGCTTAGAACCAAGCCCATGAGTTCAATCGCCAGTACCACAAAAACAAAGAAACAAACAAAATGGTTTAAAAAAAACAACCAAACTCCAGGGTCGTACTCAGGTTGTCTTTTAACTGTGGTAGCCCATCATCAATAGCTTTAACTTTATGATGTTAAATTTCATCTTGCCATGTTAGCTCTTAGGTTTCAAAGTATGTGTTAAAAAAAAAAAAAAAAAACTGATGAAGCCATGCTTGCTGGTGTGTGCCTGTAATCCCAGTTACTCAGGAGGCTGAAGCAGAAGGATTGCAAGTTCAGAGCCAGCCTGGGCAACTTAATGAGACCTTATCTCAAGGGGAAAAAAAATACACTGGGGGTAGAACTCAGTGGGTAGAATGCCCAGTACAGCCAAACAAAGACCTTGATGGATCTGAAGATTTACTTTACAGTGGATACTCTCATATTTTGTGAAACATTCTGGTACCAGCACTAGGCCTCATTTCCCCATCTTCTTGGGGGCAGGGTATAAGGTAGGTGCTGGCGTTTTCATGACAGGATGGGAACTCATGCCAGGATGCCTGGTCTAAAGCTTATGAAATCTCTCTTAAATCGACTAGACCCTTATTGGCATTTTAAACACTTGTCAAACATTTGATCCAGAAATTCATCGTTCTATTATTAGTCAAAAACATGCCTGAGCCAGCTGCTAATTATTCTTTTATACATTTTCACCTTTTTCATGTTGAAAAAGTAGTATGACAAATGCCCAGATAATCATCATCTGATTCAATTATTAAAGATTTTTATATTGGCTTATCTACCCACCCATAAAGTAACCATCTTAATTTCGGAAATATCTCATCCCAAAATATTCAGTATGCATCTCCTAAGAATATTTTTCTGTATAGCCACAATGTATATATTTAAGAAATCTCATAAATATCCCCATTATTTATTATCAAGGACATATTAAATTTCCCAATTGTCTTCTGTTTTCATAGTCTCTTTTCTTTAATCTGAATTGTGATTTAATCAAGATTCATATGTTACATTTGGTTGTTAGTTATTCCTAGGTTCTTTAAACTATTAGTAAGTAATATCTGTAAGTAATGTCACTGATTTTTTTTACTATAATGACAAAATTACCTTTACCATATTTAAAAATTGTAATTACTAGGTATTCATTGATTGCAGTGTCAGGACTATGCTAAGAACTTTATAAATTTTACTTAAGTTAAATCCATATTTAAAATACCCAGTTGTATTTTACCACTAAATTTTATAAGTGTTAATTAAAAATGGTTATTTTGATTAGGTTATATATAATTTACAAACCTATAGGTTACAATATTTGTCATATTTCTCTCTTAGATGAGCCAAACCAATGTTTAATTTAGTACCAAGGAAGATAAGTCTTTTGGGTATTGTGGGGGAGGTTGCATACCAGGGATTGAACTCAGGGGCACTCGAACATGGAGCCACATCCCCAGCCCTTGTTTATATTTTATTTAGAGACAGGGTCTAAGATACTTAGCACCTCACTGTTGCTGAGGCAGGCTTTGAACTTGTGATCCTCCTGTCTCAGCCTCCTGAGCTTCCTGGGATGGCATGTACCACCACAGCTGGCTGGGAGATAAGTCTTACATGTTTGTGAATAAGTATGCTTCCCTTGACTCAGCAATCGAGACAACCTAGCTGCCAGTACCTCAAATCTAGGTTTTATTATTGGTGAAAATAAATGAATTCTCTGATGTGGGCACAGCTAGACATTAACAATGTCTTTGTGATTCCTATTTATTTATTTGTCCTAAACCATTTATTTATTTATTTAAATCAGTTAATATATAACATCAGAATGCTCATTGTACACAAATGGAGCACAATTTTTCACTTCTCTGTACACAAAATAAGGTCACATCATTCGTGCAATCATGCATGTACCTAGGGTAATGATATCAGTCTCATTCTATCATCTTTCCTATCCCATTTTCCCCTCCCCTCCCTTCCATTTGGCCAATCCAAAGTTCCTCCACTCATCCCATTATGGATTAGCATCCACTTATCAGAGAAAACATTCAGCCTTGTGATTCCTTTTTTAAATCTCTTTTTGTGCATGTGATACTGTAGAGCCATAGTTCTTGTTTTTTCCCCCCTTTAGCTATTTTGGGTTGAGGGTGGTGAATGCACTTAAAGAACTTTATTTATTCTTTTGTTTACTATAATCACCCAAAATATTTCCTGGAGATAGACTGAATAATTTTACTGACTTATCTCCATTTGGATTTTTAAATTAAAATTGGTTTTTCTCTTTGACTCCTTTCATGTTTATTGTCAGAGAACTGTAAATAATCATTGACTTCAGTGTTTCAGTGTTGTTTTAATGAACTTTTGTTCATTAAACTATACCCTCTTCCTTATTTTTAGTGGATCATACTACTTTATTAAGTAATGTCAAATGCCTCCTAATCATCACATTAAACATCTAATACTTCCTTATCATATTAGTTGTGGGGGAAAATGTTACAGATGTCTATTCTTTTTTTGGGGGGGGGATTCAAAATTTATTTTTCAAGAGGCAGACAGCATCAGCAGATCGTACAGGGGTTTCTCCATCCATCACACATTCACTAGGGGCTGTGAGCTCAGCAGTGAGAGCCACTGGTATGTTCACTGTAACAATATCTGTGTCACAGTATAAACAGGTGCTATGACTGTGTTTACTTACAATTCCAGAAGAAAAGGCACAACTTGGCAAAAGTCAGGTGCAATAACTAAGACAAAACTTTGAGTAACAGTATTGATCCACATTTCAATAAGGGCCTTCCACACAGCAGAAAAGAATCCCTGACCCCAATGTTGGGTCCTTCTTTCTCTTTCCTTATTCAACCATTAGAGCAATGTTTTAGCCTCTGCTCTACATTATCACATACATAAAAGGCGATTTAAAAAAGGAATCACAAAGACATCGTGAATGTCTAGCTGTTCCCATCAATAAAGCAACTCTTAGGTTTAAGACAGGGCCTGGGAATACTTCAGAGGTCCTAAAATTACAGATGTATATTCTGATTTTTATCAGCTCTTTTCTTATGTTCAATAGGTAAATCACATTGCCTTATCTAGCAAAGAAGCAAAACATTTATGTTTTTGGAAGTTCATACTAGCTTACTATTTTTTTAAAATAACTTTATTTTTATGTGATGCTGAGGATTGACTCCAGTGCCTTCCACATGTGAGTTGAGCGTTCTACCACTGAGCTACAACCCCAGCCCAAGCTTACTATTTTTTATAAAATGTTTTTTCAGGCACTTGAAGACTCCAGCTGCCTGAAAAGAAGTGGCCGGGACAGTGGCTACGGTGATATCTGGTGTTCTGACCGAGGAGAATTTCCTGCTCCTCCAGGCAGCCAGAAGAGGGAAGATTCCTTTGAAAGCTTAGACTCTTTGGGGTCCAGATCATTGACCAGCTGCTCCTCAGATATCACATTGAGAGGAGGACGTGAAGGTGAGATATGTTTTTGGCTGTCAAATTATTACTTAAAAAACTGGAACAGGAGTGGGAAAACAGAATAAAACTAGGCAAAAATTTCACCAGAAGTAAATGTTAAGAAAGTCTTAAATATATTTGAGGTTTCATAATTTTTCTTTTCCTCACAGTGTTAATAGTTTCCAATTTTTTCTGCAGTTTTTGGACAGGACTGTGAGGAGACAGCTTCCTGTGATTCGTTTTGTCAGCAATAATTTGTTCCAGGCCTAATAATATGAGGCCTATCAGCTGATATAATATAGTTAAACATCAACGAAGAATATAAATAAGATTCTGCAAAAAAGTCTGGTTTCATTGCTGAGTAATTTTCTTTCTTTCTTTTACTTTACTAGAAAGGATTAAAAACTCAAGGAAAAAACAGAAATATTTTAATAATTATATTTCGATAGATTTTTAGGCTCCTGTTTAGAGTACCTAATGTGGTGGGAGAGAATATCTATCTCTTGGTCATGTCAGGGTCAGAGCTAACCCAGGACAGAGAAGGCATAAAAGGAGCAGTGGTAATGCAGTCTTTCTGTTGTGGGAGGGACCTTCTTGCAAAATTCTAAGCTTATGGTCAAATCAGTTATTTAAATGCATGTCTTATTCCTGTGGCTACTAGTTAGTGTCAGCAATTTCTGACTAAATACTTAGCTACTCTGAATTGACTACTGGAAACTACAAGTAAAATTTCTTAAAATGCTGGGAAAATGAATCTCAGTGCTGAGGCTCTAGATTCAATCTCCAATACTGCACCAACATTTTTTTTTCTTTTAAGATATTTTTGTGCTTCCACTATCATGATGATGAAGGGTTGAATTCTGTCTGGGAATTTATGCTCAGTTGTTAGGGATTTCACTTTGCTTGTTTGTTATGAATATTATTTTATATTGTAAATGTTTTTTTTCTAAGATTTTATTATGAAAACTTTCCAACTCTACATCAAATGAATTCGTTTTTCAAAAATTAAGCATGGGAACAAAAACTAAATTCTTTAGCACTTAAAGGAGTTGTGGTAATGGTAATAGTAGTAGTAGTAAGTAGTATTTAAAAAATGTGAGTGGCTATTTAAGCAGTTAACATTTATAATTATTAGTGCATTGTTGGCCGTTTGCTGTCTAGGTGTGACGTTTTTATAACCCAGATGATGATTATATATAATACCTTTAAGGAAATAAATTGAAGTTTATAATGCATCTGAATGATTAAAATTATAAATGCTGAGGCTAAAATTCGCAACCCACTAGATTACTTTGTCATGACTGGAAAACCTGCAAAACGCAGTATTTAAATTTGCATCTGGTTAGTGAAGAATAAAAGGGGCTTGTGGGCATATCCAGACTTCAGTCCTTACAGTGTGGTGGGCACTAGTGTAGGATCTAGGTCCTTTTCTTTAGTCAGGTGTGTGTAACCAAAAGCAGAGGTCTGCAGTCACCTTCCCTATTGCTGAAATGTGTTGCAGACAAATCTTGCTTATAGAGCTTGGAGGTCTTGGCCTTCACACTTTAGTAGGTAGAGGGGAGTACCAAGATAAGAAACCATTTCTGAGATTGGTTTATTAAAATTCTGCTACCCACCAGATTGTAGTTGATGGTCACCAAAATTTGGGATATTTTTAGGATAAGAATTGCAAAGTAAAATTTCCTAGTTTTGTATGAAAACTTACATCAAGATGATATTTAGGCAAATGAAAACTCTGCAGAACACTGAACTGAGCTAAAAAAAGATTTTAACTTAAAAAATTCAAAAGTAGAATAGCCTGTGATTTTAAATTTTCACATGTATATTTTAGTAGGATTCATTGGCACACATTTTTAAAATGAGAGAAATGTCTTTTTTTTTTTTTTCTTAAAGGAAGTAGTAAAAAAGCATCAGATTATTGGCTGACCCTCTTGGGCATAGCTGCCTTGCATTCTTCCTTTTCATTTCCCTTACCCTGTGCCTTTGTCACAGCTGTAACCATTTCCTGTGTACTATTCTCAGAGTTATTCACTGTAAATTTCTGCTGGGCAGGAAGAGGAGAGTAGACTGCCTTTAGTTTTGGCTAACCTCTGCTGCTGTTCATGGCCGAGCCTGGAGATATGGGTGCTGTGCTTAGCCAGCCTTGGGAGGGGACCCTGGTGGGAAGCAACACTTGAAAACCATCTTTACAAATGTTCTCCAGGCAGAATGAAAAGAAGGCAGGAAAGAGACTTCTGAATCTGTACTGTTCTATCCTCTCTTTTTTTTTCCTGTGTTTTTAAAAGAGGAGGTTTATGTTCTTTTTTAAAGAAGGTATATTATATATATTTATCTGAACTTGAGATGTATTAAAGGGTATTCTTCTGAGTTTCTTTTTAAGTAATTTTGAAGAAAATAGGAGACTCCCACTGTAATTTCCATGGTCACAAGAAGTAGCATAAGTTCTGTGCTCTCATTTGCATATGACCTGAGATTCTTTGGGGACTTTAGATGTCACCCAGTCCATTCTCTCTTGTATTCATAGGGGTCTCATAAGGATTCGTCATGCTCCTTCACTATCTTGTGTATTTTTACTTCTATTCCTGCTCCCCTTTTCTCTCCTCACATACATTGGAAAGATGCGTGCTTTAATTTTAAATTAGTTTCCCTAGAATTTCTTTTGTATCTCATTTTAAACACCTGCAACTTTCCTGCTAGGTTTTATTCACATGTATTACTTTGACAAATTTGATGAAAGATCCTGGAGGCAAAGATGATTGGGAAGGAGGGGCTCAGCAGTGAATAGGGACTTTTTCTGCTTAGAATGTGCGACAGCAGAAGAATGTACTGCATGTGCCTTCAGTATGCAAAGCAAGTTCCTCCTAATGGATCTTATCACAACTTCATGACAATTTCTAAAAATATTTCCCACAGTTCGCAGTAGCAGCACTGGGTTTCCAAGGGAAAGATAGAGCAGACAGGCTGAGGGGTTTTAATAAAGTGAATAATCTAAAGAATAGAACAAATTCTTGTGCTTTGTTTTATAGGTTGCGAAAGTGACACAGATTTGGAATTTACATTCAAAATGCAGGATTTTAACAAAGATGATATGTCCTATCGAAGGATTTCAGCTATTGAACCAAAATCTGCTTTACCATTCAATCGTTTTTTACCCAACAAAAGTAGACAGCCATCCTATGTGCCAGCACCGTTGAGGAAGAAAAAGCCAGACAAGAATGAGGATAACAGAAGAAGCTGGGCAAGCCCCGTCTACACAGAGGCAGATGGGACATTTTCAAGGTACTGGAATGTGATGTGATGGTGGAGTTCTTTAAGCTTTGTGAATTTGAGTGGTATTTAAAAATGATTCTTAAAATGTATTTCAGAGATAATGAGTTTCAATAATGAGAATTTTTTATACCTGTTTTTAGTCATATATATATTGAAGATATTTGTTCTGTTAACATGTGTCAGCATATGATCTGCTAGGTGTTGTTTAGGTGTGTGCCTTCAGTTTATTGGTATTTTTAATGCACTGGATGACTAATATTGTTCATTGTGAGCTGCCGTATTTTCTTCCATTTTTTTGTTGATCTTAGTGGACGTGAAAAGAATCCTTTATTTCCCCATCAAATTAGCAGAGCAGAGTGTGATTTTTCATATCCAGCTTCCTGTAAGGAGGTGTGTGGTTCTGAAAGTGGTTCAGATACTGAGGATGAACGAAGGTTGCCCGACGTGATTTTGGATGACTTAGCCAACCGCAGATTCCAAGTGAAAAAGAGGCCCCTGAGTTTCATTTCGAAAACCACCTCTCTCCACTCTGTTCCGCATATATTTTCTCCTGATACATTAGCCTATGGGCTACACACACTGACAAGGTCAGAAATGTATTTGTCCTGGATCTGGATATCTGTCATGCTGTTGATTTAATTCAGAAAGTCATTCCAAACTGCAATTTGTCTTTCTTTTAACATCTAATTAAGTGTCCTTAGCCGTGTGTGTCTGGCTGTTCTCTAACTAGTATGAGATGGCACCTTAACTTTGTTCTAGGAACTGTGGTGACAACAGTGGGAGTTACTTTGCTTTCTTCACACTGCTGTAAACTGTGAGGTGGAATGCGTGCCTTATGTGCTCTGGTTTAGATTGCTCATGCAGTATCTTAACCTCGTTGGATGTTTTGAACAGTAACCAGAGGAGAAGTGGGAGCACCAATGCAGAGAATTGGGCAGCAGGCCGAGAACCTTCAAAGTCCTCTCATTACTTGGAAGAGGAAGAAGAAAAACCAACACGGTTACCCAACATTGTCAAGGATGATCTGTATGTGCGAAAGCTAAGTCCAGTCATGCCAAATCCAGGGAATTCTTTTGATCAGTTTCTTCCCAAATGTTGGATTCCAGAAGATGTGAACTGGAAAAGAATAAAAAGGGAAACCTCTAAACCATGGTATAAAGAATTTCAGGGATTCAGGTTTGTCTTTATGCGTGTTTCTGTCCTTCCAGTGTTCATTCCTTACCCTGACCTGTGCATTCTTTGTGCATTTTTTTTTTGTGAGATGGAGAAAATCTAACATCTCCCTCTAACATCATTTTTCCCTCTAACATCTGTAGAACTTCTAAAATTGAAAACATGTGTTCAAATTTAAACTTTAGAATCTGGATCTTAAAAAGCTCTCCTGTATGTAGTCCTAGCTTGACATTAATTTCAGTAGTCAATTCTTTTCTTCTCTCCCTCCTTCTTTTCTCCATATCACTTTATAATAGAAGGAATTCAGACTCTGAGGATGAGGACTCGGGTTCAACCATTTTTAGTAGAATACAGAGAGAACAGTGTAGGCTAGATGGCAACTACCAGAGATCTTCACTCTTGCTGGAACTAGCTACTCAACAGGCCATAAAATCACTGGACATGCACACAGCGAGGAAAAGCAGTGGAGTCTCAGAGGAGCCCAGGTGCAGTTGTCCGCCTGAGTCTGCTTGGGGATCTGGCATCAGATACCTGCTGCTGCCTACTTCTGCTACATTAACCTGGGACCTGACTATGCTCAATCTTGGAAACTTAATATATTTAGTACAAAAGCATAAACTATAACATATTGCTTTCTGTGTGAGCATGTAAGCTTGGAAATCTGTAGGATTTAATGTTCTTTATTAGCACAATAATGTTTCAGAGAGTATATTATTTACATGTGACATAGTTCTTTTGGAAAGCCATTCCAAAAAGGCTTTCCAAAAGATTACCTAATTTTACAGTTGTGCTGTGTATGGAGATGTGGAGAAAGGAAATAACTTTAGAGACTGGGAAGGGTAAGTCTTATGGGAGAATGAAAAAAAAATTCATCATGTTCTTTTATAAAATTTAAGAGCAATTAATTTTTTCTTTTCATTCTTACCTGTATCTATTGCATAAAGTACATGGTGACCAACTCTTGTAACTTTCCAAAGTTATTCTCTCTTCTCTAGTGAGAATATTAGGCCATTCTAATAGAATGAAGAATTGGGCACAAAGGAGGTGTGTGTGTGTGTGTGTGTGTGTGTGTGTGTAAGGTGTACCCAATCTGAGTTCTAAGCCTAGGCCCATCACCTGGCCTTGATAGTGCCCAGCAGGGAAGTATACCCTGCTCTTGTTTCTTTAAATGGTACCCAGGAATGTCATGAGTGATGGCATTAAATGCTAGTCTGTCTTCCTTGCAAGAGTCCCTCCCCAGTCCCTAAAATAATTCACCCATGGAAACTCTCTACTACCTAATTACCTTTTCTCTTCAAACTTAATAAGCTTCTCCCTTCCTTTTTCTTTTCTGTGCTTCAGTCAGTTTTTATTACTTCAGGCCCTCCAAACATACTCTGATGACATCTTGTCTTCTGAAACAAATATCAAAATTGATCCCACTTCTGGCCCAAGGCTCATAACCCGCAGAAAGAATCTCTCTCATGCACCAGGCTATAGGGGAGATGACTTTGAGATGCCAACTCTGGATCCCGACTTAGAAAATGATGATTTCTTTGTGAGAAAGACTGGAGCTTTCCATGCGAATCCATATGTTCTCCGAGCTTTTGAAGACTTTGGAAGGTTCTCTGAGCAAGATGATTCTGTGGAGCGAGATATAATTTTGCAGTGTAGAGAAGGTGAACTTGTACTTCCAGATTTAGAAAAAGATGACATGGTTGTTCGCCGAATTCCAGCACAGAAGAAAGAAGTGCCTCTGTCTGGGGCCCCAGATAGATACCAGCCAGTCCCTTTTCCTGAACCCTGGACTCTGCCTCCAGAAATTCAAGCAAAATTTCTCTGTGTACTTGAAAGGACGTGCCCATCAAAAGAAAAAAGTAGTAGCTGTAGAATATTAGTTCCTTCATATCGGCAGAAGAAAGACGACATGTTGATTCGGAAGATCCAGTCTTGGAAACTGGGAACTACAGTGCCTCCCATAAGTTTTACCCATGGCCCCTGCAGTGAGGCTGACCTACAGAAGTGGGAGGCCATCCGGGAGGCTAGCCGACTTAGGCACAAGAAACGACTGATGGTTGAGAGGTCAGAGTGTGTTTCTGCAAGGATTTGGCTTGTAATGGATGGTCTTGTGTAACTTTTCTTGTACAAAACAGCATCAGATTGTTCAACTTTGCATGATGTGTGCTATTTTGAAGCATTGTGTTAAAAATATATATATATTTTGCTCTAAGAAACTTGTCGTTTTGTAGAAAAAGTGCAATTCCATATTTGCACATCTCTTAGGCATATTTAAGAAGGTGTATACATACATCTTACCTTCAGCTTTAAGTCTGTGGTACTCTGCAATATGAAGTTTCCTAAAAATGTTTTCCAGTTATATTTACAGACTTTTATTTCCATGTCCAGGCATTTCTGTAGTAGTCTAGTGTCATTTGGTTCTATATGTTTTTCTCATATTTTGGAATGTCTGCCTTTTTGAAGTAAAGATTTCCCTTAAAATATGGCATTGCAAATTTCATTTAACTTGACTTTTGCTTTTGACCTAGGTTTCTTGGACTATCAGTTTGTGATATTTTTATTTATAACTTAAACTTCAGTTCAAACTTTGTTAAAATGCATGAATGTTATCTACTGTCTGCTGAATTTTACATGTATGCAGTTGTGGCCATTTTGGCAATAATCTATGTGTTAGGCAACTTGTTTGTTTTTTGAATTGTTGTTTGTTGAATTTAGGGATGGACAAATCTGATTAGGCTTAGTTAAATTAGTAGACTAAATCTAACTTGTCAGCTCCTGACAATGGAGGCCTTTTCCTATGGATTTGTTTGCTTGGTAAGTTAAGCCTGTATTTTGCTTAATCTTAGCTTCTTGAGATATGAGATTGATGAGAACTTGATACATGATCAAGAATATTGCTGAGGAAGCAACCTTTTGAGATTTGCCCATCTTCAGTTAGACATGTTAAAGTTGTTAAACAATTAGAAACTAACAGAATTGGCAAAAGTTACTTTTTTTTTTAATTTTTGGTTTTCTGGTTTCTTAGACTCTTTCAAAAGATTTATGGTGAGAATGGGTAAGTTTTGTGGTTCACGTTAAAAATAAATCTGTGCATATTGCTTGTTGTTTGTAATTTACCATTGCATTTCTGTCCTGGCATGTCACTAAATGGGGGGTGTTGTATGCAGTGCATGAGATTTTAAAATGGGAAGTTTTTAAAAATTAACTTTGCAACCTAATGGTAATATTTCTGTGTCTGAGCGCCTATTGCATGAAGTGCTGTACTCAACAGTATAATATCTGTTGTATTGAAAAATTTAAAATTAGCTCCATCTCCTTTTCTGTTTTTCAAATTTAGTGAGTTGCTCAAAAGTAATAAGAACATTTGTCTAAGATCATTTTGGTATTTGATTGCCAGATAAACTACGTTTCTGATTTCTGGTTGTTGAAACTCAAACAACTACATTTTAGAAAGTCTGTGATGGAAAAATATAGTATGTACTCAAGATTAGAATGCCTGCAATTGCCATAATTCATATACTCAGCTCACGGGAAGCTTTGTTAGTGGGGAAGTTGAGTGGCATTGATCGTCCATTAGAGTACATAGAAATATGTTCAAGATTCCTAATCAGGGTAGAGAGTTATAACATGGCTATGTATAGTGTAAAACTGGACGTCCAAAATTGCAAAAACTAAAACTTTGATAGTTTTCAATTATTTTTCCAAAGACTGTATTTAAAACTAATTCTCGGTTTTTGTCCACTGATGTTTAATTCTACTTATTTGGTAGACATGATAACATATTATAAAACTAACTTTCCAGATTTTTTTCTATTTCTAGAATAACTGAAACTTAAAAGTAAGTCATTCATTCTTAGTACAAAATCACCAGATGGTTATATCTTATATTTTCCACCAAACTTTCTGTAACTTACTGTTACTAGTTTTGGAGCAAGAGGAATAAAGTTTAAGGATGTCAGATAGTTTAATGTGCAAAATGTCTTCTCCTACCAGGATTTATTTCATGTCTAAGAATTGCTACTTTTGATAACTTTTGAGAATTTTGATAGTCCATAAATCTTGTTACGCTACCATGATTACCATTTCTTCAAGCTTCAGCTTATTATAAGTACTTCTTAGCCACTGATTTTAAAAATCAGGATCTCAGTATGTTTTCATGTGCCATGTAAAACAGGTTATCCCCTATCCAGATCCTTATGTGCTCAAAAACGTTTTTATCTGTGAGAGTGAACCACAGTCTTCAGCATGACAGTTAAGCATCTGCTCTTCCCAGTTCATCATGGGAAAGCTGTTTTCACTTGATTAAAAATCTCTTTGCAGCTTCAAGAATTTTCAGTAACTTTCAGAAAGAATTTTCATTTGTAAATTACATATGATATTATAACATAAGGAAGTCTCAGGAAGAGTTATTTTTCTGGAAGGGGTTACAAATACCCAGAATGCAAATAGTTGGTGGGCAAGTAAACATACCTAACCACCTCACTGACTACATGTTCCTCCTTAGTGTAGGGAATGTTATGTGGCTAAAAGGAAACCTTTGACTGAGGGTAGAACTCAGTGGTAGAATGCATTCCTAGCATGGATATGGCCCTGGATTTGATCCCCAGCATCAAAAATAAACAACAAACAGGATTTTTGTCAACTATAGCTAGCAGCAGCAAATGCTTCCTGTAGACAATTCCAAGATTATTGTTTGTCTAGGACAGTGTTTGTTTTAAAGGCTGGTCCCTATGCAGTTTAGTGCCAAGAAGGCTACACATAAAAAAGCAAGATAATCTGTAAATTGAAACTGATGAATACTGCATGACTTGTCTAATAATGGGAAATAATGTGTCTTTAGAAAACTCAAGGGTGTTTTAGACCAGTTGAAGTATATATAGGTTTGTTTTTTTTTATTATTTTTTTATCAGCAATGCTTTCCTTGAGTTGTTCTCTGCAATGAAAATAAAATGGAAATTCAAATAGATTACATGTAGGCTTTTAATCTACAACATGTTTCATGTTTATGCTCAATGATCTTTCTCTGAACATATGTACAATGTTAAACCAGTTGTATTTTCCTAGAAAAGCATTATTATTATTCAACATCCTGTAATTGAAAACTAATTGCCTATAATGTAAATGCTTTTCTTTTCTATTTGGCTAGGACCTATTTAAAGAGAAGTAGGCAATGTATTTCGAGTTCTTAGGCAATTCAATTCTGGCTTGCTTTTTTTTTTTTTTTGGTTGTTTGTTTTTGCTGGGGATTGAACCCATGGCCTTGTGCATGTTAAATAAACGCTTTGTCACTGAGCCACACCTCCAGTCCTGTAGCTTGCCTTTTAGTTGGCATTTAACACTAACACCTGTCAGTGTATTTTTAGTGAGATGCTTTATATGTGGCTGTCATGTCTTGTGTGTGCTTTTTTGTTGCATGCATTTATATTGGTCTCATTCTATGAAATTTGAAAATATGGTGAAAATTATGCCTTTTGGCATAAGTTGTTAATGACAGATAAAAATTTGTTATAAGGATATATGGAAGTAATCTTGTAATGTGATTAAACCATTGAATCTCCTAGGAAATAAACACTGATTTAAGGTGAAGTTGTAGTCAACAACAACAGATTCTCCTTTATTTCAAGATCTGACCAGAAGATTCTGTAGACATAAGATAACAGAAAGGAAGGGAAAATAATGCTCATGTGGGTTATTTTCTGGAGATTTGTTTTCACCCCAGAGGATATCTTGTTAATGTCAGGAGACACTTTTCATTGTCACAAACACTGTAGGTGGGTGCATGCTTTTAGAATTTGATGCCTTTGTAGCCAGGGATGCTACTAAATGGTCTGCCATATGCAGGATAGCACTCTGTAACAAATAATTTTCTGACTCAAATATCTGTAGTGATACTATGACTTACATGATAAATGTATAAATTAAAAATGTCCATTATGTTGCTGTTTATGGGTTTTAGCTTTTTACCCCCCCCCCCCACACACAGGATTTCTATAGCGCCTAACACAAATACATTTAGAGGTACATAATAAGTATTTTCATTGCTCCCTCTGACAGTTGGGAATCCCTAACTTGGTATTTTGGAATTTCTTTTTGCTCTATAAAGCTATTAGTGATTTTATATTCAGGAAAATTTGATTCATATTCATTCTTTTTGATCCCTTACTTCTTATATATTCATCTATAAGTTTCCTGAAATTGGTTTTAAAATAACATGCCTTAACACTAGCCATAAAATGCCAGGGGCATCTTAGGCAATTTGAGTAGTAAGAGAAGAGAATCATACTTTGAGTGATTTTGTTTCATGATTGATACTTTCTTACTTAAACTTTTTCTTTTCTTTCTGTCTTCCCCTTAAATGCTATTATATATTAATGCTCATGCACATATATAACATGTACACATATATAGTTTTTCTATGTAACTGAAAAGGCAAGATGTTACACCTGTATTTGTTTTGGAAAAAATCCAAGTGCAGTTGTAAATTGGAGCCTTTCCAAATAAGGAAATACAACTGTAGCAGGTAGATGAATTATGAGAGAATTATGATTGTCTTACCAGTGAATAGTCCTTTGTTCAATAAAACAGACTAGATATGTGTAGTCCTTTATTGTTTTCCCAGTTTTCCTGATGCTACCTCTGGTGCTTATTTCAGTTCTTTGAGGTAGACAGGTAGTTGTTATCTGCATTACATTATAAAGACATGGGAGAAGGAGAAACAGTGATTGCAACTTTCCCAGGGATGTAGACTTATGAGTGGTAGAACCAGACTAGGGCTTTGCCCCATGAGATAATCCACAGAGACTGCTTGGCAGTGTTGCTGGCACATGGTAAAACCCTCAGAAGTTTAGTAATTATGCAGTGAATGCTAATAAGGATGGAAAGAGTTTCATGATCTGATTGAGAGATTCCTGTCCTCTAAAAGTAATAGATTTTATCAGTGTGGTTTGGGCTGACTTCTCTCATTTGAAGTGGCTTGATGAGTTAGCTTTTAGGAGATCCCATGCAATCATATTTGCTTTAATAAGAATTGGTATGTAGCACCCAGGTAGTTTTTAAAAATGCAACCAGCACAGACTTATCTGGTTATCATAACAATCACCTTACCAGATAAGGAACTGAGGTTTAGAAAAGTGAACTGCTACATGAATGGTGGGTGAAAGCTGGGCTGGAGTCCCCCCCTCTTGTCTGATTCATGTGCCTCCTATGGAGTATGCTTAGCTTTATGTGGGTAACTTGATAACCTTAGGGAACAAATTGTGCTCACATTTCTGCCTTTCCAGAAACTTGTCTACTCCAGACCATGTTTTGTCACCGTGTTCCTATTGAGGATGTCCTGGATGCCATACTCTGCTTGGTACTGGGTGTACAGGGCAGGAAGGATGCAGCCTTAGCCTGGATGAGCACACTATACAGGAAGATGCATGTTAATGTTTGCAGCGCAGGAGAATGAGAGTAAAGAGACAGCAGCCATGGGAGGTCCTGAGGGCTTACTGTGTGTCAGATTGCACTATCCAGCCTTCCTCCCCTAAATGATAAAGTATGAATTAACATTTCCATTTTTGTCCTACAGTGTATTTAACTTCATGTATTGGGTTTCCAGATTTCCTTCATGCTTTGGTTCTGAACATTTTTTTCTGTCTTAGTGAGTTTGTAGTTGTGCTCGGTCAAATAGTGTCCTTTCTATTTGTGTTCAAAGTGAATTTATATTCTCAAATTCACACAAATCAGTTTTATGTGTGGTCCTACTGTATTAGCTTTTCATTACTGTGACCAAAATACCTGACAAGAATGACTTAGAGGAACAAAAGTTTGTTTGGGGCTTATGGTTTCAGAAATCTTGCCTGAGGTGAGGCAGAACATCATGGTAGAAGGCAAAGTGGAGGAAAGCTGTTCAACTCATGGCAGCCTTGGAAACAGAAAGAGAGGAAGGGGCCAGGAACAGGTAGAGTCCCCAAAGCCACAACCCCAGGGAAGATGGCTTGTCCCTGTAGCCATGCCAGTAGTCAATTTGAATTATTAGTCAATCAAATGGATTAACCCACTGATGGGGTCACAGCTCTTATGATCTGATCTTTTCACCTCTGAACATTGCTGCGTTACCCAACATGAGCTATTTAGGGCAACATTCAAGATCCACACCATAATACATACCTACTGAAATACATAGTACATAGATTGATTAATGTATTTTCACAAGTGCACTCATATGTATGAAACTTATTCTTTAATCCTTAATAAAACTTTGGAGAGCACTAATGCTTTCTCAAAGAAAAAATTAGAAGCATTTCAAATTTAGTGTATTTTGATTAATTAAACATGATAAAATTTACCTCATTCTTACCACAGATATTAAATGAATGTATCCTACATGCCTTGTGCTGTGTCAGTGTGTTTTCCTTAAAGGCAGCATATAGCTTGTGAGGCAGATAAGCTAAGGATGCATGAACACATACTGTATAACATGAAGCTGAGTGTTAACTACCATGAAAGATATATAAATAAAGCAATAGAGCATTATTCTCTAGGTAATAGTCTCCCACTTGGAGAAAGTCTTCCTATCTGTTCCATATCAGCACTGTCCTATCCTTCTTGCAGTTGCTCTAGTGCTTGAGCTATAATATCCTTAACACACTTATGAAGCAATTAGCATCGATTGGCCTTCATTTTTAGGATTATCAAACAAATCAGATATAATTCCTACTTTATAATCTTACAGGGAAAATCAGGTGAAATGTAAATAACTATACATCTCAGGTGATAGTAAATGCTATGTAGAAAAGAGGGTAGGGATAGGTAAGTCTGGAAGAGGGGCTAAGTAACATTTCTGCAGTTGACTGGAAGCTAGAGAGAAGCCACGTAGATGTTTAAGTGAAGAGTATTCTAGGCTGATTGAAGGGCATGGGGAGAAGGAAGAGGCCTGAGCATGAGCAGTGAGGCCCTTTGACAGGAGGAGAGTGAGTGAAGTGTGGTAGATATGACCCTGGAGAGGTGGATAGGAGCACGTAGCATCAGACCTTGTGGGTCTTGGAAGAACCTGCTTTTAACTTGAGTTAGATGGGAAGAAGATGGTGAGTGCTGAATAGGGTATGCCATTACCTGGGTGCAACCTGAAAAGATCTCTCTGGCTGTTGTGTTGAGAATAAACTGTTGTGCAGGGAGGTTATTATGAATCTCCAGATGGGAGATGTGTTGGCATGGTCCAGGTAGTGATGGTGGAGGAGGAAGAAGTGTTGCTATACTAGAGATATTTAGAGGGTAAAGCACGGAAGGATGGAGATGAGGAAAGTGGAAGATGAACAGGTTGTGGAGTGAGCAATGTTATTACTCTGTGACAAGTTACATTTGAGATGCCTGTTAGACTTCAAGTGGGGAGCTGAGTTTAACCCAGCAGATATTTTGAGTTTTTTTTTTAAAGGTATATATATCAGAGAAGAGCTTTTGAGTTGGAGAGAGCATTTGAGGAAAGGCTTTCTTTGGGTGATAATAGAAGCATCTCCTTTGGAAGTCTAGGTAAAGGTTGACTGTTCTCTGATCTAGGGCGTTGGCAGTAGAGATGGAAAGAAAGAGATACTGAATGAGAAGACTTGATAACTAATTGAAAGAGGGGAAAAGGGAGAATCAAAAGTGAAAAATGGTTCTTGGGTTTCAAATATGAATGAGGAGGTACCATCTTTCACCATGGCAAGAGGAAAAGCAGGTTTAAATTTGGCTACATTAACAATAACCATGTGTTCAGTGGGTTACAATTTACAATATCCATTGAAGATATTATTTCAACTGGCCCTTTTACAGTTAAGGTGCTTAGGTGAGATCCACGCAGAAGTGATTATTAAATGAGCAGTTAGAAATGAGTCAAAGGAGGGGACAGATCCAAAGTTGTAGACCAAAGAGTCATTTGCATGGAAGTTATAGTTGAATTCCTGAGTTAGCTAAGAGCAAGCTATTATGAGGAAAGCGTGGTGGCAGAACTATGAGGAAGGCAAAGTTTAGGTGACCAAGATGAGGTAGAGTTCCTTCAGTAACTAAAAGTGTATTCAATTACAGTGAAATGAACCCAGAAGCACAATAGGAAAGGACATTCTGGGTACTGCACCTTTAAAAAAACAAAAAAACCTCCCCCTCCCTCTCCCCTCCCCCCTCTCATATTCCTGACTGCTTTTCAGTATTCAGACCTGACCTCTTCTTTCCTGGGAGACCTTTCTTACACCCTTTTTTCTCTGGTGTAGTTAACGGGAACATACTGACAGCAGACATGTGCCTGTGACCTCCCCCGTTCTGCCCATTGCTTTCTTGCCTGACTGAACTCTTCAGAGCTAAACCTCAGCAAAATCTTGTGCAGGGGTTGCAAGTTAAACACAGAAACACTGCTTTAATCAAGGAGATGGCAGCTGAGGTGGTTCTAACTGGCTACCAGAAACTACCCGTGGTCCTTTGAGAGCAAGTCTAGTTCTGTGGTGGGAAGATCTTATTAGAATCATTGAGAAGTAGAAGCACATCTAGTCATGGTATTTAACTTGAGGAGAAAATATCAGGTAATCACTAAATTATTTAGTGAGTGCCCAGAAAATGCAGCCAAACCTTCATAGCTTATCTTTAAGGAAGGTAGAAAATAGGTGATTCTGGTGACTGGTACTTTTGTTTCTAAAGTTATCCATTGTGCATTGATGTCTCCAAGTCTGAATGTTGGAATAATAATAATAATAATAATAATAATAATAATAATAATATTTGTTGTTGTCAGACTTATACAGGGTTAATTTGGTCATTGTGTGTGTGTATGGGGGGGGAAGAACAAAAAAATTCACACCCAAGTTGAGTACTAGGCTCTTGTTTCTGCATTTTGGAAAAATACCATTTATCTCTCCAGAGCTATTTCGGTGATACTATCGCCGAAAGTGTCTAGGTGGTACAGAAGAAATTTAGGTGGAATTTCCAAATATAAACCCAGCCTTCATTTTGACCTTAAGACCAGACATGCAAACCTTCGTGACTGTGGGTGTTTTTGTTCTAGGAGTAAGTCCATGAGTGACGTCAGCGCAGAGGATGTTCAGAACTTGCGTCAATTGCGTTATGAGGAGATGCAGAAAATAAAATCACAATTAAAAGAACAAGATCAGAAATGGCAGGATGTGAGTATTATTAAATTGGGAAATGGAGAACATGCATTTGCTTTTCTTGAAAGAGAGTCAGTATATTTGAGAGAGAGTTTTTCTTGCTATTTATAGCATTCAGTTCTGGAGAAAGTTGCACCAATGAGTTTTGAGCTTGTTTTACCTGTGACTATTGCATATCCTAAAGACCATTGGTAAAAGTAAGAGAATATTTAGTTCTTAATATTCTCTATGAGTTTTCAAAAAATACAAAGCTGCTTCCTTGCAGCAGAGTGGGCTTATTTTCTTGCTTTTGTGGTTGAGTTGGGGTAAAACTGTTAATTATGCTTTTGATAGGAAAAGACCTTGCTCAAGATTGGGATTAGTCTAACATAGCTCTTGGCATTAGTAGGGAGAGATGAAAGGGTTATTAAAATTTATTAAGGAGATTGGGGAAAAAATTAATCAAGAGTAATATTTTGGCTGAAGAAGGCATTATCTAGTATGAATCAAAATGAGATGTTTTAGTTTTGATCCTAAAGAATAAAGTATAATTTTTAAATTTTTTGAATGGAGTAATTGTTATAAATGGAAAGAATAATAAGAACAAAAACAGATAAGTTATACATAGTTTGAGGACAACTTTATGGTAAGAGAGTTGAATAGTAGCATGAACAAAAGGGCCAGATATAGTAAATCTTAATTTTTAAAGGAATTAAAATATTTGTAATGATGATGAAGCCTGTCTTGACTTCAGTTTCAAATTCCAATGCCTCTTTTATTGGGAACTTAATTTAATTGTCAAGAAACAGTAACTCAATTTCACTTTGCCAAAATGCATGGTGAATATTTTGGTATGAAAATAAAAAGTATTGAGGGGTTTTTATCCATTAAGTCAGATGAAAATTCATGCCTCTTATTGTCTAGGACTAAATGCACACTCCTTTAGTTCTTTATGGGAATAATTCATATTGATTTCAGGCTGTTTTAGAAGCAGGATAGTCCTGTCTACCCCCAAAGGGTATAAATCAAACTTTGCATGCCTTAGGGATGAGGTTTGGCTTTGTCTGAGACCTTGGATGCACTTCTGTTTGGACTGGAATCTTGCAATCCTTAGCATGGAATTTCTCTGTTTGGAGACATAGAAAAGTTTGTACTTTTCAAAATGTTTTAAACCCCTAAGTGTCAGAACTAGCCTAGGCTATTAGGGAAATGCTAGGGGGAACCAGGATTAGGTTGTCTGTCCTGATATTGCTACCTTGGTTATGCTTAACATTTCTAGGGATATGGGAAACAGCTATTGGCTTGTGGCTACCTGATCTTCCATATTCCCTTGACCCATTTGAAGTGTACGCTCTTTGACATCCTATATATGAGTCTCCCCTGGCCAGTGAAGCAAATTTGAAGACTTTGCAAATTCTCCCCATATGGAAGTAAAATTAAACCCTCTTTATATAAGACCCCCACTCTCCCATGCAATCTTGTCACACTCATTACTGAACTTTATTCACTTGTGTTTCTCTCCCTTCCAGGCTGAGTTTCTTGAGGGGAACTACATCTTATTCATATGTGTTTATAGGGATGGAGCTCCTGTTTGTTAAAGGAGACTATTCTGCACCTGCACTTACCTGGTGCAGTTAACACATTGTTTCCATTGTACTAGAAAACATATCCTTTCACATAACAGCTAGGTTTTTGGAGTAAGACAAAAATGAATTTGTAACAGTTCCTGATCTGCCTAATTTGACACCTAATTACACGCATTTAGCATTCTCTC
Source organism: Urocitellus parryii (assembly GCF_045843805.1). NCBI lineage: Eukaryota > Metazoa > Chordata > Mammalia > Rodentia > Sciuridae > Urocitellus > Urocitellus parryii. The sequence goes on from NC_135532.1 coordinate 67,966,107, forward strand.
TGAACGGGCCAATTTTGTTTCTGGGAAAACAAAAATGGGAACTATCTTATTAGGTCAGTTTTTTCAGAGAGATGCATAAGATAAAGGCTTGGTACAGAAAACCGGCTATAAAAAGCAAAATTGGGGCACCTTGGCACAAATGGGAGTGAATGGCTTTGGTGATGTAACAGGATCCTCTGGCGCACTCTCACTGCTGAAAAGGGTGTGTAGGAACTCAGGTATGACCCGGCTGATGTGATTTTCTGTCAGGACCTTGCAAGATGGAAAGATCGTCGGAAAAGTTACACTTCAGATCTACAGAAGAAAAAAGAAGAGAGGGAAGAAATTGAAAAGCAAGCACTTGAGAAGTCTGAGAGAAGCTCCAAGACGTTTAAGGAAATGCTGCAGGACAGGTAACAGGGCCGAATAGACAGGTCATGTTTGGAGATGCTGGTGTTAGAAATGGAGGTTTTGTGTAAGTGTGGTGTGGTATGTGTTTACCCATTTTAAACTTAATCATGTATGGAATGAAACATCTAGGATTTTGCTCTGTAGTTAAAAAAATGCTAAAATAATGATTTGAATTAGCAAAAGGAATGAGTACTCAATATAGGTGGACAGTATTTCTTTTTTTCACATTGTACATTCACACACAAAGTGAAGCTATTGGCTGTATTTGGTGCAGAAAATATACTACTTTTTGCCCTTTTAAAGTGAACTTAGGAATGGAATGGGCAAATAAAATCAGCTCTCACTTTTAACTGAATTGTATAAAATACAACAAAGTTCTTTTTTTCTGTTTTAGTGATAGAATATAAATTTTATCTTAAAGGAAGTCTTATATAGGCATTAATGTATGGGTTTATTTATTCTTTGCATTGCAACATAGCAGGGTAAAGGTCAAATTTAAGCTCTCCTGTAAAGCAGTTACTGTGTGAAATCTTAGGATATTTATAGGCTCTGGAGAAGGCAAATATGCTTTAAGAATAATGTCAAAGAGGAAATATGCTGCCAGGTGAAATTAAACAAAGCTCCTTTGTGTCTGAACAGCCAACGGTTAACAATTTCCTTTCCTTAAATGCAACACAATTAGCCTTACTAAATGTTAGATGAGCGTGTTTCATCAATGCTTTAAAAATGAATAGTTACTTTTAGTCTGTTATTGTTATCCATGGAATTTCTATCAAGCTGCATGAAACAATGACTGGATCTTCATTAAAGCTGGTGCTTTGTGTTATAAATTTTATATAGCAAATAGTTCACAATGCTGTCAAGGAATTCACAGATGTGGAGGGTTCAAATTGATTGTCAGTCATTTATTTATATATAGTGTTTCAAATTTGGAAACCTATAGCTTTTGGATAAAATTTTATGAATAGCCCCTTGTTAAAATTTCCTTGTTAAACCATGATCTCCCCCAAAAGTAATATCTTTATGAAAAAGTAATAGAGAGCCTGTTTAATAATAAAAAATGAACTTCTTATAACCTTTGTTAGTTGGGGCATTAAAAAATTGTACATCACCACACTCTGATAGTGTTATGTTGATTATTTTGTTAAGTGTCAGTGGTGTTTTTAGTCCTAGATGACTTAAATTTTAATTACAGCCCCTCCACTTCTGGTGTCAAATGCCTAACCTTGTTGTGATGGTGTGTTTCTCTCTGTGAAGGGAATCTCGAAATCAAAAGTCTACAATTACATCTAGGAGGATGTATTCCTCCGACGATGTTTTGAGTGATGAAGAGCTACCTGCTACGCTGACTCAGTCCGAAGCCAGTTACCAGAGCGAGAGAGTGGAAGAGGAGGGAACACATCCTCCTGAGACTCCTAAAGAAGAGCCTATAACTTTTATGGAAAGACAGGACAGTGTAGCATCTGAAGTTCAGTTTCCTTCTATAAGCTCTGCAGAACACCCAGCCTCTTTGTCTTCTCAGCGTTCCCTGAGTATGCAAATAGAGTCAACTCGAGTTTCATCTTCTCTCCCTAGAAGTTACCAGAAAACTGATACAGCCAGGTTAACATCTGTGGTCACACCGAGACCTTTTGGCACACAGTCAAGGGGAATCTCATCACTCCCTAGATCCTTCACGGTAAAAATGTCTCTTAGTGTATTTAGTCTATTCTGAAGAGCAAAAAGTTGGGGAACTTTAAATTCAGTGAAAGTAGTGAGGATACATTTTAAATAATCAAATAAGAGAAATGCTAAAGCAGTGCATTTATTCTTTTCAACTACTATTTTTTTTTCTAATACATTTTTTTGTGCTGAGGTTGTAGCACAATAGTAGAATACTTGCCTAGTGTACATGGTACTCTGGGTTCAACCCATCACACTGCAAAAAAATGTCAGATACTGCTTTTGTAAAGTATGAGGTTGAACAATATGAAATTGCCAGTAGTTACCTCTTTTCAACCTATAAAACAGCAATTTTCTGGAGTTTAACCTAAGTATTTTAGGAGTTTATATACAGATTGCTATTTTATCCTGATTTCTCACATTAGAACTTGATATGTTTGAATAAAATTATTAAAATAGTTTATTCCAAGATACATATTTCTGTTGGGATTTTGAAGGATAAACAATATTGCGGCATTTTTTCTCATAATGAATTATCACACATCCAGCATGTTTATCTGAATTATGTGAAAGGAAGCAATACAGTCTTAACATTAATATGCAAAGTCCTATTAGTTCTGCCAATGTACAGTCTTAAAATAGAGAAGAGAAAAAAAATATAACTTAAAACAATTGGAGTATTTGAGGTGAGGTAAACCTGCCAGGAAACCTGTGATCATTATATTAAGGAAAGTATAGGCATATTGACAACATAAAAATTAAATTGAGGGCTGGGATTGTGGCTCATTGGTAGGGTGCTTGCCTAGCATGTTGAAGCACTGGGTTTGATTCTCAGCACTGCATATAAATAAACAAAATAAATCCATTAATAACTAAAAAAAATAAATTGATATGATAGACGTCATTATCATGGTTAAGATGATTGATGGAGTCAAGAAAACTATTATAGATGAAGGGTCAGTATCTCTAAAGTATAAAATTTTTTCATACTTTGGTAAGGGGAAGATAAATAATAGAAAAATTGATATAGAAAACATGGCAAATATAAGGGCAAGGAAATTTAAATGGCTGATAACATAAAGCACATAGAAGCATGTTTGGTCTCATTGGAGCAAGAGTGAGATGTATAAACTTCCACCCATCAGATTGACAAAGATTTAGAAGGCTGAAAATGTCTAGTGCTGGTTAAGATGCAGAGAAATAGGCATTCTAACATGTTTTGAGTACATTCCTAAATTTTAGAAATTATATATGTTCATATAAAATATATGATATATGCATATATATATGATATATATGTAGATGCAAATTTTGATCATTATAATGAATCTAGCCAAATTGTGTAGGGGGAGTTCCCACTATAAAGACCTATGGGATTTTGTTGTGATATTTTTTAGAAGTGACAAAAAACGTTGAACAATTTTAAAGTTTTGAATTATTGCCATCTACACTATGAAATTGTCTGTTGGCCTTGAGTAATGTAAACAAGCAGAGCAAGTTTCAGAAATTTGTATGAAATCCTATATTATAACAATAATTCTTCTTTATAAAAGTATGTATCTGTTGGTGTGAAAGAATGCCAAGCTTTTAGCAATGCTTTGCTGTGTCAGGTATATTTTACTTTTGTAGTTTTAACATGTAAATGTTTTTTAAGCAGAAAATAAAGCTAACAGAATATCAAGTTTAAAACAGTGTTTCCTATTTAGATGGATGATGGCTGGAAGTATAATGGAGATGTGGAAGGTAGTAAGAGAATCCAAAATAATTCATTCAACACACCTGCCCAGAAGCCTGACAATAGCCAGTTGGTCTCAAGCTCATCCAGCAAGAGCGAGGCAGCTGCAGGAGAAGGTGTGGTGAGGTTGCCCTCTCCCACACAGACCTTCTCATCTTTCTCCCAAGACCATACTGCCACTTCTAAAGCCACATTGTCTTCAATGTCAGGCCCAAACTCAGTGTCTGAGTCGGGAGAAGGAAGAAATTCACCACAAAGAGAGGTCTCCAGGTCCCAGGTGAGTTTGGGAAGGCTGTTATCATTGCAGCTCAGGTACCTAAGGATTTATTTCTGGAAGCCATATTACTGACTGTTGAGTCTAGCTGGTGACATATAAAATGATATTATGTTTATTTGTGACTCTTCCAACTAACCCTTGTGATCTCTTTGTGTGAAAACCTAATGGACCAATCTCCTTGGGGTTTGTCTGGTATTTTCTCTCAAGTTCACATTTCAGCAAGAGTCACTTGGAAGGTTTTAGATACAGATATGATGTACATGTGGGTAAGCTTATCCTCTTCCCAGGGAAGCTAACTGGCCAGAAGGAGAAATCTGTGCGCATGATATATGCTAGCCTCTAGGAACATAGCAGTTTTTTCCTCTTTTATCTTAACCTCCTACTGACTTTTAGTATTAATTTCTACTTTAGAATGTGCAGAAGTTTGGGTTGTGCATTATCTCTTAATGGAATATTGAGGCTTAGTTACAGTATAATGATTGTGATCCTTAACATTCGGAGTCCAAACAAAATATGCCATCAGATGAAGATTTGTTGTTTTTCCTATTTAAAATCCTGATGGAGGGGCTGAGGGTATGGCTCAGTGGCAGAGCACTTGTCTAGCATGTGTGAGTCACTGGGTTTGATTCTCAACATTGCATATAAATAAGTAAAATAAATGTCCATTGACAACTAAAAAAATGTTAAAAAACCCTTATGGTTAACTTTTAAGAGAATTATGTAATAAATGCTCTTTTTAGTGAAACATACTAAAAGGATTTGCAATCAAACAGAAAGCTTTTCTCTTTTAGAAAAAAAATCTCATTAAGCAAATTGTTAGTTGTAAGAACCCTTTAGCATGGAGGAACTTTGTGGTTCTTTGGCTTGGTCTGGAACTCTCTTATCTAGCTGAATGAAAGACCAAGTATATGACTTGGGGTAAGTAAGTATTGTTAGATTTTTATTTGTATAGAAAAGCTTTAAAAACTTAAAATAAATTTTCCTTTTTAAATTTTCTGATTATAAGGTACTATATGCCTAAGAAAAATTGGAAGTGTATGAAGAATAAAGAATAAAAATCTCTCAGGGTCTGGGTAGAGCGCTTGCCTTGCTCATGCAAGACCCTGGGTTTGATCCTCAGTACCACATACAAAAATAAATAAATGAAATAAAAGTATTGTGTCCAACTACAACTAAAAAATAAATGTTTAAAAAAAAATCTCTCTCGGGCTGGAATTGTGGCTCAGCTGTAGAGCGCTTGCCTAGGATGGGCGGGACCCGGGTTTGATTCTCAGCACCACATAAAAATAAAGGCATTATGTTGTATCCATCTACAAAAAAGATTCATATTCTCTCTCTCTCTCTCTCTCTCTCTCTGTCTCTCTCTGTCTCTCTGTCTCTCTCTCTCTCTCTCTCTCTCTCTCTCTCTCTGTCTCTCTTTCTTTAAAAAAAAATCTCATAATTCCGTCATTAAGAAATAATCACTGTTAACATTTAGGGTTTTTTTTTCTTTCAATTTTTCCCATGCATATTTACAAACATATGCCTAAAAGCAATTTCTTCAGCTTGCAAAATTATTAATTGTAAATTATTTTCTTATATTTTTAAGTAGTTGGAAATATGTAATTAGCATTATAGGTTTCAAGTGGAAAAGAACAATGGCCTGTATTATACTTGAGGGACATAAGGTACCAGTGGATGAATAATAAAAACAGAGGCAAGGTACCTTTTGTTTTATGGACTTGTATGTTTGCCTCCACCTATCAAACAACAATTTAATAGAACAGCCTGATTGATGTGTTGCTTGCAAGGTGATGGGACCTCCCTCAGGGTGGCAGCTGACAAGCCTCATCCAGGGATGAAAGAAAAGAAGCTACATGTGGTGTGTGGGTGTGTTCCAAGCTATTGCAGCTCAGAGGAGGCCAAATCCATGTGACATTGTTTCAGATTTCATTAATAATGGATTTGTGCTCTTTTGCCACCAAACTCGAAATAGTATTCCACCAGGAAAAATTAGGCTATTTTTAACTTTGGAACTCTTGGAATTCTTGAACATTGGTATATTTCATCTGGTGATGTACCCATGTATGATGCTTTGGGTATTCATTTTTGTCCTAATGGAAAAGTAGCCTATGGAGTTTACTAACTTAGAGGATATGAAAGCCTGATGAGGAATATGTAAAGGGCCTTGCACAACATTCTTCCAAACTTTCCTTCAAACTCCAAAACCTCTAGGTGTTCAGAGAACAGCAGAATCAAAAATAGTATGTGACTGAATATATAGATATTTTGGTAGATGGGTGAAAGGGTGTTCTTCTGATCTTCTTTCTCTTTCTCATCTTGCACTTTGCTGGTAGTGTGCTTGCATGTCTTTCTCTACAGTCTCGATCAGTGTTTCTCCTGTCTATCCCAGCTGCCACTACCCTAATTCAGGTTTGTTTTCTGCAAATGTATATGCTTTGGAAGTAGTCAGATGGTTGTACATTTCATATAAGACTGTTGATCAGATTCATTTGTCCTGATGTCAGGCTAGACTTAGTTATTTCTGTGCTCCAGAGAAACTGTATGATGTCAGCACCATCATTGTTACCCCAATTTTATAGTTGTGCAATTTGATGCATGCAATGGTTGTGTTACTTGTCCAAGGCCATACATGATACCAAATGGTAGAGTTAGGATTTGAACCCAGGCAGTCTGATCCAAGATTGGTGACATCATGCTATGTCATAGGGAAGTGGGGGTGATTGAGTTATACAAGGAGAGCTGACATTTTTCTTGGGCACATCATATACTTTCTTGACACATTTTATTTGTTTTTATTATTACCCCATGTGAAAATGTTGGCCTCACCTATCCCTGCTGTTTTATGTCCTTTTGTTCCTTCAGAGCCTAGGAGGACTGCTTCCTTCATGAATCAAGATGTCACATCTCCCTAGCTGGAAATTGAACTGTGCAGTCCTGAAAGTTTGATTTGTTAGATTCTTCCTTGCTCCATATATTTAGGTGTTCCCTTTTCAGGGATAATTCTCTGTGCCTTCCATATAGCCTTTGTGTATTATTGGCAATTAATATTAATTTGAACTGCATTCAAGGCCTTGATTACTGCTGAAGTATGAACTTGATCCAGATGGTAATTTAGTGTACTTATTGATTATTTAGTGTGGGAATTTAAAGATTAAGGAGTGTCTAAGGAATGTAAGCTTTGTGATGTTATAGAAAATTATTTTAAGAAAGCAGACTCTGCAGGTGAGACTTGTTAGGAACCCATCACAGAATTGTTGTTATAAGGTGGTTTATGCCATAAAGAAGGAAAAACATAATGAAGGAAAGAACTTAATGTGGCCTCATTTACAGTTTGCCCACAGGAATTCCCTTTCCCTCTCCATTGCTGAGATGGGATTTTTGTTTTCTCTCCTCTGTCCCCCACCCTTTCTGCCCCCTGCCCCATCTCCCTTGCCAATCTGGACTGCCAGGGCCATTCTGGGGATGACCCAAGGAAAGAGAAGGCTTTCATAATTTTTCCCTAAAATTGCTTACAGGTTTCCTTTTTCTTTTCTGTCCTTTCAGAATTCTCTTATCTTATATCCAACAAAAAACCACTGCCCTTCTAAAACCTCTGCTCCAGACATTTTAAAAACAGTACCTTAAAGTAGGATGGTGGGTATGGAAGGAAGCAAGCTTTATACACATCTCTTTCCTGATCTCAAGCCTGTAAGTGCCTGTTTTAAGTAGCCAGAGCTTTTCTTATTAATGGCTTTGTACCCAGCATTTTACTAGTCTTGTCATTTCATGAGACCCTGTTCTGTAGGGTAGAAAGTAAGTCTGTCTTTCTCCCTATTAGCACTGTGCTTGCAACTGTAAATGGTTGTTGAATGCTGCATGAGTCAGCTGGGCTTTAGAGCTAAGTGTGTGAGAGTTAAATAGGATTTTCTTTAGTTGGGTTTTCTTTTAGTTTGGAAACTGTTTAGCCAGTGCATATGTCATATTTAATGTTGTTTCTATGGAAAAAGAAAATAATTACTAGGCATCAACTGATGTGCCTTGGTACCTTTTAAATATTTTATTTAATCCCGTTAATAACCTTCAAAGTAGGTGGTGTTATCCTAGTTTTGCTAGTGAAGTACTTGAGATTTGAGTTATGTGACTTGCCCGAGGCTGGTAAAATGCTTAGGCCACATATATAATTTCTCTGATCCTAGATTTTTTATTAAAAAAATTTTGTTTATTTATATATGACATCAGAATGCATTATAATTCTTATTAACATAGAACACAATTTTTCATATCTCTGATTGTATACAAAGTATATTCACACCAATTTGTGTCTTCATACATGTACTTTGGATAATGATATTCATCACATTCCATCATTGCTAACCCCATGTCCCCTCCCTTCCTCTCCCACCCCTCTGTCCTAGAGTTCGTCTATTCCTCCCATGCTCCCCCTCCCTATCCACTATGAATCAGCCTCCTTATATCAGAGAAAACATTCAGCATTTGGTTTTTTGGGATTGGCTAACTTCACTTAGAATTATCTTCTCCAACTCCATCCATTTACTTGCAATGCCATGATTTTATTCTCTTTTATTGCTGAGTAATATTACATTGCATATATGTATGCCACATTTTTTTTATCCACTCATCTATTGAAGGGCATCTAGGTTGGTTTCACAGTTTAGTTACTGTGAATTGTGCTGCTATTAACATTGTTGTGGCTGTGTCCCTGTAGTATGCTGTTTTTAAGTCCTTTGGGTATAGACTGAGGAGAGGGATAGCTGGGTCAAATGGTGGTTCCATTCCCAGTTTTCCAAGGAATCTCCATACTGCTTTCCATATAGGCTGCACTAATTTGCAGTCCCACCAGCAGTATATGAGTGTACATTTTTCTCCCATATCCTTGCCAACACTTATTGTTGTTTGTCTTCATAATAGCTGCCATTCTGACTGGAGTGAGGTGAAATCTTAGAGTAGTTTTGATTTGCATTTCTCTAATTGCTAGTGATGATGAAAATTTTTTCATATATTTGTTGATTGATTTTATATTATCTTCTGAGAAGTGTCTGTTCATATCCTTGGCCCATTTATTGATGGGGTTATTTGTTTTTTTGAATGCTTAGCTTTTTGAGTTCTTTACACACCCTAGAGATTAGTGCTCTGTCTGATGTGTGAGGGGTAAAGATTTGCTCCCAAGATGTAGGCTCTCTGTTCTCACAGATTGTTTCTTTTGCTGAGAAGAAACTTTTTAGTTTTGAGTTCATCCCATTTATTGATTATTGATTTTAATTCTTACTTCAAAGAAGTCCTATTAAGGAATTTGGGTCCTAGTTCCACATGATGGAGATCAGGGCCTACTTTTTCTTCTATTAGACGCAGGGTCTCTGGTTTTATTCCTAGGTCTTTGATCCATTTGAGTTGAGTTTTGTGTATGTTGAGAGATAGGGGTTTAATCTCATTTTGTTGCGTATGGATTTCCAGTTTTCCCAGCACCATTTGTTGAGAAGGTTATCTTTTCGCCAGTGGATGTTTTTGGTACCTTTGTCTAGTACAAGATAATTTTACTTTTGTGGGATAGTCTTTGTGTCTTCTATTCTGTACCATTGGTCTACCAGTCTGCTTTGGTGCCAATATCATGCTGCTTTTGTTACTGTTGCTCTATAGTATAGTGTAAGGTCTGGAATAGTGATGCCACCTGCTTCACTCTTTTTGCTAAGGATTGCTTTGGCTATTATGAGTCTCTTATTTTTCCAGATGAATTTTATGACTGCTTTTTCTATTTCTATGAGGAATGTCATTGGGATTTTGATTGGAATTGCATTAAATCTGTATAGTGCTTTTGGTAGTATGGTCATTTTGACAATATTAATTCTGCCCATTCAATAGCAAGGTAGATTTTTCCATCTTCTGTGGTCTTCTTTGATTTCTTTTTTTTAGGGTTCTGTAATTTTTATTATATAGATCTTTCACCTCTTTTGTTGAGATGATTCCCAAGTATTTTATTTATTTATTTTGAGGCTAATGTAAATGGGGTAGTTTTCCTCATTTACCTTTCAGAGGATTTGTCACTGATATACAGAAATGCCTTTGATTTATGGTTGTTAATTTTATATCCTACTACTTTGCTGGTCCTAAATTTTTTAATTAAATATATTTTTAATTGTAGATGGACATAATGCCTGTCTTCCTACCTTTCTTCCTTCCTTTTAATGTGGTGCTGAGGATCGAACCCAGTACCTCACATGTGCTAATAAGCAAGTACTCTACCACTGAGTCACAACACCAACCCTCTGATCCTAAATTTAAATATATGTGTGTGTGTGTATATATATATATTATATATATATATATATGAAATACTTATGAAAAATATAAATGAGAACTGCCTTATATATTGTTAAAACACCAAATGTTTACTTATTTTTACTTTGGATATTTTTTAGAATTTTAGAACTGGTAGGAATTGAGATATCTTCTGGTCCATAAAGATAAAATCATTTTGAGGAAAGGTGGTATATTTTTGCTGAAAATTAAACCATAACTGAGTCTATATCTAAAATGCAGGATTTAAAATCTATCAAATAGGCAATAGGAGCTACCAGCAGTTTTAAAATTGGGTTTGATATAATAATCAAATGTTCTGTGACTGATGTTCTGGCCGCTGTGGGGAAGGTAGAGGAGACGTGCAGGGGGCTGGAGAGATAGTTAGGAGGTGGCCACAGGAGATGGGGAACCAAGTCCGAACTAAGATGACAGCCGGAGGGAGGGTGGGAAGGATGGAGCAATTCAGGTGGATTTATGGGTTGTGAACTTGATATTACTTTATTAAAAATCATGTGTGTGGGGCTGGGGTTGTGGCTTAGTGGTAGTGCACTTGTCCAGTATGCGAGTGGCCCCTGGGTTTAATTCCCAGCACCACATATAAATAAATAAAATAAAGGGCCATCAACAATTTAAAAAAGTTCAAAATCGCGTGTGTGTGTGTGTGTGTGTGTGTGTGTGTGTGTGTTGGAAAGTGTGTGGTTTGTTGTGTGAAGTTTGGGGAAGCCAGAAGAACAGGGCCTAGGAAGAATCCAGTGTTTTTAACTCAGGCAACTGGTAGTTAGTGATGCAGTTACCCAAGATTTGAAAAACAAGAAGTGGAAGAGCCGGTTTGGGGAGGAAGATAATGAATTTTAATTTTAGAACTGTTGGATTTAAACCATGGTTGGATTCATGGCAGTTAATGCTTTTTCTCAAACATGTAGTGAAAATGGTTAGAGGGCAACTGGGGAACAACAGCAAAATGAAAGTAGGAGAGAAAGAAGAGGAGCAGCCTATGGGGAACAGAGAAGTGGCCACAGAGATGTGGTGGGGGGAGCAAGAGAAACTGGGGTAGTGGGTGACTTAGAAGACTCTTTCCCAAAAGTAGAGATCCTTGGCAGTGCCTGGTGTGAAGCCTGAGGTGGCATGGAATGAAGACTGAAGAGGGCTTTGGCTGCAGGATAAGCTTGGAAAGCATTGTGTAAATCGGTAGGGGTGGAAACACCACCTGCCTCTTTGGAAGGAGAATGGTGTGGAGGATGGAGGAAAAGATTTAGATGTCTCTTTGGTGAGAGAAATTATCCCTGGGCCATAATTTGATGGTTGTTTACCTCAGCTTTCTGTCATTGTGACAAATAACCTGAGATACCTGAAAAGGAGGAAAGGTTTATTTTGGCTCATGTTTTCAGTGGTTTAGTCTATGGTCATTGGCCATGTCACTTTGGGTCTGTGGTAAGACAGACTATCATGTTTGGTAGGGGTGTATGGTGGACCCAAGTTGCTTACTTTGTAGCAGTGTGAAAGCCAAGAAAGAGAGAGGAGGGGCTGGGTCCCTATAGTCCCTCAAGGTGATGCTCCCAATAACCTAGCTTCCTGGAGATAGCCCCACCTCCTAAAAGCTCTGCTACCTCCCAGTAACACCACAGGCTAATGTCCAAATATTTAACTCATGAGCCTTTGGGGGAACATTCCAGTTCCAAACTGTAGCCGTGTTGTATCCCACTAAATCCCTGAAAGACACTAAAGAACCACGTGGACACCAATCCAAAGATTGTGTTTCCTCTGTCGTTCCTGACTTTACAATCCAAATCTATTTTTAGTGTTCATTTTCTCAAATAAATAGGCTTCCTTTAAGTCAACAAATTTGTCTAATTGAAAAAGTCAGAATAGTTTTGTACTTGATAAAACATAAGATTGACTCTGTTCTTTATTAATTCCCTTCTGTGGTGACATGAGAATCTTAATTCAGCAGATCTAGGAAAAATAAATCTTACTCTTATGCTGCAGATCATTTTGTTTTTCTTTAAAAATTTAGAATCTTCTGCTTCATCAGGCTAACGGTGGCCTAATCTTAGCTTTCAGTATATATGTGTGTTTAAACTGTACTTAATTTGAGGGAATTTGATTTTATTTTAGATGCTGCAATGTTGGAAGAGAACATCTCAACATCTCTTTTCTGGCATGGAGAGCTAAAACCACTTGATCAAGAATCTAGGTTTCCCCAGTAATTTATAATCTTGTTCCATCCATTGAAAAGATAATTCCCCCATTGTCAACTTGTGACACTCAGCTCCTTTGTAATATGCTTACCTGCCATATATTTTGTAGAGAAAAATAAGGAAGTAGAAATCCTACCTGAAATCATTGTTTAGTGGCTGGGGTTGTGGCTCAGCAGTAGAGCACTCACCTAGTGCATGTGGGGCCCTGGGTTCGATCCTCAGCACCACATATAAAAAATAAATAAATAAATAGAATGAAGGTATTGTGTCCATCTACAACTAAAAATATTTTTAAAAAATCATTGTTGGATCATTTTATGTTTAATATAACCATAGCTATGTTCACATGCAAGGCATTTCAGAGATAATCTACTAAAAGAAGGCATGTGCAGGGGAGCTTCAGGGAGTGACACAAGGGATAGGCTATACAAGCAGGACTCCACAAGCCTTGTCCTGAGCTGTAGTTATAATACTTTCTGTATATTTTTTGGGGGGAGGAAGCAGCCTGAATAAGATTTTCATTTGAAAGTAGGGTTTTGAAAGTAAAAAAACTTGAAAATGAGTGTCATAGTGACAGAGAGAGGCTCTACCAAGCTCAGTGACATACCGATCACCTGGTTATTGACAGGAATGCACCTGTTATTGCCCACATGGCAAGGGTCCATACAACAGTCTGCCAGACTGTAACTATAGGTAGGTGATGTCCCCTGTTAACAGTTTGAGAGAGGTGGTTTTAACATGTTCAGAGACTTATTCATTTCCATAAGAACAGCCTTTAGTGGGGTGGTTCTTCTGATCTAATGTAATTGTGAATCTCTTCCCTCCGTGGCTCAGGCTCATTCTCCTTTAGCCTATATTTGGTAGAAAAGGCTAATTTTCACTTGCTGTCTCCCAGAGTATGTAGTTGGAGACTATTTAGTAAAACTCTATCCTGTTTTTTATTCTTCATGCTGAAAAACCTCAATTAGTGTTTTGAATATCTAGCCCATCGTTTATCTCTGTGTTCTTATATAGCAATAAATTCTACATTTTAATTGGCTCTAAGTCAGATTTTTTTTTTGTGTGTGTGTAAGCATGATCACTTATTTTCATCACCACATGTGAAGATGACCACTTTTTTCATTTAGTCACTCTAAAATTTAAGTGTACGATGCTTTTTGTTTAGAACTAACCAGTAATTTTTTCTATTCTTAGTAAAGGTTTTTTTTTTGTTTTTATATTCAGATTGGTATTCATGAGACTTATTATTAATGAATGTTATGACTACATCTGGACAACCCTATTTAAACTGCCTTTTGCAAAGGGCTTTCTGTTGAAAACTTTTCTATATTATTAGCAACATGTTTTTTCTTGCTAAAAAAAAAAAATCCTGTACTCATTCTTGAATTGTTAGTAATTATTTCTTGAGAAAAACAATTGTGCCTAACTCATCTTTATTTTCCAAAGTTCTAAGTACTTTGTCTTGTACAGAATAAAGGCACAAACTGTAGAAAAAAAAATAATTTTATAACACATTTATGTGTCCATCTGGCATAGCAAGTCATTGATTCTTTATTCAGTGCCTTCCTTGTTTTTCTTTTTTACTTCTTTTTTTTTTTTTTTGTCCTGGAAAGGGGTATTCAACCCAAGGATGCTTTACTGCTGAGCTATATCCCCAGCACTTTTTTATTTTGAGACAAGGTCTTGCTAAGTTGCTGAGGCAGGCCTTGAACTTTTGATCCTCTTGCCTCAGCCTCCTTGGTTGCTGGGATTACAGGCGTGCACCATATGTCTGGCCCTTGCCTTTCTTTTAATTCTTAGATTCTCTTCCAAGTTTCTCCCAGAATGTGGTCACTTGAATTTTAAACTTGTTTTATGGGTGGAGAAACTTAGGCAAAAATTTTTATTACTTGCCCACTGGGCCCTAGGTTTGGATTTAACTGCCAAATTAAAGTGAAGAATGAGTAGGTTATCTTCTTGAGTCAAATAGCTTTAGGAAGAACTTAATAAAATAAGTTTCTTATAAAATACAGAACTGAAGGACTACTCTGGTAAGCTCATTATATGAAAAATCTATGTCTTTTTTACAGAGTAAAATATGTAAATCATAAAAGGTGAAGTTTTCACAATTTACTGAGTTTACTATAAAACTGAAATCTGGTTTAGAAAATGATTTAAGAAAGTCCTGGGAAATTTAAGAATTTAGGATGTGTTTTTGTGTGGTGAACATGAAATTACAGAAGTAGAAATAAAATTCTGCCTTTTGCTGAACAGACTATTATTCTTGGACATTTATAGGCTGATGTTACTTCTGTGAAGTCATGATCTGTCGCTCAGGATGTCTCATAGTGATCCTCTTGGCATCTTAGAGAGTAGGTTCTCATGGGTGATAGCATTGTGCATTTTGCAGCATGTGTAGCAGCTATGCTTTATCATCATGTCTTTGTGTGGCAGTTTAACAAACAAAAACGCCTTGTCAAATTTGAGATCCCTGCAAGGGGGATGGTAGTAGTCCTTGATAGGACACCACTGGTAGATGAATTATGTGTCTATAAACCACTTGAAATTATTCAGCTAAATATGGTCAATATTGGAGTTAGGTTTTGTTTTATTTATAAATATGTTATTATTTTAAACATAAATTTAGCTAGGTGTGATGGTTCATGTCTGTAATGCCAGTTAACTCTGGAGGCTCAGGCAATAGGATCAAAAGTTCAAGGCCAGCCTCAGCAACTTAGAGAGAGCCTGTCTCAAAATAAAATAGAGATGTGTGGTAAAGTGATCCTGGGTTCAATCCCTAGTGCCTAAATAACTAAATAAATAATGCAAATCACTATGCTTCATTCCTGGACAGCAAATAAGTGGTTTGTAAATTAGATTTTAGGCAAAAACCTATGATTTATCAATAACTAAGTGAATTATAGTAGTATACAAAGAAAAATATTTATTCTTGATAGATTTTTCTCTTATTTTAGCAGAAAAAGTAATAAACTTGGTGATACTTATATAAATAAGTATTTTATTATACTTTTATGAAGGCCAAGGAAGAAAGGATGAAGCTTTCAGTTTATGATGAAATAATTCAAGTGTGCTTTGTGTGCAGCTTCCTGTCTTGCCTGGATAGACTTTCCTCTGTGTGGGTGCCAGTGACACCTGATACCAGCGTTTCATGTTTTGTTTTCAGGATCAGTTCAGTGATATGAGAATCAGCATAAACCAGATGCCTGGGAACAGCCTTGACTTTGGGTTTACAATAAAATGGGATCTTTCCAGGATCTTTGTGGCATCAGTTGAGGAAGGTAAATCATAGATTTTACTCTACTGAACTGTCTTCTCCTTTGTTATCCTATCCTGGGGGGGAGGGGGTGGGTGGAAATTGCAGAAATTGGTTTGTTTGTTATAAGAGAAAAAAATATATTTACTAATTCATTTTACTAATGTGAAAATTCATTAGTAAATAAAGAAGATGTACCCTCTTCCCTGAGACTGTTAGTTGGGGTTGCAGATTCATACATTGTTTATTCCCATTTCCTAATTAATTTCAGTTTTGAAGAAGACTTTTTACAGAATTTTTCAATTTTAAGCTTATTTTTTTGAAATGCTAACAAATAGAATTTAATTGCAGATTTTGATTGAAATTTTTATCAATAGCCATTATGTTTGTTATTTAGTGGTTTGTGGGATTGAACCCAGGAATTGGCACCTGCTTGGTGGGCACTCCACTACAGACCTACTTTGCCAGCTGAATGTGGTGTTTTTTGCGCATACTAATATATCATATATTGTTTATGGAGTCTCGTGGAGGCAAAAGGTCTTGAGATATTTGTAAAGGGATTACCTCCTCCACCCAGGGTCATAACAAGTTAAACCCAGAAACTTTGCCAATTATTATTATAAGGCCTAAAATTAAAATGAGAGCTATTATATTTAAGAGGAAGCCCTTGTTTATATACTTTAGCTACATAAAATTGCATGTCAACATTGATTTTTCTTTTGATTGCTTCAATTAGGTAGTGGTATTTTAGTTATGGTATTAATGTTATATAATATTAATTGTCCTTATTTCTTTCTGCTCCCTTCCAGAGAGTATCAGATGTGCAAACTCAAAGTATAGTACATATCACATTTAAAAATTTTTTAAAATAGTTGTACACAATACTTTTATTTTATTTTTTTATGTGGTGCTGAGGATCCAACCCAGGGCCTCGAACAAGCTAGGCAAGCACTCTACCACTGAGCCACAACCCCAGCCCACATATCAAATTTTTAACCTGAAAATAATTGAGACTTTCTTTGTCCTTAGGAGGTTAATAAATTTTATTGGATAGTGAACTTATCATTTCTCCTTTCAATATCAATGAAGATGCATACTACTAGAATTAAAAAAATGCCTTTGGTGCCTTGTTTGTTGTAAATACTCACCCCAAATATTTAATAGCTTAAAAAAAATCTAGTAACTCTTCTGCATCTGAAAACAATGAGAAGTTGTTAGTTGAGATTAAGATGTTATTTTTCCTTAATTTAAAGAAGCATTGACTAAAAGACCATAAAGGATTTTAAGACAATTGATTATTTAATTTACTTTATGTTAATTTTAGGTAGCCCAGCAGAATTTTCTCAGCTACAGGTAGATGATGAGATTATTGCTGTTAACAACATCAAGTTTACATATAAGGATACAAAAGAGTGGGAGGAAACCATGGCTCGTGCTAGAGAAACTGGAAACCTAGTGATGGATGTCAGGCGCCATGGGAAGTCTGGTGAGTGAGTTTTACTGTGTCTGGCTTTCTAAGATGGGAAACTGGTCTTTGGCAAGTGGTTGTAACAATTTGCTTTAATAACTTTGTATTTTTTCATTTTACTTTGTTGCTTAAAAGCGTCTTGTTTTTATGTTGGAACAAATCTTGTATAATACCTCTTTCAGTATGCTGTCTGAAAACTCTTCACTAGCAAACTTACTGAATTCTGCATTATATGACTAGTTTATATCCTGATCGGACTGAATGCAAACATCAATTCAATGCAAATGTAACTGCATTTGGAGTCATTTGTAAGGATGTTGAATATTAAGAAATACTGTGCTTTAACTTTCTCTGCAGTAGCGTAACTTCACTGGTATAAAAGCATGATTGGTCATATTCCTATTATTGTTCTCAAAGAACTTTCAGTATACATTTTCTATCATTGTATTTCTGAGTTCCCAGTTGAGGTTGGATGTGAAAGGGCATACCTACCATCTTATTACATAAAATATAATATTTAGTCATGGTTTATGGAAAGATTCAATAAATTTGCTAGTCTTTTCATGACTAACATGATTTAACCTTTGTGTTTGGGAAGGTGATTCTTCTGCACACTACTTGATTTTTCTGTCTGTCTGTCTTATATATGTGTGTTTTGTATATGTGCATTTCAGTAACTTTATTCTTTCACTTCATCATTTATGTGATTTAACCTTTGTGTTTGGGAAGGTGATTCTTCTGCACACTACTTGATTTTTCTGTCTGTCTGTCTTATATATGTGTGTTTTGTATATGTGCATTTCAGTAACTTTATTCTTTCACTTCATCATTTATGTGTACTCATTTCTTGATCTTCATGTGCCAATCAGATTGGGGCAAAGACCAGCCTTCCCTGCCATTTATACGGCATAAAACCCTCAATCTCACCAGTATGGCTACCAAAATTATAGGTTCACCCGAAACAAAGTGGATTGATACAACTTCTGGAATTTACAATTCAGACAAGTCTTCAGATCTATCAGTAACAACTGATTTCTCCGAAAGCCTTCAGAGCCCTACTGTAAGTATTTTGAGAACTAGGAGTATACTACAGAGACAAAGCCATGATATAGATTATATCTGCAGAAGAAAATTTATTTTTTAAGCAATTTAAATTCCACATTTAAAACATAAGTAATTGAATAGGTAATGTATAGTAAAGAGAATAAAATGTATTTTTGAAAGTCATATGGCCTTACCCATTAATGGGGTATTATTAGTGACTTATGTAATGGTAAAATCAAAAGATCTCATAATGTTGTTTTGCAGGTATTTCTTACCAATCTTTCATCATTACAACAATCTCTCAGATCTCATGAATGTGAAGTAGCAATTATGTAAAATTATGCACTAGAACTTTTCTATATGTTCATTAGTCTTTACTGGCAAAGGGAATGTAGTCATTGTGTGCAATATAAAACCTCATCAAGCATTTTTAGTTCTTGTGTGGGTGTATTTGATAGGTAGAATTATGTGTGTGATTAAGATATAATCAGTTCTATTAATTGATTCTAAAATTATGCAGAATTTTTTTAGGTGTCAAATACTTTTTTATATAGGCTTTGAAAACAATGTGTCTATTTAGAGTATGAATTTTTCATTTAAATTAATAATTTAAATTTGTAACTAAAACTTTTACTTAATAGAGATCTTGTTACATTCTGAAGCAACAATTTAAATGTTAGAGATTCCTATATGACCATTTTACTTAGTTATTAAGTTAAGCCAAATGGATTAAAGACTATTTTGTCCACCATATTTCTTATTTTTGTATTCTAGGAAAACATTTGTTTCACTTGTTTATTTACATACGTATGTATACATAATAGGTAAAGTTTGAGCAAAAATGAATCAAGAATCCAACACAAAAAAAATAAAAAGAATATAACCTATATTTCTTTTTAAAATGCCAATAATCATCCAAGATACCTTGGACAGTAGCTACAAGCCAAGTTAGCCTTTTCCAATCATGGTTCTGATTGTCCACCATATTTCTTAGAATGTTAATGTCTGATTAAACTTAAGGTCATCCTTGCCTGAAGCTAGTCATTAGTCTTTCCACAAATAATGGAGGATAATGAAAAAAATGTAAGTCTCTGCTACATGTAAAAAGCTTTGAGGATCAATAGCCTTAAAACCAATCTTGTTAAAAGTTACTCTCTCTGATGAGAAATGCATTATTTAAGCTCAAAGTCCAATAGAAGAGAATATTAATTAGCATGTTTGTCCTTTCTAGTACACTGAATCCAAAGAAATCAATGGAATTCATGATGAAAGCAACACTATTGAATCAAAAGGTAAACATCACATTATCATTTACATCTGTAATGTAGAAAAAGTCATAGCTCCCAAGTTCTGCTATTCTAAAATTAATTTCATTGAGAGAAAAACTGATCCACTGCAAGTTGAAACTAGAAGGTTAGCACACAGATCCAATTGCAAACAGGTGGAAGGGCGTTTGATTCCAGCGTTAAATAGTTCAGGAACTGCAAACAAAACTTTAGCAGCATGTTCTGGGTCCTGTGTGCCTAAGCCAAATAAGAACAGGTTTTCCTGAGACCAGCAGCTTTCTGGCTGTGGCATGCTGGCAAAGGAAATCTTCATTAAATAAAAAACAATGAATAAAGTTTCCTTTTTCCCTTTATTGTTGTGAAAGAGACAAACTTGGACACAGCTAATCTTAATAGAGAACTGCCAATTGTAGTATCAGTTGTTAGTGGTCACACTCGTTATTTAAAAATAAAGGCACAATATCTAGGGAAATTTGGAGTTATCATTCTCTTTCTTTTTCTGCTCAGACACAAATAATTTAGCTATTGTACACCATGTGCCATTCTTCAGGCATACAAAATACACAACAAAGATCTCTCTGATCAACATGACAGGGAAGGATACCCAAAGAAGATGAAGCTTCATTTACCATAAAATCAGGCTGCCAAGAATGGGATGGATTTGTATAGTGTTTGTTAACTTTGCCACTTTATTGAACACTATGTCAAATCCAACCTAAATTTATAAATTTTCTTTCCCTCATTAATTATTTCTCTTTATATTTCATTTCCAATAGAAATGACTATATTTTAATTTTTTAAAATTTATTTTTTAATCAAAGGAAGTTTTAAAACAGGCATTTTTTTATTTTTCTTCCTGATACCAAATCTCTAAAGCATCTTGGTCCTCTTCTGCCAGTGGCCCAGGCAGAGCCAACTGATAAAGACATCTAATGCTTTAGTGACAGTAGGACTATACGCAGGCCCTGCCATTTGAAGATTTTGTTTAGAAAATAAACAGCAACCAGTATGAAGTAATAATCACATTTACATTTTATGCCATACTCTTGTCACAGATATGTGGGAGAAGTCACTGTTTTCTAATTTTTTTGATTGAACTTCATTTTGTCTAAGTTAGCAGCTACAAGATTTTGAAAACTAGAGCAAAATATTTTAGATTGAAAAAAAAAACATAATTTCAGCATTTGTTTTCATTTGATCTTTCTGTAGCTGTTATTTATTTTGTTGTCCTCCTCCTCCCCAATAATTTTCAGTTCTTATTCATCAGTGTTATGAAAATTCTTTGGCAGAAAAAAATGTTGGATTGATTAACTTTAGCAAAATGTGTTAATTTTTATTTCCCTAAAGCTTTGTGACCTAGCACAGACTGTATGACTTTCACAGCAGTGAAAGTATGAATGTTGTCTACTAAAATTTATTAATGAAGATATTTTTTGTTCCTTTTACTAATTTAAATGTAATATAGACTACTAAAATATGTGTGTCTGTATCCCTTAAAATAATTCATGTCTTCTGTGGCTGTTAGTTTTGTCATTAAAAAAAAAAAATTGCTACAGATTTGAAAGGTGTGTCAGGTATCATTTAATTTACCAGTGGTGAGAAATTAAAATGAATGATATGGTATTTATTATTATTAATTTTTTTTATTTTCCAACTAGCATCTGAACCCATTTCTTTGAAAAACTTAAAAAGACGATCACAATTTTTTGAACAAGGTAAACCACAAAGCTAATAGTATGTTCCCTTTTATGGACTTGTTCTCATTCTCCATTCTTCTGATGGTCTGTGGTTCTGGGCACTGAGCCTCTTCAGTTTGGCTGTCATTATGACCCAGCAACATAACCCATTTCCATTCTTTCCCTAGGCTCATCAGGCTTTTCTTACAGTTCATGGGTCTACCTCTGTGGTAATGGGTCTTTGTGTGTCCTTTGTATAGCTATAAAGGTTTTTTTCTCTTTTAACTGATTAAAAAACGAATAAAAACAAAAAAACTGAGATGCTGTTAAACACACATGTCTTTCTACTGGGTGGTAACAGTAAGAAATGAGGAGTTTCATTTAAATCTTACTACTTTCTACAAATTGCATAATATTACACTACACCAACATATAATTGACCAATCTTTAAAAACTGACCTGTTTTTGGTTGTGAAAATGCTGTGAATAAAGAGTAGAATTATTTGTTGCTATGGGATGGTGGCTTTGGAATGTCAATGTGACTTCAAAGTAATAAATGAATTTGAATTGCATCTGAGGACAGGTGCATTTTGGGCTTCTTGATGTTGGTGTAGTTGGGCAGGGCTGTTTCACAAATACGTGATGCATGTGACATTGCCTCCCTTTCACGTTTGTCGGTTGCTCTGTCTCATGAATGCAATTTGAGCTCTGTTTTTTTGCTATGAAGAACTTAAAAGTAATGTTCAACATTCGAGATGCAACAGCTGGAGCAGATTGTGCTGTTGCTGTCTAAAATGTTATTCTTCCTTTTAAGATTACTGAAACACAAACCTGTCTTATAACATGATACTGGACTTGTGTATATTGTGTTAATCACCTACTGTTCTTCCTTTGGTGGGTGAAGGTCACTTTTTAACCAGAAATAGCTTGCATGTCTGTTTGTGTCAGTATCCTTAGTGTTTTGGTTCATCTTTTAAATTAAACTATTGTTTTCTTTGTTTATTTAAGTGAAATAATATTATACTCCTACTCAAATTGGCCAAAATAAAATAATTCCTTTTGTATCTTGATTCTAATTTTGACTTTATTTTCTTCAATAAACTATTCTTGGAAGACCATTTTTCTGTCTCAAAGCAGTTTTCTTAAAAAAATTACAGAAGGAAATACTTTGACAACTGAGGTTTCAGGAAAATTTACAAATAGCGTATACTAATATATTTTCTGAAAGTTTACATTTTTATGATCATTGTATTATGTACAGACACATACTTATGTGGGCTCCTAAGGATAAAAATAATAAGAATGTGCCCTGAAGTTCAAACATGAAACTTGACTACTTGTTTTGCAAATGATAGTAAAGTTACATGTTCTTGAATATGTTGTAGTGGCATGTTTTTTTTTTTTTTTGTAAATGACTTGTAGCTGTCATACTACAATTACACAGTTGCAAGTAAATAACTGAATTTGTTATATGTTATAACATTTGAGATTCTCTTTTTTTCTGTTAGACCAAACTGTGAGATCTTTTATTTTTTTAGTAATAAAAGAACCCTAAAATGCTTTCAGGATGTCCATTGATTCAGCTCTGGTATCTGGAGCTAGTGTGTGCCTTTGGCACCCCTGGATAATCTTCTTGTTATTGGCTTTGAATTGGAAGAATAACATATGAAATTAAAGGGAAAAAAGGATATATTGACTTGTTTTAAAAAAGTTTATGTCACTTAGTATACTGACATAGGGATAGTTAGGATGTAACTTTCTGAAAGGAATTATTTTATAGAAACAAAAAGACTAATATTGTATTTTTTCCCTCCTTGCCCACATGCTGCAAAGCAGGAAGCTCTGACTCTGTGGTTCCTGATGTAAGTAGTATTCATTTGTAGTTGGGAATAAGTAAGGTGAGCTGGTGGGAACAAACTCATATGCAGTAGCTTTGCTTACATTATTTTCAGTTGCATAGGGTGTATCCTCCAAGTTGAGAAGAGTTACTTTGAAATATTAAGCTAGTTCTTCTCTGGTACAGTACAAAGCAGAGTGTAAGATGAATAATTGATATTTGTGAAAGTGGTTCAATAGATGACTTAATGAAACTCCATTGTTGTTCTTTGCTAACTTGTTAGCTTCCAGTTCCAACCCTCAGTGCCCCCAGTCGCTGGGCATGGGATCAAGAGGAGGAGCGAAAGCGGCAGGAGAGGTGGCAGAAGGAGCAGGACCGACTACTTCAGGTAGTGTGGGATGGCATGAGTGAATAGGAATTAGGCTTAGCTTTCATGGCTTCTTTCTGGTCCATGTCAACCAGTATAGAAAAGCAAATTAAAAAAAATAAAACCAACAGTTTCATCTCTATTGTTTTGTAGGTAGCACATTTTGCGTTAATTAGATTTCCATTTTGAAGATTTCCAGAGTTATCCTTTAAAAATCATTTTTATTAGCTTTTATATGTACTTTCAGAGTACATGAGGGGTGCACTCAGGAAAGGTAAATAGTCTTTGTGAGGACTTAGTTCTCCTCAGTGATTGACTAGGTTCGATACGGAATAATTTAGTCTTTCTCACAGCTGGAAGCTTTGAGGAATTATGTCCATGGTAAACGGTAGATATGCATCTAATTTGGTATATGCACACTTTTCTGACATCTGCATTTAGTTCCTTAAAATTCTCTGCTACTTTAGGGACTAAAATCTGGTTGGTTAAATGAAAATAAAATCATGTATTTAGAGGTTGAGGTTAGGGAGAACCAAAGTGTTAATGAAAGATTCTGCTTAAAATGTAAAGTTATTAAAAAAATGTAAAGTTATTAATATTGATTAATACACTGTGTTTTCTCACAGGAAAAATATCAACGTGAGCAAGAGAAACTGAGGGAAGAGTGGCAAAGGGCTAAGCAGGAGGCTGAGAGAGAGAATTCCAAGTACTTAGATGAGGTATCATTGAAACAGGCTGCTTACTTCCTTCTCTTTACCTGGTTGGTGAAACTAGCTGAGAAGCAAGGGACTCCTCATTTCCTCTGAGTTTGGCCACATGTTCACCTCTCTAGTTTTTTGAAAAAAACTGGTTTAGAGTTTGGCCTTGATGTTTCAATCTTTCTCTTAGTTTTTCTATTATATCATTAAATAATTATATTAATAGAACTTCAGTGCTTCTTCCTCTAAGTTATATCTCAGTCACTTGGGAGGCCGCCTTTAGCTATTATCCTAGCTACTCGGGAGGCTGAGGCAGAAGAATCGCAAGTTTGAAACAATTGGGGACTTAGCAAGACCCTCCCTGTCTTAAAATAAAATAAAACAAAATGACTGTGCAGTGGTATAGTGTGTGCCTAGCATGTGTGAAGTGTTGGGTTCAATCCTTATCCACCAAGAGGAAAAAAAATCAATGGAATTATGGGCAACTACAGTTAATACCTAAAAATTAGTATCTATGTATGTGAAATTATTGATACACAGATTGAGATGGATTTCTCTTTTCCACTGGTCACATAGGAACTGATGGTCCTAAACTCAAACAGCATTTCTCTGACCACACGGGAACCCGCCATTGCCACTTGGGAGGCCACCTGGAGTGAAGGGTCCAAGTCTTCTGACAGGGAAGGAACTCGAGCAGGAGAGGAGGAGAGGAGACAGCAGGAAGAGGATGTTGTTCATGAGGACCAAAGACAGAAGCTGCAGGAACAACTCATTCTTGAGAGAGAGGGGAAACTGAAGGAGCAACAAGCTCAGGAAGAACAGGAGAAGAAACGGCGGGAGGCTGAGGCTGAGGCGCAGAAGCACTGTGCAGAAGAGCAGAAGCGCCAGGCAGAGATAGAGAGGGAAACTTCGGTCAAAATATACCAGTACAGGAGGTCTGTCCCCACCACTGAATGTTGCACAAGAGTTTAAATAGGATTGGCTTCATTGTGTGCATTACACTTCAAAGCACCTTGTTGGTCTTCTGCTGCTACCATCCTTTCTCTGCACAAGTGAATGCAAGAATCCCAACAGAGCCTTTAGATCACAAATCTAATCATGTCACCATAATTCCCTGCTCAACTCTCCAGATGGTTTCCTGTCCCCTTAGAACACTGTCCAGTCCTCAGCATGGTACAGAAGTCTTATCCAAGCCATGTCTTGGTCCCTTTGTGTACCACTTAATGCCCACCACTCTTGCCCATATTTGTCTGCTGCAGCCATACTGGCCTCTATGTCCAACGTACTCTGCATCTGGACTTTTATATTTTCTGTTTCTCTGCCTGAAAATGTCTTTCCTCACCTATTTGTGTGGCTTACTCATTTTATTCAAATCTCTGCTCAAATGTCACCTTCTTAGATTTTCCAGAATACCTCATTTAAAACATATGACTCTTTCCTTCTTGTCTGTGTGCCCTTATCCTGCTTTCTATTATGATGTTGTCTCTCTGTTGGCCTGCCTGCCCCAGTAAAGTGTAAGTGCAAAGAGGCCAACAAATTTGATTTGTTTACTTCTGTAGCCTAGCCCTAGAGCAGTACTGGGGCATGGTGGGCACCCAATACCTACTTGTGGAATGAGTGATGTATGAGTAACCAATGTCTGTTGGCAGCAGAAGGAAAGTAAAGCTCAAAGTGATTGGTTGAAATACTTTATCTTTGGTTATTAATCCACAGACCATTTACATAAAGAGGCTAGAGTAACATTATTTTGTCTCAAAGTTTTATATTTTGATTGTAAGTTTTTATTTTTTGGTCAATATTTTAGGCCAGTTGATTCTTATGATATACCAAACAAAGAGGAAGAATCTTCAGGTTTTCTTCCTAGTGACAGGTGGGTAAAACATTTTATTTGTAGTAATTGGTTTCACCTAAATGGCCCCAGTTCTGCATAGAAACTATTTTGTAAAACTACTTTGCCCTTTGTCTTTTGTACAATACAAATAGAACTTGCTGGTTAATCTCTGTTATCAGTTAGCTTTTAATGTCTAACAACTTCCCCTAAACTTAGCGACTTATGATTTTGTGGGTCATCTTTCTGGATTGAGCTAATCAGGCAGTTCTTTTAGTTGACTGGACACCCTCATGTATCTGCTACCAGTTGGCTAGCAGCTGGGGCAATAAGAGCAACTGGGGCATGTGTCTTTCAGCATCCAGTAAGTCAGTGGGGTCTTAAGTACATGGCATTGGGCAGGAAAGAGAGGCTTAAAGAGGAAGCCTACAAGGCTTAGGTCTATGCTATTGTCTATAAAGTTGCAAGGCCAGCTCCATTTCATAGAGGGGAGGAGTCACATTTGCAAAGAGAAATGGACATAGGAAGAATTGTAGAATTGTGTCCTTTTACTTTCCTTTTTTGGTAATATACCATAGCTTTAAAAAAAATATAAATAATGGCTTCAGATTACCTAAAATAGGTTATATAAGGGCATATACAGTGAAAATTGTGATCTTTCTTTTAGTCTGTTTGGAACCAGTTGCTCAGTTTTGAGGAATGAAGATAAAATTTCAGATAACTTTTCAGATAAGTTTCTGAAAATGTGTTTTAAAACTTCCTAAAGCATTAAGGTTTAATGTTTAATGTAATTTTATTTTTTTATTTTTTAATGTAATTTTCAAGGTGCTTTGCAGTTATGAAATCATTAAGGACTTCTGAACAGAATTGGTCAAATAAATATCTAATGTAGGACCAATAGCTTATTATTGAAGAGATGAAATTCCTCCTTGGGGAAATTTGTTTTTATTTTTAGATATAAGGGAAACTTATAGGCAATCTGAATGACTGAAAAGGACTCAGAGTATAAAGGAAAAAGGAAAGGAATGACTAGGTAGGAATGGGCCAACAATAACTATAAAAAATTATCTAGTGATAAAAGACCTTATTTATAATGAATCTGAGTGTAAGTCATTAAAATGTTGATCCGTCTTTTAGAACTATGTATATTTAAAAAGCTTTATTTATATAGCTTGTTACCTTGGGGAAAATAGTTACAATGAAGTGAAAGAAAACTTAATTCCAGAAAATATGAAATCCTCTAGACATTGCTGATAAAGCCCTAGAGGTATCAAGAAGTGTGGCTCTATACCTGGTAATAACTGTTTTTTTCCTTTGTAAATAAGTAAAGTTTTTCGAAGAATGTGTGTGTCTATCAGTTGTGGTACATTATTATGTATTATAGATTATTGCCCTGCGTACATAAGTATGTTGTATTCATATGAATAACACTACATGTTATTGTAAAATACTCTATATTATTTTGTGTTATGATTACTATTATTTTTGAAGCTCAGTGTGCTTAGTACAGTGAGAATAAAATTAGCATTTGTTGATTTATAGAACTAAAGTTAAACATTTTCAGAAGCTGCTATGCAGGTTGGGCATGATGGCACTCGCCTGTAATCCCAGCAGTTCAGGAGGATCACAAGTTCATAGCCAGCCTCAGCAAATTAGAGAGGTCCTAAGCAATTTATCAAGACCCTGTCTCAAAATAAAATATTAAAAGGGGATGGGGATGTGGCTCAGTGGTTAAATGCCCCTGGATTCAATCCCTGGTACCCCCCCCCCAAAAAAAAAAGAAGAAGAAGAAGTAGTAGTTGCTATGCAGTAAGTTTTAGTACCTGTTTGGAGTGCTAGGGTAGTGTTGAGTGAATTGCTGTTCTAGAGTAATCAGTGGTCTAATGCCTCAGAAGTTGAAATCATGATGTTGGGGCAATGTGGAATGAGCAAGATAGTCTGACTTTGGGTGACCTGATGGCAGATGCTTGGTAAGCCCAGTAAAATTAAGGTCTGGAAGAGTGAATGTTGACAAAATCTGATCAGTAATTATATTCTTCATTTTTGTATTAGAGAAGTATTATCACTTATTCACCTCTTCTTATCATTTCATTTTTCTGTTTTCTGCTAGTACACACAATATAAAAAATTCCTTGGTTTAAAATAAATATAGCTCTCAATAGGAAATAAATCAGCTTCTTTAAAAAACAGTCTTTTTGGTGTTCTTTATAAATATGAAAAAGATGTTCTTATTGAAATACATTTAATATGTTCTTTTTTTTAGGAATAAATCCAGATCTACTACTGAATTAAATGATTACTACACAAATAAAAATGGTAAATGAGATTTTTATTTTCAAACTTCTTCAGCTTGATTGTTTGTTTGTGCTATCACATGCAATGATCAGTATTTTTAAGGGCAAGATATTTCAGAATTCATTAAGATTACATGATTTAAATACTATTTTCAGTGTCTGCATATAATAATAAAACAACGACCCTGTGTTTATCTTGGCTTTATTTATAGTAGAAAACTACTTGGAGATTAAAATGGTTTTTAAATAGCTATTTAAATATGTGAGATATTGGTAAAATGATGCTGATGCAATTTTATTTAGTAAATTTAATTGCAGCTGAAGAAATGGCACAGAAAAGATTTGCAGAATAGATGAAAAAGTTGTATACAAATTTGAAGTTGTGTATTGAAATGCTAAAATATGAAAAAAAATCCAAAATGATAATGATTTCATTGACTCCACAAAAATAATTTGGAATCTGATCTTATTAGTATAAAGTTTTTTATTGTTGTTGTTGAGGTGTGGGGCCCCATCCTAGTTCCGGCATATTGTTGACATGTGGGAGCATGCAAGCCTCTCATTGCCAGCTTTTTCTTTTATCAAAAAGAGAGAGAAAAAAAAAGATCTGTTTTTTTACGTGTTTTCTTTTAACCATTGATAAGGAATTTTAAAAACTTTTAGATTCTCCATGAGCAAAACAACAATATCTAACAAGTCAGAATGTTCTGGTGGCATCTAATTTGTAGCCCCTGGTAAGAGCTTGTAGAATTTATAATTTCCATTAGGGGCTCTGTCATCATATTTTCCTTTGAATTTGTAGGACCTTCTAATATCTGGTCCTAGCATACTTTTCCAGTCTTTTCTGCTCTTTTCCCCTTTAGGAACCCTTAAACATAACCAGATTGTCTTCTCCTAATTCTGAATTTGTCAGATACTTTTTGATATGGTTCCTCTGGTCTTGGATCTTTTCCTATTTGGATTTCCCATTTCTTCTCCCTGAATTTGCCTCTAGCCACCATTAAAGTTATAGTTTAATCTTCTCTGAAGTACTTTTTTTTAAAAAAAGTTTTAACTACTTATACATGACAGTAGAATGCACTTTGACACATCATACGTAAATGGAGTATAATTTCTCATTTTTTTGGTTGTACATGATGTAGAATTACACTGGTCATATAGTAATATATGTAATAGGATAATGTCAGATTCATTCTACTAACCTTTCTACCTCTATACCCCTCCCTTCCTTCACTCCCTTCAACCTAAGTAGTAGCCATATGCTTTCCTGAGTGAAACTCATGATCTGTTAGTAACAGCAGATCTGACTCAGAAATAATATTGTTTGTGATTCTGGTTCGTGTCTCATCCTGTGTGTGTGTGTGTGTGTCTGTGTGTGTGTGTGTGTGTATTTTCTTCCCTTTATGAAGTTCAAGTTCCTGAGTGGCAGGCAGTGAAAATTATTAACTGTTTAGTGGAATAACTTGATTATACCAGTAAGGTTCTTTTAAAGTGGAAAATGTTTTCTTTAAAATTCAACCAAAGTGATAAGCTATGTTAAACTTAGGAGTATATAAGAAACCTTTGGTGGTTCTGCTCATTTGCTTACTGGAAGATGAAACTAAGACATAGATAAATAATGAATTTTGAAAGAATGACAATAGCAGTAAACATAGAAAAATAAAATAAATCCTTGGATAAAATTTTCTAATTGATATTAAGGCACAGATGATACTTCAGTGGATGATACTTCAATCTTAATGTTTTACCCAAATTGTAAATCAGTCAGCAAACCCAAGAGATAAAGCCCTTAGGATAAAACCTGACTTAATGATCATTAATAAATGTGATAATCCAAATTATACTTCTGTAAGTTCCTTAGAACAGAAAGAAGCATAACATTTATTTGGATGGTAACTATCATTTGGATGCCTGGGCTGTTTTTCCATTTCAGAGACTGAATATGTTCTTAGCCCTGCAGTTTGGTGACATGAATACTCAGGTCGGGTCAGCTAGAAATTCGTGCCTCTGTGGGCTTTCTTTTCCCAAGGGAGTGCAATTTTTTTTTTTTTTTTTAAAGAAAACTTCGTTTTCTTACAGAGAGTTGTCATAGCCAGTGATCCAGTGATCCCATTCTGGCTCTTGCCTTCTACAGGCAGCCCCTGGGTGTCCCTAGTATGTTCTGTGTTGTGCCTGTGGGTAGGGAACTGGCATCTTCAGAAACAGGAGACAGGTGCTTTCTGTGTCATTGCAGCCACCTCATTGGAAGTTGATAATATGTAAGCATATGTCAGACGTTAAGCTGGACTGTCTTTGGAGATTTATCCACTGTCCTTTTTTATGTACTAACCCTGAAGCTTTTTGTGTATTTTTAATTTAGGAAGCAACAAATACTTGGACCGAATTGGGGGTACAGGCTTTTCACAGAGAAGCTCCAAGAAAGATTCAGCCCCCTCAGAAGCAGAGCTGGAGAGACAACAGATTCTCCAGGAAATGAGAAAGAGAACATCCCTTCACCATGACAATAGCTGGATCCGACAGCGTAGTTCCAGCATAAATAAAGAGCCCATCTGTCTGCCTGGGGTCATGAGAAGGTGGGAGAAGGTTTGGGAATTGCTGCTTCTTTGTTGTGAGGCAAATGCTTAATTTCTAGATGTGCTGGTGATTTGTTTGGACAGAAGAGATATCATAATTTCTTCTATTTACCTGAGGTCTGGCAAGAGGAAGACAAGTAGGAAAAAAAAAAAAAAAAACATTGGGCTCTATCCTATGTCGACCATGAGCCAGATGCCTTGCCTACAACATCTCATTTAATCTGGAGAAACTGGTTTGAAGTAGGGTAGTAATTCTGTGACTCAAGCAGGTAATATAGTTGGACAAGATGACATGGTTAATAGGTTACAAATCTGGTTCTAGAACTCTGAAGTGGGATTGGGATAATTAAATAAACACTTAGTGCTTTCTGGGCTGCCAAACTTTAAAAAAAGTATTGAAACTTCTGTTTATAATGAGATGATGATTAGATTGGAATTATCAAAATGGGATTTGCAAAGTGTGAAAAATCTAAGTTTTCTAACTTTAAAAAGTTAAGTATACAGAATAAATTAGAGATGAAAAGATGAATATTTTAAAAGATAAATCTTGGTAAACAAATCCTGCAGCTACTTTGAGTCAGTATTTCCTTATTTGACAAACTGGGCAAAGTTATTTTTAACACCCTAGAGACAAAAAGCTCATTTTCTCAGCATACAAAATATCTTCTTAAAAATCAGTAAATGAACCTTAATGACTATAAGAAAATAGGTGATTTGAGCAGGCGGTTTATAAGAAAAAGAAACAAAAAGCCAATCAATGTATGAAGATCAACACTATTCCCAAAATAACAATGATATGTCTCTTTTACTTAGGAGATTTGGAAAGAATTATATGATTGCTTAAACTTAGTAATTGTATAAGCAAATAGGAATACTTCCCAGTTGGGTGGATAGCTTTTCAGTGTGTATTAAGCAAAGTTTTATACATCTGAATTCAGTGAACAATTAAGTTTCTAACATTCTTATCTTCTGGATGTATTTGGATAAGTCTGCACAGATATATCCAAAATGATGAACACTTACACATTATTAATAATGACTGAAAAAATCACCATGTCCTCTGTGAAAAGGGTACTTAATAGTTGTTCAATAGGTAGTGGTATACCAAAAAGATAAAATACTATATAACCAATAAAGGAAGAGAAAGACATTGCTGCATAATATAGCACTTCAAAACCTAGTGGGTTAAAATAACAACTCGTTCTTTCTCTCTGATCTGAGGGTTGCCTGGGAAATTCTTTGCATGCAGTTGACTGGGGCACTTGAGCAACTGTAGTCATTTAGAGTAGGAGCTGGTAATTTAAAAAAAAAGTAGAATAACATTTTAAAAAGAAAAAATAAAGGACTAGACAGTAAATAAGTTTTGTTGGCTGCAGAGGTCTCTGTCACCTATTCTTTGTTTTCGAAATGACTCTTTGAAAAATGAGCTATATATATCTTGGCAATGGGCCGTAATTTGTTGCCTCTCATGCAGAGGGCCCTCTGAAGAGCTTAAGCCATAGCTAGTGGTTAGAAACATCTGTTTTTACCTGAGCTGCTCCACATAGCTGCCTGGGCTTCCTCATGGCATGGCACCTGGATTCAAACAGGTAGACTGGCAGAAGGACATACCCTAGTATGTAAGTCTTCTTCCATTCCATGTGCATCATGGCTGCTGATGCCTGTTGGCCACAGATCAAGCCTAAAGTCATTGGCAGGGACTACACAATAGAGTGGATTCCAGAAGGTATGGTTCCTTGGGAACCAGCAAGGTACCATCTGCCACATGAATAGGCATGAAGTTATATGTTAAATGGTAAATGAGTTATTGAAGACTGTGTTATAGCATTATCCCACTTAAGAATGTTAATAGGCAAATACCTTGCATGTGTATATAAACACATTTGTACTTCTGAAAATTTGATTGTATATGTAAATATTTGCACATGTGAGAAACATGTGAAGGACCTATAGTTAGCACGTTTTAGGGCAAGTGTGGTGAGTGAGGGAAGGGACCCTTGAAATCCCTCATATACTGTTCTGTGTTGCGTGAGTTTTTCCATGTGATATATTACTCTTATAATGTTAAATTTAAATGCATATTTTAAGCTTGACATATGAGAATATTTAAGAGTAATAGCAACACAATTGATAAGTGAGGAAAAATCTTATAATTTGCAATTAATATTGGTTGATCAGTATTAAGGTAAGTATACAACTTTAAAAGAGATTTTTCAGAAGGTGTCTTTAAGTCAGTTTGTGAGCTAAATGTGTTTTCAATTTAAGGGATTGGTTGGCAAATGCTTCTGGTAATGTGGACATTAAGCAGTTGGAATTTAGGGTTTTGGATGGTGAATGATTGAGCACTTCATGGAAGGCTGGTCTGTGTTATTTTGAAATCAGGGTGACTGGGTTGAAAGCTGAGTACCACCCTTGACTGGCTCTTAACTGTGGTCTGCTTAACTTTGATGAAATTTAAAAAATCTTTTATAGAATTGTGGAGATTAAGTTTAATACTGTTGTGAAAACATCTAGCCTAATACTTATCATATTTAAGTGCTTAAAATATAGTTTTGGATTGAATTTGAAAGACTGTAAAATTTATATGTCTAAACTATCAAAGATAATGGTTGTCTGTCTTACTGTTAGCTTTTATCTTAAAAAATACTTTTCTTTTCCACTTTGGTTGTACTTATTTTATCTAAGCACCAAGTGAATGAAGTAAAAGTGAAGGTTGATTGAAATGTGAAACCTCATGCTAGCTCTGATGATGAGCAATTTACCTGTTCAAGGTAATTTTCTGTGTAAGTGGTTGTAAATTAATACCTGCTTTAGAAATACACAGAATGGACCTTTTAATGGTTGTAATGATGTGCTGAATAGGTTTCTAGTTGGATTCCTAATGCTGTTTTGATGAGTCCTTTACATGTTTCAGAGGTGAGTCTCTAGATAACCTGGACTCCTCGCGATCTGCTTCTTGGCGACAGTCCCCTTGGCTTGGTCAGCCTGCAGGCGTCTATGCTTCTTCCTCTGTTCAAGACTTCAGTCGCCCACCACCTCAGCTGTTGTCCACATCCAACCGTGCCTACATGCGGAACCCATCCTCCAGTGTGCTGCCTCCTTCCGCTGGCCCTGGGAAGGCCACCACAGGCGGAGTCACCAACCAGACTCCTACCCCTCGCAGCCACTCCCCTTCCACTCCACAGCCACAGCCACAGCCACAGCCAGGCACTCAGCCCCGCAGCAGGTGAGGCCCTTTGTTTTTCTCCTCTCCTTCTCTTAGTCTCAGGGTTTTTTTAATCAAAATTTCCCCTAAATCTTGTTCAAGCTTTCAGTGAAAAAAGAACAGCACTTTTGAATATGTCACAGTCAGATAGAGAAGACTTTCTTAATATCTCTTCATGCTACCCTAATAGTATTTATAGATGTCTCAGAAGTCAGTGGAGACCTTGAAGATGTCTACCAGTTGCCAGTGTTTTCTTGGCCACTGGTAGACATCTTCAAGACACTGACACGTGGTCAGTGTCTTGGTTGTAAGACATATCTGAATAGTCCTCCATGTGGAATCATAAAAACATATACTAGATCACAGATGCTTTTCCTATTTATGGGTAAAAGCAGTATTGTAAAATGTTTGGCTGTTTTAATGACACTGCAATACAA
Organism: Urocitellus parryii; assembly: GCF_045843805.1. Classification (NCBI taxonomy): domain Eukaryota; kingdom Metazoa; phylum Chordata; class Mammalia; order Rodentia; family Sciuridae; genus Urocitellus; species Urocitellus parryii. Next base: position 68,000,632 of record NC_135532.1, read on the forward strand.
ACTCATTTTATAGGAACTGAGTATAAGAGAAGACATTATAATCAAATGTTCATAGTCTGGTGAGCTTTAACAACCTGGGTTTAAAAAAATATTAAATAGGTTAGGTCTTTGGTTTTTGGGTTTTTGATTGCCAGAATCCTTGCTTAGCTGTTATCTGGTTTGCCATCATTTTGTTCAGGCTACATCAACTGAGTTCCATAGTTCACATGGGGTAGGAAGTGTGTGAGAGTTTAATAGCATCACTAGCCACATGCCTTGTGCTGTGGAGTGAAGCTCAAATGTCAGAGTGGGTTTTGTTGTTAAATCTGCATAGTATCTCCCAGATCTTTTGTGTTTCGTGTAAGTACATGCTTCTGTTGTCACCCCAAGGGAATTCTGGCACATGATACTTTTTTTTTTTTTTTAACAAATGGAACAATTTTTGAAGGTAGAAATACATTGATATTAAGATTTTTTTAACTATCAAAGAAGAGACTTTTATAAGGAGTCTTTTTATAATCCAATATAATGTTGCCTATGCCAAAATCTACAAAATGTATCTTAAAGAGATTGAAGTAAAAGAAAAGGGGTAAGGATTTATGATCAGTTTGTCAGCAGAGGCGAAATTTGTGCAGAGGAGAGGATCCATTTATTTACTGGGATCCCCACTTACCACATGCTAGAAGAACAGAGGTCAGAGGGATGATCATTGAGCTTCTCTTCCCCGAGAAGATCTCTATGGCCTTCAACATTGGACACTCAGCAGCTATGCACTGCTCAGCACCACTAAAGTTCTGTGCTAATCCCTAGGGATGCAGAGGTAAGGAGGAAGTGGCTGTCACTTCAGCACTGCAAGAGATGAGACCTACATCCAGAAGTAAAGTAGAAACCCCTTCTATATGTAAATGGTAGCTGCCTGGCGGTATTTATTTTATTCTCTGCTGAGCCAGTTGCTTAGGCCAGAGACACAGGCAGGAAAGCACTGACACTTTGTTTAATTAGAAAATTGGGCAAATAAGAAAGAATCAAAAGTAGAACTCTCAATGCCTGTTGAGGGAAGTTGGGGCTGCTCTTCAGTCTGGGGTATGGAGTGACATGATTAGAGTTGCATGCTTTGGCAGGTTTAACTGGCATGAAAATGTAATGGATTAGAGGAGGGGAAGTATTGCTAAGTAGGTCTATGATCTAAGGAGAATGGTGTCATAAAGTGCCGAGTGGACTAATTACACTGGAACTGTTCATGTAGGTGAGTATTTGTCCGGGGTCCCAGAGCTGCCATGCAGATCATTCACAGTTACAGTATAATTGAGGCATGCTGTGCTTGTCTGGTAAAATTTTTCTCCCACAGATACATACAGCCTTCCTTAAGTTGCTATTATGGATGTGAATACCAGAGCATGATTTTAAATATGAATCTCGTGTGTGCAGGTGAACGCTTCCATTCCGTTCTTGTTCTGTGTTTAGGTCAGTCAGTGGGAAGCGAGTGTGCTCCTACTGTAATAACATTCTGGGCAAAGGAGCTGCCATGATCATCGAGTCCCTGGGTCTTTGTTATCATTTACATTGTTTTAAGGTGAGACTGAGATAAATAGCCTGCAGGCCTGCAAAGCTTTGCTTGGAGAGCGCATGGCTTCTTTGAGCCGCTGGGTGTGGATGTGCCACTAACAAGCTAGGTGCTATATTTGTCCGTCTGTGCTTTATTGGAATCAAAGATTGCTTGCTATTACTTAGTTCTCAAATTTTGAATCTAGTCATAAGTGAATCTGGAAACGCTATGCATTTCCTATCTCTAATCTCTGAGAATTCTATAAATAAAATTTAGAGTGCATAAATGTTTAACATGCTATCATAGGCATACTTAAAATATAATTTACCAATGTTATTGAAGGCATAGGGACCTGAAATTATGACAGGGTCTAAAAGCTTACCTTGGAATAGGGAGAACAGAAAGGAAAACCATTGCAAATATTTAAAAAATTGCACAGCCTGCTTATACCTGACAGGTTTTTGTACACAAGAAAGTGCTAAGGCTGTGATTGTTTAGCATTGTCTGTCTCTAGAGACGTATGTATTTGATTCTTAGGCTTACTTTGGGCCAGAAGAAAGGCCCCCTGTTGATCCTGGATTCCTACATACCAGCTATGGACTTGAAATGTGTCCATAGCTGGCTTGCACTGTTCCTAGGCAGAACAGAATGACTCAAAATAATTAGTGTTTGAGCCTTGAAGGGAGGAGCCTGTGGGAACATTTGCCAAGCTAGTGTGGCAGGAATACTGGAGGTGGCTTCCCCAAGAATGGAGTGCCAAAACCCAAACTCCATTCACTTCAGCCAGTTCTTTTATGTGGTGATGTACCCTCCATTCCCCTGGGGGCTATGAAGACTAAATCTCCTTAAGCCAATTAGCAAATTATTTCTACTTTATTTGGGGCTGTATTTAAAATGGTCATCTTGGCTCTTAAAATTGACTCTATGAATTTTTTAATGTCCTATCTGGAAGAATTGATTTTAATCTACTAATCATGTCTTGGCCTTCCCCCCCCCTCCACTTTTCTTTTTCTTTGTTTGAAATGTATCCAAGAGCTTAGAAGCTGCATTTTGCTTCTTTTTTTTTCCTTTACTTTTTTTTTCTGGGTGCACCCCAAGCTTCCTTGAGCTAATTGTACATGGGTTGTTTTTTCTTTTTCCTTTCTCTCTCTCTCTTTTTTTTTTTTTTGGTCTCCCAGTGTGTGTCCTGTGAGTGTGACCTCGGAGGTTCTTCCTCAGGAGCCGAAGTCAGAATCAGAAACCACCAACTGTACTGCAACGACTGCTATCTCAGATTCAAATGTAAGAGAGCAAATCAGAGAGAAAATTTCTTGTCTTTTAAGGAGACCACGGGTTCCCATGCATTTCCCTGAAACTGCAGCCATGTCCCCTTCAGCTTCACTGCCATAGGAATCTAGATTTTAGGGATCTTAGTTTATCCCCTTCGAAGAGGGTGTGTAGTATATGGTTCACTGCTTGGGGTCCAGCCACAAGGGTGGGTTATAGGGTAGTGGAACTGGAGAGGAACTTGTACCCAAAAGTCCAGACCCTGCATCTCTTGTTATCTGCATAGGGTCTGAATAACTCAAGGGGACAGTTAAACCAAAACAGACAAAGTGACTGAGGGTTGATCTCTCCCCAATGGCTTGTTTTTATTGTTTAACAATGAGCTTTGTTATGTGGTTTAGAATATGACCAAATTTGCAAGTAATCATTTAGAGTACTGGAGAATATCAGCTTATTCTCCATGTTACTGTCTAATCAGATATCATTACACACAGCATTTTAAAAGAGCCTTAATTCTTATCTGACTATATAGTGTTTAGGTGTGATTTTTTTGCAAAATGCATTTTCCAAAACTTCAGATGCTGGTTGTGTCTAAGCATTTGTGTGTTATAAAATATAGGGTAGCATATTTGGGTTGTGTGTTGTTTATAGCTACAGCAAGACAAACATTAGTGCTGTGTATATTTTGAACCTTGATGCTGGTAACATGTTTCTTCCTTACTGTGAAGTGGTGTCACAAGTGGTATCAGCAAAACCATTTGCTTTTGAACTCTGAGGTATTTATATGACCCCTTATGTGAAGAGTGCTTTGGAAATAGTTTAAGCCCCATCAACTCTCTCTTATCTGTTGGTGGCTTCTGAGCCTTCTTTCCCCAGCTGTTCAGTCAGTCCTCCCTGGACACTGACGCTGAGGTTGGAGAGTGGCAAGGCTGGGCATGGCTGGGGAGTGTGTGTATGTGTGTGCCCTTTTCTCTCTTTGCTCCAAAGCCAAATATAATTGATTTTTAGAATCATTATTATAAAATTGCCCATGCCTTTTTTTTCTCCTTCAATGCAAATAATAGAGAGTTGAGTGTAATTTCTTTCTATGTCAGCAGTTCATTTTTATTCCATTTTTACAACTAAGGAATTCTGGAGCCCAGAGGCTGCGATTTGCCTAGCTTTATCCTAAAACTGAGTGACAGGTTACTCTCTCTACCTCACTGGGCCACTCTCTGAGTGATGACTGCTATGTAGCCCATGAAGCGATATTCACTCGTTTCTGAATCTAAGCACTTTTCTCTCTTCTCTCCTTACCTGATCAGCTGGACGGCCAACCGCCATGTGATGTAAGTCTCCATATGAAAGCACTGTTGCAGATAGAAGAAGAGGTGCTTGCTGCTGATGTAGATCTATAAATATGTGTCTGATGTCTTTTTTGCTCTTTTTTAAAAAAGAATAACTCTTCTTCTTTTTTTTTTTTGCCTTATTAGATTATGTAGGACCATTGTAGTCTTGGTAGACCCTATATTTTTGTTTGTTTATTTATAAGAAGGTAATTTTGTGTGGGAAAAAGTGCAGTATTTACTTTTTTGAAGATAGCATCATAAAAGCACAAGGGAAAAAATAAGAACTTAAAAATATTTTTGAGGCTGATGATGATCAAGTTTTGACTATTTAGTGGTGTTTTGAAGAGGGTATTTTATTGTTTTTTTTAAAAAGTTCTTAAAACATTATTTGAAATAGTTAATATAAATATATAATTGTACTTGCTCTGTTTATTGTATACTAAGTTAATGTGGAAACACATGAAAATTTTCATTTAAATCCATCCCTAAATTTGCTTTCTGTATCCTTTTTTTCCATCTATGTAATATGATTGAAAGAAATTTTTAGCTTATGTAACATTTTGTTTTGCTTGATGAGGAGAGCTCAGTTTTCTTCACCAGAACTGTTGCTAAGCAATTCAGTAGAAAGCTGCTTATTTTCGCTAATGAAAAATAACCATGGATTGTATCCTAGAAGTTTTCTTCAGAACCTAATGAGCCTTTCTGTTCAGCTACATTTGTAAATAAACTTGCTGATGCATTTAAGGAGTGGTCCTCTTTCTTGTGTGTGTCTCCCTTTCAGTCCTTTAGATCATATTTTGGTATATGGTCTTTCTTGACACTTTTATTTAGCAGCTTTACCAAGATATAATGCACATATAATAAACTACACATATTTTAAGTGTACAATTTGACAAATTTTGATAGTGCGTAAGCCTGTGAAACTATCACCCATAGTTTCAATGGTTTTACTGAAACATTTTAATGAGGAATGTTTTAGTCAGCTTTTTCATCACTGTGACCAAAAGACCTGACAAGGACAACTAGAGCAGGAATTTTTATTTTGGTTCAGTTTCTGAAGTTTAGACCGTGGTCAGCCAACTCCATAGCTCTGGGTCTGAGGTGATACAGAGCTTTATGGCAGAAGGGTGTGGTGGAATAAAGCAGCTCAGGACATAACAACCAGGAAGCAGAGAGCTCTGCTCGCCAGGGACAAAGTATAAACCCCAAAGGCACACCTCCAGTGACTTATCTCCTCTGACCACACTCTACCTGCCTACAGTTGCCACTCAACTAGTCCATATCAGTGGATTAATCCACTGATTACATTGCAACTCTCATAATCATTTCACCTCTGAACATTCTTGCATTGTTTTAAACATGAACTTTTGGGGCACACCTCATATCTAAACCATATCAAGGAACTTGATTTTTTGATAAAAGTTATATTTTTTAATACAGTAAATTTTTCTGGTAAGAGGTACTGTAGGTGATGAATTATTGGTTCATTTTAATAAAATCTTCACTTTTGTTGCCCCAGTAAATTTAGAAAATCTGAAGAGCAAAAAATATACTCTGTTTTAGTGATTTGGAGTTGGAATGCAAGAATATAAAACTTAAGCAAAAATATAAACAACTTGCTTGAATTCTTTAGAGTAATATAAGCAGAGTGGGTAATTCCAGGAAATGAGAACTGTGTTGGAATATGCTTAAAATATGTAATTAAGAAGTGGTAATGGGGGGAAAAATTAAAAATTTAGTTTCAGATTTTATTTTGTTAAGCACTTATTTGTTATTTCTGATTACTGAAGTAGTTATATTTATTGAAGAAAATTTGCCAAATGGTCTACAGTATGAAGAATTTATACTCTCAGTCCCAAACTCCAAAGAAAAGAGCAGTATTTAAAGTCAGTCTGCATATAGATACTTATAATGCCTTCTTAGTTAAACTGGATTGTGAACAATTTTCATGTTCTTAAAATCATTTCTGTTTTAGTTATTCTTTTTGGTGCTGAGGATTGAACTCAGGGCTGTGAGCATGTTAGACAAGCACTGTACAACCAAGCTACACCCCCAGCTCTCTCTCTATTTTGAATAGTTGCAAAGAGCTCCATTGTTTGGCTCTACTAATATGTAGTTGACAATTTCACTATTATGTACATTTTGGTTCCCAATATTTAAAAAACTTTGTATATATAATTATAGTACATAATGTAAATCTATTTCTAATATAAATCATATATGACCATGTTCATATCTATTTATTATTCTCATAGACTTGAGATTATGTAATTTAAGGCTCCCCTGACTCATATTGCCAAAATGGTTTCCAGTAAAGTGTTACCAGCTCCGACCGTCATGAGCAGTGTTTGGGCTTGTCCATCTCATGATATATTTATGAAGATGAATTTCTACTGCCTTGTGCTCTGCCTATCATATTAGCCCTCAATATGCACTAGTTAAATAAACCACTGTTTCCTGTTTCAGTTTCTGCCTTTTTGCTCTTCACTGCCCCCAGTGCATGCTTTAATTCTTGCATCATGATTTTAGTGTTATTCAATGTCTTTTCTGACCATTACTCCTTTTCATCTAAGCCTTTTAAAAAAATATTTTTTAGTTGTCAATGGACCTTTATTTTAATTATTTATATGTGGTGCTGAGAATTGAACCCAGTGCCTCACACATGCATGGCAAGTGCTTTACAACTAAGCCATAACCTCAGCCTTTTCATCTAAGCCTTTTGTGTTTTCTTTTTATCTTGGAAATAGAAATGTAGATTTGATTTTTCTTCTCTGTTGTTGTGACTTTTCTCCTCATTTCTCACACTATCTTGGTTTACGATACAAGTTTTGTTAGTACAAATTGTTAAGTATGGTTTCTGAGATTTTCTTTTAGGATACTGGTTCTTCAGTATCTTTGTATTATTAAGGCATAAACCCATTAGTATTTATTTGTCATATCATTGAAGAATAAGGGAAGATTCAATCATTCAATAAATTTGTATTCAAACTTTGTGTCAGGCATTGCTTTGGGTACTATGACTAAATACAGCAGTGACTAAATTCTGACTGGGTTCTATTTCTCTTTGAGGGAGATGATAAACCAATATGTGAAAATAGGATGTACAGGTGGTGAAATGAATAATGGAGAACAAATAGCCAGAGTAAGAAGGATCCAGGTATGGATCATGTGGATGGGCAGAGGACAGCCTCTTAGACAGTAGAGACAAAGGAATGAGTGGGCAAACCATGCACATCCTTGAAGGAAAAGCATCCCAGACCTGGGGCACAGCAAGTACCAAAGTCTTAAGGCTGGAGGTTAGTTGGTGTGTTCATGAAACAGCCTTGTGGTTGGAGTGGAATTAGTAAAGAGGTTTATAGATGTGGGGAGGGAAGCCCAGACAGCAAGCCATTGCAGGACCTTGACTTTTATTGTGAATAGTATCAGAAGACATTGGAAGGATTTGAGTGAAAGAGAGAAATGAACTGACTTATGCATTAAAAGGACTACAGACTACTGTGTGAACCAGAGCTTGCAAAAGGATAAAGGTAAAAGCAGGGAGACCAGTTCAAAGAATACTGGAATTGTCCAGGCAAAAATCGATGTTTTCATCAACAGGGTAAAAACAAGGGAGATGGGGTAGAAGATGACGTGGGGTGTGTGTATGTGTGTGGAGTGTCTGTATATTGACATTAAGCTGACAGAATTTAATGATGGATTAGATATAGCATCAGAGAAAAAGAAAAGCAAAAATTACTCAAATGTTGGCTTTAAGGAGCCAGAAAAATGAAGTGGTCGTTTTCTGAAGTGGAGGAGATTGTGGGTGGAGTACATTTTGAGTAGTGAGGCAGGAGGCCTACTAAATATCTATATGGCTTTGTTGAGTAGTCAGCTGGCTATGCAAGTGTGGAGTTCAAGGGAGAAGCCTAGACTTGAAATAGAAATGTAGAATCGGTGGTGAGTAAATTGAATTTTCAAGCTGAGAGTCAGGAGGACATCACCAGTATTCTGACTGTAACTAGAGTGGAGAAGATGTTCAAGGACTGAGTCCTGATATTCTTCAGCATTATGAATCAGACTTGTAAAAATGTGTCCACTCAGCCAGGAAAAGAGCCAAGGCTCCCGTGCCATGGAAGCCAAGTCAAGAGCATAGTTCAAGAACAGATAATCCTGTGATAACAAATGTTTCTCAGAGACTCAGTAAAATGAGGAAGAAAATTGACAACCAGGAATCTCTGATGGGCTTTTTCCCTTGTCCTGCATGTATTGGTGTTGGTGGACTGCCCTTCTCAGAAAGTCCATGTGAGCCCCTTCCCATATACAATACCTAGCCCATTTTCTAGCATCTGGCAGCCTTTAACTCAAGGACCCTGCTATTTTTGCCTATTTCCCCAGTGATTTGAACCTGAAAGAGAACATGGAAAGTCATTTCTCACCCACTCAGCCAGACTGTGGCACACTTTCTATCTGTACCCGCCTTCATACTAGCAACTGGAATTGCACTTCCTGATGTGTTATATTTCATCTCAACATACATGGAGTCCTACCCTCCTCTGTGGCTTTGTGGAAGGGAAGATATTTGGTTGAAGCTACCCTGACTGCTTCAGGATTCAGAGCCAGCCAACTGTGTGGCATTTCTGCTCTGATGTGTTGATACTCAAATTTCTGGTCTCTTAGCAAAGATATAGGCTGTTGTCATGCTGCTACATTTCACGCTACAAATAAGCTTTGGCTCTTAAATGATGGTTCACAATTCATGCAAGTAAGAATAGTATTAAAAAAGCTAAATTAAAAAGATAAAGTATTAATCTTTGGTTAACAACCATCTTTGGGGCAAGAAAACAACTTCTGGATTCTTTCTTAGAAAACATGTATGTTGTATGATGAATACAAGGCAAACCTTACATTCATGAAGGAGAGGCACATATCCAAAAGATTCTAGAGACCGGAACTATGAGAGAAATACTTTGTTTAGGAATCCAGGAGTCATTTTAACTAAGGGAGTAGAAGTGACTTCACAGTTGATGACACTTGAACACATCTTTAAAGGCAGATAACCGCTTAACAGAGCATATGGGATGATTTCCACATCCCAGTGGTTCTCCCTACTCCATGTTCCCATCAAAACCTTCCATAGTTTGGCCTGTTTTATGGAAATATGAGCAGGGGACTAGATACACTCTGTCAGATAATGTGTCTGGGAAGTGGCAGTTATCTGACCCAGTACCAAAGAGAATTAGTACCCCAGTTCAAGGTTCTACAACACAGCAGCAGGCACAACAACTTATTACCTATTGTATAGGGGCTGGGGTTGTGACTCAGCTTGCCTAGCATGTGCAAGGTCCTGGGTTCAATCCTTGGCATCACATAAAAAAATAATTAAAATAAAGGTATTGTGTCCCACTACAACTAAAAAATATTTTTTAAAAAGAACTAGGAGAAGAATTTGATAGTTTCAAACACAAGGAAATGATAAATGTTTTAAGGCCATGGGAATCCTAATAACCCTGACTTGATCATTATACATCAGATACATGTACCAAGTTATAACACGTACCCAGTAAATATGTATAATTATCATGTCTAGTCTGCTTCAGGTCTGTTTCCCTAAATGTAGCCAACTGGTCTGGGGGTGAGATGGAGGCAAAAATGTCTTTCATTTTTTGAGTTCACATAAGGTACAGGAAGTTGTAGAAAGGGTCTAAAGAACTGGATCAGGCCAAACTCACACCTACTTGTAGAACTGTCTTCCAAAGAAACGTGTCCATTCCTGCTCCCTCCCAGCCTGTTCAGTGGACAATGGCCACAATGCCACTCATGTCTTCCCCTGTAGACTACTGCTGTTTGTAGTGCCTGCTGCTCTGGCTTTGGCTGCAACATCCTCCCACCCCATGACCAAGCATCCATCTTCATCAGCGACAGGCCCACCAACTTTGGCTGCAGGTTTTCCAAAGGAAGGGTCTGTGGAGTTCCCAACAATAGCACAAACATCCACATGGCAGCAGTACCTCTGAGCAAGTAGCCTTCGAGATGCCACAGGTCCATAGCAGGCATGGCATGCAGTCCTCTGGAGAAAGCCTCGTCCTCCCAAGGCGCCTGCATCCGTGGCCCTTCGTAGTGCTGTAAGCCCTTTCTCGTTCTGTCCTTGGCTGATTCTTTTTTAATAGAAGTTTTATTTTTTGTGCACCTATGCTGACCATGTGAATGAACAAATCTAATAGCTGGAAGAGCTATACTCGTTTTTACAGATTGTCTCCCGATGGTTGTCTCCCAGTGGTCTGGCTTAAAACAAATCAAGTGGCCATGATTTGCTTGACCTTGACTACCACATTGAAACTAGTTTGGGAGAAACCAGCTTTTACTGTTTTTGAAAAATTACATCTTCACCCTGTCAATTTAACAAGGAATGACTGTGCCAATAAAAGGTTTTTCCTTTTTTAAAAAAAATTATCATGTGTTAATTAAAAAAAAACACTCTGACAAACATTGCCCTAAAGTTCTACAAACACTGCATTAAAATGGGATAATATTTCCAGAATCACTTTCCACTGAAGGGTATGTCTGGCAGTTCTCTTTGCAGATGATGAGCTGTAGTCGCTGAGACTGCTTTATTCCTTTCAGATCATTTTTCACTCTGTAGTTACTATATATTTTTATATTCATTTAATAATTATTTGGGTCTACCAGAGCAGTGCAAACTACATGGGAGCCAGGGGTTCTCTGTCTTCTAAGGCTGTATCACTAGTACCCAGAACAATGCCACAGTGAGTGCTGGAACGATAAATAATGAACAAATGGGAAAATATGTCTGACTCAGAGTGACGAGTCTGCAACAAGGAGTAGATAAATGAGAGATTGAGACTCACCCATGTGATGAGACCCAAAGAAAAATGAAAGAATAACTCTTTGAGACCTGAAGACTGGGTAGCATGGATACTGATTTTTGTTGAGAGAAGAGATGAGTTCTGTTTTGGATAGAACATACCTTAAGGTTGACATTTAATAGAAGTGTCTACAGAAAGCTAGAAATAAGGGTTTGAGTTTAGACAGCAGGAAGAAGTGATAATTCATCAATGTGTGTTGTATTTGCAGAATTAAATTGACAATGCAGATAAAGAAATTTATTTCCTCACCTAAGAAGAAGTCAAAGTTGATTCTTCCAGTGGTTCAATAAGGTTATCAGAAAACTTTTTTCATCTCAGGCTGTTTGGCCATCTACAATGCTGGCCTGATCCTGGCACTAACTGCTACCACGGCAGTAAGAAGTGATAGGCTTTGTGCTGCTTTATTCTTGCATACTGGAAAAGAGACTGACTTCTTTTTGCTCCCCAGTGTGTAGGAGGACTTCCCAGAAGACGTCAGCAAAATATGTCTCTTCTCATCGGTCAAACTTGTTATTTGCCCATTTTGAACCCAGGGTAATTGTGTCTCCATAGCAATCAGGGCCTCTTTCCGTAAAGATCAAATTGCAATCATGTTATTGCTAATGAACAAGGTTATGATGGAATGAGTACTGGGGAGTCAAGTTAATTCTCAAATAATTATCACATATTTGTATGATGTAAAACCTATCTTGTTTTCAGTGAGTTCCTTCAGAACCAATGTAGAAAGAATAGGAGGGGATAAAGAAATTTTGGTTCATTGTACCCAAGGATCATGTGTGGCCGTGGTTATGTGATGGAAAACTTTATGTGTTCCAGAAAATATAAAAGATCAGCTTATGGTAATGGTGAAGTGGAAACTGGGAAACCTGAGTAGTTTGTGAATACTTAGTAAAAGTGTGAGAAAGATCACATACTTTTTCAGACTTATGAAAAATCTCATGGAAGCAAATCATGGATTGAATATTTATGCTTTCACAGTTAATTTGAAATACATAACTTTAGTATTGTTTAACATATTTAGGTGACCTGGTAAGTCTCTTGCTCTGTTTGACAACTCTGTGAAGCTCTTTCATACTTACACTATAAAGTTCCTTAAAGTACTTTGTGCATAGTTAAGTGTTTTTCATAACACTAATTCTGCCAAAGATTATGAGAACTACTTGCTATTAAAATTAGACAGGAGGCTGGGTGGGGCTCAGCAGTAGCACAATTGCCTGGAATGTGTGAGGCACTGGATTCAATTCTTAGCACCACATATAAATAAATAAAACAAAGGTCTATCAACAACTAAAAAATATATTTAAAAAAATTAGACAGGAGAAGAAATAAGACTGACTGAAAGTTCAATACAAGAGAGATCTATTGGGATCAATAGAATGATGCAGCATTATTTTCTATTAACTTGGTTTTTAACTTGCATATTTTTGTGTGCTACTTGCTATTTTTCTAAGGTAAAGTACTTATTAGATCTATAATGAATTCAGTGTTTCCCACCTGTATGTGAGGCGAATTTCCCCCTTGCTGTTTCCCGCCAAACAGAATGTTCCTCTTACATTTGCCAGGAGCTCATTCTCTTTCAACTTGTTGCATAGCATCAAGGAAAACATCCTTCAAAGATGGCCTGAGAAATTCCCAGTTCAAGGCCTTCAATGGTGCATCTCTTGAAGCCATTCCTACCTCCTAGTCAGGCCAGCTGACTAGGATCTCTGAGCTGTTAAATGTTAACTGCTGCGTCTGCCACTGTTCATTCAGGTGTGGGATGAAGTTTAGAGGGTTCAGGATTCCTTTATTCTACATCTGTTTTAGTTCTTGTTTCAGGAATTTAGCTCACAGTTGAAGAAACCAGATGAAAAAGGGCAGTAGAGGGAAGACAAGAGAGTGCCCCTGTCCCATGGAGCTCATCTCACCAGTGTGTGTGTTGAGTACTTTCTATGAGTGAGGGTTGTTAGGTAGGTGACACCATGTATGGTATTTTATGAAAATTAACATTTTTTTTCTATGATTGAACTTAATTGGGAACTCCATTCCTTCTGAAAACAGGACACTTGATCTTGTTTTGTCTATTCTCTACAAATTATTCAGATTAAATCCAGTCAAAAGGAGGGATTTTTCCCTCTTCTTGCCCATGAGTGGCTTCTATGCCCTGGCTATGTTTACATAGTGACAGTGACAGGGCCCTGTGCTGGGCCTATAGAGGCTTAGTTCTTGCTGGTTTCTGTGCTGATGTTTACTGCAACACCTGGCATCCTATCTGGCCTTCCCACTTAGTGATTTATAATGCCTCTGGTCCATGGCCTGAAGGTCTGTGAGCACAACTTAGCTAGTATTCAGCTTCGGCATCCAACCCTGTGTCACCAGCCTGAGACTCCTTTGAGTCAATAGCCCTGCTCTGCCAGCAAAAGGCCATCTCTACCCCTGGATCCTTATCATATCTGCAAAGTCCTTAGCCATATAAAGTAGTATATTTACAAGTTCCAGAGATCAGGAGGAAAGCATCTTTGGAGGATATTTTTCAGCATAGCACATTCACTTTGAAATTTATCAGCTACAACCATGAATTAATAACCTCCCCTCATGGCTTTATTTCTTTAAAGGGAATATGTTAGTATGATTCCAACTATAAATACTAATATTTCTCAAGTCATCTTTGTAAATGTGTGTTCTTCTATAAAAGATGTAATAAAATAGTACTCATATTCTCAGTAGACTCAACTCTCACGGGGGCAGCTGGTGTTTGAATGACCCCCGCAATGCCTGTTTTTCCAGTATGGAACTAATTTGTTGTGTTAGTGGTATCCAAATTGAAGTACAATATAATCTGTTGTGTTTGTAGGAAGAACATAGTAAAGCACTGATTTATATGCACTTTTTATGTTTGGAAATAAAAATTTAAGCTTTTCTAACATCTCATAGCAGGGTTGACCTACATATGCCTGACTTTATGACTCTGTTTGTCACATGTAGCATAGAGAAGATGAGGTATTTTGAGGCCTGAAGGGGAATTAATTCCAGCTGTGGAGGGTTGGTGGCAGTGCCCTCTCTGGGTTATTTGCTTTTGGCACTTTGTGATGTCTTACATTTAACTTATGCATCATTTTAAACTAAGCATGATGTATATGAAGAAAAATGCCCACTATTTTTTCAGTGGTGCTTATGCTTAGTCAAGTGAGATTGAATCCTATCATAATAGGTTATAATACACTAAATATGATAAATGTTTAGAAGCCTCTTCTGAGATTTTTTTATATAATAGAAGATGATTAGGCAAATAACTTTGCTCTTCCTGTTGAGGTTTAAATGACTGAAACTATTTACTGAAAATAACATGGAGATTCCTTTGTCAGCACACATTACTGGGAGTGGCACAGAAAATATTACGGAAATAAAGAAGAAGCAAGTATAAGAACAAATAATTCAGTGTGGGAGGTTTGTTCCATAGTCCAGGTGTCTTCATCATATCTGAATTTATAGTATATGCAAAATTCTGTTTCAGTAATGAATACAAAAAACTTATTTATGAGCCATCAGAAGAAAAACCATTCTGGAAGACCAGATACTCATTAGTAAATTGCTTCTTTATTAAAAAAATTATGATAAAATGGAAAGCTTCCCAATGACAGAATAGCTTTTTTGGAATAAAAAGATTCCAGATTAAAGTTTCACAGAGCCTCATATTATTATAACAATACTATTTTTATTCCATTTATTGCAAGTTTTGGCCTCAATTTCATTCCTGAATGTGGTTAATTTTATAAAAACAAGATCTTTACTAGAGTAAACTAATACTGTAAAGAGATAGGGAGTGACCATGAAAGTCGTCTTCTTTTTTGCCACATAAATGTTTGATGGCTTTGTTTTCATTATTTTGTTTGGCAGTAGTTGAAGATGTTATTCATTTTTTTTTCTTTTGCAAAAATACACTGTCCAAATTTGTTGCTTTTCCCCTGATAAATTGGTTCTCTGTTGTTTTCCTAGTAGATATCTAAAATACAGATACAGAAACTTAATCATATTCTTGTAAGAAAAGATAATTTAAAACTGAATAAAGTGCTTCTTTTTGAAAGAAATGTGTCAAATAACATTTTGAAAAATAATGTTTAAAAAGTGCATCATTGTCTTTTCTGCCAAAAAAAAAAAAAACCTTAGTTTCACACAAAAATGTCATTCAAAATCATTATGTTAAAAAATATTTTCAAATGACATATTTCTAGCAGGGCTTGAAAATTTTTATTAATACACACTTAAAAGGAAGAGTCAGTGAATGAGTGTGGTAGAATAGAAATGTATTGGATCAATTTTAACAAAACTTTTGCTTAATGTGCAATGAGATCCACGGTTAGTAAACTAGTAAACCAGCCAAGGACCAACTTCCACCAGTATCTGCACCCTTTTATGACAGCCATACAAACTAAGGATGCCCATAACACTGGTTCACAAACACTCTTCCACTTTTTAAAAAATAATTTCTTTTTTTAATTTCCAATTTTTTAGTTTGTTTTAATTAGTTATGCATGACAAAAATGCATTTATGCACTTTGATATACATAGAGGGGATAGAATTTCTCATTTTTCTGAGTGTACATGTTACAGAATCATATTGGTCATGCAGATATATATATATCATGCAGATATATATATATATATATATATATACACACACACACACACACACACACACACACACACATACACATAAAGTAATAATGTCTGTTTTATTCTACTATCCTTCCTATCCCCACATCCCTTCCCCTACCCTCCCTTCCCTCACTTCATAAAAAAGACTATTCAATCATATTGATCAATAAATAAATACTTAATAAATACCTAAATACTGCTTTTTATATTTCCCTTTTAGTCTTTTAAGCATATTTAATAGATTATATAACATTATAGTACTTATACAAGATTAATACATAGATGCGCATATTGAGCCCCCCTCCCCCATCCCCAACTGAGGTGCATCATTAAAGTGGGACTTCCAGTTCTGGCAACAGAGTCAAAAAAAATGAAGTGAATGGATGAAAGTGTCTCAGACACAGGATTTTAGGCTTTTTAATTCCATGATAACGTTTCTCCATCTTACATCTTTGTAACATATGGGTATTTTTATGACTGTGTGAAGGGAATTGCATTAAAACGTTTGCATCTGCTGGAGGATCCACCTGGTGTAAAACTTAAAACTCTCCGATCACCAATTTCCATGTGAAAAACTTGACAAATCACGTAAAGGTCTCCCCATAGTTTTCTTTTACCTCCACAACAAGCTTTATTTGTCTCCAAGGCTTTGAGGGTTCCATCCACATTTTCTGATTATTTTGTATGCCTTCCTGGTGTTTAGCATTTAGAATAAGAGGCAAGATGGTGTGGGGCTTGGTTACTTCCTCCATGTGTAATCTCCACAGGCTTTCCCTCTTGGTGCTTCATTTTTCTTATGTGTAAAACCAAAGCAAATGAGGACTACTGGTAGCATATCTCTCGTGACCTTCTCATGATCAACACCTGAGGGAATTCAGGTACATCTCTTAGGAATAAATGATTAGCAAATAAAACAATGCATGCTAACTCAGCTGAATGGTGAACACTGAGTTTGGGTAGAAAGAATAAATAAGCTGTTTTCTAAAAAATGTGACTTCAGTTTTTGAGATGAAACAGGATTGACTAAATATTTAGAAAATCACCAATAAATAGCACTACATGCTCCAGCTTCCCTTAAGTCTGTACTTTTTGGCGAGGGTTCCTTCGCAGTTTCTTTTACGTGTTCCGAACACTAGATGGCAGTGTTAGCCCAGATGGAGGAAAATCGGCGGGCTCTCCCTGACCCCCTTCCTCTTGCCTGTTTTTTTTTTTTTTTTTTTTTTTTTTTTTTTTTTTTTTTTTTAACTTTTTACTCAGCTTCTGCATCGCCCATCAGTCCAATATTATCAGTCTGGAGACACGCTGGCGCCAAGTCCAGCACGACACTGGCTGAAGAATAACAGGACATTTAAATGATGATTGCCTCGAAAGGAGCGAATCTGGCCTGTTGCCCCGTGGAGAAGCTGCCTTCCCTCTCTGAGGCGCTCCCACCGAACAGTAGGGCGCTCCTTCTGTGCGGGAGTGGACGGAGGCAGGCTTTGGCTCACTAAGCTGTGGCCCCGAGCGGCTGTGGATTTTCTCAAAGCGAGCTGCCAGCTCTGATAGAAGCCGTTATGTTTCAGAAATCTCAATATTACCCCTACTAATGAGCCCACCACCCTTTGCGGGTGGCATTTTGCTGCAGTCATTTCTTTCTGGCACTCTCAGTGGGAAAGGCGAGAATTTGCCAGGACACACTGTTCTTGACTTTTAAAAACTGCCAGTTTTTAAAATAAAATTTTATTTTATTTTTGTAGCCTGGAGCTTCTCCGAGAAAGATAAGAGTAGAACACTGGAATTAATTCTGGTTGAAATGAAAAAATCCAAAATGCAATGGATTCAGTGGGCCTTTGCATAGAATCCACGGGACTACTTGCTTCCAGAAAGTTCCCAGCAGGCCGTTCATTAGACCCTTTTTTCCATGGGTAGTACATTCCAAAACCCCCAGTGGATATCTGAAACCACGAATAGTACCCTATATGTAAGGACTATGAAACCCTGATAGCTGATTTGATTACCAAGGTGGCTACCAAGTGACTAACAGGCAGGTAGCATATACAGTGTGGATGTGCTGAACAAAAGGATGATTCACATCATGGTGGGATGGAGTGGAACACCATGAGATTTCACTATGAGCAACTTAAAAGTTATAGTTAATGTATTTCTCAGATTTTCCATTTAATATTTTTGAACCATTGTTGATTATGGGTAACTGAAACTACCAAAAATAGTACCCCAGAAAAGGAGGGACTACTATATAATCACACACATTTTTGTTTATTCTGAAGTAGTCCCCAAAGACCCTTACCATAATTAGGCTTCTCCAGAGACCCCCACCATAATTAAGCTTCTTGTCAATAAGATTTTACAAAGAATGTCAACAGGAATTTTGCAGAGAGCTCTCATTGTGGCTTGTAGCTTCCTCTTTCTTGTAAAAGCTAAGTCTGCACAATGCAGATGAACAGAGGAAGCTGCTCCTCCTATAGAGTATAGATCATATTGAGGAAAACCCATACATAGCTATGTCAGTAAGTACTGTGAAGTGAAATGTATAAAGGCAGAGAGTGGAGGGGGACAGGGAGGACTGTGTTCCAGACAGAAATTTCTTGGAAGGACTCTTGGGTTTTGGTGATGTCAGAGCAGACACCTGCATGAAGTAAAGGAGTGACCTGTGACCATTTCTGGGGAAGAATGTACTAGGTGGAGGCAAGAGCATGCACATGCTCTGGGGACTTGGGGCTTAAGACACAGACAGGCAGGGGCAGATGCAGATTGAAAGAGGCTGGAGCTTATGAAATTTGTTACCCTCTTTAAGAAAGAATATAAACTTACAGTCAAAGGTGAATATTTAAAATCAGGAAATTCCCCCAAATTACATATTTTAAAATGCTGACGAATCATGCAAGAATGAAAGTCCCAGAAAGACATTTTTATTCATGAACTGCCTGACACGTCCATAAAATGTTTTTTTTCCCTACAGTTTTGGCTACATATTCCTTGATGGCTTCTTGATGGTGTAATACATTTTTCAAACGTAATAATGTCTTCTTTATCATGGTTGAACAAAATATTGACAGTTTATGCATTTCTTTTAGATCCACATATTTTGTTATGCCACAATGATTTCTAAGAATCTGGGAGTTGGAAAACCTCCACTGAAATTTCTTCATTTATGAGCTGAAAGATTTGAAAGAATTTTCCACTGACTAGCTTCTGATTTTGTTTCCTTCAGCCTTGTTTTTAAAAATTTTCCCCTACTGCCAAAGATTTCTAAAGCTGGATGCCACATTTATCTGCCCTCATGTTTTCATATGGTGATGTTGCAGGGTGGGGCAGTGTGGAGGAGGACAGGCATTTCCTGAAGCCATTCCTGTTCCAAGACAGCTAACAACACACAGAAGTCACTGCGAAGCCACAGGACTCTATCTCCCACAAGCAACATATCCTTAAATCAACTTTTCCTTAGCCAGGTCCCCAAAATATTCATGGCCACTCCACTACTTTCTGACAGTAAGGGAGATATAATAGAGGGAAAGCAGGTATGGAAAGAGATAGAGGTCTCAGCTGACTGTGATTAGAATATCTTTCTTTTGCCAATTATTATTACCTCTTATGGCTGGGTGTGGTGGCGCACACCTGTAATCCCAGCAACTTGAGAGGCTGAGGCAGGAGGATTGTAAATTGAGGCCAGCCTGGGCAATTTAGCAAGACCTTGTCTCCAAAACAAAAATAAAAAAGGGGCTGGGAATACATCTTGGTGGGACAAGCACCCCTGGGTTCAATCTTTTTCATACTAGGGGGGAAAAATTCTTATGACTGGGTGGAATTGCTATCTAATAAAGAGACCTGAAGCTTAAGCTTCATTAACTCCATGGTCATTCACCTGTGCCAGAATGGGAAGCTATTCTTGTCCTAATGTGAGGTCATTGTGGGAAAAGCAATCCAAGAGCATAGGATTTGTTTGAAGTATTAAAACCCAGGTTTCAAACATTCCCAGGGTGCCATGGCAGACAGATTTCTCATCTTATTCAGTTGTGCTTCACCGGTGGTGGCCATGGGATCATGGTATAAACACCATAGCTCTGGGGTGGTGATTTTCCTGGAAGGCAGTGGTGGTGGATGCAGGGTAGGTGGGACGAGGTGATTTTACTGGTAAGTTAGTCATTGTTAGGTAGGTAGTCGGCCATGAATGGGTGAGCAGGGAAAGGACAATGAAGGGACTGAAAGACACAGGGAGACTTATCTGACAGACAAGCACCTGGAAGACAGGGTCTTGGAATGTCAAAACCTCCCCAGCCATAATTACAAACCCTACCAGGTGACTGGACCCTCCTTTACCACTGAAATTGCCAACCCACAGCCAGCCTGGCAACCACAACATCAAGACCCTCACACAGAAAGCTCGCTGAGGGCTATTCAAAGGGTAATAAACCAAATAAGGGTGCAGGAAATTGAGGCAAAACCAGGGGGACTCAATTTCCTAAAAACCTCCAACTCCCTGAGCACCATACTGTTCTCTCTTTGATGCATCCAATTCCCATGCGGTCAGTCAAAAGGGGTCCTGGGCAGGACTCTGGAAACTTCCATGGGAGGGCAGGAGGCTGTGCCATCTTTCTCCTCTCTGGGAAGACCAGTCTCTCCCTTTTCCTGTCCCTTCTAATAAACTCATGTCTGTTACTCCAAGTGACATGTCTGAAATCTTTCTGGCGTGATTGCAAGCATCATGGTGAGGAGGGGACCTCTTTGGCTCCTCAGCTCTGCAGCAGACCAATGCCCTGTCATCATAGTCATTTTAATATTGAAATATTAAAAATAAGTAAATCCCAATTATAAAGTATGCAGACTCCTGAAGAATTTCTTTCTTGTAGTGGCCTACTTTAGGGACATGACTACTATTGCCTCTTCTCTGCTGTTAGGGCGTTCTTAGTTGAGAATTTAAGAGAGGTGTCGTCCTTCAACTGAAGTTTCATCCTATAATTGCCTGTGATCCCTTGTGTTAGCTTTTCATTGCGGTGACTAAAATACCTGTCAAGAACAACTTAGAGGAGCAAGAGTTTATTTTGTGCTCATGGTTTCAGAAGTTCAGTCCATGGTTGGCTGACTCCGTTGCTCTGGACTGGAAGGGAGGCAGAACAGCATGGTGGAAGTCTCTGGTTCCCTCACCCCTGATGACCATTATGCTCTGTCCATGTTACTCCTCAGCCTCTTCCCTTTGTGGTCACCACTTTTCACTGGTAAGAGAATTGGTTGGTATTCATGGTGACAATCTGGAATATGTAAGAATTAATCACGATGAGACCTGTCACCAGGCATCATGAGGGCCATGGTCTTAGCTGAGACGTATTATTAAAAATGATCAGAGCAGAAATGACTCTCACCTCAAACACAGTTACAGTAACGTGGCTGCTTGAATTGAGTCAGGTGGGGGCCCAGAGTCCTGCCTAATTGTCTCCTTCCTGGTATCACTATTCTTCTCTTCCAGAGAACCCTCCAAAATCTTATTGTTCCTGAAAACTCAGTATGAAAACCCCTCAGATCAGTATGTCCTCTTCCCTAATTTTCAAAAGAAAAGGCAGATGTTTGACTAAAGACAGCCATGCCACTCTGTCATGTTAATGGGCCAGTGTTACCAAGGGCTATTCATCCACCTATAAATATATGAAACTGTCTTTGACTTTGGTTTCAATCTTGTCGGCCAACCAAGCCTCCAGCTAAACTTTCAATTTGAAATTTATAGTTTTAAGAGAGACAGTCACAGGGAAATTGAGGGTATGTTGTTTTTATTTCAGATTTAACTTATGTATTGAACACCTAGACATCCTGCCATGAACTCTCATTATTAATTTGGAAATGAGTATTTCAGTTTTCAGATTAGTAAAGGGAGGCACAGAGGTGTTAAAAGCCTTGCCCACAATGGAACCATAATGAGTTATAAACATTTCCAAAATTGTGGATTTTATATCTAAGTTCTAGTGCAAGGTGAAAATGATAACAATTTGCATTTATATAAATTGGTTACATGTGTGTTGCTTTTCTGTCACTGTAACAGAATATGGAGAAAATTAATTTACAAGAGAAAAGGTTTATCTTAGTTTATGGTTTGAGAGGTTCTGCTTATGATCAGAACCCATTGCTTTTGGGCCTCTAGACCGGGTGTCTGATGACAAACTGCTCACCTTGTGTCCAAGAAGCAAAAGAAACTTGGAGAGGGCTGGGGCCCCACTGTCCCCTTCAAGGGTACACTCTCACTAACCTAAAGACCTCCCCAGTCTCCCCCTCTTAAAATTTCCCTTATCTCCTAAAAGTGTCACCCCAGGGACGGAGCCTTTTGTGCCTTGGCCTTTAGAGGTACATTTAGAATCCAAAGTATAGCAATATAGAAAAAAATTTCACCCTTGGGCACTCAAATACAGTTCTTTTTGCCAATTATAGATTCTCAAACTAGACTTTTTAGATGATAAAATCTAGTCTTTGATGATTAGGTTAAACCACAGAGCAAGTAAGAGACATAGCTGGTTCAAATTAGTTCATCTGGCTGCAAACCACCCCCAGCCCATCACTACCCCAGGGAGAGGGTTATTATCCCTTTTGTCCCATCGAGGCCAGTTTCCTGGAAAAAAAATGGTGACCCCTATATCAGGGTTTTCTTAATATGTATCGACTTGGCTCCATTTACCCTGTGGAGCTCAGCTCTCTCTGATGATAAGCATCACAGGCTTTCAACAACCATTTCTGCCTGGCTCAGCCAAGTGGCAGGAGGACCAGCCATGTCCAGCCCTCTGTTACAAAAGGAAAATAGCCCTGATGAAAAGAGGTGAAGTGAAGGAGGCCAGTACTTCTAGTATCCACTAAATATACTGCTTAAAGTGACCTTTCCTTCTAGCTTCAAGTTGGAAAGAAAAAACAAAAACAAAAAAACAAAGAGGTGCACTGAGACCTGGATTCCAACACTTCTTCTTAAACGTGGACCTTGGGGAATTCCCTTCACCTTTCCAGGCCCTGGGGTTCCAATCTGTCAAATGAGATGTTCAGGGGCTTTGTGCAACCCTCATGCCTGCAATGGGCCTGTCTTACCAGCAGGGGGCAGGCAAATACAACCCCTGGGGTGCTTGTGCATTTCACATGAGTAAATGATGAAAAGTTTCAATACAAATACATTTTGTAAAAAATTTAAGATTTAAAGTGAAATAAAATCTGAGGCTTCTGGTAGGATCTTTGAGTACTTTCAACTCTAGGCTACATTCTTCATGTTGTTTGGGTTCTATTGTCCTTGTTGCATGCCACAATAATGTCTACCATTTATCGACTGCTTACTGTGTGCAAGGCACTGTGCTTTACATGTTACCTTTAACACCTGTGATACCGCTGGTGATGACACTCAATCAGGGTTGAGCTCTGTTTCCCCAGATGTGAAGACTGAACATCCAAGAAACACCAAGGCAAGCACAGAAAGCAAGTTTTATTTAAAGGATAGAACAGAGACAGACTTCCCCTGGAGGAAGAAGGGAATCTGGAGCTGGTATCCAGAGAAGCAGGGATGCCTTGCCCTTTTTATACACTTTAGATTTCCTTTGTTTTTCTGCCCTCCTTCTCCCCTTATCTTGCCCATATGTCCAAAAGGTGGGCCAAAAGTTGGAGTGATCCTGGGTGGGAGGGTAGCAGCCCAGGAGGCATCTCCTGCAGGGAGGAGTCATTCCCTGGGGGTAGATTACCTTGGCAACAGGTTAAAGGAAAGTGGGGGGAAGCGCTCTGGAGGTCTTAGCATTTGATTTCCTTTCCAACCAGCCCCCATTTCCCCTATTGAATCCAATTATTTATTATTTACCCTGACTGTCCTTTTTGTCCCCCACCTTATCTACAACAGACTCTGCACATTGAGTGTTATCTACATTTTACCCAAAGGGATGCTGAAGCTCAGAGAGGTTAAGTATCTTACCCAAAGGTATCTAGATGGTAACTGGCAAAGCTAGGATTTGGCTACAGATCTGATGGCCTTGAACCAGGCCGTTTGTTTGTTTGTTTGTTGCTTGCAGGTATCCATGGTTCCCCTCACAACACACAGCCAGCCTCCTGGATCTGTGCACATGGCCCATGCCATCACTGGAAACGTGACGTCATGGAAGCATTTCTTTTTGTGTCTGATTCCAGTTTTGGGAAATGATGTCAGAGTTGATTAGATTAAATATTAGGTCATGAAATTATTTAGGAACATTATGGATTCACCTGTTCTGTCTCCATGGATCCTCCAGGGACTCAGAGGCCCACAGGACACTGCCTGTGGCTCCACCAAGGCCTTCCTCCTCTAGCTCTTCTCCTCTTCTCTGTTGGGACCTGATAGCTGCAAATGCTAATGGCACTCATTGGACTGTCCCATCGGACTTCACTGGTCCCCATTCACCTGGCTTCATCTCACAGTAGCTGGGTTTTGCACGAACCTGCTATTTCCAGCCACATCAATCAACATGTATTTCCTAACAAGATCCTTTATTTGAAATAGCCTTCTTTCTTACCACTAGTCAACTACTACTCATTAAAAAAAAAAAAAACAACCTTTTTTTTTTGTAGTTGTAGATGAACAGAATGCCTTTATTTTGTTTATTTTTATGTGGTGCTGAGGATTGAACCCAGGGCCTCATTCATGCTAGGAAGCGCTCTGCTACTCAGCTACAGCCCCAGCCCCTACTTCTCATTTTCAAATGTTAAATTTAAAATGACTTTTCCAGAATGCTTTCCCTGAATATCAATACTCAACTCTAAATATGACTTTGCTTAACCTCTATTTTCTATTTCATTAATTGTATTGCCTTATAATATTACTTCTCAGATCCCTGCTTCATGTGATTATAATATTCTACTAAGCGGACTTCAAATTCCATGACATCAGTGGTTATTTGATTTTGCCTGGTTATTTAAGTGTTAGTAATAGTAAATACTCACTGAACTGGATTCCTTATCTTATCCCCTTTCTGAGGCAGGGATAAGATCCATGCATCATTTCACAGCTCTTAATGGATCATAAAATATTAAGTGCCCTGGGTGAGATCTATAAGCACTTGTAATGTTCCAGATTCTGTTCTTTGTGCTTTAATTCATGATCTCATATTATCCTCCCCAAAACCCATGGAGAAGACACAGTGGATCCTTGGCTGAGTTTCAGCAAGCAGGCGAGTCTGGTTGTGGCTGACACTGGTGACGCTGCTGGGTGTGTTTAAGACAATATTGAGGGTGATTAGATTATGTGGGGCAGTATTTCAAGAACAGAAGCTCAGGAATCCAAACATGGCTGATTATGGGCATTATCTCACGAATTAAAAAGTACAGATTCTAGGCTCTACCTAAGACTGAATGAAAATTTATCTTGGAGTTGAGAAGTTGCATTAAAAAAAATCCCAGGTGATCTTGATAATCACTTTGAGGCAACACATACCTAAGCAAACATTTCATACTTATTCTTTTCTTTTGAGACTTCTTCCTTTAATATTTGTGTGTGAGATCCAGGACCATTTCCTTGGTTATATAGGTCAGTCCATCAAGCAAAGTACTAATAGGCATTCAGAAGAATTTATACTTGTGTGTGTGTGTGTGTGTGTGTGTGTGTGTGTGTGTGTATGTATAATGCGTTTGAAATATGAGTTTAAGTCTATTATTAAGCCCATTGAAAATGTGGAATTTTAAGCATTGGTTTCATTACACATTTCATTATAAAATGATAATGATTATAATAAAAATGATCTTACACAGACCCCATTACAGTGGTGTTAATTATGCATCATCGATAAGATCATGGCACTTTTAGGTAGTCTTTTGCCTAATTCCACAATCAGCCTCAGATTTTTCCCTTCTAGGTTAATACAGTTGCAATTTATTGCCTTCTAAACTTTTTGTCTCTCATATACTCTCCAAAAATAGAAAAAGACTAGTACAATCCCCATAACCACAATTACCCTTTCCCTGGATTTTCTATTATAGGGCTGCAAGTTTTGAGTTCAGAGTTTGGCCAGTAGGAAGTCTATATTGAAATCAGCATCATGCCTCTAAGTTTGTTTGGGGATTACTTCAATAAACTCTGGTAAATAAAACTCCACAGAAAAAAATCAATCATACTTACCTGGCTGGAAGCCAGTTGTAAAACTAAGGTCTAAGTC
Source organism: Urocitellus parryii (assembly GCF_045843805.1). Lineage (NCBI taxonomy): Eukaryota > Metazoa > Chordata > Mammalia > Rodentia > Sciuridae > Urocitellus > Urocitellus parryii. Next base: position 68,026,373 of record NC_135532.1, read on the forward strand.
ACTGGTTATAATAATATTTCTTCACTAAGTAACAATCAGTGTTCTTAATTGTTTGAAAGTGGTAATAATAAAGATGGTGACTAGGTACCCACTGTGATGCAGAGAAATCAGTGGAGGAGACACTGATCACTTTAAAAATAAATTTAGAATAAATTGAAGAAACTTCAAATCTGCAATTCCTAATCAAGTGTCTCTAAACTAAATATTGGGGAAGAAAGCAAACTTTCAATTTAAAAAGTTAAAAAATTCTAACACCATATGTTTACTAAAAAGAGATCATATTAGAAAGCGTTTGCTAGATATTGCTTTGGAAACAATACCGTGAAACAGTTGACACATAAAGGTATGAATGGATGTAATAAAAGTTTGAGTGAATGAAAGTGCTTTGAGATATTTGTACTAAAGAACAAACTGGGGTCCATGTATCCAATTATGTTTTGTAACAGAGGCTTGAGCATATCATTTAGGATAGTGGTTCCCAATGTTTTGAATGCACAAAACTTCATTTATTTTCCAATATTCTTCCACATAATAGTATTCATACTTTCATCATATAATAATAATAGGGGCAATGTATAATTATAAGACCATAATACATTTAATACTACTTTAAATAATTGGTATTTCTTAAATCAGAGCCACACTTATAAATTGTATAGACTAAAAACAGTCACAGCTATATATGTAAGACTTTTTTTTTTAAAATCAACTGTTTTTTGTGGATACGTGTTTTAAAAATATGAATTCTTGTATCCCTCCTTGCATTAACTCCAAATCTCCAGGGTATGCATTCACATATTGAAGATCACTACTTTATAGATTTTTTTCTATAAAGAAAACAAGAACAGCGGATGATTTAATAACTTATTCCAGAGACATGCCATCAAAATTCTCTCAGCCGAAACATATCCTCTCCTACTTATATCTGTAAATAGCATTAGTGGCATCTGATGGAGCCACTTTCCTCCCCTGGTCATGACGGAGAGACCTGGGGAGAGTGGCCAGTTTCTAGAACCAGATTAGGATTTGGGGCTGATCATTGTTTCCTTTTTTATTTGTGACATAAAAGTATTGTCTAATACTCTTGTTATTGTAGCCTAGCTGGTAGAGTACTGTGAAATGATGTTACATGAAGAAACAATATGAAAGCTTTGGTAAAAGGTTATTTAAATGCCTGTAGAAAACCTTCCAATTATGGATAAGGATGTGGAACTGATGTTAACTTGTGTTTTTTTCCCCCTCATTTCTATAAATTAATGACAGGAGGTCTAGAACATACAATTTTCTTACATGCATTTAATTCTTTTGCTAGTAGATAGAAATAAAGGCACCCAGCCTATAAGAGAATATTTGGAATAGTGAGACCAAAATAGCGATTTTGTTTTCCCTCTCCTGTGGCTGTCCTGACCTATAATTCATGGTTTAGATTCTGGCTGAGCACCCCTAGGGCCACATAATACCCAATATTCAGTGGTGTGTAAGGATTCTTTGCAAGTTGCTTAGATGAATATATAATAATTTTTCATACATTCAAAATGCTGTTTATTCCTTGAAATCACAAGAGAAGAACTTTAATCATGGCAATATTAAGTACTATAATGAACCACAGGGTAGCAGAGGGGCCCAGGGGTAAACAGTTTCTGTACTATTGATTTCCTTATTTGATTTCCTTGTAAAATGTCCATGACCTGAACCATTGCTGTAGAATACAAATGCAGGTTTTTGATTCAAGTCAAGCATTAAGATTCTTTTTTAAAAAGAATCCAAGTGTTCTCTGGAAAGCAAGGATGACTAGTTAGTGTCTTGGACCCGGGACATCAGTGTTTTGAAGTTTAATCAGGTTTGTGAGGGCGAATCCTTTAGAGAGTGCCACAACTTCTATCAAGACACTATCAATATGATTTTCTAGAAACATCTATATAGAGTTCTATGTCTGTGTGGCATTCTGATGAACACTATCATAACATAGGCTATTAAGACATACTTCTTGTCCTCAAAGAAATACACATATCTATACAGTTTCTTATAGTTTCAGAAGATGTTCAAACAGATGATATACAAATTTAAATGCTTCAGGGCCTCCCCACCAATTAGTATCAATGCATAAAGCTGCCTGTAACACCATAGTCAGGAGTTGGGGGGCTTGCAACTGAGACATGCACTATTGTTTTAAGTTCAAATTCACATTTAAAAAGCCGCTCAGATGATAAAACATATCTGGTAGCTACTTTTACCCTGTTGGCCTCTTTTCAGGTGCACACACTCTTCTTGGAGCATCTAGTAACTATATGAAGTTGATTTAATTGACACAATTTTGCAAATGAGGAGATAGGGGCTCTGTAAAGTAAAGGAGTTGGCCAAGAGTGTTAGTAATAGAGAGGGCACAAGAAATTGAAGTTCTATGGACACATCACCAGCTATTGTTTATTTAAAAGCACTAGTGGAACAGGAAGAGCAAATATGGTTAGCCATTATGGTATTTGCTCACTCTTCTACTATCTACTTGTCATTTAAGGGCTCCTCTACTGATTTTCCTTGTCACTTTCCTCATCTTTTCATACAATATTGGAAATAAATGTGTGCCATCTTTTATAATCAGCAAGATTCTCATATAGCAGAGATCTCCAGGTCACTTTCAATACATTGATTTGCTTACCAAAGACCGGAAGAAGTTGCTGAGCAAAATAACTTGATGCAAAACAGGAAGTTGCTAGCTTGTGAGCAGGTTGGTGCATCCAGAGCAGACTCAACACAGAGCGGTTTGATTCCTTAGGGATCCTGTGCAGGATGGTTCAAAGGATGGACACAAACAAGAGACTTGGAGTCTTATCTCAAGGCCAAACTCATGTGGACAAAAACATGGGTTTTAGAGTCAGGAAAAGTTGCATTATACAATCTCTGGTCTTGGGTGACTTTGAGCAATCTAATTAACCCTTGAACATAAAAATTGTGTTGCTTGAGGATGGAGAAAAATGTAGCATGAAAGTTGAATAAGTGATATATTTAAGTTAGGTGCTGAGTGCAGCAATTGGTGAATTGCAGGTGTTCAGTCGCTGCTGGTTCTATTCTCCCTGCCTTTCCTTCCTTTGGCTTCATACCCAGTGGAGAGCTGGGGCCCAGGCTGGGAAACCTGGAAGACCAGTCTTCATTGCCACAGTGATACTGGGTTGCCAGGGGCACTATCTGCCTTGGGGTGCTTCTAATACTTTGTGACTATTAAGGGACACTAAATAAGTAAGTGAACTAAGTTTTGGGAAACAAAGTGAAATTTCTGGAAACTGCTTGAATAAAAGCTTTGACAGGGTCACATGCAGATTAGCATAATTTTTATTACATGTTCTATTTTTGTCCTGTGGAATACTTATTTGGATTTCATTGTGCCCATTGAGCAGCTTTTGTTCTTTGGCTGTGAGTTTAATTATTTAGTTATTTATGAGTGCATCTGGGCATAAGTGCCACAGTTTTATTTCAGTGACAAATTTATGGTCAGTGAATTTTAGTAATTAATGAATAAATTATTTCTCCTCTATAAATGCCTCTGCAATTTGTGATTTCCATAACAATTCATAATACTTAAGAAAGGTTCTTTATTAGTTGAAAAAAAAACAGTGCTAATGAAATCAGGAAAGAGAGATTTCAAATTGCTTTAATTAACTTTATTAATTAGTATCCAACATGTGTAAGATATTGAATTGGCTTTGGTTGATTGATTAGAAGTTTAGTTGCCTAAAAATCTGGCTAAAATATGAAGGTACTTTATAAAAATAAATTTTTAATGCTTTTGTGAAGTAAATGGTAGGAGAGAAAGGATTTCTTGTAGTTTTGACTCCTGGTGTAGTCTTAAATCCTTGAAATTTGCAAAAAAAAATATGCATAAACAAATCTACACATTAACTTTCCAAAAAGGAAGGAACCATAAAGCTACTTGGTGAGTTGAAGGGAATTAGGGAAGCTTATGACGGTTTGTATGCTTCCAATCTTTTTCAAGTCAAATCAACACAAACAATAAAATTCCATTAAACCCTATTCTCCACAAATCACTTCTCTAAGTGGACTGGGTTGAAGACAGATGAGTAAGGATAATCCCTGTCCTATGGAGCTCCCAGATGAGGGATGATGGGAGAGTTATTCAAATGAGCTGAGGGAGTATGGAGGACCCAATGAGGATGGATGGGCTGTGTACAGAACTAACCTGGCTCAGTGTTCAAAAGCAGAGCCTTGCTCTTCTGGTTGGTAGGGCCTGTCCTAAGCTTTACCTTAAAAATGAAGGCCATAAAACTGTTTCCTTGAGGATGGGAATTCTTAGTCTTATTCCTGACTTTTTCCTCACATCCATATCCCTTCCACCAACAATTCCCATTCAGCTCTATGTTCAAAATAGGTATCTCATCTGGATCCTTCTTTCCACTTCCTCTACTGGTACATAGTCCAAGCCTCTGCCAACACTTCCTGTTTCCATCTTGACTTGCTCCATTTGGAGATCCAATGGTCAGAGTGTTTCCTTTTCAGATCCATTCATATCCACCTTTTTGTTTCTCCAATGTGCCAAATCTTAGTCTTGACCCAGTGTCTTTGAACTTACTACTTCCTTCACTTACTGCCTCATTCTGTCCAAATATTGCCTCCCCAGAGAGTTTTAACTGACAACACTATCTAAAACAACCTAACCCCAATATCCACTGATTTTTTTTAATGGTGCCTTTATCAGTTGAGGTTTAAGCCAGAAAATCATTTATCTATCTATCTATCTATCTATCTATCTATCTATCTATCTATCTATCTATCCATCCATCCACCCACCCATCCATTCATTTGTCATCTATTATCTCTTCTTTTTTTTTTCTTTCTCTCTCTACCTCTGTTGCTGGAGTGTGATGTCCACAGGGCAGCAGTTAGAATGGGAAGGTGGATGTACAATAGGGAAATCAAGTGTGGCTGGAATCCCATAAAACCTTTTTTTTTTTTGCCTCTTTTTTTTTTTTTTTTAGGATATCCTTGCTGACAAGGATATCCTAAAAAAAGTCAACATCCTTCATTAAGGAGCTAAATACACACACCTGGTCCAGATATCAGAGAAAATAGAAGATCCAGGAAATTGGTTCTAGCTGCTGCTTCTGGGATAACAGCAGATGAGCAACAACATAAACTATGGAAAAGCTGCTCTATCCCTCTGCTCTTCATATCTTCCAAGAATCCTCCTTGTGGCCTAAACAGAAAGATCTAAGAAATGGAATTCTGGGAAATGCAGTTCAGCGTAGCCAAACTAACCCATTACAAAGCCATCACAGTATCTATAGCACCTATCATTGTATTCATATTTGTTCCATGAAGCAGATATTTTTCTTGGGTGCAACAGAATAGTATTTAGTGCATAGTTGGTATTCAACAAATATTTACTGAGTGAGTTTGTTAACTAAAGATGGTTGTTGATTTTACAGATAAATGGCATAGTTAACACATTCCTTGGTCTGGGGACAGGAGAAATGATCAAAGAAAGAGGTCAAGAGAGTATGCTCAGCCAACTAATGCTTGTTATTGGATGAGCTAGACTCTACCTGAAGACTGAGTAGGAAGCAGCCCCATCTTTCTTCCACTGGCCCCTTAAAACACTCCATCTGGTTCAGACTCCCCGCCCCTGGATGAGACTTTAGGCAGATTTCAGAAGATTTCTGATATGTATAATAAGAGCAGTCCCAACCATTGGGTTCCTCAGTCTTCAGGTAGAATTGAATCAGATCCACACCCAGAGTCCTCAGGCCCCAGGGAACACATGAGCTGTCCAGGTGGGCTGAGTTTGTGTCTGAAACAGTGGGAAGAAAACCCTCTCTGCATGAGGGTAGAAATTCTGGAGACATGACTCAGAAAGCTCTCTCCCTCAAAAAATGTCTTTTCTGGCCTCTTTTCCCCTTCCTTAATGAATTCTGCATTGGATTGTTGGTGTTTCTGGATGTGACTCAATAGCGACTGGTAGGGTAATGGGATAATGCTGCCCTAATTAGTTTCAAGGTCTCTGGGCACATCCTTCATGTCTACTTTAACAGCCTTCTCCAGGTTGTAAAGTTAATTGTGACTTACTTTAACTGTACTTAGGACCTCTGGAAAAACAAAGAGCTAGGAGAGTTCCATTTTCACACCCAGTTATAAAGGGGAGAACATTAGAGATGTGATTTGTAGCAGTGTCTTCCAGGTCATCATCTGATTTCCAGACATCTTCTCCTCAGCCTGTTGCTATTGCCTGAAATAAGAAAACCACCGATTCTTCCCCTTTGTTATTAAGCATTTGTTATAGGTTTTACAGTGCTGAAATGACTTCATTCAATTGACTAAGGTGATCACTTTTTTGGTTATGTGCTTAACAAAGATTTTATTCAGCCCTTATAACAATTCTGAAAATAGATGTTATTGTCTCCACTGCACAGGTAAAGAAACTGAGGCTTACAGAGGTTCTTACCATAGTGAGGTCACATAACTAACAGTAGGGACCTATAGAAATTAAACCCAGGTTGCTCTAATTCCAGAGCTTATTTTGTTGAATTCTATATGAATTTTTTTTTTGTTGAATTCTATATGTAGGTAAGTAGAGTACAAGTGTTGGACTAACTGAGATCATTGTTTTCTTTTGAGATTCAGTAATCAGCCACCAGCCTCTGGGGTCTAGTCTTCTGTATGTGTGACTCAGGGTGAAAACAGGGTAGGAATGGCCAGCCATGATGTTGAGGAAAATCAAGGAGCTAAATTAGAACCAAACAGAAGTGGAAAAATTCAGAAGATAGAATACTAAGGTGCAACTAAAAAAAAAAAAAAGGTCCAAGAGACTGGTTTTCTTAGAGGAATGAGTGCTTAAAACTGAGAATAAATAAATATGGATTAGGGAACTGTAAGAAAAGAATGAATGATGGGCAGAAAAATTTTGTCCTCAAAAATATGTTTGCTTTTCTTTGCTTTCCTGGGCGCATAGCTGAACTACATTTCCTAGGGCCTTTGCAGTTAGTTTGAGGCCATTCGACCAAATTCTATCTAACTGGATAGGGGTCGAAGTATGGGCATGCCATTCCAGGCCTGGCCCACACTCAACTCCTACGCATGACCCTTCTCACTTCTCCTTTTTTTTTTTTTAAGCAGTCTCAGAAACGACCTTGAAAGTAGCAGCACTTGAAGGCTCAAGGATCCTGAGCACCTGGGTCCCCTCTTACTTACGCTCCCAATCCATATCACCATTCCACGTTGAATTGTGGCATGACAGAAAAACACACCTGTGTTGTGTCAAATCACTGAGAACATAGGTTTTTGGTTCTATAAGTTAATGTGACTTATCCTGTAAGAAAAGCATGCACAATGGCCCAAGCTGAATTCTTTTCAAGGTGTTAATGCTGTACTGTTTTCTTTCCCTGTTTCTCCTTCTATTTTCCATCCTAGAACACAAGGTCTCCAAGTGACTAATGAGAATCAGAAGTCGGATGCCTGAATTGAGAGCTGAGGCATAAGCTCCCTGGGTCTGGGGCCAAGCAGAGCTCACATTCAGTGTTTGTTTCTGTTTGGGTCCCTGAAAAAAATAGTACGCTTTTTACTGGGGAGAGAAATGAAAATTCTCAGAAGTTCGGCACTGACTAGAGAACAAATGAGAGACCAGAGGTGTCACATCCCACAGGGTTTCACATCCTGTGTGGCACTACACTGCTAGGTGAAGAGTCCATGAGATGGAAAAGAGGGAACTTCAGTGGTTTCGGAAAAGAACTGCAACAATACATGTGGCACATAAGTGGATCCCTAAATCAGTGATGGTTAAGATTTGAACTGTGAGATTAAAAGGAAGCAGTGGGCACAGAGAAAGGAAAAGATCAAAAGATGTTTGAAGCTATAAAAAGAACCTTAATTGGTGACAAAAACTTTAAGAATGGGAGCAAAATGAGTCAAAGATAAAAAGTTTGACGGCAGAAAGAGTTGTGAAGATGAATGGTGGTGTCATCAGCAATGACAGGGACAGGGATTCTTGGAAAGGGATTTTTTTTTTTAATGAAAATGGGATAATTCTGTTTTGCATGGATTAAGTTGGCAGTGACTTTGAGTCATCCAGCCATGCTCAGTAAGAAGTAGATGGGGTACTTCCCAATCAGGGAAGCTCTTCTTTTTCTTTCAAATACAATAAGAATAAGGCCTCTGAATATTGATTTATTATTTGGCTTTTGTTTTTGTCAAACTAAGTCAAACTACCCAAGTACTTGATATGTATGTCAAGAGGGTGAAGACGTTTAATATTGCCACCATTCTGCTGCTACCTCTTGTTCTTTTTCCCTTCCCACTACCATGATTAAGGAGTCTATACTTAGCTCTCACTGCTAATGTATTTATAAAGAATGGCCCGGCTGCTCCCTCATGCCCTTGCTAGTTGCAATTTATTTTCTGCCTTGGCCTTTTTGACTTGGCCTCAGCATGTGTCAGATTGTCTTATACATGCCCTTGATCTTTTGCCCTACTAACATTTTGCATGTGATTACATTTCAGGGTTTAGAATCTTCAATGATGCAGGGGAAGAGTGATGTTGCATTAATTTTAAATTCAGGAGATTGAAAAGAGGTCAACTTGGAGTTACAGATTGACTAAATTTCCGTTAAGAGGTGGAGTGCCATAAAAGCTTGCACTGTAGCCAAATTATTTTCTGGTCCAATATGTCCTTGATATTCTCTAACTTCAGATCTCCAAGGATGATGAGAAATTGACCAGCAGTGGCAGGTTTACTTGTTAAGGGGCTAAAACCCTTGAGACTAATAATCAGGGAGAGAAATTAATGATTTGGAGGTGACAACCAGTTATTACCTATTACTTGTCAGTTTCTCATACTTGGAGACCTGAAGTTAGAGAATATCAAGGACTTTTTGGCCCAGAGAAACCTGGGGGTTTAGGTCCCCACTGGATCTCCAGGTTGTGCCAGAAGAACATTTGTCTTGAAGAACTTGTTAGTACTTTTGCATTTCTCTCTGAATAGCAGAAACATGCAGGAGAAGCTCCCTTCTCTCTCTGAGCCTATCAGACACCAACCTCATTTGGCCTTGGTGTTCAGTGTTTTCTTTTATACCTTTCACATACGCAATGCAGTTTCAGCTGGACCATTTGCCAGTGACCATTTGCCACTGAGCATAGGATGGTCAGGGAGGTGGGGGCATGTCCCTTTAATGATGTGCTTATTCCAATATGCCCTCTGTCCACTAATGCTTGTAGATGACCTCTCACTGTCAAAGGCTGGCCCCTCTGCTTCTGCAAGGGAGGCAAAAGTGTGTTCTTCCTCTTACCATGTCCCCACTTTAAATCCCATCAGTGAATATGTAGAGATGAAGATTTTTCCCTTTCCCACTTCTCAGGCCAACTCCACAGTTAATTGCAAACTGGTAATATTATTGCTCTGGATTGTATGGACTGAAAAACAAAGAGATGAGAGTGATGATGGGTACCGATGAGCGCAGGGTAAAATAATAGATGTCTGCAGTGTGAGCCGAGCCATGCACAAACATGAGCAATAAGGTTTTCACATCATCTCAGTGTATAGAGGGCATATTAGAATTAGTAAGGGTATACTTCTTAAAACATACCTATATAGAGCACATTTCCTCAACCTCCAACAAGCAATGACAGATGACACAGGTAGCAATGCACTGAGTATGTGGCCAGTGTAGAGAAGAAAACAAGTTGAGTATCAAGGCCTGTGGGATCAATTAAAAAAGAATAAGAAAATCATGTTCAGATTGAAGTCTTTCCTACGACAGATCAGAAGCTGAATATGAGAGAGAACAGGACAAATATACTGCTATAATTAAACATTTGTTATGCAGAAATGGAATTGGGCTTTTTTACACCTCAAGTTTCCTGAGACTAGAAAACCATGTTGAGATGATTACCATGTGGTTCAAAGCCCTCATTTCGTGGAGGAGAGTTGTGAAGCTTTAGAAATGGGGATTGTGCATGGTTATGTGGTATAACAGGAAAACCTAGGCTTTGTGGACACAAGAATATGAGTTTGATTATTTGATTCGCCATTTGACCTTGAGCAAGTTTCTTAATTTTGTTTAGCCTTGTTTCTCTGATTTGCAAAACCAAGGGGTTAGTACCTGTCACTCAAGTTTGTTGTAGAGAATAAATAAGCCCTTCTTTTCAGGGAAGCTCTTCTTTTTCTTTCAAATACAATAAAAATAAGGCCTGGCATGTAGCAGATAATAACCAAATCTGAAATACACACACACACACACACACACACACACACACACAAACACGCACTCACACTTAGAGAAGACAGAGTTGGGAACAGAATCTGTATTCATGCTCCAGGATACAGCTTTTTTTTCTTTCTCTTCTGTATCATATAGATCCTAAATCAAGTTCCTAAAAACAAAAGCTCACATTTATAGGATTTATGAACACTTCACATCTGCTACTCATGAGAAAAAGGAGGGATAGGTTATAATCCAGCTATATTGGTGGTGAAAAATGACTTTGAGAGACTTGCTCAATAAATGTAATAATAAGAAACAGACCTGGGACTGACTCTAAACCCAGGAATCTCCCTGTATCAACCCACTCCAACTTCATTCCTTTACAACCAACGTTTTACAGGTCAGTGTATCCTCCACTACCTAATTAGAGGTGGGTGTCATGGCTCTCCAAACATATCCTTGTTCTTATACTATCATCTTTAAAAAGTTGCTCTGAATGAGTCAAATATATATACATATATGTGTGAGCACGAGTGTGTGTGTGTGTGTGTGTGTGTGTGTGTGTGTGTGTGCATGCGTAAGGTGTAGGTAGAAAACAGTTTTTTCATTGTTTCTCCTCATTATTCTTTTAAGCACTGTGCATACTTCATCTCTACAACTGAGATGAAGTCTCAGGCAACTGAGCTGTATCTCCGTGCATTGTTTGTTAGATAATACAGTGTCCACTAGCCTTCCAGTTATTGTGGTAGCTGACACTTGATTGGTTCTATCAAAATAAACAACTGTTAAGTTAGGCAAATAGATACGGAGCAACTGTTTTCAGATGATTTCTATAGAAAGAATGCTGCTGGAGTTTTCTAATTTTAATTCTTATGAATTGAGTCTCAGCCAGTAGTCCATCCCATGGTAATTCTCACTTTTGAGTTTCCCTCATACACTCAGGAGCTCCTGAGAAAAGTTCACTTCCACTTCCAGGCTAACTTTCTTCTCAAGTGACCCACATCTCACCAAAGAAGACACTAACATATCCTCGTCCCATGAAGAAGTTTGTTTCCAATGGAGTCTTTTACCTTTTTTTTTTAAACATGGGCTCAAGCTTCTTGCTTTCAACTTTTTCCATGCACAGATCTCACATCAGTCTTGGGTCCTATGTATACCACGTGATCACTAGAAGTACTTCACTAGAAGCTTCTTTTGCTTGTCTTCTTCCCTCCTCTGTGATAGGAAGAGAGTCTATACAGCACTCCAGAACTTTCTGCAGCAACTCTGCTCTCCAATGTCTTTAAAATTAACCTTTTGATACCCTCAAGGTGTTGCTGATCAGATTCCAGCAAAACTGACTTCTTTTTTTCTTTTTTATTAATTTTTTAAAATTTACATATGCATTACAATTCTTATTACACATATAGAGCACAATTTATCATATCTCTGTTTGCATATAAAGTATGTTCACACCAATTCGTGTCTTCATACATTCCACCGTCCTTGCTAACCCCTGCCTCCTCCCTTCTCCTCCCACCCCTCTGCCCTATCTAGAATTCATCTATTCCTCCCATGCTCTCCCTCCCTACCCCACTATGAGTCAGTCACCTTATATCAGAGAAAACATTTGGCATTTGTTTTTTGGGGGATTGGCTAACTAGATGCCCTTCAGTAGATGACTGGATAAAAAAAAATGTGGCATATATACAAACTGATTTCTTATCACTTGCTTTTCAAGTAGTGCAGAAGTGTCCTGTCCTTCATTTTGAAGTCTAGGGGCACTTTATACCTATTGTTTGCTTTCTCTAGTTTTAGACTGAAGCAAGAAGAGTGCAATTTTAACATCCTGTTACAGAAAGGGGGTATTTTAATGCCCTGGGAGCTGACCTTTAGCTGACATTCCTGGCTTTCTAAAGCAGAGCACTTTTACTAAATTATTGGCTGCAGAAAATCTGTCAGAAGATTCAGTTTATCCACAATTAACTTTAATGTCAAATGTGACAGTTGATTCTGTGATGCTTTCAACAGGGAAAATTCTCTTGTCTCACCAGTCTTCCTGCCACCCACAAATAAAAAAAAAAAGCTGACTATCGTAAGTTGGTTCTCTTCTCCTGTTGAACTCTTCTGTGCTTTCATTTTGTAACTTTATTTTAAAATAAAAATATAAATACACCCAATACCAATGATAGGATAAGCCACCATTTCGTTGTTATTACCAGAAAGTTTTTAAAATTATGGCGATTGTTATTGATCTGTAGCATCTGTCATAATGATAATTCTCTAGGACTAAAGTAAAATGAACTCCTTGATAACAATCTGTGCCAACCAAAGTAGCCGGTCTTGGATTTCCTGATAGAAATGGAAACCAGCATGAAAAGCAAAACATAGCCTAAGAGTTTGTAGGGTTTATTATGATTTTTTTTTATGAAGCACAGATTTTCCCTAGAAAGCTGAATTTCCTCCTTTTTCTCCTTTCTTTTTATTGCTCTAAATGCTATTTTAGTTGCAAAATTGATTCTTTTTTTTAATAGAAAATGTGCAAGGCTTTGATGACAGGACATTTAAAAACTTATATAAACAACATTCTGTATACATATATATAATTCTTTTAAAAGAAGATCCTATGCTTCCATTTTGAAGATGGTAGTGTTAAGTCAGCCTTTTCCACCTCTCCCTTGGAATTACTCAAAAGCAACAAAAAATAATGAGAAATGAAAATATTGTATCTGTCTCCAATAAAAGGGAGACATAGCATAAATTATGAACAATATAGTAGGTGAAGCGGTACAATGATGTTGGTGATCAAACATAGGAATGGGGGGCTTAGTATGCACATGGGTAAACCCCCAAATCAGTGTGCTTTTTAAAGGTATGGGCCTTACCTAGAAAAGCAAAGCTGAAGTCCTATTTTGAAAATTGGGAACAAGGTCCATTGGTTGTCATGGAAGTTTTTCCTCAGGTAGGTTTTTTTCTGAGAGGTGAGGAGAGGGACCAAATGGAGATTTATATTGGCAACACCATTCACAGGCCATTCTTATGGACATGGTGGGACTGTCAGACCTTTTCTCTCTAAACCTCCCTACCACTGACTAACTTCATGCCCCGGGGAATAGTAAATTCTTTTTTTTTTAATTGGTTGTTCAAAACATTACAAAGCTCATGACATATCATCTTTCATACATTTGATTCAAGTGGGTTATGAACTCCCATTTTTACCCCAAATACCACAGTCACTAATATGGGAACAGTAAATTCTCACAGAGGTCACAGACATAAATTTGAGACACTGGGATAAAATCCTGCCATTCAGGAACCCTGTCCTGGCTTCTTCCTTACCTGACCCACATGCATACAATTGGTTCATGAAGAATTTACCTCACTCGTGGATAAAAATTAAAAAGAAAAAAAAATCAGTTCAGAGATATACAAAGTCATTGGGAGAAGAAGAGAAACAGTATGCTGATTAAAGAATACATTGCAGACAAAAATCAGGAACAGATTAAAAAAAACTATCAAAGTTTAAACTTCAGCCAATTAGGAAATTATATTAAAGAATAGGACAATTATTTGTGGAAGGCACTGAATCTTCATAATTGCAAAAAACATCAATATGAGGATTATGGCTGTGGAACACAACACAAAGGTTTCCAACTCTGAGAAATATTGGAAAGGGACCAAGAGAAAGAAGACTGGCTTATTACTACTCTGATGTTCTCATCTTGTACAGTGGAATGTTAGGAGATAGTAGGTCAAGCTCATAAAACAACCCGACAAGACATACAATGACAAGGTGCAGTGGGAATGAAAGGTGTTAGGGAGAGTGGCCTGCCATGGTAAGGAAGAGTCTAGTATTTTATACCTGATGCTGTGTCATTGGTGTATGGTGGTGGTGACCAGACTGACTTATAGTTGACTTTATTATAGTTTTAAAATTTTTTAAAGAACAGCATATTTTCGTATTGTTGGCATTGGGCATGGACATCTCCAGCCTTGCCCTTGGTGATCCACTGGATAAAGATACCAGGAGATGACCATTACAAAGGCAAACAGGGAACAGGCAAAACACAGGGAGCAAAGAGAGAAGAGAAGATGTGTTCTCATTGCCACGACATGAGACTACAGCAGCCAGGGTCATTCCAGGCGATTGGGTTGGCATGAAATAATCACACCCAGACAGAAAAAATACCTTTTTCTTGGGGTTCTTCAGTGATGGCTTCTCTGCTCCAGCTCCTACCTGGGAGACAAGGGAGCCAGACAAAAGAGGGAGGAGCACATTCTGAAGCCCATTTTATTGAGGGGAAGACGCCCCAATGAGGCAAGGGGTCAGGTTTCAGGGGGTTGAATCTAGCTTTGACTGACATCTTGGAAGGCCACACCCATCTCAGGTGCTGTGTGGGGATCATAGGCAGAGCGAGTGAAAAGGACACATACGTCACCAGCCCAAACAGAGAGGCAATGTCAGTCCAGTCCCCTCATGTACTCATGCTCATAGTTCATGCACACAGCCATGGCTGGCCTGCAGCACTTATTTTGGCTTTGATCATTGTGTAGAATCAATAGACAATGCAAAATAATTTATATTATGAGTTTGAGTAGGCAAAGATTTATTAAATGGGACTCCTGCAACACAAGCTATAAAGGGATGATTCATAGCCTATGACAATTCAAGAGAAGGTTAAAGGGTTATTATGCAAAGTTATAGATATGCATGTAACCTCTAGGAAAAAATTCTTGTAAATTTTCAGAAAAAAATCAGATGTAAAACAAAATGAAGAAAAGGAACGGCATAGTTTTTTTTTTAAGATTAAAGTATCAGACATTTTTTCTCTTGAGAAAATCAGAAGTTTCTTTCTCCATGTGTCTTCCCTTTCTGGCTCACTTTTCTGAGTTTGTCCCTTTTCCCTCCACATCTTGCATGTAGAAGCCATGAGAAGAGACTCCTTTCTCTTTTGGAGAGGCTTGTGGTCATGCAGAGTGCTGGTACTGTAGCAGAGAAACACAGAGTTCTTGGTCATAACTACTGTCCTCAATTGTTGCTATGACTTTGCTTTCCTTTCAATTATGCCCAGAAGTTGATCAAGGCTTAGAACAAATGCCTCGTTGTATCAGGGCACTGGGGTCAGCATGAGTCATGACAAGATCATTGGCTCTGGAGAATGACATTTCTGAGTTTAAAATATAGCATTGCCACATATTCTGTGTGACTTTATATCTTCTCCAGGCTTAGCTTCCTCACTCAGAATATTGAAATAGCATACACCTTGCAAAGTTGTCATGTTAATAAAAGGTAGAATTTAATGAACAATTCTATGTCTGACTCTTTAAAGCATCTTAAATTGTTTCACATTAACTCATTGGATTATCACAAAAACTTGATGAGGTAGGTACTGGTATTGTTCCCATTTTACAGATAAAGGAATGGAGGGACAGAAAAATGAAGTTACTTATTCACAGACACACAACTAGCGAAAGAAGAAACTGGCATATGAGCTGATTTGAAGGCCTATTTTCTTAATCTCTTTGCTATATTGTCCTGTTTGGAGGATTCAAGGTAACTTGTATCATGTGTCTCACAGCAATGAGTAGATGTCAGAGTCAAGCTTTTAAAGAGAGTCAGGGTGTGGAAAAGTCAGGAAACTGTTGACTTTCAAATCACTATAAGAAAGTGAAATTTCGAAAAGAGAGATAATGGGGATTCTAGAGAGTAGTTCATTTTTGGGAACAGTAATAAAAAACAAAATGTCCCCAGTAAACAGCAGAATCAGTTCCAAAGAAAAGAAATAGTTTTGAAAAAAAAAATAAAACAAAAAATAAACAAGACTTGCAGTTCAGACATGGTGGCAATGTCTCTAATCTCAGCTACTTGGGAGGCTGAGGCAGGAGGATCACAAGCTCAAGACCAGTATGGTTCATTTTAGAGAGACCTTGTCTCAAAACTAGGAGATAAAAAAGAAGGAAATAAAGGGGTGGTGAGGGAAGTTCTGGGGACATAGCTTACTGGTAGAGTGCTTGCTTAGCATGTGTGAGGTCCTGGCTTCAATAATCAGTGCTATAAAATAAATAAACAAACACACACACACACACACACACACACACACACACACACACATACACACACACTGGGGATAGTGAATCATTTGAAGAGCCTCTATAATTTCCCACTCTGAAAACCAAAGGATGCACAGGTAGTTTCATGTAAAAAGAGTGGAGTAATGTCATTGCTTGTAGAAAGTTTTGACACTTGATCGGTGATCTGAATGGATGTGTCTCTCTTGTTCCAATAAAACAAGTGGGGGCATACATAGTTATATTCACACATACATACATGCGCTCCCTCACACATTCTGTTTCCCCACATACCCCAACTTCTTCAGGTTCTAGGTTTTGAACTCCAAACATCTATTGATTTGGCTTCTGTCCATCAATATGCCTTGCTGAAGCTCCTTTCACTCCATGTGTGAATTCTGCTTCTCAAAGAAAGATTGCAGAGTTTGATGAGAATACAGGAGCTAGTGTGAAATGGAAAGCAAATGTTCTGAAGAAATAAAGTTGCTAAATGCATTGCATCTTGCATGCAAAAGCTTAATTCCAGATTCAGAGCCAGAGGCCTTTAATCTCCTTTCTGTGCCTCAGCCCAGGACCCAGGTGTCTGCTGGCAATTACCCCATCTGGATATGGGCAGAGAGCAAAGCCCTTGGACTTCCTGATGTTCTATTTCTTCAAAGCTTTTCAGGAAATAAAAATCCTTATCCTGTACTATAAACGAGGAGCTGTTCAGTTCACCTCATTCACTGCCACTATCCATTTTCAAACAACCAGTCTCTTTGCAGTTACGACTCTTGATTTTTGTAGTCCAAATAATTTATTCGTGTTGCTCGAGCACCACTGTGTTCCCTATGTGGTAACCACAGTTGTTATACTGCTTGCCAAATATATTTATTTCTAGTCATGTTGCTGTGCTGAGCTGGTGAAATAGATGCATTCATGGGCCTGCTTTCTGCTGGGCAGGTTCTCTGCTGCTCTTTGGCTCCTGCAGAGACTAATGCAGAACTGGAGCAGCCAAGAGGAAAGCCTCAAGGTCTTTCCCCAATCTGCCCTCCCAAGTCGTGGAGTCACAGGTATGGAAAGTCACTCTTAGCGCTGACCATCTTCGCCGGCTCCTGCCACATCCCCCAGGACCATGGGTACGCTTAAGCAGGTGAGCAGAGTTGTCCCAATTTTCCTGAGCTTCCAGGGCCCATGGTGAACTGCTGTCTTTCACTGTAATTACCCTTCACACCATTGCTCTGCTTAGCAGTGCCGATTGGTTGTTTGAATAAAATTAGATTCTGAATTTGAAGCCATATGGGCATGAAATTACATTCTAACTGGGCCATGGGATTGCAGATAGTCCCTGCCACCTCTTTACCTCAGCCTCCCTGAGGAAGATGTTGTCAGTCTCCTACTGATATTTCTGGAGTCTGAGATAGAACAAGCTCTGAGCGATAATACCATGTGGGTAACTGAAGGCTTTGCTAAAGTAGGGCCAGTGGGTACCTGCAGGACTTTGAAGCTTCCAAATGTTTCTCTACAGTTGACAATATTTCTTTTTCAAATGACATGGACAATACCATAAACTTGCATTTGGCAGGTGTATGCGTGTGTGTGTGTGTGTGTGTGTGTGTGTGTGTATGTGTGTTTTAAGAGTCCTGATTCTTTAAAACTAAAAATAAAAAATAAATTAAGCAAATGAAAAAGAATCTCAGAAAAGTGTCAGAATAACATCAGAGGAAAAGGACGAGATCAAAGGTGACTTTCTCCTACAAGTGTTGTCTTGGCTACTTTTTGGTGACTAAGGTCTCGAAGTCAGGGCTCTGCTTGTCTTCAGAGTACAGTACCTGGAGGGCAGGGATAACACTGCCCTCTTATCAAAGGGACAAAGGTATCGCCCTTTGCTAGAGGCACTCAGTGGATACTGAATGAATACATGGATGAAACTGCCTTCTGCAATTAGTTGTTCGCCTTCCCTCCTACAGCAATGTGATCCAGGTGAATTTAGAATCTTTAGGAGACCAGGGACAAGCATTGGCCACAGTCTGCTGGTTTTCTAGCTGTCCACATTTGAGTGAAGAAGCTGGACTGATCTCTTAGTTCAATGCTCCCCAGAGTTCTTGGTCTATTCAAGAGGAGGGGAGAACCCCAAGAAGGCACCAGCTTCCCTGATAAGAAGAGTCCTGAGAAGGCTTTGGTATAAACTAGTAAAGAGAGATGAACTCATATTCACACCCAACTTTCTGCAGCAGTTCACTATATTCACATATGAAATCAATTCATAAACTCAATAATTCAAGTCAAGGCTTATATAAAGACTGACTTAGTAATAAAGACATGGGATTAAGAAATGAAATTTTTTGCTGGATGCAGTGGCACACATCTGTAATCCCAGCCATTTGCAAAACTGAGGCAGGAGGATTGCAGGTTCAAAGCCAGCCTCAGCAACTTAGTGAGACCCTGTTCTCAAAATAAAATATAAAAAAGGGCTGGGGATGTGGCTCAGGGTTAAGCACCCCTGGGGTCAATCCCTGATTTAAAAAAAAAATCCCCATTGGATAGGGACAAGAACTAAGTGAGTTATTAGATAAGAATTTAACTTGTAGCAGATTAAAAAATCGTGTTTTGAGAATTATATTCAATGTCATTCTAAGGAGAAATTATTAACTAAAAAAATTCTCCATACCTTGTGAATTTCATGTATAACTATAAATAGGAAAATGTGTATGTCAGAGATGTGGATTATAACAAGTCAACTTTTAGAACACTTGACCTAAAGAGACCTGTCTTGGTTTCGTTACACAGACACCTGGGTCTTGGATGCCAACAAGGAATTGAATGAGCTCAACTAGGGAAACTGGTTACTTTGCAGAATTTTATCTGAAAATAGCTTCTTCCTGGCTTATTGTGTTACCCATTGGTTTAGAACTAAGTGGGAGAAGCCAGGACAGTGCTGTAGTGCTCAGGGGTTGTCTGTAATTCTTTAAACTGGTAGCAGGGGCAGTCATTCTTCAGAGTGATAGGCTAAGCACTTCATTATGATTGTTAGGGCTGGGGAGAAGACAGTGAGGGTGGGGACATAGCCATTGCTCTCTCAAGGGATATGGAGAAGAGTTGGTGGAACAGATTCCTCCATGGCTTCTTTTACTCTGTAATTTGGTCTGGGAGGGTTCAGTTGATATCAACCACAGCAGTAACACCATTTTTTTATTCATTGAGTATTGGTGGTGGTGGGAATCTGTGTTAAATACATTTTATATACATGTTGACATTTTAATTTTTAATATAACCATATTATTATTATGTCCCCCAAAGTTCCTGTGTTAATGAAGGAATGTCTGCAGGTGAAATAATTAGATTATGAGCCATGTAACCTATTCAGTCCATCCTAGTTTGAATGGACTGGGGGCATGCCCTGGAAGGGTACATCTTCCTTGTGGCTCCTTCCTCTCTTCTCTCTCCCTCTCTCTCTGCTTCCTAGCCGCCATAAATGGAGCAGTAGTTTTCCACCATAATGTTCTACCTTACCTCGGACCCAGAACAATGGACTCAGGCTTACCATGGACTCAACCCTCTGGAATTGTAAGCTTAAAATAAACTTTTTCTTCTCCGAGTTGTTTTGTTGGGTATTTTGGTCACAGCCACACAAAACTGACTAACACCCCCATGAATGTAATAGTAGTGTCTATTTAATGGATGGGGAAATTGAGGAGTGGAGATATTTAGAAACATGTGCATAGTTGGAGAGATGGCTGGGAGGGGTGGAGTGAACCCAGCTGAGGAGGTGGAGGAAACCGGGGACAAATGCCATAGACCTTACCGGCTCTGAGTCTGCCATGAATGTGTGCCACATGCTGGTTTTTCTAGGCATTTTTTTTTTTTGTGTGTAACACTGGGGCCAACTGAGGATCCATTGTTGAGGCCAAGTGGAGCGATGCACAAGTGGAAATAAAGGACTTGTGGGTTATTTCCCATCTGGTCTGAAAACTATCAAATAAATGTGATTCATGCTGCCCACCAGAATGCTGGAATAACAATTTGGTAATAATACCCAGCCCTTGCTTCACAGAATAGTACTCTTCCAAAATGACTCTCTGAAACCAACATTATAGCACTCTCCTTGAAAGTCCCCAGATGGAAAGCACGTCTTTGAAATAGACTCTTTAGAAGTCAAGGACTGGATTTTGAAGTGGCTCCCAGAGCCACTTGTTTTTTTAGCTCAGCCTAGGCTTTCATCCATAGTGATTTTTCCCCCATCCTACTAGGAAATTTTGGTGATTAGAAAGGGGAAAGAGGATATTGAAAGCAGAAATAAAGTCTTTTTAAAAAATATTATGTTGTACTGCTGCATTTTCGTTAGTCTAGCTAGGATATATCCACCTATACCCAAGATAGTCTAGGTAAAAAGTAAAAGTTTAATAAGATAAAGAAAGGTTTTATTTCCAGAATTTTTCTAGGAGGGAACACTTTCTTTTGGAAAAAGAAGGTCAATAAATTGCTTGGGAGTGAGACCCAAGGGGCATGCCCAGTTAGTGAAAGATAGTCTTCATACAAGGTGGAAGACCAGAGGGAATATTTCAGTGGCTTTGGAGATGGATGGGGATGGGGAGGGTGTGGAGAACAGAGAGAAAGGAAAGGAGTTCATAAGGCAAGTGCCAAAGGAGGGAGCAGTTCAGAGAGGAAGTTCAGGGGCAGCACAGCTGTCGGAGGCCTGGGGAGCAGAGGTGCGCTCCGTGAATGTTAAGCTGGTTGTTGTCTGGGCTCTGCCAGCTCCCTTTTCTCAGCTTCTGCTTTTAGACTCCCCCAAAGAATAATCATCAGTGAAATTCACATTTTGCACTCATTTCCAGGGCAGCATGATGGTTTCTTCTGAGGAAGCCTGAAAAGCTCTTTCTCTCTTTGCATTTGGGACAATGTCAGGCAAAACATGAGTCACAGGTGAGAGTAGGGAGGGGCACTCATATCTGCTTCCCAGGGTGACACATGGGGCAAGAACTCACCTTAGACAGTCACATTCACAGTCTTGTGATTTAGAATGTCAATTTTTATATTTAGAGCTTGCAACTTATTTTCTGCCTTGCTTATGATTTTGTCTTTTCCTTTTTGTGCGGCATCTCATATGGTTTCCACCAGGAGAGAGAGAAGGTGGTTGACTACCTGTGGGCAGATAATACCATTTGTGGGCAATCTCTTGCTTTCTCTAATGAATTATATGTTTTATGTATTTTTCCTAAGCACAACCCATGGCTTGGCAACCTGTCAAAAACAGGTGTCCTATAGTGTAGAGTGCAGAGATAGCGTACACTTCTCTGGCCCTAGATGGAATTAGTTCTGAGTTGAAAAAATGAGAAAATAAGATTACAAGAGAATGAGTTGCTCATGGTGAGAGAAAATAAAAACAAAGGCAGATGGGAACAAAGAGCTGTTTGCCTTGTCTGTAGAAAGCACTGGAAAGACTTTTGAAGATAATACCCTTAACATTTATACAGCTCTCTTCATATTTTTAAAATGCTTCCTAGTAATTAGGGGTCATTAATCAGACTTTAGCTGCAGGTCAGTCAATGAATTAGCTGTTGATTTAGATTGAGAGTTATTCATAATTCTGAAGAACTAGGCAGAAACAGGATTCATTTGACATGTCTCAAAAAATTGTACTTTCTTGTATTCATTGAGAATTACTATGAGGGTGAGTTCTCATCATGAATAACAATATGTACTTACTATTATATGAATTCACACTTATATGGAATGCTAATTTATCAGCTTGACATTTACAACCACATCAATGGAGACAAGACTATACAGGGAAATTCCAAGTTCTTAGGATGGTCACAGAGAAGCCATCACGGAATGCCCTCCCTCAACGCAGGGGGACATCCTGGTATTGGTGGCCAGTGAAGACAAACAACATAATGTTCTTACCTCTCAAGGTTGGACGTTGTGACTTGGATGCACCTAATGATAATAAGGGAATCTGGATTAAATACCATTTCACTGCAAGTGAATGCCTTCTCTGTTTGGCTTATTTTTCAAATTCACAACCAATTTTATCTTCAACCAGAAATGAAATTATGTACATAAGACTGCAGTTTATTTGACATGTTTATGTCAAAATATCAAGAAATGCTTGTTTTCCACTAATATTTCCACAAACTGTTCTTCAACAAATAATCACAAGTAATTGAGGTCTGAGAAGAGCCACAGGTATTTGGAGTAGAGTTTTCAAAAACTGATGAAGGGTCTTGGGGATTTGATGCTAGAATTATTAGGAGCACTATGATTCTTGCTGCCTTTTCTACAAAGGCTTTGAAACTGGCTATTTCTCTCAGTAGATTTTTCACATTCCCCTCCCTCAGATAATGATGCATGACCATTGCAGCCTTCTCCCTTTTCTGAGAAACACTGAGTTTTGCTGGAAACTGGGGGATGAGAATGTTTCCTATCCTTTCCCATACTACTAAAAGTCATGCTTCTTTGAGAAGGGTTGGTGAAGTAGGAAGTTTCATGGTTGTAGGAAAGATGGTGGGGCCGTCTCATGGCTCCTGCTGGTCCATGACTTTTTTTCTCGGTGTGGGGGGGTTAATGTTGCGGTGGGGCTGTAGAAAAGACCAGATTTCCCTGCATGTGGAGCTTCCAGTGATTCTAAATTGGTCCCTTCTAGCCCACGTTTGGTCTTTCAGAAATCACTACGTTTTGGGTGTTTTTTTCCTTACCTTCTCCTACGGTGTTTAATACTCCCTCTTAATATCTGCCAAAGGTGAAGCAGTCTCACATCTTGTTTATCCTCAGGTTGGAGCTTGTCACCCTTTTGCATTTCATATGGTGCTTGGTAACCTCAGCTCTCTCTTGGGCTGAAGAAAAATTATGTCTTTGTACATTATCTGACTTTCCCCCTAGTTGTTAGGGTGAAAGTAATGTTCTCCTGCAGCCTTATGCATTTTAAACAGAAACCAGGCTTCATTTTTCAGTTCTCATCCTACTGTCATCTCCCAAGCTTCTATTACCCATGCAGGAAAACGAGAAAGTCAAGGGTTCCAGAAATTCAGGGAAACAACCTGGATTTGACCCAACCAATGGAGCATACTTCTGTTCCGTTTATTAATGCTGCACTGAGCTGGTGACTCAATGTGTCCTGGGGCTTCCCACTTGTTCAAGAATTTCTCTTGAGCTAGCCCTTTCATGTGGAATTAATTATAAATCTGAAGTCCCAGCCATCTTTCATTCCATCCCACTTTTTTCACTATCTCCCACCATCCTCTGGGGCACCTTGAGCTTCAGTCACCTGAGTTGACAGACCTTGGAGTCAACAGAGTGAGTGAGTCTTCCTGTGGTGGAATCCAGAGTGTGCCACTTATTAGCTCTGTGACCTGCAGCTACTTAACCTCTCGGTGGCTTGGTTTCCTTGTTTGTAAAGTGGGGAAAGATATATGATGTCATAGGTTTCTTTATGAGGTTCTCAGCTTCATTATTCCTATCCCTCTGAGAACTTCATCTGCAGATGATGGATAATTTATAAAACACTAATGCTCATTTCAGGTTCAATTTGGTAGTGTGGCCCTTCTTAAGATTAGCCTTTGTGAGCATATAAGAAAGCTACTCCATTTTCCATTTAACCACTTCAGGACAGAAGGTCAAGATACTAATTTTGTTGAGCTTTCAAGTGTATGCCATCACTCCTAGGCCTTCTCCTCTTTCTTTTGTATCGGTTTGTAAGCTTGTTATTTTGCTAAAAAACAGTCGATTAAAATTAAACAGTAGTTGACTGGAGTTTCTAAGTATCTATGAAATTTTGAAAAATATTTGTTAATTCTCTGGCTAGTATATGTTCTGAAATCCATTATTCACCCCCAAACATTTATTCAGCACCTAGTATATGTCAGAAATTGTTCTAGATAGATGTTAGCATGTTGGCATAATGCTTCTGCCTTTGGATCTGTCCAAAAAAAAAAAAAAAGAGAGAGAGAATAGATTCAATAGAAGACAAAATTCACCAACAAAAAAATTATCAGAATGGAGTTACACTATTATGTTACCCTACAATACTGCTAGTTTCATATGAATCAACATTATCTAGAAGGTTTTGAAGCTTTTCACGCTAGCATTGGAGTTGAGGGAAAAAGAAGCCTCTGGAACAATTAACAAAACTTGCATTACTTGTTCATGTTTTATGTCAGCTACAATAATTTTTTGCTTGGATGTTCAATCATGCTTTTAAAAAATTACAAACTATAAAATTATAGCTAGACCTTCGTATCAGGGCTCTTGGATAGTTAAGTTTTCTTGTTGTTATGAAAGATTAAACTGAAAACACTGGTTTAACCTTTTAGCTAAAAATCATTTGGACTTATTTTTCTTTCTGAGTATAGGGGGAAAAGTTGAAAGAGATTTTGGGGGTCATTTTAAACTATTTTTCTATGGCTTATTCAGTATCTCATGGTCAGTCTTCAAAATTTCAGTTTTTATTTTAAAGTATTGAAAACTGACACAAAATTTGGATTAAGTTTATAGTGACATCAGAATATTCCAGAAAGAAGAGGCAGTGTGGTTTAGGGGAGTATACATCAAATTTGGGGTTTGAGAGACCTACACATAGATTTCTGTTTACCATTTACTATTTGTTTACTATTTACTATCCTGTAACTCTAGCTTCTTCATCTTAAAATATAAATAAGAATATATGCCTCATGTATTCCTCAGTCATGTGATAATCAGATGAGATCTTGTGCATGGTGGGCCTGGCTTGCAACATGTACACAGTGAATGGTTTTAGGCTTGTTACTGTTCTTGGGTTCACCATCTGTGCATTTATTTTGTTATTAACGACTCTTCTAAAAGTCATGGGTAATCTTCTGGTTTAAGAAAGTGCACTGATCACATGTTTATCTCTTTTTGCTCTTCTCAGCTCTCACTAATATGAGAGTAAAAGATGAAAAAAAAACAACCCATAAGAATAGACAAATAGAACAGGAGAAGGAAGTCATACAGACATTTTAACATTTTTTTGGACTGATATAAGGTAGAGGAGTATTGTGTTAGTCAGTTTTGTGTCACTGTCACCAGAATACCTCACAAGAACAACTTAGAGGAAGAAAAGTTTATTTTGGGCTCTCGGTTTCAGAGGTCTCAGTCCATAGTGAGCTGACTCCATGGATCATGCCTGAGGTGAGGCAGAAATCATGGTGGAAGTGTGTACTGGAGAAAACCTTAGCTCATGGCAGCTGGGAAACAGAGGGAAAAGAAGGATCTGGGGGAAGATAAACTTTCCCAGGGCATGTCCCCATTGACCTAGACTCTCCATTTAGGTCCCACCCCCCAGTAATCTATTTAGCTATCTATGGATTAATACATTGGATGGCTCAATCCCCTGATGAGGTCAAAGCCTTCATGATCTAATCATTGCCTTAAAGCTCTATCTCTGAACCTTGATGCCTTGGGGACCATGCTGTCAACACAAGAGTTTTTTGAGGGTCTTTTTTTTTTTTTTGGTATAGGGGATAGAACTGTGACACTTGGCTACTGAACCACATCCCTAGCCCTATTTTGTATTTTATTTAGAGACGGTTTCTTTGAGTTGCTGAGCACCTTTCTTTTGCTAAGGCTGGCTTTGATGATTGAGGAGCTTTTCAGAACTAACTCATAACAAGTATCAGTGATAGAGAAAGCTGGAGAGAGCCACAGCCTGAAATTTATGCAGGGACATGTACTTTTTAAAGAAATAAGATGATTCCCCCATCATCATAGACTGGGCATTTAGAAACTGGGGACAGAGGAGATCGCAGGACAGGTGTGGGTGGGTGTGAAAACAGAGCATCTGGATGAAAACCAGCAAAATAGTCAGATCCTTCTTCTCATCTCCCCCTGCTTGGACCATCAGGACATTAGCACTGGGTTTCTGTTCTTTAGTTAGAAGAACAAAAGTTACTTCCCTAAAAAATTTGGGTAGCAGAAGTGTGGGACCTGGAGATTCATCAGAGGAAAGCATTGGATGTGGGTTTTAAATGGAAAATTAACTGAAAATCTGTACCCTGTCCAGAAGCCCTAAATCCAAAATATCAGCAGTGAGACTGTCATGTAATTCGATCAAGATGGGCACTGTTCAGACAGGAACCACCATTTACATTACAGCCTTCCATACTTATCATGACAGTTTTCAGCAAATTCTGTAAAATGCCTTATTTTACCAAATCAGGTCATTATGATGATCTTCCAGCAGGTGGATCTACAGTGTCTGGAGGGAGATGTGTTTTTTCATCAATACATGGCCCCAGGGCAGGAAGAAAACAAAATCTTTACAAACTACCTTCAGGAGAGATCCTTTTGGGCCCCTCAGGCCCAAAAGGGCCCACACAAGTATTTATGATAACAATTTTTTTTTAAAAAGTGCACCAAGGAACTTAGTTGAAATTTTAAAGCATTGACTAAAATTTAAATGGAGTAAATGAGGTCAACTAGAAAAGACTGAGAATGAGAGTGCTTCTAATATTTCAGCATTTATCAAGTATGGGCTACAAATCATGGAGCAAAGCACTCACAAGTACAAGGGAAATAATATTCCAGTTAGAATTCTCCAACCAGCCAGGCAATTAATAAGGTGTGAGAGAGATTTTCAGGAGGCAAGTATTCAAATTAAAGTTCCAAGTGCTCTTTCTGAGGAAATAATATTTGAGGGTGCACTGCAGAAAAATAAAATAAATAAAGCAAGAGAGGAACAGGAAAAAAAATTCAGAAAACAATGGATAAATCCAGGAGAGAGATGAAAGAAAGTCCCAGGAATGTAACTATGCATCAACCTAATGACCCAAAGGATTGAGTAGAATAAAGGATAGTGTTTAAGTCAGCTTTTTTATTGCTGTGACTAAAAGATCTGACATGAACAATTTTAGAGAAGGAAAAATTTATTTGGGGGTTCACAGTTTCAGAGGTCTCAGTCCATAGACAGCAGGTTCCATTCCTAGGGGCTCAAGGTGAGGCTGAACATCATGGTGGAAGAGGAAAAGCAGCTCATGTGATGATCAGGAAGCAGAGAGTGACTCCACTTGGCATGTACCAAATATATACCCCACAGCCATGCCCCTAATGACCCACCTCCTCCAGCCACACCCTACCCACCTTCTGTTACTACTTAGTGAATCCCATCAGGGGATTAATTCACTGATTGGATTAAGGCTGTCACAACCCAGTCATTTTTCCTGTAAACCTTCTTGCATTGTCTCACACCTAAGCTTTGGGGAGATATCTCACATCCAAACCATAACAGGGAATCCCAGGAGGTGAGTTTCCAAGAAAAAGAAGCAGTCAACACAATAGTAGCAGATGTGTTGTGGTGGTTGGACAGAATTCTATGTTAAGAGGAAGAAACAAAACAAAACAAAAAGAAAGAGTGGGTGACAGGGGAGATAAAGAGGAAAAAAAAAACAACAGAAAAAAAAAAGAAAGTCAGAAAGTCTTGAGAAGACAAAATCCGAGAGACTACAAGATATGTAAAATATTCATACTACATTGCTTGGTAGAAAAATATTCATATAATTATAATGGTCAATTTTAAAGAAATAACTATATACTATTTGGTAAGGAGGGAAAGAATGGAGGACTTGGGAATAAGAAAATGAACCCCCATCACTTATAACCAGAGTCATTAATTAATGATATCTAAAATTAATAAATCAAAAAAATAATAATAGAAGCATAGTATTTGGAAATTTGGAAGTAAATTACAGAAAAAAAGTCACTTTTGCCAGCACGCTTGGAGATTAGAGAAGAGTGGGACAGGAAATACTGTTTTTCATTAAAATTTCAGCACTATGTAATATTTTATTCACCATGTCCATTAATAAGTTTGAAAAAATTAAGAACAAAATTGGGGGTTAACATGACTTCCATTTGTGTGTGTATGTGGGGGGGAGGGGTCTCACCACTAAATGTAATTAGATGATCTAATTGAGGGCATGTAAATATGCATGTGTATGTATGTGGATATATGTGGATACATATGTTTTTATGATGTTTTTCATCTTTAAAATATAAGGGAAGATATATTCTAGTTTCTCAACGTGAATTAGATTTGGAAAGAAAAGTGAGAAGTATGGAAAAAAGAGGAGAAATGGTATTTGCTTAACAAATCTATCTTTCAAATTGCAGTACTTTAAAAAATGGTAAAGCATTGTAATTTTTTATGAAAATCTCGGGAGACTTAGGAAATTTAGGAAAATATTAATCTTTTTTTGTGTACTTTGCTGAAATATATTTAGTTCGCTCAAATTAGTATTATGCACAAATCACTCTGCAGCATTTCAGAAGTCAGCAGACTTCCATTATTCTATACAGAGAATAGAATTAACTGTATTGTTCTATTTCTAGTTTCATTCAAACTGAGACAGTTATTTTATGCAACCAGATTCATGTTGTTGTTTTTCAAGGAGTTGAGAAAAAAATGTAAAGTCATTTTTTCAGGTTATTTGGGTGTTTCTTCAAAGGAATTTTACTTATTGGAAAGTGTTAAAAGTTAGAGAGGTGCTCCTGATTCTATTCATATTTTCCCTTTTTATTGAAGGCAGAAGTAGAAAGTAAGTTTTGTTCCAGGAAATTGTCTCAATCCCAATATCTCTATCATTTAAAAATTTTTTTTTTCATGATTAGTTTGGAATTTTTGAAAAACAATCCCTCCTCTACTGTTTACTTAATATATATATTTTTAAAAGATGCTGTGAAGTATATCATGTCTGTTTTCATTTGAGGAAAAAGTTACTATGAAAAAGTCAGCAATTTGCCCAAGGTCAAAAAGCATTAATAGTGGAAAATTAAGAATCAAATCTAAAGTTTGTACTGCCTAGTACTGAAATGGAGGTCTGCATATGAAGATGAGACTTGTTATCCCTGACTTAGTTTTTTTTTTTTTTGAGTGACAATGTGCTTGCTCTCCCTCATATTTCCTTTCCAAGTGTTGTCAAACTAAATGACAGAGACTGTTTAAGGAATACTGAGTTTATTCAGGAGTAGCAGAGGATTACTATCTGGACTACATATACATAGTATCATCGACATATCCAAGATAGTTAAAAGGAAACTTTTAACAGGCAAAAGAAATAATAACCCAATCAATAAATGGGCTAAGGATATGAACAGACACTTCTCAGAAGAGGATATACAATCAATCAACAAATATATGAAAAAATGCTCATTATCTCTAGCAATTAGAGAAATGCAAATCAAAACTACTCTAAGATATCATCCCACTCCAGTCAGAATGGCAGCTATTATGCAGACAAACAACAATAAGTGTTGTCGAGGATGTGTGTGGGGGGGAAGTACTCATACATTGCTGTGGGACTGCAAATTGGTGCAGACAATATGGAAAGCAGTATGGAGATTCCTTGGAAAACTGGGAATGGAACCACCATTTGAACCAGCTATTCCTCTGCTTGGTCTATATCCAAAGAACTTAAAAACAGCATACTACAAGGACACAGCCATATCAATGTTTATAGCAGCACAATTTACAATAGCTAAACTGTGGAACCAACCTAGATGCCCTTCAGAGGATAAATGGATAAAAAAAAATGTGGCATATATACACAATGGAATATTACTCAGCAATAAAAGAGAATAAAACCATGGCATTTGCAGGTAAATGGATGGCATTGAAGAAGATAATGCTAAGTGAAGTTAGCCAATCCCCAAAAAACAAATGCCCAATGTTTTCTCTGATATAAGATGACTGACTCATAATGGGGTAGGGAGGGGGAGCATGGGAGGAATAGATGAACTCTATATAGGGCAGAGGGGTAGAAGGGGAAGGGAGGGGCCACGGGGTTAGCAATGATGGTGGAATTGATGGGCATCACTATCCAAAGTACACGTATGAAGACATGAATTGGTGTGAACATACTTGATATACAAACAGAGATATAAAATTTGTGCTCTATATGTGTAATAAGAATTGTAATGCATTCTGCTGTCATGTATCTAAAAATGAAATCAATTAAAAAAAGAAATAAGCATATATAATTTGTTTTGAAACAAAGGAAACATTAGATACTTGGGGTTATGGAAGAAGTTGATGATGTCATTTCATTAGTGGAAACAGTAAGACAAGTAAGAGTACTTATGCATTGACCTTGTGAAAGTCTTTGGCAAAATTTTGGTTACAAGCACATGTGCATTAGAGTCCTTCAGGGGATCTTTGGAATAGTTCTTATCGTGTGTGTGTGTGTGTGTGTGTGTGTGTGTGCAGGTCCTCCCTTCTTAACTTCCTAATTCTGTTTTTTTGAGGCTTGGCATAAATGACTCCATCATGATATTGACAACTTTCACAAGGTATATTCTCATATGCCTTATAACATTTGTGCTTGTTACACCATGGAAAGATCAGTCTCTGGAGGTATTCTGGGTGGTAGACAGCTGGCCTTGCCTTAATGACTTCATTATCCTTCATGTACCTGACTAAGTTCATTGTCTCAGGAAAATTGTTTACAAAAAAAAATTCTCACATTGCTTTGTTTGTTGAAAAGAGGTGAATGATTTTCCAACAGAAAGGAAACATAATTTAAGATTACGTTGAGGCATAAGTAAAAATGGTTAAAATTAACCTCATGGCTAGAATGGCAGCCAGGTAGGGAATGATCATGAACTTTTCTGAGATGGAGAAGGTTCATTGTTAATTAGCTTGATTGTGATGACTATTTCACAGTGTGTATGTGTAAGAAGTTATCAGGTTTTACCCTTTATATGTAATTATTGTCAATTACATGAATTTGTTTTCTGTTGTCATAATAAAATATCTAAGACTGGGTAATATTATAATAAAATATCATGAGCCAAATAAAGTTCTATTCACAAAGAACAGTTCTGGAGACTGGGAAGCCCAAGGACATGGTGCTGGCATTTAGTACATCATATATTGGTGGAGGGCATCACAGAGTGAGACAGAAAAAGCTAGCCCAAATCTCTCTTCCTTTACTGTCAAACTACTAATGCTACCCTTGTGATTTCATCTAATCCTAATTACCTCCCCAAAGCCCTACCTCCAAATACCACTAAGATATGAATTTGGGGATTAAGTTTCTGATGCATGACTTTTGGGGGGAAGCATTCAAACCATATCATCAATTATATCTCACTTTAAAAAAAGTTTCTTTGTGTTTATTTAAAAATTTCTTGTACAGCCTAGCACTGTGCTGGGCACTTGATAGTTCTATTGGTTAATGTAGCATGTATAATCATGTTCCTAGATTGATATGTAAAAGAACTGGCTACTTGGTCACAATAAAGAAAACCACGATAGACATTGAATATGAAGATTACAGCCTAATAAGGTAGCTATGACTTATGGAGAAATCATCATGTGGCTGTTGTCCTGTAAGTGTTTTTTTTTTTAATGTGGGATTATTCACTTACTTTCTTGAATAAGTTCCTGAGTAAATATTATTATCACTTCCTTTCTTAGGATAATGTGACAGTGATGGAACCAGGATATGGAGCTAGTGTTCTTGTGAGGTCTAGAAGACAGTGACGTGAGGAAGCTAAGAGTTTATTACCCTATTGTACTATGCTCATTCCAGCTCTGCATCCTGAAGATTGAAGTGCTACAGAGTCCCACACCTGGACGACAGGGGTGGAGAAGACTCAGTTATGTAGTATTTTGATTCCCCTTTATATAAATGTGTTCAGTAAATGTGAAGAATTGACAAATGTCTTTAGCTTGCTGTGCTATTATGCATGTTTCCCATTCTGAATGGCTGAAAAATGGTACTTCCGCCATTTCCTCTGTCTGAACATCATTAGAACTGTCCAGCTGACCAATCCCATGATACTCTTCCTAAATCATCTTTTCACTTAATTCCTTTGCATTTGTTACTCTTAATCATTTTTAAATAACATTTCACTCTGTTTTCCAGACTAAACCCAATTTCTTATTCTTTCTGTATAGATTAGCTTGGTCCACCATAATTATTTTGGTTAAATTTCCTTATTAGTCAAATCTTCTACTTCCTATTATTTTGTGCTTTGTTATGAATGATTTTCAATATTTAACAGAGCTTTGGTTGGGAAATTTCCAGAATCATATGCAATATATTCTAGGGTTTTATAGAATGAGACTAAGGGATAAGCCTAACCATATATCCTCCATTTCCATCTTCTTTCTTGGGAACTGTTGTAGGTTCAATCATGTCCTCCCCCTACCTCCCAAATATATCTCAGTCCTGATCCTTGGTGCCTACTAATATTCTCTTATTTGACAATAGGTTCTTTGCAGATGTAACTGGGTTAAGATGAGACTACACTGGAGTATATGGGTCCTTAATCTAGTATGAGTGATCCTTATACAATGAGAAGAGATAGACATAGGCAGAACATGTGACAACAGAGGTCGATTCTGGACTGGTAAGTCTCCAAGCCAAAGAAAACCAAGGATTGCTGGTATTCCAAGAGGAAGGCATGGGACATGTTCATAAAGAGGCCCTACCATCACCTTGATGTAAGATTTGTAACCTCCAGAACTGTGAACGAATACATTTCTGTTATTTTAAGCCACAGAGTTTGTGGCAATTTGTTACGGAAGATTTTGGAAACTAACATAGGGACTAAAACATTTCCTGATTTATTGCCATCACCTCCACTGTACTAGCATTAGTGTTATCAGGCGCCCAATTTGTTCCTGGTACAGTGCTAAGCATACCCAAAATGTCACATCTGATTTAATCTTCACAGCCACTCCAATCTTCTAGTATTATTTTTTTCCTGATATACAGATTCGGGAATCAAATATTGGTGAGACTGAATACACCCTGGAAAGAAGTGGATGTGACTCCAAATGTATCTGACTCTAAAACCAGTATACTGCAAACCACTACATTTTGTAATAGGCTCATTTTCTTTGTTTTTCATCCCTTCCTTATTTAACATTTTGAAAACTGTTTCTGTGTCTAGTCCTCTAACAATAATAACAATGAAAATAACAACAATGAAAGTCATTGTTGTTCTTTGTTATGCCAATTACATTTCTAACACTTCCAGCATCCACGGTTCCCATCATCCCTTCTTACTTCCCTTTTAAAGATAGATTTTGGTCAGGAGGAAAGATACTGAAACAGAAGAGGAGAGATTTTACTTTTATATTTATGTCTCTGAGTACAGGTCAGAACAACTTCTCTGAAGCTTTTCCAAAAGAGGAACATCCAGCTATCAGACAAATATGTTGTCTGCTTTTTCTTCAAGTTATAATTTGGTTTAAAAAATATTCTTGGCTGAAACCAGAAATAATAATCAAAGTTTTCTTGGCTTCATGCTCTACAAAAAAAGCTTCTACAGTGACCTAAACCTTCTGGAAAGAAGAGATTTCTGGAACTTTTCTTCCTTTCATTTGGTTATTTGATTGGCATTTTAAATCTTTCTTCTTCTGCTAAGGCCAATAAAAATCTTATAGTCTTTCATAATCTATAAAGCACTTCCATATATATTATTTGATTTAATTTTCACAACACTCTTAAGATACAGGCAGAGCAGATATTATTTTCATTTTTAAAATGAGAAAATACACTTGTACAGATAGCATGTGATCCCTTAGACAGTAAACAGGAGTCGGATTAGGCCCTGAGATCTGTGTTTTCTTTTTAAATTTATTTCTGAATTGTAATGCAAAAAAAAAAAAAATCAATGAGAGCTCCGTATTTTCTAACACATCCAAATTTTCATACATCAGTGCAACTTACTAACAAATTAACATTTATATTGTATATTTTATCTCATAGTGTTATAATCATGCATTAATATAGATGCTTAAAAATATTATTTCACAAACCCATGGACAGTGACTTAAAAATGATGACAGTTGAGTGAATAGTCCAGGGTCCTATGGATGGTAAGGGTGGGGAAGTTTGAACTTACTGCAGACACACACTTAGATCTTTTACTGAACATCATCCTAAAGCAAGCTTTTGTTAATAGGCAGATAACACCATGGGATGGCTCACTAGTTAATTATACATCAAGAAATTCAATTTTTAGCCAGGAATTAAAACCAGATTTTTAGTAAGCTATGTGTATAAGGGGTAGTGCAATTTGAATTGAAAAAGCTTTTTTTTCTCTCACATTAAAACTTTAGTTGGGTTAATGTTCTCTTGGTTCCTAGATATGTCATCTAAATAATCTCTAGTATGATCAAGCATTTGAAAAATTTACTAGACTTTCTGTTAAAATATGTACTCTTAAGCTTTAATCCCATATCAGCCTTTGCTCATGTACCCTGATGGGACCTGTGTGACGATGGTTCTGTGCTGTTAGGTGATAGCCCTCAGAGTCTGACATACAATCCAAGTGGTATAACAGTGATCAGATTCTTGAGAAGTTAAAACACCTTCAAATCACAATGAGATATAATGAGGAAGTTTGAAAAAATTAGACTGCCAATTTTTATCCTTCACTGTATTGTTACATGTCCAGACCACATTTTTTTTTCACAGTGGAATCTTACAGATAAACATTTTTCATTTTTTGGAAAGCAAGCCTGAGTTAGAAACTTTATCTGAATATTTTATATTGAGCAAAGTTCTTTGGAATCATTCTTTTTAAAAATTAATAGAAATCTCTTATTTAAGAGAGATGCTCGACATAGAAAATCTGCACACTTCTGATCAATGTATTGATCTTTCAGTATAATATTCAGATAGGAAGACATTGAAACATTTAAAAAATCATTCATTGAATGGCTGTAAAGTAAATCTCATCCTCAGATATATTCTGGGACTTTGTTTGGAATAAGGAAATTCATTGACAAAACTGATTCACTGAGTATTATTTTTGAACAATATAACCATGTCTGAGTTAAGTTTACTCTTACATGTATCATAGAATGAAATAATATGAAAACTATATTTATCAGAGATAACCAGCCTTAAATAATTTGCTCATCTATAGAATCAGATAAACATTAAACTTTCACCAGGATATTGACCAAAATCTGTTTTCTTCTTAATTTCAACATATATTAAAATCCAAAATAAATTCAATATTGAATAAATGATTAGACTAATTTGTACTACATATAATGTAGTTAAAAAGCCCAACATTGAGAAAAATATATAAAAATTAAAATTTGAAATTTAAAAATTTTATAGCAAAATCCTTAACATTTAGGATATTTTTTAATTCTTATTGGTCATCTTAGCAAGCTGCTCTCCATGTATTCTGAGCTGATTGAGCATGACTAACTCATTGTTCCTGACAGTTGACTTCAATATGTTCAGATGCAATACTAGAGTTATCTTTATATTGGAGAATTTATCAGCCATCGCAGCACAGTAATAGTTTTTCCATGTCTGTGTTTTGATTCAGTCTGCTTGTAGATAAAGGGACAATTTAAATGAAGTTGTGCACTTTTTTTATTTTATCAGTGATAGTCTAAAGTTGAAAAACCTAAAAACAATACAAGATATTATTATTAATTCATGATAACAAAACCCAGCCAATATTCTGGCATTTCCTTGAGGTTCTTTTTTGATGCAAAAAATTTCTAGTTTTTCTTTCTCTTATATAAAAAGTTCTCCCAATCTTTTAAAAGTAAAACTCATTTACGATCATAAAGTTTAGTTTCCAAATGTATATGAGAATCTCTGGCTTTCCAGGGTTATTCCTAGGATTCAGGTAATATGGGGGCCTTAGTATCCTCTAGAAAGGATTAGGAGAAAAATAGTTTGACACTTTTGCTAAGGCTGAGTTACTTGGATTTTATGGGGTATATGTGCAGATAAGTTAGTCAGTTGTGAATAAGTGGGTAGGAGAAAGGACGATGAAGGGCAGGCATTAGACATATGCATTAAGAAAATCCATGAGTCACAAAATTGAGATCACAGGGAGTCTTATCAGACAGGCAGCCATCTGGAAAATGGGAGCCTAAACGTCCAACTTGCCTATACCCATAGATAATTAGGACTCCTTAAGGGGATCATTACTTGAAATCATGGGGAACCTTATCAAAGCAGACAAACTTCAGGAAAATAGGGCCGGGTATATGTCAGAACCTCCCCTGGCCATAGTTAATCATAACCCCTTAAGGGAACTACTGGCTCCAGACCAGGTCACTACTATCCTTTGAGACTAAGTTAGCAGGATCCTCCCTTATCACTGAAACCATGTGGTAACCACCCCTTGTGGGTGGTTATCTCCCATAGCCCTAACACAGGAGACTCACTAGAGGCTGTATGAAGGGATAATTAACCCTTAAAGGAGTGCTAGATATTAGAATAAGGACAAAGAAATTCAAACTCCTTAAAACCTCTCAATTCTGTAAGGGCTACACCATTC
Source organism: Urocitellus parryii (assembly GCF_045843805.1). NCBI lineage: Eukaryota > Metazoa > Chordata > Mammalia > Rodentia > Sciuridae > Urocitellus > Urocitellus parryii. The sequence continues at coordinate 68,062,885 of NC_135532.1, forward strand.
TCTTCAGAGATGGTCTAACACCTATACTATATATGATCTCTTTTATTCTCATTTTCCCAAATAAACTCCTTTTACTTGCTACCATGCAGGACTCATCTGAAATCCTTACAGGACCACAAGATCTGTTCCACAATGGCAGACTAGTGGAGGGGCGCTGTCCCGGCAGTTCCGAGACACCCCACTTAAAAGTGGGAAGACAGCTTCTGAGTGAGGTGGGTAATTGGGGAAAATCACTTACACTTAGCACTAAACTATAAAACATATATAGCATCACAAAAGTTAGATTCACGAACATAAGAAATAATTTGTTAGAGAAGTGCCGCTTGGGTGCCCAAGTGGTTGCCAACAGTTGTAGCTAAGGGAAGAGGCAGCGCAGATGAACAAAGGAGATGGTGTGGCCAGCAGATAAAAAAATTTAAAAAAGAAGAAGAATTGACTTAGAATAACCTGTGGAATACAGCTGAATTTAATAGACACAAAGAGAATCAGTGAAAACAAATCCAAAAGTGACTTCCATGGGAGGGAAAGTGGTCTGGGCTTAGAAAACCATTCTGGGCTCCCCACTGCAAGGAAAAGCATGCACTGGCCCTATCAGAGAAGGTGGCCACCCACTGTGATTGCCATACCAGAGACAGTGATCCCCCCGATGAGTTTCCATAGCTGTGAAAGTGCAGGATCATGCTACCAGAGAGGGCGGCCTTCCAGGGAATTCAAGCCTCCCTCTACAGATAGGCCCTCTGCAGTTCTGAGGCTGGGAAAGGGCATGCTCACATAGTGCCTGCTGCATCCCCGCTACCTGTAAAAGCCAACAGCCAACCTCACTAACACTCCTATGTGCTGGCAGACAGGAGATCAGGAACACTTGCAGATAACCAAAAATTCCCAGAAAGCATTTAAACCAGAGAGATTAAAATAGGCACAAAGAAAAGTTTGCCTAGACCATGCAGGCTCTGGACCTCAAGGAAAAAATCTCTCACTGTTGCTGGTGCTACAGTGGGGACACACAAGTGTGTCACCACTCCAGGGCAGATACCTGGTATTTCATATTCATAGCAATGAGGGTGAAACTTGTGGAGGTTTTATGCCCTAAAAGTGGATTTTACCAGAGACCCTAGAATTCTAGATACCCTGCAGAGACTGGCATTCCCACTTCCAGTAGGTAGTATAGAGCAATTCTCAAACACCCACCCATAGAGTTGTAAGGTTTGATCTAGACTAGACCCCAATTACTGGAATCTCCAATTTAGAATTCAGCAACTGCCCCACCACAGAAACCCACAATTTGTCAACACTCAAATTGTGCTACCTCACTGTGTATGGGGAGACTGGAAGCTGAGATTTACTACAGCCAGTTTTGCCTCCTAGCTGCAAAGACTGGCTGCTAAGAGAGGAACACAAAAGTGTTAAGCTTATCAACCAACTCCCCAATCTTTGACCCAAGAGTTACAAAGCCAAAGCAAGTTATCAAGAATGAAAATCCTTCACTGCCAACAGTTTTGGCAACAAATTTAAATTTTTTTTCAAACATTATTTCATCATACCACTTTTTACTTTTTACATTGTGTGTGATTTTATGTGTATGTATGTTGGGGTGTGTGTGTCGGCGTGTATGTACTCACTATATGGATAGATTAAAATATATGTATACTCATATAATTTTACTCTCACATTAATTTCTTCCTTCTGCACCTATTTATTGTTTAGTCTTGATTTATTTTAGATGAGGTTCAATTATATGCAGGTTCAAGCTGTTTTTGATCTTACAGTTGCTGTTTTTTTCCATACTTTGGTTCTCATCCTTCTTATCTCCTCTTCATCACTATCTTCCTCCCTTAATAATAAAATTTTCCTGTTCCCACATCCTCTCTTTGTTTATTTTATTACTTTCTATAAATCTTTTATTTCTACTTCTTCATAGTGACATCTCCTATCACTTATCTGTCCTTTGATAACTTTTTAAACAATATTTAAAAATTTCTCTCACTTTTCCATTCTGTTTTCTCTGTGTTTAAGAAACTGTTATCCTGCTAAATAATAAAATTATATAGTTTATGAAATTCATACCCCATTCATGTTGTTGTGATTATTAAAGCCATGGATTAAATAGTAGACAACTGATATTGAATGCTGATCTAGTCCACAGTTATTTTTATTGCTGAGATTGATGTTAAATGCTGACTGCCCTATTTCTATATAGGTGGAAATTAGTATTATAGATGTCAAAGTACATACTGGACATTTATCTCAAAACTATACATCTGTGGCTGACATTAGTGTTACTTCTAACTCTCCCCTCCCTCTAAGAGGGGCAGGAAATGTTTGGGACAATTCAAGACCATGAAGTATAGATCCTGCTGCCAAAAACACTAACAAGTCAGCCAGGCAACAATGAATTTCACCCCACATATGCTCTAGCTCTAGCTGAGCCTAAATATCACTTTAATTGGGAATTATTGGGGGGAAGAAAAGACTTAAAACCAATAACCAGGCCCCCAAGAAGGAACAACCAGAAGGGAATTTCAGGTCCCATCCTTTCTTCCCCGAGAGAAAACCTAGAAAAAAAAAGAGGAAGGAAAAGCAATCTCAATTGATTGGGAAATCAATCTCAAGTCCAGGAACTCTAAAAACATGAGGAAATGGGCAAATAAATCTCCTCCAAAATTCATAATCTCCCAACAAAGGATCCCACTGATATAGAAGAGGATGTAATTTCAGAGAAAGATTATAAGAAGGCTGATCATTAAAATGTTCAATGAACTAAAAGGAGACCTAAGGAATGAATTAAGAGAACAAATACAGGAGATGAAAGACCATTTTTAGTAAAGAAATAGAAACATTAAAAAGAACAAATAAGATCAGATGCGTAGAAAATAGAACTTCAGCACTTGAAGATAGAACCTCAGGCCTCGAAGATAGAATATATGAATTTAAGCATGCAAAATTCATAAAGAAAAAAATAGAAAGTGATCAGAATATAGAAAAACTCTAAACAACACTGAGAGGTCAAATCTGAGAATCGCTGGTATATAAGAGAACATGGAGATACAAACAAATGCATTAAAAATATTTTCAACCAGATAGTTACAGAAAACTTTCCCAATATCAGAAAGGAGATAGATATTCACCTACAGGAGATATACAGGACCCCAAATAGTCCTAACTGGAAGAGAACTTCTCTAAGACACATCATAATCAGAATACCTACCATAGAAAATAAGAAAAGAATATTAAAAGCAGAAAGAGAGAAACATCAAGTCAAATTCAGAGGCAAATCCACAAAGCTGACTTCTGACTTCTCAACTCAGACACTTAAAGCAAGGAGGGCCTGGAATGAGGTATTCCAGGATCTAAAAGAAAACAATTGACAATTAGTTGTTACCTAAATAATTTTTATACCCAGCGAAGCTCTCCTACATATTTTATGGGGGAAATAGAAACTTCCCATGACAAGGATAAACTAAAGGGATTTTTGACAAAGCCAGCACTATGAAGTATTCTCAAAGAAAGACTGCACACAGAGAAACTTAAAAACAAATCCCCAAACTCACAAATAGATAAAAATCAATAGAAAACTAATCATCTAAATGAGAATCAAAACAGATAAACAAAACAAAATATCAGAAAGAGAACAAATCACACACACACATGATAAAAACACTGAATACAAGGCCCAGAATAGCCAAGGCAATTCTGAGTAAGAAAAGCGAGGTCTCAACTCCTCATTTAAAGGACATAAATTAGCAGAATGGATCACAAAATAATATCCATCTATATTCTATTTGCAAGAGACTCATCTCATAGGCAAAGATACTCACAGGCTAAAAAGTAAAAGGATGGAAAAAAATATTCCAAGCAAATGGAGTCTGCAAACAAGCTGGAGTAGATATTCTCATATCTGACAAAGTTTATTTCAAGAAAAAGTTAATCAGAAGAGAAAAATGAGGCTATTACATCATGGTACAGGGAAGAATCCAACAAGAAGATATAATGCTAGTAAATATATATATGCTCCAAATGTCAGCATACCCAATTACATTAAAAAATACTCCTTGACATTAATCCCTGATAAATCCCAATACAGTAATACTGAGTGACTTCAACATACATCTATCACTAATAGATGAGTCATTAAAGCATAAAAATCAATAAAGATCTAAACAACCTAAATAATGCTATAGATCTAATTGACTTTATAGATATCTACAGAATATTTCATCCCCAAGTAGTTGACTTTACCTTCTTATCAGCTCAGGAAACCTTTTCCTAATTAGACTACATTCTAGGTCACAATGTAAGTCTTAGAAAATACAAAAACACAGATAGAACTCCATGCATCCTAAAGGATCATAGTGAAATGAAACTAGAAATCAACAGCAAGAAAAATAATAGAAGCTACATGAATACATGGAGACTAAGTAATACTCTTTTAAATGAAAAAATAGAATGAAAAGAAGAAATGAGCGAACAAATCAGGAAATTCTTAGAAACAAATGAAAACAGTGATACAAAATATCAAATCTCTGGGACAGTAGAAAAGCAATACTAAGAGGAAAATTTATTGAATTAGTGCCTATATAAAAAAACAGATCCCAAATAAATAAGATTATGCTCCACCTCATTGCCTTAGAAAAAGAAGAAACTAACTGCCAAATCAGTAGAAGACAGGGAATAATAAAAATCAGAGCCAAAATTAATGAAATGAGAATAAAAAAACAACACACAGGATCACAAAACAGGAATAAGACAAGGATGTCCATTCTTACAACTGCTATTCAATATAGTTCTTGAAACTCTAGCCACAGCAATTATGCAAGAGTAGAAAATTAAAGGGATACAAATACAAAAAGAAGACATCAAACTATCACTGTTTGCTAGGACAAGAATCTATACCTAGAAGACCTGAAAAATTCCACAAAAGACTCCTAGAGCTGATAAATGAAGTTAGCAAAGTAGCAGGATGCAAGAAGAACACTTATAAATCAATAGTTTTTCTGTACTCCAACAGTGATTTAGCTGAGAAAGAAGTCAGGAAACCACCCCTTTCACAATATCCTCAAAAAAAGCTAAACTACTTTAGAATTCATCTAACCAAGGAAGTGAAAGATCTCTATTATGAAAACTATAGAACACTGAACAAAGAAATAGAAGACTTCAGAATATGGAAAAACTGCCTGTGTTCTTGGATAGACAGAATTAATATTGTCAAAATAGCTATACTACCAAAAGGAATATACAGATTCAATCCAGTACCCATCAAAATACCAATGACAGTCTTCACAGAAGTAGAAAAAAATAGTCCTTAAATTCATGTGGAAGAATATGAGGCCCAGAATAGCCAAGGCAATTCTGAATAAGAAAAATGAGGCAGGAGGCATCATAATACTTGATCTCAAATTATACTATAGAGATATACTAACAAAAAATAGCATGGTATTGGCATCAAAATAGTGTTGGGAAAACTGGATATCTACAGGTAGAATAATTAAATTAGAGCCCTATCTTTCATCCTGAACAAAAATGAAATAAAAATGGTTCAAAGACTTAGGAATTAGACCATACATTTTGCAACTGCTAGAAGAAAACATAGGGTCAATACTTCATCGTCCAGGTAAAGGCACTGACTGATTACTCAAGAAGACACTTAAAGCTCAAGAAATAAAATCAAGAATCAATAGGTGGCATTCCATCACTAAAAACCTTCCATACAGTAAAGGAAATGATTAAGAGAGTGAAGAGAGAGCCTATGGTATGGGATAAGGCCTTTGCCAGCTACTCTTCTGACAGGAGATTAATGTCCAGAATATATAAAGAACTCAAAAAACTCAATGCCCCCAAAACTAAGTAATCCAATCAATAAATGGGCAAAAGAACTGAACAGCAATCTCTCTAAAGAAGAAACACAAGTGGCCAACAAATGTATGAGAAAATGCTGAACATCTCCAGTAATCAGGGAAATGCAAATCAAAACTATACTTATGTTTCATCTCACTTCAGTCAGAATGGAAATTATCAAGAATATGATTAATAATGAATGCCGGAGAGGATGTGGGGAAAAGAGTGCAATCATACATTGTTGGTGGAACCATTTTGGAAAGCAGCCTAGAGATTCTTCAAAAAATTAAGAATGGAACCACCATATGACCCTACTATCCCACTGCTTGATATTTATCCAAAAGAACTAAAATTGGCATATTATGGTGATATATGCATTACAATCTTTATAGCAGCAGAATTCACAATAGCCAAATTATGGAATCAACCCAGATGCCCATGAGTAGATAAATGGATCAAGAAAAAGTTGTATATCTACACAATGGAGTTTTTACTCAGCTATAAAGAATAATGAAATAATGGCATTTTCTGGTAAATGGATAGAAATGGAGAAAATCATGCTAATGAAGTAAGCTAGACTCAGAAAATCAAGAGTCAAGTGTTTTCTTTCATTTGTGGATGCTAAAGCAAAATAATGGAAAGAAACCAGTGAGGGATGGGATCAGTTATCATAAAGATATAAGAAAGATCAGTAAAGTAGATGTAGAAGAATGAGGTCGAGGGAGGAATAAAGGGAAAGGGAAAGAAATAGAGAATGAATCCGATAGACTCATGTTCTATACATATATAAATGTACCAAAAAGAATATCTCTTTTATGTATATATAAAATGTACCAATCAAAAATCAATAAATAAAGGAGTGAAAGGAAGATTAGTAGAGGAGAGAGAAAGGGGGAAGGAGGAGGGGAAAAAGAGGGAGGGAGAAGGGAGATTGAAATAAAATTTTGTGTACGTGTAATTATGTCAAAAAGAACCCAAATACTATGTATAAATATAACACTCCAGTAAAAAAATTGCAGGATCTGGGGTCTAAGAAACCCTATAGCCTCTTCAGCTCCTTGGATGGGTCTCCTCTACAAAGTAAGCAATACTGGGGTTTCATTTTAGGGGTTTTGAGTGCTCATCCTGTTTTAATCAGCTTCACATTTCTGTGACCAAACCATCAGACAAGAACAACTTAAGAGGAAGAAAAGTTTATTTTGGCTCATGGTTTCACAGTTTCAGTCCATGGTTGGCCAACTCCACAGCTTTGGTGAGGTGGAACATCATAGGGCCAGGGTGTAGCACAGGAAAGCAGCTCAGGACATGGTAAGCAAAAAGTGACAGAGCTCCACTCATCAGGGACAAAATATAAACCCCAAAGGCAGGTCCCCTGCTACACCCTATCTGCCTACACTTACCCTGCAGTTAATCCATATCACTGGAAGATTTACACATCAGATTATGTCTTTCATAATCTAATCATTTCACCTTTGAACTTTCTTGTATTGTCTCATGCATGAGCTTTTGGGGGACACCTCATATCTAAACCACAATGTTTTACCAATGATCCCCGAAACCTCATACCCATCTCACAAGGCAGAATACATTTAGTCCATTTTCAAGAGTCTCCAGAGTCTGAACAATTCCAGTATTGCCAAAGTCCAGTCCAAGTCCAAAGTCTCCTCTGAGACTCAAGGCAAACTCTTGGATAATCTCCCCTGTAAAGATCAAAGTCAAATTACATATATCTAGGCAGAGAGTAAGCATTTCCATTCCATAAGTGAGAAACAAGGGCATAGGAAGAAGGGATGGGACAAATGCAAGACCCAAATCCAGCTGGGAAAACAAGTTCTGTAGATCACTTCTAACATCTGGAGCACATGGCATCGCGGTGCTCTCTTCAAAGGGCTAGTGTAGCTCCACCCTTATCACTTTACTGGTTACAGCCCACATAGCCTCTGCTCTGTTTCTGAAGCTTATATTGGCAGATGTGCACGGAGGACCGAGCTAGCTCGAAACACACACCTCTTTGTTGCTTATATCCATCTTGGTCTCTGGTGGGCTTTTGGGGGGTCCCCAATTCGAGCATAACAAGAACAATTTAAAAGGAGGAAAAGTCTATTTTGACTCATGGTTTTAGTGGTTCAGTACTTGGTCAGGGGACTCCATAAGCTTTGGGCCTGAGGTTAGGCAGAAGAACATCATGGCAGAATGGTGGGGCAGAGGAAAGCGCTCAGAACATGGCAACCAGGAAGCAGAGAGATAGACAGCTCAGCTCATCAGGTACAAAATGTAAATCCTAAAGGTAAGCCCCCAGTGACCAATCTTCCCCAACCACATCCGATCCATCTACAGTTACCATCCAGTTAATCCATATCAGTGGATTAATCCACCGCTCTTGTTACATCTCTAATAATCTAATAATTTCACTTCTGATCATTCTTGCCATTGTCTCACACATTTTTTTTGATTCTAAAATTTGTCTTTAAAAGAATAAGCTATATTCCATGTATGTAAAGTTATACTCCATGTATGTGTACTATGTCAAAATACACTCTACTGTCCTGTATAAAAAGGACAAATAAAAACATGTAAAATCATGTTGTCTTTATAATTTTGCTTCCTGTTAATATAGCTGCAGGAACCTTTGAATTGAGTCCTTTAGAAAAATTTTGCAGTGTAATTGTTTCCATTAGTACTACAAAAGTGGCTGAGATATAAGCTACCCTGAGGACACAGGGAATAAGTTTAAAGTCAGATAAAGCAGAGCTTAAGTTACACAAGTAACAAAGTTTCTTTGAGTTTGTTTTCCTGATGTGTAATACATGGGGACACTGTTCCCTCTGCAAAGGGTTTTGTGGGCTTTAAACTCTGCAAGAGTTTCTATGTAGTGTGTTTAATACTAGGTTTGACTCAGAAAAGTATTCATATAATGCTGGATAATATTATTAACTGAATGATTGTTAAGAGCAAATTTCCCTTTTAACAGTGAGGAAACTAAAGCACATGGAATTTACAAGACATTTATTAGATCTTCCAGTTAGTCCTTCCAATAGACAGGTATTTCCAAAATTTCAGTCATTGAATATGATTTTCACAATTTTTTCCATATGTTTATAGCATTTTACTACTATTTGCTTAAAAGTTTCCTTAATATTTAATCTCTTTTTTTGTTTAAATAAAATCTTTAGAGAAACTGTATATCCTTGTTTTAAATACAAAGTTAGTATTACTCATAATCAAAAGGTAATTATAAACATCAACTCAATAACAGTATGATTTTATTATATTTTAGTTAGATACTGTTAGAAGCAAGTTAAATCCCTAAGATAATAGCTTGGGAGAGGAGAAGCTTCAAGAGACAACAGTGCTTTATGACATTAAGGAATTGGTGCCCTGTTAATCAGAAATGAGAAACCAGATGAGTGTTTATATATGGTAAGGATCTAGCTATTTGTACTTCAGGATCAGTATGGATCAGAATGGGTGGTGATAATGTAATGGGAGTGAGTGCTGAAGCAGTGTAGGATATCATTTCTGTTTCGAAAAGGTCTGAAACCATCACTTAATTAGATTTCTAAAAGGACTTGGTTTAGGAGCCTGCCTAGTCTCCTGATTACAAATGATTTCTTAGCTACTCATTCCACTTCCATGTTTTCTCTCACTTTTCAGGTGTTTTATACCAGTTGTTGCTATTACTTTTATGCTAATGTATAGACCTCAAATTTTGTAGCAATGAGGCAATCCATTTTCGGTGACAGGTTGTAATGAACCGAGAGGGTTACTTTATCAAAAGCATTCATGGCAGGAGTGTTGAGAGCCCAACATATACATTAGTCAAATGGCCGAGAATGGCCTTTTGCATGCTGGCTAGAGATGTCAACAATTTGACCACATGCAGAACAGATGGTGTAAGTCATGTTGGAAAGCAACCTTCCCACCAGAGGCTAAACCTCCAGAGTTATCTTCAGTAATGTGTGAGTAATTGCTGTCTGTCTCTGTCAATATTTTAGGGAGGTAATTAGACCATAACCCAACCATTCTGCACCCTGATCTTGGACTTCCAGCCTCTACAAGAAATAAATGTCTATTGTTTTTAAGCTACCCAGTCTGTGATAAATTGTTAGGGCAAACCAAATTGACTGAGACCCTCAACACCTGAGTTACTGCTCACTTTCTCCAGTCAAAGAAATGCAAACTAAAACAACAGTGAGATAATGTTTTTAACTTGCCATACTGTCAGAGTGAAAAAAGAGTAGAGTAAGGTGCTGAATGAGGCTTTATCACATATTTCTCAGTGGGACAGAGAGAGACACTATGTGTTTGACAAGAAATCGGGCAAAATTGTAAAAATTTAAAATGTGCCTATTGTTATCCTAGCAATTTCACTTGGTACCAAGAGATGTTTGAGTGTAGGTCAATTGTTGGATTATTTAGAATTCACTCTACATGGAAATAATATAGATGTGTATCAATAGAGCATTGTTTAAACAAATCATGGCATACATACATATATATGTATTTAAATATATGTTTGTGTGTGCATACATATGTACATATGTGGCCAAAATACTATAATTAATAAGAACAAGGTGGCATTGTGTGTTCCTATATGGAGAATGGCCTTCAGCATATATTGAGGTAAAAAATAAACAAAATAAAAATAAACAAAATAAACTTACTTATCAGTAAAATTTATATATTTTACAAAGTTATATTTAAATAATGTATTTTTAAATAATTTCTCCAAAAAATATAGAGTGTTATATAAGGTATTATCTAAAATTTATGAGACGAGATTAACAAATGGAGAACTGTCAGTGGGAAACAGTCAAAGGAGTGTCCCTCCATGCTTTTTTCACATTACTAAAGGCATCAAAATATATCAAAGGTAACGGTCTTCAGTCTACATTTGACTCCCAGAGGGTGGCTGAAAACCCTTTCAACATCCTGCATAGCCAGTGTGTCATGGACCTGAATCAGAGTGTGTGTTGCATGGTCCAAAGTTGCATTAAGCTTAGGCATCCAGAAGATAGAAGGTTGAGGCACCTTTACAGTTTTCAGAGCAGATGTGGTATGCGTCTGAGTAGGAAGGATCTGGGGACCTTTACATTCTCTTCCCTTTCAGGTCCAGGTATATAGGTGCTGATGTGATGCTACTCAGGTCCGTAAGGTAATCTACTGATAGGAGAAGAACACTCTGGCAGTATTTTAAAATGTTTATATATATGTATACTGAGAAACTGCTTTGTGACAGATGGTAAGGCAAGCAGCCAGGAAACAAGCATGAGGATGACATAATCCCTGCCCTGAAAATCTTGACTGAGGTGTCAAAAGTTCTGACTTAGCATCTTTTCTGAATCCACTGCAGACAAGGACCTGTACATCTGGCCAAAGGTCAATCTCTAGTAGGCTGTTTTCTCTATCCAGGTGAGACCAGGGCAAAACATACGGAATCTCAGTTAACAAATCCCTCAAACCGATTAATCACTCCATTCTCATGTTACCCCCTTGTGGTCTCCTGGAAAGATTCTCCTTGAGCCTGAGCCAATGGCATTCAGGCTGTTTGTTTTACTGACTCCTGTGACTCACTCTGGGCTTGACTACTCTAGATTCTAAGAATGCTCACTTTTTTTTTCCTTTCCAAATGATCTTTTCAATATCCATAAAGAATTAAAAGGTTATTTTATATGCAGTCATCATTAAGCCTGAAGAATAATGCCTAGAGTATTATTGCATTTTTGAATTGTGTTAGTATCAGAAAATACTTAAATTCATTTGAATGCTTCATAGTTGCAGGCTTTAAAGGAATTCAGAATTATTATCATATATCTGCAGTAATAATGATTCAAAAAACCCATTGTTGTGATCATTTGTTTAATGTACATTCATAATTCAACTGCTATACTATAGTTTTATGGTCATATTCATCATCTTCCTTATTTGCTCTTCTCTCAGTGTTTTTTCCCCCTCCAGCTCTCTACATTTCTGTTGCTAAAGGCATTAGATAACTTCCCTGTAATCAGAAAGAATCTTAATATTAGAATCCTTTTTAGCCCCTTCCCTTTTCAAAACTCTCTATATAGTTATTGCTCAGATTGGAGCACCAATTTGCCATTTGTCTTGTCCAAATCGATTACCGTTTTTTTTTTCTGAGTTATATAACCTAATTTTGACTTGGCTGTATGGTTGTTCAAAGACATCTCCCACTGTTCCTGTACTGCTAGACGTGTTTATGTCTTCATTTTGAACAGCAGATGTAAGCTGAAGTATGTGCAGCAGCTTTGGGGAAGCTTCTGAGAAAACTTCATAGGTACCATTTTTCATATTATTTTCCATCTCTTCCCATTAAGTGCTCCATGGCTGGAGCCCAAGGAAGCAGCGCACCCTAAGATAGTGAAAGAGCATGGTAGGAGAGTGAGTAGTTACTGGTCCATGTGTACCTGACATATGGACTCAACCTGCCTAACTCTGCATTTCTTTCAATGAGATGAAAATATATTTATCTTGGTCAGTAATCACCATTTCATGTTCTTTGTTACACAAATCAAATCTAATCCCTAATAATACTTTCTCTTATGCTTTCTGTCCTATTCTTGACATTCTCCCTATGGTTATTAATGTTGGAAACTGAAAAAATAATGTAATTGAAGGTTTAGCAGCATAAGCTTGGGATAATTCTTGTTTTATTCTTTGCTCTATATCGAACTTTATCTCTCTGTGCCTTGGTCCTCTCATTGTTACGTTGAAGACCTGATAAGTTTATAGTCAGGAATAAATGAAATAATGCATATGAAAACAATAATGTGTCGTGTCTGACAGTAAGTGTTCCATAAAGGGTGGTTCCTTTAATATAATTGTCTTGTTTTGTTTGACCTAAGAGAAAGGTTTTAGAATAAATGCCTTTAGACACAGAATACTAATCCAATCACTGTATAAATATTAACCTGCTATTGAGCTGATAGCTCAATTGTTTTTATATTTATACTTAAATTTAATATTTGGCATATTTATATTTGCATTTAAGTTCAAGGTGCCCCCATTTATAGCCTATGTTAAATCATAGACTTGCAGTGACCATACTATACATATTATTTCCCCAAATCTTTTTCTGGCATAATCTTTCATACCATCTCCTTTGACAGTAGAGCCTCTTATGCCCAGTATTCTATTATCTTTTATAATATTTACTCCATCTGGAAGTTTAGTTGGCTTTTGTGCTCATTTTTCTTAATGCAAACATGGTCTATTCTTTAGCCAATTTCAACAGCTTCCTTATTCTAAGATTAAAACTCACACACTCAGTTACTCACTTATGCCAAATTTCACAGTTCATTTATTTATTTTCAAAGATCCTTTAAAAATTACAAAAAGCAGATTTAGTATATATTTATTTAATATTTATTTATTTAAATAAAAACTATCCCAATAGTTTTCATGATTTGGCTAAAAATCGACAACATTGTTGAATAGTCTTATTCTCAACTGTATTTTTTCCCTTTTTGTTTTGATTCAGCTATAATTCACTGCTACAATTATTGATGGTTAGTTTATAACAGTGACCCAACTGGAATAGGCCTCACCATTAGTTCCAGGGCTCTACTTTAATACTTTCTTCACGTTGCTTCATAAATCCTTATGCACATCATTATTTGAAGTTGTCATTTTCTTATTAAAAAACTTTGACTCACACCATTTTTTCTTCCACTGCTGTCTTTTTATTATTTTCTCTACTCTTCCAAACAAATGCCTCAACTAACTCCATGAAACCTGATACATGCAGCCCAAATTGATAATTTACTCTTCCATCTTCCCTGAGCAATATACCAAAAATACATTTTTTTAGAGTATTATATTTTGCCTTGAAAACTTCAACTTTCTTACTCATGATTGCTATAAACTGAAAAGGAGTAGGCTGGCCTCTGCTATGATGAATATTTTTTCCCAAAGGTGGTATAGAGGATGTTGGACAGGAGGTCAGGAAACCAGGACCCCAAAATACAAACAGAGGCCAAAGTCATTAATAGCAAAATTGGAAAAGTCAGAAAAAGAAATTTCAAGACTTGTTGGATAAATGACCATGTGAGGCACAAACCATCAAAACTGAAAGAAGTTGGTGGTGGGTCTTTGTAAATCACTTTGATTTCTAGACAAAGTTCATGGTTTTCTGTTATGGGCTGGCAGGCCCAGTGGAAAATAGATGATGGAATTGACTGAATGGGAGAAGTAGAAATGCAATGAGATAGACCCAGTCTGTGTCTTTAAATGGTTTTAAGATTATTTTTCCAGTTTTTAAAAAGCACAGTGGGTGGTATGACATTATTAGAAAAAGAGCCAGATGGTGTCACTAATTTGGATTGTTTCCCAAATAGAGCCTCTTGGTTCTCTGTGCCTTGGATTCTGGATCATATTCTGTATGTCTTGGGTAGCCAGTGATCTCTTTAGGTAATGATGAGGTAGAAACGGTGCTCAACAATGAGACAGAAGTAGAAACCCTGGTTGCTATGCAATGGTGGAAATATGCATAATTAGCATCCAGAAAGTAGGATTTGAGCCAAGCTAATTATTAGTATTTCTGAAAACTGCAAGTCCTGGCTGTCTCTACAGAATTATGCTGTGTATTAAATTGGGGAATTTCCATGGACCCACTGTGGGTACCTAATGAAGGCATGGCTGGAAACCTGTAGGTGGTTTTTTGAGGTAGATACTTGAACTTTGGGGAGTTCATGCAACTTGGTCCGTGCTGAGGTCTCCTGGTGTTCCAATGGTGTGGTGGTGGTAGTGGTGATGGGGGTGTATGTGTGCACATGTGTGTAACTCATTCTATGAAGGATTCCAAGAAAATAAGGTTCTCTCCCCAAAGATCCTTTTCACCTCTGAGAATCTTGTAATTGTCTCATAAGTGGTACATTTCTAGCTTCAGCCTCACATTCTGCAAAGCTCCCTTTGCCTGAAAAATTCCCTTTATCACATTCTGTAGAATCACTCATCAGTGATAAATTCTCTTAGTTTTTATTTATTGGAAAGATTAAAATCAATTTCATCTTTCTTCATTTTTTTTACATGTATAGAATTCCATGATGGAAGTTTTCTTTCAGTGCTTTGTGGTCTCCATTTTGTGTTTATAAGTCAATCCTCAGAAGTGAATTCCTGCTTCTTTTAAGGAAATATGTCATGTTTTCCCCTCTGTGACTGATTTCACAATTTCCTTTCTGTCTTTGGTTTACAATGGTTTTACAATAATGCACCTGCGTGTGCTTCTCTTTGTATTGATATAGTTTGTGGTCTGAAGGGTTTCTTGAAACTATAACTTAATTTTTACTATCTAGTTCTTCCTCTTTGCCTCTCCCTGCCTTTTTTCTGGTACTTTAATACATGCAAGTTAGACTTTTGCTCTGTAACCTTACAGCCTCCCATATTATTTTTTCTATTCTTTTTTCTCAAATTAGGAATTTTCCCTGTCCTGTTTTCTATTTCACCTATTCTTCTTCCAACTCTGTATGATGGGCTCTGAAAACTATTATGACTATTATTGTTTTTAAAATGCTAATATTTCTGTTTGGCTTTTTTAAAAAATTTCTAGCTTATGACTGAAAATCCTCAGTTTTGTCTTTTATCTTTTTCACCATGATGTCTGTGTTAGTCCACTTTACATTGCTGTGACCAAAATACCCAAGAACAACTTAGAGGAGGAGAAGTTTATTTTGAGCTCCAGGGTTCACAGGGTCAGTCCATGGTCAACCTACTCCATTGCTCTGGGCCCAAGATGAAGCAGCAAATCCTGGCAGAAGGGTATGGTGGAGGAAAGATGTCTGCTTATGGCAGCTGGGAAGCAGAAGGAGGGAGGAGTAGGGGCTGAGGGGAAGATGAACTCTTTCTCAGCACACTCCCAGTGGTCTGTCCCCTCCAGGCATACCCCATCTGCCTACAGTTACCAACTAGTCAGTCCATTCAAATTAGGTAGGACTGATAGATGTGGCTCTCATAATCTAATCATTTTACCTCCAACATCAACATAGGAGCTTTTGGGGGACACCTCATGTCTAAAACAAAATAATAGTCACATTTAAAGACTATATCTAATAACTTCAATATTTGGATCTTGATTTTCTTGGTTTATGGTCACACTGCTTTGCCTACTGACTGGATCTTGCTATATTTGATTGAATACTGGATATTGTATTTAACATTATAACTAAATTTGAAATCTAGGATGATGCTATCATCCAGAAATAATATTTATTCCTTGATGGAGGCTTCAGCAACTTTAATCTTAGCCCTCTTGTAGAATCTGTGATGCTGTGGATATTTGGCTTCAAATGCCAGGCTCCAAAACCTGTGTTTAATTCTTCACCTGGTTAATCTTTACTGACTTAATACTCTGCTTCCTCCAAGCAACTTTCGGTCCAGCATTTTTGGCTATATTCAGCAAAAGGGCTGATGTACACCACGCTGTCTACCATTCCCTGAAGTAGAAATTGTGAGTAATTGCATTCAATCCTCAAAAGTAGAGGACTAAATCTTCACTTATTATTTGGTGAAGAGGGAACATGAGGACACCTTTGTGAATTATTTCCAACTCTATTCCTGACCAAGTCATTTGCCAACAGTTTATAGGGGTGAACTAGTGATTTTGATTATTCCAGGATGTATATGGGCTATTATATCTCTCTGTTCTCTTGGATACTCTTTCTTGCTATAGATGTTTTAATTGGGAAAACCTTATATACACAATGCACTACATCACTATGGATTTTGATCTCCCTTCTAAAATTAGCTTTTTAAATTTCCATGAGCTGTTGTTTCTTAGAAGACATGATTAATGCTTAGATTTTGTTTTTAAGATAAGTATTTGTTCACTACTTAGATGTTGCTTCTTCTGAGGAAAACATACATGGATAAAACTTACTTTGTGATTTTTACATAGTCCTTTTCATAAGAAATTGCTTTCTCCAGTGGTAAAGCAAGTGACAGCAAGTGACCAAAAGCCACTGGAATAGCTAAGTCAAGGGACTAGGGTCTATTTAGGAAATATTTTTTTTCTGGGATGTGGTGAAGAAAACTATTGGTTTTCTGTGGCCTATGCTTGATCTCAAATCCTGAATTTATTACCAGTGATACAAGGGAATATTCATATAGAATATCACACAATTAGGGTCAACTTTTAGGTAAAATCGGTGGGTTCTTTATGCATCGGAATGTACATCAGTGCTGATAAATCAGAATGGCAAAGAGTGTGCTGGAAACTTACAGTGACTAAATCCTAAAAACAGAGAAATCAGACAATGACACAATCATGGCAAATTTGGGAGGTAGAAATGAAGATAGATACCATAAAATGATGTCCAGGGGCTTCCTAGACATGATACCCAGCATGCTAGGAACAACAGGATGAGTAGCCAATAGGCCAAAGGCTAAAGAAGGGCAGCACAGTGTTCCATAAGGCTCTGGTGTTAGGCTTTTCTGTGGCTTCTGGCTACTAATTATTGTCTTTGCAAAGCATTTAAAGTCTGTACGCCTTAGTTTTCTTGTTTGCAAAATTGGAATATTAGGATCTTTGTGTAATTATTAAGTAATATATCTGAAGTGCTTTGTTTATTGCTCCGAACATATTAAGCATTTATATGAAAACAAAAACAACATTGATAATAATTACTATGATCAACATAGAGACTTCTGTAAAATTTGATTGAGGAAGTAGAAATTATCTAAAGATAGATAATTTGAATGATGAGAAAAATAATTTGGTAAATACATCATCTGTGAAGAATAGAAATGTCAGAATGTTGTGATGGAATCTTTGAGTTGGAGATAGCATCTGTGAACTCTTACTTCTTGCAGATAATTAGTGTCTTAGGAGGAAGATAAAGTAATAGTGATCTTTATCTTCACTGATAAAGAACCTGAAGTTTCTGACCAAGAAGCATCCAGGAAAGTACAAAATTACTGTCTCAAAAAGTGGCAAATGTAAGAAATGATCCCTAGTAAAGACTGCTGGTCTGAAAATGCATTGTGAAAGAATAAGATTTTCTCTGAAAAGCTAAGAAGTAATATTTTTGAAGACTTTTTTTTTTTTTTGCCTTGAGGTATCTTATTTTGCACAAACTGGGAAAAAGATGTGTTTACCAACAAACATTTCCATGAGGTGAGCTAGGGCTCTCAATGCAGAACAGGATAGAGCATCTTCTCTGAAGGAACATGTGGGACATAGCCATTTTACACCCAACCATACTGCATTGCTGTGGAGCTACTTTTGTCTGATAAAACTATAAACATAATCAGAGGAGGAATCCCATTTTCATGCTTGGAAACACAGTTTAACTGCATGTCGATTTGGAAATTTGTATGTCATCTGTTCTTTGATTTGGAAGTTTGTCCAAAAGCAATTAAATTCTGATCTTACCATATATTAAGGGTATGAGAACACCCGTCTGGGGCATTTTTTCTGTCTTTTATCCTGTAACATGGAATAGAATGCCTGATAACAGAAGATACCATATAGATATGTGGTCATTTTGCTGTAAAAGACCATCTGCCTACCTCTGTACAACATGGTTGAAGAAGCATAAAATGAAGACCCAAATCCCTTTATACCCTTGAAGACCAGATGCCTTATGACATGACTGATGGCACTAGGGTGAAATCCACCCTAGTGCCATCCATTGGGTAGATATTAGGCAATAGGCAACAGAGCCAGCTGTCAGAAACCTAAAACACTGTAACATTTTAGAATTTCATTACTAAAATCCAGCCTGAAGCTAAAATTTTTAGTTTAGTGATTTTAGAAAAATATGACTTTGTATACAGTTGTTTGTTATATTACACTAGCTATGACTATCTCTTTTAAAATGCTGTAGGCCTGAATTTTGGAATATGCTCAATGCTTCTTTTCTTGGGAAATCATGAACTTGGTGTTCACATATTGCAGTGGACCAGCAACTTAAGAGTGAATAATGTTAATCCTGCTTTTGGATATGATGTGTTCTGTAACTTTGCAATGAATTTAACCTGTGCATGGAAATAAAAAAAAATGTTCCAGAGCACTTCTTATAGGATAGGAAAATTTTATAATGCTTGACAGGGCATTGGGTGCCATGAAAATTATTATCAATGATTCTTCAGAGACAAGCATCTCACTTTTACTGAAGTATTTTAATGTGCTGTCCAATTAGAGAGAATATGAGAAATGAGCCTCTCTGATTCTCATTTTTTGGCTGGAAATCTTGGCTGGCTATTGGGACAATCTGTTATTGCTGGCTATGACTCTGGGGGTAAGTTAATGCCAGCCATTCAGATGCTCACTAAAAATCTAAATTTTTGTGGAATGGTGGTTTTCTGCTTGCAATGATGATCTTGCCATTCTGTGTAGCACAAGCAAAAAAGACCCTTTTTCTGCCCTTTGGTCTTGCTGGAGCCTTGGGCCCACGGCTCACATTCTCTATACTTCCTCAAGCTCATTAGTCAGTTTACAGCCATCTGTCTTTGTACCATTAACTCACTCGATTGGACACCGTGCCGTTGTTTTCCGTGTCTGTTCTGGTAAATTATGTGCGGCTACAGTTACGCACTCGGAGGTACATGCTGTTCTGAGGACAGCTCCCTGGGAAGGGATCAGGGTGGAGAACTACTCTGTGCAAATAAGAAGTTGGAGCAGAGTTTGGTTCTGGGAAGTGGGTGATTGGATAAGGGCAGTCCTTGATGAGGCTACAGAGAGAGTGAGGCAATGGAAAAGTATCATCTTTCACTAGCCAGTGGGTAGGATGAGAACCCAGGGACACATAAGAGAAAAATCCAATGGACACTGAAGCAATTTTCCGGCCTTGGAAGATAAACAATAGCACAAAAGAGAGTGACGCCATGCAAATAGTTAAAAACAGGTGTGGACATTTCCTCCTTTCCTTGCTTTAACTTGCTCTATCCACCTATCATGGGTAATCTTCCTAAATGCTACTCTTGGTGCTTGGATAGGATAAAACAAAACAAAACAAAAATAAGAAAACAAATAAAACCAACCTGTTGTTCCCTGGAAGGCCTAGGAAAGCAGAGCTGGTTATCATCCTGAGGGGAAGTCAGTACACTGAGGGCACAGGCAGAGCTACCTTGGATTTTTCTGCTGACTCTCCAGAATTCTACAGGAGAAATTTGGTAAGTGCTGTGTGATGGAGAACCCTTTCAGTGGACAAAATTAGGAAATATATATGTATATACTAATTCATGGATGACATGCATCTTAATTTTAGTATTTATCTCTATATCGCAAGTATTGAAATTCATGTTCGGATTAATAACCCTCACTTCAATCCAACATCATCAGGTCCTTTTTCCTTCCCTATTTGCAACTTTATTACCCGAGAGTAAAGAAACTTGACTCCCTGTCTGGACAATATATTTACTTATTTGTTGAGTCCTAGGATACATATAAAGTGTGTTTTAGTCAACTTCTTCATTACTGTGACCAAAAGAACTATTTTAGAGGAGGAAAGTTTATTTGGCTCATTGTTTCAGGGGTCTAAGTCCATTGCTGTGGGCCCGAGGTGAGGCAGAACAT
The DNA here is from genome assembly GCF_045843805.1 of Urocitellus parryii. NCBI lineage: Eukaryota > Metazoa > Chordata > Mammalia > Rodentia > Sciuridae > Urocitellus > Urocitellus parryii. Next base: position 68,083,247 of record NC_135532.1, read on the forward strand.
CATGGTGGGAGGATGTGGAGGAGAAACACAGCTCAGGACATGACTCAGAAAGCAGAGAGAGCTCTGCTCACCAGGGACGAAATACAAACCCCAAAGGCATGTCCTCAATGACCTATCCCTTCCAGCTATCCCCTTCCTGCCTATGGTTACCACTTAGTTAATCCATACCAGTAGATACATCCACTGATTAGGTCATATCTCATAATCTAATCATCTCACCTCTGCAAATTCTTATATTGTCTTACACATGCACTTTTGGGGGGACTAAGTGCTTTTAAAATTCTAATCAACACATTCACTAACTAGACTGCAGAATTTGTGAACGGGTCTTTTTTTGTCTTGGGAGTTAGGCTTATTTTGATAATATATTTATTTCATTTCAAATTTAGTTTTTAAGGTGACCTTCTCCTGTATCAGCTGTAGTGAGATAATTATCACTTGAATAGATTTTTGGTGGTACAGGTTATCACTGAAAAGCAGCAATGTGCAACTGTCTGTAGATAACAAAGATATTCGTAAATGGAAAGAAAAGAGTTCACCCAAGTTTGCCTATTTCATAATTGGAAACATACATTTTGGTATAACATCTTGATTTGTTTCCCCAGTATCAGCTCAAAAATCAATATTTCTGTGAAGTCTCGGAGCAATATACTAAATGTGGATGGGAAGCCCATACCATCCACGAACACTTTAGATTTCGGTTATAGAATTAATAAATCAAAATGACTCAAAAGTTTTCTGCTCCTACCATTTTGAATAGAACTCATCTTCTTGAGAGGGTTTCAAAATAGTAGATATTAGTCTATATTATGTCTCCAAATGTCTATAATATGTAGTGTATTCCTAAAAGTTATTTGTACAATGTATCACTTTTAAGACGGATTTCTTTCCCCCTGCCTTAATTTTTTTGAGCCAGGGTCTCACTATGTTACCCAGACTGGTCTCAACCTCTCAGACTCAACTGATCTTCCCACTTTAGACTCACAAGTGCTGGGAATACATTCGGCCCAGCTGTGATTATTTTTTTCTACATGGTAGTTTTTTTCCCAAAATCTAAAGGATATACAGACAATTCTTTAAAGTGCATCGAAAAGTCAAAACAGGAGCATTACGGTTACATGTACTAAGAGCAGAGATTAAAATGATGACAGTAAATAAGTGTAATTCATTCATAGTACATATTCATGGTGTCACTACTGCATGTCAGGTGCTGAGGAAACAGTCACAATTAAAATGGACCAAAGTCTCTTGTTTTTGCTGCGGAATTCATATTCTACTGGGAGAAAGATGGGCAATAAGCAAAATAACGGTGCCGTACAGTATTGTTGGAAGACAATAAGTGACATAGAGAAAAGAAAGTAGAAAAGATGAATTGGGAGCGTTGGGGACTGGCATTAGGGTGGTCAGGGAAGGTGTCAGTGTAAAAGTGACAATTGGGCAAGAACTTTGAAGAAGGGGATCTGGTGACTGACCGTCAACATGGGACCCTGTCTCAAGGAGCAGCACTGAGGGCAGCATGGCGGAAGGGGAATGAAGGAGAGATTTCCAAAGATGAGGCTGGAAAGGCAGCGAGGCCAAGAGCAGAGGCAAATAGTGAGGAACAGAAAGTGCCTGTCTGGAGGCCAGTGTAGGGCTGTGGCTTTTACTTGTTGCAAGGGCAGTCACTTGAGGGTTTTGATCAGGGGCTAGAAGTGATCAAGACCTGATTATTACCAAACAACCACAGGGTTTCCACAACTCAATTCCAAGCATCCCACTCTCCACCATCTTTTATCTTTCTAGTTTATTTCATCTAGAACACTGATTTAATTATCCTTTGATTCAATCAGGGACTGTGGACCTTATCTCCTTTCTCTTTTGATTCCTTGATATCCTCTCCCTACTTTCAGGCACAGGGAAATTCTATGAGCAATCATTATGGTCACTCTGTTGGTTATACCCAAACCCCCACTCCCCATTTCCTCCCCCCTTTCTCCTCCTCCTCCTCTCCCTACCCCCCATCTTCCCCTCCCCCTTTGTAGCTTGTTATCAAAATCACAGCTTTGGATCAATTCAACTTCCCTCTTTCTACTTTTGCACCCCTGCAACTGAATGTGCCTAGAGGGGGGAAAAACACCCTCGTAGATTAGTTCTATTTTAAGTTTGTGACAACAGACCTGGGATGTGCTCTTAATGTCATCAGGCCATCATGTTCTCATGAGTGAGCATCCACCCTCCCACCCTCCCAGATGATTAATCACTTTCTTGTCTTGCCTCAAACCTGCAACACATATTATCCTTCTTTATGTTCTTGTTTCTTATTTTACTAAAATAATAAGACCTTTCACAGACTTCTACACCAATGTATCCACTTTCAGTATTTGCCGACCATCATCTTGTGCTTTCTTGCCTGGAATCACAGATAAATTTAAAATCTCCAATGCAGAACTTATCCCTCTATTTTTGTACTACATCCCATTTTTTAATATTATTCAAGCACATCGATTTTTACATTTTCATAAAATGATTTTTTATCTCAATATGGGGTTGTACTTATTACTATGCTCTTGTTTATTTCATTAAATAAAAGGAAACAAAAACCAATTTCCTTTAACTCCATTTCCCTCTCCAATTCATTTCTTAGTTTTGCTTTGCAGGGAGATTCTATAAAAACATTGTGTCTACTCATCCATTCCATATTCTGTCTTCCATTCCCTCTTGTATTTATCTCAATTAGGGTTTTATTTAGACCACAGCACTAAGATTGCTCTTGTCAGTGCCTTAAGGTCATATTATTAAATCCATTGCTCAGTTCTCAGCTTTGTATTTTTTGACCTCTCAGCAATATTTGTTAACGTAAGGGTTGATTGTTCTTTTTCTTTTTCACTTGACTTCTAGGACACGATACTTGCCTGCTTTTCTTTTTAACTTATTGGTGGCTCCTTCTCAGGTTCATTTGTTGGTTCCTTCCCTTTTCCCTGCCTCCTACTATAGAATTCCATGAGGTTTAGTGTGTGATTCTTTACCGATGTTCACTTTCTTTGACTTCAACTAATCTTATGGGTTTAAATAGTCTCTGTATGGGGCTGGGGATGTGGCTCAAGCAGTAGCGCGCTCGCCTGGCATGCATGCAGCCCGGGTTCGATCCTCAGCACCACATACAAACAAAGATGTTGTGTCCGCTAATAACTAAAAAATAAATATTAAAAAATTATCTCTCTCTCTCTTCTCTCTCTCTCTCTCTCTCTCTCTCTCTCTCTCTCTCTCTCCAAAAAATAAAAAAATAAATAGTCTCTGTATGTCAACTACTCCCAAATTCTTAACCACCAACACAGAGTTTTCTTTTCCATCTCATTTTCAACCATTAGGACATTATTTCAACTATACCTTGAGAACATAATCAGTACTCAGACTCTGACCACTCATCACTACCTCTAATACTATTAAGGTTTGGATCTGGAATGTCCCCCAAAGCTCATGTTAAGCAATGCAGCAATATCAGAGGGGGAATGATTGGATCATAAGGGATCTGGATTTATCGATGAGTGAATCCCTTTGATGGATTAATAATTTGAATGAACTATTTGGAGGTGGTTCTTGTAGGCAGAAAGTGCATGGCTGGAGGAGGTAGGTCACTGGGGACATGGCTCTGGGTACTATATCTGTCCCTGACCCCTTCCTGTCTCTCTATTGCTTTCTAGAAGTCATAAATTGACAGTTTTCCTCTGCCACAACCTTCTACCATGATGTTCTGCCTCAGTTTTGGCCCAGAGCAATGGAGTTAGCCAACCATGGACTGAGACCTCAGAAACCTTGAGCCCCAAAGAACTTTTCCTATGCTATTCCTATGCTAGTTGTTCTTGTCAGGTATTTTGGTCACAGCATTGAAAAGCTAATGCAAGCACTATCACTTAGGTCTGCAGCCATCATTGTACCTTACCTGAATTATTAGAGTAGTTTTATAGTTGAGCTTTCTGATTCAATCCCCCTACACATTTTGTCAGCCTAGTAGATGGCAGATAACACACTCTAAGAGGCACAAGGACAGAAGGAGAAACACCTGAAGAGGGGCTAGGTAGCAGTAGAGATGTTGAGTAGGGGTCAGGTTCAGATTATATTTTGTAGTTAGGTTCCTATAGAATTTGTTAATGAGAGAAAGAGGAATCAGGAATGCCATTAAGATTTTTGGCTGGAGCAATTGAAAGCATGGAGTGATGGAGACAGCTTACAAAGATGGGATCCTACATGCTCATAAGCCTTGAAATTGTACACTTTTTTTGAGAAGCAATATAGAAACCTGTTGAAACTTTAACTATTCATATTTTTTGACTTATTTTTGATTTTTTTTGATTTTTTGATTTTTTTTGGGGGGGGGAGTTACTGGGAATTAAGCTCAGGGGCACTCAACCACTGAGCTATGTCTCCAGCCCTATTTTGCATTTTATTTAAAGACAGGGTCTCACTGAGTTGCTTAACACCTTATTTTTGTGGATGCTGGCTTTGAAGTCACTATCCTCCGTCCTCAGCCTCCCAAGCCTTAGGGATTACAGTCATGTACCACCACATCTGGACTATTTTGATTTTTTTTTAAAAGAAAAAGACTTTGTTTACAAATAGAGTTATTATGATATTGTTTACCATGTAATAACATGGGAAATACTTATGATACAACACTAAGTGAAAATATGAAGTGTTTATGGAATTGCGTAAGTCAGAGTCAAAATTTGTAAAATTAAAACCAATTAATCATGCTTCCCTAATTGGGAAGAAACTATTTTTAAAATGAAATTATTACTTAAAGTTTTGAACTATTCTGATATTTATAAGAAGCAATTATATAACCCGTGTTACTCAACTTTTCATCACTGTGACCAAACTGCCTGATGTTAACAAGGAAGAAATGTTGATTTGGGCTCATGGTTTCAGAGATTTCAGTCCACAGTTGGCTAGCTTCATTGTTTTGGGGTTGAAGTGAGGCAGAATATCATGGTGGTTCAGTTCATGACAGCTAGGAGGGGGAGAGAAAGAGAGGAAGGGGGTGGGGGGGAGAAAAGGAGGGTAAAAGGGGTTGGGGATAAGAAATGCCCCTCTAGAGCATGTCTCTAGTGACCTACTTCCTCCAACCATACCCCATCTCCTGTAGTGTCCACCACTTCCCACAGTCTATGCAGCCATCAGTGGATTAATCCACTAATGAGATCAGAGCCCTCATGATCAAATCACTTCACAAAAGCCTCACCTCTGAACATTGCTGCATTGAGCACCTGGCTTTCAACACCTTTGGGGGACATTCCAGATCTACACCATGACATAATACAGTTAATTTCCATATGAATCCTAGAAAATAGATATAGCCCTCTATACTGTTTTTGTTACAAGGTATTTGCTTTTGTCAAACCTTGAAAAATTTAACAATTTCTTATATAAAGTTATGAAGATTTTTAAGTGACTTTTTATAAATAGGCTACCACAGACTTTTACCATTAATAGTTCTTTTTTTTTTTTACCTCAAAGACCTAATACCTGGAGTAGAATTAAGAGACTGAACTTCAAAGCCCTACTTTGTCAATTATTTGCTGTGTGGTTGTGGTTGAAGTAGGTAACCTGAGTCTGATTTTTTTCCCCTTTTGCAAAATGGAGATATTAATTTGTCTTCTACTTGACAAGTGACCATGAAGATCGAATATGATAATATATTCAAAAATATCTTGAAAACTGTACATGTCTACAGAAGCTTGAGGGATTATGGTAATTTGGATTGACATTATTTTGCTTCAGCCTGAAGATTGTATTTTAGGTCTTATCACCATCTTCTGCTCCCTCACGTGATGTCTCCCTTTGAATGCCGTCAGTTATCATTCAAGAAGGAAGCACTAATACAAACATACCTTTTCAAAATTGTAGGATGCTAATAAATCACATGTTTGTCTCACCAAGATTATTAAAAGATTAGCAACAACAAGCGTAATTCACAGTATAATCTTCCTGGATGCATCCTCAGCACATTCTTAACCTGAAAAAGATAAACTTAATAAAAGTCAAGCAAAAGTTTTAAAACTTAAGGAAATAGTCATTTTAAAGTCCCTTTGTCTATTTTTCGAATATGTCTTTCTGAGTAGGGGAAATATTAAAATAATTTAACAAAAGATTAAATAATCCTTCTGCCTAGGAACGTGTTATGCATAGAGAATCTCAGTGTAGGCAGCATCTTCTCATTAAGCACCGGTACTTTCTTGAAGAGGAAGCTTCGTGAAGACTGTGATCCAGGTAGAATTGAGGAGTGAAGTAAGTATCAGTTTTAAAATTTAAATAGTTGGAATTATGGCTCTCCTAAGAGAAGAGATTCATGCAGTATGTGTTCTACGATCACAAAAGGCAAATGAAAGGGTCTATTGGTCTGCAACAAATCCTTGCATCCTCTCCAAAGCTGCCTGTTATGGGTGATAAAATTCATCAGGATAAAAATAGAACACATTGTAAATTGAGAGAAGCCAATTATTATTTTTGAAAGGACAACAAAAAATTTGCCCAAAGTTTATAGCTACTGCCACAAAAGCTATACAATAAAAGCAATGTGATTATACAGTAGTTTAGCTAAAAACAAATCATCTGATGCCAGAGTAAATGGACAGAAATAAACTGCAAAATATATCTTTGCTCATGAAGATGGGAATTGGTTTTGGCTAAGAGCCAAGCTGAAATAAATGTGATAAAGAGGGAAAGGCCTGTTAAAAGTTTTTCTCTACACCAGACTGCAGCTCCTTCCTTACTATGTGCGTCCAGATTTCTCTGCAGTGGCTTCTGAGTAGAAGCAAATGGAATCTGTCTGCCAAGAAAAGTAGGTGACTTCATCTCTTTGAATCTCAATTCTGTCATCTATAAAATGTGAAAATAGAAGTTATCTAAAGTCCTTTCTGTCTCTTAAAAACATGCTTTCTTATTTCCAACATTCTTGTCATCCAGCCTTATCCAGTTTTATAAAGGCCTATTTCAAGTAAGTTTACTACAGGCTGCTAAATTGATTGCTCTCCAATACAGTTTATTACCTTTTAATATATTTATTTTTATTTTTCTCATCTGTTGGATTCTCTGTGCCTTCCAGCTTATACCTTAATTTCCTTTGCCTAATCCCTTATTTTGCTAGAATATATTCTCCAGTAGATTCCATGATGAAAAAAAAAAAAGAAAAAGAAAAAGAAAAAAAACCTGCACAGAGGCAAAGATTTAGTCTCTGCACGACATCTGTCAATGACTTTGGCTCTTACTTGATTGATTAGTTTTAGAATTCTAGGTTGAAATGCATTTGTCCCTTGAATTTTGAAGACCACTTTTTTTTGTGGTCTTTGTAGGGGCCTTTGTTACTATTTTGATACTGGAATCTTTGTGTGTGAGCTTTTAGCTCTTTGAAATCTTTTAGGTTCTTCTCTTCATCCCTAGAGAAAAAAAAATGTGGTGTGGGGCATTTTTCAAACTTCATTTATTTAGTGTTTTATTGTTCCTGTTCAGTCTGAATGCTTGTTTTTTTCCGTCCAAAGAAACTGTTGTTACTGTGCCCACAAATTTCTCTCCACTGATCTCTCTTCCTGGAACACTAATGGGAGATGGACCTTCTGGACTAATTCTCTAGTTTTCCCCCATTTCCTACCTCCATTTCTTTGTTTGACTTTCTGGCATTCCTCCTCAATTTTATTTTCTAACTTTGCCATTGAATTCTTTATTGTTGCCATCACATTCTTTATACCCCATAACCTGATTTAGTTCCCTTTCAGACTATGGTGAAATTTTTTGTTTTCATGGATACATTATATCATTTTCTCTCTCTAAAGATCTTAAATTATCATTATTATTATTTTTTTGCTGAATTTTTCTTTGGATTTTCCTTTTCTTTTGAGTTTCTTTAGCTATTATTTTGCCATGATCCTTTTCATTTATCTTGGAGCCTTTTCTAAAATACCCAGTGAAATTTAGGTATCTGTTCCTATTGAAGGTAAAGGTCCCATAACTGATTGGAAGCTCTTTGTATATTGGTGGATCTCATGGAAGGTGGTTTTGTGGCTGTGTGGAACCTGCATATTCTTCTCAGGGACTCATGACTGTCAATATGTGTGAAGATACTCCCTTGAGCAGCCACCTATTTCCCCAAGAGAGATCCTTCTACCTTCTGGTGGACATGTGGCCAGAGGACCACAGGCGCAAGCTTGGCTGCCACCTGGCCCTCATTCACAGGAAGGAGGCTGGGTGAAGTATGGGGTCTCACTGTTTACTTCTGTTTTAGGAATGACTTCCCATCCTCAGCTTCTCCTGGTGTGTCCATGTCCTGAATCCCCAGGGTTGACCTCTGATCTCTGCCTCAGTAACAGAGGTGACTGGACAGTGAGGACTCCAGTGGTCCAGCTTCTCTTTCTATAGAGTTTCACTAAACTCTGTTTTCAATCTCTCTTTCATATTTATTTTCAGAATGATCTTTGGTCTTCCAGTCCTAAATCCATCCACTGTTGTATGGCATGAATTTTCTTGCTAATTCATCAACTCTACTAAGTTAGATGGCTTCCAGTTCCTCAGATTCAGTAGTCGTTATTTAATTTCCTTCATCTTATCTTTTGGTTCTTTTGTTTTATGTTTATTACCCCTTTTATTTCATTTTAGTAGAGTGGTTTTGGGGCAACAGAATAAATCTATGCTTTCTCTTTCTTGTTGAAACATAGATTATAGTTAGCAAATTCTTGATGGTGAAACTAAGTCCCCTTCCTCTGGAAAATCAGTGCAACAGCAGTTGGTTTTTCTCTCATGGTATGTCCTCGTGGGTGTTCCTGGTTGTTGTACATCTTTGCGTTATGTAATAATCCAATCACCCAAGTGTCTACATTTTATGGTTCATTTATCCCCTGGGGACTCCTTGTCTTTTACAACCAGCTGGCTAAAGCAAAACAAAGCATGGAGAATGCATAGCCTGCCAATCACAGGCATTATGTCTTCTTCCTAGTCCTTATTTCTTTCCTAGGTACAGTTCTCTAATATAAATTGTGTCTTTGATTCCTAGTCCTTATGTCTTTTCTCATTCCATTGTGGTCACATGCCTACAGAAAAGGGAATTGTTGGCTGATGGGGAAACACAATGTTTTGTTTGCCAGTTAACTGTCTTTGTCAAAGACCTCCCTCTGACTACCAAATGCCCTTCTTTCTATGTATAGGACTGATTCACTCCCTCCTCTAGGGAAATGACCTAACTTCCCAACTTTATTCCTTCATCCTTTTCAAAATCTAGTTACCTTTGGACCATGTCAGTCATCTCCATTAGATCCAGATATGGCTCCTCAATAGTTGGGAGGTCACAAGGTACCTTACCTCTTGACACCCTTCTATGCTCTCATATACACAATGTACAGTGGTAAATAAAGGCACTTAGCTCAGAAAAGAAAACTGATAAATACAGGAATTACTGGTCTGTAGCAGTGATGGGATCCTGATGGACAGGATCTAGCCCAAAGAGAAAGTTGTTTAGGTTCTAGATCTTAACTCTGAGAGGATGTCTTTATTCACTAACCTTCATGGCTACCAATACCATCCTTTTATCCACGTTTCCTTGAGCACACTTGAAATTGATAATGGTGAGCATGTCACACTGTATTATTCAGTTTTACTGGCCACTTCTGATCACTTGAGTTTGGGAGAAGAGGAACTCCTAGAGTTGTTGGAAAGTCAACAATTTTTTTTTATTAGGATGTGCTTGTGATTTCTTGGACCAAACATCTGTCTTATTTGTTTCCAGTGGGTTCCATTGCAAGAAATTATCTTACCCACTGCCACATACTTTCCTAGGTACAGTTCTCTAATATAAATTGTGTCTTTGATTCCTAGTCCTTATGTCTTTTCTCATTTTAATAGTGGCTATCTGAAAGCTGTCTGAAATAACAGTTTCGATTGAGAAGGCAATGCTTCTGAACAATTTCTTTTCTGTAGGGTTAAACTTTGCTTAGCTTAGAAGTATTGCCAGGTTTTTTGTTGTTCAGAGTCCTTTTAAATTTTATCTCCTACCTATCTGAGGTCTGGAAGCAGTCTTTTTCCCCTCTAACTTTTAAAGCAGCCAGATCTTGCCTAAACTTATCTTTCTTAAAATATTTTACTAAATCCAGAAATTATCCTCCAACATGGTATCTGGCTTTTTCAGTGTTTTCTCGAATCAAATTCTGGATTAGTGAATGCTACCTATTGAGATAAATGGACTTCCAATTTTCTACAAAAGTAGAAGTTTATTTCTTGTTCACGTAATAGTTCCTCTATGAAGTGTTGTTGTGGTTTAGATATGAAGTGTCCCCCAAAAGTCATATGTAAGACAATGCTAGAGAGTTTAGAGGTGAAATGAGTGGGTTATGAGAGCCTTACCCTAATCAGTGCAATAATCCACTTAAATGGATTAACTGGGGAGTAACTGTAAGTAGGTAGGGTGTGCCTGGAGGAGGTAGGTCATTAGGGGCTATATTTGTCTCTAGGGAGAGAGGTTCTTTCTCTCTGCTTCCTGGTGCAATGTCCAGAATTGCCTTCCTCTGCCACACCCTTCTACCTTGATATTCTGTGTCATCTCAGGCCCAGAGCAATGGAGTTGGCTGTTTATGGACTGAGACCTCAGAAACTGTGAGCCCCAGGTAAACTTACCCTCCTTTACATAGTTCTTGTCAGGTCTTTTGACCACAATGATATAAAAGCTGACTAAAAGAGGCATTTTAGGATCCCAAGCTTCTTCCAGTGTTTCTGCCTTTTTCCTACAGTCAGCCAACAGGAAGACAGGGACACATAAAAGGTTCATTTGAGTCTTGCAAGTCTGTGCAGGACTGTACCAAATGCCTTTCCACTCACTCTCCACTGTGAGAACTAGGGACCTGGCTCCACAGACAGATGCTGGTACACCTGGGAAATGTAGTCTCTGGATTTGCAGCTGCTTGTTTACAACAATTCCGTAATATGGAAGGGAGGGAAACTTTTGGTAGATAGCTGTCAATCTGTACGTACCATGTTTGTGGGGAAGCTGAGAAGTATTGCCGAATCATCTGCCATATTGAGCTATTGTATTTGCTTTCAATTTTAGTTCTAGTATTAATAATATTTGTTTCAGAATTCTTTCTGTTTTTGAAAGGCTTCCACACTTGACTAGCACCAAAGAAGATGCTTTTCTAACTCTTTTTAATGATTTGTGTTGACTCTAACTCAATATAGCACCCCCCCACCCAACCCCAGCACCATCTATTGTATAAGTTGTAAAAGAAGCAATTTGTTTTAAAGCTGAAGAACTTAGTTTTAGGGCAGGTGTTGTGGCTCAGTGCTTTCCTGGTATGAGTGAAGCCCTGGGTTGGATCCCCAGCATTAAAAAAAAGAGTGAAAAACTTAGTTGCAGAAGATGCTCATTAGCTCATGTCACTTTCTCTTTTCTTTGGGGATGCTTTTTACAAATATGTGACCTGCCATTTGACCCCAGTTAATTGATCAAGAGCTGGGTATTTGATACAACCTGAACCACACATTCTCTTTTAAAGGATTAAAATATAAAAACAGTGAGACTAATGACCTTGATTCTTTAGAGCTGAGTCACTTGTTGGTAATATTTCAGTCATAAACATGCCTCTAAAATCCTGCACCAAGATTCCTAGAGCTACCTTAATTCCTTCCTTTCCTTAATCCTTTTGTTCAGTTCTTTCTCTAGTGTCTTGAGAAAGAGTACTTTTCTTCCAACAGATTCTTACTTTACCTAACTACAAGAATCAGTGTCTGTTGTCTCTTGATTGCAAACAAACCCCTTAATTAGTACCCTAGGGAAAGCAGATTTATTGTGGGATCTTCAATATAGCTTCAATGTCCTTTGGCTTTTTGAAGATTTTCTTCTCATTAATTCTTATGTTAATGGCTTAGACTGAATGTCTGTGCCCTATATGTCTTTTCAAGTCCAAGAAGTGATTTCCTAGAACTAGATAAATGTCATTAGCTACTCTAACCATTCATTTGGGTATGAGCCAGATTCCCTGGAAACTCGAGCTGCTGCAAGGAGTTATTGGCACTTTAGGAAGATGAAATGGCTATTTCAGGCAAATATGCTTCTTTTTCACATGTGCCCACTTTCATCTGACAAGTACGATGGTGTCTTTAGATATAAAGAATCAGCATTTTTCAGCATTGCCTAATTGATTTGCAGGTGTGTGTTTGCACTTCACAGGACTCTGGTTTAATTTTTCTTGTGCAGAGGAAGACTCAAAGCTTAGTGCAATATAGAACATCAGCAGGACCATGTGTATCTGCCTTGGATGCAAAGTTCACTCATGTTCTACCTGTCTTTTGTCAATAATACAGTGATCATAGGAAAATATGGAGCAACAGCTTTCTGGGATCGTTCTTCTCCTTCTCCTTCTCCTTCTCCTTCTCCTTCTCCTTCTCCTTCTCCTTCTCCTTCTCCTTCTTCTTCTTCTTCTTCTTCTTCTTCTTCGATTGAGCCCAGAGGGTCATTACTTCTGAGCCACACACTCTGCTTCTTTTATTTTATCCTGAGACAGGGTCTTACCAAATTGCTGAGACCAGCCTTGAACTTGTAATGCTCCTGCCTCAGCCTTCCAATTGCTGCAATTATAGGCATGCTCCACTGTACCCAGCTGAGACAGTGGTATTATAGAGAGTAAATACCTTGCTTAAGTTTGTGTAGGTCATATAGGAAGTAAGTGATAGAGATGGAATTTTAATCTTCATCTGCAAGAATCCAGAGTCAAATTTCAAGATCTCTACATAATACAGTTGGCCCTCTATATCTGTGGGTTTCACTTCTGTAGAGTCAATCAACTGCAGATTGAAAATATTAGTGAAAAAATGGTATTTACATCAAACATATACAGACTTATTTTTTAACCATCATACCCTGAACAATATAGTACAACAAGTATTTGCATAGCATTTGCAGTATGTTATTATTATTATCATTATAAGCAATCTAGAGATGATTTAAAGTATATAGGAGGATATGTGTAGGTTATATGCCAATATAACAGCATCCATGAATTTAGAATCTGTGGAGGGGTCCTGGAACCAATCCTTCACAGATCTGGAGGAATGACAAATTTTATATGGATTAGATATTATAATAGATGCTGGGAAGTTAAGGAAAACAATTTTAAAATTCTGAAAATAGAGAATTATACCTCAGGTCTGAGAATATAGAAAAGGATGTATATCCCAACATGGATTTTAAGGAGTGCTTTTGATTGAAGGAACAAATATCTGAGCAAAGATTCAGTGAATCATTAAGCATTAGGGGTGCCCAGTAGAGGAGAAAGATGAAGGGTCCTCTCTGTAGCAGGAACAGTGTAATCAAAGAGGTGGAGGCAGAGCATCTGCAGTGGCTGTGAACTACAAAGGTTTGGTATTGAGTGCAGGCTTGGAAGTATTGAAGGATCATGTTTGACATGCTGATAGTGATCAGTTCATGGAGGATTGGGAATACCTATCATACCATTTGAAGTGAGGAGGTGGCATATGGTAGTAATGATGGGCATAAGATGCACTGCCAAAATGCTTGAGTTTGAGTTCTATGACGTTGGGTGAATTCCCTAATGTCCATGTACTTCATTTACTAGTGGGTAAAAGGGGTAATTCTATTTCTGATATAAGAATTCAATGAGTAAATGTTTGTAGACTGCTTACAATGGTGCCTGAAAACCAATGAGCACTATATAGTATTTCTAAAATTTTGACAAAATTAGTAGAATTTATATGAGCTTAGAGAAAAATCTTGCATGCTTCCAAAGTCTCTAAGTTTTTTTGATGGATGATATTTCCATTTCCTAAAAGTATAAATGTAGTGAGAGAAGCAGGCTTTGTGAAGGAACACACGGGATTTTGATTTTAAAATGTAATCTTGATAGTCTTATGAGTTATCTGATTGGATATAGTGTACAATGAATTCTGGAACCAGAAGCTCAGAGGCAAATCTAGAGATATAGGAATCTTCTGGATACTAATGATTCAATGATGATAGATAAAACAATTCAAGGTAAGCATGTGCAGAAAGCATTGTGGTGTGATGACGGGGCCCAGGGAGGTAGAATGTTGTAGAAGGATTGAATAAGACAATGTGGTTCACTGGATGGATGGACAGAGCAATGTGAGCAGCATGAGGAGGAAGTAATGCTACCAAAGACAAGGGAATGAGCCATTTTGGGGAAAACACAGTAAATAGTGTAGAAAGAGAGGGGGCTAGTAAAATGGAACTAAAAAAATCAACTGGATTTGACAGTGCTCAACACTATAATCCAATGGCATAAATCTCAAATAACTTAAGATTTTAACAGGCACGTGAAAGAAAGAGTTTGGGAAGCAGCATAGATGAGACAGGGCCATCTGAATTTGAAAAATATAACATATGAAAAATATAATATATGAAAAATGTAATATATGAAAAATGTAATATATGAAAAATATGTTGGGTGACTCCATTGCTCTGGGCCTGTAGTGAGGAAGAATGTCATGGAGGAAGGGCAAGGTGCGAAGACTGGAGAAAGAGGAAAGTTTGCTAAGTAGGAAATAGAGATTCTAGATGGACAGGAAGAGTTTTGGTAGGAGGATCTTTGGAAACTGATCATGGAAAAGCAAACAGATAATACTATGGGAAAGAAATAGGAAAGAAGACAAATGTTTGAAGGGATTTACATCTTAATATTATCATCATGGGATAAGTATGCAGGTTCATTCACTGCAATGCATTGTTGACTTAAGCTGGGTTAGGAGTTGGGGAAGGGACTCTTTCAATTATTATTCCACACATCAAAGTTTCACACGTGACCCTTTCATATCCTTGTTTTGTTTTAAGCTTGCAACATACAAGTCCAAGGGGACCAGGAAACAGTTTTTTCTATTTATAGTCATATATACTGAAGTAAAGACTAGACAAATGCTTCGCACAAGGTCACACAGCTTTGGACAAGAGCTGAGGTCTAATTTAAGGATTTGGACCCAGAGTACAGTGTTTTTTCCCTCCCTAGCAAGGAAGCTATTTGATAAATCAGATGTAGAAACTAAGATTTCCACAACACTCAGGAAGGAAAAGAGCACTTTTCCACAATGTTGGATATACCATCATTTGGTAAAGATTTTCTAAAAGACAATTTGCCTTGCTATGAATATGGTCATTTCCCCAGAACTTTCAAATCTATAAATTATAGTTAAGAAAATTATTAAAGATTTGCACAAACATTTTACCTACAACCATGAGTATGTAATGGAGATCCCTCTCTCTCTTTCCCTCTCCATTGGATAAAACAAGCTTTATGGGGAATACCTCATATCCAAACTATAACAATATATTTCAGATTTTTAGGTTCACAGAAAATCTGAGCAGAGATGCAGAGTGACCATATTCCTCATAACCCACACATGAACAACCTCCTCCATTATCAACATCCCACAGCAGAGTGGTAAATTTGTTATTATCAATGAACGTACATTGGCACATCATTGTTAGTCAAGGTTCACAGTTGACATTAGGACTCACTCTTGGTGGTGAACATTCTATGAATTTTGACAAATGTTAATGACATAAACCCACTATTATATAGAATAATTTCACTTCTCTATATCATGACTATTTTAGTATTATAGTATATACTTATATAAATATATTCATGTTTATACTTATAGTAGGAAAAATTTGAAAACAACCTTATAGAATTTGAAGTGGTAGGTTACATAAATTAAGGCTTACCCATGTGACACGATATTATGCAGCCATTAAAAATATATGCTTACCAGCCAAGTGACTGCAGCTACACGCGCCGGCGGGGAACACGGACCGGACCCACTAGGACAGGTCCGGCGGACGGCTGAGGGCTAGGCCCGTCCCCTCCCCCAGTGTCTGCAGGTAGGCGGGACTGTGAACACCAGCAGAGCGGGCCCAAAGCCTGCTGAGGGACGGAACCGGCCCCTCCCCCAGTACCTGCAAGCTAGGCGAACCTGCAACCCATCGGGAGGTTAGGCCCAGCAACCTATGGAGTGACACAGGTGCCCCTGGCGCCTGCTGGGTAGGTGGACCTTTGACCGACCAGCAAAGCAGACCTAGGACCTGCCAGCATGGTAGACGGATCACACTAATTGGAGGAGGATCACAGCCACTACCTGCCCTGCAAGGGTGATTTTTCAACTATACAAGAGCAATATAAATAAATAGAGGGGGAAAATATCAAAGACACAACAATTTCACCAAGCAGAAAGAAACGCCAGCAGTATGAAACGACAAGGAAAGAAAGGACCACAGGCAATGCAGGTCAACTCAACTTTAGAAGAGGTAATAGCTGCAACAGATGGAATGTCAGATAGAGAGCTCAGGACATACATGCTTCAGATGATCTGGAGTCTCAAGGAAGACATGAGACAGCAAAATCAGACAATGAAAGATCACATTGACAAACAAATCCAGGAAGTAAAAGATCAATTTCACAGGGAGATAGAGGTAATAAAAAACAAACAAATAGAAATACTAGAAATGCAGGAAACAATAAACCAACTTAAAAACTCAATTGAGAATACTACCAGCAAAGTGGATCACTTAGAAGATAGAACATCAGACAATGAAGACAGAGTATGTCAACTTGAAAAGAACATAGATAGCTCAGCAAGTCTACTAAGAAACCATGAGCAGAACATTCAAGAGCTATGGGATAATATCAAAAGACCAAACTTAAGAGTCATTGGGATACAGGAAGGCACAGAGCTCCAAACCAAAGGATTAAGCAATCTATTCAGTGAAATAATACAAGAAAACTTCCCAGACTTGAAGAATGAGACAGAATCCCAAATCCTAGAAGCCTACAGGACGCCGAATGTGCAAAATCATAAGAGATCCACACCTAGACACATTATAATGAAGATGTCCAACATACAGAATAAGGAGAGAATTTTAAAAGCTACAAGGGAAAGGAAGCAGATTACATTTAGGGGTAAACCAATCAGAATAACAGCTGATCTCTCAACACAGACTCTAAAAGCTAGAAGATCCTGGAATAACATATTTCAAACGCTTAAAGAAAATGGATTCCAACCAAGAATCTTGTATCCGGCGAAATTAAGCTTCAGGTTAGAAGATGAAATTAAAACCTTCCACGATAAACAAAAGTTAAAAGAATTCGCAGCTAGAAAACCATCTCTTCAAAAAATCCTTGGCAAAACATTACAGGAAGAGGAAATGGAAAATAACATTGATAACCAACAATGGGAGGTAGGACAGTAAAGGGGGGAAAGTAGTCAAAGAGGATAACAAATCAGGTTTAGTAACATCAATAAACAAATATGGATAGAAGAACAAACCATATCTCAATAATAACCCTAAATGTTAATGGCTTAAACTCACCAATTAAGAGACACAGGCTAGTAGAATGGATCAAAAAACAAGACCCAACAATATGCTGTCTACAGGAGACGCATTTGATAGGAAAAGATGTACATAGACTGAAGGTGAAAGGTTGGGAAAAATCATATCACTCATATGGACCACGGAAACAAGCAGGAGTGTCCATACTCATATCTAATAAAATAGATTTCAAGCCAAAGCTAATCAAAAGGGATAAAGAAGGACACTTCATACTGCTCAAGGGAACCATACACCAACAAGACATAACAATCATAAATATATATGCCCCAAATAATGGTGCAGCCGTGTTCATCAAGCAAACTCTTCTCAAGTTCAAGAGTCTAATAGACCACCATACAGTAATCATGGGAGACTTCAACACACCTCTCTCACCACTGGACAGATCTTCCAAACAAAAGTTAAATAAGGAAACTATAGAACTCAATAACACAATTAACAACCTAGACTTAATTGACATATATAGACTATACCACCCAACATCAAGTAGCTACACTTTTTTCTCAGCAGCACATGGAACCTTCTCAAAAATAGACCATATACTATGTCACAGGGCAACTCTTAGACAATACAAAGAGGTAGAGATAATACCATGCATCTTGTCTGATCATAATGGAATGAAACTGGAAATCAATGATAAAAGAAGAAAGGAAAAATCAAACATCACCTGGAGAATGAACAATAGGTTGCTGAGTGATCAATGGGTTTTAGAAGACATCAAGGAGGAAATTAAAAAATTCCTAGAGTTAAATGAAAACACAGACACAACATATCGGAATCTATGGGACACATTGAAAGCAGTTCTAAGAGGAAAATTCATTGCTTGGAGTTCATTCCTCAAAAAAAGAAAAAACCAACAAATAAATGATCTCATACTTCATCTCAAAATCCTAGAAAAAGAAGAGCAAAACAACAGCAAAAGAAGTAGAAGGCAAGAAATAATTAAAATCAGAGCTGAAATTAATGAAATTGAAACAAAAGAAACAATTGAAAAAATTGACAAAACTAAAAGCTGGTTCTTTGAAAAAATAAATAAAATTGACAGACCCTTAGCCATGCTAACGAAGAGAAGAAGAGAGAGAACCCAAATTACTAGCATACGGGATGAAAAAGGCAATATCACAACAGACACTTCAGAAATACAGAAGATAATCAGAAATTACTTTGAATCCTTATACTCCAATAAAATAGAAGATAGTGAAGGCATAGATAAATTCCTTGAGTCTTATGATCTGCCCAGATTGAGCCAGGAGGATATAGACAACCTAAACAGACCAATAACAATAGAGGAAATAGAAGAAACCATCAAAAGACTACCAACTAAGAAAAGCCCAGGACCGGATGGGTATACAGCAGAGTTTTACAAAACCTTTAAAGAGGAACTAACACCAATACTTTTCAAGCTATTTCAGGAAATAGAAAAAGGGGAGAACTTCCAAATTCGTTCTACGAGGCCAACATCACCCTGATTCCGAAACCAGACAAAGACACTTCAAAGAAAGAAAACTACAGACCAATATCTCTAATGAACCTTGATGCAAAAATCCTCAATAAAATTCTGGCGAATCGGATTCAAATACATATCAAAAAAATTATACACCATGATCAAGTAGGATTCATCCCTGGTATGCAAGGATGGTTCAATATACGGAAATCAATAAATGTTATCCACCACATCAATAGACTTAAAAATAAGAACCATATGATCATCTCGATAGATGCAGAAAAAGCTTTCGACAAAGTACAGCATCCCTTTATGTTCAAAACTCTAGAAAAATTAGGGATAACTGGATCATACCTCAACATTGTAAAAGCAATCTATGATAAGCCACAGGCCAGCATCATTCTGAATGGAGAAAAATTGAAGGCATTCCCTCTAAGATCTGGTACAAGACAGGGATGCCCTCTCTCACCACTTCTGTTCAACATAGTCCTCGAAACACTGGCCAGAGCAATTAGGCAGACGAAAGAAATTAAAGGCATAAAAATAGGAAAAGAAGAACTTAAATTATCACTATTTGCTGATGATATGATTCTATACCTAGCAGACCCAAAAGGGTCTACAAAGAAGCTATTAGAGCTAATAAATGAATTCAGCAAAGTGGCAGGATATAAGATCAACACGCATAAATCAAAGGCATTCCTGTATATCAGCGACAATCCTCTGAAACAGAAATGAGGACAACTACTCCATTCACAATATCCCCCCCAAAAATAAAATACTTGGGAATCAACCTAACAAAAGAGGTGAAAGATTTATACAATGAAAATTACAGAACCCTAAAGAAAGACATAGAAGAAGACCTTAGAAGATGGAAAAATATACCCTGCTCATGGATAGGCAGAACTAACATCATCAAAATGGCGATATTACCAAAAGTCCTATATAAGTTCAATGCAATGCCAATCAAAATCCCAACAGCATATCTTGTAGAAATCGATAAAAGAATCATGAAATTCATATGGAATAATAAAAGACCCAGAATAGCAAAAACAATACTAAGCAGGAAGTGTGAATCAGGCGGTATAGTGATACCAGACTTCAAACTATACTACAGAGCTATAGTAACAAAAACAGCATGGTACTGGTACCAAAATAGGCGGGTGGACCAATGGTACAGAATAGAGGACACAGTAACCAATCCACAAAACTACAACTATCTTATTTTTGATAAAGGGGCTAAAAGCATGCAATGGAGGAAGGATAGCATCTTCAACAAATGGTGCTGGGAAAACTGGAAATCCATTTGCACCAAAATGAATCTGAATCCCTATCTCTCGCCGTGCACAAAAGTTAACTCAAAATGGATCAAGGAGCTTGATATTAACTCAGAGACATGGCATCTGATAGAAGAAAAAGTTGGTTATGATCTACACGCTGTGGGATCGGGCTCCAAATTCCTCAATAGGACACCCATAGCGCTAGAGTTAACAAATAGAATCAACAAATGGGACTTACTCAAACTAAAAAGTTTTTTCTCAGCAAAAGAAACAATAAGAGAGATAAACAGGGAGCCTACATCCTGGGAACAAATCTTTACTCCACACACTTCAGATAGAGCCCTAATAACCAGAATATACAAAGAACTCAAAAAATTAGACAATAAGATAACAAATAACCCAATCAATAAATGGGCCAAGGACCTGAACAGACACTTCTCAGAGGAGGACATACAATCAATCAACAAGTACATGAAAAAATGCTCACCATCGCTAGCAGTCAGAGAAATGCAAATCAAAACTACCCTAAGATACCATCTCACTCCAGTAAGACTGGCAGCCATTAGGAAGTCAAACAACAATAAGTGCTGGAGAGGATGCAGGGAAAAGGGCACTCTTGTTCATTGCTGGTGGGACTGCAAATTGGTGCAGCCAATTTGGAAAGCAGTATGGAGATTTCTTGGAAAGCTGGGAATGGAACCACCATTTGACCCAGCTATTCCCCTTCTCGGTCTATTCCCTAAAGCCCTAACAAGAGCATGCTACAGGGACACTGCTACATCGATGTTCATAGCAGCTCAATTCACGATAGCAAGACTGTGGAACCAGCCTAGATGCCCTTCAATAGATGAATGGATAAAAAAAATGTGGCATTTATATACTATGGAGTATTATTCTGCATTAAAAAATGACAAAATCATAGAATTTGGAGGGAAATGGATGGCATTAGAGCAGATTATGCTAAGTGAAGCTAGTCAATCTTTAAAAAACAAATAACAAATGACTCCTTTGATATAAGGGGAGTAAACAAGGACAGGGTAGGGACGAAGAGCTTGAGAAGAAGATTTACATTAAACAGGGATGAGAGGTGGGAGGGAAAGGGAGTGAGAAGGGAAATTGCATGGAAATGGAAGGCGATCCTCAGGGTTATACAAAATGTCATATAAGAGGAAAGGAGGGGCAAGACAAGATAATACAAATGGAAGAAATGATTTACAGTAGAAGGGGTAGAGAGAGAAAAGGGGAGGGGAGGGGAGGGGAGGGGGGATAGTAGAGAATAGGACTGACAGCAGTATACATCAGACACTAGAAAGGCAATATGTCAATCAATGGAAGTGTAACTGATGTGATACAGCAATTTGTATACGGGGTAAAAGCGGGAGTTCATAATCCATGTGAATCAAGCGTGTAATATGATGTATTAAGAACTATGTAATGTTATGAACGACCAATAAAAAAAAAATAAAAATATATGCTTGACAGAATATCTGAAAAATGAAAAAAATCTTAAAATACATTATTAAAAGAAAAAATAATCAGGTTTGAAAGAATTTGTATATTGTATAATATCCCTTCTATATTTTTATAGAAGGGATATTATACAATATACAAATATAGGATGTATGTATACATCCTATAGGTAAGACTAGAAAGATCACATCAAAATGTAAAATACTAGAGTAATAAGGATATAATGGTTTCAAGCAAGCTTTTTCATGTTTTCATTATTATTTTAAGAGAATCTAAAGTTAGATTGAGTGTCCTAGGCCATTTTCTGTTGCTATAACAGAAAAGCTGAAATAGAGTAATTTATAGGAGAAAGAAGCTCATATTAGTGCATGGTTCGGAAGACTGGGTAGTCTAAGAGCATGGAACTAGCATCTGCTTATCTTCTGATGAGGGCCTTGTGTTTTTTCATCTCACAGTGGAAAGCAAAAGGACAAGCAGGTGTGTGCAAAACAAGTGAAACACAGGGGAAGCCTTGCTTTGCATAACCCTGGGGATGTGGTTAGTGGCAGAACACTTGCCTCACAGGCATTAAACACTGGGGTTCAATTCTCAGCTCTGCAAACAGACAAACAAACCAACAAAAACAGCCTTTTGAGAACAAGAAGTTAAAAAAAAGCAGTAGCCCCTCTTAATGACTCAATTACCTCTCAAAGTCCCCACTTCCCAACACCATTACAATAGCAATCAAATTTTAATGTGATTTCGACATGGGTTTCAGATGGCCATAGCACTGAGTTAAAGGTAATGACATAATCTCACCCTGATGTTTATTGAGTATTTTCATTTTCTTTCCAATTAGGCTGTGCACTCCTTGGTAATAAATCCAAATCCTGTTCTTGGATGTGTTCTCATTATTGAAAGAGTAACCTGCCTGTAATAGATATAGGGCCCACTGCTTCAACTTTCTACACACCAGCTCCGTTTCTCTATGGAAGGAATTGACAACTCATCCATCTTTATCAGTGATTGGTGGTATAGTAGATAGTTAAAATCTGAAGTGGATGAATGATCCTGGTTTGCGATTTTGATAGGTTTACTGATGGGTGGGTGGTCATTGTAATCAGAACCACAAGACTATGCCTCTTCTCTTGAATTTCATAGATAGCTTTGTTGAGTCAGGAAAATCTTTGAGAGAGAAGCTAGTTTTAAAATGACCTCTCTTGAGCTTTGCCTCAGCTGCTTATCAACCTGAATTCATTTATTATGAGACCAGTTAAAGGATTTGGATTAAATGGAGGACAAGGTTACTGTTCTGCTTCAAATTCTGGCCTAAATTGGCCCTGAAACATCTTTTGCCAAGTATAGTATTAGGGGATTAGGCTTTGACACACATTACAACATGATATTTTTTCACATTGGTCAGTGTGTGTGTGTGTGTGTGTGTGTGTGTATCTCTTCAGATCCATGAGAAGAAAGAATAAGAATTTTGTGCGTGTAAGATCAAAGTTTTATTGGACATTGGTTACAATACCATAAATTTCATCTCATTTCAAACTGAAATCATGCAAAACACACTCTAGCTTTAGTATCTTTGACTCCTTACAAGTCTAGGATAGGAATATCAGACATTACTGCGAATCCGTTTGGAGGGTTATCTAGGGTATGTGCAGATCTAAGCAAAAATTATTTTAGAACCCATTTTGTTTTAAGATATTTTGGAGAATATCCAAGATTGATTGAAAAACAAAATACTGAACTAAATTAGTGCTGAAATTGGGCAGTTTGTATGTCAATTACCATCAAAATAATGCTTCAGCCTTTTTCCTTTTTAATTCTTCCGCTGATAGCATAAAACTTTATGTTGTGGTTATTCTTCAACTCACTGCACTGAGTGTGGTTTCACAAATCCCTTGATGGCTTTGTCTTTTTACAGTATTTCAGGGGATGGGAGTGTAGCTCAGTGGTAGAGTGTCTGCCGAGCAGGCACAAGGCCCTGTGTTTGATTTCCAGCACCACAAAAACAAAAGAAAACAACGAATATTCCAAGAACTATGAAGTTTTCCTCAAATGTAGTTGTCTCTCTGATTTTTGCATCAACCATATAAGGAAATATATTCATTTCTCTTAGAAGGAATGCCACCTTTTTGCACTCTGTTTGAGTTTATTGGAAGAGTAAATTTGGAAAGATGGCACCAGGAAGAGCAGCAAGGGATGTTCAGCTCCATGACTTTCTCTTCCATTATCCTTTTCTCAGGTGGACCCTCCACTGCAGGAACAAGCTCGGAGCACATGAAGCAAGGACACAAGAATGGTCAAAGCAGATCCAAAGGGGCTCAGAAATGAGCTTGACCTCACAGGAGGAGGACAGCGAGACTGAGGAAGAAAAACTGTGGTGTTTTGCTCTCCACCTTGGGAAGAGGAGGGAGAACAGACAATACTGGAAAGAGAATGTTTAATTCTGACCGTCAAATTAAAAATAATAGTATAAGAATTCTCTTGCTTTCATTTTCACAATAATCATATTCAGGGTGTTTATTTTTGATGTTTTTTTTCCAGAAAAGTTTTGAGTTTTGTTCTTATGATAATCACTAATAAAAGTAGACTACATATATTTTTTTTTCTCTGAGATGCTCTTTGGTATCAGCAAATTTTGAAACCAGTGATGGTTACCAAGCAAGGAAGAGAGGAATGGTAACCTTCTTCTCTTGTAACACAGCCCCTGATGTGCAAGAATTTTAATATAAACATGTAGATAATATTTCAGTAGATGTGCAGTTTAGAAGATCATATCAAATGAACGTGACTCTCTTCTATCATATGCACTAAGTGTCATTTCCAAAACCGAATGGACACATTTCATTTTTCTCAATAATCAAACACCAAGAATAGCATATTTGTGTGTGACAGTGTATTTGTGAGGCGGTGTGTGTGTGTGTATGACAGAGAGATTTCACAAATGAATTTAATGGCTTTCTGTTTATTTTCAATTTAAATGCTAACGAGATCAAAATCTAAATGAACTGAGAAAAAATTAATGCAATTAACCAAATCCTGAGAAAAGTTTTATAGAATCTTTCTTCCCTGGCTGCTAATATTCTGAATTAATTAAATTTAACTCAACTAACTTGTTGGGATACACAATGTAGAATGTGTACCATGGATAGAAGCTAACATAGAAATTTGATTTTCCTTGTGTGGCCTCTCAAGGAATTGAGTATTGCTGCCAGATTTGTACAAAGCAACGTTTCATTTCATTCATTGCTTTTGAGAAGCTTAAGTACTGTTTTTTTCTATTGCATATACTGCCCAAATTGTAGTTGGAATACAATGATAATAATAGGACATTCCTTTTTTATTATTAATATAAAGTATATTGACTAGTTTAGTAATGTAAAATTTCTGTTGATAAGCAAGGTATTATATACCCCCCCAAACAAACAAAACCACCTAAAGTAATCTATATCAGCCTTTGGATCAATTCTTTTGACTAAGTCAAAAATATATTTTGACCACTCACTTCAGTTAAAGTCATCTAGTAATCTTGCCTTTCTGTATTAAATAAGTATTTTTGAGCATAAACTAGGTGCAAAATAAGGTTAGACACTGAGGATAAAAATGGATTGAAAGATCCTTAGAAAAGCAGTCAGTGACACTTGCTAAGAATTAATATTGAACTTGTCAGGTGTCCGTGAGATTCTAACCATAAACATTGTTCTAAAATATCTATGTAGTTTTGTAAATAAGTCCTTTTGGGTAGATCTAGCCTATGAATAGCATTTCCTGCATCTGGACATTCACATGCACATTGTTGTTCTTGGTATTATTATTATTATTATTATTATTATTTTGCTTTTGCTTTTTTGCAGTCCTGGGGATTGAGCCCAGGGCCTTGCCCATGCTAGGCAACTGCTTCACCACTAAATTACATACCCAGCTGGTCTCTGTTAGTAAATTGAAGCATTCTGCAGATACATCTCCTAGTAGTTATCTTTGGCACCATCTTAGCAAGGCTTCATAGACACCATTAATGCTCTATTACTTTGATTTGTTGGTTTAATTTCAGAAACATTTAGTACACACCAATTATTTATTAGTAAATAGGGTAATAATTATGAGACTCAGAAATATACTTAAGAGTCCAAGAAAATTGTCAAACTCTGAGAGTCCTGAAAGTGAACATACTTCACACAGGAGGGTGCAGTGAGTTAGTTATCTGAGTGCAGGAGGCAGGCAGAGATGGTGTAGTGAATATTAGGAGGAAAAGCAGATGGTTCCATCAGAAAGCTGAAGAGGGCTTTTTCAGTTAATCTAATTTTCAAAGTAAATGTTGCGAGTATCCAAGTTCATGTAATATGGTGATTTTATAGACTAACTTATGAACCCAATAATTTGCAAATTGAAGAACCTGTAGAAAACCCTCTCCTATCTTTAGCAGTTCTGATGTTTTATAGACTTTTCATATTGTTCAATTAAAAAACTAAAAACATAAAATTACTTGATTTTTAAATAAATAATAACCAAATGGGTTAATGAAATTTAATGGAATGAACACCATCTCTTAATGATACTACATCACCACAAATTTTATTTGTAAAATAGATTAGAGATAAAATTATTAATATTCATTGAATTTGACATCAAATTCATAGTTGATTTGTAACAGTAAGATCATTTTTACTTCATTGACATTCGTTTCACTAAAATCTGCTGTAAAACTTCTAGTTCATCTTGAACTCATCCATTTTATATATTTAAAAAAATGAAGCATCATGCATTTTTCAAAAGCAGTGCAGTTGTATTACATATTCTGACTTTGGTTGTTTACGTTATAAGAAAACCCGTCAATTTCTCTAACTTGTCTAAGCCAAATGAATTCTTAAAGTATTAAAAATGAAAGAGGTCCCCCCAAACTCTTTGTCTATATTGAAACTTCAGCTTTCATATTAATGTATTCTGGCTTCTTTTCTTAAAAGCAAAATAAATCTGTGAGACCACAGCAGATAAGTTGTCCTTGTTTTGGATAACTAATGTGCATTTTATTGGCTTTGGAAATATGAATTTATATTATAGATGCTAGTGGTTTTAGAGAAATTAACAGACTAATGACCCACAATTTTAAATTCCTTAAACACATACTTGCAAATTTACCTTTCAACTCTTTCTCAAATGCATGTTTATAGAATAGAATAGGATTTAATATTTTATTTCCAATTCTAAGTTTCATAGTATAGAAACCACATCAGTTTATTGGTTTTTGCATATAGCTATGGGAGAATTTTCGATGGCAGTAAATTTTTCATTAGTCAGAAGCTAACTAAACCGGAAATATTTAGCTTCTCCAATTTAGGTACATGTTGCACATGATAATTTTATAGGAGATGAGTAAATAGGTATGTATTTCACACTGCATACCTGCTCTTTGCTGGGCACTGTATTGGAAACTGAAGATATAAAATTAGTGAGGCACTGACTCTTCCTTTGCCAAACTCTCATTTAGCTGGTGAGTTTGGTAGGTAAACTGATAATTATAATACAGTTTTATTTTTCTAAGATTTATTTAGGAGAAAGGGAAATGTATTAAAAAATACATTATGATAAGATCTTTATTTAGAAATTAGTTTCTGAGAAATGTTCTACCATCATAAAACGTTTGCTCTTTCCTGGATATTGTCCACATATCCAGCTTCGGTACTGCACTGTGTAAATTGACAGCCGAAGCAGTGACCCGAAACCTGGGTAAAGTTTGATGCAACGCATCATCTCTCTCACTGGCTTTGTAACCATGGCTCATCTCATTTCCTTTTTCTTGTTGTTTTCTTATGTGTTCAAAGTTTAAAGCATCACTTAATTGCTGGGGGTATTAATTCAGATCGATTTGCTTCAATTCAATTCAGCAGAATTGG
The DNA here is from genome assembly GCF_045843805.1 of Urocitellus parryii. Taxonomy (NCBI): domain Eukaryota; kingdom Metazoa; phylum Chordata; class Mammalia; order Rodentia; family Sciuridae; genus Urocitellus; species Urocitellus parryii. The sequence goes on from NC_135532.1 coordinate 68,110,688, forward strand.
TTCTGATCAATTCAGCAATTCAGTTCAAGTCAGCTCCCCGGTTGGTCTATCTTAAGGAGAGTAGTGTCTTCAGTTTCTTTTTCTTTTTTTTTGGGGGGGGGGTCAATTTTTTCCTTTCATGATCACAGTGCAAAGGCAGGTAAAACTAGCAAGTAAGTCTGTATCTGTAGCTGATAGTCCCCATAATACGTGTAGGTTTAATTTAGGCAATTATAGACCTTGTCCTTTTTTTTTTTTAAACAAAGTTCAGCTTTTGTGAAATTTTCTTTATTAAAACATTGCTGTAGAAATTCTTTTTATGGCCCTACCTTTTTCTTAAAATTCTATATGCTTTTATAAATATTTAAATATATTCAAATATAAGCAATATATCAACATATAAATAGGGTGAGATTATATTAATAAGTTAATATATTGATTTGTAATAATAATGAATTTATTAATAAACATATACTAGGATTATATATCAGTTTCTGAACAGAGCACATTATGGTCAATACAATTTAAAGTTATTCAGTTTTTTCATAATCCTATAACTCTCCTCACTCCCAAATGCTGCCTTTGGCACATTTATTATTTGTCTTCTGTCTCCTCCTTATCTCCACCCCCATTTCCAAATTCTAGTTCTTTAAGCTTCTAGTGTATTAATGTGGCTATTAATAATTTCTTTTTAAAACAAATGCTACTGATTTTATTTACGATGTACAGTTCAGTTAACTTCAACAAATAGTCTATTGTCCTTCCTTTTGTAAGCAATGTGCCAGGTTTTAAATTATAATTTAGGTCCTGATCCTCTGTGTGTTCATTTGTGAAGATACGATGAAGAAAGACACAGGAGAAAGATCTAGGAAATGTCAGCTCCCTCGCTCCCTTCCAGAATTCAAAATTCTATACCTGCCAATTTTTGACTTGCAAATGACAGGCTAAAGATTTTAGGACTGGGAAGATTCTTCCAAGTAATCAGGCACTGGTTTGCAGGTGTCACTAGCCAATTTGAACCATGTGTCTGTGCTTCTGTCCTGGCTTCTGACAGTCTGTATAGAGGCTGTGTTAGGACACTGGCACTGTTAGCAAAAGGAGAATTAAGGAGATTATTGAATGGGAGTGCGAGTACAGGATATGTTTCCAAGTTTCATGACTCTATAAGCCAGGTTAGATTTCTGACATCTGCCTCCTTCATTTTCCTGAGTTCCCAGAATTATTATAAAAAGCAATATCTGTTTTCTATGAAAAAAATTCACATAAAAACTGCTGGCTGAGATTTTATTTCTTATTGCATTCTACAACTTTTGGCCTCTATTTTTTTCTTATTACTTTCACTTTCTAATCTAGAGATGAGGAGACATGGGCAGGTGGCTGCAGTGACACTTTTTAATCTTCTTCTGTCACTCTTTGAGCTGTTATTTCAAGATTATTTTATTCACCTGCCATTCATGCTCTCATCTAAATTTCAATTTGTTTCCCTGTTTTTAATGCACCAATTTTTTGTGGGGGGGAAAGCATTTATGAGGAATCTTTTCAAAGACTCAACATATGACATTTCTTTTGGGTTGAAAAACTTTTAGGTTGTTTTATGCACTCCTTACCTGCCGCTGACCATCAGTGCAGGAACAACAGAAGACAGCAAGAGAATAAACCTAACAAAAGAAAAAATTACAGTGCTGGTTCAATTGAAGATCATTTATAGAGTTCAGTTTTCAAGTCTCTCCAATTCCTTTCATTTGGAATAGTTCCTTAATTTTTTTTATGATCTTGACATTTTAGTTATTTTGTAAAATGTAGTTGAATTGGGGTTTGTCTGATATTTCCTCATGAATAAATTTAATTTATGCTTTTTTTTGATGGGGGGTGGGTGGGCAGGGATAATACAGAAGGTTGCTGTCTTCCCCAGGGCACCAGCAGGTGTGTGATGTTAATTGTCTCCCTGCAGATGATGTTGTCAGTCTCCTTGTTAAGGTGGTATCTGCCGGATTTCTCCACAGTTACCGTTTTCTCTGTGTAGTTTTACAGTATTTTCTAGAGAATACAGTGTCACATCCTTCGCAATGGTTTATTCAGGGGCAACTGAAGCTGTTGATGAAGGGGTGGAGAAAAGACAAACAGACAAAAAAGTAGAGAAAAAACCTGGGCTTGGTAGTTCAGTCTGCCTTTGGCACATTTATTATATAGGTTTAAACATCAGAAGGATTTATTGTGAGAAAGCTTCAAGATAAACCATACCTTGGGCTGGGATTGTGGCTCAGTAGTAGAGCGCTCGCCTAGCATGGGCGGGACCCGGGTTCGATTCTCAGCACCACATAAAAATAAAGGCATTGTGTTGTGTCCATCAACAACAACAACAACAACAAAATTCTTTCTCTCTTAAAAAAAAAAAATAAAAAAAGATAAACAAGACCAAAGCTGAGGATAAAAGCAGCTGGATTAGAACTTATTAACTTGTGCCCATAATTCTCTACCTCTGGACAGCAGATATTTGAACCCAAGGTTACGAACTAATAAAATACCTTGGATAACAAGGAACTTCCCTTTGAACAGGGTATTACCAGTACAATTGGATAGTTTTCTATCAGCACCTTTGCATGGAGAAATCCCTAAGGGAGGTGTTGCCTCTGTCTTTGGGCAGTTCAAAGGCTCATAATTCTTCCACCACTCCTAACAATACAGTAAATCTAAATAAATATCCTATTTGTCATCAAACCTTTGTTTGCTGATTTTAGTGCGCAAATTGGTAAAAATCAGAATAAGGAATGTTAGTAAAATTATATTATAGTGTTCATTTCCTGATTTTGACAAGTGTTCTGTGTCTCTCTCAGAGATTTTTTTTTTTTTCCAAAAAGAAATGATGAAACATTTAGAGGATTCCAACATGGCGGTGGGCGTGGAGAGATCAAGTCTCTGACCTCTTCAGCTGTGCGGGCATAGGGAGTCATAAACAGCCTAAATCTGTTTGCTCAGGATCACTAGGCAATGCTGAGCTGACGTGGATCTGGGGCGAACAGTCTGGGCCTCTCAGAACACCCACCGAGCCTGGATCGGCTGAATTCAAGCTCCCGTTCGCCTGCTTCCCGCAGACAAACAGCTTCGACTCAGCACTAATCCATCCGGCTGAAACAACTGGTCGGCCCTTCTGATCCTACGGAGGTAAATGCCAACCGAGCCTTCATAGGTAGTGGCCACAGGGTTGAAACGGGGCTTGGGAGAGACAGTAAGGACCCACCCGTTGCATTGGTCACCCAGCAAAGGGAAACGAACTGAAGCCATTTGCAAGAGATACCACCATGGCAGAGAACTGATGTCACCAGACTGCGGCGGAGGAGATAACTTCATTGAATCCTGCGGCTACAGGTGTGTAATCCCCTAGCCTTCCCTCTCCACACATCGGGGAAACCTTAAGGGCCCCTCCCAGCTCTCCCGTGAGTGCGGTAGCCAGACCGAGGGAATTAGAGGTGGCACGGGACCCACGGCGCGGAACTACCGCTCCCACCAGTGCTGACAGCTGAGGTCTCTTGCACCAGCTACCGGGGGCGTGGCTACTGGAGGGGCAGTAAAATTCACTGAGGGTTCTCAGCCCCAAGCTCTACAAACTTAGGGACTGAGGGAATGGCAAACTGGAAGAGTGTGCCCAGTCGTTCATGAAAACAGGGCTCCCGGGAGCAGCAGACCTGGCATGTAGCCAGTATTGTGGTGAGTGGCACCCGTGAGAGGGGCCTGGCTAGAGGAAAAGTGGGGAAGTGACTAGACACAAGAGGAGGCCCTAGGCACTCAGGATTGGAGACTCGCCCAGTCTGGGAGGAGGAGCTGCTGCACAGGGATTGGTTCCCGCGTATTGACAGGAGAAACTTGGCCTAGTGGGCACAGTGCCACCTACTGGAAGAGAAGTTAATCAAACTCTAAGACTGCATTTATTAGTTTTTTTTTCTTTTCTCTTTTTTTTTGATTTGGGTTATTCTTTCATTTTCATTTTTCTTTCTTGTTTATTAAATTTTTTTACAATTTTTAAAATTTTTTTTTCTTCCAATTTTAATTTTAATTTTTTTTAGTATTTTTTTAAAATTTTTTTTTCTTTTTTTATTTCCTATTTTTTTCTTCTTTTGTCTTTTCATTTCTTTTCAATTATCGTATCCCCCCTTCCTTGAATTCTACCTGCTTACTCTCATTCTCTTTAGTGACTTCTTCCCTTCCCTTCTAATACCTTTCCTCCCAAGCATCAAATAAATTTATAGGAGTAAACAGTAACTCAGCAGTCAAACAGAACAAGAAGTAACATGAGCAGCTTCAAAAAGCAAGGAAGAAAAGGAGTACAAACAATGCAGGACAGCCTAAATATTTAGGAGGACCTAGAGTCATCAGAAAAATGGTCATATAAAGAACTCATGGAACACCTTAGACAGATGGAATGGAACCTTAAAGAGGATACGAGACAGCAAATTCAAGCAGCAAAAGAACACATTGAGAATGAATTACATAAACAGATAAAAGAAGAAGTTAAGCATCTTTATCAGGAGATAGAGATTATAAAAAATAATCAGACAATAATTCTAGAAATGAAGGAAACGATAAACCAAATTAAAAACTCAATTGAGAGTATCACTAACAGAGTGGAGCAAGTAGAAGCCAGAACGTCAGATAATGAAGACAAAATATATCATCTTGAAAAGAGTCTAGCCAACTCAGAAAAGCTGGTAAAAAATCACGAGAAAAACATCCAAGAGTTATGGGATAACATAAAAAAACCAAACTTACGAGTCATCGGGATAGAAGAAGGTACAGAGATTCAAACCAAGGGAATGAGTAACCTGCTGAATGAAATAATTACAGAAAACTTTCCAGAAATAAAAAAGGAAACAGATATACAAATTGAAGATGCATACAGGACACCGAGCACACAAAATCACAGTAGACCAACGCCAAGACACATTGTTATGAAGATATCCAATATACAGAACAAAGAGAAAATATTAAAAGCTACAAGAGAAAGGAGACAGATTACATTCAGGGGTAAACCAATAAGGTTAACAATGGATTTTTCATCAGAGACACTGAAAGCAAGAAGGTCATGGAACAATGTATTTCCAACACTGAAAGACAATGGATGCCAACCAAGAATTCTGTATCCAGCAAAATTAAGCTTCAGGTATGACAACGAAATAAAAGTCTTTCATGATAAACAAAAGTTAAAAGAATTTGCAGCCAGAAAACCAGAATTGCAAAGCATTTTGAACAAAACACTACACGAGGAAGAAATGAAAAACAATAACCAAAACCAACAGAGGGAAGTGCCTAGGTAAAGACAGAGGGCGAGGGGAAAGATAATCATGGAGAAACAAACTAATTTTTTTAAAAAAAGGATAAATAATCAAACATGGATGGAAGTACAAACCATATATCAATAGTAACTCTGAATGTTAATGGCTTAAACTCTCCAATAAAGCGACATAGGCTGGTATCATGGATTAAAAAAACAAATCCAACAATATGCTGCCTCCAGGAGACACATCTGACTGGAAAAGACATATACAGGCTGAAGGTGAAAGGATGGGAAAAAATATACCACGCACACGGTCCTCGTAAGCAAGCAGGGGTGGCCATCCTCATATCGAATAAAATCAACTTCAAGACCAAGTTAATCAAAAGGGATAAAGAAGGACATTATATACTGTTAAAAGGAACCATTCACCAACAAGACATAACAATTATCAATATTTATGCACCAAATAATGGTGCTGCGACATTTATAAAACAAATTCTCCTCAAGTTCAAAAATCAAATAGACCACAACACAATAATTATGGGTGACTTCAACACACCTCTCTCACCATTGGACAGATCCTCCAAACAAAAGTTGAATAACGAAACTATGGAACTCAATACCACAATCAATAACCTAGACTTAACTGACATATATAGAATATATCAACCATCATCAAATGGATATACTTTTTTCTCAGCAGCACATGGATCCTTCTCAAAAATAGACCATATATTATGCCATAGGGCAACCCTCAGTAAATATAAAGGGGTGGAGATAATACCATGCATTTTATCTGATCATAATGGAATGAAACTGGAAATCAATGATAAAAGAAGGAAGGAAAAATCCTTCATCACATGGAAAATGAACAATATGTTACTGAATGATCAATGGGTTACAGAAGACATAAAGGAGGAAATCAAAAAATTCTTAGAGATAAATGAAAATACAGACACAACATATCGGAATCTATGGGACACAATGAAAGCAGTTTTAAGAGGAAAATTCATCGCCTGGTGGTCATTCCTCAAAAAAAGAAAAAAACCAACAAATAAATGAACTCACAATTCATCTCAAAGCCCTAGAAAAGGAAGAGCAAAACAACAGCAAATGCAGCAGAAGGCAAGAAATAATTAAAATCAGAGTGGAAACAAAAGAAACTATTGAAAAAATTAACAAAACTAAAAGTTGGTTCTTCGAAAAAATAAATAAGATCGACAGACCTTTAGCCATGCTAACGAAGAGAAGAAGAGAGAGAACTCAAATTACTAACATAAGGGATGAAAAAGGCAATATCACAACAGATGCTACAGAAATACAGAAGACAATTAGAAATTATTTTGAAAACCTATATTCCAATAAAATAGAAGATAGTGAAGACATCGATAAATTTCTTAAGTCATATGATTTGCCCAGACTGAGTCAGGAGGATACACACAATTTGAACAGATCAATATCAATGGATGAAATTGAAGAAGCAATCAAAAGACTACCAACCAAGAAAGCCCAGGACCGGATGGGTATAAAGCAGAGTTTTACAAAACCTTTAAAGAAGAATTAATACCAATACTTTTCAAGTTATTTCAGGAAATAGAAAAAGAGGGAGCTCTTCCAAATTCATTCTATGAGGCCAACATCACCCTGATTCCGAAACCAGACAAAGACACCTCAAAGAAAGAAAACTACAGACCAATATCTCTAATGAACCTAGATGCAAAAATTCTCAATAAAATTCTGGCAAATCGAATACAAAAACACATCAAAAAAATTGTGCACCATGATCAGGTAGGATTCATCCCTGGGATGCAAGGATGGTTCAATATACAGAAATCAATAAATGTTATTCATCACATCAATAGACTTAAAGATAAGAACCATATGATCCTCTCGATAGACGCAGAGAAAGCATTCCACAAAGTACAGCATTCCTTTATGTTTAAAACATTAGAAAAACTAGGGATAACAGGAACTTACCTTGACATTGTAAAAGCTATCTATGCTAAGCCTCAGGCTAGCATCATTCTGAATGGACAAAAGTTAAAGGCATTCCCTCTAAAATCTGGAACAAGACAGGGATGCCCTCTATCACCACTTCTATTCAATATAGTTCTCGAAACACTGGCCAGAGCAATTAGACAGACGAAAGAAATTAAAGGCATAAAAATAGGAAAAGAAGAACTTAAATTATCACTATTTGCAGATGACATGATTCTATACCTAGAAGACCCAAAAGGGTCTACAAAGAAACTACTAGAACTAATAAATGAATTCAGCAAAGTGGCAGGATATAAAATCAACAAGCATAAATCAAAGGCATTTCTGTATATCAGCAACAAAACTTCTGAAACGGAAATGAGGAAAAACACTCCATTCACAATATCCTCAAAAAAAATGAAATACTTGGGAATCAACCTAAAAAAAGAGGTGAAAGATTTATACAATGAAAACTACAGAACCCTAAATAGAGAAGTAGAAGAAGATCTTAGAAGATGGAAAAATATACCCTGTTCATGGATAGGCAGAACTAACATTATCAAAATGGCGATATTACCAAAAGTTCTCTATAGGTTTAATGCAATGTCAATCAAAATCCCAACAGCATTTCTTGTAGAAATAGAGAAAGGAATCATGAAATTCATATGGAAAAATAAAAGACCCAGAATAGCAAAAGCAATTCTAAGCAGGAAGTGTGAATCAGGCGGTATAGCGATACCAGATTTCAAACTATATTACAGAGCAATAGTGACAAAAACAGCATGGTACTGGTACCAAAACAGGCGGGTGGACCAATGGTATAGAATAGAGGACACAGAGACTAATCCGCAAAGTTACAACTATCTTATATTTGATAAAGGGGCTAAAAGCATGCAATGGAGGAAGGATAGCATCTTCAACAAATGGTGCTGGGAAAACTGGAAATCCATATGCAACAAAATGAAACTGAATCCCTTTCTCTCGCCATGCACAAAAGCTAACTCAAAATGGATCAAGGAGCTTGATATCAAATCAGAGACTCTGCATCTGATAGAAGAAAAAGTTGGCTCCAATCTACATATTGTGGGGTCGGGCTCCAAATTCCTTAATAGGACACCCATAGCACAAGAGTTAATAACAAGAATCAACAAATGGGACTTACTCAAACTAAAAAGTTTTTTCTCAGCAAGAGAAACAATAAGAGAGGTAAATAGGGAGCCTAAATCCTGGGAACAAATTTTTACTCCTCACACTTCAGATAGAGCCCTAATATCCAGAGTATACAAAGAACTCAAAAAATTAAACAGTAAGAAAACAAATAACCCAATCAACAAATGGGCCAAGGACCTGAACAGACACTTCTCAGAGGAGGACATACAATCAATCAACAAGTACATGAAAAAATGCTCACCATCTCTAGCAGTCAGAGAAATGCAAATCAAAACCACCCTAAGATACCATCTCACTCCAGTAAGATTGGCAGCCACTATGAAGTCAAAAAACAACAAGTGCTGGTGAGGATGTGGAGAAAAGCGTACTCTTGTACATTTCTGGTGGGACTGCAAATTGGTGCGGCCAATTTGGAAAGCAGTATGGAGATTCCTGGGAAAGCTGGGAATGGAACCACCATTTGACTCTGCTATTGCGCTTCTTGGACTATTCCCTGAAGACCTTAAAAGAGCATGCTACAGGGATCCTGCCACATCGATGTTCATAGTAGCACAATTCACAATAGCTAGACTGTGGAACCAACCCAGATGCCCTTCAATAGATGAATGGATAAAAAAAATGTGGCATCTATACACAATGGAGTACTATGCAGCAATAAAAAATGACAAAATCATAGAATTTGGAGGGAAATGGATGGCACTAGAGCAGATTATGCTTAGTGAAGCTAGTCAATCCCTAAAAAACAAATACCAAATGTCTTCTTTGATATAATGAGAGCAACTATGAACAGAGCAGGGAGGAAGAGCAGGAAGAAAAGATTAACATTAAACAGAGACATGAGATGGGAGGGAAAGGGAGAGAAAAGGGAAATTGCATGGAAATGAAGGGAGACCCTCATTGCTATACAAAATTACATATAAGAGGTTGTGAGGGGAATGGGATAATAAACAAGGAGAGAAATGAATTACAGTAGATGGGGTAGAGAGAGAAGATGGGAGGGGAGGGGAGGGGGTATAGTAGGGGATAGGAAAGGTAGCAGAATACAACAATTACTAATTGGGCATTATGTAAAATTGTGGATGTGTAACCGACGTGATTCTGCAATCTGCATTTGGGGTAAAATTGGGAGTTCATAACCCACTTCAATCTAATGTATGAAATATGATATGTCAATAGCTTTGTAATGTTGTGAACAACCAATAAAAAAATAAAAAAAAATAAAATAAAAAAAGAAACATTTAGAATGAAGTGAACAAATATGTAAATACTAATGAAATTATGAGCTTAAAGTAGGCAAATAAGTTACAGTAATGAAAGACAATGATTTAATCTATTTATATAGCGTGGTCTGGAAGAGTCCCTCCACCAAAATGATAAGCCACATTCAGTAATATGATTAATTTAGGCAAATGAAGGAGAGTTCAAGGATCCTATGACAAAAGATCTCGGGAGTTTAAGAAAGGTAAGAAAGCACAATCACCAATATTAGTGAGTGAGGAAAGGTATTACTTTCTGAAGGTAGGCAAGGCACAGATCATAAGAGCCAGGTAGGCACTCTGTAGGGAATTTGTATTTTATTTTCAGTGCAACAGAAGGTTAATGAATAAGGGGAGTGTTATGGTTTTATTTAGATTTTAAGAGAAATTCTTATTTTGTGCAGAATAGATTTGAAGAGACTTAAGATGGCATCGGGGAGACAGATTGTCAGAAAGCTATTCTGGAGATAGAAGACATTGACGTAGAAAAATGTGTGGAATCAAAGAAGAGAGAACTAAGCAGATTCAAGACATATTTGGGTGGAGGAATGAGTACCCATAAATATTTGGGCTTAGGAAGGGATGGGGTGATAAAGGTCATTCCCAGTTTTCTGAGTTGTCTATGGTAGACAGGAGCAGAATTTATAGGATGGAGAAGACTGGAAGGGGAAAACATGAAGTGTGTTTTGGTCATGTTAAATGTGAGATGCCTGTGGGAGAGCCACATGGAGACACAGGCAGTGGGAAGCACGAGATTGGAGTTCAGAGTAGTCTTGGCCTGGGAATCAATGGCAGTAGAAATGGCATATAATGATGTTGGAATAGAGGAATGTCAAGGTAAAGAAGAGGAACAAGCCTTTGAGAAGCCCAAGATTAGGGGTGTCTGGTTGAAGAAGATGAATCTGTAAGGAGCACAAAAAGACTGAACAGAGAGGTGGGAGTCTCAGGAAGTGCACTGGGTATAATGAAGACAAAGGTACTGGTACTAAGTGAAAGTCAAGACAGAGAGGTTGTCCATTTGTTTTGAATTTATGAATAATTTAAATAAGAGAAGATTGAAACTATGATTGGCCAAGTGGAAGTGATCTTGGCAAGAGCAAGGTAGAATGGTGTGCAGAAAATTAATTCATTTAGATATGAATCATGTATTGTGTGGAAGGTGAGGAAAGGGAGATGAAACATGTAGATTAATATTTCCAGGTGTGTGGCAGAAAATGGGTGCAAAGGAATAGAAGTGTGTGTGTGTGTGTGTGTGTGTGTGTGTGTGTGTGTGTGTTAAGAATGGGCATATTCTGTCATGTTTGCATACTGATCGTACTGACATGAATAACCTATTGGGAATGGGGAAGATGATGGGGTGGAAAAGAGGGAAGCTCTGAAGCCTCAGGAAAGATTGGAAACACTGGACTCATTTGCACCTGGTACTTGATAGGCTGAGAGACTAATTCTTGGAATCCTGGACTCAAATTATACAGAGAAGAGAATTTGACAATTTGAAGACAGTAAAGGGTAAATAAATATTCTGCTTGAGTTAGTGGGAAGGGTATACTAACTAGAGGAATTTGATGTTGACATTTAGTGTTTCAAAGTGAAATCTGTATACTATAATATAATATTTCTCTAACTACCTCTGTCTTTTTGGATGTCAATGCATTAGAGTCAACTAGTTTAGACCTTACATGTGGAAAATACGCATGGACCAGTTGAAGCTTGTTATGAGTATAAACTCTCAGGACCCATCTTTAGAATCAAAATCTACATCCTAAGAACTCCAGGATATGTGAATAGATGTTCAAATTTGAGAAGCATTTAGAAAACATCTCCTACTGTTGGGGTATTTCTAAAGTCAGAGAATTGAGCCGTCATGGCTCACTATGCCCTAAGTTTATCACATTTCAGCTGTAGAGCTGTGTGGGGAGCCTGCTTAATTTCCCCGTTAGGCTTTTATAGTTTAGAAATATGATTAATGATAGTTCCTACCTTATAATAGTTCTGTGAAGATTAAGTTAGATAACCCGGTACATGGTGCCTGCCACATAGAAAATTTCTGAAATAATGTCTACTAGCATTTTTTATCATCACAATAAGGACAATAAGAGGGACAGATGCAAGTGAACCAGAGGTTGCCTTACCTGTCTGGTCGTTGAGTTCTCTATGAATGGCAAGAAGAGGTGGGGTGGGGAGGAAAACAAAACCCTAGAGTTAACGCAGGAAGTGAACAAGGGGGTGGGGGAAACATGATGGAGGAGAAAGGGTCATTTGCTCAGACTGCAGGAATTGAAAGACGCATAAGAAAGAAAAATGACTGGATTTTGCTATCGGAGAGTTATGGGGTCCTTCTTCCCATTTATGAACCCCAAGGAATTTGAGTCTGTGCCTTTTATAAGCAGGGTGGTGTTCCCTGTGTTATGGAGGCTCCCTGAGCTTCAGAACTTCCATCCTGGCATGATGTGGTTGTTCACCTTCGTTTCCCAGGTACTCCAGTTCCCACCTTTCTCTGTCAATAGCTTCACAGAGCATTCATTGTGAGATATGTCATTGTGTTTCCTTTTCAGTCTGTCTTCACTAGACCAAGAAGAGGTCTGAACAGACAGGAACTGGAGCATAGAGATTTTACTTTGGAGTAGTACTCACAAACATCAAATTTCTCCCATTAGTTTACTTTCCCCTGGTCCAAGCTACCATCATATTTTTTCTAATTATAAGCCTCTGGTGTGCAACTCATCAATCTTTTTTTATACGTATCAGGCAAAAAGATTTATCAAAAATTCAAAATATTTGTGTAATTCATTTAAGTTTGAGCTGTTTCTGCTTAAGGCTTGGAAATGGACTCCTGTTGGGTAAAATCCTTTGCGTCCTGCCCCCTTTAATCATCTTCACGTCTTCTCTTTCCTGATTCTTGCTCAGACTGTATTCCCGGTTCCCTGAATGTGACTTTGTGGGTTAAATATCTACTTCCACCTTCCAAAAATATATTGACTGGGAACCTGGCCTTATTTGGAATGAAGAATCTTTACAAATGTAAGTAAGGAGCTCAAGGTGAGATCATCCCAGTGTAGGGTGGTAAGTTCAATGGCAAGTATTCTTACAAGAGACAGGAGAAGTCCCAGGAGAAAGTGGTATGAAGACAGGGAAGAGATTGGAGTAATGATGCATCTACAATAGAAGGAACTCCAGGGATTTCTGACACTACCAGAAGCCAGCAGAGAGACAGGAAAACTCACACATTTCAGTGTAATTAACACAATGTATTATTATTTGTTTGGTGACCTACCTGTTGGAATATCACCTCTGTTATGGCAGGGTGTCCCTCATTTATTTCTGTATCCTGTAGAACTAGTGAAGTGCTTTGCACATAGTACTTACATTTTTGTGTCAGAGGAGAGGAGATGACATTTGAAAATGAATTTCACTAGAAGGAGAATAGACCAAACATATCAGAGTTCAGAGGAGACAGATCTTGCAAAGACAGGCAGGAAAGAATGCTTATGGTCCAATGGGGAAATAAACTTGGTTTAGAATAAACTTTAGGGAGAGTCATGGGCAACCACAAGGAAGAAAATGTTCCTTTGGGTCAGAGTATGAAGGGCTGAGTCTGCCATGCCAAAGCCATAGTCCTTTATCCTTTAGGCTGGATCTTAAAACTTGAACTCCTACAGGTGATATTAGAGAGTGAAGTCTACAAAGTATTGTACTTCCTTCTTAATTGTACTCTTAGGAATCAATAGCATGGGCACTATCTCAAACAGCAGCTGATCAGGAGGATGAAGAGAAGCAGCAGAAGTGTGGTGAGCCTGAGAGCACATGCTCTTTGCAGAGGCAGCAGAGTTATCCCAGAAATGAGGACATTCGGGAACCATGGTGTTGGGTATAACACTTCCCCCCAAGAGACGCTACAAATTTAAACTATTAAATGAAAAGACCTGGTTTGTAATTTTTGATAATCACTTTACTGTTGTGCCAAGAGTGTGAATATGAGTGCTCTGAAGAACTTACAGAATATGTGTTTAAGCTTTGGACAACTTGAGGGACATATATTTGTGACCTCCTTTTAAGCAATTGAAAGAATAAATGTCTATGAAAAAGCTTCACTCAGGTTCTTTGTCTGGGTCTTTGTAGGTCTGGCCACTGCTGAGAGCACCGGAGAGCCATGACCTGCACTTGGTTACTGAACTGTGATGTAATGGGAAGGGCATTTCACCTTGGTGATTCAGAGGGCACTTTAGGGCCATGATTGGTCCCAGAGATATAGCACTGATCCTTGGGTCTGGTTGCATTACAGAAGAGAAATGCTCTTGTTCATTGTATTAATTCCTTAATTCATGGAATGTAATAACATCAGTTTTTCAAAGTCGAAGATGTGTGTTTCAGGCCCCTGATGATGCCGGTGACTGTTCAAGGCACCTGGGATAGAACACAGGGACAAAGGCAGCAAAGCTCTCTGCTCTCAGAAAGCTTTCATTCAACAGCAGTTTCTACATCGACGAGGTCATCTTTTCTGTGTACTCTATCCCACCATCACATGCTCTGCAGTAGCATTGGTTCCTATGAACGCCCTTGTGTTGCAGGATAATGACATTCTCTTGGCCTTTCATTAGCTTTCTCTAATGGTGTCCTTGGCCCCAGTGCTCAATTCATTAGCTTGTGTTAATTAGAATTCCAGAAATATACTTGAAATGCCATAACCTTAATGATATAAATAAAATTATTGGCTGCATGTTTAAACGTTAGATAGTGCCACAATTTATGGATGTCCTCTGTGAGGTAGCCTATAACTAGGTGTGACTGTTGGACATTTTGATTTTTTTTGGCAAACCATTACTTCCAAATTAACTTTATTTGTAGAATCTTCAAATTAAAAAGCAACTGTTTTTTTTTTTTCTACATCAGATTTTTCTTTAATAGATTGGAAACAAAGGAGATTATAAAGTATTTACTACTGGGGATATACTTTATTCAATGTAATGAACATGGAACACTATATAAACACCAGCTACTAATTTAACCAAACACACACACACACACACACACACACACACACACACACACACGGTGAGGGGAATCTTTGAGAAGAAAAGCCAATAGTGGGAAGACGTAAGGTGAGAGCTGGGTGTAATAATATCTTCTTTGTTTATAGAAACTTCATTCAGAATAAAAGAAATTTCTTTCAATTAAAGGAAGTGATTCTCTATGTCACATGGTTCTTTTAGTTTTAGTGGAAAAAAATGAGTAAAAAGTAATACTCATTGGTTTGTAAGATATATAAATAATCAAGACATAGCACCATATGAGATGTCACTATGAATAAATGAACTGAGTCAATTTGGACAGCTCCAATCAAACGTTGTATAAATGAGTAAAAATCTTCATTAAGTTCTCTGTAGTTATCACCCCTAGGACTGGGCCTGGCAAAGGGGCACAGGAGCTGGTGGCTGGGGATTAGAAATAAAGTGTGTTGGCAATCACAAAGAAATAAGCAACAAAGAGGCAGATTTAACTTGGAAAAGTAAGAGACTAATGAGAAATGCCAGGCTCTTTACCTCTTCCCTCTTCCCACTCCTCCTTATCCTGATTTTCAGAAGTGATCGTTCTCCACTCTTGGCTATCTCTGCTATCATCACTACTTTTACATATCATAGTTAATGTCTTCCTGCCTTAGTCTAGATTGATTCACTCCCCATCCCCATCCTCAGCATACACAACGGATGTGTTAAAATGCATACTCAGTTAATATTTAAAAGCTGAAAAAATAAATAACTATAGAGAAAATATTTTAAGAAAAATATTAAGAAAAGCATTTCAGAGGTGGTATAGGTGAATATAAATCGGTAGAGAGAATTGTTTACTTTTTTTTCTATTTTTTTTATGAGATGGTATTCAGGTAGTAAGAAGATGGCCTGAAGAAAACACCAATAATAGTTTTGTGTGATGGAATGCATCCTGGACTAAGCCACTGCAGGAAAGACTCTATTAGTGGGAGTGAGAGAGTTCTGATATTAATGCAGAATGAGATGCTCAGTCTTGATGAGATGGTAATGTTGATGGAGAAGGATAAAACCACACATGTGGTGGTAAGAGCTAACAGGGGGAAATTTGATGCAAATTGTCATTATTGTTATTGCTCTGTTATGTTCTGTGCATTACATTAATGTGCTTTGCATACATTATCTCTTCTTGGAGAATAATTTCATGTTGTACCTATTTTGGAGAGAAGATGCAGGGGAGCCAGTTCCTGTTTCCATTTCCGACAGGCTTCAAAACCTGTTCTCCTTGTACCGGCTTCTCTCCTTGTCACTGTGACTAAGCAAACGAAGAAAACAAACTTCCTAATTGAATTTTAACGTTAAAATAATGTGCTTACTCAGTTTAACAGTCTGACTTAAAATATTTAAATGAAATTCCTGATTTATAATCTACATAGCTGCCGAGAATGATGTGTATGCTTTGAGTCTTAACTCCACATACTCTTGTACTCTTGTTGAAAATAATATTCATGGAGTTTGAATACTTGAATTTTAATATAGAAGTTTGGATTAAAAAAATTAAAAACTTTTGATTGATTTATAACATGCATATTGAAGAGCAGAGACATTACAAGTGCACAGTGTGATGAAGTTTTGCAAAGTGAAAAGTGCGACTGCTCTAAGGTGAATGTTGGATATGGCATGATAAAGCTGGGGTGGCCATAGGAGGAAACAAAAGCTATGCTTGGAAGGAAGTTGATATACTCACCAGTCTGGTGGGTGGATGGTGGAGGTCACCACATAACACACAGGTAAATTTTAAAAAATGTTTTTTAAAATTTCATTAAAAATTTTAAATCCTATCTAATTGTTATTTATGGATATTGTGAATTTGCTAGGTTTTCCCCCTGGCTAGTATTTATAGTGCTAATATTCTAATACGGTACTACAAGGGAGTAAGAGTGTGTGTCTGTTTTGTTCACTTATGTATCCCAGCACCTAGGATAATGCCTTGTACTTAGCAAGCACTTGACAAGTATCTATTAAATAAAGACTGATATATTAAATCATTGAATAGTGTTGTTAGTAGTTAGGAGCATGGATTGTAGTGTCAACCTAACTGGGTTCAAACACTACTATTATGCTTGCTAAATAAATTGAACACACACACACATAAAGTTAATATATATAATATTGAATTGTACCTGATACATCTTAAACACCTTGCAACAAATTTTAAGTAGTATTATCATGGAAATTTCATAAATATGGAAATTGAAACTTAAACAGTGCTGAATTAAAAGAGGCTCACAGTAAGCAGCAGAGCTAGGATACAAATTCAGTTCTGTGTGAAAACAAATTTAATGCTTATACTTTTTTATGTTTTGTGGTACTTCTTTCAAGGGAATTTTATTTTCTTGTGTTTGTATTTCTTAAATTTTCTTATTTTTGCTTCCAATATTATTACATTGGCCAGAAGCTTCAGGCTGTATCTAATGATAGTGATAATGGGGCATGCTTGATTAATACAAGGAATTCAGGCTATCATGTGAAATTCTCAAATATCTATGCTTATTGCTCTGTTGATTTAAAATATTTATTTTTTCATAATTTTTAAGCATATTCCTTTCTTCTAGAGTTTCTATAATTCAGCAAAGTTGAATTTTCTTATCTATGTGGACATATTGTTTAATTGTTTCTGGAAGAAAAATAATATAATCGGTGTGACTATCTGTTCAATCCTATGAAGAAAACCAGCACCAGAATGATAGGTACCCTAACATGCAGTACTGGTCTGAGTCATGTCTATTGCTATAATTTAAGGGATACCTTGATAAAAATTCTATTCAAAACTATATATAGTAATTCCCAAATTCGATCTGCATTTTCCATGTTCATTTTAGTATATTAAAATACAATTGGTTTTGTGTGGGTTATCATATTTATTGACCTTATAAAATTTAATTATTTCTTTAGGTTATCTTTAGATCCTTTAAATTTTCTCTTTATACCATTTGCAAATAATAGGAATTTTATGTCTCCTTTCAGATTCTTTTTACTTTTCATTTCTTTTTCATGCCTTACAGTATGGGCTAGGATTTCTGAAACAGTGTTGAATAGAAGTGGTGACAATATGTAGCCTTCTTAGTCTCAGTCTCAGGGGGTGGGAAATAGTGTTCAATTAAATATGATTTTTTTTGCTTAATATTTTGTAACTATCAATCTTCATTTGCTGAGTGAATGAGGGTTTTCTTATTTTTAAATCATTGTTATTTTTAGTGACTTTGGAGATGATAATGTTTTCTTTCTTTTATTAATGTAGTGAATTTTTAAGGGTTGATTTAAAAATCTTAAAACAAATCCTGTTTGGTTTGTGACGTCTTATCACTTTTGCACATCATTGGAATTGGAGTACTAAACTTTTGTTAAGGAATTGTGTCTTGACCTTTCTATTTCTTTTCCTTTGACAGTATAATGTTAAGAAAGGGAGAGGATAGATAAAGCGAAAAATAGGGAAAGCACTCAAGGTATACTCTATAACAAAGAGAAGACAATTTTGCCACACAGGTGTCAATGCTTTATTTCTAAGAGGAAAGTGAAGTGAAAGAGCTGCTTGGGGGTAGGATTAACTCCCTGTCACCCAGGAAAAGTCCACTGCCTGCCCCTTTGCACTTAATCTGTCATTGGTCCTTCTGTGCCCTCTGGTCCAACATAAATATGAGACTGTGTAGAAAGGAGAAAATGTTCCTCTTTATTTTTATTGTTCAAATATTTTCATTTCTTTTCTGTCCATGATTTTTAGGGGTGATGGAACAACACTACAACTAATCAAGGTCACATCCAAACCATTTTATTAATTTTTCTCTTCTTTCATCCTTAAATAACTAGATTGGAAGAGAACTTGAATTTCTGTATATTTAAATTTAATTTGCACATATTTGAAGAATAGTGTTGTTATACATAGGATGCTTTTACTGTCTCAATCTCCAAGCCCTTTATTAGCATTTGAAAGAACTCATTCTTAGAAGCAATCTTATTTTGCCCAAAGTTGGAGTTTATTCAACATATATCAGTATATTTTGGAGACTTTACCTACAAGAAGTGAATGTGTTATAAATATGGTAAACATTTACACTCCTCATTCCTACACAGAGTGTTCTGAATCCAGATGACAGGGGTTCCTGAGGCATATATCACGTCTACACTGTGGACGAGCCTGGAGCCAAAGAGACTTGAGTTAAAGATGCACAGTCGCCCCTCTCCATCTGCTGCGAAGAAAAGTTCAGAAGCAGGAGACTTGTTTGGGCAGTTGCCAGATCTTGTGTTTTATGCATAATTTCAGGGATTCTAAAGTCTTTCATTTAAGGAGTCATTACAATCTTTTTACTTTAATAATTACACTCCTTATTTCACCAAGTCTGTGATCCAAAAATGGAATGAAAATAACAAGAACTGAAATGACCTAAGTAGAAATTTGCAAAAACATCACTTGTTAAAATGACATTTTAAAAAACAGCAGAAAAAATAGTTATTTTTGTATGTTTTCAAGGACACAGAAAATTCCTCAAGAAATAGGCTAGATTAGCACCCAAATAGCTTTCTTTCTTATCAGGGAGTACTTCATTGATCCTAATATAGTAAATATAGATAGAATGATGAGGTTATTCTTGCTTTGTTTCATTTTTATTAAGGAAGCAAATAAACATCAGAAAACTTGAGTTTTTGAAGAAGTGACCTTAGGTTGTGACCAAAAGTTCTTATAACTTTAACCACCAGTGACCTCAATGAAAGCTGAGCGGCTGCTAGACTGGATGGATTCTTGCTGGATTCCTGTGGTCACTCAGAGCAAATGACTGCCTGTGGCAGTACCTCTTTCTCTTCTCTGATCTCAAAATTTAATGCTATTTTCCCCACCCCATAGCAAACAGTTGATGTTTGATGTATGTTTTAATCAGCTTTTCTTTTTTCTGTGTCACTAAAAGATCTGACCAAAACAACTGTAGAGAAGGAAAAGTTTATTTAGGGACTCACAGTTTCAGAGGTCTCTTAAGTGGTTGGCTCCATTTCTTGGGGCTCAAGGTGAGGCAGGACATCATGGTGGAAGAATGTGGCAGAAGGAACCAGCTTACATGATGATCATCTAGAGAGAGACTCCACCCTCCAGATACAAAATCTATACCCATAGCCACGCCCCCAAGGAACCACTTCCTCCAGCCACACCCACCCACCTGTAGCCACCACCCAGTTAATCCCATCATGGATCAATTCACTGATTAGGTTAAGGCTATGAGCCAATCATTTCTCCTCCAAATCTTCTTGCATTGTCTTACAAATGAGCTTTTGGGGGACACCTCACATCCAAACCATAATAAAGTATATGTCATGGTTTACATGATATGAACTATTATTTTGAGCTGTTATATTTTTATTGACTCCACTGAAATTGTATTCAATTTATAAAAATTTAATATAATTTTTACCCCTAAGGCATTATGTTTGAAAGGTTGTTTTAGGATGCCATTTATATATCTACTACACTACTTTTAACAACTTCTTAGGAGGCTTTTGACTCAGGTGGCTTCTAACTTTCTGCTGCTACAAATAGCACCACGGTAAACATCCTGCATTTGAAACTTTAGTGATCTTCATGAGAATTGCTTTAGCATATATATGGAGGATGGAAATTTCTAGCAAGGAGTATATTTATGTGGTGCCATGTTTCTTCCAGAGGGGCCATGCTCCACACTATCATAAAGCATTTACAATGGTCTCCATATTCCTACATTCTGGCTATATTCAGCATTATCAAGCCAATCTAGTTTAAGCTGATGTAAAAGGTGTGGAATTACATGTCACTGGTTTTTTAAAACTTGCATTTCTCTGATTATGAATAATTTTGAGCAACCTCTTTATATGCTCATTCATTTCCTAACTTCTATATATTGTCTTTTTATTTTATTTGCACATTTTTCTGGTGGTACTCTAGAATTCTTCACGTAGATTTGCGGGAATTTCTCAAATAACTTTGATATTAAACTCTTCTCAGTTTTAGATATCACAACTGTTTTCTCCCATTCCAATAACATGGTGTTCTTCTAATGCTCTGAAATGAAAGTAGCTAAAAAGGAAGAATTCTCTTTAACTTGAGGAAGGATCAGTCTTTTTGTTCTATTCGAGTCTTTAATAAATTGTATGAGGGCACTCCCATATTAGAGAGGGCAACCTACTTTACCCAGTCTACCAATTTTAAAGTTAATTCCATCCAAAACAAACTCACAGACACACACAATAATGTTAGAGCAAATATAGTGAGACCAAATATAGGTACCCCATAGTCTGGTCAACTTTATATATTAAAATTCATCATGATGCCCTTCATCTTTCTTTATTTCTACTCTGTGGTACCATCTAAGAGGTAATTCACTGCCTGCCAGCTCTGTTTGAGTTTCCTATTTTCACTCAGAGTTTGAACTAAGATATCTCTGCTGTACTTAATATGCAAAGCAAGGCTTTTATGTATGGATGCTAATACTGCTTCTTTGCAGGAGACATTTATGATTGCTGCAATTATTATTTGAGTCATCAAACAGTAATACAATAATGTAGTATGGACATATACATTTTCTACTGTTTCTATTTTAAAAATATAGACTTGCTTTGTGTGAAGTAAAAGTTTATCATTTTTCAGGTATTAAAGTGGATGCCCATTTGAACCTCTAGGTACCCTTTTAAAAAGAAAACACTCTAAAACATTTCTAATTTCTGCAGTCACTCCCTTGCAAAGCAAAGAACAGCATAGAAGTCATAGTAATATGAGAAGAAGAAGAAAACATATCAAATTCTCTGCTCTAATTTGGTATGCTGAATTCAGCTAAATTTTAGCACTTTACACATTTGTATTAGAAAAGAATATATTTTCCCTGATTGATGGTACATACATACATATTTTTTTATTTTAGCTTCATATAAATTTAAAATAAGAAACATACTTTCCTAATTCTAGGTCACCCATTACACTAATACTCTCTAACAGGCAGTATTTATCATGAAATGAAAATACTGGAATACATGCAAAAAGTATTGCATTTGCTTCTGCATACGCTTAACCTCTGGAGGAGCTTATCAATTGGAAAAACTTTAAGCTCTTAGCAATACTGACAGCTCTTTTGTGGCTGACTACTGGGAGATGTAGCAAATCATTGACATCAGTTGACCTCTAGTATTTATTTTAAATCACGCACTGTTATTGTCTATTGGTTGGAGGCAAATTCATTTCCACTTCTAGACTCATGGTCTACCCAATAATGCTTACACATTGGTATTTTAAAAAGAAGCAAGCTGTTCTAAGTTCTGTTAAATTTTAGAATTTGAAAACTTCTAAACAAATTCTGTGCAAACTGATGTTTGATGTGCCACTAAGTAGGAGCTTATTCAAAGATGAGACAGGAATTGTCCTTTAGGGGCCAACCACAGGGCCAACAGCTCATTGCCTCTTTCTTTTGCTTTGGTGGCTCTGAGGTGTAGCAGATTATTTCCTCGTAGAAGTTTATGGGAAAGGCTATCAGACCTCTGAAATTTGAATTTTATTCTGTAAATGTTCAGAAGCTGATTGAAATGATATAAAATTCAAATTGAGTTCTTTGTAAAGAATAGAAAAGGAAAGAAATGTATAAAATATTGAATAACCAGTTAGGTGGTTTGTTGTTGTTGTTATTTGTTTTGTTTTTTTGTTTGTTTGTTTTGCTACAGGGGATTGAACTCAGGGGCGCTCGACCATGGAGCCACATCCCCAGGCCTATTTTGTATTTTATTTAGAGACAAGGTCTCACTGAGTTACTTGGTGACTTGCTGTTGCTCAGGCTGGGCTTGAACTCATGATCCTCCTGGCCTCAGCCTCTCAAGTCTTTGGGATTATAGGCATGTGCCACCACACCCAGCCCAGGTGGGTTTTATTGAAAACCAATTTTAGGTGAATCTAGGGTTGATAAAAAGTAAAAACTAGCAGTCTGACTCCTAAACCAAATGACATCAGCTCAAACACACTGTCTTTTTATTTGTTCTGGTTGTGTATAGAAGTTAATTATTCATTGTAGTTAACAATTTTTATATTGACTTTAAGAACAATTTTAATAGATGACTGATAGAAGAGATGGTAGGAAGTACAAGGAGTCTGGAGTCCATTTGCTTTGTTATCTGTGTGACCTCTGGTGTATTATTTAACTTATTAAAGTTTTAGTTCTACATCTATGGAAAAAGGGAATTAAAATACATACCCCATAGGATCACTGTCACGTTTAGAAGTAATGTGAAATAGTAGGCATAAAGTAGGTCATCATTCTTAGGTTTACCATCTGAAGTTAGCCAGACACTGGGTATCTAAGGCGGCATGCAGAGCCCAGAGAGAGAATCGTTTCCCTATTGTATCTTTGGCATGAAGTCCACTTTCACAATGAATTGCATTCTCCCTTGTCAGGTTTATGTTTTGTGGATGAGTTTTCAGATAGCAAACTGGACTAAACTATCCTAAACTGAATTCCTAGGCATCCTTCTAGCAAGAGTAAAAATTTTTTAATGTTTGCTTGGTAGCTTTAAAAGAAAAAAGGTTTGAAGATTTTTGTGTGCTATCTTTTCAGGTAACCTTTTTAATATTAGTCATTATAATTTCTGCTTTTTCCATTTAAAAATGATTTATGTGTTTAATTATTATTTGTAAAATAGCTCTTACCAACAAAAGAGTAGAAAGAAAGATCATGAAACAAACACTCATGCTGTAGTTACCACAGAGCTTGGAAAAATATAAAAGAATAGCAACATGCCATAGTGTCCTGTATATCATGCCTGACTTTCTCATTCTTCAAGCTAATCTTGGTCCTAGTTTTTGGGTGGATGATTATTGTGCCTTTCCACACAGGCTTTTACCACATTCAGATATGTCCATGAACAATATGCTGATTATTTAAAAAAATTATTAGAGCTTTGTAAAAAATAATCATATATGTGCTTAGCAATTACCTTTAGAACTATGGTTGAAACAATCTTTTAATAATTAGGTGAATTATGTCAAAATATTTTCAAACGTTGAACCAAATTTACATTTTTAGATAAACTTAATTAGTTCATGCTGTATTATATATATATATTGTTAATATGCTTTGCTTGTATTTTGTTTAGAAACTTCTTCCAATATTAATGACTTAGGTTGACTCACAAAATTCTGTTCTTATTCAATTTTTGTCTGTTTCCAAAATCCAAATTTTCTGAGCTTCTTTGAAGGAGGCAGAGAATGCTTCTTCTTTCTCTCTTCTCTAGAACATTTCATATTTATTGTGAACACAAAGACCTTTTATTCATGGAAAATTACACTCCTGGGAAAGTATTTCATTAGAAACAATTATTTTGACTTTGATTTTCTGCAAACAATACTATCTGAGCAACAACATTTCAGATTTGATTTTTAAAAATATTCCCTAATGTTCTCCTTATAGACACCTGGCCTATTGAGGCTGAAATTTGTTTTCCCCCTTTTTTTTTTTTTATGATTGCCTGAGCACCTTGCAATTCTGACAGTAATTGTGTACAAGTCTGTCTCCTTAACTTAAGAATAAGTCTTTCTGGGAGCATTGGCATGTACCTGGAGTCCAAGCTACTATCATTTGAGCCCAGGAGTTCCAGACCACACTGAGCGACAAAGCAAGACCTCTGTCTCTTATAAAAAAGTATCAATCTCTGAGGGTGTTTGGGTGAATTATATTTTATATACCTTTGTGTCCTCAGCATTTCATATGACTTGATCAAAGTGCTTGGCATATAGCAGATATGCAATAATTGTTTGATAAAAACAAAGTCAAAAAATAGCTAGTCAGAAAAACTTTCTGGAAAAATACAGCTTGTGATTAATAATGCGGAAACTTATTAGTACTATGACAAAATAATCTATCTTTATATTTCTTTTCTATCTTGAGTCACTGTAGCTCTGATTATGAAAGTAAAAAATGATCTCAGATTGAATCAGAGTGATTAAAAATATTCTCAGGGAAAAGTAGAAAAGAATTGAAAGTTCAACTAGAGTTATATGAATACATAATTTTGGTAAATAAAAATTAAAAAAGAATGTTAATAAAACTTTGATTCTTTCTTTACATAAATTTTAGATACTTCATTAAAAAGTTTTGGCCACTGGAGAGAGAACTGAGAACTGAACCAAATATCAGCTGTAAGCTTTAACCACAGCTCAGAAATCAAGACTTGTTTTTATAATTACAGGGACCTGTTAAGCATTGTTTAAATTCTTGGAGTGTTCACAGTCTTGTTATTTTCTGGATTCCTGTCAGTGAAAAAAATCTTTGAAATTTTCTACTGTGAAGAAAATTGACCCAATTGCTATCAGTCGTCTGAATTTTTGCTTCTTATTTTCAATACACATACTCAAGCATGCAATCCGTTAACAAAGGACCTTCCAAAGTCTTCCTTTTGTGTGTTTTCAGGACATGCCTTCTGCATAAAAACTACAATTTCTTAGACTCTCTTGGAAGGACAGAATAATGATGTCTAGGATGAGGAAAATGATTGAAAGTGGTTTTGTTTTTGATGACCTAGTTGCAGGCAAATACAGCCACTGCTGTAATTGTAACTATAGCAAAAAGGGACTTTACTAATTCTTATTTTCTTCAGCAATTCTAAGAAATGAGTTTGGTATATTGTTTAAATGGTAGTTAGAATTGTGTATATCTTGTTCACCCTGGTGCCTCTTTAAGCTCTTTTGATACCGCGTTCTCCTGTCAATTCATGGGATCAGGCATTGGAGGGAATGCAGATCATTTAATCCAGATTTCCAGTGAATGCAAACTTTGCCCTGTGCCATCTCTGACAGCTCCAGCTTTGTGTGGTAGCATAGTCTGAATCCACTCAGTGGAAAAGTAACATTGATAATTAAAAATTTTTATCTAAGTGTTATGGTTTGTATATGAGGTGTCCCCCAAAACTCACCTGTGAGACAATGCAAGAAGGTTCAGAGGAGAAATGATGGGACTGTGAGAGTCTTAACCCAATCAATGAATTAGTCCCACATGGGATTAACTGAGTAGTAACTGGAGGCAGGTAGGGCGTGGCTGGAGGAAGTGGTTATTTGGGGGCGTGGCTATGGGTATTTATTTTGCATCTGGAGGGTGGAGTCTCTCTCCACTTCTTGATCACCATAAAGTGAGCTGCTTCACTCTACAAGAATGTTCAGCCTCACCCCAAGCCCTGAGAAATGGAGCCCCTGTCAATGTTACTCAGGCCTCTGAAACTGTGAGCCCTCAAATAAACTTTTCCTCCTCTAAAATCGTTCGGGTTGGATCCTTTAGCCACAACAGTGAAAAAGCTGACTAAAACACTAAGCTTTCACTTTAACCCAACTGTCATCTATTTATTCCAGGTGTGCTTTGTATTTGTAGTCTGTTATTTGAGTTCTCTGACAGCTTTATATAATCATCTAATTTTACTCTCCATGCCTATATGTTCACATAGCATTGATCCTACTAACTTAATTTTTCATAATAGTGCTCTAAACCAAGATTGTCACATAAAGTGATCTTTGAAAGTAAGTTATTGTTTCATCATGAATACAGAATAAGGTATCACCCCTTTATATCTCTAGATTTACCCTTTTTATGAGTTTCCAGTCTCTCTGCTCCTTATCCTCTTAGTTATTAGAAACAGATGAGCACTTATTACTTTCACCATTTATTTGTGAGATCAAAGGGTCCGATTCTTGTTAGTAGCAAGTAATGAAACTAACTGGGTTGGAATTTCAGTTTAGTCTTAGATGTAGGCTCTGAATCTAAGGTATGTTTATACAAACATCAGCATAGTATTTGCATAGTATAAGTCTTTTGCTCCAATTTTATTTTTTTCCACTTTATTTTTTATTTTCTACCTAAAAGTAAATTAGAGAAAGGAAAGTTGGGGCAAAAAATTCTCAAAACAATTTTGTTAGATAGTTTTTAAAATTTTCATTATGCAGATGAAAAAACCAATTTTCAGAGAAATGCTAAATTTAGGTTAGTTCACTATCTTATAAGTAGCCTATTAAAAATCTTTATAAATTATAAAAGTAATAGTGATACAACTCTAAAATCTATGAAATGACAGAAATATAAAAAGAAAATACCCTAATCTCATTTTTAAATAGATCCTGGGGAAAGAGGTAAGTCAAAATTATGAAGCTGTAATTATGATTCGTTATTCAAAAATCAAATTGACAGTTATTTCGAAAAATAAAAAAATAAGTGAGAAGAGGTAAAAGTATGCTTTCTTGAATGTTGAACTTCATGAAAGACCTCAGAAAACAGAAAAGATGATTATAATACTTAATAAATACTAATGTACTAATAAATACTAATAAAAATAACATTTGTGTTTTATAATCTACAGATTCATTTCTCATACATTACTTCATTTATTGATCAAGTTAACAATTCCACAGGAACATGAAGACAGGTGGGACATCACTGGAGGAGGTGGCCCCCTGGGGGGCATGTCCTGGAAGGGTTCATCTTCTCTGAAGCCCCTCCCCACTCTCTGCTTCTTGGCTGCCATACCCTTAGCAGCTTCCATTCACTCTGCCCTTCCACCATGATATTCTGCCTCACCTTGGGCCCAGAGAAAAATGCACTTGGTCTATCATGGACTAAACCCCTGAAGCCATGAGCCAAAATAAACTTTTCTCTAAGTTGTCTTTGTTAGATATTTTGCTCACAGCAACAAAAAGCTGGCTAACACAATGTGGATGAAGCAAAACCAGACAAATGCTGTGTACGTGATTCCTGATGGAAGTGTGTTCAGTGTCCTCTTCCTGTGGTCTTTAGGGTCCATATTATTGTGATTGCCAGCAAGGGTCTGTGTCAGGGAGAAGTAGGAAATATTTTCAGATAGTTTTTAAGCATATTTATGGAGTCAGAAAGACAATCTTAATCTTTTTTAAATTTTTTTTTTTAGTTGTAGTTGGACACAATACCCTTATTTCATTCATTTATTTTTATGTGGTGCTGAGGATTGAACCCAGTGTCTTGCATGTCCTGGGTGAGTGATCTACCCTGAGCCACAACCCCAGCCCCCCCTGATTATCTTCATCTTTATGATAAAAACATGTATGTATTACAGCAATAGGATGAACCTATCAACTTAGAAAAGACTTGAATTTGAAGTCGAGAGGTTTGGATTCTGATATTTTTCTTTCAATGAGTAAACCAAACAATTAAATTCTTTGCTCCTTGTTTCATTATTTGTAAAAGAAGGGGTTGGGATAAGATCAGTGGGTGTGTGCACTTGTGTAAGGGTGCACTGCCCTCTTCAAGACGTGTTAGGAATTGTGCTTTTGTGTGAAGACTCTCAGCAAGTCTGTATGGCCCAAGGAGTCTTGGCTGGCAGGACTAGAGCTTGTGCAGGGCCCTCTGTGTAGCTCATCTACTCCCATCTGTTTATATGATTTATTCAAAAGAAAGACAATGATGCCTACAGCATAAGACATTCCAGTGGTGTGGAAGGAAGGACCTAAAGCAGATGGAGCCAAGTGCCTAAAACTGGTGCTAACTGGATACTTTAAGAGCCCAAGATATCCACCATAACATCAGGTTAAACTATGTTTGGCTTTTCTGTTGTTGTTCGGTTTTATGAATTTCAACTTTCAAAACGAAACTATTCAGCTTTCCTGGAGTCTGGTTGTAGAGGAAACTCAAAAGCATTTTTAGCACCATTAACTTTTACTGGTGTTTGACAGGCAAAATGGTTTACCAAAAATTAAACACTTGATGTATCCTCTCAATGATGGCTTGAAATTTTTCTGAAGAGGCTGGAAGATTCTCAGAAGTGAGATGTACCTCATAAAGTGAGACATTTTTTTCCACGTTTTATGATTGTTGCTGGAGTTCACAAAGCTTTATGATGTTTGAGTTTGGACTCTTTCCTGTGCTTTTATCCATCTGAACTATA
The DNA here is from genome assembly GCF_045843805.1 of Urocitellus parryii. Classification (NCBI taxonomy): domain Eukaryota; kingdom Metazoa; phylum Chordata; class Mammalia; order Rodentia; family Sciuridae; genus Urocitellus; species Urocitellus parryii. Next base: position 68,139,274 of record NC_135532.1, read on the forward strand.
TCAAACAGAACTGATAAAGAAAGGCGCTCTTCTGCTGGAATATTTCTGAGAAATTTTGTTTGTCTCTGTAACTCTATTTCTTTCCTATTCCTGTCCCCCCTCCTATCCTTTCCTTCCCCTTTGTCTAATCTACTGAGATTTTATTCTTCCCCTAACTCCCTTATTGTGGGTTAGCATTCACATATCAGAAAAAACATTCAAGCTTTTGTTTTTGGGGATTTGCTTATTTTCTTAGCTTAATAGTTTCTAGATCTATCCATTTACACCTTTCTTTGTCACCATCTACATTCCCTTCAGTAATTCATTCTTCTTTATGGCTGAGTAATACTCCATTGAGTATATATGCCACATTTTCTTTATTCATTCATCTATTGAAGGGCACTAGGTTGGCTGCATAGCTGAGCTATTGTGAATTAAGCTGCTCTGAACATTGATGTGGCTGAATCACTATAGTATGCTGATTTTAAGTCCTTTGTGTATAAATCTAGAAGTGGGATAGCTGGGTCAAATGGTGGTTCCATTCCAAGTTTTCTGAGGAATCTCCACACTACTTTCCAGAGTGGTTGCATCAATTTTCAGTCTTGCCAGCAATGTATGAGTGTATCCTTTCCCCCACATCCTTGCCAACACTGACACTCTGACTGGGGTAAGGTGAAAACTCAGTGTAGTTTTGATCTGCACCTCTCTAGTTGCTGCTGATATTGAACATTTTTCCATATTTCCATATATACAAATACCATTTGTATTTCTTCTTCTGTGAAGTGCCTGTTCAATTCCTTTGCCCAGATATTGATTGGGTTGTGTGTGTGTGTGTGTGTGTGTGTAAAGTTTATTTAGTTCTTTTTATATCCTGAAGATAAATTTTCTCTTAATGCTATCTGAGGTGCAGGATACACTGATACTTTGATCTTGGTCTTCCCAGCCTCTAGAACTGTAAGGAAAGAATTTTCTGTTCTATATGAATTTCCCATTCTGTGGTATTCTGTATAGCAGTGCAAAGTGAACCAAGAACATACTGCTAAGACAGGTGATTTGTTTTTAGGTCTTGCTTACTGATACCTTCCCCAGAGCTCTGCAATAACTTGTACTTAAAAGTGTTAGATGTGGCAGTGGTGCACGCCTATAATCCCAGCATCTTGGGAGGCAGAGGCAGGAGAATCTCGAATTCAAAGCCAGCCTCAGCAATGACGAGGCTAAGTAACTCTCTAAATACAAAAATGGGGCTGGGGATGTGGCTCAGCAGTTGAGTGCCCCTGAGTTCAATCCCCAGTAACCCCCACCCAAAAAGTGTTAGATGTTAATTTACCATTGAATTATTCCGAGATAGGCCTTGAGAGTGTCACTCAGTGGTAGAGCACTTGCCTACCATGCACAAGATCTGGATTTGATTCTAGCACTTAAAAAAAAAAAAAATCAGAGCTAGAAACCTTGAGTCTGTTCATCACCTGGTTTAGGAATTGGGGTGAAGAGTGGAAAAGTTGAGGAGGGCCATTTTAAATTATTTTCCAGGTAGATACAGTGAAATCAGCTTTATAAATAATAACTTCAACTCGGATTTGTTGAGCCATACAGTGTCTTGTGTTGAAATGATAAAGAAAAGCTGTGGGCACCATCTGATGGTAAAGTTCACCCAGTGTCAGGGATGTTATTTGCCAGAAGGCAGAAATGTGCCATATGTAACCTCTTTTGTGGGTGCTGGCCTTCTATCTCACCTCTGAAAACTGGGAGTGCCCTATGTAAGAAATTTCCCCCTAATGCTCATTTGCTCCACCCCTGTGCCTCTCCATACACTTTCCCCTTCCTTCTCTTCCTAAGGTCTCTCCTTCCTTTCTTCTGCTCTGCGGTGCCCAAAGCTGGCAAAGAAGAATACGATCTCATTGCCAAGTATATAGCGTGTATTCTGAATCTCTCAATTGCAATATAGACTTCAAACCTTTCAGCAGTAACTAGTGCATATGGCGGTGATATTCCTAGTGACTTTAACTGCTTGACTTTAAGAGAAGTACTGTCAGTTCCATCCTTGAATCATAAACTTGCAAGATCAGTATTTTAATTAATGGTTGAGGAAATGTGGATAGAGAAGACTTGATAGTTATATTCTAAAACCTTAGATGTTACATGAGTATTCAGTTATTTTTAGCCAGAAGAATTTTCTCATCCTCTAAATGAAAGAGAAGATCCATTGTTGAGCGCACATTTTTAATGTATGAGAAAAGTGGTTTCATTTCTTACAGAGTTCTATTCCGTAGATCAAAGGAATGGAAATAATTGACTTTTTTTAATCTGACATTATATTAGATAAGTTCAGAATATGCATAAGAGGCTGAAATTTTTCCTCTTCAGAAATTTGTAATTAATTATAAAGAAAAGTGTTTGATCAACAAGTCCATTATTATAGTTAGATAGGAGGAGTAAGTTCTGGTGTTCTATGGCAGAGGGGTGGGGGGTGAATGTGATTTATGATAATGTATTATATATCTCCAAATGATTAGAAGAGAGGAATTTGAATGTAATCACCTTAAAAATGATAACATTTAAGGTGATGGATGTATAAGCTAATTACCCTGAGTTCATCAATAATGTACACATGAATCAAAACATCACCTTTTTACCTCATAAATACGTAAATATTATGCGTCAACAAAATTGTCTTTCAGTTCATATTTCTATTTCTTTTCTTTCATTTATGTTTGGACCCAGCTTATGTGGTTGGAGCACTGCTCATTTGTTGAGGTGGGTTTCTGTGTGAGCCTCACACCTTTCTTTGTCACCATCTAAATTCCCTTCAGTAATTCATTCCCAGTTACTTGACTCCCTGCCCTGCCAGAGGACCAGTTGAGTTAGTGGAAACCAGAGGTTTCAAACTGGAGGCCAGAAAATTCATGTGACCTTCAGAAGGTTTTTATTTGACCCACATATCAATGTATTTTTTTAAAAAACTCATCTAGCATTTAAATATTAAGGGTTCTCATATAAGTCCTAATTTCTAGATTTTTTTTTTAAACTAGGTACACTGCTAACAATGAACTGGAAGTAAGTATCTGCTGAGCTGTTTATACCAAGCATATTCTTTCCAACTGGACTTAGTCTTCATTATTGTTTTTGATTCTGAGACTAAATGGCCATTCACAGTGCAAATAGTTGGTAAGATGACATTGGGATATTGGAATTCTTATTTTGGGTCCACACATTCCACCTACGACTCTTGATCCAAAGTTATCAAATAGTTATAGAAATCTTTACCTTTGGTATATAGTTGATGGGTGCATTACTTGTTATTTATTTATTCACCCAAGAAGACCCTTTTGAGATACTGTTTCACCCTCAGGTCACAGAGTAACTTGGTGCCCTTCACTAACAGAAAAATTATTTTTCAAAAAATATAAAAAAGACTGGGAATTATTCTGTGTATCAGTGATGCAAGATTAAATCTCTAAGGAACAGGAATCGCCTCAGAGAGACGTAATCCACCTGCTTCTCACAAGTTCTAGATCACTTCAGAAACCTCAGAAGTGGTCCAGGATCTCATGCTTATAGTTAAGAAACTTGAGAAACTTGCTCAAAGTCACGTAGTTAATAAGAGGCAGAACCAGCATTCAAATCCAATTTATTAATTCTATAAATAACTATTCTGAGTTCCACAGACATTTGTTAAATGCATAAATAAGTCTGTGAGACTTGGTATGTTATCCATTGCACATGTTGCAAAGATCAAATTAGGACAGCAGAAATTTGAGAATCACTGTGATTTCTCTCTCTTTATCAACCACAGTGGATTATCTAATGGATTTTACTTTTATAATAGATTTCAGATGTGTCTATTCCCTCCACCCACGCAGCTGCCACTGGAGTCCAGGCTGTGACCGTCTCTTCTTTGCACTAGTGTCACAGCATCTGAACTTGTCTCTAGGCTTCCAATTTTGTGCCCTCTACTGTCTATTCCCCACATTGCAGCCACAGAGCACTTGGCAAATAAATAAGATCTTGTCATTTCTCTGCTTAAAACTCTTCAGTCTTTTCTTAGGGCCCTCTGAAAAAAATGAATGTGATCAGCAAGGGTTGGTCTGCCCTGCCCCAGCCTGGTGTCCTTCTCACTGGGCACTGTGTTCCCGGAATTCACAGCCACAGCCACAGCCACTCTGGCTTTTCACTTTCCTCATGATACTTCCTGAGAGTAATATTCTCACTCTACTTTTTTGTTCACTTAACTCAAACTGATCCTTTCCAACTTCCTTAGATGAATTGTTCATCATCCCTAATTCAGTTATTTGATTATATATGCAGTCAGCCCTCTGTATCTGCAGACTCTACATCTGTAGATTCATCCAGGAATGAAAATACTTTTAAAAATTTTTGCTTCTGTACTGAACATGTATGGACATTTTTTTTTGCCATTATTCCCTGTGCAATACTGTGTAACAACTATTTGCATAGCCTTTACATTATATTAGATGTTTTCAATAATCTAGAGATGGTTGAAAACATATAAAAGCATTTGCTTAGGTTACATGCAATTACTATGCTGTTTTATATAGGAGACTTGAGCATCTGTGGAGCTTGGTATATGTGAGAGAGTCCTGAGCAAATACTGAGGGACTACTGTATCTATATCTGTATGTATTTCCACCATGCTTTGGTTTTCCTTCGTGCAACTTTTCGCTGTAGCTATATAATTAGGTCATGACTTAAATATAAAATTGTACTGATGTCATGAATTTATTGGTAAGCTTCTGAACAGGGACTTGTCTCTGTTGTTAACCATTGATGTCCCGGCACTAAGCACACATGGTGTTCATATTAAATACATGTTTAATTTTGCATAAGATGTGTGCAGGGAAATGAAAATCAAGAGGCAGAGATATATTTTTAAGAGCTCCTGCACAGACTGATCTTTTCCTCCAGATGAACATGTGACCTTGTTGATTTTAAATTTGCATCAAGCTCCAGAGTGCCCCCAGAAGCAGGGAATGGTGACACATATTTGTAATCTTAGTGGCTCCGGAGGCTGAGACAGGAGGATCATACATTCAAAGCCAGGCTCACTAATTTAGCAAGGCTCTAAACAACTTAGCAAGATGCTGTCTCTAAATAAAAAAATTAAAAGGGCTGAGGATGTGGCTCACTTGTTAAGCACCCCTGGATTTAATTCTTGATACCAGAAAAAAAGTTCCCCCAGAATAATATAAATTTTGAATAGAAAAAACTGATACAGCAAAATTGGGTAATATATTGGACTGTAAAGTGTCATTACACGAGGAGGAAAGTGGGTACATCTGAAGAAATACAATGGAGTTAGTGTGGATTAGGTGCAGGAGGGAGAGTGCAGAATCACAGTAGACTCTTGTATCTGAATTTCTCATTTACTCTTTACATTTTCTAGACCTAAATATTACTAACCTCTTTCTATAGTTTGGGATAGATGTAAGATTTCTGGCAGTCTTACTCTCTGTTGGTGAACTAATGGCTGGGGAAGGCCTCACTAAGATGGACTGTCCAATTCTGTGTGTTCACCTGGCTCCTGAGCCTTTGTGTTCCTCTGGTTAATTGGGACAAGAAACTAGAATATATTAGGAATGGAGTGGAGGGAAGGAGAGGGTGGCTCTTAGAGCTGTTTTGTTACCTATGTGAAATAATGATCTACAAAAATATCTAGAAACACTTATCTGAGAGTGAAAGCTTAAAATGTAGCTATAATTATTAGGTAATACACTTCCCAGAATAATAATACCCTGCTCTTAGAAATGGAAAATACTCACTAAAATATATGTCATAATTTTTTTTTTCATTTTCCTGGTACATAAAGCTATGAGGTGATACGTAGCTTTGAACTTTGTCATTGCCCTTGTGTTCTTGTGGCACATTATAATTTAACCTGTTGGCATGCTGAAATTATTGCCATCTGATCTTGGTTGTGTGGCTACAATAGATCAAGAGGAAATTTGAGGCTTAGTCTATACAGAATTACTATGGACTCCAGGACTCCTCTAAAATCCCTTACACATTTCTTGACTATGTGAAAGACTTAGACAATGAATGAATTGCCTTGGTTAAAAAAGAAAAAAGACAATGTCAAGAACTTTAGAAGAGGGCTGGGGATGTAGCTCAGTAATAGAGCACTTGATTAATATCTGTGAGGTCCTGGGTTCAATATCCAGTACTGAAAACAAACAAAGAAACATTGTTAACTTCTAAGAAAAAAAAAATATGTTCAGTGACTGTTGAATGAACAGATTCATAAACAATTACCTGTTACCATGTAGGATAAATCCAACCACTAAGATTAAAGTTCAGTTAGAGTTAAGTTTAAGAAAGAAAGCTACACTTTCCTTAGTCCATATTTACTGGTGAAACAGAAGTTTTCTAATCACACTGTTCTATATACATGATATTTTTGTAATGATTATGTTCACATGCTGTGGATTCTTAAATTGTTGTGCACATGCACACACACTCAGTAACTGACTATCACAATACCTTCATATGTGGTGAAACAATCTGAATATAAATCTTCAATGATCTTTTTCATTCACTGAGCTGAATGCAAAGGGCCAATAGGTTGCACCAGACAGATTTAGTCATCTAGGGACATCTTTATGTATTGCTTAAGAGCTATGAATATTCAACATGAAAGTTTCTCCTGATCATTTTTAAGGAAATATTGTGTGGAAAATAAGCAAAAGTAGGGGTGACAGAGATTATAGAACTTTTTTTTTTAAAAAAAGCATTCATTTGAACAGTGAGAAAATTGGTTCAATCCATAGATAGATAGATAGATAGATAGACAGACAGATAGATAGACAGATATTCACTGAATACTTCCTGATGCTCACCTGGAAATTAGAACTGGTTATGATTACATGGGAACACAGTTGTACTAAATATTTAGTATGGGTAATTCTAGATTTCTATTGATGTATATGGAAATCTACAATCCTCTTTTGAGATTCTAAAAAATAAATAATGCACTGAGATGGAGTAATGATAATAATTATTTGAGAAGAAGAATACAGGAAAACAGATGAATGAGTCATAGTGGTTCTGAATAGTACTATGTACCTACCAAACAGAGGGCTTTTTTTTTTTTTTTTAACTGAATGACACTTTACCCCATGGGTCTATGTAAATTTCTCCTAAGTCAATCCAGAAAAGAAGTGAACTTTAATGTAGTGCTTCCCATGGTACCCTGCTTAGCTTTATCATGAAAACATCTCTAATCTACAAGTCTTCATTTTGAAATTTAACCCTATTTCAACATAACTTGTAGATGTCCAGGATTTGCCCACCTGGGAGTCGGAATGGGTTGTGATCACATGAGAATCAAGTTGTGCTGAATATGTTGTAGAAGATAGGAAAGAAATAATAGATGTGCATTCATGTGTAAAACACTAGAAAAACCAGGGATAGAAGGAACATTCATAACAATTAAACCAATTTTGAGTGCCTCATAGAGAAACCACTGTTTTGAAGGAGGAAGGAGATTCTGATGGTCAGCTTCTCTACTGCCACTCCCTCAGACAGGCACCTGGTCTTTCTCAAAGTTAAATCCCACAATCATGGAATTATAGGCTGTCAACGCAGGAAAAAGCATTATGTATCATTCTAGCATATTCCTTGAAGTGCCAATGAGGCAATAAATCCTTTGAAATATTGTAAAGGAAAAGTTAGTGTGTTTATATTGGAAAGGCAGTTAACAAGTTATCTAGAATATTACTTGAGCAATTTTGAAGCAACCAAAATCTCTAGGTTCATCTGAATGCCAAATATAAGCAGAAGTGTTTCTTATCTTGTTGAGTATAGGAGAAACAAGAAGTAAGCTTAGAGTACTTTAAGTGAAAAATTATATCTGCACATTTTCCTAAAAATTGTAGTCTATGAGATTTGACTGAAAGTGGGCATAACTGATATATTAATTTAAGAAATTGTAAAAGAATTTACATTTGTTTTATACACAAATTCAGGGACATTATATTTTCTGAAAGCAGTCCTAGAAATGTGATGCACATGTCAATATTAAAATGTGGTGTTAGTATCATCGTGCTGGTAATCTCAGAGAGGTTAAATGATTGTCAAAGTCACAGAAATTCAGAGTGTGAAATTCAGCATATCTGATCCCCTCAGCCAGGGCTCATTCCTAGCATCTAATGGGCAGCATCTGAAAATGGCCTCACACACCCAAATCTACGAAACCCAGGATTAATAGAGTGAAGTGATGTGATCTCCTCTTTAAAGACCAAATCAAAGCAAAGACAAATAAAAAGAATAAGGAGAAGAAAGAGACAGAGGGAAAGAAGAGGTTAGAAGAAAAAAAAAGATTTCTTCCTGGTTGGAGATGGAACTGGAGACTATTATGCTAAGTGAAATAAATAAGCCAATCCCCAAAGGCAGTTAACAAGTTATCTAGAATATTAATCTATTTCAGGGTGAGCACAGTCCTGAATTCTCTCAACATTCTGAGTACCAGAGCAGAAAACAAAACAAAACAACAAAACAAAAACCAATGATTTCTGCCCACATCCTGCGTGGGCAGGGAGTTTGGTAACTGTTGGAGGTGTGGGCCAGCTGGAAATAAGCTTTGAAAGTAATATTAAGAAATAAAGACCCCAAAATGCAGGGAATTAATTGAAGCAGGGGCTTGGCAGGTGAAAGGGACCTGATGGGTCTGATCCTAACAGAGAGAAAAGCCAGAGAATGGTTTGTCTATAGCGGCACACACCAAAGAGGATCAGTAAGGAGCTTCTTTTTGAAACAGGATCAGTGGGGAAAACAGGTTGTTTGGTGCTTGGCAGGTTAGACTCATCTCCAGGCACTACGTTTGAACGTGGGACTGTGGGCTAAGGCAGGGCACCAGCATGAGCTGGGCTTTCTCAAACTGGGATATTTCACCCAGAAATTCCCAGAAAAGCAGCTTCCCTGCCTTAATGACTCAAACAAAATCCATAGTTCATATATGGCTTCCAACAAATGATGAACTTAACCACAGGCTTGGTGGGGCTTTGGACCGTGGTCTTCTTTCCAATCTACCCGTTGCCTTTTTTTTTTTTTTTTTTTTCTTTTTGAAGTTCTCAAACAACCTGTTTCTGTTCTGGTGTTAATAGCCATATTCAGTGGGAGGGAAAAGATGGAGTGTGCTTACTTTATCTTGCCCAGAATCATATCTCCTTACGTGAACTAGAAGCCATGTTTCTATAAAGTAGAAGGAGGAAGTCCTTGGGAGTTTTGTCCAATCTTCTGCCTTTGGGTAGCAGAATCACCAGGGAAGAAGTTTTCATATTATCCTTCCTTAGCTCCTTCCATGTTGAATTATGCTGATGGTTAGAAAGTTCCAGATATGGTTGGGATTTGTTTCAATATTGATAAAGGGAATTCTTATTTAACAATACATTCATAACAATTAAACCAATTTTGAGTGCCTCATAGAGAAGACACTATTTTGAAGGATGGAGGACATTTTGATGGTCCAGCTTCTCTCCTGCCACTCCCTCAGAGATGCACCAGGTCTTTCTCAAAGTTAAAATGACCAAGTTGATTTGGTGGCAGCCTGGAGTTCCTGCCTATGGGCAGCTTCCAGGTGTCTCTGCTTGGGAATGGCTGCCCAGATTCCTGTGTGCAGGAATAGCTGTTGGGATCCTCTAATCACTCACAGAGAAAGAGTCTTTCTACTACTTGAATCCCAGGTCCCTGAGTGACACAGAATGCAGCCTCCCTCTAACCTGTCATCTTGGATCCCTCAAGGTTCTGAATGGTGGATGCATTGTCTTAAGGCTGAGGTCTTTAGAAATGTGGTCCTCCACTAAGAAAGTTAGGCAATCTCAATATTTTAAAAGAATGTACCCAAGAAGGCCTCTTCAGTGTTCTTTCAGGAACAAATCTCACTCTAGAAACTTCGCCTGTTCATTAGAAGCCTTCACGCTCTCATTTTTCTGAATGCATAGATATTTTGTGTTTTCATGTCTCACTGTAAATGTGTGCCTGAGATACTAAATCCGTACTATTGGGAGAAGCCTATCGGTGGGCTAAACGCTTTTAATTTATCAGCTACATTTACAGCTCTGTCGGATTCTTTTCTTCTCACAACCTAGTTCAATAATGCTTATCAGTTCCAGGGTTAACGGTATCAATCAAGGCTGATTTGTCAATCTGGAGACAGTGACAGGAAGACAAATAAGGATGTGTTCTAATGTGACCATATGTGGAAATAACTTCAGGTTCAGTGGACACCCTGGTTTCAATCTAATCTCACCTCCCCGGCTCATTCTCTTCTTTGTCCCTCTTCCTGTCCAAATCTTTCATCTCTTTCTTCAAAGAGAGAAGTATGTACTATCTTCCTATATAATATGGGGGTGCTTTTGCATATAAAGTCTTTGATTTGCTTAATGATTGAGGTAAAAGCATGCATGATATTCTGTGCAATTTGAACATAGGCATAGAGAAAATAACAATGCCTGTCACGGAGAGGTGGTCCCTGCTGGGCCACTGCTGGTGAGCCTTTTCAAGAACAACGTGTAAAAGCTGGAAATTGCCTGTCAGTTATTTGTTCTGCCTGGATATTGCACGCAGTGATTAATATTTAAAGTCTCTCTTCCTTCACTTCTGCTTACTCTGAAGACATTGGACTTATGGAAAATGAGGTGAAAACAAAATTGTGTTTTAGCTCACCAAGGATAACAAAGCATCTCTTCTTTAAAGGATGGCAGGAAAAGTCAGCCATTGAGAGGTGAAAATTTATTACTTAAGATCTTAAACCAAATTTTATATTTGTACATGGCAAAATCTTTTCCTTTCTCTTCAGGAAAAAAAGAAAAATGATGTATAGTCACCAGTTTTGAATGCTAAATGGGAATGAAAACCTCCTGAAACTCATGGCTAGGTAGTAGCAGACTTTTTGAAGTACTTGTATAATTATAGTACTTAGACAAAAAAAAAAATTTTCTCAAATGTGTTCTGAAGTATCTGGCCTTAGATGAAGTGGTCTGTCTAGAAGTGTAGTGACTACCATGGTTTTCTTTCTTTCTTTTTCTTTTTTTCTTTCTTTTCTTTCTTCTTTTTTTTTGGGGGGGGGACCAGGGATTAAACATAAGGACACTTAGCCACTGAGCCACATCCCTAGCCCTTTTTATTTTTTATTTTGAGACAGGGTCTCATTAAGTTGCATGGGGCCTTGCTAAGTTGTTGAGGCTGGCTTTACACTTTCCAGCCTCCTGCCTCCGTCTCCTGAGCTGCTGAAATTATAGGCATCTGCTACCACACTTGGTGACTACCATGGTTTTTATGAATAAGCCTTAGGCTTGCTTAGGATTGAGTCTATGTGGGATGCTTGGTTTGGTACTTGGTCACAAAGGGAGAGAAATGTGCACATGGAAGGGTTGTGACCAAGTAGTGTCTGATATACTGTGTCTTAAAAAGGATACATTGTTCAGTTCTGTTTAATTGTGTGAGACGGTTAGTGTTAAGGACTGAAAGATGGTGTTCCTCCAAAATTCATATGTTGAAGACTTAACCTCCAGTGAGATGGTATTTGGAGGTGGGGAATTTGGAAGGTAATTAGGGTTTGATGAGGTAATTAGAGTCATGAGGGTGTGCCTCTCCCACCCCCCCACAGTGGAATTTATCTTCCTAGAGAGATCAGAGCTTTCTCTCTTAAGCACTATGTGCAAACACCAAAGGATATGACCGCAGGCCCAGGAAGACAGCCCTCCCCAGGAACCAAATCAGCTTGCCCTTTGATCTTAGAGTTTCCAATTTCCATAACCATGAGAAATGAATTCCTGTGGTATAAAACCACTCAATCTATGGCATTTTGTTATGGCAGCCTGAGCTAAGCTAGCCCAGTTAGCTACAGAAGTGACAATACCTTAGGAACATTCAAAATCACCACACTTTTGTTAGCGCCTGGCTTGGTTTGAATGTGATGTGTAAGGAAAGAAAATTGTAAGCTTTGAAAAAGCTGCTTAAATGAAACCTTAATAATGCTGAGGAAAAATAACTTATAGATGTTGAATTGGTACATCATTACCATCAACTATTAAGCTTTTGACTTTCAAAAAAAATCTCAGTCTAAAACCTCAAAGCACTGTAGCATAAATTACTTTTCAAATTTAATTTTTTTCATCAAAGTTTTGTGAAAGGTATTTTTATAGCATTTGGTTATTTTCCAATCTCTTCAATCCAGATTTTTAAAGAACTGTTACTGCTGTTTCAACATAATAGTGAAAGAGAAAAAGGAGCATGCTGTTCTAGAAATAATGCAGAAATGTTTTATTTATTTCAAACTATAGCAATATATTTTACATATGTATTGCTCACTCAGAGAATGGATGGAAAATTCATGGAACTGGAAACTAAGAAATACCTTTTAATCAACCTACTCTAGTGCTTTACATAGTCTTTATATTTGAGAAATTCAAGATTTTTTTTTTAAACATAAAGTTAAAACATTTCTCAAGTCAGTGTTGACCTCAAACTCAGTTTCAAGTGCTCAATGACATTTCCAAATTTCAATTTGTCTTAGATAACTCTACCTAGGGAACTCTGAGGTGTGTGTGACTGTTTTTTGTTTTTGTTGTTGTTGTTTATTTGTTTCTGGAGCAATCGAATTGAAATTGAAGGACTCCTTTTTTGGTAGGTTAGGTGGTTCCCAGGGAACCACTTTATTTAAGCATTGAAAATTAGACATGGACTTCAGGTGTGTGAAGTATGTAATTTCCAAACATGTGGAATACCTTGTTTAGATGCATGTAAAACCCAACGAGACATCCTATTTTAAAATGTTATAAAAAGTAACCCAAAATGTTTCCCCCCAAATAAAATAGGTCATACAACATTGTACACAGTTGGAATATCATTCTAAATCACAGATTCTACAAGAGTGTCAAGCCAAATGATTCTTGCGTGTACTGGGTCTTACTGTGTCTCCACTTGATTCCTATACTTTTCATCTCTCTGCCTTTCATCCTCAATTTCTTCCTCTCCAATAAAGTATTTTAATTACTTTAAAAATGCCATTATTTCCTATCATGAAAAAAGTCGACTGTTCTTCCTCTTTAGCATTTCTCTGTTCTCCTTTATGGAAAAACGCCTTGAAGGAGTTGTCTACAGTTAAGGCCTAAACTTTCTCATTTTTTTTTTCTGTCTTTGTCCCATTCTGGTCAGATTTGCATATCCATCACTCCACTTAGTCTTCTTTTTGTCATGGTCACTAACCTCTGTATTGTTAAATCTGAGTTCAATTCTAAGCCCTTTCATACCTAAAGCATGGTCATTAGTTCTAACCTACTCAGACAGCATTTCCTCCCCTTGAACATACCTAATAAAAGTAAAATATTTTATATAGAAAGTGAAATATTTTATTTATAAAACATATATGTATATTTTATCCTTGGTGGCTTAGTGAATAGAGAAAAACTTTTAAAGTTTGCGCAGGAAGTAGTTCTCAAGAAAAATAACTATTTACATGACATTGCAGGTTTGTATTTCAAGAATATTTTCATGATCTGGTCAGAGAAAGATTCTGCACCATGATATGCATTCAAAAATTTCTACAGCAATATATATGTAACACATAGGCTAAATACTAAAATAGCATCGGTCTTGTGTACAGAAATCCCCTCTGCTGTTTGTAGGTATCTTTAAGGCACAGAATATATATAATTTTTTTTTTTCTGGTACTGAGGATTCATTCAGGGGCCCTTGAGCACTGAGCACATCCCCAGTCCTATTTTTATTTATTTAGAGATAGGGTCTCACTGAGTTGCTTAGCACCTCACTTTTGCTGAGGCTGGCTTTGAACTTGTGATCCTCCTTCCTGCTGAGTCACTGGGATTACAGGCATGTCCCACCACACCTGGTGGCACAGAATATATCTTACTGGTCAGTGTTTCTTTGATATCTTGGCATCTAGTAGATAATCAAAACATTTATAGAATGTATTATTTATTGAATGGAATATTCAATATTGTTGGTTGAAGGATGAACTGGAAGGAAGAATAGATGAATAAATTGATGGCTGTTTTCACAAACAATCCTCTGCAAGATAACTAACATGTTGTTGTGTCTTTAGGAAAAAAAACCTAATAGTTTGCTTGGGGTATGTCCTTCACCTTTGGCTTCTTGTGTCCCCAGGTCATGGAAGCATGGATCCACAAATATATGCCAATTTCCTATTTTGTGTCTGGCTGCCAGGCAATTTCTATTAATACAAATTTGAGAGAATCTTAAAAAGTCTATGATTTTTCTGGATTTATCTATTTAACCTATTGTTTAGACAAATAGTAGGTTGTCAACAAAAGTTTGAAGCTTTTACTTGGATATAATTTATTTATTACAGCGGTACTTACCATTACATGAAATAGTATGCTATAAAGTACATTTTGAAAAATTGTTTGAGGAATATAAGTATTAAGTGACTTTCTACTTCATGATGCTATTTTTTCATTATATTTGTGACACAAGTATAATGTAAATATATTTGTAATCTTACAATATTCTAAAAATAACCAATTTCCTTTTAAAATTTCTTGATAGTAAGATGAAACTCAGAGAAGGCGACCTATTTACTGTCATTTATTGTACCAGTCATGCCACTCTCATGGGTCAGAAGGATTTGGCGATAATGGACAATTATTGCCTGCAAGGAAGTTATCAACTTGGGGATAGGGAAAAGGCGTGATTGCATGACAGCCATAGAAACTAGGCTTAATACACACAAAAGGTACCTTGAAAGCACTTGGGATGGGTACTTACAGAAACAGATGGAAATCTGAGCCAAGACTGTGGTTCCAAGTCCAATGCTTGCTCTACTACAGCAAGCCTTTCCATCCATCATCTCTGATTTTTTTTTAAACAACTGCAGGAAGGTAATTAAGGTAATTAATGAAATTAATGAGATATGAGAAATAAAACTTCAAATGAAGAGAAGAGCTGGGTCTTTACAATGTCTGCATTTTGGTATTAGAGACTTCTAAGGAACTTTGCAGAATGGAACAGGGGAGTGGACAGGGAGTGGTTAGAGAGCAGGAAGCCTGTCCAGTCTTCCAGCACACACACAAAATGCACACAGAGCTGTGTGACTTAGGAAGGGTGAGGTGCATTTTTTTTTTTTTTTGTGAGAGAGAAAGAGAGAAAATCTTTTTTATAGATGGACACAACAAAATGCCTTTATTATTATTATTAATGTGGTGCTGAGAATCAAACCCGGGTCCCGCCTGTGCTAGGCGAGCACTTTACCGCTGAGGCTGAGCCCTGAGGTGCATATTTAATAGCTCCTCAAAAGTGGAGAGCTGATCCTGAAGTTTTTTTTCTCTACTTCTTAATTCATATCAACTCTTGATTAAACTATAGAGGCTTTTACTTTCCAGGATGTGTTAACTGGCCATAAAATATTCAGTCTAATGATTCTGAATAACAGAAAGTGGATGTATTGTGGAGTTCTTTGATAATGAGATTTGAAAATAGAATTTTAACTGGAGACTAATATTAGACTCTCCCTACATAAAAGCTGACCTTTTGGCTTGAAGCCCTAGAGTTTTCTTGTGTGTATTTCCATTTCTAATATCCTGAAGCCATGTCCTGTGTGTCGGTTTTATGTGTCACACTGTTCATCTTGTCCACACTCTCCCTCAGATCTCACTTCTTTCTGCATCTCTTAGGAAACCAGAATCAAAGTCAATTTGAGGGTGATTTAAATTCCAGTGATCAGTTTTCTGGTCTCCTGGCCATCAGATGTTTTACCCCTTAGTTTTTTTCTACATCTTCACTCTTTTTTTCCCCCTGGGTAGTTAATAATTTCTTAATATATATAAGAAATTATATAACTATTATATAATTATATAACTATTCCCCAGTTTGACTCTTTCTATCTCCTACCTAATTCCCTGTGTGCGGCTGTCACATGGATTGTCATCTTTTTTCCATGAGCCCCCCTTTAAATCATGATCTTGTTTTTGTCATGTCTTAGGAATATGGGCTTTCAAAAATATACAACATTTTCAACGTCAATCAAATATTTTAACTTCACTTTTCAGTCTGTGGATTGTTTCTACATAATATAAAAGATCAGATGTTATCTTAATCAAAATATAATTTTGTTATCAATTGGTCAAAAGAAATATAAAAATATTTGTTTTTTAGGGTTCAGCTGAGGTTAGTTTTTATTATAATATATATATTTTAAAGTAATTTTATTGACGTATAGGTTACATACTGCAAGACACATAATTGGAAGAATAAAGTCAGTGAGTTTTGGTGGTTATATACAGCCATAAAACCACCACCACCATAGTAAAGGTGTAGGACATATTTATCACCCCTCAATCTAGTCTTTGCAGTCAGACATCACAACTACTCTACAAACTGTGGAACCTTTGATCTAACTTTTTTGTTTTAGTTATAGTTTTTCCTTTTCTAGAATGTCATACAATTAGAATCACAGGGTATGTACCCCTTTGGCTTCTTTCAGTTAGAATAATACTATTGAGATTCCATAATGTGTATAGTAGAATCTTTCTTTTTTATTGCATATGAGTATTCTATTGGATGGTTAATTCATGTTTTGTTTATCAAGTCATCAGTTATTTTCATTGTTTTTTAATGTTAGGAAGAATATAGTTATAAATATCTGCATAAAAGTCCTTGTGTGGATGAATATTTTAATTTCAATTTATTTTGATTAGATATCTATAAGTGGAATTGTTTCTTCATGGTAGATTTATTAACATTTGAAGAAACTGCCAAATATATTCCAAGTGACTATAACATTTTGCATTTCTACTATCAGTTTATGAGAGTTTCTGCTGCTCTATTTTTTTTTTTTTCGGTACTAGGGATTGAACTCAAGTGTATTTAATCCCCAAGTCACAACCCAAGCCCTTTTAAAAATATTTTGAGACAAAGTCTCCCTAAGTTGCTTTGGGCCTCAATAAGTTGAGGAGGCTGGATTATTTTTTTGGATATTAGTTTTTTTTTGGGGGGGGGTCCAGGGGTTGAACTCAGGGGCACTTGGCCCTATTTTGTATTTTATTTAGAGACAGGGTCTCACTGAGTTGCTTAGCACCTCACTTTTGTTGAGGCTGGCTTTGAACTCGAGAACCTCCTGCCTCAGCCTCCTGAGCCACTGGAATTACAGATGTGCACCACTGTGCTCTGCTTTTTTTTTGTTGTTGTTCTTTTTAGTTATATATGAGAATAGAATGTATTTTGACATATCATACATAAATGGAATATAACTTCCCATTCTTGTGGTTGTACATGATTACACTGGTTGTGTATTCATATATGAACATAGGAAAGTAATGTCTGATTCATTCTACTGTCTTTCCCATTATCACCTCCCCTCCCTTCCCCTGTCCAATTTAGTGAACTTCTACTCCTCTCTCCCCACAGCCTATTGTGAGTCAGCATCTGCATGTCAGAGAGAACATTTGGCCTTTGGCTTTTTTGGGATTGGCTTACTTCACTTAGCATGATAATCTCCAGCTCCATGAATTTACTGGAAAATGCCATAATTTCATTCTACTTTATGGCTGAGTAATACTCCATTTTATGTATGTGCCGTATTTTCTTTATCCATTCATCTATTGAAGGGTACTTAGGTTGGTTTCTTAACTTAGTTATTTCGAATTGAGCTGCTATAATCATTGATGTGGCTGTGTCAGTTTAGTATGCTGATTTTAAGTCCTATGGATATATGCCAAGGAGTGGGATAGCTGGGTCAAATGGTGGTTCCATTCCAAGTTTTCTAAGGAATCTCCATACTGCTTCCAGAGTGGTTGCACCAATTTGCAGTTCCACCAGCAGTGTATGAGTGTACTTTTTCCTCCACATTCTCACCAATCCAATATTATTGTTATTTGTATTCTTGATAATTGCCATTCTGACCAGAGTGAGATGAAACCTCAGTGTAGTTTTAATTTGCATTTCTCTAATTGCTGTAGATGTTGAACAATTTTCCATATATTTCTTGACCATTCATATTTCTTCTGTGAAATGCTTTTTCAGTTCCTTAGCCCATTTATTGATTATTTGTTTTGTTTTTCTGCTATTAAGTTTTTTGAATTATTTATATATCCTGGAGATTAATGCCCCATCTGAGATACAAGTGGCAAAGACGTCCTACCATTCTGTAGGCTCTCTTCATGTTCTTGATTGTTTCCTTTGCTGTGAAGAAGGTTTTTAGTTTGACACAATCTCATCTATTGATTCTTGATTTTACTTTTTGCGCTTTTGGAGTTGTGTTGAGGAGATCAGTTCCTAAGCTGACATGATGGAGATTTGGGTCTACATTTTCTTTCAGTAGGTGCAGGGTCTCTGGTTTAATGCCTAGGTCTTTGATTACTTAGAGTTGAGTTTTGTGCAGGGTGAGAGATAGGGTCTAATTTCATTTTGTTACATATGGATTTCCAGTTTTCCTAGTACCATTTGTTGAAGAGGCTATCTTTTCTCCAATGTATGTTTTTGGTATCTTTGTAGAGTATGAGATAACTGTATTTATGTGAGTTTGTCTCTGTGTCTTCCATTCTGTACCTTTGGTCTTCATGTCTGTTTTGGTGCCAATACCATGCTATTTTTTTGTTACTATAGCTCTGTAGTATAACTTAAAGTTTGTTATTGTGATGCTGAGGCTGGTTTTAAACTCACTATCTTCCTGCCTCAGCTTCCTGAGCCCCTGGGATTATAGGCAGGTGCCACTGCCCATGGGATCTACTTTTTCAATTAACATTTGCTATTATTGATTTTTGGATATTAGTTATTCTAGTGGATGAATAGTGGTAGCTTACTGTGGGTATAAATTGCATTTTCTTATGACTTGTGATGTTGATCATCTCTTTATGTGCCTTTAGGCATTTATGGCTCTGTACATGTGTCAAGTATTTGTTATAATAATTTGCATATATATATATATATACATACATACATATATATATATATTTAAACCAATCTTTGTCTTCTTTGACAATATGCAAATATACTTAGGCAAGCAAAAGTTTTGATGAAGGGGACTTTATAATTTTTTTCTTTTATTGAACATCATTTTTTGTATTTTATCTAAGAAAATTTACCTATATGAAGGCAATAAATTCTCTCTTATGTTTCTTGTAGGTATATTGATATGACCATATTGATTTTTATTTTTATTAAGTAAGGACTTATATCCTGAATATTTAAAGAACACAATAATAAAGAGGCAACTTAATAAAAATGGGCAATAAAAAAGCTATAAACTATAACTATAAACTATAGTCACTATTCTGTATATTATATACTTACTGATTTATGATGAATTTAAAAACTGCTAATTTATTTTTTTCAATTCTTTCTTTATAACTACTTTAAACACACACACATATATGTTTAGAGGTGTTTCTTACTGCAATGTAGACTGTAATTATTATGGTCTCTTTTGTATCCCTAGAAGTTTTGTCTTAATGTTTATTTTTCTTATGTTAAATTAATTAGTATATTAATATAATCACCCAAATTCTGTTTGCTGTTTAATTATTTTTACTTTTAAGCTATTTGTATCTCTGAATTTAGCTGGTGTTTCTTGTAGATAGTATATGTTGGATATTGCTTTCAAATTCTATTCCCAATGTATTTTGATGTTTGTTTTCTATTTATTTTATTTTTTAATTTTACTATTTCATTACCTTCTTCTGTGTTAAAGAAGGTAACATACCATTTTAGTGCTCTATTGTCTCTTTAGCTGTATTTTCTAACATCTTTTTTTAGCCATTGCCGTAGGGCTTGTAATATGCATCTTTAATTAACAACTCTAAATTACAACTGACTTTGTTCTTGTAAAATATAGAAATTTTTCTTTGTTTATGAAAATCTCTACAAACATCTAGCAAGCCTCAATGCAGTTTGAAAAATGATGACTTGGAAAAAAGAAACATTTTTCTTATCAAGGAAAGAGTGTCAAAGAGTTCTGTAGAGTCCTTTACAGTTATGAACATGTTTTTCAGTAATTATATACACAGGCCCAGGGAAACAGAGACAATGCTGACCCACACACATATAGTTGATTTATTCTTGTAACAATTTTGTCAACTCATTTCAGCAAATGTTGGTGCAATGAAGTCTTCGAGTCTTCCATAGGCTAAAATAAAATATAATATTTGTCCTTATAAACTTTTTGTATAAATATAATTTATAAAGAAAAATGTAGTAGATATAAAAAGGGAGTACAATGAAACTGTATTGGGGGGCTCAAAAGAAGTGGGAGGGGTTTTAAGCTACCAGCGAAAGTTTCATTGTGATGATTGATGGCTTTTGGATGGATGGGTCATGGTGGCTGCTCAATGGCTTGCTAGTGACAGACAATTTGTGGGTGAAAATGGAAGAGATTGACATACCCAGGCAGAGAAAACCTCATGAAAAAAGCCAGGAGGAAAGCTAAAAAAGCTGATAAACTTATGTGGACACTTGGTTTAATCAACATTTGTTTAGTGAATGAATTTTTTGTCTTATTTATTCATTTGTTTATTTTTGCAGTGCTGATGATTGAACTCAAGGTCTCGCACATGCTAGGCAAGCACTCTACCATTGAACTACAATCCCCAGCTTATGTCCTATTTAGAAAGTGAGTATTAATAAAGCAAGTTTTAAAGGGATTCGTGGTTAATAATCCATGCTGGGTAAAATGTGTTGAAATACAATTGTGAGAAATCTCATTGTGGTGCTTACTCATACAGCTCCGTGCCTGTGTCTGAAAGGCCTTCCCAATTCGCTCTCCTTACCTGCCTGAAAGCTGCATTTTACCCTTCAAGGAAGAGTTCCATTTATCTTCTGGGATGCCTTCCTTGACAGTCCAGCCCAATCAAAATTAGATGCCCCATTTCCATGCCTGCTTTAATCATAGTATTTACATTAAAAATATTGAATGATCTGTTAGTCTCTACCACTAAACAGAGAGAAACCCAAGGGCAAAAATTTTGTCTTTCTGTAACTACTTCATGGATTTCGCAGGTGCTTTAAACAACATAGTCAAAGGCAAGAAACATCAATGTTGCATTGATAAGTTTCTCTCTTGTCTTTTTTGTTATTCTTTCCTGCAGTTTCAGCAGCGGCACACATTGCAATTTTTTATCTACTGGGGACTGGAGTGTCCATACATTTCCCCCAACCCTGTTCTTATCCCTTTAGCCCATGATGATCTTGTCCTATGTTTCCACATATCTCAATACAAACATTATTCTAGCCCCACTCTAAGGCCTTCTTATCAGAAGCACTTCTCTGAAACCCCTAACAGAGGGTATGCTTTCTATTCTGAATTTCCATGATGATTTTTTCTAAACAACTTTCATGGTGTTCTATTTTCTAGATCCTACCTAGAGACAGACTCTGTATTCCATTCAATATATTCCAAAGTACCCTTGGCATGGACACATCCTCAAGATGCATCTAAGGGCTTGCTATTGAGCACTGACTGTTTGCCAGGTACCATGCTGACCACAAGCTATTCAATAAATAATTACCAAACAAAGCATTCACTTGTCACTTGCTGTGGGGGAGAACTGCAGAGTGACAGGGTAGGGATGGAAATGTAATTTGCAGGCAGAAAAATAAAAAGGAACGCGTCAGAAATATACCCTCTGGCAAATTACAGAATTTCACAAAACCATTTGAAACCTTGCTTTGTTTATGAAAATCTCCACAAACATCTAGCAAGCCTCAAAGCAATTTGAAAAAATGATACCCCAGAAGAAATAAACATTTCCTTAGCATGGAAGGTGAATTAAAGAGTTGTGCAGTTTCCTTTACAAAGGTGGGTGTATCTTTTCAGTAATTACACACAGTAACAAACATTATATTAGGGCTGACAACTTACCTTTAAATTTTTATTTGGTTCTGCATATCAAGTGTAGACTAGGAAACTTTGAATGAAAACCTAAGTATGTGCTATAACAATAAGAAAATACTAAAATCTATGTGGGGTTCTTTCCCTCGGTCTAAACAAATAATCAACTTGTATGATTTCAGTGACATTCATTTCTCATTCTTTTCTTTTGAAACATTCTCTTGGTTTAGAATTTTCCCTCCCCTCTCCCATGATTACTTTGGAGACTCAAGCTAACTCTTATTTTCCTAAACTCTTTCCATTCCTCCTCCTGGCAAAGCAGAATGCATTTGACAACCTTAATGTGGCACATCTGAGGGTGTTCTGATTTCAAAGCAAAGGGATTTTCACTACGATGTTTGAAATTAAATATAAGTATTTCCTTATAAAGGTTTAAATATTAATGGAACATTAGGAGGAATAATGCTTTAGAATTTGTTCCTGTGTTTCTACCTGGTGCCTATGGCTCAGTATGCAGCTCAGCTCACCCTGCCATGGGCTAGCTGGGGCATCAGAGGCCAATCTATCCCCAGGCTGAATTAGCAAGAATCTTGATAGTAGTTGCTTGGGGTTCAATTCACTTTAGCATACCAATAATGATGCTCAATTGTTGGGGGGATAACTTGGCTGGTAGAAGTCTTCACCTACTGACTTCATTTCTCCCTCTTTCCCAGGAGATAATTTCAAGGCACTCACTCACTATGCAATACCTCCCCAGTGAATGTGAGTAGACATTACTGTTTTCCTTGTCTTATATATTATGCCCTTAGCCTATACATGCTTCCTCTGCTTTCTCCAATGAGGACTCTTCTATTTTCCCTCTCAAAAATGGAAGAATTTTCCTATAACACGTGTCTCTGCTTAATTTTTGATCGCCCACGTTTGCTCTACTCCTAAACTCATTTTTAAAAGCCAGAGAAACACAGGTAAAATTTTCTCTAAGCTCTTCAATGTTGACAAAATAGAGAGTGCCAACACCTTGTCAATAGTTTTCTCTTATATACATTTGACAACCTGTATTTCCAGCTAAGTGAACTCCAGAGTAAAACTACCGCTCCTGCTCTGCACGACACCAGACACACAGAGAAAATTTCAGAAAGCGCTTGGCTTACACTGTGAATGTGCCTTTTATGAAATGTAAGCTCCCAAACAGGGAACTGGTTTAAAGTATGTGTTCAATGAATGTTTGTTGAATGGATGAATAAATAATGATGGAATGAGAACTAGCCCTGCTGAACACACATGATGGCCATTCATATTTAATAACCACACCTAGGAATGAAAATATTATTATAGTCTGGCAGGCTATATTCTGATTATGCTGATATAGCCTTAGCAACAGTGGTTTGAAGAATGAACTTGTTCTAATCATATGGTAAAGAATATAATTCTCAGTAAAAAGCTAGTCTGTGATTTGGGTCTTAAACTTCAGGATCTATTCTCCTCTACTGCCTAAAGTGGACACGATCATGGAAAGTCTAAAGTATCCTAATGTTGTTTGGTGATGCAAGGACTGCAACATTGTTGTAAGAAGAAACTCATTTTGTTAGTAACCAGAGACTCATTTCCTCATGAAATTTTTAGAAGCATAATGTAATTATTCTTGTTACTACTGGATCTGTTGTTTATTCAAGGCAGAGCAGACACATATGGGTTGATATTTGTTTTGTGTTTCTCAGTGAATGTTCCATAATGCAGAAATAGTTTATGATTCAGGGCAGAAGCAGGTGCTGATATGAAGCACAAAAAGGAACCAGGTTAAAGATGGGGAAAACGTTCTCTATAATACCTCCATATTGTATTCCACCTACATTCCCATGTCAACTGTTACTGGGAATTTTGTATGCAAAATTAGCCCTGAAAAAAAAAAAAAAACACTGCGATAGCAGAATACCCGGGAAGGCCAATTGGTTATCACTTCGAGTCAGGGACCTGGATAAATTTGAATAAGAGCCTTCTAACTCTTCCCTGTGCTTCCTGAGGTTGAAAGTGACTTGACTCTGGTAATGCTCAGACCACTTGCAGGACAGTTACCACCATCAGTATGGGTATTCTGATTTTATACCGTATAAGTTGCTTATTGGAAATTCCATGCCCTGAAAATGTGACTTTGGTTCTGAACTCTCAACACATATCTTGGAGGTGCACATCAGACATTATCTCTTAGGTCTGTGAGTCTGATGTCCCCCTGAATCTCATTGACATATCTCCATCATTGTGATTTCTTTTTCTTTTGGGGGTACTTCCTCACTCTCTGGCTCTATCAGATGCTTAAATTTCATCTTTTGTATTTCCTGCCCCACTTCTAGAAGCAGCCTTTTCCCAAAAAGCCCTGGTTCCTTTCATTGGAAAATGTGGTTGCATTTCATAAGATCCAGGTGCAACATTTTTTTTTTCATGTAGGATGGCGAGAAAGTGGACCCCCTTGTAAGGCCTTCATGTTGAGCACTCATTCCAGCACCTCTGTTCAGGGATGGGGATGGTGGTGGGAGGAAGCTGTGAATCCACAAGTTCTTTTTGTTTTTGGTGCTGGAGATTGAACCCAGGCCCTCAAGTATGATGAGTGCATGCCCAGACATGGTGCTACATCTTCAGCCCTTGTATTTCACCAATTTTAAGGAGTCTCCTAAGAGGTTCCATCAGTGTTGAGGAAGAACCTTGTAACTGAAACATTTCTCTATCCATTTATGAATAAAAAGAAATAAATGAAAGTAACCCTGGAGTCTCTACACTCTGCTTCTACCATTGACCCCAAAGCTTAGCAAGTTCAAGGTGTGACAGTGGATGGGAAGAGCTGTTTCTGGAGATAACTGGTTAATAGGGTTTGAACTGAATTGCTAAGTGATCCTGACAGGGTTTTACCTACTTAATATTTATTATGCCCTTGAGAATGGAGAGTAGGGCATAGAGTTGGGTTCAGCCTCTTGTTTAGATAGTTAATAAGGAGATTAGGGTGGGTCCACAGGAATGAGAGGGATAATGGGTGAAATAATATTAAGGAAAAAGACTTGGTGACAGTTCATGTAGGGAAAGGAAGAAAATAAAAACAAAAGAATTGTCTGGTTAAAAGTGGTTGGTGATACTGTAGTAAAACTAGGGACATTGAATATAAATGCCATTGTCTACAGAAGGTTAAAAATGTGCATCTGGAAGTTAGAAAAGAAAAGATCTGGGTGAACGGATTCAGAAGCCTTTTCACAGGTGTCATAATGAATTATTTTCTTCCATGGGTCTGACATGTGCCTTGAAAATTGAAATATGTGTGCTGTAAATGCTAATATGTGGCTGCAGTTTACTTCAAAAGGGATACATGGGTTGAATATGAAGATATTTCAAAGAACCAAACTCTATTTATTCACTCATGTTATTTTAGGATATATGAATGTTAAAATCAAGATCTGAATAGCAACAACACAAAAAGATTGGTTCAATGAATTGCTACACTATAGAATTAAGAGCATGTGCCCTATGCTAATGTGAGAATTGCTGTGATTATAGGAGCCGTCAGTAAATTGCATGTTTAAAAAAGTATAAATTACTTTTGCTTGAGAAACGTGGAAGTTATTTCAGGGTTATATTTGTATTTCATTTATATATTACTTTTCTTCAGAGGTGTAACTCTTACTTTGGATTTATATTTTCATTTCATTCAACACAGTCGTTGTTAACACTTTATAACTGCAAGCCTCAATGTTTCTGGTAAGAAAAGTGGAGTAAGGGCTGTAGAAACATCTATGCTGGTTGCTCATGTTCCTTAAACTCACTGTGAACCGGGGAGGGCCTTGTAAAATCTTTTCTGAATCATGTGTTTTAAATGTCCGAGGGCAGTTTTGATATAAATATACAGAGGGGAAAAAACTGAAAGATTAAGTGAGCAATTTTACTTTTCTGAAAGGATATTAAAAATTAAGAGAAAGAAGTTTCAAGGTAGCTTTTATTTTTCTGTAAGATATCCTTGAACAGGATCAGGGAAGAGGTTTTTAGATAATGAAGCCTATGCATTTACAATGTAAGGAAGCTAATTGGTTTTTTTTTTATTATTTTTTTATTGGTTGTTCACAACATTACAAAGCTCATGACATATCATATTTCATACATTAGATTGAAGTGGGTTATGAACTCCCAATTTTACCCCAAATGCAGATTGCAGAATCACGTCGGTTACACATCCACAATTTTACATAATGCCCAATTAGTAATTGTTGTATTCTGCTACTTTTCCTATCCCCTAATATCCCCCCTCCCCTCCCCTCCCATCTTCTCTCTCTACCCCATCTATTGTAATTCATTTCTCTCCTTGTTAATTTTCCCATTCCCCTCACAACCTCTTATATGTAATATTGTATAGCAATGAGGGTCTCCCTTCATTTCCATGCAATTTCCCTTTTCTCTCCCTTTCCCTCCCATCTCATGTCTCTGTTTAATGTTAATCTTTTCTTCCTGCTCTTCCTCCCTGCTCTGTCATAGTTGCTCTCATTATATCAAAGAAGACATTTGGTATTTGTTTTTTAGGGATTGACTAGCTTCACTAAGCATAATCTGCTCTAGTGCCATCCATTTCCCTGCAAATTCTATGATTTTGTCATTTTTTATTGCTGCATAGTACTCCATTGTGTATAGATGCCACATTTTTTTTATCCATTCATCTATTGAAGGGCATCTGGGTTGGTTCCACAGTCTAGCTATTGTGAATTGTGCTGCTATGAACATCGATGTGGCAGCATCCCTGTAGCATGCTCTTTTAAGGTCTTCAGGGAATAGTCCGAGAAGGGCAATAGCAGGGTCAAATGGTGGTTCCATTCCCAGCTTTCCCAGGAATCTCCAAACTGCTTTCCAAATTGGCCGCACCAATTTGCAGTCCCACCAGCAATGTACAAGAGTACCCTTTTCTCCACATCCTCGCCAGCACTTGTTGTTGTTTGACTTCATAGTGGCTGCCAATCTTACTGGAGTGAGATGGTATCTTAGGGTGGTTTTGATTTGCATTTCTCTGACTGCTAGAGATGGTGAGCATTTTTTCATGTACTTGTTGATTGATTGTATATCCTCCTCTGAGAAGTGTCTGTTCAGGTCCTTGGCCCATTTGTTGATTGGGTTATTTGCTATCTTATTGTCTAATTTTTTGAGTTCTTTGTATACTCTGGATATTAGGGCTCTATCTGAAGTGTGAGGAGTAAAAATTTGTTCCCAGGATGTAGGCTCCCTATTTACCTCTCTTATTGTTTCTCTTGCTGAGAAAAAACTTTTTAGTTTAAGTAAGTCCCATTTGTTGATTCTTGTTATTAACTCTTGTGCTATGGGTGTCCTATTAAGGAATTTGGAGCCTGACCCCACA
Source organism: Urocitellus parryii (assembly GCF_045843805.1). NCBI lineage: Eukaryota > Metazoa > Chordata > Mammalia > Rodentia > Sciuridae > Urocitellus > Urocitellus parryii. The sequence goes on from NC_135532.1 coordinate 68,166,441, forward strand.
ATATGTAAATCATAGCCAACTTTTTCTTCTATCAGGCAAAGAGTCTCTGATTTGATATCAAGCTCCTTGATCCATTTTGAGTTAACTTTTGTGCATGGCGAGAGAAAGGGATTCAGTTTCATTTTGTTGCATATGGATTTCCAGTTTTCCCAACACCATTTGTTGAAGATGCTATCCTTCCTCCATTGCATGCTTTTAGCCCCTTTATCAAATATAAGATAGTTGTAACTTTGTGGATTAGTCTCTGTGTCCTCTATTCTATACCATTGGTCCACCAGCCTGTTTTGGTACCAGTACCATGCTGTTTTGGTCACTATTGCTCTGTAATATAGTTTGAAATCTGGTATTGCTATACCGCCTGATTCACACTTCCTGCTTAGAATTGCTTTTGCTATTCTGGCTCTTTTATTTTTCCATATGAATTTCATGATTGCTTTATCTATTTCTTCAAGAAATGCCGTTGGGATTTTGATTGGCATTGCATTAAACCTATAGAGAACTTTTGGTAATATCGCCATTTTGATAATGTTAGTTCGGCCTATCCATGAACAGGGTATATTTTTCCATCCTCTAAGGTCTTCTTCTACTTCTCTCTTTAGGGTTCTGTAGTTTTCATTGTATAAATCTTTCACCTCTTTTGTTAGGTTGATTCCCAAGTATTTTATTTTCTTTGAGGATATTGTGAATGGAGTGCTTTTCCTCATTTCCGTTTCAGAAGTTTTGTTGCTGGTATACAGGAATGCCTTTGATTTGTGCTTGTTGATTTTATATCCTGCCACTTTGCTGAATTCATTTATTAGTTCTAGTAGTTTCTTTGTAGATCCTTTTGGGTCTTCTAGGTATAGAATCATGTCATCTGCAAATAGTGATAATTTAAGTTCTTCTTTTCCTATTGTTATGTCTTTAATTTCCTTTGTCTGTCTAATTGCTCTGGCCAGTGTTTCGAGAACTATATTGAATAGAAGTGGTGATAGAGGGCATCCCTGTCTTGTTCCAGATTTTAGAGGGAATGCCTTTAACTTTTGTCCATTCAGAATGATGCTAGCCTGAGGCTTAGCATAGATAGCTTTTACAATGTCAAGGTAAGTAAGCTAATTGGTTTTTAACTCTCTGTGCCATAAGCATCTTTATGTCATGTCTTTTTAGAATATTGGTGATGGCACAGAGATATGACAAATATTTGGCAGCTGTTTTCTTCTCTTGGCCATATGGCAGACATAGTTGAGTGACACTAACTCTGATGTCCCCTATCGTTGACTTAGACTTCTATACATAATGATCCAAGTGATTGGAGTTGAAATGCATAATATAACCTATTAGCTATTTTTATGCAAGAAGAAAGAGAAACTCATAGCAATCCCAGACACCTTCACTTTGTAGATTTAGAAACCTCAGGTTAGATCCGTCAAACCCAGGAATCTCCAAAAACAGGTGGGTTCCCAGTGCAAACCTTTGCTGATTGCACTTTGATTCAATTACTGTAATTTGTCTTCATGACATTAAGTACTCCTCTCTAAGTATCAGCACATTAGAATTAAAAGTTCATTGGGGTTTTGCCAAAGTCTTGTTAATCAGCTTTGTATCATCTCCATGTTTGGCAGATTCATTTCTGTCATGCTGCCTTCTGGTAGAGCAAGTTGGCCTCCACAAGGCCACATTTTAAACCTAGGACAAAATCAGCCACAGTCTCTTAGTACATTAATTATAGTTTGCATATCGATGAAATATTTATAGCATCTGAAAAGTATGGAGGAAAAAGTGGCCACTTGGTGGTTCTCTACCCCAAACCTACTATGTGGACTGGTTCTGACAGGACAGGCCTGAGGCACAGTGCCAAAGGAATCTAGAAGATTCTGTCTCTGTACAGGTGAATCAGTATAAATCTGTGTTTTTTGTTTTTTCCTTGTTCTTACCATGAGCCACATTTCACTTATTCTACTTTCCTAATCTGTAAAACAACAACAAAAAAAATCATTTAAAATTACTCAGAAGTAGTTCTGAGTTCTTTCTGGCTTCTTTTTCCTGCTGTCTAAAGAGACCCTACTCTCTGAACTGCACAGAGCTCCTCCAGGCTTTAAGCCAAGGATGACATGAAAACCTTCCATGACCTTCTTTCATGTTCAGTACAACATGGTTGACCACTGTTTATTTTTTTCCCCAGCTTTAAAAGGTGTAGAAAGAGATGAATATATACAGAGAAAAGACAAACATGGAAAAAAGCAAAATTTCCACAAAATGAAAACCAGATATGAATGAAAAATTTATAGCAATAAATATGCATCTGGGCATGGGTTGAAACTCACAGGCAATTAAGGTAATACCAATTCACAGTCAGGGCCATTTTTCAACCACCAAAGTCACATATATTTTAAAAAATGTTAAGACAGGCATGACAGCACAAATTATTAGAATCTTTATGGAAAATAATTTAGCCAATATGTTCCAAGAGCCCCATGGACCTTATTTTCACATTTTTAAGATCCATCCAGTCTATTCAGAAAGTAGGATAAATATTTCTGTAAAAATTTGGAAAACTGGAAGCAACATATATATGAAACAATAGAAAGCTCAAAAAATTATGGTGCATGAGTGTGATCTGTATGGATACTCAATTAAAGTGATATATTAACAATAATCTTAACTGAACACAGTGAGTAGGTGTAGAGCCTACCATAAGAATTCTATGGTTTTAATTATGTAAATCTGTGTATTTATATATGTATTATATTCATCTGTATACTTATTTATATATAAACTGAAGACAATACATCAACATCAATCACTATTAAGTGATATTCTCTGGGGGTGGATATAAGAATGTTTTCAATTTTTCCTCTCTAAATTTATTCTGTGTTTGTTAATATAGAATTGAGAATGTATTTCTTTGGTAAGCATAAAAATACACTAAAAGGAAATATTTAAGATTTTTAAGTTCAATTTTCATTTCCAAATTGGAAATACATCAAATTATGATCTGCCTAACCATTTCACTAAACATATTCTGTTATTTTTCTAATTTCAAATTACACTAGCATGAAGTGCAGTTTATTACTACCAATTATAATGAGTCAAGAAAAAAATTAGCATGGGAAAACAAAGAAATTTAAAATGTAAATAAAAAATTGATATTTCTACCCAGAAAACAAATAAAAATATCACAAAAGGATACTCTTTTAAATGTCCGGCTATGGTTTTCTCTTCTTGAGTGAGTTGCTCTGACAGCAGCATCAACTATGTCATTTGGAAGTTCTCTATTAGTTAAGATGGCAATATGGTGTCTGACTCACTCTTCACCAGGTGTAGTATCTTTCACATCATTCTTTTGGAGGAGCACAAGTATTACTTTAAGGCTATCAATTTTTTCTTATTTTTAAAAAATAAATGGTTAAGTTGGGTGCAGTGGTGGATGACTGTAATCCCAGCAGCTCAGAAGGCTGAGGCAGGAGGATGGAAAGTTCAAAGCCAATCTCAGAAACTTAATGAGGTGCTAAGCAACTCAGTGAGATCCTGTCTCTCAATGAAATATAGGGTCTAAGGATGTGGTTCCCTGGTTAACTGCCCCTGAGTTCAATCCCTGGTTCAAAAAAAAAAAAGTTTAGTATGGATACTTTCCAAAATTGGAAAATTTCATTAGCTAAATTCTTAAAAGCAAAAGGCTTGACACTTTGTGTTGATTTCCAGTTGAAACTGAATTTGAGATGTAGACTTGTATGAGTGTGTGTGTGTGTGTGTGAGAGCACAATTTTCTTTTTAAGCTGAGGATGGAACCCAGGGCCTTGTTCATGCTGGATAGATAAGCACTCTACCACTGAGCTGTACCTTCAGCTCCGTAAGTGTTGTTTTTAGCAACATGTGTCTATTATAAGAAATTGATTGTCCTTAACCCATACTGCTTTCAATCATAGAGTAGTAATTTTGGTTTTATTTTGACTCATTTTAACTTTGAACTAAATAAAACAAAGAACATTGTAGATATAAACTATAGTAATGTAATACTGAAATTATTAAAAATACATGAACCAGATGGCAACCCTCCAGGGTTCATTATGTGACACAGTTATCAGATTAGAAATTTTCTTTCATAAGCAGGCTAATAACATTCATCATCTAGACTTCCAGGGAAAAAACTGCATTTCATGTGAAATTGCCTAGAGGCCAATTACTAAGGGGTCTGACCCAAACTATAGGAAATAAAAAATGAATTAGCCAATCTGTAACAAACAGAAGTGCTCATTAAATTAATATTAGCACAAAAATACAGAATACCATCCATGAAATATATATATTGGCTTCTATCATTTTAACCCATTGGAAGGCTTTGAACAGCAGTGCATTTTGAGCAATTGCTACATTTTAGATATGAATATTTTAGCCTGATGAGAGACTTACTGAGGAACTCAGGAGTTCCCATAAATATGCTAGGTAGCTAGAGGATATTTCAAGAGATTTGGTACCCTTTAAACAGGTGGTTTTATCTTCTGTGCTTGCTAGGGGCTAAACCAAGGCTACATGCCAAGCTTCTTGCAAAATTCACACAAGGAGTGACAGGGGCCTGAAAGCTGGCTTCCTGATTCAATTCTTCTTCTGACTAACAAATCACCTGGACTAGGGCTGTGGGTATAGCTCAATAGCTCAATGGTAGAGAGCTTGCCTAGTATATGGGAGGCCCAGGGTTGGATCCCCAGCACAGAAAGTGGGTGTGGGCTATGTGTAGGAAAAAGAAAAGAAAATTATCTGGACTAAAACTTAAGTTCCTCTTTGTGAGTGAGCGGCATTCATGTAAGTCAGAGAGACCAGGATTCAGTCTGGGGACTATTTGTTCTACACAGTGTTTGTCAGTTTGCTTCCTTTTGTGGGTCTGTAGCTATTTACTAGTTTTCTTTTTGCTTTAATATAAAGGAGGGCTACTCAGACACAATAGGACTGTGTATTCTTTCTTCCACTCCTGCTCAAAACACCTTTTAAAAATCAATATGTACTCTATTGGCAATGCAAAGATGATCCATGTTTAATAGAAAGCAAAACTTGGTCAAATTTTTCTGGTTTTTACAAGTGGCTATGAAATTTATCTTTTCCTTCTTCAACAAATGGTGCTGGAAAAACTGAAAATCCATATGCAAAAAAAAAAAAAAAAAGAAATTAGATCCTATCTCTCACCATGCACAAAACTCAACTCAAAGTGGATCAAGGACCTAGAAATACAACCAGAGACCCTGCATCTAACAGAAGAAAAAGTAGGCCCAAATCTCCATCATGTGGGATTAGGCCCCAACCTTCTTAATAAGACTCCTATAGTGTGAGAAGTAAAACCAAGAATCAATAAATGAGATGAATGCAAACTAAAAAGTTTCTTCTCAGCAAAAGAAATAATCTGTGAGGTGAATAGAGAGCCTAGATCTTGGGAGCAAATCTTTACCCCTCACACATCAGATATAGCACTAATCTCTAAGGTATATAAAGAACTCAAAAAGCTAAGCACACACACACACACACACAAAAAAACCAAAACAAAACAAACATACAAAAAACCCCAATCAATAAATCAATAAATGGACCAAAGACCTGAACAGACATTTCTCAGAACAGGATATACAACCAATCAACAAATATATGAAAAAATGCTCATCATAGCTAGCAATTAGAGAAATGCAAATCAAAACTACTTGAAGATATTATCTCACTCCGGTCAAAATGGCAGCTATTATGAAAACAAACAATAAGTGTTGGCCAGGATGTGGGGAAAAGGTACACTCATACACTGCTGGTGGGACTGCAAATTGGTGCAGCCAATATGGAAAGCAGTATGGAGATTTCTTGGAAAATTGGGATGGAACCACTATTTCACCTATCTATCCCTCTCCTCGGTCTATACCCAGAGGACTTAAAAAGAGCATACTACAGGGACACAGCCACCTCAATGTTTATAGCAGTACAATTCACAATACTAAACTGTGGAACCAACCTAGATGCCCTTCAGTGGATGAATGGATAAAAAATATGTGGCATATATTCATAATGGAATATTACTCAGCAATAAAAGAGAATAAAATCATGGCATTTGCAGGTAACTGGATAGAGTTAGAGAAGATAATGCTAAGTGAATTAGCTAATTCTAAAAAGCCAAATGCCAAATGTTTTCTCTGATATAAGGAAGCTGGTTCATAGTGGGGTAGGGAGGGGGAGCATGGGAGGAATAGATGAACTCTATATAGGGCAAAATGGTAGGAAGTGAAGGGAGGGGCGTGGGGGTAGAAATGATGGTGGAATGTGTTGGATATTATTATTCAAAATACATGTATGAAGACATGAATTGGTGTGAATATACTTTGTAAAAATCCAGAGATATGAAAAATTATGCTCTATATGTATAATAAGAATTGTAATGCATTCCATCGACATATATAAATAAAAAATTAATTAAAAAAGAAATTTATCTTTGCCACTAGTTATTGAGATGTTTCTTTAATATTTTAAGAAATGGATCTTTATTTTTTAAAAATTTGAAAAATGAAAAAAATTTATAAGACATAATTACTAGCCTTTGATAAACTTTGATTTATCCTTTAAGTATTAATAGATTCTTATTTGACTGGTTAGATGGATTATTAAAAATATGTACTGATCATGGATAAGGTACTATATACTATGAGGATTGAAAGTGTGGTGTGTTTGTGTGTTCTGTCCTCAAGTGACTTATGGTTTGGTCATGCAGAGATACAGTGCAGGAAATTCTTTTTGATATTTGAAATTGATATTTGAAATTTGATATTTGAAATTCTTTTTGATATATATATATACATATATATATATATATATATACACACACATATATACATACACACACACTACACACACATACATATATACATGTATATATATGTATAGAAATACGTATAGAACTATATATTAATGTGGGAGAACTCTTATTATATAATAATGATATATAATGTCATCCTGATTTCTTTATCATAGTTATATAATGAGAGTTTCTACCATATTATTAAAATTTTTGTGACAGTATTATTTATGGTTGCATAATATTTCATGATGTGTATGTTTTTATTTAGATATTTCCCCAATAATAAATATATAGCTTCTTTATGTTTATTTTTAGAAAATATTAAATCATAAAATCTTTGTATTTAGGTTATTTTTTTTGTTCCTCTGTAGTTTAGAATAAACTCCTAAAGGGGAAATTTATGGGTTGAGAGCTCTAAAAAAAATTCTCAGGATTTAATGCAACTGTTGAATTTCTTTCCATAAAATCCATGGAAATGTACAATATTGTAACAGTATATCAATGACAATCACACTGATCCTGTGCCAATGTTCTATATGCTATTAAAAAATTATTGCTAGCATTTTATTTTCCATTGATGCCTTTGGCTTAATTCTTTTAGAATCTGTTTTTTTCATAAGAGTTTAAAATATAATAGTACATTGTCATACTACCATTTCCCCATTGGTCTGATGAAAAATATTTTTATATTAGCTTTTATGAGTGGTAGTAATTTTTTTTTATTTTTTAGTGGTAGTTGGACATAATACCTTTATTCTCTTTATTTATATGTTGTGCTGAGGATCGAACCCAGGGCCTTCACATCTAGGTGAACTCTCTGCCACAGAGCCACAATCACAGCCCTGTAATTTAACTTTCAGTAGTTCAATCTATTGATTTTAAAAATTTGTTTTGCTTAGATGATTTTGTGATTTAAAAGCTCAAAACTTTAAAATAATTTTTGAGCAATTAAAAAATCTTTTGCTGTATACTAAGCATTTTTCAGGATTTTAAAATTTTTTTTAATGAAACTGATGTCAGGTAGAAGGAAACAAAAATAGTATATCTTAAGCTAAACCAGTTTACTACATATAGATTGCTTTGTTTTTCCCCATATTCATTCTTTTGCCACTCATTATATTCACAGACAAATCTAATTTTTAGGTAACTTGTTTTTAATTAGGAAACTTCAGTATATTTTCTTTTAACAGAAGAAAACAAAATGTTTCTTAACATAAGTTGTTTCTAATGAGTTTCTCTTTTCTCCCACATAAAGAAACTCAATCATGTACTCTCACCCCTCCCATTTTGCCTTTGTGACATATTTTATCAGTGTTGTTTGTAATGGCTTTGACTGAATATGCTACCAGTTATTTCCACCAGCCATTTGTGAAATTGTTCTGGAGATGACTTTATGGTTTGGAAAGAATTCTGTATTTCAACTTATTTTGTGATTAGGATATCAGAATGGTGCTTCCAATAAAACATATCCTTAAAAAAGTCCCCCAACAATTAATCAGGGATCATCTTAAAATGCCATAACACGGGCTGGGGATGTGGCTCAAGCGGTAACGTGCTCGCCTGGCATGCACAGGGTTCTGGGTTCGATCCTCAGCACCACATAAAATAAAATAAAGATGTTGTATCCACCGAAAACTAACATATATATATATATATATATATATATATATATATATATATATATAAAATTCTCTCTCTTTAAAAAAATGCCATAACACGTAATATGGTGTGATTTGCTATTTTTTTCCTCAATAAGCAATTCAAGATTATTTTTATGCACCTCTTTTTCTTTTCAGGACCCCAGATTTACTTAATTTGGCTTGTCAATTTTTTTTAATAGAAGAGAAGCAGAAAGGGTGAAATTAAATCATTGATTAGGAACAACTTGAAGAAAGGAAACTCCTAGAAACAAGTGAAGTTTAAATGGCAAAACTCATAGGGAATAAACCTAAGGGCAAGCAGGCTAGTATTCTGTCATAGTAGCATAGTTTTCTTCTGTGCCACATTTTATTAAGGACATAGAACAAAATTACATCCCTATGACATTTAATATGTGTCTTAGGCTTCAATCGAATACCATAGTTTGATGATTTAAACAACAAACTATTTTCTCACAGTTGTGGGAGCTGATGTCTAAGACCATGGTGCTAATATGGTTGGGTTCTGGGAGGATGCTCTTCCTGGTGGCAAACTGCTGATACCTTGTTGTAATCTGACTTGCAGAAAAGAGGGTAAGAGAACTCTCTGTATTCTCTTTCATAAGGGCAATAATCCCATTCAATGATGCTCCACCCTCATGACGTAATCACCTCTCAAAGGCCCCATCTCTTAAAACCAACACCTTAGGGGGTTAGGACTGCAAGGGGCCATAATATCAGCCCATAATAGTAAGTATCCTTCTAGAACTTTTTCATGGCTTATAGATATAGATATGTTGTAAATGTAGACTACTGTCTTAACTATAAAGCTATAAAGTCACGGAATTTTTAAAAGAACATGGGGGTCATACTGGTTTTTTTGCATTGTTTTTTAATTTAAAATATGTCTTGATGATATTTGCTTATATATATATTTTTTTTCTATATGCTTTTTAGATGGTAGTTTTTATTTGTAAGGATTACTATTGTTATTTAAGCCCCCCCTTCTGGAGTAGAAATCTCTGTACATACAGTCCCTGTGAGGATTTGGGAAGTGGAGAAGCATAAATTAAAATGGAAACACAAATGGAATTGGTACTACAGAGAATTTATGAGGTTTTGAGCCCAGTCTCTATGGAGATGTATTCTCTGTTTCATTCTTTAGCAATTGTTATTCCTTTCTCTTCATATTCTCTGAAATCCTAACCCACCTTCTGCCCCAGTTTCTTCCAGATATCCTCCATAACATATTCCACCGATCATCCAGACTGCAGGGATTTTCTTTATGATGCTCCTTCTTTGTTAGAGGACTCCCACACACTTCAAATCATCTGCTACTCTTTAACCTCCAACACTCCTGTCATTTCCCAGAAGGCAACTGGAGCCAGGATAAACCTTGCTTTTAAACATTCAGTCTAATGCGTTTCCTTTTCTTCTTTGAAGGAGGCCCAGCATTGCCACATGCACACTTTTGATATTCAGTAGTGTCAATGTTATTTGCCAGAATACAAAGTAAATGGCAGAAAAAAAAGAGGCGGCAGCTGAGCAAACAACACTTGTTGCAGAATGTGCTTGACACTAGATGAGACAGACAGCAATCTTGGCTGAGGTGTTTACAATTTTGGCTGGAATTCTTGTCAGTTCTCCCTGACTGAGAACTCAAGGCCTGGGGAAAATACAAAGGCACATATGTTGACACGGACATTGTTTTTGGTAAAGGACTGTGATACACCCATATACGTGTACTCAGAGTAAAACATTTCAGAGGCGGATAAAATTATAGCAGGGTCAGTGGATAAGGTGTGCATATGATCTTCAAGGGCACACATGGATGTTTGTAGTGAAGTTTTCTAAGAGTGCAAATGCTGGGTAAGAGATATAGAGGGATTTACCAGATTGGAATGTAGGTAGAAACCAATCTTTGAAATACTTACTTTACTACTTCTGAATTTCACACCAATAATAATACTATGCAATCATTCAGGGGATATTAGAAGTGAAAGAAGTGTACAATTTGAATCTTGCCTTCGGAGATATTGTCATCTACCTAGGGAAGATATACATTTTGCATTTAGAAAACTCAGGAAAAATATCATTTTAGGTGTTATTGACTATGAAATTATAATAGAAATGTAGGGGTATGAAAAAACGAAAAGCGCTCTAGGATCAAAGAAGGCTTCTCTTCAGAGACATTAAAATTATAGGGTGGGATTGGCTGGTTACAGACTAACCCCTCCCTCTAAGAAAATGTCTGTCAAAAAGGATTAGAGAGCTCCCAGGGCTCGAGGTGCCAAGAACCCAGAAGAAGAAAAAGGTAAAATGAAACTGACATTTATTACCACTTTTCTCATCTAGACATTAGCTCCTTGGAAAAGTGATCACTGAGATGTTAGGAGCGGAGTAGAATTTCTGTCATTCCGTCTCAGGGGACTACAGATGAGAAACTCACATCCAAAGACCACCAGAAAGGGAGGGCCAGGGTATCCACTCACACTTCCACCTGGTGTTCTTGGAGGATCACACCCTTGGGGTAAAGGTGACTACCTCAGTCTGTTCAGGCAGCTGTTACAAAGTGCCAGATCAAGGGACCCGAGGTTTAGGGTTTAACAAGGGCCCACATCACTTGTTCATTGGGCTGTATTCTCATGAGGACAGAAGGAGCAGGTTTTCTCTGGGGATTCTTCTATCAGGGCACTAATCCTGTTCATGGGGCACCACCCTCACAACCTAATCACCATCCCCAAAGCCCCAACTGCTACCACTTTGGGAGTTAGGATTTTAACATATGAATTTGGGGTGAGGGGAGAACACAAATATTCAGACCATACCAGTGACCTTTGACGTGGAGCCGTCTTTACAAAGCTTAAAGGCTGGCTTTGAAACAGCTCCATATCAGATTATTTATGCTTTGACAATTACCTGCCAGAGAGCTCATCCAGAGACTCCAATGAGCTCTGTGATCTTTTGTATAAAATTCTGGCTTTTGGTCAAATCACCACGAATGGGAGGAAATGATATTACAGGATTGAAAACTGGAAAAATAAATGGGAATCAGACACAACTCTGCAGCACACACAAACATTGAAAGTGGTGACTAGGGACTTTAAGATAACTGTGCACTCCAGTTACTGCAGTTATGAGCCTCTAGGGCATGGACATGAGCTTTCTTGGCTACCTCAACTAGTTCCTATCACTGCCTGGTCTTGTTAGGCCACTTGTGTTTACTTCCCTTACTTTAGGTCCTGTTTTTCTATGTGTTTGTTTTTTCTACTTCAAACTGCTCTTCATACCATCCTTTGTTACAAGGTGATACCTTGGTAAATCACACATAAAGATATCTTTCTGGAAACTGCAAATTTTGTTCCCTCTCCTGCCTGATTCTTCATTTCCCAGTATCTCAGGGGACCCTTCCTTCCCAACCTCCAGCCCCACTTCTCCCCATTATACTTGTTGGCAGGGACCTAAAGGAAGATGTGTGACTCACCATTTGAACTGGAAAGAGCGTTGATATTTTCTGCTAAATTTGGATATCAAACATAAACCTACACAAAAATGGAAAATGCCCGTCCTAAACACTTCCATCAGGTTGATGTTTAGTAATAACCTCATCGGGTTTGGACACGGAACCTCGGGCCCTGAACACAGTTGGAAATCACAGCTGGACACATCCCCTGCTCTTCTGAAGCCCTCACCAGTAGGGCTTCAGTTGAGGATCTAAAGTGCCTGCTGGTGAAAGGTTGAAATCATCTCAAACAGAGCACCATGTACTTTTATAAAAACTGCAGTGAACTGTGGCTTATTTTAAGATGTGCATGAACTGCAAAGAATTTCTTTTTCAGAGGATCACTGGTAGCCAGGGTGAGAAACTATGTGGTTGACTGTGTTATTACTACTTTAGTGTGTTTCCTCTCTGTCTGGTGTTGTCAGTGCCCCATGCCCCCTTTCCTGTGTTCTCACTCTGTAGTGAAGGGATCAATGAAGACACCTTGTCTTTTTGGCCAAAGGGATAGAGGCAATGTCCAGAGTTGGACAAAGTGGTGCTTGTTAGAGTCTCCTTTTATAGGTACATCCATCCTCTTCTTTATACACGTCTGTATACACTTTATATACTTCTTTATATACGCACAAGCGCGCGCACACGCACACACACACACACACACACACACACACCACTTCCACCACCACCAAAGCAGGGAGAGGTAACAGTGAGTTTCTCTCTTTTTCTTTGTTGTGGGCATCAAAACTGAAATGCCTTTGTCCTAATGGCCTCTTGTTCATTTTAGAAATAATCACAATCCACAGTTGAACAAATGACAAAACACAAATGTGAGGAGATGGGTGTGTTATATTTACAAGGTTGTGGTAATCATTCACTATGTTTATGTATATCAAAGCATCATGTACACCTTAAGTATATAGAATTTTTGTAAAAGAAAAGAGTCTAAAAATGCATACACACAAGGGGTGAGAGAGACAGACAGAGAGTTTGGTCCTTTAATCCCTGAATGTAGATCTGACTCTTTATTCAGGTTGGATCAGGTTTGAGCTGGCTTTCTGCCACTTGCTTTGAGCAAGTCCTCAGTAGCTCAAATGTGAAAATGGATGGAAGTGACCTGCAGTGAGGAGCTCTGCAGAAAGGAGAGTCTCCTCTGAGGTGTGAAGCAGTGAAAAAACTCCCTGATCCGAAGCAGCTATAAGTACAGTGGGATTCTTGGGTCTTCAACATGATCCGACTAACATAGAAATGTGTATATTCTTTAGGAGGATCATCTCAAACCTATTTTTTTTGGTCTCTTGTTGTGAAGGACAATCAGAATAAAAATGGAACTCAGGAAATAGGACATCCTTTTAGGATGACTTAAAGTTCTATATCAAACTGTGAATTATTTTTTATTAAGATGGCTTTATGTTTTAGAAAATTACTACATAATAGGAATTGTTTTAAATACCTTTTTGAAACATGAACCTATTTATTTATATTCCCTCTGAGGCATTTGTTCCTACATATAAGGAACAAAAAAAATATAGTTATGTTTCTTTAAAAATATTGAGTAGTTGGAAAATTCAGGCATGATATTGGACTTTCTCCCATTATTTGGAAGCAGAGACATTTTACTGTAATGTATTTCAAGGATGCTTATCTTTTCTTAGCTTTTGAGGTTGAATGTTTTAACACCAGAGATGATCATTCTTAGTACGAGGCACTCGAAAAGATAATCTTGACTGAAATGAGTTACCCAGAAGAAAACTAAAATGACAAATTTGTTTCATCACTACCTGGCAAATGTTCAGTTTTAGTGAATACATGACTTTGTTTTTCTAGAATATAAACAGCATTTTAGTTAGCTGAAGACATTGACATATGGAAGGTGTTTGGAGATTTGTGCCAGTTGAATAATTATTTAATAAATCAATGAGCAAGTTATTATTGGACATTGACTATATGCACAGCACACCCAGGTGGTGTGGGGGAAGTCATAATCAAATCACATCTTGCTGTTGCTATGCCCATGGGCCATTGTGCCGTCAGATTACAACTGTTTCCTGTCAAAATCATAAAGCTACCTGTTTAAAATGACTGTCATGTATTTTTTTTTTCATTTTCTAAATGGGGTACTAGAGATAGTAGTAAAAAGCAAGACTGTGGTAAAGCAATGTAGCCAAAGACAAAGAATTCCTCTAAAACGTGTGTGATAAAAAGAGGCCCTAGAAGAATAAAAGGTTGGGCTCCAGATGGTCAGAGAGAACAGACAGGACTTTGAGAGTTGCCTAGAGGGAGCTTAAGCTGGAAAAATGTCTTATTCTTTGTAACAGAGTCATGGTGAGGGAAGAATTTCCAAAAGAAACAAATTATTTATTATCTGCTTTCCTTTATGTTCCTGGTAGTGTTCAATTGTTCTCTCCTATGAAGTTGACCATTTGTTGGACAACTTTTGTAAAGATGAACTCATTTTATGGTGTGAAAGAAATCATCTGAACTACGCTATAAAAGAAGATGAGAAGAGTTTGGGGTTTTCACAGTGAACTAGAGAGAACTATGGTGGGATATCCAAAAATATTTTGGAAGAGAAGATGGTGTCAAAGTTATGGAAGAGAATTTCACAATACATTAAGCAGATTTACATTATGACCCAACAATTAAACTTCTAGTTGTATGTCCCCCCAAATTGAAAGCAGATTTTCAAACAAAAACTTGTATACACATTTATGACAGCACTATTCACAATAGCAAAAAGATGTAAACAACCTAAATTTCCACCAGTGGATGAATAGGTAAACATATAATGTACTCCCATATAATAAAATATTACTGAGTCCTAAAAAGGAATGACATAACTTTCACTTTCTTACTTAAAGGAAATAATTTATGACCTCTCTTTGTCATATGGTGGATAGCAACATCACTACCTTTGTGCTAGTCACAAAAGTAATAGTCATGTGAGGTAATGCAGATATTAATTAGCTTGATTTCGCTATTCCACAATATAAACAGATTTCAAAACATCATGTTGTGGGCTGGGGATGTGGCTCAAGCGGTAGCACGCTCACCTGGCATGCTCAGGGCGCTGGGTTCAATCCTCAGCACCACATAAAAATAAAATAAAGATGTTGTGTCCACTGAAAACTAAAAAATAAATATTGAAAAAATTCTCTCTCTCTCTCTTAAAAAAACAAAAACAAAACAAAAAACATGTTGTACATTATAAACATGTACAGTTTTGATTTTTAAGAAAGGTTACCCATTTTCATTAAAATCTTGTGGGAGAGGAATAGAAAGCCTTCCAATGACTATTGAAAAGAAGAACTGTTTAGTGAAAATACTTCTTCTAATAAGGAATATCTCTAGGAGGAAACATAAGAAATCAACAATAGTGATTAGTTCTGGGGAAACAATCTGGAGAATTAGGCTGGAAAGGATTCCTTTCCACATTTCTCTACTTTTTACAATGATAACATATTATCTATTAAAAATTAACTGATTGAAAAAATTTTAGTGGTTAAAGTGAATAAGGAACATTAAAAACAGATCTGTAGCATCTAGTTATAAGTTGAAGTCTATCACACACCAGTTTCTGTAATTTTGTTGTGTGTGTATGCATTTTTTGTGTGTTTGGGTGTGTGTGTATGTTGTCAGGAAAAAGAAGGAAAGTGGGCTATTCTGGGTCCAGGTGGCCAAAGAGACCATTCATAGAAGTGAGAGGAGTCTGCCATTAATATTTCACCGGCAACAGAGTTGGAGTTGTAAATGAAAATGAATGGGAAAAATACTGAAAGGTTAGATTTCCCCCATAGGTAGGATTGGATTCAAGATATTTTAACAAAAATAAATATTTTATGTTAACAATTAATGTTCATTTAATGTGAGTTTAATTGTGATTAGTATTACATATCAAAGAGATGAGGCTACTTGTGTTGTGGATACTTGGGTAAGTAAAAGTTGGGTTATCAGTATTACTAAGTAGTAATAAGAATGACTCATTGTGTACAGTTTGAAAACTTCCAGAAAAATAGCACCAAGGGGTGGATTTCTGTTGTAACAATGGTGGCATGGTTTGTATATAACTGCAAGGTGAACAATATAAATTATAGATGATTAGTTCTGTGGGGAAATGGCCAATTAAGCCAATCTGAGCACAGTTTCACCAATTTTATGTGTAGAAAACTTTTAATACAATATTTAGTTGTGTGTCTATTCTGCCCTCAGGGATGGTGAAGAGTGGAAGTTTCTAATTACTTCACATATTTGCCCAGTGTCAGACACAGTGTGAATCCTAAAATAAAGATTTTTTTTTTACTGAATGATACAAATATTTTTGATTGTAGGCTGGGCAGTAGGAGGTGAAGGGGTCCTCATCATGCAGGCAAGCGCTTTATTCTCCTGACTATAGATTGAAGGGGTCTAGCATTCTGAGAATTTATTTCCCTTACATTCTGTGAATGTAAGGGAAAGAGTTTTATGAATTCTGAAAACAAAAAATCACTGACCCAGTTCAATGATGCTCACATTAAAATTGACAATTATCTTAAGAGTAGAATTTATTTCAATAGCCATCAGAAAAAAAATTTTATTTTAACAAGGAAAGAAAACCAGACTATGAAGAGATCATACATTCATTTAACATTGGCTGAAAACCTACATGGACCAGATGTTATTGAAGATGTGCAATGATGAGAAAGATGTGATCCAAGCCTTCAATGCATTCACTAAATAGTGGCAGAAATATACATGTTGGCAAATCCTTATTAAAATGTGAGGTAAATTCAATAATATATAACTCATGTGCAATAGAGGCAGGGAGATAATATCTATATGTTAGAAGAATTACAATGACTGTTACCTGTGAATTAGAGTTTAAGTGCATCAAACATATAATTTTATATGCATACCTTTTACCAATAAGGGCAGTCCAGTAAAAATTTTATAAGTACTTTTTCTTCTAGTAATGTACTGTTAGTTGGTTTTTTATTACTATGTCTGGAATATCAGACAGGAACAACTTAGAGGAGGAAAAGTTTATATTAATTGGCTTCATAGTTTCAAAGGTTCACTCCATGATCTGCTGGCTCCAAGGCAGAAACATCACGTTGAAAGGTGGAAGAGCATAGTGGAGGAATGCTTCTCAGCTCATGGCAGCCAGGAAAGAGGGAGGGATTAAGGGAGGGTAGGGGATGGAAGGAGAGAGAGAGAGAGAGAGAGAGAGAGAGAGAGAGAGAGAGAGAGAGAGAGAGAGATTGCAAGCGCATGTGCAAGTGTGGGGAGCCTGAGATAAGGGACAGTCCCCAAGGACAATCCCCTAGTGACCTATTTCTCCAGCTATACCCCACCTGCCCATAATAATCAACAGACAATCCACTCAAATTATTAATCCATCAGATGGATTAATCCACTGATGAATTTATAGTCCTCATAATCTAATCTTTTCACCTCTGAACACTGCTGCTTTGCCTAACACATAAGCTTTTTGAGGAACATTCTAGATCCAAACTGTAACATGCACTGTCCAATGTAATGCTTGTAACTAGGCTCATAGAATCATTACTGGATAAACTTACTATATAAATGTATAATAGAGTATTATGTACAACTTTAGAAATAGAAAATTTTATAATGCATTTTTTTACATTTGTGGATGTACTATTAGAAATTCTCAAATTAGCTAAATAATCGTACAGTTACTATTATAGATTCTTTTGCTATTAATTATAATACTCTTTTACTATGAGAACAGATTTTTACTATTTGTGTTAGTGATCTTTGCATTGTGGTGACCAAAATACCCGACAAGAGCAACTTGGACTGGGGAAGGTTTAGTCTGGCTCATGGTTCTAGAGGTTTAGTCCATGATTGGCCAAGTCCATTGTTTTGGGCCCAAGGTGAGGCAGAACATCATAGCACAAGGCCATGGTAGAAGGAAGCTTCTCAGGACCAGGCAGTCAGAAAGCACAGAGAGGGAGGAAATCGTGGCTGCAGGGAAGATGCACCTTTCTAAGGCATGCCTCAGTGGCCACCTCCTCCAGTCATGCCACACCTGCCTCCAGTTACCACCCGGTCAGTGCATTCAAACTCGGATGGACTCAAAGGTTACAGCTCACACAATCCAATCATTTCACCTCCAAATATTCCTCCATGAACACAGAGGCCTTTGGGGGGACACCTCACATCCAAACCATAACATATCACCCCTGGTCCCCATAAGCTCATGGCCCATCTCACAATACAAAATGCATTTAATGGATCTCCAAGAGTCCTATACTCTGAAAAGTTCTGGAATTGCCCAAGAGCTGAAGTTCAAAGTCTCACCTGAGACTTAAGATCAAAAGTAAGTTACATGTATCCAATATATAGTGGCCCAGAGTAAGCATTCCTTCTAAGAAGGAGAAATAGGGGCATAGAAAGAAGAGATGGAACCAAAACAGCCCAAAACCCAGCCAGGCAAACAGGCCCTGTGACATTGCTAGGACATACAGTGGCAAGATGCTTGTGCAGCCCCACCCCTTTGTCAATTTTAGCCTGGCTCTCTGCACAGCCAGCAACTTTTCTTGGCAGACAGTCTGTGTTACTGTAATCTCTTAATCCCTGGGGTCTCCATTCCAGCTTCAGCTTCACCTTCACAATTTATGAAGACTCTTGCAGGGGCAGCCAGCAGGGATTTCAACCCTGCTACTGTGTTTAGCCTTCCAGGTCTTCCTCTGAAATCTCATTGGAAATTTCAGTGACCCCCTAACTCTGGCATCCTGCATTTATGCAGAATCAGTAGCACATGGATGACACCAAGGTCTGCCACCAGTTCAAGCAGTAGTTGGGCCTCCTGGAATCATGACTGACCACAGCGAAATAACTTCCTAGCCTCCTTCTCCGTGCAAACAGGGTACCCCCATTATTTCTTCTCAAAGGAATTTTACTTTTTATATCCTGGATCCTGCAATGGGTGTGGTCTTGCAAATTCTTGATATGCTCTCAAAAGTCTCTTCAGTGGCTGTAATATCTTTCTTAGCCCCAGTTTTACCTGCATTTTTTCTGGTCAAGCTGCAAGTTTTAATAATTCTTCAGATTTGCTTTTGCTCCTAATTCTCACAGTAAATCTGGCTAAAAGTTACCAGCAGAATCCATGTTACTGACTGAATACTGTGCTGCCTTGAAATCTTCTCCCCAAGATGAGTTACTCCATCATCTTTAAATTTGACCTCACGCAAAGCCTCAAGACATGGGCAAAATGTAGACAAGCTTTTTTTTAAATTTTTGGTCAGAATAGAACATGAATGGTCTCTATTCTACTCGATTCCAGTTCCCAATAGAGTCCTTGTTCCCCTTTATAACTTCATGAGCAGAGTTCTCATGTCTACCAGCATCTGTCTTCTGAGCCTCACCAGAATCACCATAACATTATCCAGCCTGCATCTTCAAACTTTTCCAAACTCCTCCCTCAAACCAGTTCCAAATGGTTCTGAACCACTTGGTCAGAAAAGGGTCAGAGCAGTGACCCCACTTCTGTTACCAATTCCTGTGTTCCTCAGCTTTGTGTTGCCGTGACCTGACAGGAAAAACTTAGAGGAGGGAAAGATTATTTTGTCTCACAATTTCAGAGGTTAGTCTCTGATTGGCCGACTCGTTGCTCTGGGCCTTTGGTGAGGCAGCACATCATGGCAGAAGGGTGAGGCAGAAGGAAGCTGCTTAGGACATGATGGCTGGGAAGCAGAGAGAGGGAATGGGAAGGAGGCCACTGGGAAGATGAATCCATCCAGGGCCCACCCTCAGGGACCCACCTATTCCAGCCAACCTCATCTGCCTACAGTTACCCCCCAGTTTGTTCAAACTAGCATGAACTGATTAGGTTACATCTCACTTTCCAATCATTTCACCTCTGAACATTCATGCAGTAACACAGGAGCTTTGGTGCACAACTCGTATTCAAACCATGAGATGATTGACAACAATAGTCTACTTCCTATTATAACCCCCTTTCTGCATTTTCCCATAATGGTTTACATCAATTTTACCATTTAGTCACAACTGGGTTGCCTTGGATACCACAGCTTCAAAGACTGAAAATATTTCACTTTAACATTGTTTTGCTGAAAGATGTTTTCTTCTCATTTGTGCTATAGTTGGTAATAGAATACAATGACTTACAGATTATTTGCAATGAAACTTTAGGATTTCCTTGCTTTCAGAAATATAACAGTTGCCTGGAATTTGTAATGGGAAGACCTGATTCACAACAGTGATTTTGATCTTTGTGGGGTGTGAGCATAAACACTTTCTACTTTGTTGAAATATTCATGATCTGCTTACTTATGAGAAATTTAGAGATGTATTGATATGATCATAAATTTACCAGATTGAATCTGTTAATACTTTTCTAAAATATTAAAAAAACTAAACTCCTTAATTATGAGGTATTTACTACTTTATTACTTAAAATTTCACTAGATGCTATAAAAACTCACAAAATTCTAATTTTTCTATATAGATAAAAGTGACTCTTAGATGTCATACTTAAATTGTTCATCTCATTTAAATTTTTTTATTAGAGCTTTAAGGTTATACATAGTAGTTGGTTTCATGCCAACAAACTCATACATGCATGAAAATCGATTTTATGTCTTTATTTTTTTTAACCACAAAATATCTTATATTCAAGTACAAAATAGTTCAAAGTTGTTTGGCAGGTTGATGTGTATATCTTGCTCAATAGTAAACACACTAGCGTGGGCACATATTTGATACATATGATGATAGATGTACATACATGAATATGTGTCATTAATGTATTTTATGTCCTAATGTTAAAAATGGTTTCTATTCTCTTCAGATTTTTATATACATATACCTACCTGTAAATTCAATAAACCATTTATTATTCAAATACTTATCCCTTTAGCACTTCTTTTCTGGAATTCCCAAATCACATTTTCCCATTGAGCTTAGCCAAAGACACAATGGAACAACGAATGTTCCAAAATTGTTTACATGAGATATTAGCTATCAAAATGTCTTGGATTTACTCTAATAATCACATCAACATTTATTTCTTTGATAAATTATAGTTTTTAAGTGATTCTTTCTTAGACATCTTTGCTCATCACTTTCTGGTGTTTGGTCTGAAATGAACATCGACTTGTTTCCTTATCATTTTGTCTTTCTTTCTTAATGAAAGTGTGTTGAAGTGGAAAAAATATTCAGGACATCAACTCAGTAGCTTCTGAATTTTGACCTTGTTAGATCTGACAACACCTGAAGCGTAACCAGTCATTCTAACTTTGCATTGTATTGGTAACTTGTATTTGTAATTCAAATATTCACAAAGTCCATGTCAGACCCAAGTCATCCACAGCAAAAGAACCATCCACCTTGCCACTGTTGCAACTAGTCAGATATTATTTAACTAAAGATTTTTTTCCCCTGAAAATTTTAATGTTAGGAAATAGGGTCAGTAAGCATCACATCTGTGTTATAGAATGAAGCAATACTAAATAATTAGCCCATTATAATTTCAGCAAATTCTCTCACCTTTCTGTTTACAGTGGATAAAATTAAATCAGAGAAATAATCATAATGGTGATGTGGTTTTTGAATAATACGTATCATATACTGAAGACGTGCATTAAGTATTTTGGAACATGCCAAATATAAAAATCAAATAGCTGTTAAACTTGTTAAATAAAATTGTCAGAGTCATATTTTTTTAAAATAGAAGTAGCCTTTACGGATATTTGCTTCACTGATTATTTTTGATTTTGTGTCTCTTACTCACAGATGTGTCATTGTCAGTTGGAATCAGTACACTTAGTGTATGTTTGTGCTTGTGATGACAGAATAAATCTGTCGTCTAAGTTTATGTTGTTAGGCAAATGTCACTGTTGCACTGTGGAGAATGACACATAATGGATCTATGCGATTCATTCCTTTTGAAGGTCACCTTTTGGAGAAAATGTTTAGTGATATTTATTGCAGCAATGAAAACTTCAAAGTGATACGCAAACTTTGTATTGGCAAGTTTCATTGGAAGATTGAAGAATCACTGGAAAGAGGAAAGGAAGGATGGAATAAAAGAAGGGCATCTGAGAGAGCCCTGGAGGACAGAGTTATATCAATTGACTGATAATCCATCTAGACCCACTTTTCATTTGGGGTTAAGCCCCAGGAAGAAAGGGATGATGAGTAGATATTGAGTGGGTAGGATATATATTCCTTGGTCAAATGGCAAGTGAAAGAGGCATTTTGTGAACAAGTGTGTATTAGGGTTCTCTAACAGGATAGACACACACACACAATTATGAAAAGGGGAATTATTGGATTGTCTTATACAACCAGAAGAAGGATGGTTCCACAATGGCTGGCTGTAGGCTAGAGAGCTGGAGGAACCAGTCACTAGCTGCTCAGTCCAAGAAGCTGGAGCCTCAGAACAAGAGGGATCAGTGATACAGCCTCAGTTCTGAACTTAAGGCGTGGAAACTCCATAGAGAGTAACTGGGCAGCATCTGCTTAGGAAAGGTGAAGGAGCCAGAGTCAGATGTCCTCAGGCAACCGCAACAGCAATCAGAACCCACTTGAGAAGAATCAGTCTTGCATCTGCTGCTGTTTCCTTGTTCTTCCAACTTCATGTTCCATCCAAGCCTCCCACCTATTGGACTGTGCTGTCCAGGCTCAGGGTGGGTCTCTGCCTCAGTTTGCTATCCCACATGCCAGTCCTTCCAAGAAACACCCTAAGACCCTCGTTGAGACAGCCAGAAGCCTCTGAATCTTAGGCATTTCTTAGTCAAATCAAATTGACAGTTAGATTAACCATCACCAAGCGTGAAAGTTGATGTGTTGTGACTTGAGCGTTCTAGAATGAATCCCCACATCAGGGAGGTTCAGCACCCTGAGACTTTGTCACAATAGATCCAGGGAAAGCAGCATCCTCAGCGGGAAACTGCAGTGGTGAAGAGGACCTTCACCTAATTTCAAGGACAATGTCAAGATAATGAGGCTGGAACAAAGGTGAGGAAAATCAGTAGTCCACTTAGAGTTTCCTCAGACCACAGTCTTGACCTCATTACCTTGTAGATTATTACTGGTGAGAACCTTCCCAGCTGCGAGTGAAAAATTATATTTGAATTAGCCCAAGGGAAGGTATAAAAGTTATTGGTCACCTAATGCAGAAAGGCAGAGTGAATCTGGCTTCCAAAGAACTCCCAGGAGACCTCTGGATCTCCAGGAGCTGTACAGTTTCTATTTTTCCACCCCTCTCCTCTTTTGTCAACCCCTCTCTGCCCGTCGTCATTCTTCCCCGACTCTCAGACATTTGGTATGATTGTGGTTTTGTGTTTTGAAAAAATCATCTGTAAATTTTTTTTCTTAAACACATAGACCTTCTCTGTGCTCAGAAATTCCATTCTTATTAAACTTTCCAGTAACAATAAATAGATAATAAAGAACACACATACACACAGATAGAGCATTATAAAACATGAGTGTGTGTATGTGTGCTTTCATATGCCCAGAACAAACAAACAAACAAAACCCTGGAAGGCCTTGTCTGAAGCTGGTAATGGTGGCCCCTCTCAGAAAGCAATGGCTTGGCCTGTGCAGGGAAAGGAAAATTCCCATTTTATGCTTTATGGTCTTGCTTTGCTTCATTGTGTCGCAAAAAAAAATGCATTTTTCTATTTTGTGTATTATTATTATTTTTGGTACCTGGGATTGAACCAACAGCCCTCAACCAATGAGCCCCATCCCCAGCCCTATTTTGTATTTTATTTAGAGACAGGGTCTCACTGAGTTGCTTAGTGCCTCATGCTTGCTGAGGCTGGCTCTGAACTCATGATCTTCCTGTCTCAGCCTCCCAAACTGCTGGGATTACAGGTGTGTGCTACCATGCCTGGCTGTGTGTTTTTTTTTTTTAATTGTATCACTTAAAATTGTGCAAAATTAGTAATTTATTGTGTCATCTTAAGTTGTGAAAAAGAGACCTGACAGAAAACAAAATGAAAAAGTGGTTTAAGACTAGAGCAGACCACTTTGGAAAGCAGTATGGAGATTCCTCATAAGACAAGGAATGGAACCAACATTTGACCCAGTTATCCCACTCCTTGGTTTTTATCCCAAAGAACTAAAATCAGCATACTATGGTAGAACATGCATATCAACATTTATAACAGCCCAATTCACACAGGCCAAACTATGGAACCAGCCTAGGTGCCTGTCAACAGAAAAATGAATAAAGAAAATGTGGTATATACACAATGAAATTTTATTCAGCCATAAAGAAGAATGAAATTCTGTCATTTGCTGGTCTGTGGATAGAACTGGAGAACATCATGCTGAGTAAAATAAGCCAGACTCAGAGAGTGAAAGGTCTAAGGTTTTCTTTCATATATGGAAGTTAGAGAGAGAAAAATAAAAAATAAATAGAAAGGGGGATCTTCACAAAAATAGAGGGAGATCAATAGAGCAGAGGAAGGATTGAAAGGGAAGGAAGGGTGGATGGTATGGGGAAGTACTAGGGAACAGAAATTTACCAAATTATGCTGTGTCCATGTATGAATACACCACAATGAATCCCACTTACGTATAATTATAATGCACTAATTTACTACTACTACTACTACTACTACTACTACTACTACTACTACTATCACTGGAGTATAAAAAGTGAATAAGAGGAGGGAGAAGGAAAGGGAAAAGGAAGGTACTGGAAAGTAAGATTGATTAATTTATGTTATGTGCACATATGGACGTGGCATAACGAATACTACTAGTATGTATAATCATAATGCATCAATAAAAAGGAATGGAGTGGAAATCATAAGTAAAAAAAATCTCATGTATGAGCACTTTTAGATTGAGTTTTAAACATATATTGCAAAATAATACAAATAAGTATGACATACCCTCACTGGTTGCCATGGTGACATTATCAGTTTGTTTCATATTCTTTATTCCAGTGACCACTGATGGCGTAAGACATTTGCCTCTGGCTTGTTTGGCCTTTTGGAAGTGATTGATGGAATTTGTGGAGAGACAAACACATATAGACAGAAAATATGACTGCTGCTCCTCCAATGTTTTTTTTTTTTCCTCCTTTTAGTCATCGTTGAAGGATTGACTTTTCCACTTCTGCTAGAGACAAGGTTGGCTTCCCACAAGTCTACCTTAGCCTATTGTTTTAAAGTGTGAAGCATGAGTGGAAAGCACATGGATTCAGGAACTAGATGACTTGCTTTCTAGTCTCAGCTTTCCCATATTGTCCTGTCAATGTTACAGACGTCCAAGATGATCTTCCTGCAGGAATTGTGAAGTGGTTACATGGAAGAAAAACTTTAGAGTGGGTGTTAAAGAACCTTGGCAATTTCAGTTCACTAGTTAAGACGGAGCAAAATATGGATGTTGACATTTTTTTAAAAAAATTTTTCATATCTCTGGTTGTATATTCATATTTAGCATTTACCTAGAACTCTACAGTTTACAAACTACTTTTAAGTACTCTATTCTATTTAATCTTCATAGCCACCCTGTGAGATTCATGGTACTATCACTTCCATTTTAAAGTTAAGAGACCTTACTTAAGAGATTAAACTGCTTGCCCAAGGTGAGAACATTTTGCAATTGGAGTTGGCAAGAAAAATGACCCAGAACTAGGTTGGTAAATGCCAAGCCCAAAGATTGTTTTAAGGTACCATTTGCCTGGCATATCAAACCTTTTACAAAGGATACCTAAGGCAAAATAATATAATACGTTAAAAAGTAACAGGGCAGATATGTACCATATTGATAAAAATAAGATATAGACATAGATCAAAGAGGAATTCTAGATCAATATATGAAGTGAGACAGAGGATACTAAGATACTGAAAGCATAAGTCCTGAGCATTTTTTCACAAATGTCAAGTCTGGAATGCTAAGTGAAATAAGCCAGACTCAGAGAGTAAAAAGTCTAAGGTTTTCATTCATATATGGAAGTTAGAGAGAGAGAAAAATAAAAAATGAATAGAAAGGAGGGTCTTCACAAAAATAGAGGGAGATCAATAGAGCAGAGGAAGGATTGAAAGGGAGGGAGGAGTGAAGGGCTGTGTCCATGTAAGAATACACCACAATGAATCCCACTTACATATAATTATAATGCACTAATTTAATAATAATAATAATAATAATAATAATAATAATAATAATAATATCAGTGGAGTAGAGCAAGTGGATAGGAGGAGGGAGAAGGAAGTAGGCTGTTTTCTTAACTTGAGAATGTCTAAATCCATAGGCTTTGATAGTATTTAAGATTAAACACAGAAAGTGTTTTCAGTGAATTCACAAAGAAGACAGGGGTCAATGTTGTGGCTGGTGCAGTCTGACATGGCCATGTTCCACTTAGCACTCAGCTGTCTCATCATCCAGAGATTTTACTAATATTAGTGTTTGGGTTGAAACTCAGAAATTTTGATTAGTTTGCTCTTAAGAACTGGCATTGGTAATTTTATAAGCTTCCATTGTGGGGAATAGGGAGGAAACCAGACAGATAAATGTTGTGGGACATTTTTATCACTTCATTTAGGGAAGATATCAGCTAAATATAAAATAAAATTGATCATAATGCCATGGAAATGCATCTCACTTGGAAGGTACATAGCAGTTTTAAAGCGTTTAGTGAATATTATCCCATTTTATTCCTACTACATTCTTATAAGATTGTTTGATTATGTCCTAATTTTATGCATTGGTATGTTGTCACCAACAACTCCCTTATAAAAAACTAAAAATAAATAAATAAATAAATAATTCATGTGTTATTGATATAAATCAGCTGAGAAGATGAAAAATATTCTTATGTAGCAGTAATATTGGATCATAACAACAAAATTTTTTTGAAAAGAAAAAGAATATACTATGATTAGTTTTATGTCTTTTGGGTAGCTATGAAAAATTAGAAATGATGGCTTGCACAGATTATTCAAGGAATAGGATTTTGTTATTTCCCCAATCTTATAGATTTAAATGTGTTATCAGCATTACTTATTGTCTGGAAACCACAGAGATATTTTCAAAACATTAGGTTCAAGACAAATGGTAAGTCTTCAAAAAAGGTGTAGGTAACAGGGCAAAAAACTATGAAGGACTTGAAGAAAAAAAAAGTGAAAGGTGTTACAGACGTCCAAGATGATCTTCCTGCAGGAATTGTGAAGTGGTTACATGGAAGAAAAATTTTAGAGTGGGTGTTAAAGAACCTTGGCAATTTCAGCTCACCAGTTAAGACTGAGCAAAACATGGATGTTGACGTTCTTTTTTTTTTTTTTAATTCTTATTTTTGTTAATGGATGTTGACGTTCTTTTTTTTTTAATTCTTATTTTTGTTATTTATTTATTTATATATGTCAGTGGAATGCATTACAATTCTTGATTTCACATATAGAGAACAATTTTTCATATCTCTGGTTGTATATTCACAGCAATTCACACAAAGTATATTCACACCAATTCGTGTCTTCATACATGTACTTTGGATAATAATGATCATCACATTCCACCGTCGTTTATAACCCCATGCCCCCTCCTTTCCCTGCAACCCCTCTGCCCTATCCAGAGTTCGTCTATTCCTCCCATGTTCCTGTTCCCTATCCCACTATGAATCAGCCTCCTTATATCAAAAAAACATTTGGCATTTGTTTTTTGGGGATTGGTTAACTTCACTTAGCATTATCTTCTCTAACTCCATCCAGTTGCCATGATTTTATTCTCTTTTATTGCTTTTATTTCATTGTGTATAAATGCCACATTTTTAATCCATTCATCTATTAAAGGGCATCTAGGTTGGCTCCACAGTTTAGCTATTGTGAATTGTGCTGCTATAAACATTGATGGGGCTGTGTCCCTATAGTATGCTGTTTTTAAGTCCTTTGGGTACAGACCGAGGAGAGGATTAGCTGGGTCAAATGGTGGTTCCATTTTGACTTTCTTTTTTAATTTTTTCAACACTGTGATCCTCCAAAGCAGAGGGAGAAATAATCTAGCAGGCACATGGGAAAGAAAAAATGCAGCAAGAAATTTCCAGTCTTGATCCTGGACCTGTTTGGGGCTCAAATAACTGAACTTCTTAAGAATCTCAGGGAACTCTGATTCCAGGAGACTATTGAAATATGTTGCAAACTGTGGACACCTCTCTAAATAAAATACTTAAAGATTCATATGAAGTTGTAGATGTGGTGTTGGCTATTGTCGTCAAAAGTGCAAAGTGGGATTGATAGGAAGGAAGAACCCATGTTTGAGGGAGTAAAATAAAACTATGATTTGTTGTAAAGCAAGACACAGGATGAAATTATTTCAGAAATGCATACACAATAATGTTCATGTTGGTAGGAAAGAGAATTTATTGTGTGAATAGATTTGCCTCAGTTTTTAATACAGTGGATACAGCAGTGAAGAGACTCAGGGAGAATAATGATTTGCAAGTTTTTGAAGATGGTGATTTCTAGATTCTGAGGTTGAAGATTACTAAAAAGCATTTATGATACATATGTTCTTACACTTTTCCTTCCTGTTTTGTAGAGCTATTTTATTGAAATGGCAGTATATATAAGAATTCACATTTTTGTGTGTTGCCTGCTGTGTGTTACTGTTAAAGGAAATATGAAACATTTGCTTTTAGTGCATGGATTAGAAATCCTTCAAATTCATTCTTTCTTCTATGCTTTGTATCCTTTTTCACCAAAGTATTTGTTCATGTACATATTCTTTGGCTATCTACATAGAAATTCAAATTGTGACTTGTTTACTAAAATGCAGTGCCCCATTTTTTATAGGCTCCTGAGTATGTTATAAATTTATATTTACATAAAAATTCTGTTTTGTGTTACTATGTACCAATATTCACAGCCATTTATATATTTGTTTTTATATACAATATATGATTCTTATCATTCATGGTTTTGCATTCTATAAAGTCAGCTGGAACACTAAACTGAATACTGAATCTTGGCTCCTTGGGGAAACACAGGGTGAGGTACCCAAGAGCCTTTTGCCACAACATTTTCATCAACTGATTAATATGTAACTTTCTTTTATAGGTATTTCTATTCAAAGATGCATTATTTAATAAAGACTGATTCATTAACATGAACTCACTGCCAACAGCATTATAACTCATGCCTGAGGAGTGCTTGTCCAATGTAGGTATGTTCTCCCTAAGCCTTCTTGCACTTGGAATACTCAGTGCTTATGCTTGGGAGTTAAAGACCGAAATAACAAACAAAAGGCACAAAATTCAAAAAGCATGCACTAAATAACTCAGAGAATGGCACTTGTTTATAATATGATAACTCGAACAAGAAAGTTGAGCATTAGTTCTTTTGACAGCTAGGAATGTATACTTTGGGCAACTCAATATTCGTTACTCTGTGCATGCTGGTAAATGACCAAGAGAGCATCATGAGCACTGATTTTCAGGTAATAATAAAATGTATCAAGTGGGAAATTCTGCAAAAATGGAATGAACTATGTCATTTTACATGTTAAAAATAGAGGAATAGTACTATACATTCAGAACTCATGACCCCACAAATTCTTTATTTTTTAATAACATGAAATTAATCATTTTAAATTCAGGAGCACAGTGTTGTGCCATCATTACCCCATATAGCTCCAAAGCTTTTCATCAGCCCAAATTAAAGTTGTGTGCTCATTAAGTTCACTCTTGATTGTTCCTTTTCCCAGCCTTCAACAACTAAAACCCTGCTTTCTGTCTCTATGAACTCACCTATTCTGGATGTTCCATATAAATGGAACCATGTTGGATATGACTTTTGGTGTCGAATTTCTCTCACTAAACACATTGCTTCCAAGGTGTTTATGTTGTAGTATGTATCAGTGTAGGACTTTATTCCTTCTTATGGCCAAGTTATATTCTGTTATAACAAATCCATTTTTAAATATCAATACATTATGATGAAATATACTTTTCTTCCCCAATTAATTTTACATTTATCATAATCTGTTGGACAGAGAAAATTTCACAAGAAAATGTGAGCTCTCTCAAATTACTAGGAGCTGAAAGGACAACGTATCTATTGAAACACTTAGGGTAAAAAAAAAATCCTTTAGAAGAAAATGAAGTTTTTCAAGACTGGGGGTTGGGAAAGAAGACCTTTGGTATGAAGGGAAGTACTCCCCTGGAATCCTGTTGCATTTTGTTTCTTTATTAAGAATTTTTAGTTGCTTAGTATTTGATTACTGTTTACTCTGTTCTTTGGCTGCTCAGATGGTCCTTTCTAAGATTCCCATAGTTGATCCCCTGGTCTCATTGTCTTCAGTGAATTTAAATGGTGAAACTTTTGGATTTTACCTGATTCTTTAAAATATAAAAAAAACAGCATTAGCATATGAAGCAATAATCCTATTTTAGTCAGCTTTTTTGCTGCTGTGAGCAAATGACCTGACCTGAACAACTTTATAGGAGAAAAAGTTAATTTGAGGGCTCCCAGTTTCAGAGGTCTTAATCCATAGAAGACTGGCTCCATCCTGGGGCTCCAGGTGAGGGTGAATATCATGGCGGAGTGCGCGGCAGAGGGAAGCAGCTCACATCATAGTGATCAAGAGGCAGAGAGACTCCACTCTCTAGATACAGATATATTTGCCAAAGCCACGCCCTAATCCCACCTCCTCCAGCCACACCCCACCCCTTCAGTTACCACTCAATTAATCCCTCTCAGGGGATTAAATCATTGATTGGGTTAAGACTCTTACAACCCAATCATTTCTCCTCTGAACCTTCTTGTACTGTGTCAGACGTGAGCTTTTGGGGGACACCTCACATCCAAACCATAACAAATCCATTTCAGGGTATATACCCATGTGGATTAAAATGAGGATCTTGAAGAGATAATTGCATACTCTTGTTCATTTCAGCATTGTTTAAAATTGCCAAAAAGCAGGTAGATGTCCATTGGCAGAAAAATGGATAAAGCAAATGTGGCATATACATACAATGAAATATTATCCACCGTAGGAAGGAAGCATCCTATCACATGTTACAGCAGGGATGAGATGAAACACATCATGCTAAGTGAAAAAAAAATCAGTCACAAAAAGATTTCACTCCTGATCATTCCCTTCTCCCAGCCAGCCGTCAGCAACTAAAACCCTGCTCTCTGTCTGTATGATAGTGTATAATTTCCCTTTTCTCTAAGTAGTCAAACTGACAGAAACAGAAAGTAGGATGGTAGTTGGCCGAGGGCTGAAGGGAGAAAGTAAAAATAAATTCATGGGGATAGACTTTCAGTTTTGTAAGGAGAAGTTGTAGAGACCTATTGCACAACAATGTGAATAACTTTAATATTACTGAACCATACAGTTAAAATGGCTAAGATAGTATATTTAGTATTGAATATTTTTAAACCAAATAAAAGGAAATTTTTATCGTGTTGTAGTATAATATTTCAGATAGTTTAATTTCCAAAATATAGTGTGTTATTTGCTGTATTATGAATTCCTCCAAATATTGTGTTATTTCTACTTCACATATAAAATATTTCATGTCTTATTTGTTCATGAAAAAATATTACTAGAGTAAAGAAAGGAAATACCAGGTTGCACTCCATTATAGGTATTCTGCCAGACTGAAATCAAGTACTCAATCAACATGCATTGGGTGTTTTTCTTCAACAAGTTATGGTTCCACATATTGAAGCATATTCTGAGCCCATATTTTGCATTCTTCAAACACATAGAACAATTTTCCAAGCATTTTACAGAAGTCAAAATAGCTGCTTATCAGTTTTTAAAAAGATGAAAATTTCTCTGCATTGTTCTCTAAAATTCCTACCACATCCACTTAATCTTTTTTAAACTTTGACAAGAATTGGAAATAGTCTGTTAATTTGGTTTTGGGATCAATTAACCTTTGAAAAAATTCACATTGTTACTTACTGGCCCAATTATCAATTACTGATAAAACTACCCTCCAATTTTTATGGCTTTAAATAATTAAAATTGCATTTTATCTACAAATTTTTTTTTAGCTCTACAAGTTGGGCAGAGCTCTGCTGGGTGATCCTTCTGTTCTGTGTGGCACTGATGGAAGTTATTTAATGAAATTTAATTGGTCTGCAGAATCAAAGAGGGCTTCAGTCACACCTCTGGAACCTTGGTGAGGGTGTGTGGGTGTAGTTGGAAATGTTAACCAGAATGCCAACACGCCTGGAGTGTAGGGAAGTTGAATTTTTTAACTTTTTCGTCTATGGCTCAGGGCTGCAAGAACAAGTGGTTCACTCAGTTCCTTAAGCAATTAATTTATGCAACAACTGCTTATGAAGTACCCAGTAGGTACCAGGTATTGTATTGGATACTGTGAGATGCAGCAGTGAAAAAGTTGTAGTTCCTCCATATTTGGAACTTTTGGTGAAGTGTGTAATAAAATTTTAAACAAGTAATAGCAGGTGGGGAAAATTGGGAGGTACTGAAATGAAACATTTGCATTGGGAATTTCTGTGTAGCTTCTTTCTCAGAGAACGAAAAATTTTCATGACAGAAACATTCAATCAGGCCAAATAACTTTTTCCTAAGAGTTTTTACTTCATTTTAAACTCACTTATTCGGTCATGTTCAGGAAATGAAAACAAATAGCAAAACATATATCTTCTGATACATTTTTATGGGTTGATGATTAGTTCTAAATTACCTATTCTTTAATGTTTCCTCAAAGTACAATTTATTTTGTATCATCCTTCTGTTTATTCTCTAATTTTCCACTGATGCCTTTTAAGAGAAAGATCAGATTTGTTCATAATCTTTGTATGTAAAGGGAATAACATAACTCACCATAGTAAATCTAAAACTTCATCAGAAGATTAATATGATTATAGACTCTTTTCAGATCTCTTATACTCCAAAAACTTGTATTTAATAAATTATTGGAAGCCAGTTGGAATAAGGATAAAGGGTGGCTCAAAAAAAAAAATGGCATGCACAACAGCATCTTCTTCATACTGAGTTCGGTCCACCTGTCACTTTACAGTATACATCTTCTTTACAGTATACATCTTGTCACACCTCTAATTTAAATAAAATTCAGACTTAGAAGAGCAAATTAATTTTGTGCTTGATAGTCACCTAGGATGGGAAATGAAAAATTAAGTATAGTTGATTTTTATCTTCAACTATATTGTCTATTTGTCTTAGAGAATATTATGGTTTGGATGAGATTTTCCCTGAAAACTTATCTTATTCAAAAAATTATACATTTCTGCAGAAATGTGCAGAAATGAAATGACCCGATTATGAGAGCTCTAATCTCATCAGTGGGTTAATCCACTTAATGTGATAAAAATTTGAATGGATTACTAAATGGTAAGTGTATGTATGTGGGACTTGACTAGAGGAGGTGGGTCACTAGGCTTGTGCCCTTGGGTACTATATGTTATCAATTGTTTCTTTCATCTCTCTCTCTCTCTCTCTCTGTTTCTCTCTCTAGCTCTCTCTTCTTCCTGGCTGCCATGATCTGAGCAGCTTTCCTCCACCATGCACTTCCTTCATGATGTTTTGCCTCACTTTGGGCCTAGAGCAATGGATTTGGACAACTGTGGGTGGATCCTCTGAAACCATGAACCCCAAATGATCTTTTTATCTTCCAGAGTTTTCTTGTCAGGTATTTTAGTCAGAGTGATAAAAAGCTGACTCACATAAGAAGTGGGGTCATTGCTGTGACAATACCTGACTATATGGTTCAAAAGCCTCTGGAACTGGTTTGTGGGAAGAGTTTGGAATCGTTTGGAGAACCAGAATGGAGAAGACTTAGGATGTTGGAATTGCAGCTTAATGGGTGATTCTGGTGGGAG
Organism: Urocitellus parryii; assembly: GCF_045843805.1. Taxonomy (NCBI): domain Eukaryota; kingdom Metazoa; phylum Chordata; class Mammalia; order Rodentia; family Sciuridae; genus Urocitellus; species Urocitellus parryii. The sequence goes on from NC_135532.1 coordinate 68,200,179, forward strand.
CTCAGAAGACCAGAATGTTGACGGGAATGCTCACAGTAAAGACTGTGCTCATGAGATTTCAGGTATGAAGGCTCTATTGATAATCGGACAGGAGGCCACCATATACATTACATTCTGGCAAAGAACCTGTACACATTTTGTCCATGTTCTGAGACTTTCTGTGAGGCTGAATTTAAAGGCGATGAAGTAATTAATCTCTCAGAGGAAATTTCAGGGCAGATAAAATTCAGGTGGGGCATGGATATTGCTGGGCACGGGTATTCTTTTTAGCCAGGATTTCTATGAAGAATCAGGAGCAAAAAGCAGAGAGTAAAGCAGATTTGGAAAATGTGTAGTTTGTTTAGAAAAGAAGTACATGTTAAATTGGGATCAAGAAAGGCCTAGTGAGGCTGGGGTTGTGACTCAGTGGTAGAGCACTTGCCTCGCACATATGAGGCACTGAGTTCAATTCTCAGCACCACATGAAAAAACAAAAATAAAGATATTGTGTCCATGTATGACTAAAAAAAAATTTAAAAGGCATAGTATTGAAGAGATTATTGCGATTAAAGAGAAACTAAGTACTTCACACAGAGACAATAGGAAAAATGTCTTTGGGGCATCTCAGAAATTGGCAGGAACACATTCATCACATGTATAAGGGTGTAAAAGTGAAAACTTCTTTGAGAAAAAACCATGGGGGCATGCTGCTTTTTAGGGGTACCAAGAAAATTGTTTCCCCAGAATTCAATTCATTGTGCTCAGCAGCCCAAGCATTCAGAGACCTCTGCAGCTCTAATCCAAGGAGGCCCAGTACTGCTGGAGCTGGTGGTAGACCTTGGTGTCACTCACATGGTTCTGGTTCTGCAGAAATGCAGGATACTAGAGTTAAGGGGTCATGGAGACGTACACCAAGGTTTCAAAGGAAGGGCTGGGAGACTAGGCAAAGGAGCAAGGTCAAGATTCCTGAAGGCAGCTCCTGAAATGTGATATGTGAAGCTCTGCAAAAGAAACCAAAGCTGCAATGGATACCCTTGGCATTGTGAGATGCCACTCATGTGGAAAGCTGGCTAAGGAAAGCTTCTGACTGTGGATAGAGTCAGCCCAAGACAGAGAGGCCATGCGGACTGCAATTAGCAAGACCATAGGGCTGGGGCTGCTCAAGCTCTTTGGGGATCACATCCTATTGCCATGTGCCCCAGATGCTGGATGTGAAAATTATAGATTTTAAACTGGGTATTGGACTTGTTTTGGTCCCACCATTTCTTTATATACCCCTTTCTTTCTTTCTTTCTTTCTTTCTTTCTTTCTTTCTTTCTTTCTTTCTTTCTTTCTTTCTTTCTTTCTTTTTTTGGAAATGGGAATGCTTACTCTGTGCTATTATATATTTGAGGCATATAACTTGCTTTTGATTTTGCAGGGCCTCACGGCCAGGAGTTTGCCTTGAGTCTCAGAGGAGACTTTGGACTTGGACTGTTGAGCAATGCTGAAACTGGTTAGACCGTGGGGACCATTGGAGATGGATTGAATGCATTTTGCATTGTGGGGTGGACATGAGCTTTGGGGGGCCAAGGGAAGAATGTTATGATTTGGACATGAGGTGTCACCCCCAAAGCTCATGTTATACAATACAGGTATGTACAGAGGTGAAATAGATGATGATAGCTGTAACCTAATCAGTGGATTAATCGATTTGATGAATTTAAAATTTGAGTGGATTACTTGGTGGTATCTGTAGGCAGGTGGGACATGGTTGAACGAAGTAGATCACTGAGGGAATTCTCTTGCAAGCTATATTTTGGCTCTGGCTTCTCTCTCTCTACCCCAGCTCACTGCCCCCAACTTCTCACTGTTATGAGCTGGGAAGCATTCCTCCATTATGTACATCTGTCATGATGTTTTGCCTTAACTCAGGCCCAGAATAATGGAGTCAGCTATTATAGATTGAACTTCTGAAACTCTGAGCCCAAATAAGCTTTTACTCCTATAAGTTGTTTTTGTCAGGCATTTTGGTCAGTGATAAAAAGCTGACTAACAGAGAAAAATATCTTCATTTTTCCAAAGCTTAAAATATCTATCTCTTAAACTCATTATGCATTCTATAAAGTAATGGATAACTTGCTTAAAAGAAGGAAGTATAATCCTATGTTAAAAAATGCTTGATCTTGCTATATTTATAAACTAGTTCCATGTGGTTTTAAGGGTATATATAGGATTCTGGGTTTAAAATAATATGTGATAGTCTGATTTTCTATTCTTATTTTAAAAATTGCCAAGTATTAACTCTTTATTCTGATTTGTCTATAGGGCCAATTTTCTGTTTATTAATGTAATAACAATAATAGGTGAACAGGTAACTGCTCAAGGGAAAGGGAGAGTCAGAACCAAAACACCGTGAAGTAGGTTAACTCTATAATGTTTACCTATCGGGTTGGATGATTGTTGACTAGGTCTTCTTAAAACATTCCCCACCCTGCCCTCCCTGAGATTGCTGAAATTAAAACCCAGGGTTATAGAATATGTGAATTTTGCAGACTTTTTCCCTGATGAATTCACTTAGGAACCATGGAGCATCATAATAACTTAATGCACAACACCTTTCTGATTTGTAAAATCAAATCACTTGAGATTTAGAAACCATGATGTCAATGTAATCAGAGAAAAACTTCTGGTATGTAGGAACTCATCAAAGCAGCTGCACTGTGGTATGGCTCTCTAGTTCCTAAACTTTCACATCAGAGGAGGTGGAAAGCATGACATTACTTTCTATTAGATAATATATCCTTGCCTTCTTTATTATAAAATGGTTGATATGAGAGTCTCAAGTGTGCTAGGCAAGCAATCCACCACTCAGCTATACTCCCAGCTATATCCTTTTGTTTTTAAAGAAAATGTGGTATTTATTATGTAAGCTATACTGATACAGAAGTTGTAATTAAAGGATATGAGAAGAAAACTTGTGATTTATTTTTAAATTGATAGATAACATTGTATGTATTTCTCATACAATAAGTTGTGGAATAGCTAAACCCACAAGTTAACATGTGTATTACTTCTTATAGTTACCATATTTTGTGATAGGAATGCTAAGATCCACTCTTAGCATTTCTCAAGAATACAGTATATTGTTATTAAATGTGGTCTCAAGTTATAAGCTAGATCTCCTGAACTTATATGGTGTTTCAAGATAAAGCTTAAGGAGGTTAAAGAGAATACAGAGAATGTAATAGATGATTTCTTTCATCTATTCTACCTGCCCAACCACGAGTTCATAGACAACAAGAGAGACAGTTAAGGTAAGAATAACTAAATATAAACATTCCCTTGATGATTTTAGTAATAGTTCATTAACTTGGACTTTTACAATATACTTGGAAGGACACTAGAATTTGTTTCTCTCAGTTCTTCAATATTCAGGTGCAGATATGATGTTAAATACCCTTGGCATTTGTTGCAAATTCCTGCTAATAAAAATGAGTTGAAAGTTGTTGGTCAATTTAAATGTGGCATAAAATTATTTGGACTCAGTTAACTCATATAAAAGTCTAACACCAAATGTGTTCCTGTCCTTGATATTTAAATTGGACACACCCGGCTGAACCCTGGAGGGACTGTGAAATGGGCCAATTGCTTCTTCTGCTCTCTGGTTCTTCCCGGCCTCTGATAATTATTCTTAATGGAATCTTCATACCTTTTCTAGCCCCTTGAAATCTCTCTGCTAGAAGGAAATTTGCTTCCACATAGCTCATAAACCTAGTGGCCTCTGATTTTAAGTGGAAGAAAACCCATAAACAAATGAAATTAAAACCAATAGGTAAATCAGGATCTGGAGCAGTCTGTTTTTGTCTTCTAAAATAATACCATGAAGGCAGTGGTATAATCTGTTTTACAGAAAGGTGAAACATTCAGATAACACTTTATCATGCAAAATTGTTCCACAGAGTACAGAGTCTAAGCAGAGCATGAGAGGACTTATGCAAAGACATGTAGCATCAACTACTGGCCTAGATGCCTGAGCAGTTTTACACATTTTCTTTTACTTTACCTTGCTCTCAGAAGGCTCTCATAAGGAAATGCGTTATGATTTCAGTATTTAATTTTGAGAGGTGTGTTCTCCACCCACATTGCTAAGTAGTCTGTTGGTTTGACATCAAACATAGAACTGGAGGCCAAATGGTGGCTACTGCTCAATCCCATTCTAATGAAGATATTTCATGAAAATTCTATTTATTTATTTTTTTTAGTTTTTGGTACCAGGGATAAACCCAGGGGTCTTAACCACTAAGCCACATCCCAAGTCCTTTCTTATATTTTATTTAGAAACAGGGTCTCCCTGAATTGTTTAGAGCCTCACTAAATCGCTGAGGCTGGCTTTGAACTTGCAATCTTCCTGCCTTAGCCTCCCAAAGTGCTGAGATTACAGGTGTGCACCACTGCACCTGGCATGAGGATATTTTTTACAGGCCTCATTTTTGTTTAGTTAGTTAAGGAAAAGTGGTGGGCCATCATGGTTTAACATACTTCTTGTTTTATGGACTGAATGAAGTCAGCTATAATGAAGTGGATTGGAATCAAGCTGATATCATCCTTTGTGTTGCATTTACTTAACTAAGCAAATTTGATTTTTGTTACAGCAAACTAACCACATGAAAATAAGACTTTACAAAAGTTTATTTTGAAAGAAAACTAAGGTGAAAATAGTACCTTTATTTGCATTTGATTACCACATGTGTAATCTATCACAAATCAGTTATTTCCAATAAAACATTAACATGGGCCCTGTAAAATCAATATGAGTTACAAATCTTTGACATTCTTACTGAAAATTCATAAAAAGTATGCTTTGGAAAGCTGCTCTAAGTGCAATGTATGGCTCGTCCATGAAGCACATCCATTTTTAAGTGGAAAATTTTTCAGAATTCTTGATTATCTAGTACTCTCAAAAAGTGTAATGATGAATAACGAATGATTTTATACATATATGCAAACCTATGTAATTCATATATGAGCATGGTATTTCATTGGATAGTGATTGGTAGGATGAAACAAGGAATTTGGCAGGGCTCAGTGATGTTTGCCTGTAATCCTAGTGGCTTTGGAGGCTGAGGCAGGAGGATTGCAAATTCAAAGCCAGCCTGTGTGCTAAGCAACTCAGTGAGACTCTGTCTCTAAATAAAATACAACATAGAGTTGGGGATGTGACTCAGTGGTCAAGTGCCCCTGAGTTCAATCCCCAGTACCAAAAAAAAAAAAAAAAAAAAAAAAGAAGGAATTTTGTAGCGCTCCACATTTCCCTTGTTTTGGTTAATCATCTGTAGAGTGAATCCATAAGCTAGTATTGAAATCTTTGTGAACCTAATGTAAATTATGGACAGTTTTGCTTTCAGACATTAGGCAATATCTGAAGACAATTTTGGTTGTCACACTGAGGGGGCCACTTTTGGTATCTAGTAGGTAGAGGCGACAAATGCCACTAAGCATCTTATAAAGAAAGAACAGCTGCCCACAACACAGAATCATCTGGTCCCATGTATCATTAGGACTGAGACTGACAATCTGCTTTAAAGCTAACAGAGTATTTGTAGGTTAGGCCAAGACATGAAACAAATGAATCTGACGGTAAAGATAGGCATTTTTTTTTTTTTAAATCTGACTGTGTCACCACTCCATTTACAAAATGAACCATAAAGGAAGATGGGCAGAAACCTGAAATGCTGTCAGATAGTAAATAGCTGTCAGCAACAGAAGTTCAAAGACAATCAGAGGAGATAGCCAGGCACTAAGTACAATCAAATTTGCTTTGAATACAAAATGATTATGGACTGTAACCCAGAGAAGTTTACAACCAGATCTTGACAGGAAAAAATATTGCTTTGGGTTCTGTATTTAAAGGGGGATTGAGAGACGTGGAACCCTTTTACCCTTCACAAAAGCCCATACAGGATGTGATTTCCCATCATTCCACATCGCCTTATAAAAGCCCGTGCATATAAGGCTCTAGATACTTCATTACTTTGACTTTCCTGGGGTCATGGTCCTATCTGCTTCTCTGACTCCAGTAATTTTGGAATGGGATGTTTGATAATTGACCTCTAGAGGCTGTATCTGAAGTCCAGATTGAAGAATGTCTTGGGGAGACTGGGTGGTTGGGGAAGAAACAACATGCCTGAGAGAAAAACCAGGCTATGAGAAGTCCAGATTTCCTTTAAAAAATTAATACAGTTTATTTTTTTTAAGAGTGGCTTTAGGTTCACAACAAAATTGAGTTGAAAATGCAGAGAGAAAGTTCCCAGTAATACTGTCTCCTCCACAGCTCACCTATTACTGATACCCAAAACCATAGTGGTATGTATTTTTTTTAAACAATCCATGAACTTACATGGAAACATCATAATCACCCAAACTCCATATTTTGCATTAGGTTTCACTTTTGGTCACGTACATTTTATGGGTTTGGACACATGCAAAATAACATTTATCCACTAATGTAGTAGTATCTAGAAGAGTTTAAGTGCAGAAAAAAATCTTCTGCTCTTCCTATTCATCCCTCCTTCCCCCAGGAATCATGGATGTTTTTACCATCTTCACAGTTTTGCCTTTTTCAGAATGCCATTAGTCAGAATCATACCATAAGTAACTTTTTCAGAGTATCTTCTTTCACTTAGTAATATGCATGTAAGTCTCTTCCCCTGTCTTTTCATGTCTTGATGGTTCATTTATTTTTAGAGCTAACTATACAGTACATTATCATTATCTATAGTCCTCCCACTGTGCAGTAGCACACCAGAGCTTCATACTGCTAATTATGACTTAGTACCTATTGATCAGCTTTTCCTTATCCTTCCCTCCCCCTAACTTGCCACCTCTGGTAATAATAAGCATCCCATTTTCTTCTTCAAAAAAATCAACTTCTTAAAGTTCCACAAATGAGTGAGATCATGTGCTACTTATTTTTCTGAGCCAGGCTTATTTTGCTTAAAATAATTATTTCTAGTTCATCTGTAGTATTGCAAATGACAGGGTTTCATTCTCTCTTATGGGTGAGTAGCATTCCATTGTTTATAGGTACATTTTCCTTACCCACGTGTCTGATTATGGACCCTTAAATTGTTTCCATTTCTTGTCTACTGTGAAGGGTGCTACAATGAACATGGGAATGCAGATGCCCGTCTTTTTTACTTCTGTGTATTTTGAAATAGTCTGTCTTTGTGCTCACAGATTCCTTCCTCTATTTGATCTGTTCTGCTACTGATGTCCTCTATTATGTTTTAAATTTTGCATAGTGTATTTTTCAGCTTAAATATTTCTGTTTGATCTTTAAAAATGGCTTCCATCTCCCCAGTTTTCTTAATATGTTAGACTATTAAATCTTTTATCTGTATTTTATTGAATCTCCTGATTTTTCTTAAAACAGCTGTTTCAAATTCTCCATCTGAAAGTTTGCCCGTATTGGTTACTATAAAATCAGTTCCTGGTATCTTATTTTGACAGGTGAGGTCATGATTCCTTGAAATAAACGTCCCTGATGCTTGTTAGTATTTAACAACATCTGGGCATTGAAGGTTCAGGCATTTGTTCTCGTCTTCCTTACCTACCTTTTTTTCTGAGTCTGTCTTTCCAGAAATTCTAAGCAGGCTCTTCAGAGTTTGTAGTTATTTCCACTATATCAACACTAGATGGCGCGCCAAATCCAGGTTTGTTGTGAGTTGGCTGTTAGTGTGCTGTTGCTATTTCAGCACTAGAGAGCAGCATAATCCCAGGTTTGTCTCAAGTCTACAGTTGGTGCATTGTTCCCCATAAACCAGAGCTGTACCTAAAAAGGGTAGCTGGCTTCCACAGGACTCTCCCTGTGGTCAGGTAGGCCTGGAAGCCTCATCCATAGGCTCTGGTTTGTGGTTAAACACTGGGCCATTATTCCAAAGATGGCCTTGGAAGGACCAGCCCCAGGCTCTTATGCCATGACTTGTTGCCCACCACCTTTCCTTTCCCCAAGGAGATAGTTACTCTTTCCATATTGTGCTAGCCCCTTTCAGGGGAGGAGTGGGGTGGGCAGTCCCATGGCCATTTGTGATGCAAACTCTGTGTTATACTCTGAACCCATAGCCTTCTAGAACCAGTAAGAGCACTGGTGTGGGACCCACGGCCAACTCTGCTCTGGGCTGCCTAAAGCTGAGATGGATTCACAACTCAAGACTGCTATATCCAACCACAGGCGAGGCTGGCTGGAATAGCATTCTGATAGATGGGGGTGCATGTGTCTACCTGGTGCTGGGGCACCTACACTATCCTGGGGACAGGGGCCATTAGGATCTTCCTAGTGTTCAGTTTCACCATCTTAGCACTAATTTGCAAGACAATGTCCTATGATTACTGCCCTTTCTTACTCCCAGCACATGGAGCCTGTCTTCAGGTTATGCTATGCTGTGAAGTCTCAGGGGTGCACGCAGGTCTGTGACATGGCTGGTGCAGATGCAGCTGGAAGCCAAACCACAAGTCCATCCCTCCACAGTCTAAGTGTCCACTTGGTGTTGGGAAAGATTTGAGGCTCTGTTTGAGAGCACTGACCTAGGTATAACTGTGTTTCTTGAGGATGAGGGCAGGGGCTACTGGGGACAGCTCTTGGCCACCAAAGCTGATGCCAAGCAGGATTGCATCCGGTCTTACAGTTTCAGGAAGCTGTGTAGTCTGTGGAGTTGGTGGGAGGGTGTATGCCCCAGATCCACTACAAAGCTGGCCCCAAAACCACTCTGTCCCACCAGGGCTCATGTCTCTCTGCCTGAAGGCAGAGTAAGTCTAGAGGGTCCATCTGTGATTGGTAGCCTGGACACAGGGGCCCTTGGTTTCTTTCTGTTACTGTATTTCATCAGGGTAGACCTGGCACTGGGCTCCAAGGCCAAGTCCTGGGTTAGCTTCGGGGAGAGTCTTACTTCCCACTTTGTAGCCTGAAGTTGGGGTAGGGGAGGTGCAAGTTGTCTCTTGGCCATCTGCTTAACACTACTCCCCAGGTTCATCTGCAGATACTGGCTTGGTGTTAGGAGTCATGAGGCTCTGCCGACTCTGGGTTACACTGTGGTGGGCCTGGCACTGGGTTTCAAGTCTAAGCCCTGGACTTAATTCCTTATCCTTCTCCCAAGGGGGTGGGGAGTCTTCCTTGCTCCAAGCTGCAGTTGCTTGAAGTTGAGTCAAGGATGACACAGGCAACTTCCCTTACTGCCTTCTTCAATGTGTCTTTTCTTTTTCCTATCCTAAAACAAGGCACTATGAACTTACACCTGGTTTCCTGAAGTCTTGTGAAACTAGTATGATATGTGCATAGCTATTCAAATTGGTTTATCTTCGGGGAGATGATCAATACACTGACCAGCTGTGGTACTACTATTTATGCTGCTTTTGAAATTCTAGCATTTTGGGCCCCTCTCATCCGTATCTCCCATAAGAACCTCTTAATTTATTAGCAACCAAATAATGAATCCTGACAGATATACCTCTATGAAGTTAAGTGCTATATGTATAATCAGAGGCAAAAAAGCAAGAGTTTACATCAAGCTTTTTAATGTGCACCATATGTTCACAGCGACAGATAATTAGACCACGAGGACAGAAAAAAAAAAAAACTCTCCTGCAGGTCTAGGAAATTTCCACTGGGGAAAAATACACACACACAAACTTACCCTCAAATAAAATGGTTGCACAATTTAACTGGCCAGGAGCCAGGCATGTCAGTTTATCTTATAGCTTGACATAACCAAATCCAAAATAATATATGGTTTCTGTCCACTGGCAATGCTAAATCTGGATAGAAAACTTCCTATTTAAGCATGGTGGTGGTGGGGGAGGGATATGAGAGAGAGAATGAAATTATATCCATAAGTAAATTTGCTGCAGTAAAGAAAGGAAAAGGAAACCCATCGTTTAGAATCAGAATCAGTGTAACTACATTATTTAGGAGAAAAAGACTGTAGAGAATTTGATGTCTACATTAGAAAACAGGAAGACATGCTGTCTCTGATGGCGAATGAATAGAACGTTATATGAAGATAACAAGCTGACATGAAAACAGGAGATTTCAAAGAAGCATACCATAAAGAAGAATCAAGAGAGAAACTAATAACACAGTATTAAATTTAAATTTTCAGTGCCACCAAGGAGCACAAAGTACATAAGCAGAAGCAAAGCCACTTGAAAAGCTATCCAATATTTACTAAAAGTAAATGAAAAGGACAAAGGAAAGCAAGGAAAACAGTCATACTTCTGGGGAGAGTTGAGAGGTATGGGGAAACATGAACATTTAGAATAGAGGAAATATTAAAACGCATGGTCTAAGAGAGTGATCTAACATGGGACAGTCTACGGAGATGGAAAACTGGACCATAATGTTCCAGGTAAAATAAGAGAAAAGAGTGATAGCTTTACCAGGACAAGAGACATATGTGAGAGATATCCTGGTGGCTCCAGGCAGACAAATAGGTTCCAAACAAAAACCAAGTCTCAGATTTTTATCATGAAGGGAGAATAGAAACGTCACTGCAATCCTTTTCGAAAATGAGTTGGAATGGGATCAATGGTTGCTTATTCAAATCCTCCTCCACTCATGAAAGCATCAGAAATGACTTCTTAGGTGCTCAAGTGCTCAAGGAACAACAGCATCATGAAGCTTTCTTTGAAGTCAAGCAAAGGTGTAAGACTTTCCCCGGATCACCAGACGACGAGATGAATTTCAAAAAACAAGGATACAGAAGGTTTTAGATTTATTAATATTATTAAGAGTCATAGCAGTTAACATTTATTGGGTGCTCATTTAGTGTCTGCGACTTGATGTGAATTATCTTCACAATTACTTTTTAACCTGAAAACCACTATCTCCTTTTCCTCATTTACAGAAAGGACACTGAGGCTTGGAGCCATTAAATATTTTCTCCAAGACTGTTAACAGCTAATATCTTGCTTGAATTTAAGCTCAAAATTTTAATCTTTGTACTAAGTACTTTCTTTACTAGCCTGGAAATACATCAAGTTGAGATGTATTTAATGGTGGTCAAGAGGCAAAGCTTGGTTCAACTGGTTTTTTCCTATACTTGCCTCATTTGCCAGTCCCTAGCACAGGGTTTTCCTTTGCTGTGAAATTCGTGGGGTGTCTATTGAAATATACGCTCCTTTAAACATTAAAGGAGAGACTATTCTCTTCCAGAAGCCACTGCTCATAGTTAATCTGTATATGACATTTTCCAAGTAATGGACACTTTGCGAAGCATCCACCCTCTTTTATAGAGAAGAACACAAAGCAGAGGTAAAATTACTTGCCAAGGTAACTTGGCTCCAAGGGGCAGAGTCTAGATTTGATCTTAACCTCTGTGTGAAATTGCTTCCATTAAAATTATGGAGACACTAAGGAAATTTTTCTTCAAAAAATCAGAATTATGTAGATAAAATCATGATCCTTTCCCTTACAAGAAATTTGAGAAATTATTGTTCCTATTTTAAAACTTATGCTGAATAAGTTGATTCTTTGATTTTCCCTTGAGAAAAATTAATAAATCACCCAATCATAGAAATATCTTCTCTCAAGAAGCCCTAATAAATACCTTCCTCCATGAAAAATACTCCTCTGATAACTGTCCTTCACAAACAGAACAAAAAAGACAATGTTAACACACACAGAAAAAACCGAAAAAACACATTATATTTGTTCATGAGACTCTGTGTATTTTTGTCTTTCTCTTGCCTGTGTGCTTCAAAATTTGTAGCTTTCCCCTAAGTTACTCTGAAATGATGCATATATTAATATAGCTAAGAAGCAATGGTAAAAATAAAGGTAGCAGAATTCTGAGTGTTTATTCCTAGGTGGTACGGCTGTCGATGAATTTTTCTTTTTTCCAAGTATTTTTTTTTCACACAAGTTTAAGCACAGTAGGTAATTTTCAGTAAAGGGACTTGAATTTCAAACATGTAGTAGATATTCAGAAATGACTGAAGCTCTACCTTTGTCATGAACGGTATTGGAATTTGCTTCTGCTTCTCTGTGGTTTACCTGATCTGCAAACATTATTTAAAATGTCAAACCTCTTATTACTCTAAACCACATTGAAAAATACCAAGGGTTTTAAAATCTCCCATATGCCATATTTTAACTAGACTCTATTTAAATAATCTTTCCCTCATGTAATCTTAACCTTATTTTTCACAAAGGAAATAATTTATTGAAGCAGATAGTTAACATCACATATTCATCTATTATTTACAATATTTATTAAATATTAAAATTACCTAGAATAAAGTAGTTGACATAAAGTACATATTATTTCTTCTGAGCAATTTACTCAATCCCCAGTGAATGATAAATATAACTTGGAGCTTTTGAGTTTAACATTACTTAACAAATATTTATTAGTGATTTCTAGTTATTAGGCACAGTGCTAAGGAAAGAGGAACATCTTATTTTCCAGAATTCTCTAAAGTGAAATAAAATGGCATCATTCCTTAATTTAAGGAAAATAAGTGAAAAAATACACTGAAATGTTCTAAATAATTCTCAACTCTAATATACTATTTGTTGAAGAAATTTCAGAAAGGATATTTAAATATTTGTGTTTAAAGAAAATATCAAGCATACCTTTAATCATGCACTAATAAAAATTCATCTCCCCTTCTTTGTCTCATAATTGTTGCTTATTTTCTCAGAACTAATACCCTAGGGGATGTTCTTCCATAGCTCACAATTTAATGATCAGTTTAGCATTAAATAGAAGACTTAAAATAAACAATCATCTAAATTTAGTTTCAAAGGCAGCACAAGCTCCTGTATAATCATCACCAGTACTCAAGCAATAGACCTGAGTTTGCTGTGCATATTGTCAATAATCTCACGCATTACACAGTGTGTGAGTCAGGCAATCTGCATAACTTCAATCTAACACAAAATAAGATAAAAATTAACTCACCAGGATCTTCAGATTATAATATGTCTTGAATCTCAATAAGAAATTTGGACATTAGGAAGGAAAAGAAAGACAGGAGAAAGAGAACAGGAAAGAAAGAGATGGTGGTCTGGAATAGGAACATTACTTGTATAGTGTGGTTATTTATCTGTTTGTCCATTTAAAAATAATTTTGAAGTATCTAATATGTATTTGGGACTGAGGATAAAGGTAAACAGAACATCCAGGCTTGTAGTCCCAGTAGAATTCGTAATCTTCTACTTGACATTACATAGATGACAAGGCCTGCTTCCTTACCTCTAATTCATTTTGCTTCAAACTGGAACTTACCATTTAAAGGGAGGGGAACTAGTTCTTTTGAGACTCTGTTAAAACTGCTACCTTTCAGAGGAGTCCTTGTGAGAAAACTGAAGAAGTGTATTTCATTTACCACCTAGGATACAGCTCCTTTAAAAGAAAACAATTCTGATGTTTGTTTGTTGTACAGTTTAAAGATTTCAAAATGTATTGAAATTTAAAAAATAATTTCTCTGGAAATGCTAATCTTCTTAACCAGATGAATGATTCCTTCCTCTAATACATTCTCCCTATTGTTAGCACCAGGTTTATCTTCTACACTAGTATATATGATAATATAGATCCCTTTAAAGCTCATCTAAAATAACCTGGTGCACTCAAATCCATTTGGTATCTACCTATTTTTGAAATGGTGCAACCAGAACCACCCTGCTTTTGCTTCCCTGCAGTCTTTGCACAGATGTTATCTTCCTCTGGTGTCATCTCTTTCTATTTTCATGCATCAGTCCCATCATCCTAGAGCCTAACTTCCCCAAGAAATATCTGAGGCACTAAGCAGAATTAACAACTCCTTGTTAACACTTCTCTGTGACCTGATTTGAGCCTTCTTAACTATTTCCCTTTCTTCTTTATTCCATGATAGGAACAAAAAATTAACTCCACAAAATCATATTTCATTTAGAATAAATTTAAATTCCTTACCATAGCTAATATAATTGAGCATGGTGGCAGAAACTAATACTACAACTAATAATACTAAAGGGGTCCTTGTACAATGCTCTCCCTTTGGGTGCAGTGGGAACTAGGCATTACTAAGCAATAGAATATAAGTCGATAGGACAATAATTCTAATTATATTACATAAGATGGCATTGTAACAGACTATTGGCCTCGAAGATGTCAGGTGGCATGCTATAAAGGGGCATGTGAAAGGGTCATGTGGAAAAGAAATTGGATGACCTGCCATAGCCCAAAGTGAACTTTGACTGTCAACTTGTAAGAAAATTAAGCCCTCCTCAGTCCTATAAGTAGAAGAAAAAAATCATGTGATCTGAGCTCTAGACAGAAATACATTGGCTGACACTAGGATTGCAGACTTGTGAAACTAAGATCCTGAGTCAAGAACCTCATTAATCTATGTCCAGACCCCTGACTCACAGAAGCTGGATTAGATAACACATGCATGCTCTTTTAAGCCACTAAGTTTGTGGGGACCGGTTATGCAGAAACTGAAAATGAATACAACCCCTTACCTACTTCTCTGCCATTTTTCCTGACTCCCCTTATTTCATTTTGATCTGGTTACTCAGGCCCTTTCTGATCCTCACATTGTGAATTTTGGACATACAGATATCTTTGCTGGGATGCTCTGCCTCTAAACTTCCTGTGACAGGCTCCTTCCCTTTCTAAGCCTTTCACCTTAAGTGAGCCCTCATCAGTTTTTCTGGTTACCCTGCCTCAAATGGTCATTCCCATTATAGTTTAGAACTAGAACTGTTTTGTTTATGGAGTTCATAAAAATCTACTATAATTTAATTATTTACTAACCTACCTATTTCTGGTTGCTTAACTGTGATATAAGATGGTTGACAGCCAGATAGCACACAGATCTTACACACTGCTGTATTTCTAGCCCTGAGTCTGGCATAGAGTGGGCTCTTAACATTTATGTTAAGTAGTATGGATCAGGGGAGAAGGAAGATTATGAGGAATGTTCCAGGTAGTGGTGATGAGGTTTGGTTCAAACTGGGCATGGAAAATTTTCAGTATACTCTTAAAAGACCTACCATGGTGTCAATGTATAGTTAATAACTGCCATACTGGTGAGTCAGGTTTAAGATTTGTCATTTTGTGAAGAGTCAATGAGACATGATGAAATGAAAGAATAAAAAGAATTTATTTAGGTATAAATATAGGCAGGTGAATGGGAAGGTAGATAGGTTGATAGGTGGATAAAGGATACCAGAAAAGAGCAAGAACGAATGGCAGAAAATATCTTTCACTGGCGTTGGTGACTGGTTTTGAAAGAGAAAATAGGAAAATGCAGGTAGAGTGATTGTCAGATTTGCAATTTGCATCCCTAGGTGTCTAAGAGTACAGAAAGAATGAGTTTCTGCATGTATACAGAGATATTTATGTATCTGACACCAAGTAGTTATGAGAGTTGTAATTCTTAGCATCATGATTGGACTTGGACTCAGCCCATAAGTGTAAAACATGAAGTCAAGAATTGCAAATAGTTTTTAAAATCTAAAAGAAAACTTAAACATATTACCAGAATTATAAAATATTTCAGACAAAATAGAGACAAAACCATTCAAATGTCTCCCATAATAAAAGCCATGAATACCTTGAAATACCAATTGAATTTATTGATAAACTATGTAGATCATTGATTATTCTCATATTTATGCTTCCCATGTGAAATGTAGATTATTAAGACACTTATTTCAGTATGTTTAGACTATAACACATGCATATGCATCATCTCTACTGTTATGCAAATGCCTACACCTGTGTATGACAGGTCATTCTGTGCAGAGAACTTTCCTTTTCTTGGTCCACAGGATACACTTATTAGATCCCTTCAGTGGAATTAGTCAGTGGAAGGGATCTAATAAGGAATAGATATTTTTGAAAGCTTGCCCAATATAATCTGTTGCTTTTGGTACACTCAGACTTGGTTAATCTGAATGTGTTTGTAAATTTCATCTGTACTTTCATATCTAAAAATTGAAAATTCAATGGCATATTCATTTCAACTATCTGGTTACTATTAAATAGAACAAATCAAACTTAGATTAATGAAGTCTGATTAATTTTTTCTTTTTATTAGAATAATTGCTTGGATCACTACACTCAGATGAGATTTTTCACTCTGAACTGATACCATGTGATGTTATATATGATGATTTTCAATGAAAGGATCTATGTTTTATATCTCCTATGGTCAGGAGCTTACCATGAGTGAAACGTACATATAAAGTGAAGTTTATCTCAAAGTCACTCTCCCTGATGGACAGCTCACTGATGAGGGCGGATCAGTGACTCATGAAAGTGCTGTTCTGGAGTTCACCTGGGACTCCAGTGGGGATGCCTGAACCTTGTTTTCATGTTCAGTAATGAAGCTGATTCAGAGGGTGAAAGTGAACTACAGGACTCATCTGAAGAAATGATTGCCTCCCATAAAATGTATGATTATGTCATTAATGAGATTTTGAAAGGTTTAATGGATCCCCGGATTCCTTCCCTGTAAACAGCCAGACTGCCACTCATTCATTGAGTGAAAGTAGGTGAAAGTCAATCTTTGACAAGGGCATCCAAAAAACAGCCAACTTATTTTAGACATAAATGTACATGTCCTTGAACTCCGAATAGTTCATAAATATTTTCTTTGGCAGGTCCAATTTTTAAAAAAATTTTCACATATTTCTCTGTTTGTGGTTAATGGTGTATAACTTTCACTCTTTTAAATGTCAAATTATCATTTTCTTTATTCATGCTTCTTGACAATTTCTACTCTAAATACATTATTTAGAGTTATTTGCAGAGTATAGTAAAATTGCATAGCTACTATTCTGTTAAAAGTTTTATATAAAGATGTGGTTCCTTAAGTCAATTTTTGTTCCTAGCATGGGGTACTTCAGGATAACATGCTGATAGAAAATCATTATGAAATGTCAAGTATCTATTAGAGTTCCATATTGCTTTTCATAATACTATATATTTGTTGAACACCTACTGTGAGAATTGTGCTGTGTTACATATTATAGCAGTTTAAGGTGTATGGAGAAGACAAGTTGCTGACCTTGAGGAGTCTGTCATCAATTTTCCTACTGGCTAAGAGTAAAGGCATATTCTTAGTAAAATAAAACTGATAAATAAAATGCAGATAAACAGAAGCAATGGTTATTGCAGTTAAAAAATTATAATATGTATATGTCCTGATACCTGAGTCAAAAAAAATCTTTATTTTTGTAAATTTAGTCTTTTTCTTTCTAAACAAAAGTAAATCTAGATTTTTCCTCAATCACTGGGAGAAGTTCAGACAGATCTCTATATGAATAAATAAATTATTTTAAATGGAAATTCAGTTTACCAGAATTAACTCCAGTGAGGCTGGAAAGCCTGAAAAGATAAATTTTCAAATAAAATATAAAATTGTGAAGGAATTATAAAAGAAAAACAGTAACCAGTGACAGTGACAAATGATTTCACTGAGTAATTCTACCAAATATTTAGAGACAAGTTAGAACTTAAAAAGCGCTGGACCTGGTGGCGTAGACTGTAATCCCAGCAGCCCATGAGCCCGAGGCAGGAGGCTCACAAATTCAAGTCCAACTCCAGCAATTTAGTGAGATCCTGTCTGAAAATAAAGAATAAAAAGGAATGTGCTCAGGGGCAGAGTGCCTCTAGGTTCAATCCCTGGTACCAAATAGAAGATCCTAAAAACTGAAGGAAAACATTCAAATTCATTTATGAAACAGGAATAAATTGACATATAACCTGCTACACATAGTGAACAAAGGGAATTACAGACTAATTCCTTATAAATATTAGAAATATTTGACAAATGTTAGTGAGGGCAATGCCACTAATAATACACTGTCTGCTATAAACAGAATGTTTTTGTACCCCTAAAATTCATATGTTGAAGCCCTAATGCCTACAGTGATAGTATTTCAAGAAGGAACCTTGGGAGTAATTAGTGTGGGAGGAGTCCAGGAAGACAAGGCCCTGGTCTAGTAGGTTAGTGACCTCATAGAAAGCCACACCAGTCAGTTTGCTCTTGCTCTCTCTCCACAATGTGAGCACAGAGGTAAGATGGTCATCTTCAAGTCAGGAAGAGAGCCCTGACCCCAAAGTAAGTCTGATAGCACCCAGATCTTGGACTGCTCAGCTTCCAGAACCAGGAGAAATAAATTTCTGGGTTTTTTTTTTAAAGTTAATCTGAGTTATTTAATTTCTGTTGTTTAAGCCACTCAGTTTATGGTATTTTGCAACCTCAGCTGACTAACATAGATTTTGATACAGAGCAGTGGGATATGCTATAACAAATACCTAAAAATGTGGAAGCAGCTTTTGAAATGGGTAACAGATAGTGGCTAGGGGAATTTTGGGTTGCATATAGAAAAAGCTTGGACTGCTATAAAGAGATTGTTGGTAGAAATATGGATGTTCAGGTACAACTGGAAAGAATGCAGTCATGAAGGAGATGTTAGTAGAAATGTGAACATTACAGATTGTTCTGGTGAGGTCTTACTTAGGAATGAAGAGCTGATGATTGGAAATGGAAGAAAGGTAAACCTGGGATGAAGTGGCAAAGAACTTGGCTGAGCTGCATTCTAGTGTTTTGTGAAATATAGAACCTGCCAGCAACAACATTCAATATTTAGCTGAGGAGATTTCTAAGAAAAGTGTTGAAGGATCAGCTTGGTTCCTCTTGACTGCTCATAGTAAAATGTGAGAGGTGAAAGATGAACTGGAGATGGCAGTGATAAGCAGAAAAACATGGACAAGGAAACACAAATTGAATATTTGGAAAATCTTAGTCTATTCATGTGGGTAAAAAAAAAAGAGAAGCAACTTGTTCTGGAGAGAATGCTAGGAGTGTAACTGAATAATAATTTGGTAAAGAGATCATGGGTAAAAGTCATGGACTTCATCAGCCATCTCAGAGGGAGCCAGGAATAGAGATGGGATTATGTCAACAGAAACCCTGCCAGTTTGAACTATAGGGGAAGGAAAAGTCAGGAATGAATGAAGGAAGGTTCTCAGACTTCTTGGATTATATAAGATTGGACCATAGAGCTCTTTGGCTACAAATGTGTATTAGTCTTTACATAAAGAGAAGAATTACTCTAAAGGTGGTTCAGATATCATCAGGCCTGCCACTTACATCATAGAGAACAGGACCGTCTCCTCCTAGGACATGGAGGTCAGGGCCATATAGACAGCTGCATGGTTAGGGATGCTCCCCTTTGCTAAAGGACTAAGGCTACCCCATGAACATGAATCTGGCACCCCTTGGGCCTGGAGGACAGACTATTGAACCTAAAATGGCTCCCCTAAGCCTTAAGACCTCATGGAATTTGCCTTGCTAAGTTCTTGACTTACTTGGGACCCATCCCAGTTTCCTTCTTAATCAATTTCTCCTTTGGGAACAGAAATATCTGGCCTCTGCCCGTCCCACCATTTTATTTTGGAAGCACATATTTGTCTGATTTCATGGGTTCACCCAAAGGATTTTTGCCTCTGGATGAGTTGTACCATGAGTCTTACTGGTATGTGATTGAGATAATATTTAGATGAGTCTTTAGATTCTAGACTTTAAAGTTGTTGCTAGAATGAGTGAAGAATTTTGGGACTGGTGGGATGGAATAAGTATATTTTGCCTTTCAATGAGAAGGTGAATTTTGAAAGGCCAGGGGCAGAATGTTACAGGCCATATGTTTGTGTCCCCCCAACATTAATAGACTGAAACCCTAATCCGAAATGTGACTGTATTTGGAGACGGGGTCTTTATTGACATGCCTGACCCCATAGGACAGGAATCCTTATAAGAAGAGACACAGAGAGCTCTCTCCCTGCACATGCGCAAGAAAGAGGCCATATTACAGCAAATGAGATGGTGGCCACCTCTGTGCCCAGAGCAGAGACCACAGATCAAAGCTCTGTCTACCTTGTCACCCCTTGGCCCTGGATCTTATAGTCTCTGGGGATGTGTGGAATACATTTTTGTTGTTTAAGTCATCTAATATGTGGCATTTTGTGAAGCTAACCTGAGCTGCTTATATTGTGTCCAGATGAAATTTATGCCAGGCATACAAGTGTGGCTCTCAGTTAGGAAATGTAATAATAGCTAGAGGGTCAGCTCAGAGGTGGGACATGTGCCCAGCACGTGTGGGGCCTGAGTTTAATCTCTAGCACCACTAAAGTTCAGTAACAAAATTCAACATGATGATGATGATAAAAAATTCTCAGGATATTATGACTGATGATGCTTCCTTAATGTTATAAAAAACACATACCAGTGCCTTATTGAAAGAAGCTTGCCTACTGTGGTCAGGAATGACCCCTGTATCTGTCTACTATTACATAATGTTATACCAATGTCTTAACCAATATAATTGAGGAGTGAAAACCAATTAGAGCTGGGCATGGTGGCACATGCCTACAATCCCAGTGGTTCAGGAGGCTGAGGTAGGATGATTGCAAATTCAAAGCCAGCCTAGGTATTTATCGAGGCCCTAAGCAACTTAGTGAGATGCTGTCTAAAAATAAAAAAAAAAAAAGATCTAGGGATGAGGCTCAGTGCTTAAGTGCCCCATGGTTAAGTCCCTGGTACCAAAAAGAAAAAAGAAAAAAAATTTACAGAAATGACAGTTGAAAACAAGAAAGCAAAATTCCATTTTCAGATAATATGATAGTGCACCTGGAAAACCTATAGAAGCAGTGATAAAACTAACAAAAGAGAATTTGGTAAGGAAGTAGGATAGAAAACTAACAAGACAAAAATCAGTACTCTATGTATACGAACAATTACTAGATACTAGTGGAAGAAAAAATTCTAGTAGTAACAGCAACATAAAATATTTACTTAGAGATGAATCTAGAAAGAAATTATAAAATTACATAAATAGGGTTTTTGAGGGCCTATTGGAGAACACAAAAGTAGCTTTAAAAATGAGAAGACATTCCTTATTCTATTTTTTTTACAATTTTTAATTGATTTTTAAAAAATAAATGACAGTGGAATGCATTATAATTCTTATTACACATATAGAACACAATTTTTCATATCTCTGGTTATATATAAAGTATTTTCATACCAATTCTTGTCTTCATACATGCACTTTGGATAATGATGTCCATCACATTCCACCATCACTGCTAACCCCCTGCCTCCTCCCTTCCCCTCCTACCCCTCTGCCCTAACTAGAGTTTGTCTATTCCTCCCATGCTCCCCCTTCATACCCCACTATGAATCAGCCTCCTTATAACAGAAAAAACATTTGGCATTTGTTTTTTGGGGATTGGCTATCTTCACTTAGCATTATCTTCTCCAACACCATCCATTTACCTGCAAATGCCATGATTTTATTCTCTTTTATTGCTGAGTAAAATTCCATTGTGTATACATGCCACATTTTTAATCCACTCATCTACTGAAGGGCATCTAGGTTGGTTCCACAGTTTAGCTATTGTGAATTGTGCAGCTACAAACATTGATGTGGCTGGGTCCCTGTAGTATGCTGTTTTTAAGTCCTTTGAATATAGACCAAGGAGAGGGATAGCTGGGACCAATGGTGGTTCCATTCCCAGTTTTCCAAGGACATTCTGCTTTCCATATTGGCTGCACAATTTGCAGGTATGAGTGTACCTTTCCCCCCACATCTTCACCAACACTTATTGTTGTTTGTCTTCATGACACTCCTTATTCTTGAATGACTTGAATGACTCAACATTATAAAGGTGTGAGGTCTCCCTCAGTTAATTCATAATTTACTGTGACCCCAATAAAAATGTCATCAGGTTTTGTTTATTTATTTTTGGTTCTAGTGTTTGAACTCAGGGCAGCATGCATGTTAAGTACATGCTCTACCCACAATCCATGTTAGTTTTTTTTCTTTTTTAAAATAGAAGTTGATTTTTTAAAAAGGAGGCATGCAGAAATAAGTAAGAAAGCATTAAAAATTATGCTAGGGTAGACATAGCTTTATATATTAAAGCAAGCTATAGAGCCTCTCTAATTAACTAGTATGGAACTGGTGTCCAAACATACACATTGACCAATGGAATAGTATAGAAATTCAAGCAATAGATTAATTTTGTGTCTAATAAACATGATATAAAAAATTCTAGGTGCAAAGATAGACCTTTTAATAAATGGTGCAGTGTCAACTAGATGGTCATTCAGCAAAAGAAAAAAAATAGGTCTCTACTTTGACCATACATGGGAATAAATTCAAAATTACTGAAAATATGACCATGAAAGAAGAAACCATGGAATCACTAGAAGAAGATGTAGTGAATTCCTCTATAATCTGCATGTTAAGAATGACTTTCTAGCAGGGCCCCGGAGATCCAGGCCAACTGATTCGCGTGGCCTGCCCTGCGGCTACAGAAGGCGTGGCGCCTCAGTGAAGCCATTAATTAGCAAGCAGGGAGGTTAGGGAAGGCCATTAGGTGGAATCCCACCAGCCAAGCCCACACGGACCCTTGGGCCGAGCACGGGATCTCAGAAGGGGAAGGAAGCGGTACAGTCCCATCCCCCACAGCGGACACTCCACCGAGGCAGTCAGCGGCCACCATCCGGGAAAGCTGAAGGATACACCGCCACTCTCCTTCAGAGTGCAACATCAAAACAGCGGACACTCCATCCAGGCAGTCAGCGGCCACCATCCGGGAAAGCTGAAGAATACACCACCACTCTCCAACAGCTTGCAACATCAAAACAGCCAGCAGCAGGACCCCGGAGATCCAGGCCAACTGATTCGCGCGGCCTGCCCCGCAGCTACAGAAGGCGTGGCGCCTCAGAGAAGCCATTAATTAGCAAGCAGGGAGGTTAGGGACTGCCATTAGGTGGAATCCCGCCAGCCAAGCCCACCGCCCGCGCCCGGAACAGGCCCAGCGACCTGCCAGCATTGTAGTCACGACACCCCAATTGGAATAGGGACAGAGCAGAGCCGTCTTCCACTCCCGGAACAGGCCCAGAGAGCCGCCAGCGTGGTAGACACGTCACCCCAATTGGAGTAGGGGCACAGCCGCCGCCCGCACCTGCAAGGGAGACTTTTCAACTATACAAGAGCAACATAAATAAATAGGGGGTAAATTTCAAAACACAACAGTTGCACCAAGCAGAAAGAAACGCGAGCAGTATGAAAAGACAAGGAAAGAAAGGACCACAGCAATGCAGGTCAACTCAACTTTAGAAGAGGTAATAGCTGCAACAGATGGAATATCAGATAAAGAGTTCAGGATATATATGCTTCAGATGATCTGGAGTCTCAAGGAAGACATGAGACAGCAAAATCAGACAATGAAAGATCACATTGACAAACAAATCCAGGAAGTAAAAGATCAATTTCACAGGGAGATAGAGGTAATAAAAAACAAACAAATTGAAATTCTAGAAATGCAGGAAACAATAAACCAACTTAAAAACTCAATTGAGAATACTACCAGCAGAGTAGATCACTTAGAAGAGAGAACATCAGACAATGAAGACAAAGTATTTCAACTGGAAAAGAACATAGACAGCTCAGCCAGTCTGCTAAGAAACCATGAGCAGAACATCCAAGAATTATGGGACAATATCAAAAGGCCAAATTTAAGAGTCATTGGGATACAGGAAGGCACAGAGCTCCATTCCAAAGGAATAAACAGTCTATTCAGTGAAATAATACGAGAAAACTTCCCAGAATTGAAGATTGAGACAGAATCCCAAATCCTAGAAGCCTACAGGACGCCGAATGTGCAAAATCATAAGAGATCCACACCTAGACACATTATAATGAAGATGTCCAACATACAGAATAAGGAGAGAATTTTAAAAGCTGCAAGAGAAAGAAAGCAGATTACATTTAGGGGTAAACCAATCAGGATAACAGCTGATCTCTCAACACAGACTCTGAAAGCTAGAAGATCCTGGAATAACATATTTCAAACACTGAAAGACAATGGGCTCCAACCAAGAATCGTGTATCCGGTGAAATTAAGCTTCAGGTTAGAAGATGAAATTAAAACCTTCCACAATAAACAAAAGTTAAAAGAATTCGCAGCTAGAAAACCATCACTTCAAAAAATCCTTGGCAAAACATTACAGGAAGAGGAAATGGAAAATAACATTGAAAACCAACAATGGGAGGTAGGACAGTAAAGGGGGGAAAGTAGTCAAAGAGGATAACAAATCAGGTTTAGTAACATCAATAAACAAATATGGATAGAAGAACAAACCATATCTCAATAATAACCCTAAATGTTAATGGCTTAAACTCACCAATTAAGAGACACAGGCTAGTAGAATGGATCAAAAAACAAGACCCAACAATATGCTGTCTACAGGAGATGCATTTGATAGGAAAAGATATACATAGACTGAAGGTGAAAGGTTGGGAAAAATCATATCACTCATATGGACCGCGGAAACAAGCAGGAGTGTCCATACTCATATCTAATAAAATAGATTTCAAGCCAAAGCTAATCAAAAGGGATATAGAAGGACACTTCATACTGCTCAAGGGAACCATACACCAACAAGACATAACAATCATAAATATATATGCCCCAAATAATGGTGCAGCTGTGTTCATCAAGCAAACTCTTCTCAAGTTCAAGAGTCTAATAGACCAACATACAATAATCATGGGAGACTTCAACACACCTCTCTCACCACTGGACAGATCTTCCAAACAAAAGTTAAATAAGGAAACTATAGAACTCAATAACACAATTAACAACCTAGACTTAATTGACATATATAGACTATACCACCCAACATCAAGTAGGTACACTTTTTTCTCAGCAGCACATGGAACCTTCTCAAAAATAGACCATATACTATGTCACAGGGCAACTCTTAGACAATACAAAGGGGTAGAGATAATACCATGCATCTTATCTGATCATAATGGAATGAAACTGAAAATCAATGATAAAAGAAGAAAGGAAAAATCAAGCATCACCTGGAGAATGAACAATAGGTTGCTGAGTGATCAATGGGTTTTAGAAGACATCAAGGTGGAAATTAAAAAATTCCTAGAGTTAAATGAAAACACAGACACAACATATCGGAATCTATGGGACACATTGAAAGCAGTTCTAAGAGGAAAATTCATTGCTTGGAGTTCATTCCTCAAAAAAAGAAAAAACCAACAAATAAATGATCTCCTACTTCATGTCAAAATCCTAGAAAAAGAAGAGCAAAACAACAGCAAAAGAAGTAGAAGGCAAGAAATAATTAAAATCAGAGCTGAAATTAATGAAATTGAAACAAAAGAAACAATTGAAAAAATTGACAAAACTAAAAGCTGGTTCTTTGAAAAAATAAATAAAATTGACAGACCCTTAGCCATGCTAACGAAGAGAAGAAGAGAGAGAACCCAAATTACTAGCATACGGGATGAAAAAGGCAATATCACAACAGACACTTCAGAAATACAGAAGATAATCAGAAATTACTTTGAATCCTTATACTCCAATAAAATAGAACATAGTGAAGGCATAGATAAATTCCTTGAGTCCTATGATCTGCCCAGATTGAGCCAGGAGGATATAGACAACCTAAACAGACCAATAACAATAGAGGAAATAGAAGAAACCATCAAAAGACTACCAACTAAGAAAAGCCCAGGACCGGATGGGTATACAGCAGAGTTTTACAAAACCTTTAAAGAGGAACTAACACCAATACTTTTCAAGCTATTTCAGGAAATAGAAAAAGAGGGAGAACTTCCAAATTCATTCTACAAGGCCAACATCACCCTGATTCCGAAACCAGACAAAGACACATCAAAGAAGGAAAACTACAGACCAATATCTCTAATGAACCTTGATGCAAAAATCCTCAATAAAATTCTGGCGAATCGGATTCAAATACATATCAAATAATTATACATCATGATCAAGTAGGATTCATCCCTGGGATGCAAGGCTGGTTTAATATACGGAAATCAATAAATGTTATTCACCACATCAATAGACTTAAAAATAAGAACCATATGATCATCTCAATAGATGCAGAAAAAGCATTCGACAAAGTACAGCATCCCTTTATGTTCAAAACGCTAGAAAAATTAGGGATAACAGGATCATACCTCAACATTGTAAAAGCAATCTATGATAAGCCACAGGCCAGCATCATTCTGAATGGAGAAAAATTGAAGGCATTCCCTCTAAGATCTGGTACAAGACAGGGATGCCCTCTCTCACCACTTCTGTTCAACATAGTCCTCGAAACACTGGCCAGAGCAATTAGACAGACAAAAGAAATTAAAGGCATAAAAATAGGAAAAGAAGAACTTAAATTATCACTATTTGCAGATGATATGATTCTATACCTAGCAGACCCAAAAGGGTCTACAAAGAAGCTATTAGAGCTAATAAATGAATTCAGCAAAGTGGCAGGATATAAGATCAACACGCATAAATCAAAGGCATTCCTGTATATCAGCGACAAATCCTCTGAAACGGAAATGAGGACAACTACTCCATTCACAATATCCCCCCCAAAAATAAAATACTTGGGAATTAACCTAACAAAAGAGGTGAAAGATTTATACAATGAAAATTACAGAACCCTAAAGAAAGACATAGAAGAAGACCTTAGAAGATGGAAAAACATACCCTGCTCATGGATAGGCAGAACTAACATCATCAAAATGGCGATATTACCAAAAGTTCTCTATAAGTTCAATGCAATGCCAATCAAAATCCCAACAGCATATCTTGTAGAAATAGATAAAAGAATCATGAAATTCATATGGAATAATAAAAGACCCAGAATAGCAAAAACAATATTAAGCAGGAAGTGTGAATCAGGCGGTATAGCAATACCAGACTTCAAACTATACTACAGAGCAATAGTAACAAAAACAGCATGGTACTGGTACCAAAACAGGCGGGTGGACCAATGGTACAGAATAGAGGACACAGTAACCAATCCACAAAACTACAACTATCTTATATTTGATAAAGGGGCTAAAAGCATGCAATGGAGAAAGGATAGCATCTTCAACAAATGGTGCTGGGAAAACTGGAAATCCATTTGCACCAAAATGAATCTGAATCCCTATCTCTCGCGGTGCACAAAAGTTAACTCAAAATGGATCAAGGAGCTTGATATTAAATCAGAGACACGGCATCTGATAGAAGAAAAAGTTGGTTATGATCTACACGCTGTGGGATCGGGCTCCAAATTCCTCAATAGGACACCCATAGCGCTAGAGTTAACAAATAGAATCAACAAATGGGACTTACTCAAACTAAAAAGTTTTTTCTCAGCAAAAGAAACAATAAGAGAGATAAACAGGGAGCCTACATCCTGGGAACAAATCTTTACTCCACACACTTCAGATAGAGCCCTAATAACCAGAATATACAAAGAACTCAAAAAATCAGACAATAAGATAACAAATAACCCAATCAATAAATGGGCCAAGGACCTGAACAGACACTTCTCAGAGGAGGACATACAATCAATCAACAAGTACATGAAAAAATGCTCACCATCGCTAGCAGTCAGAGAAATGCAAATCAAAACTACCCTAAGATACCATCTCACTCCAGTAAGACTGGCAGCCATTAGGAAGTCAAACAACAATAAGTGCTGGAGAGGATGCGGGGAAAAGGGCACTCTTGTTCATTGCTGGTGGGACTGCAAATTGGTGCAGCCAATTTGGAAAGCAGTATGGAGATTTCTCGGAAAGCTGGGAATGGAACCACCATTTGACCCAGCTATTCCCCTTCTCGGTCTATTCCCTAAAGCCCTAACAAGAGCATGCTACAGGGACACTGCTACATCGATGTTCATAGCAGCTCAATTCACGATAGCAAGACTGTGGAACCAGCCTAGAAGCCCTTCAATAGATGAATGGATAAAAAAATGTGGCATTTATACACTATGGAGTATTACTCTGCATTAAAAAATGACAAAATCATAGAATTTGGAGGGAAATGGATGGCATTAGAGCAGATTATGCTAAGTGAAGCTAGTCAATCTTTAAAAAACAAATACCAAGTGACTCCTTTGATA
The DNA here is from genome assembly GCF_045843805.1 of Urocitellus parryii. Lineage (NCBI taxonomy): Eukaryota > Metazoa > Chordata > Mammalia > Rodentia > Sciuridae > Urocitellus > Urocitellus parryii. The sequence continues at coordinate 68,228,145 of NC_135532.1, forward strand.
TAAGGGGTGTAAACAAGGACAGGGTAGGGACGAAGAGCTTGAGAAGAATATTTACAGTAAACAGGGATGAGAGGTGGGAGGGAAAGGGAGTGAGAAGGGAAATTGCATGGAAATGGAAGGCGATCCTCAGGGTTATACAAAATGTCATATAAGAGGAAAGGAGGGGTAAGACAAGAGAATACAAATGGAAGAAATGATTTACAGTAGAAGGGGTAGAGAGAGAAAAGGGGAGGGGAGGGGAGGGGAGGGGGGATAGTAGACAATAGGACAGACAGCAGAATACATCAGACACTAGAAAGGCAATATGTCAATCAATGGAAGGGTAACTGATGTGATACAGCAATTTGTATACGGGGTAAAAGCGGGAGTTCATAATCCACTTGAATCAAACCATGTAATATGATGTATTAAGAACTATGTAATGTTATGAACGACCAATAAAAAAAATAAATAAATAAATAAAAATATATATATATACTACAAAGCATACCCCCCCCGCCAGCCCCACCTCCTCTAGTGCACTCCACTTGCCTTCAGCTGCATCTCAATTAATCCCATCAGGTGATTAATTCACCAATTGGGTTAAGGCTCTCTTAACCCTGTCATTCCTCCTCTGAACCCTCTTGCATTGTCTCACACGTGAGCTTTTGGGGGACACCTCATATCCAAACCATAACATTCTGAGGTGTCTAAAATGGTAAAATTCATGGAATCTGAGTAGAATTGTGGTTGCCAAGAGCCTGGTGGAGGCAGTAGGGGTACTTACTAATCAACGGGCATAAAGTTTCAGTTAAGCAAGATAAATAACCTCTAGAGATCTGCCTTAAAATACTGTACCTACAATCAACAATAAAGTGCAAAAAAAAAAAAAAAGAATGACTTTCTATGTATCAAAATCTATATCAATTAAAGAGTAAAAACTTTGACTTTGTAAAAGTGGAAAAAAATTAAAAGTAAGAAAAAAAGATTTTTGTATGACAAAATCATAAGCAGAATGAAAACACAAATGAAATAAGTGAGAAAATGTTTGATGAATAGAGGACACAGTCTGTTCAATTATTTTCTTGTTTTATAGGTTATAAGCTTCATGAAGGCAGTGGCAGTGAATATCTTGCTCATTAGATTCATAATGTTATTTGCAGGTAAATGGATGGAGTTAGAGAAGATAATGCTAAGTGAAGTTAGCCAATCTCTAAAAACCAAATGCCAAATGTTTTCTTTGATATAAGGAGGCTGATTCTAGTGGGATAGGGAGAGGGAGCTTGGGAGGAATAGATGAACTCTAGACAGGGCAGAGGGGTTGGAGAAGGGAGGAAACATGGGGTTAGAAATGACGGTGGAATGTGATGATCATTATTATCCAAAGTACATGTATGAAGACATTAATTGGTGTGAATATTCTATGTATACAACCATAGATATGAAAAATCATGCTCTATATGTGTAGTAAGAATTATAATGCATTATGCTGTTATATATAAATAAAAATTTAAAAAATAAATTTAGAATGTTTCACATGATACCTGGAATATGGTGAGTGCTTACTAAGTATTTGATAAGTTAATTTATGTTTGAATTCTGCTTGAAATAGGCACTATAAGCAAGTAGCACATGGGAAATAATCAGTAGAGGAACAGATACCCTTGAAGATTAAGTGATAATGTACAAAACTTCTTAAATAAGAAGTGAGGGTACTTCACGTGAATGTAAAAGGATAGAAACAAGAAGATGTACATGCAGCACAGACTTTCAAATGGTATGTCAAGAAATGAAACTTTCCATCTGTTGGCTTTTGTTTCCTTTCTAGCGTGGGAGGACAGGTAGCATGATGGGTGTGATGGGTGGTGTGGGAGGCAGGAACCTGCCCTGGAAGGGAGAACGTTTTGAAATCATCACCATGAAGAACAAGGAAAAGGATGACTAAGAGCTCCTACAGGCAGCATTAACACAACAATTCATGAAAACTAAGATTGTCAACTGGTGACCTTGGTGTAGATTCCTCCAGACAACAAGTCTGACAGAAAAAGCACAATAAGTTTGACCCAGGATTGAGATGCTTTTTGAGGAAGTATGACAGGAGAATAATGAATGAAACAGAGAATTGGAGACAAATTATATTATACTAAAGTAAATGACATTTTTTATATTTGACCATTTTTGATATTGCTGCTTTTATAATTCCCAGCCTACGGTATGAATCATGTAGTAGAAAGCTGAAGAGTTGGAGTAAAGATGGAACAGATTATCAAATAACTTGAGTATTTATTATAGGTTCATTCACATGCAGGTTGAAACCTATTTAGGTTTTGATGAATGAAAGGGATCAATTAAAAATGAACCAGAAAGAAAGAACATAGTTTAGCCAATTGACATACGTATCAAGGAGAGCATTTTAATACAAGATTAAGAAATAATGGCCTGAAGGAAGGGGGAAAACTGGGGGAGGACATGCCCACTCCACCTCACAACTCTAAAGATGGTAGAACATGGGACAGGGACCATCATTCTGTAGTAGTTTGACCATTATAGTGGGTTGAACAATGGTCCACCTGACCTTCAGAATGTGACCTTATTTGAAATAAGTTTTGCAGATGTGATTAAAAATTAAATGAAGGTAAGATCACTCTGGATTAGGATGGTCTTGAAGATCAATGTAAGGTAGAGAGACCCAGATAAGTCTCCCATGTGAAGAGTTGGGCAGAAACTGGCTGTTGTAATAAAGAATTCAGCTGTATGTGATAAATTTGCCCTTGTTTTCATGAATTGATTTGATCTCAGTGCTTACTTAGTCATCCATCCTAATGAAAGTGTTGCTATTTCTATTTTTAATTGATGACCAATCCCTGATAATATTTTTTAAAAATCTCTATCTGAATTTTTTCATTCACTTTAGTTAGTCATTTATTCACTCAAAAACATCTTTCTGACCATTACCCACCTGTCAGGTGGTGTTCCAGAGACTGTAGAAGGGAGCCAAGGTCTGTCTGCATCCTCACAGAGTTTATATTCTGTCCCTTCAGATACAGAAAATAAATATAGAAATAATTAAATGATAATTTTAACTCTTGAAAAATGCAAAGAGGAGAATGACAGAGGACAATGCATTGGATTAACTGGGTGAATCTACTTTACATTGAACGGTCAGAAAAACCTGAGAGGACAGTATTCACTTTAGACGTGATAATGAGGAATCAAACATGTGTCTGAGAATTGCAAATATAGAGTCCCTAAGGTGTGAAAATGTTTGTCTTGAAATATAAAAAAAAATGAAGTCAGATGAGCAGAGACCCTTGTGATGTCTCTTTAGTTTTCCACATTTCCTGAATTTGGAGGAACAAAAATGGTGTGCTATGTACGTTTGGTCCAGACAATACTAACATGTAGGACAGACATTAGAACTAATACAGTCTGCAAAATTTCACCAGCAATTCACTTCAGGAGGATGTGAGCATATTGTAAATGTAAAAATGTCTTCCAGACACGAACAGACTCCGATTTTGCCCCAGCAAGCACTCTTTTTCCAATTAAGCAACCTGACTGCTTTTGTCATTATGCAATCAGTCCGCACACATTTAAAGCAGCAGAAGAAACGTTCCCAAATCACTCCACGTTTTCACTTGAAATTAGTGCTTATTTTAAGCTGAAGTTCAGTGCTAGGAAAAGCTCACTTTATCTCTATGACACAAAATTTTAAAAAAAAGATAGTGTTTACAAAGGTAAGAGAAAGTGGAGAGCTAGTTTTTTATCCAGGGACTCGAGTTAGCATAAAGATCCAATCTAAATAATTCTATAAAAAGCCCAGTTTCTCAAGTTAGTTAATTCTTCACTTGTCTTTGCAGGTGCAGCAAGCAGTCTATAGTCATTTACCCTGGAAATCTGTATTTCATCATTTTATCAAATAATTGATGGTATGGTTTGGTAGGAGTAAAAATATATTTTTATGTATTTTGTCAATTTGTGAAACATTTAAATAACAAGCTTCATTTTTGAATCTTATTTTTATACTTAATAACTTGTATTTAAAACTTTAGTGTTTTATTGACATAAAATAATGTTATAGTGACAGAAAAGTTAATATTGAACACAAACCAATTGTTCTATAAATAGAGAAGAAAAGTTGTTGGCATCATAACACAACCATGTTACTGTCTAAATAAACATCCAATTTGTATGTTTTGAAGATCTTTTGCTTTTCTAAAAAGTATCAATTTATTTTTGATCAACACATAGTAAGGGCATATATTTGCGGGTTACAATGTGACACGATACATTTAAAACCTATTGATGTCATATTAACTCTTAGGATTTCTTCTCTTCTATTTGTATCTATAGGTTATCAAATTACCTAATTATTTTTTCTTTCATTATTACAATTTCAGCATAAAATTTTAAAAGTGGAGAGAATTCTAAAGTGAATGTCTTCCTCAGTTTCCATAATAAGAAAATACAGAGCTTGTGTCATTTAATGTATGTCCCCGTACATATAATTTTGCTTTTCTCTACTCGGTTATTTTGGAAAAAAAATCCTAGAAATCACATGTATGTAGAGAGACAGATAAGTGTTTTCTTAAAATCATGGAAATTGCAAACAGTAGATATTCAAGATAGGATTATTAAATAATCTTCCAAGTATTGCTGCACTTTTCCCCTATAATTTCTAGGATGTTGAGATAGCAGTAGAAAATGGAATATGTTTAAAGATTCTTTTCTGGGTTTCTAGAAAAAAAAACCCTAAACAATTTTGCCTTTAGCATTGTGCATTGCATTTTAATTAAAATTCCACTGATAAAGTAATCAAAGCATATCCTAGTACAATGCTTCTGTTGTGGGTATGAAGTTTCACTGTTGATAAATTGCTGTGCAGGCAATCCACGGCTGATAATTAAAAGTTAACTATGATTAAGGAAACAGTGATAAGAATTGTTAATACTTATATATTAAGGCATTGCAGTGAATTTAAATGTTGCTTCAAAACATTTAACTCTTCTCTAGCTAATGGAAATGTATGTGCTTAAATATTTCTTGATGACATTCCTTTCAAAATGCAATAATGTTACATCTGTATGCAGCCTTGTCATTTTGCATGAATGTTCTTTTTTTAATTTTATTTTTTTCTATTTTGAGATGGGGTCCTGCTAAATTTCCAGGTTGGCCTTGAACTTGTGATATTCCTGCTTATGCTTCCTCAGTAGCTGGATTACAGGTGTTCACTACTGTACCTGTATAATGAATTAAAAAAATAAAATTTGAAACAACCTTCATAGGTAGCTTAGGGAGATGAAATGATTTCTTAAAGTCAAATAGCTCCTAGTTGGGAAGCTTGTGCCGTATGAACATACATGCAAATAATTTAGTTTCTAAGTTCAATACCATACAGATGCCTAGACACTTAAAAAAAAAAAAAAGAATCCAGTAGTTTGTGAGGCTTATCTGTTTTCTAAGGGTATGACTTTTCTCAGTTGGTTACTATCATTGTTAATGGTGGTGTCTTTTGGATAAACCAACTCACAAAACCCCTGTTCTGTAAGAAGTAGGAGAAAGTAGGAGATTTGTTTTCAACTTTTGCAAATGGATTCCCGATAACACTTGTTTGTTGTTATTGTTGTTTCCAAAGTCAGAATTTCCTGGGAAGGAGCTAGTTTTGTTATTGTTGTTTCAGTTTTTTTTTTTTTTTTTTGCTAGTTACTGGAACTAACACAAGTCCCAAACATTATACATGGACTTAGAACACACACACACATAATTATATTAACTTTTCTACAATAATCTTCATTATAAGATTGGCCACTGCAAAGTTAATCTGAGTCAAATTTGTATTCCATGTTGCAGATTCAAAAAAATGTCTTCCCTCCAAATTTTAATACTTTGCTTTGCTATATTCCCATCATCTCCAATTTCAGTGATATTTTCGGTGTTTTGGAAAATTATTGCTGTGTGGTTCATAAGTATTTTAAAATTTCTTGGTTCACGTTTCAGAAAACTCGTACCAAGATATCCAATTATGAGTTTGCAATTTAATGTTCCAAAGTAGGGCATTAGAAGCCCCTAACCACTACACAATCATTTAAAAATAACCCATAGTTACATGCAAGTGGTTTTTCTCATTTTATTTTAGTTTCAATAATCTTCCTTATTTTAATGAACCTTTGAACATATTGAAAGCCATGAGGAAAAAAATGTACTCCAATGGTTACATATATATTAACTGGGTCAAATTAAATTTGACTTTTTCTTCTTCAAATAAGTAGCTAAAATAGCTCCAGAGTTTCCCAAAATACTACTTTGGATTTGAATACAAGCAAAGTCAGATTTTTGTTTTACATTTTGCAAAAGAACTACAATGACATGGTCAGCCTACAATTTTAGAAAAAAGATCACTGTTCCTTGATATTTACAAGCATGACACAAACTTCTTTTTTAATGATAGCCTTTTTAGATTAATATCAGAATTAGTTGACATTCCCTGTCATACACATTAACTGACAGTACAGAAAATATGTCAAGGAATGTTCAGAACATTCCTGGAGGAAGGCAAACTTAGATTCTAAAAATAGTTACAGGTTATCCACCTAGAGTCATGAAATACAATATAGAATTGTAAGAGGCTGAAGGGATTATGAACACTGTTTCCATTTATTGATGGATGAACTGAGGCCTCTTAAATTGGACAACTTGTCTCAGGTCATAGAATGACAAGTTATTTAATTGAGTGTCAGAATATAGTTTAATAGAATGTAAAATTGTGAAATCTAGCATTCTTCATAGTCAGAAAAAATTGAGCCTTGAAGACACAAATTGGTGTGAATATACCATGTATACAACCAGATATATGAAAAATTGTGCTTTACATATGTAATAAGAATTGTAATGCATTATGTAGTTATATATAAATTAAAAATAAATATATTAAAAAATTGAGCCTCACATTTATTCATGATATACCATGTGCCATAATTGTGTTCTATGATTATCTTATGTTCTTAATTTTGTCCTTTCAACTTCTTTTACTTTCTTAATAAAAATAACAATAGCAATAAAACAGAATGTTACTGATTATCTAAATTTAAAATAATTTATATAAAATACCTGGTTAATGAACCAGTTATTTTATATAAATTATTTTAAATTTTTACAAACTTTATAAGGTAGACATATTTGTTCAATAATATAGGCAAACACAAGAAGTATGAAATAAAGAAGTCAGAAAATGAAATAGTCATAGTGTGAAAAGATTGTCAGCATAACTAAAACCACAAAAATGTAGAGCTAATGCCAATTGCATTAGTGATTAATAGTTAAAGACGGAATGTAGGTGCTGTAAACTTTGACTGTTTAAAAACAGCAATGTGACTAATATAAGTTATTAGAAAGATGGGGAGAAAACATGGAGTGGAAATGAACTTGTTTTTTTCTTTTCTATTTCCTATTTCAGAGATATTAGATTGATCTGGATACTTCATATTTCATATTGAGAGGCAACAGACTTCAATTAATATTGTGAAGAAATAGAAACTTATGTGTACTATTTAAAGTGAGCTGTATTTTTGAAACTATGCATATTATTTGAAGTAGGGATGAGCACAAAGTGATGGATATAGTAGGTTGGCTTGTTTGACATTTGTATATTTTTAAATATCCCCCCAGAATGCAGGGAACAGATAGCTAAAATTTACATTTCCCAGACTTTCATGTGCTGGGGTTCCAGATGTGTTTTAGAATCTACTAGACAGAAACATTCACAGATATTTGAGCATGGAAGTGAGTAAGGAAAAGATGGAGTGCAAAGCATTTGGTTTCCTGGTGGAGATTATAGTGAAAACCAGTGTCCCTGGAAAGAATACCAGGCCACAACGGGAAGAGAAGCTTTCCTGAGTGTGAAAAAGTAAATGTCATGGTCACCTCTTTCTGTACATTCTGTAGACATCATCTGGGTTTCTCAACCACAAGCATGCCCGAGACTGTGCAGTCCTAGGAACAAAAAAACCCGCCCTTCTCCCAATTCCACAAGCCATCAAACTACCTGGTAGTAAACCCTCTTTTACTTAAACTTTCTAGAGTGTCATCTGTTGGACCCTAGTGCCCTTTCTCTTTCTCTCTCCTCACATATAGACATCCCCTTGAAGAAAAGATAGTTATGAAGAAAAATAGAAAATGATGGGATTCAATTAAGTACAGTAATGATAAAATATAGACAAATGAGGTAAATTCAACTTGCATCACATTACATTTTGAATGAATATTTAGAAAGAGATGCAACCATATCAAGCTGGCTGTAAAAAGATATTTTTTAATGACATATCTGAGAGATGGAAACAAAGAGAAATCAGGATTTAATAACACAGATCTCAAGGTTAAATTTCACTTCAAAACATAAATAGATTAGACAAACAGTACCATTTCAAAATGATACAAATAGAATATCAAGTGAATCTTTAAGTATCAGGGAAGGGGCTGGGGTTGTGGCTCAGAGGTAGAGCACTCACCTAGCATGTATGAGGCACTGGGTTCAATCCTCAGCATCACATAAGGTAAAAAATAAAAACATTGTGTTCATCTATAACTAAAAAGTAAATATTTTTTTTTAAAAAGTATAGGTAATATGGCTCTAAAATACAAATACTAAAATTTGCTGTTAAGTATATTTAAACAAAATAGCAGCAAGAAGCTTGGATTTTCTCTTCTTCTGTTCTAAGGTCAGCAAACTTTTTCTGAAAGGGACAAAGTAAATATTTTAGGTTTTGAAGGTTATACAGTTTCTGGGATACATGTGCAAATCTGTCAGAGACACTGTATGAATAAACCTGTGTGTCCATGTACCAATAAAAATTTTTTATTTATAAAAAATAGACTTAGGTGGGTGGGTTTGCCTACGGTTTATAGTTTGCCAATTCCTATTCTAGACAAAAAATGATTCACTAAGTAAGTATAGAGAAGATCTGAAGAATAGAGTAAGGCTTATCTAACTGGTATAAATTGACCATAATTCCATATGAACAGAGAATACACTTTCTTTCAGGTTAGGCGAAACATTTCCCAAAATTGACAGTAATAGTTATGTAATAAGATGCAAAAGTAGTTGCTAGTATCTGTTAAGAGATTTCTGAGTGTCTGGCAGGAAACAACGCCATGACATCATTCCTTCCTCACAACTCTGATGTTACAACTGTAATGACATGTGAAAAAGTACACATTCAGGGCCTGGGATTGTAGCTCAGTGGCAGAGCATTTGCTTGCCACCTGTGACTCCCTGGGTTTTATCCTCAGCACCACGTAAAAATGAACAAATAAAATAAAGGCATGCTGTCCATCTACAACTACAATAATTTTTTTTAAAAAGTGCTCATTCATACATGTATAACTTGTTACTTTTTTCTTTTCATAATTAAGTAGTTTTTTAAATTAAAAAAAATTTTAGTCATAGATGGACACGATATTTTTTTTATTTATTTTTATGTGGTGCTGAAGATTGAACCCAGTGCCTCACGTGTAAGGCAGGTACTCTACTCCTGAGCCACAAGTTAAATATAGTTTATCAACCTTTCTTTTATCAAAAGATTACTTCAGTAAGATCTAGATCTACCTAAGATACATATACTTAAGAATATGATGTAATTATTATACATAATATATGTTATGTATATTTACATTGGGAAGGAGCCATATGGTAGAAGAGGAACCCAGGAAATCACAAGTGACTCAATTGAATTAAGCAGTACAGGACAGGAAAAAAAAAAAGTTTAAATATGGTTCCCTCTTGGCCAGAATTCTATCTGGGAACTTTGCCCATCAGAATATCAAGTGTAAACTCTAGAGTCATGATGATTGCTCTAACCAGTTAGTGCCGCTATAGCATTTACCAACTGTAACTAATTCCCATAGTTTCTCTGGGAGGAGAATGCAGAAAGAGATGCAGAAAGCTCTCTGTAAACAATTTTAGCAGTCATGTGTAATCACAATACATTATGTAATAGATGTGCCCACTAAACTTAATTTAAGGGAGAGTGAGGATTCATTGAATTCAGAACAGCTTATGACTAAATGAGAGATTTCTATAAGGCTACACCCAAAATTTCATCAAGAAGAGATTTCCTCACTGTATTTTTTTGGGGACCAATGGGTAAAAAAATTCTGTGATGGAAAAAAAAAATTAATTAAAATATTTGTGTATTGTTTTGTTGTTGTAGGTAGTAGCCAGTGATTCCTGGTCTTCCATGCTTCTCAAAACACCCACTTTCTTTGACCATCCCCCACTCTCACTAAACAGTAAGAAATCATGTAAGAAAATACAAACTTAAAATTATAAATAGGAACTAGAGTGAAAACTTACTATTCCCTATTTTTGAATATAGGGAAAAAATTCTGAATGGTCAGTTTTCACAGGTTTCCAGAACCTCAGTGTTAGGGGAATTTGCATAAGTTTATTTAAAAAAATGGGTTTGGTGAATTATTCTTTTTTCCTCTAGGTAGAGAACACATCCTTCATAAACATCAGCTTCTTAGTCATCATAGGTTTGATGAAAGAAACCAATATCTTCCCTGACTTTATAAAAAGACAGAACAAGAACAAGACCATTTTTTTTTCCCCATAAGGGAACTGTTTTGGCCTTGCCATGGCCCCTGACGGAACTGATATGCTTCTGGATGTATAAAAACCAAGAGAACACTTTGTTTTCCTCAGGGGAATAATATACCAGAAGTGAAGACAGATGTGGCCTTTACTCTGAGTCCTGCAGCAAACTGACTAAAAAATTCTATATAGGCGGCTTGAGAGAGAGAGAGAGAGAGAGAGAGAGAGAGAGAGAGAGAGAGAGAGAGAGATGAGCTAAACAATTATTTAGGAGCCTCCAGTGAGAAGTTGTGAGTATAAGCTTGTGGGATCCAGAGTGACAAGGACTTTTTTCTTTGTGTTCTTCGCTTGCAAACTAGTGAATGATAAAGGAAGAAGGGGTTAGTGGCCCTTTCAGGATGACTGAGAAGTCACAGCTTGCATGCTGACTCTGATTAGTGAGAACCTACTGCTCTGAAAGAATATGACAAGGACTTAGGTGCCATAACCAGCCTCCCCAGGAACAGCAATGGCTGCCTCTGGAGCGGGAGAGTGATGTCACCATCCATCTTGATTTTCCCAACCACTTACTGCAAACATAAGTGAAGGAACCTGTTGGTAAAATCTGGGTCTTCTGGTGCCTAGTTGAGTATTCTGTGAAATCATCCACCTGAAAGAAAGAAATGGTACTGGGGAATGAAATTGATCAAATTATACTGTTTTATTGTGTGCACATATGAATATATATAACAAACTTTACTGTTATTTATAATTATAATACTCCAATTAAAATGAAATAAAAAAAAAGAAAGTAATAGATCAGCTACAATTACCTACAAATAGATTGACAGCCAGGAAAACCATCTACTGTGTTGTGCTCTCAGACCTTTGTCAGTGTTCAGAAGACTCAAACACCTGAGGTGTGTGCAATGCTGAAGGCAAGTGAATTCTCAAAGCTATTAATATTTTCTCAATGATTGTATTTGATGAATTCTCATGGAATACCTTCATTATTATAGGCTCTGTGCAATTGCTGAGATGACAACGGTAAGAAAAAGAAGCATGTTTTCTGCTCTCAAGAGTTACAATCCAGCAATTAGGAGTGTGCCTTTCCCCCACATCCTTGCCAACACTTACTGTTGCTTATATTCTTAATAGCTGCCATTCTGACTGGAGTGAGACAAAATCTTGGAGTAGTCTTGATTTGCATTTCTCTAATTGCTAGAGATGTTAAACATTTTTTTTCATATATTTGTTGATCAATTGTATATGTTGTTTTGAGAAATGTCTGTTAATTCCTTAGCCCATTTATTTGATTGGGTTATTTATTTATTTATTTTGGGGTGTTAGGTTGTTTCTTTATATATCCTGGAGGTTAGTGCTCTATCTGAGGTGCATGTTGCCAAAATTTGCTCCCATTCTGTAAGCTCTTTATTCACCTCACTGATTGTTTCCTTTGCTAAGAAGAAGCTTTTCAGTTTGAATCCATCCCATTTATTGATTCTTGATTTTATTTCTTGCACTTTAGGAGTCTTGTTAAGGAAGTCAGGGCCTAATCTGACATGATAAAGATTGGAGCCTACTTTTTCTTCTATTAGGCACAGGGAGATGGGACTGACTACAAATTGGTGCAACCAACTTAGAAAGTGGTGTGGAGATTCCTTAGAAAACTTGAAATGGGATCACCGTTTGGCCCAACTATCCCACTTCTTGGTTTATACCCCAAGGGCTTGAAAACAGCATACTACAGGGACACAGCCACATGTCCCTGTAAATATTAATTAAAATATTTGTGTATTGTTTTGTTGTTGTTAAACATTTTTTTATATATTTGTTGATCAATTGTATATGTTGTTTTGAGAAATGTCTGTTCAATTCCTTAGCCCATTTATTTGATTGGGTTATTTATTTATTTGGGGGTGTTAAGTTTTTTCTACTATAAACATCAATGTTTACAGCAGTACAATTTACAACAGCTAAATTGTGGAACCAACCTAGATGCCCTTCAATAGATGAATGGATAAAGAAACTGTTTTGTAATTATATACATATACATACACACACACACACACAATGGAATATTACTCAGCATTAAAAGGGAACAAAATCATGTCATTTGCAGGTAAATGGATGGAGTTGAAAAATATCATGCTAAGTGAAGTAAGCCAATCCCCCTAAAACCAAATGTTTTCTCTGATAAGTGGATGCTGATCTATGATGAGGGTGGTGGTGGTGGGAGTATGGAAGGAATGGAGGAACTTTGGCTAGGGCAAAGAGGAGGGAGAGGAAGGGAAGGAACAGGGGTGATGAGGGCCACAACCAAGTTCAGATGGCACCTGGCAGTATGCTAGGAGGAGTGGTTTCTGAGTAATGTCATGGAGCCATTAAGATGATGGAGATTCCTTAATGACTGACTGCTGTGTCTAGATTATGTCAATTAAGTTAAGCTGTGTGTAATCATTAAGATGATGAGGATTCCTTATTGGTTGACTACTGTATCTAGTTTATGTTAATTAAGTTAAGCTGTGTGTAATTAGTTGGGTATATATACTTCTCTGTCCCATAATAAAGCGGCTCCCGTTGTATCAATCTTCACAAGTTGCTTGTCACCCCCACCCCCACCCCAGTTAGTTTGCCCAGCCAGACTGTGGCACAGGGGGATAGGAAATTGGTGGAATGAGATGGACATCATTACTGTAGGTACGTGTATGAAGACATGAATGGTGTGACTCTACTTTGTGTATGACCAGAGAAATGAAAAATTGTGTTGTATTTGTATATTATGAATCAGAATGCATTCTGCTGTCATGTGTAACAAATTAGAACAAATAAACAAATTAATTAATTAAAAAAGAGTTACAAACCAGTATGAGAAACAGATATAAACAAAATGACAATAAAGATCTGTAACATGCCGAGGACTTTATATGTTTTAGTGCCTATGAGAAAAAGGAAAGATCTCATATTCAAATCCAAGGGAGATGCTATAATGCTAAAGAGATAATTCAAATATAACTTAAATATTAAAGTTTGATGTCTTTATGTGAATGAAGAGACTTGGTGTCTGAGAAAGCCAGAGTAGCACAGGGGATGTTTGCTAAGTGGACTGGATTCTAAAGATGGTGCACAAAGCAGGAAGAGAGAAGTCTGCCGAAGGATGAAATGACAGGACTATTATGATACCATGAGCTTACTAAGAGGGATGTCAAAACCCAGAATACACTAAGACTTGAATGGTAGACAGCTAAAAAATCTATATTTCAGATATATTTTGGACAAAAATAATGAAAAGGAGTAGCATCAGTGTTTTTTGAATAAGTAGTCCAATGCTAATGGATGATAATGAAAAGGAAATAAAGCAATTCCACTTTTCTCCACCCATGAGAAAAAAATCTTCAAATTGAAAACAATAAACCACACAGAGTGGAGAACAGAGCCATACAATGGCAAAGCCATACAGATGTTTTAGATGAATTAATATCCATAAGCCAAGGACATTTCACATTTTATCTATTGGCAATATTTAAGTAATTGCCGCAAATGGCTTCATGATGTAAATGTAAGAATATGAGCAAGTAGTATGAGCATTTTAAAAACAGGAAGGGAATTTAAAAAAAAACCTCATTTCAACATGAGGTAAAATTCTAAAGTAGGTTATCAGTGATCATCCAAAGGGATTATAGGTGTTTGGTTATTAGGGGCATTGTTATCAGTTTAAAAATATTTGTTCTAGCAAAATAACAACATTAGTTTTCAACAGTTATCACAATGGTGGACCAGAGAAAGAGATTAGAATATCCTTTGTTAGTACAGAAAATACAGGGAAAAAAAAATGACACCAAGGAAAGAAAGAAGAAAAGGAAAGGATGGAGAAATGGGGGGAGGAACCAAAATTATTTGTGGCTGCTTAAAAAAATAAAAGAAGATAGACTAATTAGTAGAAGTTACTATGACTGTTACTTTGGATAAATAGGGAAGAAAACAGCATTCAAGTTTGGACTCCACCAGACATTGCACTTGTGAGTTATGTACGCAATTTCAGTCAGTTCCCACAGCTTTCTGAGACAAGCATCCTTCCTATAGGTGTGCAATTTGAATCCCTCAAAGTCAGTCATACCTCGTCAAGTTTACACACCCTGAATGGCATGGGACCTAGAAGAATAACTGTATGACTCTCCAATTCCTTGCCCGCAAGGAAGACGCAACTCGGGAATCTTCTCTCAGCAGTTTATTCAGGTCCTTGATACTTTTTCTTCTTACCCTCGGATGCCCCTCCCAGCCTTAATAAAGCACCTCAAGCCCCAATGCGAAGCTGCCACGTGGACTTTTCTCATAGGGTGCCAAGTCACAGCGTGCCAACTCATTCTGATAAGGAGTTGTTTGTCACAGACTACAGGGGAAACCAGCGCCATCTTGTAATGGCGGCCACAGTTCACAGAAACAGCTCACCACAGTATGACTCTCCAATTCCAAAGCCCCAGAATTCTGTACTTTGTCACTGTTTCTCAGAAGGGTCTTCCCACCTAAGAGCCATTGGAGCAAAATGCTCTCTGGGGAGGGGGACTCACTGGAGCACTCTGCCTAGGAGACCACCTGTCTGAGATAACAAAGAGGGACTGAGGGAATTGTGACAGGAACCCACCAAGTGCTATGTCAGACCCTCCCACCTCTCGCACGATATTTCTGTGATTTTACTGTCACTCAGGCCTGCTAGCTTCTTGCTGTCAAAACCCTTCTAGAATATTTACATTTTTTTCAGACTAGCTTGTAAACCAAAAGAAGTGATAAAATTTCAGGAGAGATATTTAGGGAGAAAAAAACTCATCATCAAATTACACCATGTAGGCAGTTGCCTACGTTCCCTTCGTTAAGAAATCTGTGTTTTGGTTCCAGCTCTGCTGTGCTTCTCTGTGTGACTAATGGCAACTTGCTGATGTCTATTTATGTACCTTCCTCATACCATTTGTTACTGACTTCATAAGAATAAGGATAAACTGATAATTGAATCTGCAATTTTATAATGTCTTTTTTGCAATGTCTTAGAGCATAATAGGTTTTTAACCTTTTCCCATACATAGGGAATATTATTTAATATTTCATCTATATTGTCTATTTCACGCTTAATTTGTAACAAATCAGGACTCAAGTTGCTGAATGTTGGAGCAAAAAATATCAGAATCTCCTAAAAGAAAGAAAAATAAAGTGAATAAAAATGCTACTGTTACTGATATGTCTTAAAAACCTGACCTCCAGGTGTGTGTGTGTATGTGTGTGTGTGTGTGTATGTGTGTGTATGTGTGTGTGTGTGTTATTGTTTTCAACTTTTTTTTTTTATGGTACTGAGGATCAAACCCGGGTCCTCAAATTTGCTAGGCAAATGCTCTAACACTAAGCTATATTCCCAGCTTGTGACTTGAGTTTTACTTTGTTTTAAATTAGTTGTGAATTATTCTCACCTCTTTTTGTATTAAAATAATAATTAACTGAAAATCAAACTCCATATCTATCTTTTATTCCAGCTAAGCTCATTGTCTTTCCCTATTATATTAATTATGTCTGCCTAAGCCTGCTTTTTCTTTTTTGTAGTTACTACAATTCTATTCTCTTGTTTCACAAGAGGTTGAATGAATATACCACTGGAGAAAATACTTCTAGACTGAAGTAAATGGCTAATTTTGTAGCTGTTAAAAGAGAAGCTTGAGTTTTCCCAATTGGAATCAAACTAGAGTCTTACAAAACTTTATATTGTATTCCAAATTGAGAATCTATACTTAATAAGGGGAGTTCTGAAGAAAAAACGGGAAACCATTATGGTCCCCCCTTTTTTCACATCCTGAAATGAGGCAAGGGGAGCTAAGATTTAATGACACTGGAAAATAAAGACATGGGACTCTAACCACTGCTAGGCACCTTCCATGCAGATTATACTTAATCATCACAGCAACCTTTTGACAAACGGGACATGGAGGTGGAGAGACATTAGGTCGCTTGTTACGATCACTGATCTATTCAGTGATGAAGTCAGAATCTGAAGTCAGGATTTGAAATGTTAACTTTTTTTTATTACACTGCTCAAAGAGGCTTTCATTATTCATAATTTAGTTATGTTTAATCCATGGATTACGCAATACAATTTTTCCCCCTCAAAACTCAAAAAGGTTGAGAAGGAGGTAGGAAATTGGACTTTCGGTAAGACATAGGCAGTCAGGCTAACAAACCTGAGCAAACACAACTGACTTCAGTGGTCTATCTATTGGCCATCTAATGAAAGGGTGGGCAATCCAGTGTTGATTCAGAAAACTACTGTAGACATGGACTGTGGCAGTGGGCTGAGATGGTATTCCCTTGTCAGCACTCGGATGAGAAGGTGAGTGAGGCCAGGGATTTAGTTTTGAGGACAAGCCTGACAAAGGAAAATCTGGGCAGGTCTCAGGCCTGGGCCAAAACTTAGAACTGTCAGGGAAAGGAAATGAAAGGAGGCAGGGGAAGGCTGCACTGGTGTGAGAAGGTACGAATTCCACAGGCATAGTGAGCGCTTAGAGAGCTTTGGGGGAATGGATGATCCAGGAACATGACCCACTTCTAAGGACTGTCATTGTAAAGGCCTGGAATCAAGGTGGAGGTTCACCTTGTGTGGGGGTGGAGGGTGGAGTGGGAGGGGAAGGGTGCATTAGCTCTGAAGTCAGAGATGAGGCCAAAATCAAATCTCCATATTACCCTGGGAAATCCTTTAAATCACTGATGATACACAGTGGCTTTTATATACTAGAAGTCTGAGACCCCCTAAGCTAGATTAAAAGATGTGAAGAAAACATTTGTCAATTTGAGCTGGATGAAAGTATTGTTGCTTGTCTTTGGATTTGCTCAATTTGTTTTAATTTTAACCTTCTATGGCTTTAAAATGTGGTAATGGATTTGTTGGTTGTTGAAGGAATTTAATGTGATTGTGGTGATACATCTTTCCTAGTATCGAACACTTTAATTCTAAATCCAATATGTCACATGCAGTGTTGCATCAATATGTCAAGACTGGTTCAAAGGCAAAAGTGTTTGTGTGATATGGGAACAGTCAGGGGTACAGTCTTTAAGGAGCCAGCTAGCTGAGGATGAAAAAAACCAAGGAAAATGAGAAGATGCCTGAAAAAATGTGGTTGGTAGATCAAATTGATGGTGATAAAATTTTGTCCATGAGCTCTATGCAGCCAGTAGGAGGTCTTTTATAGTTATGGAAAAAACTTCTTGAGTCATGAGGACGTCCTGTGTGGTGATTATGACTTGCATCATTTTAGGTACATTCATTCTATGATGATTGCATCATGTCTAGACACTTCTCATTGCAGATGCATTTAAAAAATGAAGCTACAAAGTTAAAACAATAGATGGGTTAATTAGCATACCCAAACATGCATGGCTCATGTAGATATAATGGTTTGAGGAATAATGCACATATTGTTAAAAAAAAACACAAAGGGAGTAAAGAAAAAGAAAAAAGCCACATTTCATGAGCAAAAACAAATAGCTTTTAACCAAAAATCGTACAGTGACTGATATAATCAATATTTGGTTCAGGTGAATTTCTGATAAGACAAAAACAGTTCCCTCAAAGATTGAACATATGATGTCAATTGGGGTCATTCAAAAAATAGGTGAAGAATTTCCAAAGGAGAAATCCCATAAATTATCATTGGAGTTGGTGCTGTAAAAGGGAAAACTTTTATAAAATCCTACACTTCCTTGAATAAGAAACAAGTACATAATTTTATGAAACTCTGACATGATGCCAACCATCAACCCCCCCAAAGACTTCTTAGATCAAATTCAGGTAGATTGCATTTCTCCATTCTAGTGCTGTGCAGGGTTTTGTATGCTGCAACACAGGAGTCACCTTCTAGAAGTGATTGCACTGAATGGTTGAACTGAATCCCTACCCTTGGCCAAGTACAATGGGCAGGGCAAGTAGGAATGACCTCAGTCTTTCCCTCTCTGTTCTTGCTCTCTCCTCCATTTTCTTTGCACCAGTCTCCAAAAAATCCTGTCCCTTGTGCCAGCATAGATGAGACCGCAACTTCTTCTGAGTTCCTTCACCACACTATTACCTTATTCTGCTTTACACTGGGTGTGGATACATCATCTTCTTATTTGCTCATATATTCTCAGTGGCAGGATCTGGACAATTTATAATAGTCATTATTTGTTGAGTGGTCACTATATGCCACTCATAGTATGAAGCATATAACTTAAGTTATTTTTCTTCATTCTCATAAAAAGCCATCAAGGTGAGTATTACTATTACCTCCTTTCACATGTGGAAACTGATGCTTGGTTAAATATCTTGTCCAAGTTTACACAACTTTCAGGGGGAGTAGGGAATTGAACCCAGAAACTCTGCTTGGAATAGATGCACAATGCCAGAAAATTTCCCTCTTCCCTGACCCCACCTTTGGGAAGACTATGAATACATTAGATAATAAAATATGATTGCTACAGAAATCTTTTTTTTTTTGTTCTGCTTTTGATGAATACTTTTGGCTAGAAGGAACCATGTGATAAAGGAACATGTCTAGACTCTGGATTTTGTCTGAGGCAAACAGACAGCTTCCAGGATCAAACTCAGTATTTTACATAGAAATTTTATTTCTCATCTTTAGGTATTTTAAATAGGTTATTTAAGGCATTCATTCTTTTGCAAATATTTAGTTTTTGGTTTATTTTTTTCTTCCTATTCTTTCTGATGATTCTTTAGGTTTTTGGCAATGCTAAAATTCTGGTTTAGCTTTGTTAATGCTTGCCTGGGATTATTTTTCTTTCTGATTTGCAAGCAGCAGCTGTGTGGTGGTGTGTGTGCATGCTGACACCCTCCATTCCTGTTTTATAGCCCTTGTTAGCGTGCCAAAAGCTATGCATCATTCATACAGAGTGATCCTGCTTCTATACCCTGCCCCTCTACACACACTGAAAACTAATTGAGTGAGTTATTTTAAGATAAGTGCAATCATGGATTTGGTGTTTATCAAATTCTTAAGATAAATCTTTTAAGATTTAAATGACATAAGCCTTATTACTGCTTAGACTTATCACAGATCAAGTAAAATGCATTATAATGTGATTTCTTCCCTGTTCAGATCATCAGTCCATGCTTCCATTATACTTTTTGATGTATTTTTATTTGATGCTCTAAACAAGACCTGAAATTTAGTACTTGGCCATCACGTTGATGACACTTTCTACTAGAGCTTCCAATTGGACAAAGCAATGATCTGATCCTATGTCTCAAAGTACAGGATCTGATCCTATGTCCCAAAGTACAAAAGACTATAAAGCTCTCACCAGTATGCTCTAGTAGAAAGTGCCATCAATGTGATGGCCAAGTACTAAATTTCAAGTCTTCTTTAGAGCATCAAATAAAAATACATCAAAAAGTATAATGGAAGCATGGACTGATGATCTGAACAGGGAAGAAATCACATTATAATATTACATTATAACCACATTATAATTATAAAATGCATTTTACTTGATCTGTGATAAGTCTAAACAGTAATAAATTTTTCTCAGCCAAAACTAGTTAGAAATGCAGATTCCTGAGCCTGCCTGACATACTGAATCAGAGAGTCTGAGGGTGGGGTCCAGGAGCCTGTTATAAGAAACTTTGCCAGTCATTCTAGTATATGTTCCATGACTTTCTACTAGAGCATACTGGCTAATGCTTTATAGTCTCCTTTTGGCTTTTTCAGAATTTCTCATTGTTGCCTTGCATCAATTTCAGTGCCTGCTGCAAATATTACTTCTTCAGGATGACTCTTTCTGACCAGCCTAATATAGTCCCTTTGTCACTTATGATCCTATTGCTCTGTTTTCTACATAATATGTATCATACCTAACACTGCATTCATTCAATTTACATTCATGTGCAGTGTCTCCAGCCACTAGATTGTCAGCACTATAGGAGTCCCCGAAGCAAATTTGGTGGTTAGAATATATTTGATGACCAATTGGCTGGACAGAGAAATAGAAATGAAAATCTCCTAACTGCTCAGAGAGAAAAGGAAAAAAAAAACATGTTTTAGAATAGTTGTAAATAGTTTTGATGGTAGGCCTGCCTTCAAACTCTTGCTCTACTTCTTAATTTATTTTTGACAATAGTAAGTTTCTATCCTAAGTCTCAGTTTCCACATCCATAACATGGATACTTATAGTACCTATATTTTAGATTTTCTATAAGAATTAAGTAACAGTATATGTATAAAGCTTTTAGCTCAGTGCCTGGCACATATTAATAAGTAAGTACACAGTGAACAAATAATAGTTTTATAATTATCAACATTATTGTCACAATAATTAATATCATACTCAAAATATCTGGGAAAAATATAGGTATCTTTATTGAATCCCTCACGCTCTGGAGAAAAGAAAATAGAATAAAACAGAAGTGTCATTAAGTAGAAGCATAAAAAATGGCAAGCTCATTGCTATGGCTTAGACCAGTGATTCTTGAAGTAAGAAATGCTACACTTTGATGGTCATTCTAATATATGTTCCAGCCTGAGAACAGTATGCCTAGGGTAGCAGATGGGTCCAACTATCATACTGAACAGTGTGTAGAGGAAATGACTAATCCAGATCCCATCTATGCAGCAGTGCACAGTAGAAGGCAGGACCTGCCACAAAGCACCTGCATAGTCCTCTGATTAATGTTGTGGAGCCTAATATCTAGTGCTTAGGCACAGATCTGCCAAGTTAGAGACCTCAGAGAGGGACAGTGCCATGCATGGGGAATATAGGGAGCATTAGCTTCCCATTGTCTGCATCATGATCAGTTTCAAAGAGGAAAGAAAACTGGCTATTTAGAAGAGAGACTTACGTGGTGGAAACAGGAGGACATGGAATTACCATCTTAAGTCTTTGAAGAAAGCAGTTGGCAGGGTTGATAGATGCCTGGGGCACAGGTGCCTGATCCCCATAAGGACCCCACTGGGGACAAAATTGTCTTGGGGAAAGGAAGAGTTTCTGCAGATACTTGGTTGAGGTTGAAAGAGCAAAAGTTATTGACCCAAGAAAATAGCTTTCAAATGTTTCCCCAAGCACCCTATTTATTCCAGCTCAAGCATCTACAATGTTCTCTCCATTCTTCCTTTACTACTTCTTTCCTCTCCTTTGTTTCAATGCTGTTTTTTCCTTCTCTTCCCACTTCTCTTCTGATATCATGAAGTCAAATAATGGGCAAAGAAAGTAGATATATGTTATTGCTAGGTGTTGCTAGGCAACAGTCCCCTGGCTCCTTCCTTTGAAGGGTCTCAGGTAGGGCCACAACAGCATGGCCAGCGAGTATCAGTGCTGCTTAAAAGCCTGATCTGACAGCTCTTCTTCTTTTTTTTTATTGTTGGTTGTTCAAAACATTACATAGTTCTTGATATATCATATTTCACATTTTGATTCAAGTGGGTTATGAACTCCCATTTTACCCCGTATACAGCTTGCAGAATCACATCAGTTACACTTCCATTGATTTACATATTGATATACTCATGTCTCTTGTATTCTGCTGCCTTTCCTATCCTCTACTATCCCCCCTCCCCTCCCCTCCCCTCTTCTCTCTCTACCCCCACTACTGTAATTCATTCCTCCCCCTTGTACTGTTTTTCCCTTTCCCCTCACTTCCTCTTGTATGTAATTTTGTATAACCCTGAGGGTCTCCTTCCATTTCCATGCAATTTCCCTTCTCTCTCCCTTTCCCTCCCACCTCTCATCCTTGTTTAATGTTGGTCTTCTTCTCGTGCTCTTCTTCCCTAGTCTGTTCTTAGTTACTCTCCTTATATCAAAGAAGACATTTGGCATTTGTTTTTTAGGGCTTGGCTAGCTTCGCTTAGCATAATCTGCTCTAATGCCATCCATTTCCCACCAAATTCTATGATTTTGACAGCTCTTCTGTTACCACACTGAGACTATTTCCTTCGCCAACAAGACAGTTGTTCTCACCTACGATGTTCTTATCTATTCACATGCATGGGAATGGAACACCAAGAGGTGAAAGGGAGAGCTACTCTCAATGTTAAGGGCACTGGGGAACCTCCTGCTAACCTTGAAAACTATAGGAAGCATTTCATATGGATTTAAAGGAAGATGTTTGATCTATTTTCTGGTTGCTATTTTAGATAACCTAACATTTGGGGCACACCTTATTGTAATGGCCCCCAAAGAGCCTGCAGGTACCCTCAAGTGCCTCCATTGGACCACATAGCTGATACTTATTGGTTATTTCCATATGCACTGACTCTGTCACTGAACTTTTCTGGGAACTGGACAAATGCTTGCTTATCTGTGAATTTTTAGCCTGGTTCCTGGCACATAGTAAACAAACAGTTTGAACCTCATTGAACTAAGAGGTGATCTAAGGTAAACTGAGAGATAAATTTGTCGGTGGTTTTTAATAAATTTCTGAGGGTAACTGATAGCTAGAGATAAGTTATTTGATGTTTTTCTCCATGTCTTACCTTCTTCCCTGGAGAGGCTGGTATCTGTCTTACCCTGTTGACATTGCTCATTTTAACTTACTGATTTACCCTCTTATTTTCACGCCTACAGGAGAGATTGGGTATTTTATAATTAATTTCCTGGTAATCTGTTTTACTTATAAAGAAAAAAAATTTTTAGATGTTCTTAAATTTAAGGTAATGTTTGCAGTCCTTTTATTGTTTCACTTTGTTTTGACAAGGTTACAAAGATTTTAGTAAGGAGATAAATTTTCACTTTAATTATGCATATTTTGTTATTATTAAGCCTCTATGACAAAAATAATATGGTTATTATTTACCTACTTTTTGCATAATGAGTCACTTTAAAATTTACCAGCTCAAAGCAACAAATATTTATCCTCTCCCACGGTTTCTGAGAGCAAGGAAGTTAGACAAATGTTGCTGGCGTAGGAGAGCACAGGAACCCTCAGTCAAGATGGCCAGGACCAGTGGTCTCAAGGCTTGACTGGAACTGGAGGATCTGCTTGCTGGGACTGCTAATACCCCAGAATGCTCTTCGCTGTCCCCAGAGTGACAGTGAGTCACTGGGGCAGGTGGGAGGTCTTGGTTCTTTGCTGCTAGTTGGTAGAAATCTCAGTTACCACATGAACTTCTCCATGGACTACTTGAGTGTCCACAAGACATGGTGTCTCATTTTCCCCAGAGTAAGGAGGGAGAGAGAGAGAGAGAGAGAGAGAGAGAGAGAGAGAGAGAGAGAGAGAGAAATGAAAATGGCACAGAAGCTTTCATGATTGAGTCCTGAGAGCCACACTGTCACTGCTACCACATTTTATTCATTAGATAAAGTCCCTCAGCACAGCTCCCACTCAAGGGAGGATAATTTGCTTCTGTGCATTGAAAGAAGGTGCATTTATGATTGTGTGGATGTATTTTAAGTCCACCACAATTGGTTCACAGACATCAACTGAACAAACACTTCTTTATAAAAGAATCATTCTAACAAGCATAGTTTTTAAAATTTTTAATTTATGCTCTAAAGATCACAGTTCAACAGACGACAGAATGATTAACACACATCTCTGAATAACACAGAACACTCTGTTTTTCTTAGTAACCACACTTTGACAGCAACTCTATTCTGACATGATTCACAATAATACCGATTTAACTTAAATGAATGGTAATTAGTATGTAAATAAGTATAACAGCAAGTGAAAAGCCCCTGATGTTGTAGCAAACTTGGTGTTCAAGTGACAGAAAGACGTGAGTGGCTTAAGCAGTGAGTTGAAAGGTTAGAGATAAGTAGAAATGAGATCAGATCATTAGAAGCGGTTCAGGTGATACAGCTCTTATGTAAACTATGTGACTATTTTAAATGTTGTGTTATGTATTAAGAAGTCATTGCAAAATTTGAGGCAGAGGAATATTCTAATAATCATGTGTGCACATGCGCGTTTCTTTTTCTTATTGTGGTGCTGGGGATTGAATCCAGGACCCTGAACATGCTAGACAAGTGCTCTAACACTGAGCTATATCCCTCATCCTATTGTATACTTAAGGTGATAACTTGTTACTGTGTGCAAAATTGATCATAATGGTTCAGTTTGAGAATCAAGGAGACAAATGGGAAATCTGTTGCCAAACAAGCTTGCATAAGAATGGTCCTGCTGTAGGTGCAGGTGTAAGTGGTTTAAATCTATGTTTTGAAAGAAGAGTCAACAGAATTTGTTGATGGTCTGAATGTGAACTATGAGAGAGAATGTTTTTGACCACAGAGACTGAAAGACTGGTGATACCATTTTCTGATAAAGGGAAAACTGAAAGCAGGTAAGATTTGGAAAGACGAGAACTTGTTTCAGTATGTTCATTTGAGATACATAATGGAAATATTATCAGTCAAGATAGGCAAGGTTATGAGAAGAGAACAGCAATGCCAAAATATCTTTGACTTAACAAAATAGATTTATATATTTATCTTGCTTCAGGTCCAACAAAGGTCAGAATGGGCTCTGCCCACTCAGAGAACTAATCTGTCGGAGGCAGTTTCTAGACGTAGACTTCCCCTGATAGTAGACAGGAGAAGGAATATGGCTACTATGCTCTGAATCTTTAAGAGTTCTCATGTAAATGACATTAAACACTTCCTGCTCATATTTTATTGAAAAAAATATGCAAATGAACAACTATATGGGGTAGAGAAATGCAATTCTACCACGCAACAAAGGTAGAAGAGAATGAAAAATCTCTTAACAACTTCCATAAGATCTCAATGGAAATGCTAAGTGGGATGACAGATACTGAGTCAAGAATCAAGGAGAGAGGCTGGCAATATATATTAGTGATTTATCAGCCTATAGATGGCTTTTAAAGGTAGGTGGTTTTACTAGGGCAGTGAGATATGGGATTGAGATGCAACAACATGCAGAATTAGAAAGAGGAAGAAAGTTCAGTGAGGAGGGAGGTGGGAAACAACCAAGAAAAATTGAGTATTTGGTTGTAAACACAGGTAATTTTTTAGACTTGCTTAAAAGAGAAAGTAGAACATCATGGCTATTTTCTCTGTGAAATAAGAGGCAAAGTTATCAGCTAAGAATCACAGGAGAATGTGGTGGAAGTTGGAGAGAGAAGAAAAGAGAAGCAGCATGATCTATCAGAGTGGGAGGGTGACTACCAACGGGAAATGGAGGGGCAGGTGTAGGTGACACAGGGTGCCCACTTGAGATCAGTTGTCATGGATTCAAAACTGTCAGCAAGGTGGTGTAATTGTTCTCTCGTTATGGACACCTTCTCTGGTTCAGCTGTAGAGCAGATGAAAGGCTATGTTTTAGTTGAGTAGGTTGCATTTGTCAATACATAGCATGAGAGAGGACAGAAAAAGTCCGGGGTATGTGAGATGTGATAGTAATGACTAGCAGAAAGTCAAAATATGGAATTTTCTGATTCTGTTTATAAGTGAGGACTTGGGATAGTAGCTGTCAACAACCCCCGCCCGTACTAGGTCACCTTAATATGACATTTAAAAGAAAGAATTCAAAAATCAGATGGCAAAGAAAGCTAGAAAGTTGCAGGTATTCAATAAAGACTGGTCAGGTCTAGGCTGACCTAGGCATGGATGTCTCAGAATGGAGAACAAGGTCTTGGGAGGAAATGGTATAGGATCTGGAAGCCAATGTTTTGGAGAAATTATTAGCATGGATGTCAAAAATCCCCAAATCAAAGCTTAGCAATGAGGATACAAATATTGGGAAAAAGGGGAAATTAGGATAAGCATTCAAGCTTTAGTGAAAATCCTCCTTAATCCCAGGGATAGTGGTGTCCAGACTAGTGGAAGGTTTGTTCTCTTTTAACCCTTTTTGTTCATCATCCCAGATGTGAAATACCTGTAAAATCTTGAACTGAGCAATATACCACCTAAGGTAACTTTGGAATAATATCTGAATATTATGTTCACAAAATTGAATATTTAGAAGTTAACAGGTTAAAGAAAAATGGCAATACACAGTGGAGACAAGTATAAAGGATAAAATGTTCTTTTCATCTTAATATATATTTTTTTTCTGATGAGGCACTTGTGACGCTCCAAGTGGAAATGTCTTGTAGGCAGCAGGATAAATAGGACTGAGGTTCAGAAGAGACAGGTGTCAGACCAGATCACTTTGGCAAATAGAGAAACCATCATCTGTGCCAGAGGACAGCACTTTAGTGTGGGTTACCTTAAGAATCTTCACAAAGGACTCTCCCTTTCCTTCCTTCCTTCTTTCCTTCCTTCCTTCCTTCCTTCCTTCCTTCCTTCCTTCCTTCCTTCCTTCCTTCCTTTCTTTCTTTCCAAAGAAAATAAATTTCCCATGCTGTAATGGATTAAATGATTTAATATGGTTTAATAGGTAATCATTTGTGGATTAAACATGATGAACTTTAATTTCAGGTTGTGTGTACTGAGGTTAAACATGGATGTATGACATTGTATAGAAAGTTATAGATACTATTAGAGGGAAAGTGACTCAAACCAGTTTTCTCAGACACTGGAAGCTCCATCTTTCTCAGATTTAATATTTTTTATCTTTCACATATTTCACATTTACTAAACTGTTCTCTTAAAACTCCTGTTAAGAGGTGCTTTCAGAGTACATAAACAGATATGGTTTTAATTTGTAGTCAACCCTAAAATATCTGGAAAAAATCTTGTGATTTCTTCAGTAAGTCCCCAGATAACCACCATACTAGTTCAAGTTAGGACAATAATCATACTAAATTTATTCTTAAGTTTAAAGTAAATATGAAAAGATATCCTGGAAATTTGTATGCCTTTGTCATCTAAACCATTGATTGTAGCCTACCAGTTAAAAAGTATCCTCTGAGATGATACCCTTTATGACAAATGATACCAAACACTGAAATGTTAATATGAGTCAATATATGCATAGGTAAAAGCAATTTAAGGAGCCAGTGACATTTATAAGTAATAATTTTAGTGTTGTTTATAGAAGTAGGGCCCATGGAAAATATTTCTACTTGTACTTGGAAAACTTTTTTTTAAAAATATCCAAGAAAATAACCGAACTCACTTTTACTGACACATAAAAGCTGAACAAAATTTTCTGTTTTAAGCACTGTTTTATTTACTCCAGATAATTATTTGACCCTGAATTTTTCTCAGTTTCAAAGTAGATTGTCAATGTGGAAGAATTTTCCTTACAATTGAACTGATTTCTCAAGAGTACGTTTCTTGGAGTCTGCACATTTTCATCTGTCCAGTCATAAGACACTCAATTCAAGATTCTCTTTTTACAGAATTTTGATGAAAAAACAAAACATTTTATGTGGAGACTTGAACTGAGCTTTCTCTACAATACAGTTTTACTAAAAATTGTCTGTATTCTTGATGAATATATACAGCTGTCTGACGAGGCTGGTTTCTTAAAGTCAGCCTCCTCTGTGGTAAGATATGACAAGAGAGACATTTTCAGAGCCTGTTGCACACTTATAGTGAGGAAAAGAATATTCAAGAGGAAGGAAACCCTAAGTGCTGAATCCAAGCAAGGGACACAAAATTAATTCCACATGCATTTTCTTTCGTACCATGCTGCTTGTAGGGTGAAGTTGTAATTACTGACCCTCAAGTTCCTTACCCTTGAAGTGTCATTCATTTGATGATGCTTGTTTGGTCATATCCTCCATCATAAAATGATACTTTTTGTTATGTGGATGAAGAGCTTTACATAAGCAGCTTTTCTCACTTCACAATGTATTTATCTGCTTCTCTCATGGCTAGACTAAGATCTCTTTTAAAGATGAGAAGTCTTACTCCTTCATGTCTAACAAGGGTTACACTGAGGAGCAGCTCTGTAAATATCTGTATAATAAGATAATACTAACACAAATTGTGTGTGTGTCTGTATGAAAGAAACAAGAAGCATATACACATATATGCAAACAGACACCGTACATGTAGACATACATATCCATCACATAACAACATGTACAAATATATTTATAACAGAAGGTCAAAATATGGAATTTTCTGATTCTGTTTATGAGTGAGGCCTTGGGATAATAGCTGTCAACAACCCCCGTCACCTTAATATGACATTTAAAAGAAAGAATTCAAAATCAGAATTTTCTGATCATGGCCACTTCGGTCACATTAAAGGTGAAAGCAGAGAAGCACAAGAAAATGGGCATTTTAAGGAGAAATTTAATTTTGAGAAAGTTGTAAGAGGTTTCGTCTTCATGGCTCACCTCCATTGGGAAGGGTGAAGGGGACTTTCCCCTCATCATCTATACAGATAAAAAATCATCTCAAAGCATCAAGACATGCATCATAAAGTCATACGTTAAAAATCAAGGAGTATTTTTTGAAGTTCTGAATTTACAAACTTTGTTTACCTCAAATATTTTGGGGTCACATTTATTTCATTAAATGATAACAATGTGAAAATGAGAAAAAGAGTCAGGAAGGTAAGCAAGGATTTGTGCTCAGTGTTTAGAAAAGTAGTTATTTTAACAAATGCCTCTGACTGAATACCATGTGTCTGAAGTATTTCCTATAGTGGGTACCATACAATCACCTAATGCCATCATTTAACTGAGGAACAGGAGGACTAAGATTTTGGTTAGAGAATGCCCTGGTCTTCTAAGGAACTTAATTTTTAATCAAATTGTTATTTTTAAAAGAATTATATTATTTGACTTATTAATAAAGATAACATACATGTAAATTCTATGGATGATGCAAGTGATATTCCAGAAGCTTATAAACATACTACAAGAAGCTTATAAACTTCAAGAGTAGTATATCTGAAGAGAGCTCATATGTATGTGCGCATGCACACGCACACACACACACACACACACACACACACAGTTTTACTAGCCAATTTAACTATAAACATTTTGTTTTCAAGTGTTTCTCAAAGTGTTTGTTTCCTAAAGAAAGCATCTATTCTGCACATAGTCTTAGCCCTGAGAACTACATATCTTCCCTGGGGAAAAATTCTAATTCACAATTCATTTTAGACATTTTTTTGTGTGTGCACTGTATTTTAATTTAATCTTTCCATTATCTTCCCTGTTGTAACAAAGCAAATCAAGCTCCCTCCTGTGTTTTTACATCACTTAAATTAACCTTACAAATGGCTTCATAAATGTGTCATCTCTGCAAATTTCCTCTAGCTCATGTCTATTTATCAAGGCCACCCACCTGCCATTTCTAACTAAAACGTAAAAACTAAAAATAAACAAAAATTTGCTTGCAAGCAGATGGAAACATCATTTAGGCAGAAGAAATTCCCGATGTAAGCAAATAGGTAAAATATTCTTGGAGAAGGAACTTACGATGTTAATTTCTTCACAGTTAAGGCTCCATGCAATATAAGCATGTTCTCACACATCTGGCAGATTTACGCCTCTCAACTATTTCTTTTCAGAGTGTTCTTGGATTATAATGAATTTTTTTGAATAAAAAAATGATTATTGCTCTATCTTCCCATCTATCTGTCTAACTATAATGTTATTCTCAGTTGTTAAAAAACTTTTTCCTGTGAGGGAAAAATTACATCTGCTTTTGCTTTATTTTATGTGTTCAGAGAAAAGCACAATGTTTGGTATATGATGTTGCATTTTTTGGATTTTTTTTTAATTCCAGGAAAATAAAACCATTTAATAAATAAAGCAAAATGCTCCACAATTCCAACAAACAAAATAATCATTGTTGTGTTTTGCAGAATTATCCTCTTGGCATCACTTTATGAATTTATTTATATGGTATTTATTTTTTATAGCCTAAGGAAGGGATATAACAGGGAAATTTTATACACTTAAACTATTTGCATAGTTTTGTTTAAGTGAAATCGAGTTATACATGGAAACTATTTTTAACTCACAACGGGTAGGGATCAAGTCTTTTTATGTTTATGAAACAGGGTTGGCCCTAGGCAAAATTATGAAGTAGGAAAAGTTCCATTTAATATTTTACTTTCTCTTTCTCTCTCTCTTTTTTCCCTCAATGGCCCTACATAAGCCTATTTGCCCTGCAGCAAAATAACCAGGGGGTGACGAGCAACTTGTGTACATTGATACAGCAGGAGTGGGAGCCGTTTATTGTAGGACAGGAGGGGTATATATACATTACACACAGATTATCTTAATTAACATAAACTAGATACAGCAGACAACCAATAAGGAATCTCTACACTTAATGGCTTGCTGGTGCCACCTCACAAACCACTTCCTCTGGCAAAATGCCAGGCGCCATCTTGACTTGTTTACAGACCCTAACACCTATTGTCAGAAAAGGATCTAATACAGACACTGTTGTTTAAAAGAACAAGAAGAAAATATGTCAATATACTACAGGATAAACTCTAAAATACCCCTTTATTCCTTCACTTTGTTCTGTCTTCCACATTTCTCATAGCCTGTCTCAGTTGGGTCTTCAAAGGTACGTGCAATTGATGTTACTTATCAATTGGTCTTTAGGTATGAGAATGTTAATTTGAGCATATTATCTTTATAAGCAAAATATTATTTTAAAAACCAGGAATCCGTGTCTCTGACAAAGAAACTCTACACAGGTCATCAATTTCTTCAACTGAGTAATGTTATTGTATCTTATGTGACCTTGGACATAAGATTCATTTATGCCCTACTTACTTGTAGCATGAGAGTCACAAACTGTCACCACCCATCATATGTTAGAAAGAGCAGCCTCTTTCATTCTCAGGAGGCTTGATCCTCAGACCCTTACTGAAGAACTATTACACTGCTTGGTGGCTCCAGTTGGGTGCCTTTGTCCATTTACCAAAAACTCTTGGTTGTAAAAATAGTGCCTTAGTCATCTTTGCTTCTCAGGACCTAACACAATGGCAGGCTCATATTACATATCAAAAATGTTTTTATTAAATGGATGAAAAAATTCTTCCCATGAGGTAGTTATACTGGGATGGTTGTTCCCGATGAAATGCTTATTTACTCTTGTTATCTTACACCTGAATTTCTGTGGGTAGCATGCTAATGTGCAGTACCTTCCATTAAGTGTATGTGTATGTGTGTGTGTATATATATATATATTTGCAAATAGGCAACATGTCAAGCTAGGCAGAATTTCTGCAATAATTTGAGAGATGATAAATTCACAGAAAAAGGGCAAAAGCAATCCAATAACAGGCAAATACAGTAGAAGTAAAGAGAAAACCCAAGGTGTTTTAAGGCAATGTCAAGGGAAACATGGGGCCTCAAAGAAGGGAAATTGATCTTTTCTGTACTGAAGGTAAAAAGAAAAAATCAAAGGAAAGTACAAAAAGCTAGATGATTCAAAACCATGGCAATCCTGAAATAATCATCAAGACAGAAATTCTGCTACAGAGGAAAAAAAAAAAGGGCAGCATTGATTCTTCTGAACTTTAATTAGAGTTAGCAGGACTGATACAGGTAAGATATCTGCAGCATTTCTGTAACAGAATTTACCTAAAATATTTTTACAAAATGTAGAATTGAGGATTAATGCTATAAAATGCAAAACAAAACAAAACAAAATGCTTGAACGTTTGTATATCAGAAATTGGTTGGCCCAAGAATTATCCCACATTTCACAAAGAAGTAAGGATAGTCCTAATGGAGCAGTCACCTACCTGGGACCTTCCACATGGGCCATTCTCTAAGTGAACAAAAGCTCCAAGTTCATGCATTGACGGGATAGTGTGTGGAGAAGGGGAAACAATATTATTTTCATTAATGAAAGGAACAGATTTCAAAGCAGAGGATCTGCCTTCTGCACACTGTGGTTTCTAGGTCAGTTCCTTATTTTATGAAATTCACTAAGATCCATTGTTTCAGTTTCCCCTCTAAAATGTAGGTCGAAATTTACTTGCCATTGTAGTAATATTAAGGAGTAGGACTTTAAGAGTTGATTAGGCCAGCCAGGCTCTACCGGCTGAATAAATTAATGCAATTATCTCAGGAGTGAGTGAGTTATCCTGGAGGCAGTCTCTTGATAAAAGGATTAGGTGGGCCTCCATCCTCACTTTCTTTGCTTGCCCTTCCACCATGTCTGACAAAACATGGAGGCCATCATCAGGTGCTTCATAGTGCTGTTGGACTTCCCAACTTCCAGAATCATAAGGCAAATAAACTCTTATTGTTGATAAATTACCCAGTTGATGGTATTCTGTTATAGCAGGAAAAAAAATGGACAAAGACACTAGGAAAAGCTTTTTGTTTCCCTTAGACTTACTATTCAAAATCTATCCTGGTCAAACCCCAAACCTGACAAAAATGAGAAAATCCCTAATGAAATCAAACTTGGAAAATTATTGTATGTATTCGATGGCAGCAACACCACTGGGAATGTACATTTTCTAAATTCTCTGCCCTCTGCCAGGAAATGCACCATGGTGTGAATAATGAAAATGAATAATGCAAAGCATAATGCAGGACACAATTTGCACATCAGTCACAGTTTTCCTCCTTAGACTGATGGGTTTTGGAAATTACAAATAAGGCTGTTTAAAATCCAGACCAACAGTAGCATTAAATTGGAATAGAGACCAACTAAATGTGGGAGCCATGAGTGATGGCACTGTGTTTAGTCATCTGGAGAGCAGTGATAATGGAGATCCATGACAAATGGTAGGTAACACATGGGGCAAGTGACGGTTGGGAGTATACACATGACAGACAGCAGGGAGAGTTGTTGGTTCACCCGAGGACAACATATTTTGGAAATCCTATGAGTCTAGCATTTTTAAAAAGTTTGGAACTAAAATGTTGAAGAGACTTTTTGATGATAAGCAAGACTTTTCCTGACCTGTGATCCCCTTCCTGAAAATTTTGTCAACCACTTCGGCAAGGTCATGCTCCTAATGTTGTTTTATGGTCAGATGGGGAAAGGACTTGGAATGCAGAAGTTATTTTAATCTTGGTGAAAGAGCAAAGAAATAATTACAAGAGTTCTGTGGGAAGACAATGGAGGTTCAGTCCCTCTCTGAGCAAGAAGAAAAACCTAAAGCCTATTTCCATGATTATTTATTTCATTGTCATATGGACTTAAAAAAGTAATACCTTTCCCCAACTGCTTTTCCCTACATGTCCTTTCAAATATACCCTATATGCAATGCAGAACATTGCACATCTGCTCTTAAGAGAAATGACTTTAATTGCTAAGCAGCTAATGGGGTGTTTTCTCCCGTAGAATTTCTGCCCATCTGCACACTCTGATTACCACATCTCATCAGATCTTGTCTACTTCAACCTTTTTTCCTAAATGATCATCATTAATCCCATCTATGGTATCTCTATATGTGGGAAATGAGTCTGGAGTAATAATGATGTCTGATTGTGTTGCCTTTTTCCCTGGGGAAAAAAAAAAGAGAGATTCAAATTTTAAACTTCCCCACAAACACCCCCTAACCTTCCAAGTTGGGTAGATAAATCGTAGAACTTGGTGGGGAAGAAATTAACTAACCAGCTTGAAATTATAAAGACAAATTTGTAACTGATAGAGAATTCTTGATTGTTTTGAGAATGCATTGAACTAGGGACTTTCTCTGTAACATCCTCGGGGGAATCTTCTCACTTCTTTTGGAGCAGAAAAAGTACATGGGTCAAAGTAAAACAAACACTGTTTGAAATTCATTATATCCTTATCTGCCATAACCTCTAAGCATCAGGAATGACTTGATTCAAATGGTGTTTGTCAAAGTCACAATCAGAAGAGGCAAAATAAATAAATAAATAAATAAATAAATAAATAAATAAAAAGACTTCCTTCTGCTTCTCTTTGACAGGTAACTTTATTTATATGGCAATTATTAAGAGTGGGAATATTTTAAGGGAAAAATCCCACATTGATTATATGCATTTTTTTTCACCCAGACTAATAATTTTTTTTCTACATACATTTAAGTGCAAAAAACCAAAACAAAACATTCAAACCATACACACATTGGTCAGGATTTGGTAGAGAAAACAGAAGCTTATGTAAGAATTCTAATGAAAAAGTTTCTTGATGCAGAAATCTGTAAACTGTTGGAAGAGCTGAGGGAACATTGATCAGAGAAGCCACTGTTACCAGTATTCCCACCGATGTGGCTGACACCTGCTCGCCTAGAAGCTTCTGTGAACTGAACTTGTGCCCTGTACTCACAAGGCTCTCAGCAACTGCTGCTAGAGAATAATGATTTTTCTTTTCTGCCACCTTCCAAATCTCATGACAATCTGTCTTATTGACAAACCTTAAACCAAAATCTTGGGAAAGAGAATTTGGTCATTGGAGGCAAAGATTCCCCCTGCAATCCAGAAAAAGATAATGGAAAGGTTTGCAATTAATATTGGTTGAATGAATGCCTAAATGGATGAATAAATGAATAAAAAAATATTGTCTTGGTAGTTTAGAGCATTTCCAAGCTATATGAAAAGTAAAATTATAAGTAGAATGGGAGGAAGAGTTTATTTATTTGAACATTTAATGGCTATAGTGTAGACTAAATGATTTACTTCATAAAAAGGTTCCAACTACCCTAAGAGTGGATGAGTTGAGAGTGGGTGTGGTTTTGACTAGGTTCCTGTTTTCTCATCTATATTGGTCACTGTCACAATTGGATCTGGAATGTTCCCCACAAAAGCTCCTGTGTGGAAAGCACAGTCCTCAGTGCAACAAGGTTCAGAGAGTGGCTTTTAGGTAATTGTTGCCTCATGGGGGTTTTAACCACATCCATGAATCAATCCATTTGAGAGATGAATGGGCTACTGGAAGGTGGGACCTAGCTGGAGAAGGGTGGTCCCTGGGGGGGTGTGCCCTGGAGGGTTTATCTTCTTCCCAGCGCCACCCCCCTCATTTCTCACTCTACCTATTTACTAGGAGTAGTTTTTCTCTGCCATATCCTCTCACCATGATGTTTCTGCAATGAAGTTACCTGACCAGGGACTGCAATTTTGAGCCAAAATAAGCCTTTTTCCCTCTAAATTGTTCTTGTCACGTATTTTGGTCACAGAGGTGAAAAGCTGACTAACACAGTCACCCCATTTCTGATCACATAGTCTTCTTCCAAATTTTGTAATGGTATTGACTAGTTTTCTACTTAGCAAATTGAAATCACAATTCTCCCAAAGATTGCTTTCCCTTATCATCTTGATTGAAAAGTTTGAGTTCCCAATTTCTTTGGTCATGTATTATAAATAGCCTTTGGTCTGTTCCTAGAGATGGCTAATCACATCCCAGAGAATGGATCTTAGCAATTTAACTGTCAAAAAGAAGCCTGATTCTATTTCTTAGATTATTGCTTCTTGTGTATCAGTAGGTTGAAGAAACATTCTGTGCATTGGTTTTGTACCATTCCTAATGTTTCCACGTTTTAATTTTTTTTTTCTTTTCAGCTAGTGATTGTGCTCTCAAAACATAAGCAAGTGATATAATCCATAGACAAGGGGAGAAAAGCTACATTCTAGTTTCTAAATTAAGTGTAATAAAATTTCTCGAACTAACTGTGATTAAAATACTCTGCCACCACGGATCAGTGACAGTTCTAAAATATTACTAAAGCAAATTAATTTTTTAGTTTAAGGAAATATCACTGTTTTAACATAATAATTCCATGGAAATTCCACTGCATATTTTATTGCTGTATCAATTTCAGCTACTATGATGTTTAGGATGAAACACGAATGTACCATAATAATTAATTTGAAGTAGTTTTGATAGATCCTAGAAATTTCTTTTAAGAACTATAACTACCAATTAGATTATTAAATGGTGGTATTGTTGGTAAGAGTGTGAAGTCATGGAAAGCATGCCTGCTGGATTTGGGATATTGTGTGTCTTCTACAGGCCCATGTGTTAAAGGCTTGGTTTCTAGAGGGATACTTTTGGGAGGTGAGGAAACATTTGAGAGACAGGGCCTTATGGGGGGTCACGCCCACATAGGTAATTGTGGGAACCCAGCCTCTCCACTCTTACTCTTCTTCCTGGTTCTCGATATGCATACTTGCTCTGATGTGCACTTCTGTCATGATATGCCACCCAGAGTAGAGGCCCAGACTAAGTGGGGTTGCCAATCTTGGATTTGAACCTCTAGAATAGAGCCCAAATAAACCTCTCCTTATTTCATAAGTTGTAGTAATGTGAAGCTGATCAATAATATCCAAGGACAACCCAGTATTGTTAAGTCTGGGGCTCACAGAGGTCATGATGTCATATCATATACTTGGTTTTCATCTTCCTGGTTAAAAAGCACATCAAAATTCATGAATATGTGGCACTTCAATAGCAACTATGTTCATATGCTCTGTACATTAGTCAGAAAATTTACAAAGTGCCAAGTTCTGTGGATTGTTTCTCCTTGACCACACACAGTTCCTATAATTAGCTCTTTTATTCCTCTCCAGAGCCTGGTTGGGGCTGAGGTCCAGGGGTGTTTGTGAAATATAGAGTTAGACATAGATGAAAATTTTGGTGTTTATTATTTGTTAAAAATCTCACATTTGTTTATTTTTTGATACATATTCATTCCAGAGGAATAACAATCTTTGGATGAAAAGGAAAGGCATCTGGGAGCTACTCTTTTGAAAAAATGTAGCTGTTTATGTACGTTTATGTCATACATAAATTTCTGCCTACATTTACTTCTCACCATTTGATTTCCTACTTTTATTGAGAGCATGCTCTTCAGAAGACTCCTGTTAAGGGGTTACATAAGTCCACAGATTGCTAGGAATTGGGACCCTAAGGGAATAGGATGTAGGTGGGTGACTTCTAAGAGATCATCGAATGTCTTGGACATTGGCCAGTGCTCCAGATATAAAGCTTGAGTGGATTTGGGCATGAAGGCAGCCTGGTAACTAGAGATGGCCAGACATGATGATATTTAAAGTTAAAAATGAAGTGGGGAGGGCTGGATAAGAATGTCCAAGTCACATTTATACCTAGGGCCACCCTGAGCCAAGAAAGTATTGAAGAACAAGACAAGTTGAGGAAAAAAAAAAGGAGAGTTAAATGTGATAAAGGAAAGAATATATTAGAACAAGACAAGGTTTGGAAATACTGTGCTCCATTTTCAAAAGCCTCTAATTTAGCCATAGCAAATTTGCCATTTGCTGATGTTAATCTGGATCCAATGCTTGTGCATCTTGTGAGATTTCACAGTATATTTCTTGAGAAAAACCTTGTTATCTATCAGGTCCTGTTATCTAATAGTAATTTCAATAAATCAAATGGCATTAGTTATAGCTTGAAGACTTTTTTTGCAAATATTTTGATGAAAATATTTCATTATGAGCATCTATCTATGTCATCTAGATATTCATAGTCACATCCAGAGCAAGAAATATATACATATATATCAAGTGATCATTGTCATTGATTAACTAGTTAAAATGCAATTAAGTTTTTATGTTTGTTAATTAATTATATTGACCAACATCTCATTAATCTTTCCAAGCACAGCTAACGGGCATACTCTTAGTGAGTGGAGGTGTGGATGGCATAGAGTGGGAATTAAAGTGCTAAATATCCAAACTTGGCCCACACATAAAAGATAATCAGCCTCTCCAAAGAAGTAGCTATGGTGACCTTATAGGAAAGGGCATTTGTAATAGGAAGAGTTAGGTACCTCTGGGCTTGATTGGGACACAGAATAGACTTTTATTCTTCTCGGTAAATTCTCATGTCAATATCCCCAAATTTACAAGCATCCTACTTTAAAAATGAATCTCATTATTTTCAGAGAAAGACCCATTCTCAAAGAAGTCATGCAGCTGAGTCTCACTCTGTTTTCAGTATTATGATTATGTGTGTAAGTGTCATAAGAAACAGAAAGAGTGGTGGTCTTGGAAGTAGATGAAATGACACATCTCTTTGAATATTGAAGTCCTGAATTTGAAAATAGGAAATGTGAATGGGAAATACCCTAGTCTCTCTTGAAACTTGGAGTCTTTCTATCATCTACTGGGGACATCTCTGTCATTAACTCTGGATATTGTTTTAATTTAGCTGGAAAAAGTTCAAGGCTCTTGGGACTTATTGTATGTAAATATAAACAAATAAATACTGCCTAAAGTATATTGGGTTCCCTCGACCAAATTCTTTTATTTGTGTCTTTATAAATCTAAGTTGAAAAAAAAATCCCTTGAGAATTAAAGAGATATGGGCTAGGATGCATATCACTGGTAGAGTGTTTGCCTAGCCCTGGATTTAGGCCACAATACAAAAAAAAAAAAAAAAGGAAAGGAAAAAAGAATGAGAACTAAAGAGAATCCTACTAACTGGATGGGCCCAATCCAGACACTGAGTCCTCCTCCTGGTATTCTAACCAGGTAAGCAAAGCTCTTAAAGATAGCACTCAAACTAGGACAATTTTCCCATTATATGATAAGTACTGTTTGATATATTTAAAAAGGAAAACAACAAGGAAAACTACTAATTAGAACAGTAATCATCCACATTAACATTATATTTTAAACAAATGGGCCATGGTTACTACCAGACATAGTCCAAGGGCTCTCTAAAGTTCTAGAGATTTTAGACCAATAAACTGCTCCTTCCAGCTTAAGCTCACTTGGTTGGCATTCTGCAAACTCCTATTCGCTTTCCTTGGCTTCTCTTCCATTGTCTGAGACCCTCAGACTGATTTTGTTTAGTTGTGGCTCTTCAGGGACTGAGCCTGGCCCTGTGCAGATTCTTTGGCCAGGTTTGGAGGTTGTCTTATAATCTTCTGGTAAGCAATTATGGTTCAGTCCCAAGGTTAGGCAGCGTTATTCCACTTAGGTGCCGAAAAATGAACTCATCCTAATTTATATTAACAGAAAAAAATCCCAACAAAAACAAAAACTCTGTTTGCTAATCAATGTTCAAAGACAATATTGCTTTTGTATCTTATCACACTGGCATTATTTTAAAAAATATTCAATGTGATCATGTTATTGGCTTTTTGAAGACTTAGA
Organism: Urocitellus parryii; assembly: GCF_045843805.1. Classification (NCBI taxonomy): domain Eukaryota; kingdom Metazoa; phylum Chordata; class Mammalia; order Rodentia; family Sciuridae; genus Urocitellus; species Urocitellus parryii. The sequence goes on from NC_135532.1 coordinate 68,267,595, forward strand.
AAATTCACATAACTATTTATATAATTATCAGAGCTCACCTGCCCTTAATTTAACCTTACTAACAAATTTGATTGACAGAATTATTGTACTTTTGTACTAATAAATCCTACATGGCATTATCAAAGAACAAATTAATTGGATTAAATCATAATATTGACTTAGATATTCTGTTCTAAACAAGCCCTTATTTTGTCTTCTACTCTTATTAGCATCTTAATTGTTTGGCTAGTCTAACTTCCAACATAATAGGTTGCTTTTTAGTCAGGAAAAAAAGGCTTCACAATGCATTTTATTGCCATCTAAATATATTCTTTCTGGTTTTAAAAATTGCATTCAAAGAGTAAGAAAATAATGATGTCTCTAATTGGCTTCAGGTGCACTATTTATTTTAAACTCAAACTTATCTGTACTGATAACACAGTAACTGGTTATTTTAAAAAAGTGTGGAATTATTATCCTCATGACTTCTTTTATTTATTTTTTAAATACCCTTTTAAAGAATAGTTAATTTTGAAGAATGCAGATACACCCAGCAGAAGCATTCTGAAGCTAAACTCCTGCATCTCAAGGAAATCATAGACTAAAATGTTTCAAGGCAGGATTGGGTCCTCAGGTCATGGCCATAGTTCATGTTCCACGCCCTCCTAAGCAGTAGTGTTTAGTTAGAGGACTCATCTATAATTATGAGCCAGTTTAGTAGATTGATATTCAAAGGGCTCAGTGAATGTTTAGCCCAGCTACTGGTCCTGCCCTGTGCAGACAGGAGCCCAGGTCTTTGCAAGTCATTATCCTCTCTGGTGTTCTCTCCATCGGGACTGGTGATCACCAATCCTCACTCTTTCAGGCTTAGACCACAGACACCAGGCATAGATGGGATAGTCATGTTCACTTTCTTATAGTACCCTCTTCTTTAGCCCTTACTTTCCAAATACAAAAGAAACATCAATCTTCTTATTCCTTTTCTAGATATTGCTACTGTGAAACTAAGTGATGTTCTTTTTTGCGTGACAATCAGAAATACCCTCCCCCATATGCAAGAGGGGTTATGAAAAATTGGACTTTCTGTAAATGTTTCGGCAATAAAATTACATTTATGAAAATTTAAAAGGCAAGTAAATTCTCATAGCAACATTGGACTGAATAGATTCTTATTAAAGGCTCTTTTTAGTACACTAATTAGTGTTGAGCACCCTGTACATGTGTGGTGTGGGCGAGTTCCCATTGCTAAGGAAACTCATTACCAGTCATGTTCATCCGACTTGCTTGCTCTGACATCAGGCAAAATTCACAGAGAAATAATGTGAATTCATTTGGATTTATGAATGTTGATTGTTTACTTACCTAATGGATCCCTTTAACTCTCCAGAGCTCCAATGAGATTTCCAAGGGAGAGTTTTGTTGTCCCTATGGATTTCACTGTATGATATACTGCTCCATTTAACAAAATGCACGACCTATAATCCACTTTGAAAATAATGTAGAGTGAATGATGAATAGGACATGGTGTCTACCTCAAAGAAACTTACATTCAAGAAATGAAATATAGCATGCATTCTACTAATTTTAATATAAGATTATAGAGTTTCTTTGAAAATATAAAATATAATAGCAATATCATACAGTATAAAAAATCTAAATTCTTAGTGAAGAACACAAGACTCTTCATGTCATTCTTTATTTTTACCTTTCTTGTCTTCATCCACTTTCTGCTTTATCTTACATCAAGTCCTAAGAGAAATAATGCTTGGAGTTCACTTAGTAATTTGTTCTTTTTTCTATTATAATATGTGTGTCAAAATATAATAAATGTTGTTTGAATAAACAAATAAATAAATGATGTTTTTTAATTTTATTTTTTTATTGGTTGTTCACAACATTATAAAGCTATTGACATATCATATTTCATACATTAGATTGAAGTGGGTTATGAACTCCCAATTTTACCCCAAATGCAGATTGCAGAAGTGGTCACTGCAGATGGTTAAGCAGGTTAAGGTGAATGGAGGATGAGGCACTTGAGCAATAAAGGATGGGGAAGATTTTGATAGAAGCGAGGCTGAAAGATGTTCAAGACACAGAGGCTGGGGACTTCTAGTACAAAAGAGCAAATCAGGTTTGATTTCTTCAGCAGTAGAATGAAACGTAGAAAGAAGGTAGATTGAAATCAGAGAGATCATTTATTCTGAAATATTACAAGTTTTATTGGTAAAGGTACAATAAGAGATCTCTACTTAAGGGCAAAAATTGTAAGGTTAGCTAGATATTTTGAAAGATTGCTTTTTCTTGCATTCCAAAAAATGTATTCACAAAAAACTCTACTTAGTGTATGGAAATGCATTTTATAATTGGAAAAGTTGGTCAGGGAATTGCATGATCAAAGCTATGCATTGCTTTATTTGACTATAAATTTTCCCTTGGAGGTTTAATGCACTCATCCTGTTTCCCCAGCATAGTTTGTAACTGCTTCAAGGACGGAGCCTTTAAATTTCTCATGATACTCCGTTCAATATGGCTGTAAAAGTGCTTGTTTAGTACAGTAAACACCATCTTTCAAGGAGGGCATAAATATCTGTGCCCACAAAGACACCACAGTGAAAGAACAAATGAAGCAGAATAAGCTCACTTTTCATTTTAGTATTTTTTCTTTGAAACTTCTTACCACAATATTGGGTAGAAATGGTAGTGGTAAGATTTTATGGACTGAATAAGTTTGACTAGAAGGGGATTAGACTGATTTGGAGAAAGTTGGGGTTTCTATCCTTCCAAACTCTCCTGATATCCTCAGGTAGAATATCATCAACAGAAAATTGAATTTTAAAAGTTTTTGAAAAATAGCCGAGTATAATTCTATCCTCTTTGCCTTACCACTACCTTTTCTGAATTATTTTTTTCTTTCTTTTCTTATTTATCCATATATGCTCATGTTCCATCTGGCTATTAGACATCCTCCTATTCAACCCATTCCTATTTTTCTATTCCAAATTGTCAATAGTGTTCCTTACTTCAGTTAAAAACTGTTGTACCTTGATTAAAGACATATAGACTAACCTTGAGTGGCTGTAATTCTTTATGGAAGACTTTGTATTATTAAAGACCAGACTTTGGTGCATTCTTATGAGGACATAAGAAAACAAACAGGATAGATTCTCAGTGCCAGCTTTGCTATTTCTACATGTTGGTTTTCCATTACTGTTCTTTTGCATTTTTTGAGTTTCAGCAGGATATGTAAAGATCACATAAATGTATGTGTAAAAGCTGTCATGGATATATCATAGGGGTTTAGTAATTGATAGCTATAAAAGTTGTCAGAATCAAAATGGACACACTTCCATCAAAACCCTAAAATATGGACTCAAGAGGCCATCAGAGGGGTTTTCATGCCTATGTGCCTGACAACAAGAATTATCACAAGAGACTGGCAAAACCACAACCTTGCACAACAAAGATTTTCTACCTGGACTTCTACCTGGACACTTACAAAGCAACTGCTGGACCCTGGACTAAAGCCACCCTTGTTATTGATCCCTGTTCCCAAGGAATATTGTTTCAAAAAAACTTAGGTATTTAGTGTAACTCATAGTTAATATAAATCATTCCATCTTTAAGAGCCCTGTTTTCTTTTGCCTCTGTGGATAGACTTGTGATCCATCGTAGCATACATATCCCAGATTGTAATCCCATGCATATTACCAAAGAAACTCATTTTTTTGGAGAGCCTCTCTTTGTCATTTTATGTTAACACAAATTATATTAGTATGATCCTGAGTTCCAATGTTTTCCTTACCAATTTTAAGAGAGGTGTGTAGTACAGTGATTAAGAGTTAGATTTTGGAGCCAGACTACCTGGGCTGATATCCCAGGGTTACTACTTATTAAATACATGATCTTCAAAAAAGCTTTTTAGTCACTTTGTTTTTTAACTGATAAGAGAAAGAAAATTATAGTACATATCTTTTATGGTTGGAAGGGTTAAATTAATTAAAGAAAGCTAGATTAATTAAATTAATGTTAAATTAATTAATTAGAATAGCACTTTGAACAATCTTAATACAAGTGTTAGCGTTTTCTTTCTTTCTTTTTTTTTTTTTTTTCAGCAACCCATTCTCATAATCATTCTCTGGAAAACTTTGTTCCTGAGAATCACTCCACTGTTATAATCCTCAACTCTGATGTCCTGTTCTCTAAAGACAATCTTGTGTTCCTTTTGTCCCTGTTCTCATCCCACTTTTTTACGAATGTTGTTAGAGTCCTCTTGAGCTTCTTTTTTCTCTTGGTCTCTGTGTTCTCACCTAGGGTTATATGCATCTTGACATTGTATGACACCACAAAATTCTCATTTCTCCCAATTTGGTCAGTAAAAATTCAATTTCTTGTTTTATAATCAAAATGGTTGTACAAACTCTGTATCTTCTTTTCTCATTTTTCAGTAAAACCATTTTTAATAGATTTATAGTTGTTTCAGATAATTATCATGGTTATGTAAATGTACTTCATTTCAAGGAAAAATTAAAGTAGTTTTCCTTAAGTTGATAAGAGACTGACATATATGTTTGTGTGTATACAATAAAAATAATAAATATGCATATATGTATGTGTGTATACATATGTGAACATTATGCTTTTTCTCTTTATTACTTCTATATTTCTCAAATACCATCCTATTTTTTTTATTCTTCTTAGGGTTGATTTCCAACAGTGTTATTTTGACACCATCCCTAGGTTTGCAGAACTTAATAGACCTTGCAAAGGAAAAAATCTTTTGCATAATGCCTGAGTATTATTACAGGTTAATTAAGCAATTGATTCTTGGTTGAGGTATATGATTGCTGATCTTTAGGTGATGTTTTGCACTCTGGTATCTCCTCTTCAATTCCATATAACTTTCACCTCACTTTGAATAGCTAAATATGACTCATTGAGTTGTTATAAGGACTTATGGTTTACTCTGTTAATAACAAAACATAGCATTTATTATTAGTATATTATAATTAGGACCATCTAGGAATTTGTATGCTAATCAATGATAAATGGAAAATGCATGGTTAACTGCTTTTTAGGACTCTTTAAATCTTGTTTTATTTTTGCTTTTGATTGATACATATTTATACATATTTATGGGTCACAATATATTTCAATACATGTATACATTATGTAATGATCAAATGAGGTGATTAGCATATTCATCACTAAGCATTTATCATTTCCTTATGAACAACTCTCTTCTAACCCAGGTATTGTGGGCACCCTCTTGTGTGGGATAATCCTGCCAGGTTTCGGTACCTGCATTTTCTAGAATACTTGGTTTTCTCATCATTCACTTGGCTTATTATTTATTGTTTAGGTAGACAGAATCAAGCACAAATCTATAAATATAAAAAATATAAAAGGTAATAGCATACATAATATTAACTATGTATACTAATTAGTAGAAGGAAAAACTCATAAATGCTAACCAACCAGCCCTAACAAAATTATCCATGTATTTCCTTATATTCAACTTTTTGTATATTATATCTAATATTTCTTTCAGTATCATTTGTTTTTATAAATAATTAATTGTGAAATATTTTTGTTTAAAAACATTTGCATGCTTTGTGACTCAGAATTTTTTTTCCTAAAATTTATTTGAATCCATTTTCAAATATATTTGATTCATTTTCTGTTTCTTTATTAAAACATTAATTACATATCTAATTATTATCTCTTTTGGCTCCATCTTTTTTTCTATATGCTCTAAAAATAGGTTTACAGAGATAGAGCTGATGTAAAACTGCAAAATGTATATAATTTTATAGGCTTTGACATATATGTGTAACTGTGAAATCTTAACCATATAAAAACAATATCCATTACCTCCCCAAGATTTTTTCAAGTCCCTTTTTAGCCTTCCTCTTCTATTTTTTCCCCTTATTCTTTCTTCTTCAAGCCTAGACCATGACTGACCTGCTTTTCACAATGACAGATTAGTTTGCATTTCCTATTATTGGAATGATATAATATGTACTCTATTTTGTCTATCTCTTAAACTCATTATAAATATTATAAATTATTTTAAGGTTCATCCAGGATGTGGTTTTATATGTGTGTGTGTGTGTGTGTGTGTGTGTGTGTATGTGTGTGTATGTGTGTATACACATTCAACCCCCACACACATATGCACATACACACATATATATCTCAATAATTCAATTCCATCCACAATTTTATGGCATCCATGTCAATCAAATCCAAATTTGATGCCGTAACCCAGACCACTCTCTCTTGTCCAGGTGCAAATTTCTAGTGCATGTTAAGCACAGCCCTTCCTGAATGTTTTAAGGGCTAATCAAACCTAACATGACTAAGCTAGCATTTCATTTTCCTTCTAAAACTGAATTCTCTTCCTCTGTTAAATCAGATCATGTCATACTCAGCTTAAAAGTCTCCAAAATTTTTACATTGTCCTTGGGGCAAAAAAAAAAAAAAAAAACCCACAAAAAAAAAACCCAAAACAACAACAACAACAAAAAACCGAACTCCTTACTTTTAAGGGGTTAAAAGGACTAATCTGGAGGTTCATCATATTCTGCCTTCATCATATTCTATTTTCTCTTCTCCTTTGATACTTTAAACATTCTCAAATAAAGAATTTATGGACAGTGCATCTGTCCTTGCTCAGAGCTTTTCTCTTTGCTGTTTTCTCCATCTCCACTCCTCTTCCAATGCTTCTCCAGAGAGCCAAGTCCTCACTACTCAATTTTTAAGTCCAGTATCCCCTTCCCAAATAGTTTTCCTTACCCCTGCCTCTGCAACTAAAATAATATAGACTTTATTTTCTTATAATATTGGTTTTTCTTTAATTTCACTTGGCACTGTAATTGTCTCTTTGAGTATTTTATTTACTACATTGTATGCTGTTTCCCATCACTGGGATGTGAGCTCATAAAGCAGAGACTGCTGAAGCTGCTCAGCATCATCTCCTAACACTCTCCCCAGTTCCTATCCTATTAAAAAATACATATTGCATAACTGGAAGCATGCATGGGTATATATCATGCATCCAGCCAATAATCCTAGACTCTTTCACCAGCTTCCATATCTGATTTGTCACTAACCATCTGAGTCATAAATACTCTTTCTAACATTCCATCAACCCTCACCCTTCTCTCTATTATTTCTACCTTGATTGAGATCTTCTTCTCACTGATGTGGCTTACTTCAAGATTCTGCTAATTGATTCCTCTGATGCCATTTTCAATTCCCTGCAGTTTATCCTTGAGCATTTCTGAGACACAAAATGGAGTAAACTCTGCCATGCAAGGTATCTGCATTTCTTATAGCTTATTTTATTCTTATTCTTATAGAACCCAATTTGAGTACCATGATATATGATGTACCTTCACGAATTGGCCTCTGGCTGCATTTTCTTGCTGTGCCTTCCCACCCATCTGGAACTCGCTGCTTAATGATATGCAACTGCTTGCAGACTGAAGCCCAAAAAGATTTCTTAACTCTCTTGTGTCTTTCTCATGTGGCTTTCTCTCCCTGGATTGCACTTGTTACCTATTTTTTTACACCTCCAGAGGAAAAGGATGTGTCATCATGAAGTCTTGAACACATACACATCATCAAGCTTGAGAGCTTTATGGTATAAACTCCACTTTACCAAACCACCTGGATTTATTCACAGCTCGTGTAAATTGTGTGGCATTCATTAAGTTCTCCATGCTTTCTCTACTTCAATTTTCTCTTCTCTGAAATATGGGTATAAAAACAACGCTGGCTTTGTGAGGTAATAGTAAGCATTCCACATGTGTTAATTACTGTCATTAAATGTGACTCCTACTCTTGCAATCCATGTCATATCTTCTTTCATAGCATTTGCAGTCTCCTCCACATTATTTACTCAATCTGCAAGTGGTAAATGCTTCTAGGACAGGATTTCTGTCTTGGTATCTTTTCACAAAGTCATGCTCAATTAACATTTGTTAATGAAGTGGATACATTAATCAACAATGAAATTGCTACCCAAATCCAACTGATTTGATACAAAGAGAAAGCCTTTTTCCTGTAAAAGGATTATCTAGGTGTCTTGCTTATTCCAGATCTGGCTATGATAAAATCCAAAGAATCCACCTTTCAGTACAGTTAGCATGCTGTCACTCTGAAAATAGCCCATGAGACTATTTAATGCCCAGGATTCATATTTGTGCTTGTTTAATGAATAAATTTGATGAGTGAAATGAAACTACTGGAGGGGGGTTGCGATTTCTGTCGCTGCCCCAGGTTTCTGTCTTGGGTGCTGTATTAGTGATCTGCAGGAGATATTAGCACTTGAGCACTCCCATGTTCCTGGTAGCCTTATTCACAATAAAAAAGATGTGAAAATAACCTGAAGCCCAGCCACAGATGAGTGTTGAGAGCGACAGCCAAAGGGGCCCCAGCAAACTTCCAGCTGCCAGCAAACTTCCAGCTGCCGGCTGATGATTGGCTCACAGTGGCCCCAGCAACTTCTAGCTGCCAACTGATTGGCTCCTCTGTGGTGATGCTCATTGGGCTGTTTCCCTGCCCTTTCAGACCACGGAGATGCTCATTTGGGGACTTTTTTTGGCTCTGCCCACTCGACCCAGCCAATCGGCCAATCGGCCTCAAGAGCAGGAGGAGTGGGGGAGGTGGAGAGGCTTGTGGGAAGCCAGTGGAGGCAGTTGGGCTCTGAAGGTTTTCCTGAGGAGCTGTTTTGTTTGGCATGTGTGGTTCTAAAAATAAAGTTGGTTTCTTTTGACAAGTGGCTCCTGAATTGTGCCCAGCCAGACTGCAGCATTTGGTGGCCTGTATGGGGAGATCTTTCATCCCCAGCAACTCATGCACTCTTTTGTTCATGCTGCCTTGGGAATGGTGATAGAAAGGTGTTAGTAGCAGTCTCCTGTTGTAACTTTCCCCCTGATGGCTTTTTCTGCTTTACACTTTCTTTCTCTGTCTGACTAGTTTGAGAGACCTTCTCTTTTAACTGAATTTTTTCCTCTGACTAGCTTGAGAGACCTTCTCTTTTACTTGAATATTTCTACTATAACTATAATACAACCCAAGAAGATAATGCCTATCAAAACTGAAACAGAGTGAAACAAAATTGGAACAACAGAAAATCATTATAGCCTTTCTATCCTCCTGAAATGTCCATCCGTCCTTTCTCCCTATCTGTTCCTCAGATGTGAGTGGTTTTTCTTCCATCTTACACATCTCCAGGGACAGGCAACTTAAAACAAAAGTGAAGCAAAACAAAAGAAGAATCTTAAAATGGCTACCCATCCTCTCGCCCTGCCCTCAGTGGCGAGCAGTTTACCTTATCACTTACCCTCAGTCGTTCCCCGTGCGAGCCACCAAATGCCGCAGTCTGGCTGGGCACAATTCAGGAGCCACTTGTCAAAAGAAACGAACTTTATTTTTAGAACCACACACGCCAAACAAAACAGCTCCTCAGGAAAACCTTCAGAGCCCAACTGCCTCCACTGGCTTCCCACAAGCCTCTCCACCTCCCCCACTCCTCCTGCTCTTGAGGCCGATTGGCTGGGTCGTGTGGGCGGAGCCAAAAAGTCCCCCAATGAGCATCTCCGTGGTCTGAAAGGGCAGGAAGACAGCCCAATGAGCATCACTACAGAGGAGCCAATCAGTTGGCAGCTAGAAGTTGCTGGGGCCTCTGTGAGCCAATCATCAGCTGGCAGCTGATGAGTAGGAAAAGACAATGGGATATCTACATACAGTAGAATATTATTCAGCTGTAGAAAAAGGACATTTTGCTCTTCGAGACAATAGGGATGAACTTGGAGGACATCAAGTGAAATAAACCAGACACAGGACGCAAACTATATACTCTCACTTGTATGAGTATCAAACTGATATAAACAGAGGAGAGTGTGGTTGCCAGGGCTGGAGAGAGGGAGAGATGAGAGAAGGTATTGCTTGATTGGCTTGAGGTTTCAGTCTTGTTAAGGTAACTTCTACACATCTGCTGTACAACACTGTGCCTGTACTTAATAATCCTGCAATATGCATTTAAAAATCTGATAAGAGAGTAGATTTCAAGTGTTCTTAATACAATAAAGAATAATTAAAGAAAAGTTAATTTTTTAAAAGTAGACATATTTTATGTGTGTGCTTTCTACTTGGGTATTGTAAAGTTTGAATGAGGTAGGTATGAAATGCTTCTAATAAAGGTCTGTTATTATTTTGCTACTACATGAAAAAAAAATCTGATTGTATCATTTACTTGGAGGGAATGAGCTTGAGAAATAAATGAGGGACAGCTGGGACTGACTTGCCAGGTCATCTGCTTTCTCTTTAAGAAGCAGTTAGAACTACCAGGGAAAAGAAGTAGAGGAAATGCCTGAGAAAGAGGGATTAGGCTGAGGGGAAACAAGAATCACTTGAGGGAGTTGTGTGTGCAGCTCTGTAGCTGAAATGTGCTAATGATCAATTTAACACCTGCCATTTTAATTAGCACCTAAGGATAAAATGAAATTGAGAGAGAGGATTGGAAACAGTAAAATGGCCTGAGGAGCAGCCCAAGGTCAGATGGAAAAAAATAAGTAAATACTGGTCACAGAAGGAGGCGATTATGTTTTGTCAATAAGAGAAAACATAATCTGTATGGAGGTGTTGTCTGTTTTTGTTTATTAAAATGTCTTCATGGTATCAAATTTGGAGCTGAACCTAATTTGTGAATTGTCTCAAGAAAATTAGCTTCTGTATAAACTGTTTTAAAATTTTTCCTTAAGGACCTGAGAAAAAGAGTACATGAGCCTGCCTGTTGCACGAGACCCATTTAGCAGTCACACTTCTATTAAAGTGAGAGACTATTCAATTGGTCAGTAGTAGGTAAATAAAACTCTCACTACTTATAAGTCTCTAAACAAAAATGCAGCAAAAGTTGAATTTAAACAAAGCAAAACCCAGATTAATAATTCTATATTTGGCACAATACATCACTGCTGATGTGTCTGGGACTGGACGGAAGCCAAGAAAAGTATCATTTCACAGAGAATATGCTGAGACAATGAATATGATGAGCTTTTCTGAAGTCCCAGTACTTTTACTCTAATTCTTACAAGGGAAATTCTGGCAAGTAACTAAGAGTCCCATAGATACTGCAGTAAGAAGAGATATTGGATTTTCTTAAGACCTTTTCCCTGGCACATCCAGTATTTAGGGGAGCAACATTAGATCAACAGCTAGGGTTCCTTGATTTTACTGGTTTTATTTGGTTGTTCAAAGATAGGACCTAAAATAAATACCACCATTAAAATACCAAAATCAAAATGGTACTTGTTATTACAATTTTCCACAATAAATTTTAGTTAAATATGGATTGAATATGTCTAGAAGGGTATATAGTCTGTTATCTCCATTTATTCTATTTGCCTACCTGCCTATTTACCTACCTGTTGTCTAAAAGTCTTTCTCAAATTTGAACTTTAGGGAAACCTTTTTGTCCTTTGATTCACTTTGGTATGTAAAATCCTTGCTTACAACGCAAATAGGTCTGGTGAGAGTGAAAAATTTCATTTATTAAGTGAAACGTTTCTCTTGAAAAACTACCTTTAAAAAGTGATAATTGCACACAATAAAGACATAGGCAGCACATGTTTTCATTTAGGTTATAGTGCAGCTAGTTTTTAATGAAAACTTGAAAAGGAACAGGTAAAAAAAATACTAGAGAGAAATGCTCAGTCCTGACATTTATGTGCTCTGTAAATACCATCTTTCAACAATGAAGGTGCCATATGGAGTAGTATATCTTAGAAAAGATTGAATATGCCAAAAATATTCTGAAACTATTTGCCGTGATATTAGATAGTAGGAAATAGATAATTGAAATAATATTCCATATCCATGACTATTACTTGAAATATATAGGTGATTTGTTTAAATTTAGAAAACTTCACAGCAAACATTTTATGTACTTCATGTTTAGATATGGCTTTAGGTTTATACAACCAAATGTTGCAAAATTTGTCCAAATTTACTGGGGATTTTGTAAGAAGAAAATTGTTCTTCAAAAGTTTAAATTTAAGAAACTCATAATGCAAAACACAATGATAAAAAAAGTCATGGTGTATAGACTAAAAGACTCTTACAGTTTAGTAATCACATGTATGTAATAAAAAGAATGACACATACATGTATATATCTGACATATCTGTATATATATATATAATATATATAATATATATGCTTGTAATTAAACAATTAAATATTGTACTTAAATATACAGGTTCCTTTTTAATAGGTTCTCTGCAATGGATATCATAAAGAGTCATAAAGACATGTAACAAAAGGAACCACAAGGGTGACATCAACTCAAGGCACACACCTGTAATCCCAGCATTTTGGGAGGCTGAGGCAGAAGGATTGCAATTTCAAAGCCAGCTTCAGCAACTTAGCGAGGCACTAAGCAATTCAGTGAGACTCTGTCTCTAAATAAAAAATAAAAAGGGCTGGGGATGTGGCTCAGTGGTTTAGCACCCCTGGGTTCAATCCCCAGTAAACCCCAACTCCCCCCCCAAAAAAGAGTTGCATGAACAAAAACAGAGCTGGTGGAGTATGTGACTGGTTGAAAGAAACCAGAGCAGGTCTCACAGAGGCTGTGGGATCTACTATTGATCTTTAAGATCTTCCATTACGTGGGGTTATCAACAGATGAAATTTGGCCATATTTAAAATGTAAAAGAAAATCGAGCACATATTAAAGGCTAAAATTTCCAAATACAGAAAGTGAAATGCAGTTCAGAATTACTATGGCATGAAGGAGTAGTGTTGGGAAATAAGCCTGTACAGCTAGGTAACTGTGAATAGGGGACATTTGAAAACCACACTAGAAGTTTTGGTTCAATCAAGTTGTCCCAAAATACTGAAAATTTTTGGCCAGGGAAGTGGCAAATCAGAGCTAGCACTTGAGAAGTTTCTACTTAATATGTATTAAAAAAGGAGAATCAGGAAGCAGGATGACCACTGAGAGAAGCTTTGTACAATAGTCTAGGAGGGAAGTAAGGAGGAGCTGACCTGAAATGTTGGGACAGAGAGAAAGAAAAGGAAAGAAGGAAGGAAATCAATCAATCAATCAATCAATCAATCTGAGCATGGTCTCATGGGTAGCTAATGACTGAAGTGTGGAGCCATCAGGTCAGATAGGATTGACTGTGTGAGCCAAAGTCATCATGCAAATCTTGGAAACTCAACCCAATCATCCCAACAAATTTCTTCCAAGCCCTTCCCATACAGAAGGCCCATCAATTGTGTGGAATTCTGGGTCACAAAGATGACTAAGATAATAGAGATAGGGATTTGGTAAACTAGGGGAAAAGGAAACTCAGTAAATTGCAATCCCTATAATCCAAATTTAACTGCTTAAAAATCAGTAGTGTGGTGATTGTTACGATGGAGAGTATGGTAAGGAGTGGGAACCAGAGATACTAAAGTGAGCAAATAGAAACAAAGGGAAAGCGTGGTACAGAGAGGGGATTAGTTCAGTGACGGGATGTTTGACTCAGAAAAATATGGGAATGCAGAAGGTGCTATGGGCTGACATGCCACCCACCCCAGCTTGCATTCATATGTTGAAACCTAATCACTAGAGTGATGGTACTTGAAGTGGAGCCTTTGGAAGGTTATTGGGTAGAAGAGTGGAGCCTGTATGAATGGGAGTAGTGTCCTTAAAGGAAGAGGCAAGGGAGCTTGCTTTGGCTTTCTGTTCTCTGCTGTATGAGAATAAAACACAAAGTTCTCTGCAAACCAGGAATCAGACCTTCACCAGAATCTGGATCTGTTGACACTTTGACCTTGGACTTGTCCCCATTCGCTTCTAGAACTGTGAGAAATAAGTGTCTGTTGTTTATGTCACCCACTCTTTAGTGACTTGTTCTAGCAGCCCCAACTGACTGAAATAGGAGGTGATGAGAGGAGAGGGCAAGAGCTTTATACTTTGGGTAACATGGTGTGGGGTGAGGGAAACAGGGTGTGGAGAGAATAGTCTGGATGCAAGTGTATTCCTACAAAAGAGTAGGTGTCAATTGCAGAATTTAGTGAATGAATGAGTAGTAAATGGAAAACAGCCAACAAGTTTCTTTTGGAAAGCTAATTTAAATGTGGGTCTTTATCTCTCTGTTCCCTTGTCCAGGTAGTGAAGCTGAAGGCCCCACTTACCTCTATTGAGGAGAGAGGCTCTGAGCTGTGGACCTCTCCGGTGTTTTCTCATGATGTCCATCAGTCTAACTAGGGTCTCAGTGTTTATGGCTGATGCAAAGACCTGCTTTTAGAAGCCTATCTTATTGGCATTGGCAATGTAATTGTTTTGGTGTCATTTAAAAACCTTCCTAAAAAGAATAAGACAAAGTATAACAACTTAGAATTTTATACTCACACCATGAAACAAAATGCCTTCCTTAAAAAACAAAAACCATTTGGCTTGGAGTGATTTCCACAAAGAAATGGTGAGTAGAAATACAAGATAGAAAAGTATAACTAGTATCAAATCTGTTTTGTGTACAAGAAACAATCACAAATTGTCCCATGTGTGTATACTTGTACATATAGAATGTATTACATGAGCTTGCAGAATATATGCAACAATATACAATAAGTATTCACAAGGATTACTTGGAGTCCAGGGCTATGTGGGTAAAAGGAAGATGGGAGAGTGGTGCAACAGAAAAATGAGACTACTTAAAAAACACATGTGTAGTAATTATATTTATAAATGCATATAAATTTTTACATGCATGTGTACTTGAGACATATTTATAGAAGCTTAAAATAGAGTAAAAGCACATGTGAATTTAGTAAGAAGTTATATTGAATTTCAAACAAGATCAAGAGAAAGCAAAAATCTGATTCTCTTTCAATTTATTACCCCATCAGAGACCAGTTGTGTTTCTTCTTGTGTTCAAAGTAGAATCTCTAGCAACTGAGGCCCCAGAACGTGTCAATTTTCTTTCATGTATGAGCTGTCCCTGTGAAATCTCTTTTGCACTTCGGCTCCAAATTGAAGAGATGTGGCTTTTATTCAATTATCACCGAGCAGCTCTGCTGAGGAACTGTCATGCTTCTCATGGACTAATGGACTCAACCTTTATTTGCTTTCTTCCTGCATCTGAAAGACAGAACAGCCTTAGTTGTGGTCAATGTCCCTACTTGGCTGCAGAGTTTCAAAGATTTCCTCCAAAACTGGATGTTACATTAATTTGTATTCTCAGCTATGCTTCTGGGAGAGTGTAGAGCCTTCATCAATCTATTTTTGCTAACATTTGTCAGCAAAGTAGTTAGAAGCATCATGCTGCATTAATGAGAATTCCCCTGGGTCTCTGCTGCCATTGCCAAGCTGGGGCCAATCTAGGAGAGAGGTGACTGACGCAGAGGTAGGACAGTAGAAATGACAAGCGCCCTATGGGTGAATGAGCAAACATTGTGTTCTGCAGCTCTGGGGATCATCTGTGATATACTTTTGCTCAGGTATTAGAATACATTTTCCTACATCACTGCATATTCAAATCCTTTTCATTCTCTAGCCTTGGCCTGAAAGTCTTGTCTTGCACCCAGGGATTTTGTTATTCATTTCATGCAAGTCAATCTCTGGGGTTTTTATTATACTGCTAGGCATAATAGCAAGGCTTCCTTGATTCCTCTCCAGCTAGAAGTAAGCTTTCCTTCAACTTCCCCTTTTCTGTCATGCCACAGAAACTGTACCTTTTCTTGGCATGTAATCACCTTCTACCTTGCATCATGATGTGGTCTCCGCTTTTACAGTTAACGTCTGAAAGAGTAGTTCTTTTCTGCTCAATGTGAAATCCACCTGAACATTGTTAACAATAAGATATGTGAGAAGTTATTTGCTGAGTCAGCTCTTAGCTGAGATGCTAGGCCACCATCTTTAAGAGAGTCTTGGGGATTCTATAGGCACTGGATCTGTGCTCACCAGCAATGTTCTTTACCCAGAGATATTTTAATTGAAATGTAATTCCTTATCTTTGTTAAATTCTAGTCATGCAGAGACATGATTAGAAAGAGCCCACTCCTCCTCTCTCACAAAGGAGCAGAATATTCCACTCCTGCTGTGTCTTTCCAAACCTGGTAGCATAATCAGTGTTGTGTTTTTACAATCTGTTGGTATTCTAAAAATGAGAACAATGACCTTTGTGTTAATTAGTTGATATGAGAGCCTGCTGGGACTAGAAGAGTGAGACTTACTGGGACTTGAGATTATGTATTCCAATCATAACTATGGAAGTAATAATTAATGTTACTGATGAACTGAAATAAATGTGTCCATATTAATGTGTTTTTAAATCCCCTCCTCTTGCTGAGATGTTTTCAGGATTATTTAGGGGCATAGTAAATATCCTGCAGACTGCCCCAAAAGCCTAGAACAGAAAAAAGATACTTTGTTGTACTTTTTTAGATGACCAAATAAACCCATGTATTTAAACTTAGAGGAATATCACCTGAAAAGGTGTTTGAGAATGGAATAAAAACATAATAGGTATATTATTTGAAAATAGGACTAACATGCCTATAAGAATGAACATAACCCATATTTTTCCACTTTTTGTAGACCATTTATTTTGAAGAAGTACATAGCGTAAGGTCCAAGAATCACAGGGAAAGGGAGAGGTGCTATTTTAGGGAGGGCATCTGGAAAGAGAAAGCAAGCATGGAATGCTTATGTATTTGTAAACCCTTTAGGTTGTGTCTGCTCCAACTTTACATGTCAGCAAAATCAGAGATCTCCACTCTTCTCTGTCCCAAACAAGAATGGCTCACTCTGTTACTGTTCTTAACCAAGAATCCATTGAACACATTGTCCGTCCACCCAGGAACCTCTGGGAATTACCTGTAAGATTTTTCAGGACTGTATATGGACATTTATTTCAAGAACTTAAAAAACTTTTCTGAAGTAGCAATCCAGATGTTGAACTATTTGTTTTATATCCCGTGGTGGAATCAAGGGAAATGACCAGGCAGAACAGGTACCCAGGCTTCTGGAACATTCTTGGGAACACCCATGGAGATAAGGACATCATTGCACTCAGGAGCAGCATACAGGCCCTGGAGGAGGAGTACAGCCCTCTAGTTGTAGGCTGTCAGCTTTAAGATTAGGGAAGGACCAACACTTTCCCTGGTCATACTCAAGGTTTGGGGTAAGCCTATGGTCATACCCAAGTGTCCTAGAAAATCCTTGGTCTTCTGCCCTACTATGCTACTCAAGCTTCCTTGTCTGGGAGAAGTAAGGAAGGGCTGCTCTTTCTACTGATGTAGTCAGGGAGCTGGGGTCACATTTTGTGGTGGCAGTCATGACAGAACTTCTGACTTAAGTCACATCTACAAAGATGAATTGGGAAGATGTGGGGAAGACTGTATTATGAAGCATACAAATGCTGCTTCCTGTGTCTCACTCTGCAGTTTAACTCTTTGCTATAATATTTAGGCTTTGAGATTAAAAGCAGAGAGCCTAGAAAATCTGAGTTAAAAAGCAGAGCCTAGGAAATCATTCTTGTGAGCCTTCACTTCAGGTCAACTTTGCCCCCTTTCCCTTGGTGTGCTCTGTTGAGTATCCAGGTATTTGGTTTATGGAGAAGCCACACACTGCTCCTTTCGCTCTCAGAGGTACAGCCCCTAATGTCATCACCATGGAAGCTGTTGATTATTTATTCATTTTTGTTTGGTTATGTTTGCTTATTTATATCCTGATTTAGTTCACGAAGAATTCCGTGGAGCCCCAGGGGAGCTGTGTGATAAGATTCTGGCTTCCCAGTTTCCATGCATTTAGATGCAAAGGACAGGAAGAGGCTCAGGAATCCGAGGGACTTCTGAGGAATGGCTGCAGGGAGCAGAAACCCAGGGCACCTGGATAGCTGCCATGCTGGGGAACTCCTCCCATCCTCATGGATCTTGCCCTTCACGTTGTGTTCCAACTTATATGCAAGTTGCAGGCACTTTTTATTTTTTTTTGTTTTAATTATTTTATTTTTTAACTGAATAATTGGAGAAAGGTTAAAGATTCAATCCCTTTCAGTTAGGAGGCAGTTCAGTGTGTTTTCCCTCCTGGCTGCTTTGATCAGATGCATGGGTGGTTGGATGGAGAGTAGAAATAGAGGTAAATTGGGCATTTGGGAACTTTTAGGGTAAAGCAGACATTGGAAGGAGGGAAGGAAAGACCATGGGTCAGGGATTGTTCATCTGGACATCTGGGGAGAGAAATAGGGGGGCTGGTAATGGAAAGAATGAAGAATGTGAGCAGTCCAGAGACAAACTCCTTACCTGGAGTTCACCCTGGGCTGGCAGTGCTCCATGCATCTGAAGGAAGCTTCCTTTTCTTTCTCCCACTTCATGTTCATCTTCTCCTCTTCTACATCCTCCTTTCCCTTCCCCTCTTTTTCCCTTCTCTTCTGCCTTCTGAACCCCTGGACTTCCACTAGATCACAGGGGAGAACTATTGATATTATAATCCTGCAATGCCATTGATTAAATAAAATCATTAAAGCATTAGCAATGGCAGCGGGGACTGGAGAGAGTGCCAGCTTCTTCAACTGGCAAATAAAAGAACATGAAGCTCCAAGAAAGGAAGTCATCCAGTTAGCCCAAGGTCATTCTGGGGCTAGAAGGCAGGTTTCCTGACTCCCCGTGAAATATTCTTTGTGCTCCACAGCAGAACTCAGTTAAGCAAAGAACTAAATGCCACACATAATGTTATCTTACTTATGAAACAGGCCATTTAACTGCCGATTTTGTGCCAACATTGTGCTAAATGCTGGAAATCAAAGTGAACAGGAATTTAATAGTAAAAGTATTTTAGAGTCCTTCACGTTCCTTAAAATTATAGAATTGATTGTAATTTGCTCATGTTCCACAGTGGGAGAAACAAAAAAGAGAGGCCAGACATTTCACACATGACCCCAAACACAACTTGAATTTGGATGATCTGGATTTATTTTTCTATTTGAGTTTTACTGTTTTCCATTCTACTTAAATTCCAGGATAAAATGATCATGGTTGTGGAAGTAAAAATGTTACAGAGAGAGAGAGACAGACAGACAGACAGAAATGCCAAATTAAAAAGCTTATTTATTGTTGATTCCTGAAAATCATATGGTCTGGCATAACAATCCCATCTTTCCATCTTAAATGAACTCTATGGCCAAAATGAAGCCTGTATATAAAATGAGCGAGGATAGACTGAGCTGTATAAATATGTAGCAGGGGTTTGATAGAGCACAGCAGCCCTGGGTGTCTAAAGAATAATAACTAACATTAATAATGGTCACAATACAGTTTCTTTGACTTCATCTGCACTACATTCTCCCTGCAACTAAAATTCTTCCCCAATTTTCCAGAAATGGCTGGGATGTTGGGTTGGTTGAGCTGAGATGGCTGGTATTTTATATGGGCTCCTGCTAAGTCCCCCTGTTTAATATGTATGCTGGCCTCATTTTCTCTTGTCTTCCCAGCTCAATGTGGTAATTCTGCTGATGGCAAAATTTAACAGCTGTTCAGACAATGCCTGCTTGCCAGGTTGTCAGGGTTTTGTGATCAGAATATTACATACCTGTGGAACTCACCAGTGCCTAGCATCCCCCACCACCATGGTCTTTGAGATAGGAATTATCTCCATTTTCAAACTGGAGTGACTGGGCAGAGGGAGTTAAAATAACTAGATCATGATCACAAAGGTAGTGAGTGGCAGTTCATATTCAAAACCAGCCACTTCAAAGGTAGTGACTGCTCTCGTAACATCATACCAAATGTCTGGGCTTAGGAGGCAATTGGATACCAGCACCAGTTCAGTCTTGGTACAGTCTTTTCCTGCCAGAAAACTGGTTCTCTGGAGAAAGGCTGCCATTGCTAGGAATTAGACTAATTGTGGAATTGTGTCAGCCTGGAAAAACTAGTATGGCATTTTTTGACCAAGTGAAACACCAGAGAATAGAATTATCTTCCACAGAACAGCTAAGACAAAGAAAAGTCTGCCATAATATATAAGTTTGAGGCAAGGAGAGGTGACTCAGCACAGTTCTATGACTGGAAAGATAATGCCCCTTGATTTCACTAGACACACCTTCATTTTAAATAGAAAAACGACTTTCCATGACTAGCCACATAAGAGACCCCAGATCAGTTTTGGCAGATACTTGTCCAAATACAATACTGGAGAAGTCAGTTTTCCTTTTTCCCACTGAGAAGCCAGCGTAAACAAGTAGAAAAGACCCACCAAACTTTCTGAGGTGCTCTAGATAGCCAATCGGGAGACCCCACAAACTGGCCAGCCTGTTCCTGGGCAGTCTCAGGCTCTGGGGGACAACCATGGCCTTTTCCAGTCTTATGGGAGATATTCTGAGTGCTGAGTTAGAGGACACAGGAACTAGAAACTAGAACTATTTTCTCATCCCCAACCTGACTCTGAAGAGTTTGTGGGAAGATTCTGGAGCCTGGCACATGAAGCTTTGGGCATTCATTTTAGGAATTGAGAGTGATTATTTATTTTCCTCAAATTTGACTCCCCAGATAGACACATCTATATGATATACTATGGTCTACATTCCAAAACCCAGGAAAAAACTGTTGAGTACTTTGGAAGTTTTTCACCATCTGAGGATATGCAGCGTCTCGTCTCTTTATGCTGAAGGAAGACAGCCATAAAACATGAATTCTCACATTGTAAGTTTCACTTGATGGATTACATTGTAAAGCCTACCTGCAGATCCTCTTTAGAACGTTAATGGCGTCTTCCACAGACCAGCTGCTGTCCCACTCTGCTTCAGCAGCAGTTTTAATCTGTCATCCTCATCCATGTGCTCTCACATGCTCCTCTCTCAGGTGTGCCTGGTGTCTTGTTCTGGCCCACCTGTCGCTGGCCTAGGCTTCTGGCCAGTAGCTGAGGTGGCATCTGCTCACATCCTGACAGCAGGCATCTCTGTAAGTGTGGCCATTAAGTCTCTCTCTCTCTCTCTCTCTCTCTCTCTCTCTCTCTCTCTCTCTCTCTCTCTCTCTCTCCATATATATATAAAAGGGAACTGAAATAGAGGGAAGAAAGGGACTAAAGCTACTGGCGGCTCTTGCTGAAAGAAAAAATGTCAGTGATTTGCAATAGGAGGGCCAGTTGGGTGAACACGTGAAACCACTCATTACCTGAGAACGGTGCTTTTGACAGCTGGTTTTCCCTTCATGAATGGATACTTACAAAAGCCTGTCTAAGGTAAAAGAGTGCAGAGCAAGAATTCTAGCTCTCTCAGAACGCCCATTCTTTCTTATACAAGCTTCTGTTATTTTCCAGTTCATTTTATGAATGAGTAGTGATGACATTCAAATATATCAATGAAAATTACTATTTTGACAATAGAGTTTACAACTATAAAAGGATCCAATAAAATCTGATTTTTTTAATATAAGGAAAATAGAAATAGTCTTGGTCATTCACTACACAACTAAATTAAAATAAAGCTTTGAGAGACATTGTACTATGTCACCCTTTTTAATGTAGTTGAATAAACTTGAATTTTAGTGTAGTAGGTTGACCTGGGTTTTCATGGTGTATGACCTTGGATGAATAACTTACCGCTCTTGGACTTAAGTTTGCTCATCCATAAAATGGAGCCATAGTCATTACAACATGGAATAGCTACAACGGTTAGATTGGATGAGGTTAGCAATGCAATATGCCTGGTATCTTGTAGGAACTCCATAACTCTCTACTTACTGCTCTGACTTTTGAAGTTGAGAGATGTCTGTTGGTTCAATGTGCTTAACACCTTCCCTCTAAAGACATCAATGTATGATCAAGAATTTTGTAACATTGGAAACCTGGGGAACAGAGAGGGGAAAGCACAGGGTAGGTTACAGAAACCCAGGAAGAACCACGGACTGGAGTCAGAAGTCCTGGCCTAAATCTTAGCTTTGCTCCTTACCAGCTTCAGGACTATAGGCACTTTACTTTGCACTTTAAACCTCAATTCCTAATCTACACCTAGGAGATAACAGTATTTCCTTTGCGGACATGTATTAAAGACATCCTTCCTATGCACACAAGTTAAGTTTGAGCCTGAGTTTCCCACAAAGATGTATAGATGTATAAGCTCCATTCAAAAAAGCTTGCAGTCTGGTGGAGGACTTAGTCACATGTTCACACTAACCAGATAGATGAAAGAGAAGGGGCGGGGGATATGCTGAGTGTAAGATTGGCTTCTGAATTCCTTCTTCTTTCTCAGACACAGTGTAATAAAGCAATGATAGGCACAGACTTGTGCTAGATGACTTTCAATCTAGGCAGTTCTACTTCTCAACTGTGTAAATTCAGGAAAAATATTTAACCTAATTTTGGAGAGGAATAAACTAATGTGAAGGTCAAATAAGACAATATATGTAAATGTAAGAAGCACAGTAAGCATTACATAAAATGTTAGCTCTGAAGGTGGCTGCAGGCTCCCCCTGCACTTGGGCCCAAGGGGCCAAGTTCAAGTGACTTCCTTGTGATTCTACCTCTCCTCACACCAATAGTATATGTAGGACTGTCTCCTAGTCTCTACTCTGAGGAATGGAATGAGTTTTGTATTGGTAGGTCTATCTATCATTTCGAGAATGTTGACTTTAACATCTGGACATTCTTCCTTGAAAGAACAGATTGGTGGGAGCTACTTCTTTTCCCATTGCTTCTCATAAAAGCTATCTTGCCTACTTTACCTTGGCATTCTTTATTTTTAAGAATCTTCCATTTTCTATAAGGACGTTTCTATAAATGGCTAAGAAAAGTATAATTTTAACATGATAAAAGGAAACTCTGAAGTTATAATGAGCTTCAGGGAAAAATCATCACATACAGTGAATCAATTAGGGAAGGAAAACATTCAGGATTTCATCTTTAAGATACTTGAGAAGAAAGTCTGAGCTCAAAGTGAGAGGGAGTCTTTCCCCAAATGATCGCTTCAGCCCTTAATTTCTACCTAACTCAAGCCCCAGCTGTGCTCATTTTATTTCATTTTCCTTCAAACTGGAGAAAAATTAGGATGAGATCCTGTGCATATATAACACCATGTTTCCAAAGATTCCAGTAGGCTTTAGCATATTATCCCATTTATCTTCCCAAAGATCTGAAAAGTGAGTGACAAGTGTAATGTCCCTATACGTGCGAATGATAAAAACCAAGGAATGTCAGGAAAGTCAATGGGTGAGAATATACTGGAGTGGGTGACAAAGAAGAGAAAGACATTTGGTCTTGGAAAGTGTGATATCCAGGTGCTTCTTTCAAGTATCATCACACATCATCCCAAGAAGGGAGCGCACAGTGAGAGAGATGCTGAGTGTGAGATTGGCTGTGTTTGAGAAAGAGACACACAGAATATTCATATAACTTTTATTACATATGTTGTTATAATTGTTCTATTTGTTAGTTATTATTTTTTAATATTTCCCTGTGCCTAATTTTTAAGTCAGGTTTTATTATAGACATGTAGGTATAGAAAAAATCATAGTATATACAGTGTTTGGTATTGCCCAAAATTTCAGGCAACCGGGGGGGTCTTGGAATATATCCCTTGCAGATCAGGAAGCACCACTGCAGTTGGATTTTTAAACTCTTTGCAGTGATATTTATGGGTGAGAACACTATTATCATTTGGCTTGGAGTTAGCATTTTTATAAATATTCAGCCAGTTCAGAATTTTGAGGCATATTATGAGTAGTGTAGGAGAACAAGTGCACAAATTACTTTGATATCAAAACCCAGTCCCTCAGCAAAAAAATGGAGGTGACTTAGGGGTGGACACAATAGATAGATGCCCATGTAGAATGGATTCATGGGAGTATGGAAGGAAACCTTTGCCCTCCAAATAGGTCCTCTATGCCTGTTCATTAGCTGATGACCAAGAGGAATGGACCAGGAAAAAGAAGACTTTATGTTCCTTAGTAACAAAGCATATAATGCCAACCATCTGATAAGGTGGAATTACATTCATCCTGTGAGTATTAAGGAAAAAAATGGACTTCACCAGTAAGTAAGCAAAGTGGAAGTCCCAAAATAACTCTTAGAGGCATCATAGCATAGTCCAAAACATGCAGAGTACAGAATGGGTTTAATCTGAGCTAAATTCTAAATCAACTACTTTCCAGCTGAGCGGCCCTTCAGGTTGTATGAAGGTTAATGGGAATGAATATGTTTCCTTTTCATGGACCTGCAATGAATGGTATTTAGTAAAATTGACTTAGTACACTCTATCTTATTTTTCTCCTTCTAAAATCACATTTATAATCTGCCACCCTAAATTTTATCAATTAAATCTTAATGCCTTGGAAAGCATACAGATTAATTGAAATTTTATTTTTAGTTAACATGAATTTAACATTGACAGCAGAAACAGCATGGCCCTATATCTTCTATTTAAAAGGTGTGAGGTTTCAATACTACCAAAAGCGATTAACAGATTCACTTCTCGAAAGAAGAAATACAAACGGTCAACAAATATCTGAAGGAATGTTCAACATCATTAACAGTTAGGGAAATGCAAATCAAAGCATTGCATTTGAAGTTTTTACATTGAAGTTTTATCTCACACTAGTCAGAATGGCAGTCATCAAGAATACAAATAATTATAAATTCTGGAGAGGATGTGGAGAGAGAGGAACACTTTTACATTGTTGGTGGGATTGTAAATTAGTACAATCACTGTGGAAATCAGTAGGACATTTCCCTCAAAAAACTAGAAACGGAGCCACCATATGACCCAGCTATTCCACTTCTCAGTATCCACCCGAAAGAATTAAAGTCATCTTACTACAGTGATAAGTGCATAGCCATTTATAGCAGCACAATTTGCAAGAGCCAAAGTATGGAGCCAGTTTAGGTGTCCATCAACAGATGAAAGGATTAAAAAATGTGGTATATTACATAATGGAGTTTTATTCACTCAAAGAAAAAAATGAAATGATATCATTTGCAGATAAATGGGATGAAACTAGAGACCATTATATTAAGAGAAGTCAAACTCAGGAGGTCAAGGTTTGTATGTTTTCTCTTATATGCGGAAGCTTGAGAGGAATAAAGGAAAAGAAATTTGGGGAATCTCATGAAAATCAGAAGGGGATCAGTAGAGGAAAGGGACCAGGGAGTAGGAGGCAGGGAGTGAGGGGAAGTGCTGAAGATATTAGCCAAATTATATAGTTGTATTGGGTGCATGTACAAACGTTTAACAACAAATCCCACCATTACGTAATACTATAATGCACCAATAAAAAATGTGGGGGAAAAATAAATAAAAGGCCTAAGGCTTAAGCAAGGTAAATAGTGTTGTTTGCATTATAGTATAAAATATCTTAGCATTTTTCATTACTTAGTTGTACCTACTTATTTTCCTCATAACAAATATGGCAAATGTTGATTTAATAACTATAATCTCTTTTATACTTTTGATTTGTCACTTTTAATTAATGCTTTTGTCTTAACTGCCAGATTTTTGAATGGATTGGCCTACAAATAACATCACCAGGCACCAAATGATGGCAAAATGGGCCGTCATGGGGCCCATGACCTCACCTGCCTGTGATGGCCTTTGGCATGTCTACTTGTTAAGCTGTGTAACAGTTCCCAGAGCTCCTGCTTAGAGTGTTAGCTGCAAGAGACATTCTCTCCCAGTTAGTCAAACAAATATTAATCTTGGTGTTGCTGTGATTAGATTTTGCAAATGTGATTAAATTTCCTAATAGTTGACTATAATCCAAAGATATTATCCTGGGTAATCTGGGTGGGTCAGACTTATTGAGAAGATCTTTAAAAGACAGCTTAGACCTTCCCAGGGTTAAGAGACTCCTGCCTGTGGAGTCTTGAGCCCCTGGAGTTCCAGCCTGCTTGATACCTTTCCTCCCTGACCACCTGCCCTGTAGACATGGACTTGCATTGCTTAGGTAGCTCCAATAATTGTGGAAGTTTACTCTTGTAATAAATTCAGACAGATAAGTCCCTGTTTTGATGAAATCGGCACAAGAGGTTAAGTAATTGGCTCAAACTTACTAAGTATAAAGTGTTAATTTTGTGATGCAAATGAATATTAATAATGACAGAAACAAAGACCTTTAGTAAAAATGTATTTGCCTTAAGTTATTTTCTAAGTAGGTGATTATAAATTTCAAATACATACATACAGGAAAATTTCAGACTATTGACAGCAATATATATTATACAAACACACACATATGCGTACACACCCATATACAGCTGGATACCTATATGTGTGTGTGTAATACATAAAGAGTAGAATAATTGAACTGTGCATAGATCAAAGAAGTCTAGCCAAATTGGTTATAATACCCAGAACAGGAAAGTAAAAGATAGGAATAGCATGAGTTAGTGGTACTTATCATTATAGTACATGGGAATGGGGAATAAGGAACTATTGAAAGAATAGTTTGAGTATGCATTTCAAAAAAGAATCTTTTTTTAATAATGCTGCTAAAATAATGTGAACCAGGGAGCAGCACTTCGGAGCAAGGAGTCTTTTACCTGTTGCCTTTGAAGTTGGACTAAGAAGACAAAGAGCAGCAGCCCACTTTGTCTTCTCTATACATGGAGTTTCTACAGCTTCTTTCTCTTTAGATAAAGCATCTAAGGTTTCTAGAAGTAGAAGCTGGCATTTCAGTGGGTTCTCTTTACAAAAAGTCACTGTTTCACTGTCTACAGAGTGAACAGCATCTCAGTACCTACAGTTACTTCTGCTGATTTTCAGGTGCCATGGGCCTATAGTTCGAAAGCTTCCATCAGGCAGCGAACTTGCATAATTTCAAGATAAGTTGAAGTCCTAAGCCCAGTACGTCAGACTATGACCTTATCTGGAAATAGGATAATTGCAGAAATGATCAAGTTACAATGAGAACATTAGGATGAATCCAATATGACTGATGTCCTTTAAAGAGGCAGGGGATTTGAACACAGAGATAGAGATGTAGGGGGGAAGATGAAGCAAAGAGACAGAAATACAGGGAGAATAGGATGTGAAGATGAGGGTGTTATTGCAGTGGTGTATGTACCCGCCAAGGCTTGCCAGCAGACCAACAGAAGCTAGGGGAGAGGCAGGACCAGATTTTCCTCCAGGAGAAACCAACTCTACTGATAACCTTAAGTTTGGACTTTTAGCCTCCAGAACTGTGACACAATAAATTTCTGTTATTTAAACTACCCAGTTTTGGGCATTTTACTTTAGAGTCCTAAGAAACCAATACATATACCCATATGTAATTTAGATTGCCACTTCTATAGTAAAAGAAAAACAAAAGGAAATAAATGTGGAGTAAAATTTTCAAATATCAATAGATTCCAACCAGAAGCAAAGACTTTTATTCTCTCAGAGAAAATATTTGAGCAAATACCTTTCTGTTTCCTACAGTGACATTTGTAGTAAGACTGCTCACCCAACTCTGTATTTTTGTCTTCAATTTCTAGATGCAAATTATTTTGCCTTAATTCTTTGGTTTGGTTTGTAGCTGATATGAGCCAATCACCCTCTTGAAACAGAACTATGTGCAGCAAGAATGTCACTACCCAATTCAGATGGCAATGACTTTGATATCCTTCTTCTGAGTTTTCTGAGGAGAGAAAGGATTTGTGGCTGAAAGAGAAGAAAATCCTTCCTCTTTTAAATCTGTGGCTTGTCCCTTTCCTTGTTAGTTATTTCCCGTTAAACCCAGCTGGAAAGCCACTAATGGTGACTACTGTCAAAACTAGAAGTAGTTTTACTGACTGACTGATAGCCTTTTGGAATTCCTACCAGAAGAAATGCTTTCATTTATTCCTTAAACATCTACTCTATTTGGGGCAAAATGCAATTCCACTATAAAAGTTTAGTCATTGATTTTCCCCTGAGGGTAATAAGCAAGAATATGGCCAAAGTGTTTCAGCTCAGAAGATGGGGAAACTAGTTCTTCTTTATAAATGCTTTACAGGGAGAATAGGATGTGAAGCTGAAGGCCTATGTGCCTCCCCGTCTCCCTTTCCCAGAATGTGGAAGAAGAAATTTATTTCCATCTTAATTCAAACACAAGAGCATCTTTGTTGAGCCAACCAGAGCCAATTATTGTTATGTGGCTCCTGTGTGTCAGTTGAGTGAAACCGAAGACATTCGACACTGTTAGGAAGAACTTTCTTCAATCTCTTGCCAACCGCTGGAAGCAACTATTGGCCAGGGAGAGTTTTTCTTCCTAATTTGAGATTGCAGGGCACTCTCTTTGCAAGAAACCCTGGCTTCAGTGAAAATGCACCTGAGTCCTTTTTTTCTTTTTTCATTTTCCGTGGATGTTGTCTATTTTCTTATCTCTACTGCTCACATATATTTAATCACTCTTTCCATGTGTTAAAAAGGAGCTCTGTTTCTTTCTGGGGTTTTGATTGCCTCTATAAACACTGGAACGTTCTCTTGCTTCAGATCACTTTCTCGAGATGTTAACTTGACTATAGGAAAGGGAAACTCTTCTAAGGAAAAAAAAATGTGAATGAAGGAAATACTGAAAAGGGGATAGCTTAAAATGAAATGGATTATTAGGTCAAACCTATAATTTCATTTTCAAGATGGACTGTTTCATTACCTCATTGTTTTAAAAAAATTCCATTTCTGTTCTTGAGATAATAAAGGTGTAAGAAATAATGGAAAAAAACATGACTCATGCTAAAATCATTTTTCTACTTTTTCAGGGGAAAAATATTTTTCCAAGTCTTTATAAATTTCCTAATTCCCAATTCATGGCCACAAACAAATGCATATTGAGGAATGTCACAAACTAGTGAGCAGGAAGGACAGGGAACAATCAACGTCTGGTCTCAGGTCACGACAGGAACTGAGGTGATTGTGTGTTTCACGCTACCCATTAGAGTTAACTAGCCAACACTGTGCACATTTGGGATATAAAATGCATGAAAGATGAGGTCATTATCCTCAAGGTTCTCATATCAAATGGAAGTTGAAGAAGTGCTGACCTCCTTTCTAGAGTCCAGTCACTATTATGACTGTCAGATATTTGAGAGAGAAAAGGATGGGTTTTTCTCCAGAGGAAGGAAATCTTTACCGGCTCCCTGACACCCTGCTAAGGGGAGCAGAAGTGTACAAATGAGTACCCAGAGGTGGCCTCACTTACTAAGTGCACTCCGAGGTATCCAAGTCCCTAGACAGAGACCATTCCATACATTCTGGTACTCAACTGTGCTGAGTATTATGGAAATAAGGAAAAGATACCTGAAAAATATTGCTGAAAACTTTTAATCCATGGTCAGTTTGAGAATTTGAGAAGGAAAACCATTAACAAATATATCTTATCAACCAAGTGGTTTTTTATTTCAATTCCAGCTCTATCACTTATCAGCTGTGTGACCTTAGGGAAAATTTTCTTCTTATGTTTTTTTGTGCCCCTGTCCTGTCACCTATAAAGAGTGGGAAATTTCACTATCTACCCATGAATTGTGATGATTAAATGAGATTACGCCTCTATAGTACAGTACAGTTAATTTCCAAAAAAGCACTTTATCTGGGCCAGATGATCATTACCCTAATCCAGGCAAGTAAATCCTCATTGATAGGAGTCAATCCTATCATTTTCTGTCAAAGAGATAGAAAAAAGCCTGGACTTAGTTGAGATGGATGGATCCAAGTTATAAACCTGGCTCACCCACTTAATATATGTGTGACTTTGGGTATAATGCTTATTTTTCTAAGTCACCTTTATTGGTGAAATGTGAAAAATAAAAGTATCCATCTTATAAGGTGTATTTTTTTAAAAAAAGAAATACATACTTTGTGCTTAGCCCAGAGTTTGGCATATTTACTAACAAGTATACATGTGTACATAATTAGATATAACTAACTTTTATTAATAATAAAGGATTTGGGGCATCAATTCACTAGATCAGGTATATAAATGTGTGTGTTGCTTTTAATGAATATTTTCTTAGCCAAGAAAATCAAAACTCTGTAACTGGATACATAAGTTCAGTTGGTAGATTTTAGCTAACTGCTAGCTAATTAAAACCATTAACAATGTCTAGGGAAGAGAGATGCTATTTCTGAAATGTTCTGATAAGATGAAATATGTTTTAAAAGGTGAGAAAAAAAACCATACTGATTATTTTGTAACATGTGTGACATCATTCTCCACTTCCCATTGCAGCAGAGGTAGCCAGTAATACAGGTGATTCTAGCAAAAGTGGCAATTATTGAGCAGGTACTTTGTGTTAAGTACCTGTGGGGATAAGAGGGTTGATAAAACTATATACTACATTTTACCTGGTGGACATATAGTCTAATATAGACAACAGGCACTTTAAAAAAATCACACAATATACAATTATAAATTATGTAGGTGGTATAAAGAAAATGTAAAATTTGCATCAGGAGGGTAGATAACATGATCAATCTTCCTGATTTGGCCATGGCAGTCCTGATTTTAGCACTAAAAGTTTTATTTTCCAAGAAATCTCTGAATCTTAGGCAAACAAGGAAAATTACCTAGAAGTATATTTGGGAGCCTTGATACAGGTGGAGGTCAAAGAAAGCCTCTTAGAGGTGTCTTCTACACTTGGCCCTGGAAAGCTGGAGTTGGGCAACCCCAGAATCATTAGATGGGCGTTTCTGGGAATGAGCAACTATATAAGGCCCAAGAGAGGAAAGAGTCAGTGAAAAAGACCAGAGATGAGAGTGGGCCTTGGGATGAGGCTGGTAAATCAGCAAGTAGATTGATTATGCTGAGCCTTGTGATCCATGAGGATGGGAAGTTAGTGGATTTTTACCTCAAAAGTAATGGAAAGACTCTGAAGGGTTTTAGCCAAAGAAACAATCAGGCTCAAGCTCAAAAATTATATATGGCTCAATATATTAAGATGATCATTGTCTATTATGGGGAGAAACAAGACATTAGGAATGAATATGGTGAACAGTTATAGAGCAATTTTTACATATTAAGATCATTTATTTTTCATCTCATCAAAGCAAGATACCTTAATGGAGATTCTCAAAATATGATCACAGTACCAGCACTGTCATCTGGAAGTTTGTTGGAATTGCAGTTTCTTGAGCAGAACTACTCTATCAGAAAGTCAGTGTTCACTTGCAGGTGAAGTTAGAGAACTCTGATTCCTAAGGAAACAAAATTTCTCCCAAAGGCAAGACTTAGAAAGGAAGGAAACATGGCTATGGTATGATTCCACTGGGAGGTTAAGATTGTGGAAAATAATAGTAGACTTAGAGACCTATGTTGTTAATTCTGATAAACATAATTCAGATGTTTCCATTCTGGATTACATTGCCAACAATATGCTTCTGGTGGGATAATTGGCAGTTCAAGGAAAGATAATTAAACTGTAGTACGAAGGACAAAAAATAGCTAGTTCAAAAATTTTCAGTAATGATTAGATCAAATAATGCTTATTACACATGAAAAGGAAACCCACAGAATAGGTAGTTTTCAGAATTACCCAAAAGCTGAAGTCCCTTCCATTCTTCTATTTCTCTGTTTTCGTGAACAGAGAATTTTAACTCTTTAGTATTTAATTCCTCCATGCTTAGCTCCAGATAACTATCTCCAAATATTCAAAATTCCAGGCTGAAATTTCTATCCTGATTTTAATCCAAGGAAGCATACTCAAACAGAGAGATATTACTAAAACTTGATGGGATGGGGTTCGTGATGTGCAAGAACAAAAAGACATAGCTTGTCAAAATGCAAAATAAAACAGATTCAATAGAAAAAGGAAGCAGTTTTGCAGTTGTAGAGAAATTCAGAGAATTGAGAGTAGAAATTTGGTGGAAAAAATTTGCATTTCACCAAAGAAATCCAGATGTGAGGGTAACCGTGAACAAATATTAAAAAGTTTCAGACCAGAGAGAAAATGAATGATTTCCTTGAAAAGATAAAATCCTGGGAGAGAGTGAAGAATGAAGGTAGGAGAGTGATACAAAGTCTACCTATCTGCCCTGCTCCAGAAGTCTTACTCAATTTGTAGCTGAATTTGTGGACTTAAGTTCTGTAAAGAAGCTGCATCTATACTGAAGATCCTATTGACTGTTTGACCTTGGCTAACTGGAATGTCATGTCTGTGGAGAGTTGAAATGTTGTAAATGGAGAGCCAGAATCACCTTGGGCTATCTCGGGCCCTTTAATAGTCCTTGACCTTAACTGCTGTTATCTGACCTCAGTTCTCAT
Organism: Urocitellus parryii; assembly: GCF_045843805.1. Taxonomy (NCBI): domain Eukaryota; kingdom Metazoa; phylum Chordata; class Mammalia; order Rodentia; family Sciuridae; genus Urocitellus; species Urocitellus parryii. Next base: position 68,299,779 of record NC_135532.1, read on the forward strand.
AATGAAAGGAGAAGCTTCTCGGAATGGATGGCAGATTTCCCCACCAGCCCTAGCGCTAAGACTGCTATAATATCTGAATCTTACAGAAGATTTACCTGCCATGCTGTGGCCACCTACCTAATGCTCCCACCAATGTCATTAGTAAATGCATTGATTTATGACTTTATCTCACTTTGTGATAGTTCACGTAACCTTTTCCAGGGCGGAACATGTCATCCAGGGTAACTTGAATCCATGTCCCCAGGCCAAGATCACTCATATTTGCCTCAGAATAAACTATTTTTCTTATTTCCTTTAAACAGAATCATTTTTTTACATTGGCAATATAAAATATGTTTTCTTGTCTTAATACTAATTGTATTATTAAGTAGTGTATTTCCTATCTTTGGATAGGAAGGAAACAGCCTGGGAATCGATTGCCCTGTATCTAATTTTAATTAATGGAGAAGAAGCAGTTAAGTGAATCTACTCAGGACTTTGAGAGAAGCCATTTTGCCTCAGAAATTATAGGAACCGAAGGAATAGAAATGCTTACAAAACATGATTTGGAAGAGCATTAACTGTGGGATATAGACATTTATGGCAAGTCCCCCACTATTCTTGAAAGGCTCTTAGAAAAACAAAATATTACCTAAGTCAGCTACTTCATTCTGGAAAGGAAGGAATAGAAGCCCGGAGAACATGTAGGTCTGGATTTGATCAGATAACTTTTACTTACGCTCTGCCCACGTGGTGATTAGCAGAGCTGTAACTGTCAGACTCCAAATATCTGTCAGCCAAGGCTTTATCTGAAATGCTCAAGCCTTGATCTTAATGATTCTTGAACTTTAATGTACATGAATCATCTGGAAAGCTTTTTAATACTCAGAATGCTGGGCGACATCCTAGAAATAGTTGGTGTCAGTAGGTTGAGTGGAGGATCCAGATGTTTACATCTAACAAGTGGCCAGATGCTGGTGCTGTTGGTATTCTGACTATGGTGAGAACTGAGATCTAACGAAAAGAAACATTATCAAGTTAAAGTCCCTGAGCCTAAAACCTGCCCGTGGAGCAGGGGAACCAGGGACCTGATTCCTTTTCTGCCTAAAAAATGACTCACTCCCTTGTTTCTCAACCCTGTCCTAATGAAGAACATCCCCTGGGAAGTTTTTAAACACCTGTGTCCAGGCTCCCTCTGCCCCAGATTCTGTTTGAATTAATGTGAGCTTCCAAACCAAATGTCAGTGTTGGTTAAAAGTGCAGCCTGCATTGAGAATCGCTGACCTTTGTGTTGACAGGTCTTGAGTGTCTAGCTCTTCAACGTGACCCTGTAGGCCTCATCAGCTGACAGCTGCCACTAAGCAACTTACCTCAAACCCTGAGCTAATGAGGTGGCAGGCACCAGGGAAGACCTAAGCACTCAGAAAGGGTTCCTTTGCTGGAATAAAAATTAGTGAACTAGATCACAGTGCTGTTATGTAAAAAGCATGGCTCTGAGTTGATGGATCAGATACTAAGCATCTTTACTATTGTCCTCATTACATATATATATACAAAAAAAGCAAAAAACATGTATTAAACATTCAGACTTTCAGGGATGAACCCAAAGGGAGGGAACCAGGTGTTAATGCATGTGACCCCTAGTTTTTGTCTTTCTGTCAGTGCTTTTTAGAGATAATAATATATGTATTGACCTGGAAAATCCCTTGAAGAAATCAAGGACCAAGAGAGGGGATAAAATCGTTGCATGTGAAAGACAGTGTACAGTGGTGCTGTGTGACTTAAAAAGTAGGGTGATTGTAAACAAGTTAACATTTAAGCAAATGTAAACACTTCTTTCAAAAAATAAAGCCTTCTCTTTTATAGGGAGAACTACATGAATGTGGGAAATGTACCTTTTGGGTTCAAAACTTTCTTCTCTGTGCTTAGCAGAAAGCAGATATTCAATATTTCTGAGCTGATTTTTAAAATTAGAGTCATAAGTATTAGGATTCTACTTAATTTATCCAAACAAATCTTACTCTTTAAAGTAAAATGACAAGTTACCAGGAAAAAATTCAATTCTATCTAATTGCCTCTAAAAAAGCAAAGTTTACTATGAAGAATTAATGTAGGAAATTGGAACACTGAAATGAATCCCTTTTGGGATCTATACATGAAACATTAAAACGAGAGTGGGAGTGAAATATTTCATTGACTTCCTTTTGTATAGTTTCATTTTATTATAAGAACATGTAGCATAAGATTTTCCCTCTTCACAAAGTTTTAACTGTGCAAAACAGTTATTTCAGACTATAGGCACACTGTTATACAAAGATTTCTACAGTTTATTCATCTTGCTGAACTGAAACTAAATGCCCACTGGTTAGTAACTCCCCATTTTTCTCTCTACCCAGTTCCTAGCAACAACCACTCCATTCTTGAGTTTATGACTTGGTCTATTTTAGATTCTTCGTATATGTGGAATTGTGTGGTATTTTTCTTTCTGAGACTAGCTTATTTCTTGTTGAATAACATCCTCAATATCATCCATGTTTTCATGTTTTGCAGAATTTCTTTCTTTTTAAAGGCAGAATAGGATTCATTATACACATTTTCTTTATCCATTTATCTGTGATTGGACACATATGTTGTTTCTACAACCTGGCTATTATGAATAGTGCTACAATGAACATAAAAGTGCAAGTATCATTTTGAAATCCTTATTTAAATCCTTTTGGATATATGTACCCAGAAATATGTTGGATCATAGGGTAGTATTACTTAAAATTTTTGAGAAGCCTCTATACTATTTTCCATAACAGTTTCACTATTTTGCATTCCCACCAATAGGGATCCAATTTCTCCACATCCTTACCAATACTTGTTGTATTTTGTTTTGCTTATTTCTACAATTACAATTTTTAAAAATCTCTGTAGAAACAACTAAATTCAACTTTGGATAATGTCAAAATCAAGCTCTCCATATTTTAACACTATTTCTGTAGGAAACAAATAACATATTCAACCACCCACTCCAAGGCAACAGGTACGGTAACAATGATTTGCTGGAGTCAAGTGGTAGCTGACACTTTTCAAAAATCTATTTTCCCATGATGAAGGAAAAGTAATCTGAGTGGTTGTTCAGAAGATGATCACAGTTTTCATTTTAAATTTGCAATGCAAAAGAAGAAATGTTATGCCAAATTTTCTTTTCATTTACAAAGACTACTGTTTAAGTAGAAAAGGAAAATAGCAATTAAAAACTGTTCAACAAATACGGGCAAATGACAGAACAAAATGTTAATAACCGGGAGCACCGAACCATGTGGATTTGGGCTCACACAGTGGTCTTTAAATGAGTGGGAAATACAAGTGCTCTTGTCTGCTGTTCTGAAGTGCATTTGTGTAAATCAGAAATTACAACAAGAGAATTGTTCTTGGCTTCCTGAATACTTCCTGTGAACTTTTGAAATTCAATCTGTATCTTTATGTACACAATTACTAAAGAGATAATAACTTCAGATGGTATGTGTGGTGTAAACTCTAGCTTCCTGGGATTTTTTCATTCTTAGATTTTTTTATCATAAGCTTCTTATCAATATACTATTTAAACAGTTTCCATTTATAGATATCTTGAGAGGACAGGAAAATCCTGTGTAGTCTCTACTGTAATAACCTTTTAGTTTATTTATCTAGTAGATAAATATAGTGGCATAGGCAGGCCTCTAAAATTTTATTTAAACAGGTTGATTGAAAAAATAAAATTTAATGAAGTTTTGCTTCTGAAAATCTCTATTTTCCTGCTTTGGTAAATGTCACAATAACTATACACATATATGCTTATACAGTTATATAGAGCTGAGTAACATCTTGGTTAATGATGAATTGTATATACAATAGTAGTCCCTAGGATTATATCACCTAAAATCATATACTAGTATGTGTAATTATATTCCATGATGTTCCCACACGACAGAATTATAATAAAAAATAGATGTATTTCTTGGAAACCTTCTTAGCATCATTTTTTCCATTCCCTTCCTTTCTTATAAATCTGTTGCCTTCTCATAAGGATGGACATACATTTTTTTGAATGCCATTATTGCCTTTTTTTGGTACCTAGGATTGAAATCAAGGGCACACAACCACTGAACCACATTCCCAGCCCTATTTTGTATTTTATTTACAGACAGGGTCTCACTGAGTTGCTTAGCACCTCACTTTTGCTGAGGCTGGCTTTGAACTTGCAATCCTCCTCCCTCAGCCTCTCAAGCCTCTGGGATAAGATTGGGCATTTTTAAATGCAAAGCACATTATGTATTTCCTTTATGAAAACTTTTAATAGTTTAAAAAAAGTTCCAACTCTGTCATTCGTAGATCTAGTTTCAGTACATAACAAATTACTCCCAAACTTAGTGTCATTAAACAAGTATTTATCATGCTCAGAAATTCCTGGGTTGGGAATTTGGAAGAAACATGGTGGGATGACTTTTCTCATTCTAGGATGCTGTGAGCCTCCTTTGGAAGACTGGGAAGCTGGGAGCTGGATTCATCTGAAGACTCAATCACTCACATGTCTAGCAATTGATGCTACCTCATCCTCCTTATTTGAGTCTTTTAATGTATTCTCTCTGTGTGGCCTAGTTTGGGCTTCTTCACTCCTTGGTGATTGACATCCAAAGGCAAGAGTTCCAAGCAAAGAAAGGCCAAGCAGAATCTCCAGCCTCTTGATAACCTAACCTTAGAAATGACATGACATGACATCTTTTGTACAAAACTTCATTGGCTAGAGAAGTCTGGAAATCATCCATGTTCTAGAGGAAATAGAATCCATGTCTTTATGGGAAATGGGAATGTTCTGGAAGAATGGAGAATGTGCATTATTGTGGTCATTTTGTAAAAATATGATTTGCAAAAGATTTCCACCAGCTGGCCTTAACCTGCTTTCTTGGTTGGATGCTGCACTAATTCTGTATGGAATATTTCCCCCCTTCTATCAATCCTGCCATATATATATCTCCTCATCTTGAAGTGGAGCATATGATCACCCTTTAAGGAATTCTTACCCAAATACTTTACAGTAATGCCATAAAGTTAGATAAGTTATAATTGAAGATATAGCCAATCTTAGAAGCAGGAAGTGTTCTATGCTGTAAATTTTTCATTTTGAGGATGGGATCATACAATGCTTCTTTTCTTCAGCCCAGTTTCCAGCCCACATGTTGTAAAATGACTCTTCCCCCCTACCAACTCCATTTCCTATCCCCAGACTCTTATTCCACTGAAGATAAACCTGGGTTGAACCAGCACCACCCCAACAAGATGTTGAGAGAAAAATGAAGCATCAACCAGGCAGAAGAAATCAGTCAAACGCCAAGATACAGGAGTTACTTAGAATAGAGAAGAAAACAGAAATTCAGCGTTCATCTGAAGTGGGCTCAACTGCGATGTTGAATAGAAAAGTAAAGACAGGTTTCAAATCATTCTCAGGACTGTTTTTGTGTCCAGTACGCTAAGGGAAGATACTTTTAGTGATGTAATATCATAACTTTTAATAGCTGAAGAAACATAACTAATGGGTTAAATGAATTTCCTTTTCTGCTTACATACTCAGCAAATACAAAAAAAATGTTCTTCACCTTTCTTATTCTACACCTCCGCTCCTAAAACTTGTTGCATCTGAAGGGTCTTTTATTATAAACGTATTGATTTTTCAGGTCTCATTCAAATGCCATCTGCCCCATGAGGTCCTCTTATAAGGGAGTGATCCTACTCCTTGGCCAAAGTCCACAGTGCTTTTGGGCCTCTCTCACTGTACATCCCACATAGCTACTATAGAGTATTTTTTATGTCCTCTGTCAAACCAAAAGGTCCTGAGAAGTGAGTATCAGAGCCTCTCTCTATTCATACTTACCATAGACAGTGCCCTGAATGTTCTCTTCCTCAATAGAGTGTTAATTGATGAACAACAATTCACTCAAACCCAGACATTAAAATTTTGCTGCAGCCATACCTATGATTTTGAATGTCATTTTTGTTCTTCTCCTCATAAACAAGAAAGGAAGACAGAAGAAAATAAAAGCATAAACCATAGTTGAAGAAGTGATAGTTAAAAGCAATTACAATGATCCAGTTTTTGTGTTTGGAAGGAAGATGAAATTATTTTAAAAAGAACAATAAAAAATAAAAATAATATTGGAAAGACACATCTTATTCTATAAAAATTCAAGAGACTATATGTTTACGGAACATACAATAAATTTTATTGTACTGTTTTTGGAAGTATTAAAGATTGAACCCAAGGAACCTCTACCACTAAACTACATCCCCAGCCCTTATTATTATCATTAAAATTTTGGGACAAGGTCTTTTTTAGTTGCCTTGAACTTGCTGTCCTCATGCTTCAATATCCCAAGTATTGAAATTACTGTGCCTAGGAGTCATGATCAAAGACAGAAGAGTGGAAACAAGTGGATAGAATACTGAATCCCGTTTAGAATTTATTTATTCAGTCATTTCATTCATTCATTCATTCATTCATTCATTCCATAATGCACATTTATTTAGCAACTTTTAAAATACCAGGCACTGTGGTTAGGGATTTAATCTTAAAAAGATGATCACACTCAATCCCCTCCCACATGGATCTCACAGTCTAGATTGGGATGACAGAAAGTTAATAGTCCTAATAGTATCATGTGATTAGTGCTGCCCTCAGAGCTGGATGCCAGCTGCCACTCTAATCTCATACATGTTACATCTCTCAACTGCGTAGATGAGTTCCAACTCTCTGTGTGCCTGTGAGGCAGCTCAGAGTGGACATCAACCAGTAAGGGCTTCCTAAGGCTGAATTCCTAAGGCAGAATTCTCAACTACCATCTAGTTTGTTTGGCTTCAGGTAAGTAAGAAAGTGAAGATTCTCTATATAGGTAACTGCATTTCTGAGCCTCCTTCACTGACTTCTGAAATACAAAAGGTTTTATGAGATGCTCTTCTGATTTCTGATATTTCCCCCTTTGCTAACTTAAAGGTCTTTTCCACTCCTCATGTGTCGATCCACATAAATGAAGAGTAATTAAGTTTCAATTATATCTACTCTGACCTTGAATAATTTGAACATCAAAGTTAGAAGTTAATATAATAAATGGCATTGGAATTTAGAGTAAGCAAAATAGTGGTTTTTCTCGAAATTGACATAGTGCCTCCTAAAGCATTGCATTTTTAGTTCATGGTAATAACATGCTAGAAATAAGGGGGATCAGAAGTAGTATTCATCACCTTTACAGCAGGAATATGTGCCCCATCTTGAAAGAGTTCTGTTTTGTTGATACCTTTTTTATTGTGAAACAATAAGAGACAATCTTTTCTCTTGTCCTTGCTTAAGAATTTACTTTGCTTGTTGCCATGGTGACAAATCCATAGTCTCAGCTGATCACTGTTTTGAACCCTGAATCTTTTGACCCTCTGAAACCAGCAATATAGGAAAGGTAGAAAAGCAAGCACTAAAATACCTTCAAGTAGACCAATTTATGGAAATGCATGCTCTGCTGCTTTGCTCTAAACTCTATCCAGTACAAAATCTCTAGCATTTTAAAGAGAAAAATACAAATGGGCTCTGAGCCTTGAATTCTCAAACTATTGTGAGATTAGTTTTATGAAAAATTCTGATAGAACTTGTCCCCAGGTCTCCATGCATAACAATTTTGACCTTACAAAAGCATCATGATTAACTTTTCAGATACTTGGTATTCTAGTTTAAAAGCATGTAGAAATGTGTACAAAACAAGACTTACTCTACAGTGATCTTATAATTCATTTGCATATTATAAAATCAAGTTCTAAGTAGAAAATATTAGAGAAAATAAAAATGAATACTACCTGTAAACAATGGTTTTAGTTTTTAGTGCATAAAAATTAAAGAGGAAGTATCTTTTGAGGATAGTATCCAAATTACTGTCTAAATGAATGGACCAGACTTTGCTATATTTAATTTACTTATGCATTTATTTATTACTTCATTAAATATTTATTGAGTTCAACCATGTGCCAGTCAATGTTCTCAGGACTGAAGTTCCAAAAATTTATGAACTATGTCAATTGTCTTTGGTCTTCCAAATGTCCCATTTTATAAGGTGATGGAAAACTAACAGTAAACAAGCAAACACATGCACACACACACACACACACCAGACAGTGTTTGATAGACATATGTACCAGGAAAGAAATGGTGACATGATTGAAGTGACAGTGGGCATGTTCTAGAACAAAGACACAAACAACAGAAGTATGTGTCTGGTAAACAGAGTGAGTGAGGGGAGAAGAGGAAAAGGAAGACAGGGAGGTTTAAGGGGAGGAAGGAGCTACATCAAGCAGAGCTTTGGAGGGTGTTTTATAGTCTCAAATTCATAAGTTCAATGAGAAGTCATGGGAGGACTGTAAACCTGAGTACAGTAAACATGATTGGGTTTTTATTTTTTAAAGTAGCTGCTGGATATTTTACTCTTTACAACTATAATTTGATTATCTGTTTATAAGTCATCAAACATTTAATTTTGCATGACTTGGATATTAAAATTAACAGATCATATGTTCATAATCCAGTGATTGCTGGAGCCAACTTTTTGTCTGGACCTAACAATAATATGAATCCTCAGTGTTGACCTTTAATTGTCCCAAGCTTTGATTTTTGTGATGCTATTGATGACAGTGATGGTTACTTAAGGATACCACCACCAGCAGCTCCCACCATTTATTAAGAATTTACATGCTTCAGCTATCGTGATGGATACTTTGCATTCTGTATTACATTTAATCCTTAAAAGAACAGATCAGACACAATGCACATTGTCTTGGAGTACACTTCTGGATTTCAAGCAGAGTAGACAATGAATCACGAGTCAATCCAAGATTTATCAACTCAATAAAATGCAGACTCTTTGCCATCATACTTTTCTGTCTTGAAATATAATCTGGCAATTATTAAAAATATCTTGTAAAATATCTGAAACCAAAATACTGTTTTAAATTCAGAGGTTATTTTTTTTCTCTCTTTTAGATGTTGATGGATCTTAATTTTATTCCTTTATTTATATGCAATGCTGAGAATCAAACCCAGTGCCTCACACATCCTAGGAAAGTGCTCTACCACTGAGCCACAACCCTAGCCCCCAGAGGTCAAATTTTATCCAATAAGTAGATATTTGGTTTTGAGTAGAACACATATCTACAGATCCATTAGTATCCATTTTATTTTCTTTATCAAACATGTAAGAGTGGAATAAATTACAACAATGGCATTGGCATTTAATTTGTGTCAAGATAATACGAGTTATATTGATATTTTAAAATATATTATATTCTAAGTAATGTGACCAGGAACAGAACAAAAACATTATTAAATCAATAGTATTTCAATCGATAAGAAAAAGAATACAAAAGCTAAACCCACTGTCATGTTTTAGTCTCTATATATAGTGTAGCCTTCCCTTGTAAATCAGGGAGTAAATGATTTGCATATCAACAATTTATCTAAATTATAACAAGAGAACATTATTTTATTATTAAAGGTACTTTTTCTTAATATCTAATTCATGGGATATCTTCTTATCTCTTAGCAAAACAGTACAATTTTACCTTAAAAAATAGTATTAGCTGTTGTTTCTTTCCCAGCCTTGAGCATTCTTCTGGGCTTCTAGCCAGAATACCATAAAGTCCTTTTTTTTCTTTTTGCAGTTTTTTGCTTAAAACTTTATAAATATCTTTAATCATCTAATGCTCACTACCATTCAGTTACTTTTTAAAAAGTGAACATAGTAATCACACATTGTTTCCATATTCTTTTTTCCTGTGTGGCTCCCTATCAGCTGATAACCTGCATTATCACACCTTGACATTGCCCATCCACACATGTTGCTTTGAAGGACAAAGTAAGTAAAAAGGGGAGGAAAAAATATAAAATGACTCTTATGTCCTCTGGGATTCTCATTAGATTATGTCTAAAGTCTGTATTTTTTATGGCTCTATTATACCTCTAATAGCTGTATGATTAATTTAATGTTTGGGGAAAAATAACAATGAGCCATTACCACCCCTGTTTTTCGATGAAGCAAGATTAGTGGTCAAATTACAGAAATTCATGACAAATTTTTAAAGTATTTATTTTGGACTGAATAAAAAGGAAGTCAGACTATTCTGGAGCTTTCACTTCTACCCCAGTACACACATACTGTGGGAAGACAGGCTGCTAATCACGCTTGAATGACTTGTTATTCAATAACTTCCAAGCTTCACTCAAGTATCATTTACCTGTTTTTAATGTGTGAATCACCAAAAGCAATTACATAATTCTTCTTTGCAAAACATGTATTTTTAGCAGGGGCCAAGGGATGGCCTCTACCACCCCTGCCCTAACCTTGGGCAATGAAGAGGGAGCAAGATACATGTGCTGGTAAGCAAGGCAGAAAAGTTAGCACAGGACTCTGCCTTGGAGCTCAGTAGAAGGCATGGTGCAGTGAGAGCAGCATCAGGCAGAAAACAAAGGATCCTATGCGAAAACCAGAAATCATACAGCCTTAGACCTGCCACAGCATCAGATGGAGATCTTTGTCCCAGTGGATCAGACTTGTGTTTTGACCTGTATCACTGCTGTCATCAGAAGGGCTGGGGGCACACGCCCCACACTGTACAGGCCTTTGTGTCTGTAAGGTTTAGTGCAACCCAAATTAGCATAAGCCTTAGTGGCCAAAGGGACTGCCTTCACTGTCCCAACTTTGGGCATCATCTCATGGAGCAAGACCATTCACTGGGCATAAGACAGGGTAGTAAGCATAGAAAATGGTTTTATAATTTACTGCCAGATAGTAAAACCTAACATTGAGAAGATTCTAATGTCCCCCATACCCAGGTGAGGTCCTGCAGATGGAGTCTCTGAAATATCCCTAATGCCAGGTAAAAACACATGGCCCTCGTCTATCAGAATCTCTTCTGACCAGCATCATCTCTTGCTGTACAAAGTGGCGTTAGTTCATGAGTCCATCTCAGCAATTGGCAGGCCATAGAAGCATGGGGCTGTGTCCTGCCTCTGTACTGCACAGGTCTGGGTGGACTGTGAGCTCAGGGTACAGTACAACATTTCAGCAATGGTGACCACAAGACTTTCTACTCAATTCCTCTCCCAATCCAGGTAGGACCACATGGAGAAAGTAACTGCTTGGGAGAAGAAAAGGGAGATGGGCACCAAGTAATGGCAAAGGAACGTGGGGTCATTCCATTTATCATGTTTCTACCCAGAGGTGGGTAGAATCCTTTAGTGTCTGACCAGTAAAGGACTGGTGGTCTATGAAGGAGGAGTTTGGACCTAACTTGCCCCCTGGGAAGTTCTTAGAGGTTACAGGATATTATTTATGAATACTTTCCAAGTTCTTGCTGAACAACACACCAACTGCATACTTTAGACTAAATGGGGCTTGGTTTGCCTTCTCACGCTGAAACAGGAACAACATACCAATAGCAGAATTGCAACAAATCTAGAATTAGGGCACTGTCTAGAGCTGAAATAGTTGAAATGACTACAGTTACAGAGAAAATAAGCAGACTGCTTAAAATTTTTGGAAAGATGAGGAAAAAAAAAAAACCCCACAAACCAAATTATAAATAATGGAAAAAATACCCAATCCTTCAATGTCAAAATGATATCACATACAAACAAGCATTAAGAACTGAAAGGGAACCATGGCCTTATCTAATAATCAAAGTTGCCAGAAACTGACTAAATAGTAAATAATGTGGGGAAACTCTGAAGAATTTCAAGCAGCTGTTTTAAGGAAAGTCAAGAAGCTTCAAGAAAATAGATAAACAATTCAATGACATTAACAGAGATGCTTCACAGAGATATATAATCAATTCTAAAAAATCAAACAGAAATCCATGAGATGAAAAATACACTAAGCAAAATTAAAACTACAATAGAGGGAATCAATAGCAGGATAGATCAAACCAGGAAAAATTTAGTGAGCTCAAGTAGTGTTTATTTGAAAATACAGGGAGAAGGAGAAAAAATAAAATAAAATAAAAAGAGATGAAAGGAACTTTTGGTATAGCATTAAAAGTCCAAATGTTCAGATTATCAGGTTGAAAAAGAACTTGAGAATGACAAAGTCTTTTTCAAAGAGATAACAAAAACTTCCCAATCCTAATTAGGGACACAAATATGGAGTACAAAAAGGCCAAAGGTTACCAGTCAAACATAATTCAACCAAGTCTACCTCAGGATATACTATAATTAAGCTCTCAAAGTTCAAAGATAAAGGAAAGATTCTTACATAAGCAACAGAAAAGAAACAACCTAAATGTTCATGATTCATCTCATGATTCATCTGACAGCGGACTTCTCAGAGAAAATCATTGAGACCAAGAGAGAGTACATGAGATTTTCACAGCCATGAAAGAAAAACCTGTCAACCAAGATTACTGTATCCAGAAAAGCTATCCATAAGAAATTTAAAAAGAAATTAAAAAAAAGAAGCCATTCCTAAACAAAAGTTGAATGAATGCACTGCCACGAGACCTTCCTACATGAAATGCTAAAGCATATTTAAAACAGCTTCTTAAAACTGGTTGGAAAGATGGGGATATTAATAAGTAAGAAGAAAATGGTAGAAGGTCTAAACAAAACCATTAAAACAATAACTACATGAATATGTTAAAAATTAGCAACATAGAAAGATGTAAAATGAAGCTTTGAAAATTTGAAATGTCGGGAGGAATAGAGTGCAAGTGTGGAGGTATTTTAATTAGTGTGTATTTTTATCTTTTTGTTTTTTAATCTTTAGAATCATATGAAGTTGATATCATTTCAAAGTAGCTTGCTATAATCAAAAGGTGTTTTGTTTTATAAGTTTCAAGGTTATCATAAGTATTAGCATAATTATAGCCATCTTCCTTTTCCCCATCCCCACTTTATGGATATTGTTCTTATTCCTCCCAGATAGAAACTAGCCCGAGATAAAACTTACTGGCCTGAGATATGCTGGTCTCTCTCTGTTCTCTCATTGAGAGATAGGAGGCAAGTTACCAGCCCCTGGGATGGGGACATACTGGTTTCTCTGTTCTCTTCTTGAGAAGATAAAGGGCCATGCCAATTTTCCTGTTCCTCTTCTGAGAGACAGGAAAACTGCCTATCTCTGTTCAGAAGAAACAAACTTGCCTTCCACAAGATCAGGAGATGCTTACGATGTCAGGCAAGACTAAACCCGCCCCTAGCATAACCATGATTCTAACCTATAAAAGGTAACGTTCAAGGGGGAATTGCTGCTGTTCTTCCTTTTTGCTGCTGCTCTCCCTCTCTCTGCACAGAGCTGCCTTGTCAGGCTCCTGACAATAAACCCACTTCTTATCCCAGGTGTGTGTTTGATCAGTCCTGTGCCACTTTTCTTTCAATAGACAAAAATTTATACTATAGGAAAAAAAAATAAGTAAGGAATCCAAACACACTTCTAGAGCAAGTCACTTAAGCCCCAAAGAAGATTGTAAGTGAGGAAGAAAGAAAGGAACTATAATAAAATTAGAAAGCAAGCTTCAAAATGGCCAAATTACTAACTTATCTATGGATAATTACCTTAAATGTAAACGGACTAAATTTTTCAATTAAAAGACATAGAGTGACTAAATAGATAAAACAAACAAACAAACCAAAAATACCCCACTACGTGTTGCTTACAAGAAACTCACATAACCTCTAAGGCCAAGTATAGACTGGAAGTGAAAGAATGGAGTAAGATATTCCATAAAAATGGAATCAAATGAAAGCAGTAATAGCCATACTTACATTAGTTAAAATAGACTTTAAATCTAAAACATTAAAAAGGGACAAGAAAGGTAATTATATAGAGTGGTTAATTAACTGAAAGGAAATAACAATTCTAAATATATACATACCCCAAACCAGAGCACCCAAATACATAAAACAGATATTCATAGACCCCAAAGGAGAAATAGACTATAATACAATAATAGTAGGGGACTGTGACACCACACTTTATGCAAAAGACAGAAAATAAACATAGAAACAGCAGAATTAAATTAAACCTTAGACCAGACACACTTAATAGATGTCTCTATAACATTCCATTCAAAAACTGCAGAATATGTGTTCTTCCCAACTGCATGTGGAACATTTTCCAGGGTATTTCATTTGATAGGTCACAAAATAAGCTTCAACAAATTTTTTTTTAAAAAAATTGAATTTCTGATTATCTTTTTTGATCACAATGGAATAATATTAGAAATAAATAACAAGAAAAACTTAAGAAAATATACAAATACATGGAAATAAGATAATTTATTCTCAAATAAAGGAAGAATCAAGAAAGAAATTAAAAATTTCTTGAAGCAAATAAAAATGAAAATACCACATACCAAAACTTATGGGATAGAGCAAAAGTAGCACTGAGGAGTTTATTGCAATCAATGTCTATTTCAACAAAGCAGAGTTCTCAACTGATGAGACAGAGATAATCTGTTATGTTTGTAGGTATATTATAGAATTGTTGACTGGTAGAGGTCAGGAGTCCTGCTTCTCATCTCAATCCTGCTCCCTCAATTTACAGATAAAAACTGAGTTTTCCATCTCTGCAAAGTCTTGGAGACAGAATTGGAAGCCAAGTCTAGAGTCTAGGACGTGTTCTTCTTTTATAATTCTTAAAGCATTGTAATATTTATAAGGTGGTCTTATGAAGCACTGAAGTAGACATGATACAGGATAGCAGAGAAGGAAGATTTAGTATTCTGGTAGTGTATTCACAGTGATAGGCTGCATAAAATCAGAGAGGGAAATGTTAGGGCTTAGAGTGAATCTTAGGCTTTGAAGAAATCAAGATATCCGTATTAAAATGCTCATGTTCCACCCATCATGCTTTAGTTATTTCAAACAGTGGAATTTAAGGACAGTGAAAGTGTAAATTGACAAATTTTCTCTTAATGTAGCTGCTAGAGAGATGACTAGGGGATATTAAGGATCTGTTTTGAGACTTGCCATCCATACCCTCATTTTAAAATTTGATTAGCCAATATTATCTGCTGAAATGATGTGATGAAACTCAAGAGTTTGGGCCCACGTGAGTCTGGATAGAATCTCTGGTGTAAGCTGTGATAGAAACAGACGTATTTTACCTGAATTTCTCTCTTACCTCCAGAAACAAGTCTCACTAAAAAGAAAGAAAATTCATAAAATATACTGAATAACAGTGACTGTGGATAAAACGATCACCTGCCACTGAAGAGCTTATAATTAAATTAGCAGAAGTGACTGAATTTGTGGAGCTAAGATTTAAGCAATTTCTATGTGATCAGTCTGCCAAACTCAGCTCTCGGCTTGGGCATCTTGCCTACTGGTCTTCGACCTAGAATGAAAGCATAAAAATTACCTCGTCATTCAATTTTTAAAATGCGATTGACCTATCCGTTTAAGTAGGATGACTCCTGCTTTAGAATTAACCATGGATATCCCTTCTAAATGAGTTTTGACTGGGATAGCACTTTTAACTCATTTATTTTCCATAGCACATTTAATTTTAATTTTTTTTTTTTTTTTTTTTTTGGTGGTGGTGGTGGTGGCGGGAAGCATTCAGAATACATGCTTGACCAAATTTTCAAAAGGCTACACATTGCCACAGGCATGTGACACTCAAGTGTCTAAGGGTAAAAGACAAATTGTAGACACATCCTTCATTTACCTTTAACAGCTCAGACTGTAAGTGCTCTGGCTCTCTGGTGTGAATGGTCCCTGGCTCTTCCTCCTTGAGAGACAGGGTCATCTGTAGTGGCCACCATCAGGCTAAACATCCCCAACAGCTTACATACTTGTGGAAGACCATAGTGGCTACTGCATTGATCAACGGGGGCAGCATTGCTAACCTACTGTTTATCACAATTCATTGCTACTTGATTCACCAGTGTTCAATGTGGCTGATAATACACAATCCAGGAATCAAAAAGGTAAGCCCAGGCCCTGGGTTTGATCCCTAGCACGCCCGCCCCCGCCCCCTACACACAAAAGCAAGTCCATGAACATTCTACTATCTCCACTGATCCATCTGGAAACTTTTATAGAAGCCATTGATGAATATAAGATTGCTAGCATCTCATACTTTATGAAAGATCAGCAATCATTTCCAATTTTTTATTTCTCTTTGTGAGGAGCTTAGAATAGCCATAATTACCATGTCTCCCTCTTTTTTTGTTGAGTGTTTTAACTTTAGAGACTGAGTCCAAATGTAAAGTGGTGGGGGGGACTAGATTTATTAGTCTGGGATAAAAGGTCACATAATGTACTTTTGCTAGAAATCCTTCAGAGTCTCAGGTAATGCATTCATGCAATGCCAGGAAATGTCTCCTGGAATATACTTATAAGTTACTTAAATACACAAGTCATAGAGGGATGTGATCAACTTTACTATTCTTTTCCAGCTCTCACAATCCAGATGATACAGATGGCTAGTTAGTGGGTCTTCCAGGGTTGGGCAATGACCAAGGGTTATAGATGTGCTATTAGCAGTTTCCCTAATGCTCACACCTCAGCACAGACAAGGTGAGGTTACTTCCTTTGTCAGTTAGCTTTCTGTTACTGTTGAAAAATACCCAGGATAATCAATTTATAAAGAGAAGTGGTTCATTTTGGCTCACAGTTTCAGAGATTCCAGTCCATAATTAATTGACTCCATTGCTTTTGGGTCTGTGGTGGGCAGCACATCATGGTGGGAGTAGGTTGCAGAGCAAAGCCTTTGCCTCCTGGCTGAGAAGTGAAAAAGAAGGGGCGAGGTCCCCACAGTCCTCTTCAAGGGCATGCTCCAATGACCTAAAATCTCCCAGTAAGCCCTACCTGTTAAAATTATCACTACTTCCCAAAGTGACAAGTTGGATAACAAGGCACAAGGAGCTTTGAAGGATATTCCAGATCCAAACTACAGAATTTTTTATTCTGTGGACTCCAAAGGCTCAGGTCCATCTCGTAAAGCAAAATGCATTCAGTCTATCACCAAGAGTCCCCCAAATCTTAACTAATTCAGCATTGCTCAAAGGTTCAATTTCTCCCCTGAGACTCAAGGCAAAGTCTTAACTGTGAGACCCTGTAAAAAATAAAAAACCAAAACAAAACAAAAAACAAAACAAAAAAAACCCCAAAACAACAAGTTACGTATTTCCTAGATACAATGGCAAAATAGGCACAGAGTAAATATTCCCATTCTAAAAGGGAGAATCAGAAAAATAGAAAGGAAGGATTGGACCAAAGCAAAGACTGAAAAGAAACAGGACAAACATTGAATCCTACAGCTCCATATCTGGTATTTGGGACACAGTGTGAATAGAGTGGGCTGCAAGGACTTGTGTATTAGGACAGGTCCTTATAGCTTGCTGGTTGCAGCCCATATGATTGCTCTTGGTCAGATGTTGCACGCTGCCTGTAGCTTCTCTCTGCAGGTGTTCCATGTCCCTGGTGTCTCTAACTTTCTGGGGTGTGCATTGGAGCTTTGACTTCATTCTCGTACTCTTGGCCTTGCTTTGTCAAGGGTTGTTTGCAGGGATTCTGACCCTCCCCTATATTTTTATAGATCATTTTTGTCTAGGACTTTAAGGAAATAAATAGATTTATTACATAGTGGAAGGGAAGCTCTATAAGGTAAAGAATGGCAGCAAAGAGAGATCTGAGTCTATACTAATCACCACAGTGATCCAGGACAAAGCACTTTACCTCCTGATACTTGAATGTCTCCACCTGCTAAATGTTTAGGCTGGACAACAGCAGTCATCATTCATGTCTTTAAGATATATATAATCTATGTTTCTGCTTTTATTTTTTTAACCAGCTTATTTCAATTTTTTCTTATTTTAATTCTTTCTTGGAGGCATTAATGATGGTTTTAAAGGATTTATTTAATGGAATTTGTTAAAAGTTGCTTTGAGAAAAATATGAAAGAAGAGCAGCATGGTAGTAGTGGATGTTTTGATGTGCTACCCAGATTCTCCTCCAGGAATAAAGGACCAGTTAGTTGTTGGGTGTGTACCACAGCTTCCAGACCTAGGCTCAGCACTCTGCAGAATCCTGTGCTGAGGAGAGCCACCTTGCTCCAGGTTGTGCCCCCTTGACATGAAGATGTAAAGACTCAGCCTCATCATCCAATTTTTAAAAGCTGTTAAGGATCATCTTTGATATAAAGCTCCCATGTGGTTAATACCTTAATTGTTATAAATCATAACTCATCATAACCCAACATTTTCCCCCTTCCTTCCTAAGACGTGGATGCTCAGACACTTCCTAACAACTGTCTCCATCCTGATCTCCATTTTAGAGTCTCCTTGGCTGATTGTCTAACCTGCAAGAAATTATCATAATACCTCTCCTTGTTTATTGGGTCATGTGTTACTCCTCTAAGGTTCTAGGACAATGTTCTTTCTGATTTCCAGTCATGAAATTCCTCTGATCATTCTAGGGGAGGATTTTTCCGATGTTGCATTTTATGGTCTGTTCCTCTCGTGCCCAAATAAAATAGCTTGTCTACACTTTGCAGATTCATTAAATGCAGTGTCTATTCAAGGAAATTGAGCTTGTTATTTATGGTTTCCTTGGAGAAATGTGTTTTTAAAAGTTCAATGTCTGCAAATAATTTTGAGTTCACCAAAAGGAGTTGGACAGGTTATTTAAATGGACATTGAATGTTGTAGGGAGATGGTGTTATTTCAATTACACTTTAGACATGCTATGAAGTCTCTTGACTCATGGAAACAACATGATTTTTAAAGTATACTATATTTTATCTTCTTAAGAAAAGCACATCATTAAATGCACAACATTGCCATTTTACTATTTTTACTCTAAAAAGAATTGAGATCAAGAGATAAAAGGATGTATAGTGATAGATGCTGCTGAATAAATTTAGCTTGCAATAAACAACATTAAATGACAGTGTGCAAACAAGACCCATGGAAGGATGGACTCTAAACAGAAGGAATATTTTCTCACGGAAAATTTCTGAAGAATTGTTCAGACTAGATAGATTTCCCTATGCTATCTCAACATGAGAAAAGGTAAAAATGGAACATTAATGCATTCATAATGAAAACATTGGGCAAACATTTTTGCAAGTAACATTTATTTAACATTTTAGTTTTTGTATAATGAAAGAATATTAACTGAGTATTGGTTATCTAAACCAGGAATGGAATCATTTGTGAACAAGTGTGAGCCCTAACATTGAGGCTATTTCCCCCCAAACTCACCCCCACTTCTGGACATCTGATTTGACCTTTTAGTATCAAATCTTCTAATCTCGGTGGTCAAGGGAATAGGACAACTGTAATTAGTTAGAATTTGAATGAGTTATAGAGCAATGAATTATTAGTTTATTAGGCTAAACACAAACAAAACCAACATCTTGAACTATGTACATTATTTTGCTGTAATGAAATTTGACATAGAAAGGCATGTTGTCCTAATTATATTCCTAAGCTTCTGGAGCATATAAAAATGTGCTGTGTATCCAATGGGGGAAAGAAACTATCTGAACATAACCAGGAAAACATCATGGAATCTAACATGTGCTGCCCATCTGTAACTGGAAGTTTCAGATACTTTAATCTCAATTAATCTCCATATTAATCTCCTTAGAAACTCATGGGAAGCTTGAATTATTGAGCACAATTTGCAAAGAAATTATTAACTTAGCCCACATCATAGTAAAGAAAAAGGAAAAGTCAGAATTCAAAGCAAGGTCAGCTGGGCTCCAAAGCACCTGCAGCTTCTTCCTTCTATGCCAGCAGGAAAAAGTACCTGTGGCCATCTGGGGTTCTTCATGCCCTGAGCCCACCGTCTTCTTTCTCTTCTCTACTCTCTCCCTCCCTGTCTCTGTTTTTGTATATCTGATTTGTTGATTTATTTAATAAGGTTTGAGATATTCGCTATGACTAACAAGGATTTTTTCCTACCTTCAGCAAAGTAAGAAAGATGTAAGTTAATTGCTGTCTAACGTGGGGATAATAGAGCTGTGAGAAATTTCATTTCAACTCACCTGAGCTCCTCTCTCCTCAAACAGCAAGTAATCAAGTTACAGGGGACTATTTAAGTTACAATGATTAAAGGATGAATTCATTACCCAGGCTTGGTGTGCTTGTACAAATAAGCCTACCATAATAAAATCATTTACCACTGGATGAAGTGTGTGATGAAAAAATTGTGCAGTTTGAACGTATCTTTAATAATCCAAAACAAAAAAAAAAACAAAAACAAAATAAAGCTGATGCATTTAAGTCAGACAATGTTGACCAGAGAGACTGGGTCCATCATAGGTCACTTCTTGGGACTGTCAGGGGTGCTGTAGGCATCTGATCAATAGAATCTGGGGATGCTGTTAAACACCTTATAGCACACAGGGCAACGCTGCTCCTCCCCAGGCAAAAACTGTCCAGCTCAAAATGTCAACAGTGGTGTTACTGAGAAACCCTGTTCTAGGTTATGCCCAAATATAAAAAAAAAATGGGATTGACCTTTTTCTTGTCAGATACCATAAAATCAAAAAGTCATCAGGTGTTTATTTTCCTGCCTCTATATCTTCATTTATAATTTTGATTTTTTTCATAGTAGGTTTTTGTATTCATATTTGTTTTAAAAATATTTCATAAAAATGTTGTTCATCTTGATCATTGAATTTTTGGAGCCACCTTAAATTCTGTGCCTGGAATATAAACCTCACCCAGCCTCCCTCATTTTCATTATAATGCTGAGGAGGAGGATTCAAATTGGAGATCAGCCTCAGGAACCTAAGCAAGACCCTCCCAGCAACTGAGGGAGACCCTGTCACAAAGTAAAACATAAAAAGGACTGGGGGTGTGGCTCAGTGGTAAAATGCCGCTGGGTAGCTGGGTTCAATCCCGGATTACCGCCTCTCACCAAAATATGAACATAATACAATATGGGGGTGAAGAAAGAGGCTCTGATGTTTGAGTGCAGAGTATGGTTGCACCACTCTGATTCTGTGTTCTTGGAAGTTTACTTCCTTTTACCATGTTTCATGTGACCGGTTAAAGAGGCAATTTTATCCATTAACAAAGAACCTGGCATAGACTTGTGCCACCACTGTCCCCATTAACTCAGCACAGTACTGCTTGCATTTTCTGGTGTCATTAGGATGGGTGAGGGGAAATGAAGTTTGTTCCTTGGTTTGTCAAGATTTTTAAGGAATAGCACTGTTCAGCCTGTACTTCTTTGTCCATGTGTAACTGAAAGACTGCACCCACACACTTTCTTTTTGGTGATCTCACCTCCATGTTACTGTAGGATAGAATCTTCTTGTTACCTAGAACCAAGAATGCTTCCCTTCTACTACAATCACAAAAGTTTGAATTGCATCTGGGCTCATTGCCATGTGGAGTTTGTTTTTTTTTTTTTTTTAAAGGGGGCAAATCAACAAAGAAAAGTGATATTTCCCAGATTTCCATGTAGCAACCACAGTAAAAACACTGGAATTTGTGAAATTCTAGGAAAGCTACTTATGGATTTGAATTCTTTTGTAGGCAGATATTTTTTTTGCTGTATCTTCTGTTCTTCATCTGGTCTGCAATGCCAAAGTGATGGCTGGAACTTCAGCAGTCACTTTGAAACATGAGAACATTTTGGAAGTAAAGCAGACACTGTATATTGGAATAATGATACAGACTGATCGGAATCAGAGTTCCCGATGACAACATGGAGTTGCCATATCAGCCCTAACTGCTTACTTCTACCGTCCTTTGAATGAGAGAAAAATAGTGATCTATTTCCTCTCAGCCACAATATTTGTGTCTGCTACAGACAAATGTAATCTTAACTGAGGAAATTGCCTTTTATGTGTCACTTTAGAAGCTCTGAGAGCTAACCCATTATCCCCAACCACACCCTCTATATCTGGGACTTATATGTATACCAGACTTGCTTAATTTAGAAACAGCTTTTTTAGGAACTTCATTTACATTTATATATGTTTTTTTTTGCTTACTTCTCACTTTTATTTAAAGCTGTTGACTTAGCTTTCAACTTTAACATTCTGTACCTCCCATTTTGCTAGTCACAGGTGCAGATAAACTGCCCACACTTTTGTTGACTCATACACAATAAAGAGTATTTGCTTAAAAATGAAACATTTTGTTTTCACATATAACTTCTCTTTCTCTATAAACTGAAAAGTTGGATCCCCTTGTTTTTGAAAGATGCTTTATAACATTAGTCTGACCTTATATGACTGAGACTATTTTTGGATGCAAGGAAAACACACATGTTTAAATTGTGAAAACTTGTTCTCAGCCATAATTGCCAGAGTAAATCACGGACAACTTTCACCAGGAGAGAGCAAAGTTGTTCTTATAACTACTAATAATAAAGAAATAAGTGGAAAATGGACAAAATGAAGAAAAGCCTTCTGCTTGGGAGCTTCCTGCTCATTAAATGTGAATAAACAGTGTGTAATCCTTCGTGGGGAGAGAAGAGGAAAAAAACAGAGAAGCTAGACAGATACCCACATAGGTAATAACTACATTATTGTTTCTCTTTTTCTTTTCAGGCTTCGTCCTGCTGCTAGACCCAAATCATGTTCTCTTCTTTAAAATGCCTCGTTCTGGATCACATGACTTTGTCCCTTCACGTCTCTTGGGATGTAAAAAAGAAAATCTCATGTGCTTAAACATAGCAATAAGGATAAAATGATTCTGCCTTTAGATAAACCCTTCTACACCATAAGGATTCAACTTGAATGGCACACTATATGAATAATAATTGATACTAAATGAATAACCAAAACCAGCTGAGGTGCTGGGGGTGGGTAGGGGACTGAAGAGGATAGAACTTGGGACTGTAAAGGGGTGTGCTCTAAGCTGGGAGATGGAGGTTCCTGGAGGTGTTTCTTGGTAGACTTTTGTGGTAGTAGGCAAGTCTGGCCTTTTATTCTGTGTTCTAAAATAATGAGTGATTTTATTCTCCAAGGCTGTCATCCAGTACTTTCCACAAGCGAGTAATTGAATATCCAAAAGCCTGGTAGTGGAAGAGCCAAGCTCAATATCCTCTCTTGGCTTCTATTCTATGGCTTCTTTTCTGCTGAATAAGGCCCACTGAGAATGACTAGATTGTAGTTTATTATGTTGTCCTGATTATGAATCAGTGCAATTTACAAATGTTTTGCATCTGAAACCTGGAGTTGTTTTAGGCTCATCTGCTGACATATGTGAATTTGCTAGAAAGGGCCAGGATCAAATGACATCCACCATCTGTGAGGGTATTATGTCTAGAGCTAAGAACTGGAAAAATGAGAGGGGTTTGCAAAGTGAATCTAACCTACTCGAGTCTAAAAGCAAATGCACGCACTTATTCTTGTAAAATGTGTTCAAAATCATTCAATTTCAAATCACATATATTCTTGGATTCAAAAGAGTATTACAATGCATATGCTAATGTTAGCTGTTTTATTTTGTTTTGTGGTGATGGGGCTTGAACCCACGGCCTCATACATAGCAGGCAGGAGCTCCACCACTGAGCTATAACCAACCCCAATGTCAACTTTTCAATATTAAGAACAAAGTTAGGATTTCAGGGTAAGTTTTTGAATTAGACATATTATTAGACTTTGTGAAATAAACAAGCAACCCTCCAAGTAACCTCTCTTATTTATATACAGAATGTTCAGTTCAAGTCTAATGCCTCCTTCAAAATCTATCTTCAAATATGCCTTTCTATTATTCCCCTCCTTGTTAATATAAGTTATAGTTCATATCTTTCCCAAAGGAAAATCTATTTTAGAATTAAAGAATTTGTTACATTTATTTTAATAAGATGTTGGAAAGGCAGTAGAGGGTGGGAGGCAGAGAAGAGTAGGATTCTTTGTGGACATATCCAGGCACTGTTATAGAATTTGCGTGTAAAATAATGACGAGTCAAGAAGACAAGATCCTTACTGAAATGTCATTTACATTACAGTGGGAAAAAATTAATCAAATATATTTATTTGCTGGTTTCTAGTAAATGCTACAAAGATATACAAGCCAAGGAAAGCAGACAGTAAATTATTTGATTTTCATGTGAGGTGATCAGGAAAGGACTTTCTGATGAGGTCATGTTTAACTAGGACATGAAGCAGGAATGGTTAATACAAATAAATTGGGAAGGGCAGAGCATCCAGTGCAAAGGTCCTAAGGAAGGAGTATGCTAGGAGCATTACAAGAACAGTAAAGGCACCAGAGAGGCTATTATGGTATGTGCAAGGGCAAAATGCAAGAGAGGATATTACACTGGTAGTTGGTGGCACTGGGCTTTGTGGAAAAAAAAAAGGGAGAAATTGTTTTCTCTCTCTCTGTCTCTCTCTCTCTCTCTCTCTCTCTCTCTCTCTGTGTGTGTGTGTGTGTGTGTGTGTGTTAATAAGACATATGAAATAAAATATCATCTTAACTATTTTCAAGTGCACAGCTCAAAAGTGTCCAGTATATTCATATTGGTGTGGAATAGAACTCAAGGATTTTTTCATCTTGCAAAATTTGAACTCTATATCCATGAAACAAGTCCCCAGATCCCTTCTTGCTCAGCCTTGAGAACCACCATTCCACTATCTGTTTCATGCATTTGACTAGTTTTACATCCACAGAAGTGAAATCATACTGTATATGTCTCTTTGTGACTTGTTTCATTCACTTACAACACATTTGTGTTGTAGCTTGTGGATAGGATTTCCTTCTTCTTTAGGAAGAATAGTATCTTATTGTATGTTTATGCCACATTTTGTTTAACCTATGCATTTGTCAAAGAACATGAAATCTTGGAATTTTTCTTAACTCTTATTGTTTGTTTCACATCACATAACCACCTTAATTTTTTTTAAATGTTGGGGAGAGCTGGGGATTGAAACCAGGGGCACTTAACCACTGAACCACATCTCCAGTCCTTTTCTTATTTTTTATTTTGAGACAGGGTCTTGCTGAGTTGCTCAGGTGTCACTAAATTGCTGAGGCTGGCATTAAACCGGTGATCCTCCTGCCTCAGCCTCCTGAGCTGCTGGGATTACAGGCATGCACCACTGCTCCTGGCTCTGCCTTTATTTTTGCAACATTTTATTCGTAAATATGTCTATTTGAAACTTTCTCTGTTCAATTCAAAACCTAACTGTCTTTTCTCTCTTCTAAAACAATTTCTAGCCCTTCTAACTGCACTTCCATTGCTGCTGTTGTTATGGCTTCTCCATTATATTCAGTCTCATGATTTGCATAATTGGCAGTTAAAATAAATTATTACTGAAGAACAATTTCTTTCTCACCATTTTCATCCAACTAGCATCTAGCACAGATTAGGTCATAGAATATAAATGAATAATGAGAATCTCTGTCCTTTACTTTTGTGGTTTTCCCTTATCCATAATTGTCTGAATAGTGGGTACAACAGGCACTTTTTTTCCCTTAAAAATAAAGGGAAAAAATCTTAATAATGAAAAAAAGAGAAAACTATGCTTTTTAAGGCAAAAGAAATAACACTAGGTGTATTATGTTAGTCAGTTGTCCGTTGCTATAACAAAATACATGAGATAATTGATTTACAAAAGAGAAAAGATTTATTTTTGCTCACAATTTTAGAGGTTTCAGTCCAAGATTAGGTAGATTTGTTGCTTTTAGGCCTCTGGTAGATGTGCCAGATGGCAATAGTGGGGAACGCATGACGGCGCCAACTCATCACCTGGGCAAGAAGACAAAAGAAAGAGGAAGAAAGCAGAGTGCCAAAATCCCTTTCATGGCACACATGGTGATCTAGGTCCTCCCATTAGGCTCCACCTTCTAAAGGTTCTACCACCTCCCAACTGTGCTAAACTGGGGTGCAAATCTTTAACACATGGCCCCTGAAGGAAGGACATTCCAGATTTGAACTGTGGTAAGAGGAATGTCGATTATTGTGCAAATGTGCAACTAGAGAACAGATTGTGTATCGTTTTATCATACATTAGTATGCAAGGCAAACCTATTAGCATCAGAGAACTGTTCTAATGTAAATGCCCTTATTGACAGTGTCACAATAAACATATATGTATTATGGTAGTTGAAAACAAACAAAAACTATAAATTTTGGAACAGAGGATTCATGCATGAAAGGGATGATAATGAGACATATAATTATTTTTGATGAGTAGAGTTGGGAGGAAGGGCATTGTAGGTAGAAGAAGATCCTAGGTCAAAACATGAAGGCTCTACATTAAAGACATATATTCAGACTCCATTTCTAATAGAATATGTTAACTTCAATCACCCATATTTTAAGTATTCTGTGGGAAAGCAGAGGACGATAAACCAGAAAAGAAAATAGGGCTCATGCTGTGTGATCCACCAAGCGTGTGTGCTGTATCTGATCCATTAAACAGGCAGTGGGGAGACGTGGGCAGATTTTGGACAATGATCTGGCATCTCTGGAAGATCTAGGAGAGAAAAATGCCACAGTCTTCAAAACCAGGCTGATATTTGACATTTCAATCATTATCATCATCATAGGCAACGATTTGTAAAACATGGAAAGCAACAGCGAGGACAGACAGCAAAGATGAGGAAAGCACCCTGGGTGATGGGGTGACTATGAAGAATTGGGGACAGCAAAGGAAGCTAGAAGAGGCCAGCGGCTGGCGAGCATGGCGTAGACACCTATTGGGATTGGAGAGGAGTAGGGAAGGAAGAACAAGTTGAAGAGGAAATGCCATGGATTTGATTTGGAACTTGTAACACATGGGGCTACCTCATTCATGGAGGACAGGCAAAAACTAAGGGAAATAATTAAGGTGATTGGACAGGAATCTGACTGTCCCTACTGCTCAGGGAAGGGTGTGAGTTTGGGGGCAGTTACAATAGCAGTGGCTGCAGAAAACACAGTTGCCTACCACTACTCACATTTTTGTAAAAAATTATTTATTTATTTATTTTAATTAGGTATATAGGGCAGCAGAATGCATTTTGATTCATTGTTCACAATTGCAGCACCACCTTTCATTTCTCTGTACCTAGCTAGGGTAATGATGTCCATCTCATTCCACCATCTTTCCTGCCCCCATACCCCCTCCCTCCCCTTTGCCCATTTATAAAGAAAAGACAGACACTAAAGAACTTACCCAAAGATACGTAGCTGGTCAGTGTCAGAACTAATGTTAGGAGCCTGGTTCCTCTGACCTCAGAGGCCACTTAGCGGCCACCTGCTTTTTCTTTAGCACTATTTCTTTCTATTTTCTTTTCTTTTTCTTTTTTTTTTTTTATAAATGCAGGTTTTGAAATTATATTATTTATGATTCTGAGATGCAACCTGGGATATATGTAGCTCTAAACACCCAGAACTAATAAAATTACATTGATCCGCAGCACATCAAAATCACTATCCAAGGCAATTCCAGCTACTTTTGCCAATTTGGCAGTAATTAGGTCTAGGGAGGCTCAGGAGCCCTGTGTTCCTTCTGTATCTGGAAGATTATGCTTTCCCCGGCATGTTTCCAATTACGTTTGAAGATTGTTTTCATTACCATCTCAGGAGGGAGACTGTATAACCTTGTTTCCCCCCATTATTCTAACCAGAGCAAATCTGGATTTATAAAGAAAGACGGACTCACCGCTGCCCAAATACTTCATTTCAGACTATTCTACCTTTGTTTCCAAGCATGAAAATGATGGTTGCTAAGAGATCCAGAGAGGTGAAAGGCAAAGTGGGGCAAAAGAGATATAGAAATAATACTTAACCTGGTTATTTAGAATAGTATGCCATTGCTTTTTGCTCTCTTCTTCTTCATCCCCCTCTTTAATGAACTGGTGATATTTTTAAAATCTCTGAGTGAATATAAATATCACCCTTGTATCACTGACCTGTTTCTGTCCTCTGGATGTTTCTAACTGAATGATGACATTCAAAATATATTAAATTTTAAGTGTTTCCAATATCAGTGAGAAGAAATTCTCTTGCTTTCTTTTTTGATACCTAAACTGTCAGTTGAAAAACATAATCTGGTGTTGCTATTGTAACCCCCATCCCACCCCACCCTCAGATGTCTGATGGAGGCAAATGCTAAAATTGATTAAAACTCTAGGGAATTGATCCATTTGGTGCTTAATAGTTTCTGAGTTACACTGCAAGTATGTGCAATATCTGGTAACTATGATTTAGTAGTCATATAATAAACATTTATTAGTATGTGTGTTTGGGAAAAAGTTGCACAGTCTCCTTTGGAATGCACGTTAAGGTCTCATATACAAGTTTAATGGGAACATCTAAAGGCTCCTTGTCTGTTGTTTAATATCATGGTATCTATCATTCAGTTTGAAATTTTTAGACATTTATAAACAAGTGACAGGTCTAAATTTGCTTTTAGCAGATCCAAAGCTTTGGGGGAAATCAAACCATTTTCTTCAGACTAAGGGAGGAGTTATTTCACTTTCTTTTGTCAGAAGCAGATTACAAGGAATGTTTTTGTTCCCATTAAGACTAAAAATTTAGTTTTAAAACTAGTAGTTTTAAAAACTAGTATTTAGCATTTGCAGCCCCCAAATTCCCAGCCCAGCTTCTTGTAGCATATAACACAATCACCATAGTGGCAAAAGGGTCTACCATTTTGTTTTTGAATGGAATTTCACATGCTGCAAATTTAGGAAGAGAACATTGCCCATTGCTAATCAGCAACATTAATTATTCTTTATTGACTGAGAGTAAAATAGATAGTAAGTTATTTATTTTAAAGATATCACACACATTGGCAGAACTTAAGATGATAATTAAGTTCCCAAAGCACCCAAACTCCACAAAAATATGTATAATATTCATGGAACAAGCATTAGAATGTTGAAGTCTCTAAAGCCTAGGAAATAATGGCATTGCTCATTTTGGTCCTTCAGGGAACACACAGAGTAGAAGAGACAGACACTGCTGACCACCGAAGGGAAAAAAAAAGAACTTAACAAAATGTTCTCTAGATCCATCCATTTTGTTGCATCAGTTGGATTCTTTTTATGATTGAATAATATTCATATATATATATGTCTATATATTCTTGTCTATTCATCCATTTTGGGGTAACTAAGTTGATTCCATATTTTATTTATGGGAATCGTGCTGCCACAAACATGGTGTGCAAGGATCTCCTTGTCATGCCAATTCCTTAGGATATATACTCAAAAGTAGTATAGCTGGATGATATGGTAGATCTATTTGTAGTTCCTTGAGCAACCTCCGAAGTTTTCTCCATAGTGGCTGTACTATCTACCTACAGTGTATGTGAGTTTCATTTTCCCTACATACTTGCCAGCATTTGTTACCATTTGTCTTGAAATATCACACCATACTCCACTAATATGCATAATTATTACATGTTAATAAAAAAGGTAAGGCTATGAAAATCTTAACTGCCCTGATTTGATCATTATATACTATGTACATGTATCGAATTATCACACCGTTCTCCATAAGTTTGTATCATTAAAATAATAATCAATAAAAGTAAATGGGCAAAATAGTAACAACTTTCATTGGGAATATCCTGGAAGATAATAAAAATACTTTCCTTTCAATCCCACTATGCTCAGGAATCTATGTATGTGTAGAATTTTCTCATAATTATCCCCAACATCTCAGTTAACATTTTCCAGTATCACAAATTTCAGGTAAATGTCTCACGTATAAGAAGTGCTTGCCTTGGAATGAGACAGTTCTGGGTTGGAATCCTGACACGACCACATACTGTATTCTAACTTAGCAAAATATTTTCAGTTTTCAGTCTCATAAGAAAGAGCATCATAATTTGGGATCACTTTCTGTAAAGATGATGAAATGAGACATGTCACAAGCAAAACTGAAATGTGTGTGGTTGTCACATACACACCGTTTTCATCTCATACTTTCATTCCTCCCACCTCTTTTGCCTAAAGCACACGTTTGCAAGTGAATGGGAAGAAACTCGTGGAGACTGAAAGACTGAGTTTTCAGAAACCACAAAGATAATCCTGCTTCCAGATTTCTGTAGGCAGGATGGCATGGAATCCAGAACAGGGTAGGAGACACAGTACATGCTGAGGACTGGAGCCAGCCTCACCTGGATTTACTTTCCTTCTCTCACTTGTTAGCTCTGTGACCCTGGGAAAGTTCCTTTATTTCTTTCAATGCTCAGTTCACCATTTGAAAAATGGGGATATTAAAATGACTTAAGATAATGCTTACTTAAAAGGCATTTAGTATAATCTGATGCCTAATTCTCATTTAATTCTTGTTAGCTATTTTTCTCTTTTTCTTCTCTGGATTTTTCTTCAATATAAAGGGATTGGATTTGGAAAGTATATCTGTGGAGGTAAATAAATGCATGGATTTTAACAGTAAGGTAGGATTATGAATTTAAACCTTCTGTTTTAAGACTCCACACATGATATAAGACTCCACACATTCACTTTATGGGGTTATAATTTCCTTGAAATGAGTGTTCATTTTCATGAGACTTCCATGTAGGACTTCAGAATTAACACCAAATTGTACTCTCTGAAAGACAGTTTTTAAGAATCAGGGAAATAAACAAATTTCTATTTTATAAAAAATAACATGATTGTAGTTTAATCATACTCTCTCCACAACAGATTTCCTGTGTTTTGAGAACAGTGTTTCTTTAGGAAATCAGGATCTCTTTGTATTTACTTACTCTAATCTTTGTCTATGGTCTTGGTAATTGGTTAATGTCATAACAGTCAGAAAATGATGTAGAACTTATGGAAATGTCATTAATATTTAGAAAGCCCTGAGTGCAGTAGAGTAAAAGTTCTTCGAAGCCCAGAACTATTTTGTTCATGTTTGAGTCCCTGATTTATAATACATGGACCAGCACACATAGGCACACATTGGTGAATGAATAAATATTTGGAGAAGGATCTCACATCTACCTCTTTGATGCATGTATCCTATTAACAGACCTAATTAAAATTTGAACTATTTTGGACTTCTGCTTGATTGGAAGGGTCCACCTAGGCTCATCAATCACATTCTCTTCACAAAATTAGTCACAGAGCATATGTTTAGCAATTTATCATCTTTACAAATAAAATAAAATAAAACTCTGCAAGGGACTAATTGTGGTAGAGAAAATTTCATTAATATAGCACAGAAAATCCAATTCTCCCACCCTTATTTTCAACACTGCAAAAGAATGAATGCATGCCCCCCAAAATGATAGTATTGATATGATCTGACTACAATGATGTATTATTTATGACGGCATGATTTGGGAATACTTCAGCTTATAGATCCACATTAATTGTTCAATATGTTATGCATCCATGCAGAATAAGACTAAATTTCCCAGTGCTGAGTTCCCAACTGTAATAATAAAAGAAAAAAAATATGACGAGAGCTAAAGGTAAGAGATTTGTTCAAATGTATTCACAGCAACAATAATTCTGCCACATAAAATATTTGAATACATAATGGTTTCCATGGAGCCTTGAGCTCTGTACATATCCAAAAAAATCTATGTGTGGGCATTAATGTTAAAAGTCGAATGACAATATTTTTAATATTTCACTTGGGAACTTCTGAAAATGCAGTATTTTGGTTTCTTTTCCCTAACATGCTGAGATGAGTATCTCCATATGCAACTCAAGTGTACCTGTGAGTATCTCCAACATAACATGGCTTAGTCTACCAGGAGGCATCTGTAGAAGAGGCTGCCTGGTGGCAGAGGGGAGCAGAGGGCCCCCAGGCCCAGGGCAGCAGCAGAGTCACAGGTGACAAGTACACAGATTCCACGTTTGAATCATAATTTAGATAATTCTGCAACTTCACCTAACTCTTTATTTCCATCCACAACGTGAAGATGTAGGTTTCCTCAGATGATTCTTGTGGGACTAATTGACTTGATTGCCAAAAAGAACTCAGGCAGTCTTGGGCACAGCTTGAAAGCATAAAACAAATCTCATGTTCTGTTATCCTGCCTCATGATTTCTGTTTGAGCAAGACTCAGTAACATTAATGCTCTGGCAATATGTCCTCATCTCTAAAGAGTTGTATCAATCATACCTGTTGGTACAGTTGTGAGGAGAAGAGGGTAGAGTGAAAAGCTTGGTGAAGACCATGGCTAATATCTAGTAACTACTCATAATTATGTATTGAATACCTAGAAATCAAGCGCTGTCATTAATTTTCATATGTTCCATCCACCTATGTTACCCATGATGACTATCTGAGACTTTTTTCTAGCAGTATATTTCACCAAGAGAGCAAATGATACTCTAATATTCACTGAATGTGTATTAGCTTAAATTATCATACAGACATTTATTAATTAAAACACTGAATTTTCACTCTGAGCCACACATGGTTCTAGTTGATGGGAATACAGCAGTGAATAAAAATGATTGAGATTACATTGAAGAGAGACAGACGAGAAAAAAATAAATAAATTTATCATCTGTTAAGTGATAAATAATTATGATCAAAACTGATGTAAGAGCCTTTAGAGGGTAGGAGCAGGAAAAGGCCCTCTGGGAGGCAGCATTTGACCAGAGATCTGAAGGAAGTTGGGGGAGTAAGTTATAGGGAGAAAACATCAAGTGTGAAGTTCCTCAGATGGGAGCCTGCTTGGTTTGTTCAATAGACAGCAAAGGAGCCAGAGTGGCTGTGGAGGTGACTGTGAGGTGGAGATGAGGAAAAGTAAAAAACATTCCAAGGAGCTTGGTCATATGAGCTCATAGATCATGACCAAGTCTCTGGGTGTTATGTTCTGAATGATATGGGAGCCCCTGGAGGGGTTGGGTGGAGCAGTAAGACAATCTCACTTACGATTTTTAAAGTTGAAATTTATTTTTAACTAATATATGAAAACATAAAAATCATACAATTTATGTGGTACCGCGAGACGCCTTGATGCACGTGGACATTATGGTGACTCACGCCCTCTGGGTTCTGTGAAGAGCGGGGAGTGAAGGTGGACCTGAGGGAAGGAGGGAGAATCCTCAGGAGGCCACTGCTGTGTCCAGCTGAGGTAGATGGTGGTCAGGCTGAAGGGCACTGGTGGGATGTCGAGGCAGGTGAGATCTGGGTCTCTTTAGAAGGTAGAGATAAGAGGATAGAGGGACCCCTTACTTCTCTTCACTTTACCTAATTAGTTCTGCACTTCACCTAACAAATTACTCAAAAGCTGTCTTGTGAATAGGTCTGATAATAACATGAGTTGCCTTTTTAAAGGCAATTTTTGTTGGTCTCCAGTTATATACCCCAAAGGACTGAGTCTTCATTGAAGGACAGTTATATTCTCTAATATTTCATATTTATTTTTCACATATGTCCATTTATCTGTGAAAAATATCCTAGCACTAGAATTGCTGGGGTTATGGAGAGGATCTGAATTTGACATTCTGAAAAATGCTAATCAATTGTTATCATTTAAGACCTTTTGCTAGGCATAATTAAATTATTTTTTGTAAATAAATTTACAAAATCTTTTCCTTTATGACTTCTGAGGCTTGTAGCCTCAGAAGTCTTAAAGGAATATTCTAATATTTTTTTGAATATTCTAATATTAATTAAATATTTTTCTAATTCAAAATCATAAATGTCTTATTTTTTCTAGAATTCCTATACTTTATTATTTGTATTTATTTATGTCTACATATATTATTTAGTGTTATTGTTATAATTGTTTAATCTACCTGGCATTTGTTTATAAGATATATAGCAATCCAATTAATTATCTTTTTCCAGATGTCTACTCAGGTTTCCTAATCCATTTATGTGCCAAAAGAAAAAAATTATATATATATATATATATATATATATATATATGATTTTTAAAATTTTATTTTTTTAATTCGTTCTAATTAGTTACACATGACAGAAGAATGTACTTTGATACATTGTACACAGATGGAGCACAAATTCTTCTTCCTCTGGATGAACATGATGCAGAGTCGCCGTACTGTAATCACACATGTATATATAGTAGTAATGTCTGTTTCATTCTACTGTCCTTTCCATCCCCACAGCCCCATCCCTCCCCCCACTCCCCTCTGCACAATCCAAAGTTCCTTCATTCCTAGCCCCCCCACCTCATTATGGTAGCATCCACTTACTAGAGAAAACATTTGGCCTTTGGTTTTTTGGGGTTTGGCTATTTTGCTTAACATAATATTCTCTAGCTCTATGCATTTACCAGCAAATGCCATGATTTCATTCTTCTTTAAGCCTGAGTAATATTCCATGGTGTATATGTACCACATTTTCTTTATCCATTTATCTATTGAAGGGAATCTAGGTTGCTTCCATAGTTTAGTTATTGTGAGTTGAGCTGCTATAAATATTGATGTGGTTGCATCACTGTAGTACACTCAAAGTCTTTGGGGTATAAACCAAGGAGTGGGATAGCTGGGTCAAATGGTGGTTCCATTCCACGTTTTATGAAGAATCACCATATTGCTTTCCAGAGAGGTTGCACCAATTTTCAGTCCCACCAGAAATGTATGAGTGTGCCTTTTCTCCACATCCTCAACAACATGTAATGTTGCTTGTATTCTTGATAATTGCCATTCTGACTTGAGTGAGAGAAAATCTTATAGTAGTTTTGATTTGCATTTCTCTAATTGCTAGAGATGATGAACATTTTTCATGTTTGTTGATTGATCATATAGCTTCTTCTGTGAATTGCCTTTTAAGTTCCTTAGCCCATTTATTGATTGGGTTATTTGTATTTTTGGTGTTGAGTTTTTTGTGTTCTTTATATATCCTGGAGATTAGTACTCTTATCTGAGATGCATGTGGTAAAGATTTTTTTTCCCATTCTGTAGACTCTCTCTTCACATTATTGGTTGTTTCCTTTGCTGAGAAGAAGATTTTTAGTTTGAGTCCATCCCATTTATTTATTTATTTATTTTTAGCTGTCGATGGATAAAACTTTATTTATTTTTATGTGGTGCTGAGGATTGAACCCAGTGTCTCACTTGTGCAAAGAAAGCATCCTACCACTGAGCCACAACCCCAGCTCCCATTTATTGATTCTTGATTTTACTTCTTGTGCTTTAGGAGTCTGGTTAAAGAAGTTAGTTCCTAAACAGAGATGGTGGTGATTTGGTCCTACCATTTCTTCTATTAGGTGCAGGTTCTCTGTTCTAGTGCCTAAGTGTTTGATTCACTTTGATTTGATTTTTGTGTAGAGTGAGAGATACAGGTTTAATTTCATTTTGCTACATATGGAGTTCCAGTTTTCCCAGCACCATTTGTTGAATAGGCTGTCTTTTCTCCAATGTATGTTTTGTTGCCTTTGTCTAGTATGAGATAACTATATTTATGTGATTTTGTCTCTGTGAAAATCACATAAATTTTGTACCATTGGTTTACATTAATAGGAATTGCATTAAATCTATAGAATGATTTTTTTGTTAGTATGGCCATTTTGACAATGTTAATTCTGACTAACCAAGAGCATGGGAGATCTTTCCATCTTCTAAGGTCTTCTTCAATTTATTTCTTTAGTGTTATGTGGTATTCATTGTTGAGGTCTTTCACCTCTTTGTCAGACTGATTCACAATTTTTTTAAGGCTATTGTGAATGGAGTAGGTTTTCTAATTTCTCTTTCAATGGATTCATCTCTGACGTGCAGGAATACATTTGATTTATGGGTATAGATTTTATATTCTGCTACTTTGCTGAGTTTGTTTATTAGTTATAGAAGTTTCCTGGTGGAGTTTTTGGATCTTCTAAATATAGAATCATGTCATTAGGAATAGTGATAGTTTGAATTGTTCTTTTCCGTTTCATATCCCTTTAATTTCTTTTGTTTGTATAATTGCTCTGGGTAAAGTTTCAAAGACTATATTGGATAGAAATGGTAAAAGAGAGCATTCCTTTCTTGTTCCAGTTTTTAGGGGGAATCCTTTCAATTTTCCTCCATTTAGTGTGATGTTGGCCTTGGGCTTCGCATATATCTTTTACAATGTTGAGGTATATTCCTACTATACCTACTTTTTCTAGTGTTTTGAACATGAAGCAGTGTTATATTTTGTCAAATGCTTTTTCTACATATATTGAGATGATCATATGATTCCTGTCTTTACACTGATTGATGTGATGAATTATGTTTATTGATTTCCATATATTAAACCAACCTTGCATTCCTGGGACGATCCTCACTTGACAGTGGTGCACTATCTTTTTAATATGTTTTTGTATGCAATTTGCCAGAATTTTATTGAGAATTTTTGTGTCTATGTTCATCAGGGATATTGGTTTGAAATTTTCTCTCTTTGATGTCTATTGTTTTGATATCAGGGTAATACTAGCCTCATAGAATGAGTTTGAAAGGTTCCCTACTTTTCTATTTCATGGAAAATTTAAGGAGTATTGATGTTAATTCTTCTTTGAAGGTCTTGTAGAACTCAGCTGAAAGTCTGATCCTGAGCTTTTCTTGGTTGGTAGGCTTTTGATGGCATCTTCTATTTCATCACTTGAAATTGATCTGTTTAAATTGTGTATGTCCTCTTGATTCAGTTTGGATAGTTTATATGACTCTGAAAATTTGTTGATATCATTGAAATTTTTTATTTTATTGGACTATAGATTTTCAAAATACTTTCTAATTATCTTCTGTATTTCAGTAGTGTCCATCATGATATTTCCTTCATCACAAATTTTAGTAATTTGGGTTTTCTCTTTCTCTTCATTAGAGTAGCTAAGGATTTATCAATTTTATTTATTTCTTTAAAGAACTAACTTTTTATTTTGTTAATTTTTTGAATTGTTTCTTTTGTTTCAATTTCATTGATTTCAGCCTGATTTTAATTATTTCTTGTTTTCTACTGCTTTTGGTGTTGATTTGCTCTTCTTTTTCTAGGGCTTTGAGATGTAATATTACGTCATTTATTTGTTGACTTTTTATTCTTTTAATGAATGAGCTCAATGCAATGAACTTTCCTCTTAGCACTGCTTTCATAGTGTTCCACAGATTTTGATATGTTTTATTGGTGTTCTCAGTTACCTCTAGGCATTTTTTAAATTTTCTACTTGATTTCTTCTACTATCCATTCATCATTCAATAGCATGTTATTTAATCTCCAGATGTTGAGTAGCTTCTATTTTTAATTTTATTGTTGATTTCTAATTTCATTCCATTGTGATCTGATAGAATGAAGGGTAGTATCTATTTTTTTATATTTGCTAAGAGTTACGTTGTGACATAACATATGGTCTATTTTAGAGAAGAGTCCATGTGCTGCTAAGAAAATGTATTCACTCAATGATGGATGAAATACTCTATATATGTTCCTTAAGTCTAAATTATTGATTGTATTATTTAGTTCTATAGTTTCTTTGTTTAGTTCGTGTTTGGAATATCTATGTAGTGGTGAGAGAGGTGTGTTAAAGTCACCCTGTATTATTGTGTTGTGGTCTATTTGATTCTTGAAATTGAGAAGGGTTTTGTTTAGTGTACTAGATGCTCTATTGTTTGGGGCATATATATTTATAATTGTTATGTCTTGTTAATGTATTATTCCCTTAAGCAGTATGAAAAGTCCTTCTTTATCCCTTCTGACTTGAAGTGGACTTTATCTGATATGAGGATGGAAACCCCACTTATTTACAGAGTCCGTGTGAGAGATATGTTTTTCCCAATCTTTCACCTTCAGTCTGTGAATCTTTTCATAGGAGTTGCATCCCTTAAAGACAACATATTGTTTGGTCTTTTTAAAAAATCCAATCTGCCAGTGTATGTCTTTTAACTGATAAGTTTAGGCCATTAACATTCAGGATTATTACTGAGATACCATTTGTATTCCTGGTCATTTTGGTTTATTTTTGGTTTTAACCTGACTGATTTTCTCCTTTGATTGACTTTTCCTTTAGTGTAATTTCTCCCTTTGCTGGTTTTCATTGTGTTGTTGTATTTTATTTTTTTGCTTTGTTTGTTTTATTTTTTTCATTTCCTCCTCATGGAATATTTTGCTGAGCATGTTCTGTAGTGAAGGCTGTCTAATTGTGAGTCTTTTAACATTCATTTATCATGGAAGGTTTTTATTTCATCTTCGAATCTGAAGCTTAGTTTTGCTGGATATAAAATTCTCAATTAACATCCATTTTATTTCAGAGCTTTATATATGTTATTCCAGGACTTTTTGGCATTGAGGGTCTTAGCTGAGAAATCATCTGAGATCCAAATTGGTTTCCCCTTATATATAATTTTATTTTTTTCTCCCAGCCTTTAAAATTATATCTTTATTCTGTATGTTAGTCATTCTCACTATAATGTGCCTCAGCATGAGTCTGCTGTAATTTTGTACATTTGGGGTCCTGTAAGCCTCTTGTAGTTGATTTTTCATTTCATTCTTTAGATTTTGGAAATTTTCTGATATTATGTTATTAAAAAGATTGTGCATTCCTTTGGTTTGTATCTGTCTCCACACCTTTGTCTATTCCAATAAATCCTAAATTTGGTCTTTTCATGTTATCTCATATTTATTGGAAGTTCTTTTCATGGTTTCTCACCATTTTCTTTGTATGGCTGACTTTATTTTCTAGAGTATATATTTTGTCTTCATTTCCTGAAGTTCTGACTTCCAAGTGGTCTAGTCTGTTGGTGACACTTTCTATTAAATTTTTAATTTGGTTTATTGTTTCCTTCATTTCTAGGATTTCTGCTTGATTCCTTTTTATAATCTCTGCTTCTTTATTGTAGTGGTCTTTAACTTCCTGTATTTTCTCTCTGATACACCATCTTTTATTTCAAAGATCGATCTAACTACTATGTACCTTCTAAACTTCTTCTCTGACATTTCTTCTACTCTGTTGTCTACAGATTCTATTGTTGGAGCATCTTGGTTCCTTTGAGGTGCTTTTTTCCCTTGTTTTTTTCATGTTGTTTGTGTGTCTTCCCTTCTAGTGGCATGGAGCTGAAGCATTATAGTTTCTACTCTGTAGTCTTATAGTGTCCCTGAAGGCTTCCAGTAGCTCATCTTTAAGGGGAAAATCAATATTAACAGCACCCAGTGCACACAATATACAACCCTAAACCAATTAGCTCCTATTAAGGCACCTACAGTTTTGTCACAATACATAAAGGTGATGTGCTCAATTATTATCTATAATATAAACAGTGAATTTGCTAAAAGGGTTTACCATTTCAAATGATGAACAAAGAGGGAACAGAAGTATTGTAGGAAGTGATGTTTACAAGGAAGAAGGAGAGAAAATAGAGGTAAAAATTTATAGTAAGAGTGAAGGGGGACTTAATAGAGGTTGGCTATTAGCATGAGAGAGGTGAGAACGAGAATCCAGGGAGACAGATAAGTGAGAGAAAAAATACATACAGATTTAAAAAACAAAACAAAACAAAAGTAAAAATAAGAATGCACACCCAAACTATAATACACTATTTAGACATCCCAATCTTTAATAAATTGATGCATGAAAAATATTTGGATCCAAAGACGGTAGAGATATGAGGGGTGGGGGAGAAAGGGAAGTCTCTGGAAAATTGACTGATTGTTTCCGTTGGCTTTCAAATGTTTTCTCATCTTCTCTTCTCTGCTGATAGGTGGAGTGGTCTGAAGTTTAATGGTAGTTTCAGTCCGGTGGGTCCTGGACCGGCTGACTGGGCAAGCTCATAGCAAGGTGCTCCAGTCTTCCCACCCATTGTAGCTGGCCTTTTCTGCCCACACACTTAAGGGCTCACAGAGATGGAGAGAGTCCTGTTTTCTCCAGTTTCTCCAACCCGTGTTCCCCCCAGGAACTGCTCCCAGTCTCCCACTTCCCACAGGCTTGCCAGGCCCAGACTGGCCCATGCTCACTCAGCTGCAAACTGACAGACCTGGGCCTCAGATTCCCCAGGCTCAGCCTTGCTGCAGTCCCAAGAATCAATGCCATCTCAACTTGCAGAGTCCTCCAGAGATGTGCTCACATAAAGGAGTGTCCCTGAAAAGAAGCAGCTAGATAGCAGCCACTAGCACACACCACAGGGAGACCTCAGGTGCAACCAGACCTGCAGGTATCTTGACAATATATTTCTAGGCTCTCACTGGTGTCCCCAGACTGAGGCAGCCAGCCCCTAGATGGCAGGGATGGCGGCAGTAAGCCTGAAGGCCCCTTGGCCCTGAACTCTCAGACCCTGGATGGTGCCTCAAGATGGCGGTGGCCGCATGTAACCAAACCTGTGGGTACCCTGACAGTGGACTTATAGGCAGCAATGGGCAGCGGGTGCTCTGTGGGTGGTCTGCATGTACTCAGTAGGCAAAGGGTGGGCTCTCTCCTGGTAGACATTGGGTTTCAGATGGTAGGCAATCTAAAGGTGGGCAGTGGGCAGGTAAAGGCAGACAGACAGACAAGTGGTAAGCTGTTGGCAGTGTACAGTGAGCTGCTGATGTATATTTTATTATTAACTTGAAATGGTATCTTTATCACCTAATTAGTCTTCCTAATTTTCTTTCCCTTTTCTTTCTTCTTTTCTTTTCTTTTTTTGGAGCTGAGATCAAACTCAGAGCTTTGTGCATATAAGCAAACTATTTACCACTAAGCTATATCCTCATCCGGATTAATTTTCAATATCATTTCTTACTCGTCATTTATTTACTAATACCTCTTCAATTTGTATTAGGTCTTGAACACTGGGTTTTCACAGGTGTCAAAGGTAAGTACAGGAAACTCGTGGTTTAATGAAGTTGAGGAGGAATGACTTAGTTTTGGAGATGTCACTGTTAAGGAGAAGAAAGAAGAGCAATGTACCCAGAAAAGCAAAAAAGAAAGAAGTATCCAGAGGAGCTAGACACACAATGTGTATACACCTACATCATAGCATCCCATAGATATGACATAGTCATACATATATAGTGGAAGGAGAAAAAGTGAAACACCACAAAGCCATGACTCATGGAAGGGAAAGGAAAAGATAAAGAGGAATTTAATTTAATAATACAAAAATCCATGAGGTCTCATAGGATAGATGATTAAAACATTCCACAGTGTTGGGGTCTGCCGTGGCTACAACAAGCAGCATCTTCTTTCCCAATTCAAACCATAAAGCGAAAAATTTCTGATTTCTTGTAGAAGTGACATTAAGGGGCATGGCTTTGGGACTGTCAACAAAGAGGGCTTGCAATCCTGAGCTCCAGGATTCTTTAGACATACCCACTTAGTCAAGGCAGCACCACACTGGTTAAGCTCCTTTGAGAAGAGCCACTTCTTCCTGGAGTAGAGGTGAAGAAACCTCTTACCGTAAGCACTGTGCTCCCTAGAGAGATAGGGACATCACAGAATGGAACGGGGCTAGATGTTTCTAAATAGAAATACTGCTCAGAGCAACTAAACAGCAGCAGAGAGAATAAAGGGTCACAGAAAGTCAAGATGGGTGTCAAAATCCTCCCTTTGGAAAATCAGGAGGAGGAAAAGTGCTTCCTCCAACATTAGACTTCGAGGCCTAATGAATGATGCGAGAAATGACCCCTGAAACAGAACAAGAAAGCCTGCATTGCAGGCATGTGAAACAACGACATGTCTGGTCTTAGGAGTAAAGGAAAAATGTGTCACCAAGTAGCTGCTGTTAGGAAATGTCTACTGAGCCGAGGGTTTGTTGTTATGCAAATGAGAAATTTACTGGGAAGTGTTACAAATAAATTAATAAAAAATCTAAGGCTAGTGATTTAATATCAGTGGTCACAAAAAGAAAAAAGTGATAATAATCATTAGTGCTCAGAAAAAGTCATATCCAAACAGAAAGCTATAATGATTATGATAGTTTAGAGATTAAAATTGTGTTCTGAGTGCTGTGGCCAGTTACACACACACACACACACACACACACACACACTGACACACAGGCTCACACATGGGGTCACATGCACATAATTGATTCAACTGAAGAAAAAGGAAACCCACACACTCTTGTCCATTACTGAGTAACATGAGCCACTTGATCATTCTCACAGTAACACAGAAGCCTAATCCTTCCCTTGTGCATTTTTTTCTCAGTATTTAAGTCCTGCTTCTTCCATTTCATAACATTTTGTTGTTGTTATTATTGTTCATTTGAGCCATTATAGAATCCTAATCTTTGAAATGGTTGAGATTTTATTAGCCAAACTCAGTACTTTAGGAGGTAGTCTGCAACTGTTGTCATAATACTGTTAAAGACATAGAAATTCTGGAAGCTTCCCAAGCTTCAAATATGAAACTGACTGCTTACAATAGTATTTGAATGATTGGTTCCAGAGGTAAAGTGAAAAGAAAGTGATGGCTACAGAAATCTATACTGGGAGTACCTTCAGGGGTCTCCAAGGACTTCAATTCCCTCCTTTCTGGGTTACTGCTTAT
The DNA here is from genome assembly GCF_045843805.1 of Urocitellus parryii. Classification (NCBI taxonomy): domain Eukaryota; kingdom Metazoa; phylum Chordata; class Mammalia; order Rodentia; family Sciuridae; genus Urocitellus; species Urocitellus parryii. The sequence goes on from NC_135532.1 coordinate 68,342,069, forward strand.
GCAAATATTGTGTCTTCTCTGAGTCTCTATCCACACAGTAGTTTATAAATAAAACACTCTGCCCATCTGCCCCATCCACCTTGTGCTCCAGAACTTTCTATTTAGTTGAATAACAGAAGTATATAGTTTAATAATGGAAGTAACACTGGAAGTAATAGTAGAGGTAATACTAATGATAATACAGTTTAATAATGAAAGTATTTTTAATTTTAAGAATTGAAAATAATGATAGAGGAAGTAATAAGAAAGCCTGAAACTGGGATTAGGTATCTCAGAGAGTCACAATGAGATGGCATTCGTAAATTAGTGTCACACTTAATGTCTCTCTTAGTAAATAATATTTTAGTATAGAATTTTTGCCTTTTTCTTGGCCTGAAAAAAATAGGCTTAGGATTTAAGTGTCTATAAAATACAGAATGAAATTATGCCTGCAAAATTTACTATTTTAGAAGAAGACTCTAATTTTTACTTTGTAAGAGCTCAAACACATCTGTTGGCATCTGTGGGGTACAATTTTCACATATTGTACTTACAATAAAGAACATTCTCATTACCTAAAGATAAATTAGCTCAACCATACTTTTTAGATGAACATTCTCTGGATTATCCTGCATTGGCCCTTAGCACAGTCAAAGAAGCAAGGATGAAATGTCACAAAAAGTATCAGGGAATTCTGCCCAAGGTATCTTGCCTTGACATAATCCCAATTATTTCTCTAAGTGTAGAAGATAAAATTTTGTTATGTCCCCAGGAAGTCCAACAAGCAATACGGCTTCATGGGAATTGGCTTAGTCCACCATGTAGAACAGTATAATCAGTGTCCTGTTGCTCTTCTCCTGTTTTTCTTCTTTAATAGTTACCTAGTACTTCCTCATACTGTACCCTGTGTAATAATTTGCTTTTTCCATTATCTGAGATGTTATGCGTGTTGCTCTGTTTAGCATCTTTGTCCTTACATCTTCCTTTGATAATTTTTTCCTTCAAGTTAAATTTCTTTGAATAATGTATCTGTGCCAAAAGGCATGTACATTATTAAAGCATTTAGTAACATACTGCTATATTTCTCCTGAGATACCTGTTACTAATTAAGAGCTCAATTTTTAAGGGGTGACTTTTATTTACATCTATGCAAGCACTGGATATCAATAGTTTTCCTCTTTGTCAACCTAAGTTTTACAATATATATCTTTATGTTATGTATTTTAAAGTTTAAGTCTCTTTGGTTGCTAGTGAAATTAGGCATTTAAAATTCTTTCAAAGCTAATTTTATTTCCTCTTTTGTTATTTTTATTTTATATTTCTATTGAATTTATACCTTTCTTATTGATTTTGAAGAGCTCCTTTTGGATTAACAATATCACTCTCTTAATGATATTGATGTTATGCTGTACATTCTCCAAATGGTTCTGTTGTAATTTTATTTACATTGTTTTATACATTGTTTTTTATTACATTGTTCATATTTACATAGAAAACCTGTCAATAGTTTTTCCCATTCATTCATTTGTGTGATGTATTTAAACAAATGTTTTCTATCTCAAAATTATGTAGAATCATGTATTTTCTTCTTACCAGTTACATTTATAATATATCTGGCATTTGTTTTGATATAATTATAAGTTAGGTAGGTTCATTTTATATTCTAAAGAACTACCAAGCCAAAACAATATAAAGTAGGAAAATTTGTTAGCTGTCAGGGGGAGAACTACTAAATATTAAGGCTATTTGAAAACTTTAGAAAGATTGTACCTAATCTTGTTTCCTACAACCTCGTTTTAAATATATATATATATATATATATATATATATATATATATATATATATATATATTAGTTGTAGATGTACACAACATCTTTATTTTATTTATTTATTTTTTTGTGGTGCTATGCTGAGGTTCAAACCCAGTGCCTCACATGTGCTAGGCAAGCACTCTACCACTGAGCCCCGGTCCCAGCCCTTCCTGAAACCTCTTTAGCTGCATTTTTGTCATTGTGTTTTTCTTTTTTTTTTGGTGAATTAACTGGGAATTTACTGGTTAATATGAAGTAGAAGACCAAATAGTTGACTAATTACTATAACTGAACTTTCTTTAAGTTAACCACTTCCTTCTCAGATTTTATCTGAGCTTCAGGAAATTGTAGTGATATTTTTTTCTTCGTCAGATAACCCCAGTGAATTATTTGTTTCCAAGAATAGCTGTAATTATTCTGAAAAAAAAAAATCACAGTTCAAAACACAAAAAGATTTGTTTCTTTGGGCTCTCTCTATCACTCTGCTGTAAATTGATAGAATTTAGTACACTTACTAAGGTTGATTGCTTAGAGACCCTTACAATTGCTTATTTTCTTTAGTATGAATCTCCTTTCCAGAGAAACTGAACCGTGTCTTTCCCTCCATGAAACTCTGAGACAAAGATACCATCTATCACCTATGCTTTCATGGACTTAAAATTCCATTATTTTTCCAAGGAACTTTGAGCTGATCTTTTCTTATCAGACTCTACATTCCTTGTGCACTCTTCAGTAATCATAGAGCAGAACGTTGGCTACACTATAGAGACTTGGATCTGGTGGACTCCAAATAGAATTGCTCAACAGAAACTCAGTTCTAATTCTTACTGTGCCATTCATTAGCTTTCAATTCCTGCTAAATCCCCTTAATCTTATGGTATTTTAAGTTTTGCTGCAGCAAGTGATAATAGTGCTGATGTATTCTACCAGGAGGTTGTTTGAATTAACTAATTAATGGTCACAAAGAGCCTTTTAAATAGTTCCACATCTTTCTTGGTATAAAAAAAATCATTTTACTTGTCTTTTTATCTGCCTTTTATTCTTAAAATGTACCTTATCATTGGCTTTCAGAATTCTTAAGCCATCTACTTCTCAGTTCAATTCCTTCTGAAAGACTTTTAACTACAATCAAAACTATTTTAGTCTGAATTGCTAATGGGACCCCACTTTTATAGGTCAGTGTTTGGAAGACTTAAGTCATTTGGTGCTTCTGATTCACCTTCCCTCTGTAAATCTAAAACAAAAGGCATAAGAAGATTTTAAAGGGTTGAATTCAAATGACCAGAAACCTTAGGTAACTATTAAAATATTCTCCCAACAATTTGGCTTTCATGAAACAAAGAAAGAACCCATTGGTTTTTACACAGACATGGAAGAATGTGGCCCACTCTGCTCAATCTTCTGTACAGATGAATCTTGAGACTACATGACACTACAAAAAAAATAATAACAGAACTACTGAGAGTGGGTGAAAGTGCCACTAGTGATTCAGTTTAGAGCCAATCACTAATCCTGTAAACCGGAAGACCAGACTTCTGTCAGAACCATGCAGGGCTACCTGGGCAGTGTGATCATCTTGTTCCTGCATCTACTAAATGGCAATCAGTTTAATGATACCAATGGAGTCAGGCAAGATTTCCAGTTTCTCAATTACTGACAAAAATAGAACTATGGAAAGGTTTCTGTCTGAGCTTGAGTTAGTTAATTAATTCAGTTAGAATTTTGTTTGTTTCCTAGTCATTCCAGAAACATTGTCTTTGTAATTTAGAGAGACACCAGAGCAGGACTTAAGTAAAGGAGTCATTTGTTCTCGGGGTATCATTTTAATGAAGTCCTACAGCGATCCCTCCTGATTCATTCTATTCTAGGTCATGGCCTGCAGGGACACGGGGTGGAAGGGAGCTTGGGCTCATTGTGCACCCACCCAGCCCCAGCTTCAGAACTTCATCCCTTAGATAGGATGGCATCACCTTAGCAAAGACATCGCCCTGCAGAGGGACTAGTGCTGGCTGGTACTGTCTCCCCATGTGATGGTGGGACTCCTGCCCATTACCAATCAGTTTAAGAGTGACAAAATAAGCCTTTCTTTCAGATTTTAGGGTGGGTAAGTATCCCTAACTTATCTAAAATAGAAATTCCTGGAGCACAGCCTCAGATTTGCTGATGCATTTGGCTGGACAAGGGGCCTGGAATCCTGTTTTACTGAAAATACGCAGGTTATTCCGACATGACTGAGATGAACCTCTTTTCTATGAAAATTGTTGCTAAATTTTAAACATGAAAATTTGGACCATCACTATCCATGGTCTATTAATATGGTCACACCAATATCTACACTGCAGTCATTTGAACAAAGATGACTGCTAGGTGAAAGTCCAAATAAGCCTAATATTTTTTGTAAAACAAGAAATGGCAAGTAGAACCTACTTTTTAAGAGAATATTTTTTAAATGTTAAATAATTTAAAACTGGAAGCCTTGGTTAAAAATTGTTCTTGAAAACTACCCCTTAAAAATGCCTCAGATTATGCTGATGAATGGTCCGAGGGCCTCACAAACACTGAGAAACACTATTAATAAAAGTTAAAGTGGACTTAGTTGACTAAAATAATTCTTTATATTTCATGATTGTATAGATTTATAAATGTATTCTACACATTTGGAATCTTTTTTTAATCCAACAAAACATAAGCAAACAATAATAACATCTTGAAACATCTTACAGCTTTATAGGAAATGGATGAAAGCACATATAGTCATACAAATGAAATTTTAATACCTGAATTATTTAAGAGGCATTTGATGTACACACACACACACACACACACACACACACACACACACGGAGAAGAAAATATTCAGCCTTAAAAATGAAGGAAATTCTTATCTTTTTTCAATAACACTGATAAAGCTAAAGGGTGTTATGAAAAGTGAAATAAATCAGATACAGAATGGCAAATACAGCATTATTTCACTTTTATGTGGAATCCAAAAATGTCAAAATCACAGAAGCACAGAGTAGAATGCAAGTGCCAGAGACTGAAGTGGGTGCAATAGGAAAATATTAGTTGAAGGGCACAAAGTTTCAATTATGCAAGGTGAAGTCTGCAGACTGAATGTACAGTGTAGTGACTATTAGTTTAAATATTTTGTTGCATACTTGAAATTTGCTAAGCAAGTAGATCTTAAATTTTCTCAACACACACACAATGGTAATACCATGAGGTAATGGAAATGGTGATTAGCTTGGTAATCATTTCACAATGTCTATGCAGGACAAACCATCACATTGTACACCTTAAATATATATAATTTTTCTTTGTCAATCATACCTCTATAAAGCCAAGGGAAAAAGAGAAAGTATATGAACAACCTTGTGTTACTGGATTTATTCCATCTTCTCCATTAGGCTGAAAAACATTCCAAGATATGTTGTAATATATTGGCTAATAGTAATAATAACAGTAATAGGCAACAAATGTATGTTAGGTATATGTTAAATAATATACAAATAAGTTCATTTATGAAGATTTTATTTGTAATTAGTCTCAAAACTATTTATTTGACTTTTATGAAAGGGGGTTTATTATGTGAGATTCTGATGATGATGATGAACAGAGTAGACTTCAATATCTAACTTCAAACTTCAGTATTGACATTTAAAAGACAAGTTACTAGGAGTTGTTAATTGATCAAATTATGTCATTATTGATTGGAAGAAAGTATGCCACAACTCAATGACTTTTGATCGGTTTTATTTTTCTAGCTGAATCATCGTAAAACACAGTTCGTACAAAAGGTGAGAAATATGTTATAGATCTTTTGAAATGAATAAAAAATAAAGATTTTAAGGAAAAAATTTCTAAACAGGAGAGGAAGTAATTGCTAGAAGTCTCCAAAGGCCTGGTATGAAAGCTGTTACAGATTCTTATAATAAGCCAGAAACAGAAATATATATTAGAACATCAAAAATAGGCAAAGAGAGTTGCAGAGAAAATGAGGTACTATCTATAACTTTCCCAGACCCTAAGGTAAATTTTGTTTGATTAAAATTAAACAAACGTAGTCATAGAGAAATTTCATGAAACTTTAATTCAAATTGGAGCGATGGCTGTAAGTTATCATAACTTAAATACTGAACTAAGTTCCAGAGTTTTAAGGCTGTAATATAAACATAAAAATGACTTTTGAGAATTATGGAACATAGTGTATTAAAAATCTTAGCAGTGTTTGTGGCACATAGCAAATACTCAAGATTATTAGTTATTATTTTACTCTAAGTAAAATAAATTAATTCATTGTATCTCAATTCCATTTTTAAAGTCAAATCCACACATATTTTTGTTTATTTTTTTATTTTTAATGTGGTGCTAGAGATTTAACTGAGTGCCAGGAACCACACATGCTAGGCAAGTGGTTCACCACTGAGCTATCTCCCCATCCCCTCAATTCCTTTTTCTAAATACAAGCATAATATTATATTGCAGGATTTAAGGTGTTCTGATGATTTCATGGATTTTTTTTCTGTATTAGGGATCAAACCCAGGAATGCTTTACTACTGAGCTACATCCCCAGCCCTTTTTACTTTTTATTTAAGTCTGTGTCTCACTAAATGGCCCAGGTTGGCCCTGAACTCATGATCTTCCTGCTTCAGCCTCTTAGGTAGCTGAGATTGCGGGCATGTGTCACTGCACCTGGCTGGCATCATGGATATTTAGATCTTATAGAATGTCTGTTCTCTTTGGATTTTAAGTACAAAGTTTACATAATAAAGGCATTTTCCCTACTATAAACAAAAATCCATACAACTAGTTCCTTAAGAAGACAAGCTCCTTTCTTTTATACTGATCTGCATTGGCTATTAAGCATATTATCAATCCCATATCAGTGTAAGTTGAGAGGCCTTCAACTACAGAGGAGAAAAGAGCTGCTGATCCTTGAGCCATCTCCTCTGTGGGAATAACTTCTGACTCAACACGAACACAAAGGCTGCTCAGAGAATGAGCTTGACAACTTTTTTCTGAGTCCATAGGCTGAGGTTCTTACAGTTCCACCCTCCCTACTCCACTTTCCTCATCCTGATTTTTTTCCTTTATCACCTTATTATTTTATTTTATATTATAAAACCTCTCAAAAATTCTTGGCTAACTTAAAGGAAATGATTTTTATCATCAATTATATGAAAAGGAAAATTTTAATAAGAATTTTAGATTGTAGACCTGATGTTAAGGCTATGTCCACACCTTGAGGCTACTACCTGTCTTTACCTGAGTTCACCAAAGACATCCCTCATAACTTCTGGATGGCTCCCAGAGTCCAGGATCAGGTGGAGTGTCCCATCCCACCCCACTCTAGTGCTATCTATAGGAGCAACAGCCAGGAACCACATAGGTACCTAACCCTTCTTTCTTTCTTTCTTTCTTCCTTTTTTTCTCATTGGCCTTATGTATCCCGAAGCATTAGTATTTATTATTCTACTTCCTACCAAAATCACTAAAGGAAGGGCTTATCTTTAGTTGCCCTGTATTCAGGTAAAAATACTTGCTAATGATAATGTTTCATCATTTGCCATAGTTAGAATAACCAGAACAAAAGATTATAATGCTTTCAATTTTATCCTCAATGATATATTTGTAGAGGAAAAACTTCTATTATTTTATCAATCAGGTAGCAGAGCAGATAAAATGGTTCACGAATGTCTTCACTTATTTTTATCCTTTGTGGGCACATACAAAGTAAAAATTCCATATTTTCTGCTTTGTTCTGGTGATAAGGTAGTCTTACTCAAATAAGTGGTAACCAGTTCTTAGAGAGGAAAGCTAGGGTGCGAAAAGATTATTTTGGCTTCTGTGATAGGTGATAGTCTCAATATATTTGAATTCACACAACTGCAGCAGAAATAGAATGTGCAGGAATAGAATGTATCTGTAGGTAGAGGTAGTTTGTATTTGGTTCAGCATAGAGTGAATTTCCTGAAGGATATTTTTAAAAGGAAATTGTGTGTGTGAAGAAACAGTGCAATCGTTATTCCCAGCTAACTACATTCTAGGAAAAAATATGAATAAAATAATCAAGCATATACACAACTACTTTTCAACAATGATGCTTTAATAATGTTAGAACATAAGAAATCTTTTTAGTATTCAGTGATTAGAGAATTAATCAATAAATTAATTATATTTGTAATACTAAGGAACCATTGAAATCTTGCTTGTTTTCAAAGAAAAAATGTTTTTTGTGTGTATTTACAGAAGATAAAAATAAAAATTACCTAAAAATGATATTAACAAAGAAAAGGGTTTTAGGTTTCAAAAATTATGAATCTAAAACATTACATGTGTATGTAATGTAATATGCATATGAAAATAACAATACACAGCAAACTACTAATGTTCTATACAATTACCTTTATAAGATGATATTAGAGGTTTTAATTCTTCATTTGACTTTTCTGTACAATAAGCATGTGTAATTTCTTCAATCTGGAAAATACTTCAATTTTTAATATCAAATGATTTTCCATCTGTTCCACCATTCACAGTACAATCATTCTTACTGATATAATAATAATTATTGCTATTTCTCAAATATTTCTTCCCTATACTAAACCCACGTTTAAGCTTTCCAAATGCTTCCACTAAATGCTTTACATTATCATCAATTTGTAAAATCAAACTACTACAAAATATAAACCATTTACACAGAATCACTCAGTGAAAATGTTGGCCTCATTTATGCTTTCAAGAAGAGTGTACAACTAGTAGAGAATGTGATTAAAGGAAGCAGAATCTTAAATGCACATGAGCCTAATAGAACAAGATGTTAGAAATATAAGTACTCAAGAGATCACAAAAAGTTTTTGAGACATTATTATTGGACTATCAGTTCTTTGCTAGAAAGATTCACAGGTATCTAATGCTGTTTCCTATACACTATCATCTCAAGAACAAACTATTGTTTATTTATTGAGTACCCTCAAGATTTTACAAATTGCAGCCAGCATGGTGGTGCACGCCTGTAATCCCAGTGGCTTGGGAGTCTGAGGCAGGAGGATCGCAGGTTCAAAGCCAGCCTCAGCAAAGGGGAGCCACTAAACAACTCAGTGAGACCCTATCTCTAATAAAACACAAAAACGGGCTGGGGATGTTGTTCAGTGGTTGAGTGCCCTAGAGTTCAATTCCTAGAAACCCCTACCCCACCAAAAAAAAAAAAAAAAAAAAAGATTTTACAAATTGCACTTACTCTTTTTTGAAAGTTTTGAGGGAGTGCATTATATCAACTTAATGTTGACAGTATCCTTTTGTGAAAATTGTTGTTTAATGCTTCAAATATATTTTCATTTTATACAATTTTCACCATTATGTATTATGATCATATGTAAGTGGTATGACGAATCAACAGTATATCTCAGTTATTTTTGTCAAAAATCAAGTGTCAGGAATGGCCTTCTTTCAAATTGAGTCTTTGTGAAATCCCAAGTAAGGAATATATAGTCAGGTGTGGGGAAGGGATCAGTAGAAAAAGGTCCAAAGGATGCAAATGTCTGAGGCAAAGGAGAAAAGTTATTGATGATGGTTCAGTGCAGCTGAAATATACAATGAAAAAACTGTGGATGAGAGTAAAAATAAGAAGTGGACAGGGGGGTGGGAAACAGCAAGGTCGACTACACCAGGCACAGGGACTGGGGCTTTATCTGGAGGTGTGTGGAGAAGTCATCAAAGAGCAGCAGAGTCACATGAATGGAAGACTTTTCTACAATGATCAATTCAGCCTCCATGAGAAAGTTCTCAATGAAGTCATGTATGTTTATTACTCATCTAGTGAGTACCACGCACAAGATTGGTACTAGAAATTTATTGAGGAACTAGAGAAGGAATTAGGCTAAGGGATACAGATGAAAAATGTGAAACACATCAGTCTGGATGTTCTGAGCATTACCAGAGAGCCTCTAGCTAATCTGGCAGCTTTAACCACGGTGGGAGAATCAGGAAGATTAGAGGAAGCCACATGGAGATGAGACCAGACAGACTGACAGCGTCAGAACACAAGGCCCAGGAAAATACTCCAGAATGTGGGTGAGCAGGAGGCAGGAGAAAACTTAGCAGAGTCTCAAAATTTATCAAAGTCCACAGTGAGTTAGTGTAGAGAGCTTGGAGGAAGTGGGGCATAGTGATGGGTAGGAAGTGTGATGGGGTTTAAACCTGCAGGGCATTGCATCAAGAATTGTGATCTTTATTCTAAGAGCAATGGAAAGCTTTTAACTCCAAAACCAGGGCAATGATAAAAATCTGCATTTTAAAATCACTCTTAGAATCATGATATAAAACATATTGGTATGAATGAAAGGAGATGGCTAAAACATAAAGTCATAAAACAGGTTAATACTATAGAAACTGGAATAGAAAGAACTGGATTAGCACATTTTTCTCCAGTGACTCCCCATGAAATTAACTGACATTCCCGATAGGTAGTCATACTTGCTACATATTATGGTTTAGATAGGAGGTGTCCCCCAAAGGCTTGAGTATGAGACAATACAAGAAAGTTCAGAGCTGGAATGATTAGATTATGAGAGCCTAAACAGAATCAGTGCATCAACTGAGGGGGGATTAACTGGGCAATACGTGTAGGCAGATAGTTTGTGGCCTGAAGAAGGAGATCACTGGGGGTGTGCCTTGGGGATTTCTATTGTGTTCCTGGTGGGCGGAGCCCTCTCTCTTACTTATTGCTTGTCAGGTTCTACGCAGCTTTTCTGCGCCATGTCCTTCCCGGTGATGTTCTGCCTCACCTCAGGCTCAGAGCTGTGGAGTCAGCTGATGACACACTGAACCTCTGAAACCAGGAGCTAAAATAAACTTTCCCTCCTCTATGTTTTCCTGTCAGTTCTTTGTTAAGGGGGAAAAAAACACCTAAAACAATGTTATGCAGCACCAAAAAATGACAAAATCATGGAATTTGCAGGGAAATGGGTGGCACTAGAGCAGATTATGCTTAGTGAAGCTAGCTAATCCCTAAAAAACAAATGCCAAATGTCTTCTTTGATATAATGAGAGCAACTAAGAACAGAGCAGGGAGGAAGAGCAGGAGAAAAAGATTAAACAGGGACTAGTGGTGGGAGGGAAAGGGAGAGAGAAGGGAAATTGCATGGAAATGGAGGGAGACCCTCATTGTTATACAAATTACATATAAGAGGTTGTGAGGGGAATGGGAAAATAAACAAGGAGAGAAATGAATTACAGTAGATGGGGTAGAGAGAGAAGATGTGAGGGAAGGGGAGGGGGGATAGTAGGGGATAGGAAAAGTAGCAGAATACAACAGTTACTAATAGGGCATTATGTGAAAATGTAAATGTGTAACCGATGTGATTCTGCAATCTGTATTTGGGGTAAAAATGGGAGTTCATAACCCACTTGAATCTAATGTATGAAATATGATATGTCAAGAGCTTTGTAATGTTTTGAACAACCAATAAAAAATAAATAAATGAATAAATATGAAGATTCCAGGGGGGGAAAAATACAAACATCATGACCCCCTCTGGTCATGCTGAGAAGCACAACCTTACCTCCATAATAGTGATGGCCATTTTTTTTGGAAGGGTTGGCTATTGAAGCATACATATTATGTTTTTTTTTTAAAGATTCATTAATAATACCTACTTTACTACAGTGTTACAAGGCTTAAGTGTGATACATTATTTGAAAGTGCTTTGGGAGACTATGATCATTTTATCATATCCATGAAATGGTGAAATCCGAAAAACACTAAAACAGATATCCATCCCTTTGTGTATTATGCATTCATCAGACACTTCCTGGGCGCTTGACCCTGTGGTAGGCATCATAGGATAAATTGAAGAAATTTATGGACATAATGGTTTATGATTTAAACAGGTGCTTAATTGCAAATAAAATTAGGGGAGTGCTGAAAGTAATAAGGTAGATCCAGACCAGCCCTCCAAATATAGATCATGTTTCTCTGTTTTACATCTAAGAACTGTGCTGAGTTAGCCTTGAAATACAATTCATCTTTTCTTGATTGGCTGTTTAGAAGTGTTGATTGCCCCAGGGAGAGAATTATCATCTTGTGAGTGAACCTGGGAAGTTTCTGCTGGAGATTTTCCCAGCAGTTGGTTCTCAGCTGATTACCGCCTCTGCCCAGTGTCATGGCCAGACCCACATTGTTTATGTTTCATTATAATCCAATTAGGTAACAGGACCTTAAAGGTTTACAGATAACAGAGATTCCCAATGTTTCAATTTCTCTTTTATTTTTTTCTTCCTGTAATGGAAGATTCTGCTCATGAAAAAAAAAAAAGAAATGAATAGATTATTTTTGGTCAAATCATTCTAATCTCATCTAAAGTTGTCTCTGGTTCTCTTCTTATTTCTGTCAGTCTTTCTGATGCAGACCAGGTTGTTATTGAAAGCACTTTCACTCACCCTTTATGAAAACACCACTGAGTTATCATTTGGTTTATTGTTCTATTGTTAGAGCCATGTTCCAAAGAATAAAAAGGTCAAAGTTCTGTCAAGCAAACAGTTTTCAGAGAGAAAGCAAGTAAGTTTTTAGTTCCTTAGCTTGTGGAATATTAGATAATTTGTGAATATAGTTGATTATGTATCCTTTTCTTTACTTGACATGCATTTTATTTTAGAATTGTTAAAAGATACAGTTCAATATTGATAGAAAACCTATTATGGGTATTTATTTTTACACTTGTAATTTTTTATATGAAGAGAAGATATTAAAAATATATATGAACTATGTTAGTCAGCTTTTTGTCACTATGATAAATACCTGAGAAAATCAACTTATAAGAGAAAAGATTTATTTTGACTTATGGTTTCAGAGGTTTCAATCCAGGATTTCAGGGGTTGGCTGGCTTCATTATTTGTTGCTCTTGGTGAGGCAGTTAGTCAAGGTGGAGAGGAGGTGCCAGAGAAAAGCTGCTCACTTCAGGGTGATTGGGAAGAGAAGAGAGAGGGAGGGAGAGAGAGAGAGAGAAAGAGAGAGAGAGAGAAAGAAAGTGAGGGGTGGGGAGGTAGGGGAATGGGAAGGAGTGCAATGCAGGGCCAAGGGCAAGATCCACCCTTCCAGAGCACACCTCTAATCATCTACTTTGTCCAACTAGGCCTCCTACAGTCCCAACCACCTGCCTATAATGCCATCAGCTATGAACCCATCAATGCATTAATCCACTGGTGATGTCAGATCCCATGGTCCAATCACTTTTCAAAAGGCTCTGCCTCTGAATAGTATAGCACTTGGGGACTAAGCCTTCGACACATGAGGCTTTGAGGGACATTCCAGATCCAAACCATAACAGGGCCTTTAGTTCATATACTTAGAAAAGATAAAAAAAAAATCTCAAAATAACAATGTCCTTATCTTTACAATGGGGATAATAGTATCAATAAGACAAGACCTAAGAATCATATACACTACCACTCAGAAGAATGGTACATTGCAAAGTATAAAACACCATGTGACAGGTCATGCCTGGCCATCCAAGTTTAATAAAGGATTTAAAACCATCATGTAAGCTGAAGATTTTTATTAATTAAAATTGAAACATCATTGTCATAAATTTTGCATCACATATTTTTTAAAAAACAACTCCATACTATTTTCCATAACAGCTGTACTAATTTACAGTCTTTTTAAAAATTGATTTTATTATTTTTTAAATACATGACATCAGTGGAATGCATTAAATCCTTATTACACATATAGAGCACAATTTTTTATATCTCTGTATATAAAGTATGTTCACATCAATTTATGCTTTTATACATGTACTTTTTTGCATTACAATTCTTAATGCACATATATGCCACAATTTTTCATATCTCTGTATATAAGGTGTGTTGACACCCAATTCAAGTCTTCATACATGTACTTTGTATAATGATGTCCATCACATTCCACCATCCTTGCTAATCCCCTTCCCCCTCCCTTTCCATCCTACCCCTCTTCCCTATCTAGAATTAATCTAATCCTCCCATGCTTCCCCTCCCTGCTCCACTATGAATCACCCCCCTTATATCAGAGAAAACATTTGACATTTGTTTTTTGGGGATTGGCTGACTTCACTTAGCATTATCTTCTCCAACACCATTCATTTACCTGCAAATGCCATGATTTTGTTCTTTTTTAATGGTGAATAATATTCCATTGTGTATAAACGCCACATTTTTTTTTATCCATTCATCCACTGAAGGACATATAGGTTGGCTCCACAGTTTAGCTATTGTGAATTGTGCTGCTATAAACATTGATGTGGCTGTGTCCCTGTAGTATGCTGTTTTTAAGTCCTTTGGGTATAGTTCGAGAAGAGGAATTTCCATACTGCTTTCCAAATTGGCTGGACCAATTTGCAGTCCCACCAGCAATGTATGAGTGTACCTTTTCCCCACGTCCTCACCAACACTTGTTGGTTGTCTTCATAATAGCTGCCATTCTGACTGGAGTGAGATGATATCCTAGAGTAGTTTTGATTTGCATTTCTCTGATTGCTAGAGATGATGAACATTTTTTTCTTATATTTGTTGATTGATTTTATATCCTCTTCTGAGAAGTGTCTGTTCAGGTCCCTGGCTCATTTATTGATTGGATTATTTGTTGTTGTTGTTGTTGTTGTTGTTTTTTGGTGTTTAGCTTCTTGAGTTCTTTATACCTTAAAGATTAGTGCCCTATCTGATGTGTGAGGGGTAAAAATTTGCTCCCAGGATGTAGACTCTCTGTTCACTTCACAAATTGTTTCTTTTGCTGAGAAAAAACTTTTAAGTTTGAATCCATCCCATTTATTAATTCTTGTTTTAAATTCTTGTGCTATAGGAGTCTTATTAAGGAAGTTGGGGCCTAATCCCACATGATGAAGATTAGAGCCTAATTTTTCTTCTACTAGATGCAGAGTCTCTGATTTAATTCCTAGGTCCTTGGTCCATTTTGAGTTAAGTTTTGTGCATGCTGAGAGATAAGGGTCCAATTTCATTTTGTTGCACATGGATTTCCTGTTTTCCCAGCACCATTTGTTGAAGATGCTATCTTTTCTCCAGTGCATGTTTTTGGCATCTTTGTCTAATACAAGATAATTGTAATTTTGTGGGTTAGTCTCTATGTTTTCTATTCTGTACCATTGATCTACCAGCCTGTTTTGGTGCCAATACTGTGAAGTTTTTGTCAGTATTGCTCTGCAGTATAGTTTAAGGTCTGGTTTAGCGATGCCACCTGCTTTACTTTTCTTGCTAAGGATTGCTTTAGCTATTCTGGGTCTCTTATTTTTCCACATGAATTTCATGATTGCTTTTTCAATTTCTATGAGGAATGCCATTGGGATTTTGATCAGAATTGCATTAAATCTGTATAGGGATATGGGTAGTATGGTCATTTTGTTAATATTAATTCTGCCTATCCATGAGCAAGGCGGATCTTTCCATCTTCTAAAGTCTTCTTTGATTTCTCTCTTTAGGGTTATGTAGTTTTCATTGTATAGATCTTTCACCTCTTTTGTTGATTTCCAAGTATCTTAGTTTTTTTTTTTTTTTTTTTGAGGATATTGTGAATGGGGTAGTTTTCCTCATTTCCTTCTCAGAGGATTTGTCGCTGATATACAGGAATGCCTTTGATTTATGGGTATTGATTTTATCTCCTCCTACTTTTCTGAATTCATTTACCAGTTCTAGGAGTTTTCTGGTGGAGTTTTTTGGGTCTTCTAGGTATGGAATCATACCGTCAGCAAATAGTGCTAGTTAAGTTCTTCTTTTCCTATACTTATTCCTTTAATTTCTTTTGTCTGTCTAATTGCTCTGGCCAGTGTTTCAAGAACTATGTTGAATAGAAGTGGTTAGAGAGGGCATTCCTGTCTTGTTCCAGATTTTTGAGGGAATGCCTACAATTTTTCTCAATTTAGAATGATGTTGGCCTGAGGCTTAGCATAGATAGCCTTTATGATGTTGAGATGTTCCTGTTATCCCTTGTTTTTCTAGTGTTTTGAACATAAAGGGATGCTGTATTTAGTCAAATGGTTTTTCTGCATCTATTGATATGATCATATGATTCTTCTCTTTAAGTCTATTGATGTGATGAATTGCATTTATTGATTTCTGTATGTTTAACCAACCTCGCATCCCTGAGATAAATCCTACTTGATCATGGTGCACAATCTTTTTGACATGTTTTTGTGCCGCAGTCTGGCTGGGCACAAAATCACGAGCCACTTAAGCAGGAACAAACTTTATTTTTGAAACTGCCGCCAATGCCCCATATGCTCCTGGGGAAAAAAAAATGCCGACCAACGCACGGGGCATTCTCCCCGATCCCAAGAGGAAGTTCCTCCCCTGGAATTTCCTCCTATTGCACTTCCCCAACCAATGGGAACTCTCCAGGAGTCCCGTAGCAGGCTGAGGTCGACAGCAGGAGTCCAATATCCATATGAATGTAAATCTTAACATAATCATATCATCTCAATGGCTAGCTGGCGTCACCTTTCAACCAAAAATGCCATGCATCATATTACTTGGCTGTGGCTCTTAGCATTTTTGTATTTGATTTGCCAGGATTTTATTGAGGCTTTTTGCATGTATGTTCATTTTAATGTTCATTCAGATATTGGTCTGAAGTTTTCTTTCTTTGAAGTGTCTTTGTCTGGTTTTGGAATCAGGGTGATATTGGCCTCATAGAATGAGTTTGGAAGTGCTCCCTTTTTTTCTATTTCCTGAAATAAATCAAAGAGTATTGGTATTAATTCTTCTTTAAAAGTCTTGTAGAACTCAACTGTGTATCCATCTGATCCTGGGTTTTTCTTGGTTGGTAGTCTTTTGGTGGCTTCTTTTATTTCCTCACTTGATATTGGTCTGTTTAAGTTGTGTATAACTTCCTGACTCTATCTGGGCAGATCATATGACTTAAGGAATTTATCGATGCCTTCCCTATCTTCTATTTTATTACAATATAAGTTTTCAAAATAAATTCTAATTATCTTCAGTATTTCTGTAGTGTTTGTTGTGATCTTGCCTTTTTCATCATGTATGCTCATAATTTGAGTTCTCTCTCTCCTTCTCTTCATTAGCATGGCTAAGGGTCTGTCAATTTTATTTAGTTTTTTCAAAGAACCAACTTTTAGTTTTGTCTATTTTTTCAATTGTTTCTTTTTTTCGATTTCATTGATTTCAGCTCTGATTTTAGTTATTTCTTGCCTTCTACTGCTTTTGCTGCTGATTTGTTCTTCTTTTTCTAGGGCTTTGAGATGTAGTGTGAGGTCATTTATTTGTTGACTTTTTATTCTTTTTAGGAATGAACTCCATGCAATGAATTTTCCTCTTAGTAGTGCTTTCATAGTGTCCCAGAGATTTCGATATGTTGTGTCTATGTTCTCATTTACCTCTAAGAATTTTTTAGTCTCCTTCTTGATGTATTCTGTAAGCCATTGTTCATTGAGTAGCATATTGTTCAGTATCCATGTGATGCAGAATTCTTTATTCTTTATTTTGTCATTGATTTCCAATTTCATTCCATTATGATCTGATAAAATGCATGGTAGTATCTTTACTCCTTTGTATTTGCTAAGAGTTGCCCTGTGGCATATTATATGGCCTATTTTTGAGAAGGATCCATGTGCTTCTGAGAAAAAAGTGTATGTGCTTGGTGCTGGCTGATATATTCTATATATGTCAGTTAAGTCTAAGTTCTTAATTGTGTTATTGAGCTCTATAGTTTTTTATTCAACTTTTGTTTTAAAGATCTGTTCAGTGGTGAGAGAGGTGTGACATTAAAGTCACCCAAAATTATTGTGTCAATTTGGCTCTTCATCTTGAGAAGAGTTTGTTTGATGAACATAGCTGTATCATTGTTTGGGTCATATGTATTTAAGATTGTTATGTCTTGTTGGTGTATGGGTCCCTTGAACAGTATGTAGTGTCCTTTTTTATCCTTTTTGATTAAGCTTGGCTTGAAGTCTACTTTATTTGATATGAGTATTGTTGAGAGCCACAGCCAAAGGGGCCCCAGCAAACTTCCAGCTGCCAGCTGATGATTGGCTCACAGTGGCCCCAGCAACATCTAGCTGATTGGCTCCTCTGCGGTGATGTTCATTGGGCTGTTTCCCTGCCCTTCAGACTGCCAGCTGATGATTGGCTCACAGCGGCCCCAGCAACATCTAGCTGATTGGCTCCTCCACGGAGCTGCTCATTGGGGGACTTCTTTGGCTCCGCCCACACAACCCAGCCAATGGGCCTCAAGATCAGGAGGATTGTGGGAGGTGGAGAGGCTGGGGTGGGGGTGAGAGGCTTGTGGAAGCCGGTGGTGGCAGTTGGGCTCTGAGGGTTTTTTCCTGAGGAGCTGTTTTGTTTGGCGTTTGTAGTTCTAAAAATAAAGTTAGTTTCTTTTGACAAGTGGCTCCTGAATTGTGCCCAGACAGACTGCGGCAAGTATGGAGACCCCTGCTTACTTCCGCAGTCCATGTGAGTGGTATGATTTTTTCTCCCATTTCACTGTCAGTCTGTGTATGTCTTTTCCTATCAAATGAGTCTCCTGTAGGCAGGATATTGTTGGATCTTTTTTAAAAAAATTCAATCTGCTAGTCTATGTCTTTTGATTAGTGAGTTTAAGCCATTAACATTTAGGGTTACTATTGAGACATGGTTTATATTTCCAGCCATATTTGTTTATTTTTGTTATTTAACTTGACTTGGTTTTCCTCTTTGATTAGTTTTTCTTTTAGTGTACTACCTCCCTCTTTTGGTTATCATTGTTGTTTTTCATTTTCTCTTCATGAAATATTTTTCCAAGGATGTTTTGTAGTGCTGGTTTTCTAGCTACAAATTCATTTAACTTTTGTTTATCATGGAAGGTTTTTATTTCATCTTCAAATATGAAGCTTAGTTTTGCTGGATACAAGATTCTTGGCTGAAACCCATTATTTTTCAGAGTTTGAATTATGTTGTTCCAGGATCTTCTAGCTTTCATGGTCTGTGTTGAAAAATCTGCTGTTATCCTAATTGGTTTACCCTATATGTAATCTGATTCCTTTCTCTTGTGGCTTTTAAAATTTGAATCTGCAATATGTATATGGGTAAAAATGGGAGTTCATAATCTGCTTGAATCAAATGTATAAAATATGTCAAGAGCTTTGTAATGTTTTGAACAACTAATAATAAAAAAATTGACTATTAACTGTAAAAAAATAAAAATTAAATTCTCTCCTTATTCTGTATGTTGGGCATTTTCATTATAATGTGTCTTGTGTGGGTCTCTTGTGATATTGCACATTTGGTGTCCTGTAGGCTTCTTGGATTTGGATTTCCATTTCATTCTTCATGTCTGGAAAGTTTTCTGATATTATTTCATTGAACAGATTGCTCATTCATTTGGTTTGGACCTCTATGTCTTTGTCTATCCCAATTACTCTTAAATTTGGTCTTTTTATGCTATCCCATATTTCTTGGATATTCTGTTCATGGTTTCTTATCATTTTTGCTGTGCTGTGTACATTCTTTTCAAGATGAGATACTTTGTCTTCATTGTCTGATGTCCTATCTTCTAAGTTGTCTACTCTGCTGGTGATGCTCTCATTGTGTTTTTAATTTGGTTTAATTATTTCTTTCATTTCAATGATTTCTGTTTTTCTTTTTTTTATAACCTCTATCACCCTGTAGAGGTGATCTTTTGCTTCTTGGATATGTTTATGTAGCTCATTGTCAAAGTGATCTTTCACTGTGTGTATTTGTTGTCCAATGTCTTGATTGAGATTCGAAAACATCTGATTCATGTAAATCCTGAAATCTTTCTCTGTCATTTTTTCTGCTGTTTCTGTTAAGTCCTCTAATGATGTGTTGTCTTGAATTGTTTGTGATACTTTCTTACCTTGTTTTCATGATGCTCACGTTTCTTTCCTGCTCTATGGTACTGGTGTGTTATTGTTTTTACCCAATAGATTTGTAGTGTTCTTGTATAGTTCCAAGATTCCTCCTTTGTGGGGAAGGACAATGTTGATAGTTCCCAATATCAATAATACATCACCTACAAGTAAATTATTGTTATTAAGACATTTATAGTTAGTCTCAATGTCTAGAAATGTTGGATTCAATTATTATTTAAAATACAATCAGTAATTTCATAAAAGGTGTACCATTTCTGGTGGTGGACAGAGAATTGGGGGTTAGGTGTATGACGTTATGTTAAGGGGGAAAGATGTGAGGGTATGGGGTTAATATAACTTAAGAAATTTGTAGGAGAACTCTAATGAAGAGGGTTAGTAGCAGGGGAATAGACAGGAGGTAATTTAGTGTAGACAAGTACGTGGGAGGACAGTAGAATGCATAAAAACAAACACATGTAATGTATTTAGAAAATTACAAGAAGTAAAAATAGTAAAAATTAGGAGGTTGAAAGAGGAAGGAAGAAAAATAAAAACAAGAGAGAGAGAGAGAGAAAGAAAAAAAGGGGGCTTATGCAATTCCTCTATATTATATTATTCTGGTGACTCAGTTCTTAAAGTTCTTGGTTTCACATATGTTGGGGTTGTGAGAACCAGAGGAGGAAGGGTAGAGGAGAAGGGAAGAGGATAAAATGGAAGAGAAGAAAACAAACAAAAAAAACCAAACAACAACCAAAAAAACCCACATACAAATACACAAAAAAGGCTGGGGATGTGGCTCAAGTGGTAGCGTGCTCGCCTGGCATGCGCGGGGTGCTGGGTTTAATCCTCAGCACCACATAAAAATAAAAATAAAGATATTGTGTCCACTGAAAACTAAAAAATAAATATTAAAAAAAATACACAAAAATCAAACAAACAACAACAAAAAAATACTCTTAAAAGAGTCCCGTTTTCTTATTTTCTCTTCCAGTAGGTGGAGTTGTCTATTCCAAGCTTGAGTCTCTCCCTCAGGGTGGTGTTGTTAACCAGTGTGAGAAGACTAGAGCTCTCCCTCTCTTGTCTGGGCTTCCCTAATCTTGGTCACTGTGAGTTGCTCCTGGTTTTTAGGCCCCTCCCCTCACTTCTCAACCTCCACCCTCAGATCTCACCAGGTGGGCAACGCCCTGGTTGCACTTTGCTGCTGTTCAACTGAGAGCTGATTTTGTGACTCCTTATCACAGTTGGGGGTGGGGGAGTTGGAAACCAGGTACCTGTTCAGTTGCAGATCTGCACTGATAGCCACGCCCACCAAAAGATGGCCAGAAAGATTTTTCCAAGATGGAGTCCATCTGTTTCCCCGTAGGGGTGTCTGTGATGTGAGGGGAGCTGGGATGTCCTCGTGCTGTGACTAGAATGTGGTCTGGTGACCTGTGAGGGAGCAGAACATAGTCTGGAGTTCTGCTGCTCTTCCGAGGTCCCAATTTCTTGTTTTTGCTCGGCCGCTTGAGAGTTGTGCGTGTGCTCAAACTGTGGGCTTGGGGACCTGCGTCTGGAGTCTTAACGAACACAGAGGCTCTGAGTTCTGCTGGTGCTTGCAGCTCTGGTGGATTATGTGAGAATTGCTGTATGGGGTTCTGTCACACACTCTGAGATGTTGTATTCCTTCAAGGCGAGACACCATGGAGAAGGTGCCTGATAGATTTCTTGGATTCATGCACAGAGCAGCCAGAAACAGCTGCTTCTCCTCTACTCCATCATCTTGGATCCCTATAATTTACAGTCTTAACAGTGTAAAATGAATTCCCTTTTCTCCCACATCCTCACCAGCATTATTTTTGTCTTTTTGATAATAGCCATTCTTACTGCTATGTACTCACATCTTATTGTGGTATGGATTTGCAGTTCCCTTATGATTAGTGATGTTGAGCTTTTTTTTTTTCTTTTGTATCTGTTAGCCATTTGTATGTCTTCTTTGGAAAAGTGTCTTTTCAGATCTTTAGACTGTTTATTAACTGGATTATTTTGTTTGTTTTTCTATTGAGTTATTTGAGTTCCTTATGTACTCTGGATATTAACTACTTGTCAGATGTATAATTTGAAAATATTTTCTTCCATTCTGTCTGTGTCTCTTTACTCTGTTGATTATTTACTTTGTTGGGCAGAATCCTTTTAGGTTTGATGTAATTCTGTTAGCTGATTTTTGCTTTTCCTTCCTATGCTTTTGGGGTCTTACCTGAAAAACTTTGGGCCAAATACTCTGTTTTTGTTTTTGTTTTTTTCTAGTACTGTCATAGTTTGACATCTTACATTTAAGTTTCTAATCCATTTTGAGCTGGCATTTGTGCCTGGTGAGAGATGGGGATTTATTTTCCTTCTTCTACATATAATTTTCAATTTCCCAGTATTATTTATCGAGAAGACTGTCCTTTTTCCATTGTGTGTTCTTGGATTGTTTATCAAAAATCAGTTGATTACAAATGTGTCGTATAATTTTGGGGCTCTCTATTCTGTAACATTGGTCTGCTTGACTGTGTTTATGACATTATTATGTGTTTTAGTTGCTTTAGCTTTGTAGTGTATTTTGAAGACATCACAGTTGATGTCTCCAGCTTTGTTTTTTTGTTCAACTTTTATTTGGCTGTTTGGGATCTTTGTGGTTCTATACAAATTCCAGAATTGATTTTTTTATTTCTGTGAAGAATGATACATCAGTATTTTGATAGGTATCACATTGAATCTGCAGATGGCTTTGGATAGAATGGACAATTTATCAATATTAACTCTTCCAATCACTGAACATGGGATATCTTTCCATTTACTTGTTTTCTTTTCAATTACTTACATCAATGTTTAGTAGTTTTCATTGCAGATACCTTTCATCTTTTGGTTAAATTTATTTCTATGTATTTTTGTGGCTACTGTAAATGAGATTGTTTTCTTGATTTCTCTTCATAGAGTTTGTTATTATTATTTAGAAATGTTATTAATTTTTTTGTTTTGTTACCAGGGATTGAATCCAAGGGTGTTTAACCACTGAGCCACATCCCCAGTTCTTTTTTTATTTATTTTTTTTATTTTAAAAGACAGGGTCTCAATAAATTACATAGGGCCTCATAAGTTGCTGAGCCTGGCTTTAAACTCAAAATCCTTCTGCCTTTGTCTCCCAAGCCTCTGGGATTACAGGCATGTGCCACTATACGTGACATTAAAGTGTTATTAATTTTTTATGTTAATTTTGTATCCTGCAACTTGACTGAATTCTGTATTACTTTCAACATTTTTTGATGAAGTTTTAAGATTTTTCTCTATAATAAGATCATGTTGTCTGAAAATAGAGATGTTTGACTTTATCTTTTCCAATTTGGCTGCCCTTTATTTCTTCCTCTTGACTAATTTCTCTGGATAGGACTTCTAGTACGATGTTGAATAAAAGTGGTAAAAGTAAAACTAGAACTACCTTATAATCTAGCAATGTCACTATTGGGTGTATACCCAAAGGAAATGAAATTACTATGCTGAAGAGACACATGTACTTTCATATATATTATAGCACTACTTACAATATCCAGGATATAGGGTCAACCTAAATAACTGTTAGTAGACAACTGGATAAAGAAAGTTTATATATATCACAAAAAAGATGAAATTCTGTTGTATGCAATGATATTGTTGAACCAGGAAGACATGTATGCTAAGTTAAAACAGAGAACAGAAAGAATAATACTGCATTTTTTTTTTTTAGAATCTAGAAAAGTTGATCTCATTTGGGTTAGAAGTAGAATAGTGGTTACCAGAGTCTGGGGAAAGTAGGTGATAGTATATATCGGGAGAAGTTGGTCAATGGGTATGATGTTACAGTTAGAGAGGAAGAAAAATTTCTGACATTCTTTAGCACTGTGAGGTAAATATAGTTAACAATAATGCATTTAATACCTCAAAAATAGGAAAAAGAAAAGATTTAAAATGAACTCATCATAAAGAAATGATGAAAGTTGAAGGTGATAGATATGCTAAGTCCTCTGATGTGGTCATTACTCAATGTACATCTGAATCAAAATATCACATTGGACCTTGTAATATGTACAATTATGTGTCATCAAAAATATTTACAAATGTCCATTAATTTCATAAATACATTTTCATAATCTACTTGCTTTTGGAGATAAATTTTATTTAATACAAACTTATTTTAACCTTTTTCTTTTTAGAAATTAAGATTTGTCTCTAAACTTCAGTAGATTGCAATCTGCCAATTTATTTATTTATTAATGAATTTCTATAATAAAAATTTGTTGAGCAAGTAATATATACCTAGACACTATGATAACTTCTGGGGATAAAAACAAAAAATGAAGATGTCATTTCCCCTTTAAAAATTATATATATTAAGGTGTAAAATGTGATGTTTTGATATACATGTACATAGTAAAATGATTGCCACAGTCACAAATTAACATCTCACATAGTTGTCTTCTTCATGGTAAAAGCTCCTAAACTCCAGTCTCTGATAAAATCATCAGAAACTCTTTGATCTTCATTTCTCCATTTCCCTCCACACCCCTCATGCCTGGTGAATAACCACCATTCTAATCTCTGTTTCTATAAACTCCAGGAGTTTTTTGGATTCCATGTGTAGGTGAAATCGTGCAGCATTTTTCTTTCTGTTCCTGATTTATTTCACTGACCTCTAGCTTCATCCATATAGCCTCAAGTGGCAGGATATCCTTCTTTAAGACAGAATATTCCAGTTTCTTTATCCATTTGTGAACAATTTGGTCGTTTCCATGTCTTGGCTGTTATAAAGACTTCTTCAATGAACAAGTAATACACAAATTTCTATGAGGTACGGATTTAATTTCTTTTGGGTATATACTCATAAGAGGAAAATCTGGGCCAAATGGTAGTCCTGTTTTTAATTTTATTGGAATCCTCTGTATTATTCCCATTGGCTGCACCAATCTTTATTCCCTCACAGTGTCCAAAGTTTTCCTTTCCTCCATGCTCTCATTGACACTTACCTCCTTACTAATATGCACGCAGGTGAGGTGATGTCTATTCATGGGTTTGATTTGCATTTCCTTGATGATTAGTAATGCTGTGCACCATTTTTCATACTTGCTGGTCATTTTTTTATGTCAAGTTTGAGAAATGTCTATTCAAGTCCTTTGCTAATTATTGAATTGATATTATTTCCTCTGCTATTGAAAGCAGCACTGAGGAGACTCTTTCTCCCAGCTTTCAGAAGGAGCCAACCTGCCAACACTGTGACCTCAGATTTCTTCAGAAGATGAGAGAATAAATTTTTGTTGTTTAAGTCACTCAGTTTGTGCACGTTGTTATGGAAGCCAAAGCAAGTGAATAAGTGCTTAAAAACAAGTAAGAATTCATCTGTTCTACAAAGGAGAGACACAGGGGAGGCCTTCAAGGCAAAAGAGATCCTTCATTAAGACAGAGTCGATGAAAGAGCAGAACCCAGTAATGTAACTGCAAGTAGTTCAGTGTGGCAGATCATGGGATTTGAGGGAAGTACCAGAAGGAGAAAAATCTTAGAAAGATGCTCAAAGCATTTGGTTCCATGCCTTGGAATCTGGACATCTTAAAACAAGTGTGAACCACTGAGGGCTTTCAGGCAAAGGGAACACATAATGAGATGAATATTTTAGAAAGAATTCTCTTACATTTTCACTGCTCTGAAGGATTGTTTAAAGGATGAAACTAGAAATCTAGGGATCATTTAGGGATATTCTTTGATAGTTGAAGAAATAATGGTCATTTAACTAGAGTGATATAGAGTAAGATAGAGAAATAGATTCAAGAGATAAAGTTGAAGAAGCTTCTTAGTTTGATACCACCCTATTTATTGATTTTTGACTTTACTTTTTGTGCTTTAGAAGTCTTGTTGGGGATTTTGGTTCCTAAGTTGACATGATGGAGATTTGGGCCTACTTTTTCTTCTAATAGGTGCAGGATTTCTGCTCTAATGCATAGTTTCCTGATCCACTTCTAGTTGAGATTTCTGCAGGGTGAGAGAAAGGGGTCAAATTTCATTTTGCTACATATGGATTTTCAGTTTTCCCAGCACCATTTGTTGAAGAGGCTATGTTTTATGCATGTTGTTGGCACCTTTGTCTAGTATGAGATAACTGTATTTATGTGGGTTTGTCTCTGTGTCCTCTATTCTGTACCATTCATCTTCATGTCTCTTTTGGTGCCAATACTATAGGCTGCTTTTGTTACTGTAGCTCTTAGTATAATTTAAGGTCTGGTATCAATAAACAACACAAATAGAGAGCCTACAGAATGGGGGAAAATCTTTGCCACCTGTACCACACATAAAGTATTAATCTCCAGGATATATAACGAACTCAAAAAAACACCAAATAAACAAATGACCTAATCAATAAATGAACAAAGTAATTGAACAGACACGTCACAGAAGAAATAAAATCGGTCATCAAATATATGGAAAAATATGCAACATCACTAGCAACTAGAGAAATGCAAATTAAAACTACACTGAAATTTCATCTCACTCTAGTCAGAATGGCAATTATCAAGAATACTAGAACAATAAATGTTGTCAAAGATATGAAGGAATAAGTTCAGTCATATATTGCTGGTGAGACTGCAAATTAGTGCAACTACCCTGGAAAGCAGTGTGGAAATTCCTCAGAAAATTTGGAATGGAACCACAGTCAGACCCAGTTATCCCACTCCTTGTTATATGCCCCAAATACTTAAAATCTTCATACTATAGTGATGCAGCCACAACAATGTTTATAGTAGCTCAATTCACAAGAGCTAAGCTATGGAACCAAACTCGGTGCTATTTAACAGATGAATGGATAAAGAAAATGTACATATACAGAATGGAATATTACTCAGCCATAAAGTAGAATGAAATTATGGAATTTGCCAAGAAATGGTTGGATTTGGATGTTATGATGCTAAGTGAAATAAGCTAATCCCCAAAAGCCAAAGCTTAATGTTCTCTCTGATATGCAGATGTTGACTCACAATAAGCTATGGGAAGGGAGAATTAGAGGTTCACAGGATTGAACCAGTAGGAACAGGGGAAGGGAGGTGGGGATACGAATGGGAAAGACAAATTGAATTGAACAGGACTTTCCTAAGTTCATATATGAATACATGACCAGTGTAACTCCATATCATGTACAACCACAGTAATGGGAAGTTATACTCCCTGTAGGTATGATACGTCAAAATATATTCTACTGTCATGTATAGCCAAAAGAACAAATGAAATTTTTTAAAAAGAGATAAATTTGATCTAAATGTGCTTATTAGATGATTAGCAAAAGATTGTTAGAGAATGGAAGGCAATTTTTATAATAACTATGGATAAGGGATAAAGATGAAAGATGTTTCTAAAGAAGAGTTAAAAAAACATTTTTTTGGTCCCAAAGGAAACATACATGACCTCAAGAAAAAAATGAAATAGTTCTGCTTACTTAGGGCTTATGTGGGAAACATTTTATTTTATTGTGATTCAAAAAGCACTTGGTGAGTATTGTTGCCTATTCCAGTGCCACAAGTTATATACCAGCAATTTCATAAACTCTTATATTTCTCATTATATTTTATTGTATATGCCACAGTAGATACATATTCCCTTGTCTCTGCATAAAAAGATAAGTTTATAAACTGTGTTGCATTTTTAGTATAAAATATAAAATTCCTCTGCTAGTTAAATTGCAAAAAGTTTTGCTATAAAACATTACTGTTTGTGTGTTTTTTTCTTTTCAAATAAAGGAAAAAGAATATAAATCTTCTATTTGCACTCATGGAAAACTACTTTATTATAAACTACTCATTCACATTGTTTATTTTCTTTGTTTTAGTCAGCTTTTTTTGTTACTATGACCAAAAGACCTGATAAGAACACTGTTGGAGGAAAAGTTTATTTGGTGCTCATGGTTTCAGATCTCAGTCCATAGATGGCTGACTTTATAGCTCTGGGTACAAGGTGGAGCAGAACATCATGGCAGAAGAATATGGGAGAGGAAAGATGTTCAGAACCTGGCAATAAGGAAGCAGAGAGAGCATTCTGTTCACCAGGGACAAAATATATAGGGACCTATTTCCTTAGCCATACCCCACATTCCTACAGTTACTGACCAGTTAATCCCTATCCGTGGATTAATGCTCTGATTAGGTTAAGACTCTCATAACCCAACCATTTCATCTGTGAACTTTCTTACATTATCTCACACATGAGCTTTTGTAGGAGATCTCATATTTCAATCATAGCATGCTTTAAGTTTCATTTGAATCTTAAAAAGAAAAGAGGGGCCGTGTGTCTGTGTTAGAAAGAAATTAAGAATCGTGTCATTGCAGAAAATTACTGGGTACCTAGAAGCTACTGTTTGGTTTTTAACTATTTTCTTTCTAGGTATGTATGACAGCTTCACAAACTGGTTGTTTCTTTTCACTCAGATCAATCCGTCCCTACAGGTTGCATTTCCACTAAGTGTTCTGTCCAGACTCTGGTTGTTTCAAAGAGGATCTACAATGAAATCCTTCCTTTATGACTTCCTATGTTAGATGGTTCTCCTACACTTCTTCCCTAAGCACCCAGACACCCAGACACACCTGTGCTCTGTCCTGGCCTCGCCTTCCCAAGAATCTCTCTTCTTTTATTTGTTATTGCTTATTTCTAACTCCCCACTTTGCAGCTCATGCCTTTTTCATAGCTTCCTTCAAGCTTCACTCTGGAGTTAGTTCTAATTCAGTTGGAAACCATCTCCTCCAAGTATTGATACCTGGGCCCAAGGCTATCCACTCCGTGAACCCAGTTGTATCCTGTGAATGACTCTATTATTTTGTTTCTCTCTATTTTCCTGAAAATATCTAAATTCAGTCTCCATCTATGGAATTTGAAATTATAGAAAGCAAGTTGCTTTATAGAAACTGATACAAACTGTATTTTGTATCAGCACTGATTCTGTTCACCAATCATTAAAGTAAGTCAGTTAGTGACAAATTCCTTCAGTTTTCATTGAGTTGGAGAATGCCTTTATTGCTATTACCCTCTGGAGGATAGTTTTGCTGGATATAGAATTTGCAGTTGACAGTACTTTTCTTCTAGCACTTGAAAAATACTTTATTCTCTTATGGTTTCCATGATATGTAGTTTCTCTTTGACTCCTTTCAAGATCTTTTCTTTGTGTAGTTTAATGTGTGGATTTCCACAACTGCATGAATCTCTCAGTTTGGGCCTTTTGCAAAACTTGAGAAATTTCAATTTTTATTTTTTTTCAAATGCATGTTCATCCCCTCTGTCTTTATCCTTTTTAGGGACTTAAAGAATATTTGCTCTTTTGTTCTTGTCTCCTAGGTGCCTAAGGATCTGTTTACTTTCTTTCAGCCTATATTTTCTATTGTTCAGATTCAAGGAATTCTACTGTTTTGTCCTCAAAATTTAAGTTTATAATTTTCATTTTTACTATTGAGTATACCCATTGAGTTTTCAAAGTTCTGCTTATTGTTTATTTCAGCTCCATAATTTCCAATTTTTTAATAACTTCTGTTTCTTGAGAATCACTGTTTCTCTCTCATTTCAAGAGAATTCATAATTATTTGTTGAAACATTTCTATGGTGACGGCTTTAATTTCCTTGAGAGATAAATCCTGCACTTTATACATCTCAGTGTTAGTGTCAGTTGAATTTTCTCATTCAAGTTGTGATTTTCCTGGTTCTTGCTATGATGGTGATTTTTTTCTTCTCTGGCTGTAACCTATAATTTTGGCTATTATATTAGAAACTCTAAGTTCCACTTAAATTATACTATTTTATCAAGAATTCATACTGTTTAGGTTTGGCACACAGCTCCTGGACTGCTTTTTTGATTCCAATTATAGTATAATTTTCAGAAATATGTGGTGCTAGGTTGGACTGTTTGGTTTATCTTGTGCCATTAGAACTCCTACTTGTTCCTGCTGATGCTACATGAGGGGTTGGAAGGATCTTAACAAATCCAGGCTGTTGTGTCCCTTTGGATGGATGAAGGGATTTTGACTATAGGGAAAAAGGTGCTTTCTGAGCTGGGAGCTAGTGGTGGTGGCTCCCCACTGCCTAGGACAGACCAGAGTGCTTGCTTTCCTAGCAAGGGCGATTATTGGAGCATGACTCTCTGTGATTATTCCCCACCGCTGAACGTCTTTCCCCTTCTCTAGCCTAGTCCAGGCCCTTGTGACTGCTCATGTAAATCAGTGCACTTACTGCCAAATAGTTTTCTGACCCAATGCCATCACTTTCCCAATATCTTCTTCCTTAAGCTAGTTTACAAAAAACCAGTGAGAATTATGCCATTTTTCTCACCAGAAACTTTGTCAGCTTATTCCTTCACTTATTCAACAAATGTTTAATTGCATACTATATATGAGGCACTGTGTATTAACTGTCTACTAAATAAAATCCAAAAAAACTGATCAGCCTCTGTCATCTGACCCTAGACTCCCTGCCCATGCTTCAGATTCCATTTTGTCTGTCTCCTCTTAGACCTTGTTCCTTTGGTTCTCTTTGCCTCTAATTTCTGAGGATCTCTACTCGCAAAGACACTCATATTTTATCATTTAAAAATAACTTACACACACACACACACACACACACACACCACTTCCCCAGTTTTATACACACACACTTTCCCCAGTTTTATGACTGTCCACTTTGTTGAAAATTTGTATTTTTTCTGTTTCCTCCACATAACCTTTCCACCTTTTAAAACCCCTTAGTCCAGTAGAAGTTTTTCAGCAGTTGTGTGATATAATCAGATTCATATTTTATAAAATAGATAGCTGCACTGTGAGGAGCAGACTGAACAGAAGAAAGGAAGCATAAAGTCATCTTAAGCAAGTACTGCTGTCAGCAAGTTCTGTCTCTAGGCAGGAGATGATAGTGACATGGACATGGGTGAAAAAATGTTCAACATCTCTAGCAAAATGCAAATCAAAACTACTCTAAGATTTCGTCTCACTCCAGTCAGAATGGCAATTATCAATAATTCAAGCAATAACAAGTGCTGGTGAGGATGTGGGGGGAAAGTTACATTAATTCATTGCTGGAGGGACTGCAAAATGGTGCAACCACTCTGGAAAAGCAGTATAAAGATTCCTCAGAAAACTTGAAATGGAATCACAATTTGACCCAGCTATCTCACTCCTTGGTCTATACCCAAAGGACTTAAAATCAGCATATGGCAGTGATGCAGCCACCTCAATGTTTAGAGCAGCTCAATTCACAATAGCTAAGCTGTTAAACCAACCTACATGCCCTTCAGTAGATGAATGGATAAAGTAACTGTGGTATATATACACAATGGAATATTACTCAGCCTTAAAGAAGAATGAAATTATAGCATATGCCAGTAAATGGATGGAGTAGGAGAATATCATGCTAAGCAAAATAGGCCAATCCCCAAGAAACCAAAGGCCACATGTTTTCTATGATAAATGGATGGTGATTCATAAAGAGGAGGGCAGGGAAAGAATGAAGGAACTTGGGATTGTGTAGAGGGGAGAGAAGGAAGAGGATGGGGTGTGGTGGGGAGAAGGTGGTGGAATGAGATGGACATTATTACCCTATGTACAGGTTATTATTGTACTGAATGGTGTGACTCTACATCATGTATAACCAGAGAAACAAAACGTTGTGCTCTATTTGTGTAAAAAGTAAATAAACAAATAAGACGAAGGGTTTAGATTTTTTAAAAAAAGATGTGGGGATAGAGAGTATGGAGGAATTAAAAAGATATGTACAAGATACAATTCAAATGAATGGGTAACTACTTGGATATTAGAGATGGAAAGAGATGGGAAGTCAGAGATGACTTCTTGTATCTGGCATGAGCAACTCTAGGGAAAATAGTTTTACTGATCACATTAGAAAAATCTAGAGAAGAGCATGCTCAACCTTAAATATTATGCATCAAGTTAAGGTTCATGTGAGACATATCCATGGTGATATGTGTATGTGTATGTGGAGCTCAAACTGGAGGAAAGTTCTGTGTAACTAATTGCAAAAATGTCCACAAATTACAGATGCCTTTCAGCAGTTCCCACCCACACTGACCAGGCTGGCATTGATTTGGCCAGTGGACATTATGAAGCATGATGACAGCAGAAATTTCAAAATCACATGGACAACAAGACAGGCTTTCTTACTACTCCTGGGAACCTTGCAACTGACTATCATATTATGAAACCCCACCAGCATCCTGGGCGATGATCTACTGGTCCAATCATTTCCACTGTCCTGGCCCAGAGCCTGTCAGAAAGGAGAATAAAAGAATTGCAGGTCATGTGGCCCCATCAAACTTCCTGCTGACAGCACGTACAAGCCCGGCAGAATCAGCTGAGTTGGCAAGGCTAAAAAGAACCATCTAGCAGGCCAAAATCCTAAACAAAATCATTTTAAGCCAATATATTTTGGAGTGCTTATAATATAGCAAAAACTAAATAATACAATTTACTGGGAATATAATAACAGTAGACAAGAAACAAAGAGCTCATTTTACATTAGCTCAGTGTAAAATGTTTTGCACAGGTAAACTAAAAATCTTAAAGGGTGTTAAAATATTAAGATGAAGAGTGAAGTTATTTGATATAGAAAGTTTAAAGACATTAATATTTTTTTAAAAAAGAGGTTTTCTCAGAGCTATTTAGCTGTTCCCTCACAGAACTTAAAGAAGCCTGAGGACATAGAAATTATAAACTTCTGAAGTCTACAGATTGTTTGATTCCAGGACTGTATAGCTTTGGTTTTACTAAATACTCATCTATTGGTTAATGTTAAAATGGTGACTTCATTAAAATTATTTTAGGCCTTTGAATATTTGTGTTAAATTTTTCCAAGTTTGTGTCAAGGTATATTTTCTACCTTGATTTTCCAAATGCTAATTCTGTGCTTTATGCATGTTTCATGGATAGCAGGAAAAAATTTATAGCCTTCAGATAAAATTATAGGTGTGAAATATTCCACAAATAGCAATAATTCACCATATCGTTTGACATATTTTTCCCCCTTAAACATCATTTACATAGAATTCTAGAGTTGCCATATCAAAAGATTCTTCTAGTAAGGAAAATTATTTCTGTCTCTTAAGAGTTTTTTTTTTTTTTTTTTTTTTTTTTTTTTTTTTTTTTTTTTTTTACAAAATGAGTAAAACCCAAATCTATGAAATGGGGGCAGTAATGGTTGTGTCTCACCAAGACTTTAACTGCATGTTTGTAGTTACTGGCCATCTAGCACTTGCATTGCTACATTTCTGAAGTCTCTACAGATACTCTAACTTGAGTATGTTTGAAGAAACTAAGATAAATTAAAAGATGAACTAACGAATTGATGCCAATCTATCCAGTAGCTAAAATATTGGAAATTTAATGATAAGGAATGCATTAGCTTCTCATTTGTATCGTGACAAACTGCTACAAATTTAATGCCAAACAATAGAAATACATTACCTTATAGGTCTGGAGTTCAAAAGCCCAATATGTCTCAGTAGGTGTCTTAGTCTACTTGGGTGTCTATCATAATAAAATATGATAGACTGTGTGGTTTGGATGATAGGAATGAATTTATTTTATCACAATTCTGGAGGGTAGAAAGGCCAAAATCAAGGTTCTGGCCAATTTGATTATTGGTGAGGGCTCTCTTCCTGTTTTGAAGATGGACATGTTCTGTGTCCTCACATGATTGAGAGGCCAAGGAGAGAGAGCAGGAGGGAAGAAGGGAAAAAGAGAATGAGAGAGAGAGAGAGAGAGAGAATATAAGAATGAGAATATATGAGAGAATTCTCTGGTATCTCTTTCTCTTCTTACCTGGTACTAACCCTAACTGCAATTATGTTCATGTTAGGAGTTAAGACTTTAACGTATGAATTTGTGGGTTTGGGGCACACAAGCATTCAGGCTATAACACTAGGTTTAAATCAAGTGTCGGCAGTACTTGGTTTCTTTCTGCAGACCTAAGGCTGCTGTAACAAAGTGCCACAAAGTTGGTAACTTAAAATTACAGAAAATGATTCTTACAGCCCTGGAGGCCCCAAGCTTCAAATCAAGGTATCAACAAGGTTGGTCCCTCCTGAGAGTGCTGAGGGAGAATCTGCTTGTACCTCTCTCCCAGCTTCTGAGGGTTGTCAGCAATCTTTGGTCTTCCTTAGCTTATATCATGCCTGGCTCCAATCCTCCGTATGCGCAGGAGTTCTCCCCGAGTCTCCTCACACAATGCCCCTCCTTGAATGTCTCTCTGTGCCACAATTTCTTCTTTTTCTAAGGACACCAGTCATATTAGATTAGGCTCTACCCCAATGATCTCATTTTATTCTTTACCCTTCTTAAAAAACCCTATGTCCAAATAAAGTCATATTTTGGGGTTCTGTGCATTAGGACGCCAATACATCCTTTTGAGGGACATGATCCATAGTAGTCAGCAATGCCTCTCAAGCGCATTACATCATATTTCATTACCTCATCCTTATCTC
Source organism: Urocitellus parryii (assembly GCF_045843805.1). Lineage (NCBI taxonomy): Eukaryota > Metazoa > Chordata > Mammalia > Rodentia > Sciuridae > Urocitellus > Urocitellus parryii. The sequence continues at coordinate 68,376,220 of NC_135532.1, forward strand.
CTCCTGACTTTCTCTTTCACTTCAAGGGACCCTGTGATTATAGTGGACTCACACAGATAATCCATAATGCAGGATAATTTCCCTATTTTAAGATCAGCTGATTATCTGTCTTAATCCCATCAGTGGTCTCAGTCCCTCTTTGTTACCTTTTAACATAATATATTGACATGTTATAGAAATTAGATGGATACCTCAGGAGGGCCATTTTGCTGCCTGTCGCAGAAAAAAAAATGTTATTTACTGAAACCCTCAGCACTCCTGGCTGTGGCTAGAAAGAAGAGTTAGAAAACCAAATGTGTTTGGGAATACACAGGCGATGTGACTCGGCAGTGGATTGCATGGTGGCTAACCTTTCTTCCAAGGAGAAAGGCTTTTGAATTTTGAATGAGCTAAGTACATTTGTTGCCAGAGGTAAAGTATTGTGAATAGAGGAGTAGTTGAGCATTTCCAGAGAATTCATGCATAAAACCTCCCTCAATTTTACAGGGAGCATCCACTTCTCCTCTCAGTAAATGCTCTAAATAAATACTCAGCAGATACAAAGAGTGAACTCAGACTTGTTCTGCTCTTTTGTGCATAATTGTGGGCTAAAATGCTGAGTTCAATTTCAAGGCAATTTTGTCTTAAGAAATAGTTCTAGGAGAATCAGGCATCTCATGTGCCCTATCCTATCCCTGAATATCTACACACACACACACACACACACACACACACACACACTATTGCTAATTCACTAGTGAAAAGGAGGAGATAGAGAATAGATTTTTTTTTTATGTTATCCTCACTTAAAACATGTTTGTTTTCCTGAATCGGGTGAATATTTAGAATTCTGGTACAATCTTCTTCATGTTTGAGCCCATTCTCATTTTTGCTGAATAGTTAGATGTTGCATAATGGTTTTCCCAGAATTTGTATAGTTCATATTTATTTTTATTATTATGAATTTACTGAGAATTCTTACATTTAAAATGTAAATTCATTTGGGAAAGTATACATTCCAATCACCTGAACTAAAAGACTGAGTTGAGTATCACATTTAGTATATCTAACAGAAGGAATTATTTAATAACATTCTGAATTCTTTTCAAAATCTTTTCCAGGATCACAGTTCATTGCTATAAACACTGGAATTGTCTTTGTTTTGTTTTGTGTTTTTTTGCCTTATTTATTTATTTATTATCATCAAAACATTTTTTTATTGGTTGTTCACAACATTACAAAGCTCTTGACATATCATATTTCATACATTAGAATCAAGTGGGTTATGAACTCCCATTTTTACCCCAAATACAGATTGCAGAATCGCATCGGTTACACATCCACATTTTTACATAATGCCCTATTAGTGTCTGTTATATTCTGCTACCTTTCCTATCCTCTACTATCCCCCCTCCCCTCCCCTCCCATCTTCTCTCTCTACCCCATCTACTATAATTCATTTCCCTCCTTGTTTATTATCCCATTCCCCTCACAACCTCTTATATGTAATTTTGTATAACAATGAGGGTCTCCCTCCATTTCCATGCAATTTCCCTTTTTTCTCCCTTTCCCTCCCACCTCATGTCTCTGTTTAATGTTAATCTTTTCTTCCTGCTCTTCCTCCCTGCTCTGTTCTTAGTTGCTCTCATTATATCAAAGAAGACATTTGGTATTTGTTTTTTAGGGATTGGCTAGCTTCACTAAGTATAATCTGCTCTAATGCCATCCATTTCCCTACAAATTCCATGATTTTGTCATTTTTTAGTCCTGCATAATACTCCATGGTGTATAAATGCCACATTTTTTTTTTATCCATTCATCTATTGAAGGGCATCTGGGTTGATTCCACAGTCTAGCAATTGTGAATTGTGCTGCTATGAACATCGATATGGCAGTATCCCTGTAGTGCGCTATTTTAAGGTCTTCAGGGAATAGTCCAAGAAGGGCAATAGCTGGGTCAAATGGTGGTTCCATTCCCGGCTTTCCCAGGAATCTCCATACTGCTTTCCAAATTGGCTGCACCCGTTTGCAGTCCCACCAGCAATGTACAAGAGTATCCTTTTCCCCACATCCTCACCAGCACTCATTGTTGTTTGACTTCATAATGGCTGCCAATCTTACTGGAGTGAGATGGTATCTTAGGGTGGTTTTGACCATTTCCCTGACTGCTAGAGATGGTGAGCATTTTTTCATGTACTTGTTGATTGATTGTATGTCCTCCTCTGTGAAGTGTTTGTTCATGTCCTTGGCCCAGTGTTGATTGGGTTATTTGTTGTCTTATTGTCTAATTTTTCGAGTTCTTTGTATTCTCTGGATATTAAGGCTCTATCTGAAGTGTGAGGAGTAAAAATTTGTTCCCATGATGTAGGCTCCCTATTTACCTCTCTTATTGTTTCTCTTGCTGAGAAAAACCTTTTCAGTTTAAGAAAGTCCCATTTGTTGATTCTTGTTATTAACTCTTGTGCTATGGGTGTCCTATTAAGGAATTTGGAGCTATACCGCCTGATTCACCCTTCCTGTTTAGAATTGTTTTTGCTATTCTGGGTCTTTTATTTTTCCATATGAATTTCATGATTGCTTTATCTATTTCTACAAGAAATGCCATTGGGATTTTGATTGGCATCGCATTAAATAGAGAACTTTTGGTAATATCACCATTTTGATAATGTTAGTTCTGCCTATCCATGAACAGGGTATATTTTTCCATCTTCTAAGATCTTCTTCTATTTCTCTCTTTAGGGTTCTGTAGTTTTCATTGTATAAGTCTTTCACCTCTTTTGTTAGGTTGATTCCCAAGTATTTTATTTTTTTGAAGATACTGTGAATGGAATGTTTTTTCTCATTTCCATTTCAGAAGTTTTGTCGCTGATATACAGAAATGCCTTTGATTTATGTGTGTTGATTTTATATCCTGCCACTTTGCTGAATTCATTTATTAGTTCTAGTAGTTTTTTTGTAGACCCTTTTGGGTCTTCTAGGTATAGAATCATGTCATCTGCAAATAGTGATAATTTAAGTTCTTCTTTTCCTATTTTTATGCCTTTAATTTCTTTTGTCTGTCTAATTGCTCTGGCCAGTGTTTCGAGAACTATATTGAATAGAAGTGGTGATAGGGGGCATCCCTGTCTTGTTCCAGATCTTAGAGGGAATGCCTTCAATTTTTCTCCATTCAGAATGGTGGTAGCCTGAGGCTTAGCATAGATAGCTTTTACAATGTCGAGGTAAGTTCCTGTTATCCCTAGTTTTTCTAATGTTTTGAACATAAAGGGATGCTGTACTTTGTCAAATGCTTTTTCTGCATCTATTGAGATGATCATATGGTTCTTATCTTTAAGTCTATTGATGTGGTGAATAACATTTATTGATTTCCGTATATTGAGCCATCCTTCCATCCCAGGGATGAATCCTACTTGATCATGGTGCACAATTTTTTTGATGTATTTTTGTATTCGATTCGCCAGAATTTTATTTTGGATTTTTGCATCTAGGTTCATCAGAGATATTGGTCTGTACCAGCCTATGTCGCTTTATTGGAGAGTTTAAGCCATTAACATTTAGAGTTACTATTGATATATGGTTTGTACTGCCTGCCATGTTTGATTATTTATCTTTTTTTTCTAATTTAGTTTGTTTCTCCATGATTAGCTTTCCCCCTGTCCTCTGTCTTTACCAAGGCACTTCCCGCTGATGGTTTTGGTTATTGTTTTTCATTTCTTCCTCGTGTAGTGTCTTGCTCAAGACGCTATGCAATGCTGGTTTTCTGGCTACAAATTCTTTTAGCTTTTGTTTATCATGAAAGATTTTTATTTCGTTGTCATACCTGAAGCTTAATTTTGCTGGACACAGAATTCTTGGTTGGCATCCTTTGTCTTTCAGTGTTTGAAATACGTTGTTCTAGGATCTTCTCGATTTCAGCATCTGTGATGAAAAATCCATTGTTAACCTTATTGGTTTACCCCTGAATGTAATCTGCCTCCTTTCTCTTGTAGCTTTTAATATTTTCTCTTTGTTCTGTATATTGGATATCTTCTTAACAATGTGTCTTGGCATTGGTCTACTGTGATTTTGTGTGCTCGGTGTCCTATATGCAACTACAATTTGTATATCTGTTTCCTTTTTTATTTCTGGAAAGTTTTCTGTAATTATTTCATTCAGCAGGTTACTCATTCCCTTGGTATGAATCTCTGTACCTTCCTCTATCCCGATGACTCATAAGTTTGGTTTTTTTATGTTATCCCAAATCTCTTTAATTTTTTTCTCCTGATTTTTTACCAGCCTATCTGAGTTGGCTAGACTCTTTTCAAGATGATATATTTTGTCTTCATTATCTGACATTCTGGTTTCTACTTGCTCCACTCTGTTAGTGATACTCTCGATTGAGTTTTTAATTTGGTTTATCATTTCCTTCATTTCTAGAATTATTGTTTGATTTTTTTAATAATCTCTATCTCCTGATAAAGATGCTTAACTTCTTCTTTTATCTGTTTATGTAGTTCATTTTCTTTTTTTTTTTAAAGAGAGAGAGAGAGAGAGAGTGAGAGAGGAGAGAGAGAGAATTTTAAGATTTATTTTTCAGTTTTTGGCGGACACAACATCTTTGTTTGTATGTGGTGCTGAGGATCTAACCCAGGCCGCATGCATGCCAGGCGAGCGTGCTACTGCTTGAGCCACATCCCCAGCCCTGTAATTCATTTTCAATGTGATCTTTCGCTGTTTGGATTTGCTGTCTCGTATCCTCTTTAATGTTCCTTTCCATCTGTCTAAGGTATTCCTTGAGTTCTTTATATGACCATTTTTCTGATGACTCTAGGTCCTCCTGAATATTTAGGCTGTCCTTCATTGTTTGTACTCCTTTTCTTCCTTGCTTTTTTTTTATGCTGCTCATGTTACTTCTTGTTCTGTTTGACTGCTGAGTTACTGTTTACTCCTATAAATTTATTTGATGCTTGGGAGGAAAGATATTAGAAGGGAAGGGAAGAAGTCACTAAAGAGAATGTGTGTAGGCAGGTAGAATTCAAGGAAGGGGGAATAAGAAAATTGAAAAGAAATGAAAAGACAAAAGAAAAAAATTGAAAATAAAGAAAGAAAGAAAAAAAGAAAAAACAAAAATTTAAAACAAAAAAATTCTAATGATAATTAAAAAATGGAAATTAAAGTTTAAAAAATAGTAATAATAATAAAATAAAAAGAATTAAAAAATTGAAAACATTAATAAAAAAGTTAAAGAACCACCACAACAACAACAACAAAATGAAAATAAAATAAAAGAAAAAAAATAATAAGAAATACAGTCATAGAGCTCGATTAACTTCTCTTCCAGTAGGTGGAGCTGTGCCCACTGGGCCAAGCTTCTCTTCTTGATAGGTGGGATCCAATCACTGTGCAGCAGCTCTTCCTCCCAGACTGTGCGGGTCTCCAATCCTGAGTGCCTAGGGCCTTCTCTTGTGTTTCCTCAAGCCAGGCCCCGCTCACCTGTGATGCTCACCATAATACTGGCTACACGCCAGGTCTGCTGCTCCTGGGAGCCCTGTTTGCCTCCCTCAGAACCTAAGTTTGTAGAGCTTGGGGCTGGGAACCCCCAGCGAATTTGTTTGCCCTCTGGTAGCAACTCCCCTGGTAGCTGGTGCAAGGGACCTCAGTTGTCAGCACTGGTGGGAGCGGTAGCCGGGAGTTCTGCGCTGCTAGTCCTGCTTCACTCCTGATTCCCTGGGTCTGGCTATCATGCTCGGTTGGCTTTTACCTCTGTAAGTTCAGGTGGGCCGACTAGTTATTTTAGCGGGATCGTTAGTGCTGAGAAGCAGGCAAACTGGAGCTTGAATGCAGCCGATCCGGGCTTGGTGTGTTCTGAGAAGCCCAGACTGTTTGCCCTGGATCCATGTCAGCTCAACATTGCCTAGTGGTCCTGAGCAAATAGCATTTTGACAGTTTACTTCTCCCTATGCCCGAGCAGCTGAAGGGGTTAGAGACTTGATCTCTCCGAGTCCGCCACCATGTTGGATCACTTAGATTTTAAATTGTCACACATCTTATCAGCTGTTCCATTTTGCTCGGTGGGTCGGGGCTCACTCGCATGCATGCGGTGAAGAGTCTGCTCTAATGTGCTCCCAGCTGCGGCCTTCGGGCCACCCTGGGAGGGGGTGCGGGCTGGGGGAGGGGAGGCAGCGCCTTGGGGCCCGCACGGGCCGGGTGACTGGGCACGTGAGACAGCAGGCAGGGCGAGGGTAAGAAATTGAGATCCAGAATCAGGGAGTGAGCATGGGAGGAGAGATGGCGGGAGAGAAGCAAGGCAGAAAGGCGGAGAGGAGAGGGAAAAGGGGCTGAGAGAGCCCAGTGGCTCCAGGACTGCAGCCTTACTGCTCGCGCTGGAGTTGTGATGGACTCACTCCACCTAGGCCCCTTTCTTGACACGGTGCTTAGTCTTTGTCGACAGATCTCCTTTAATAATCTTTACTTTTTCTTTTAAGACTCGGCAACACACGCTGCGGGCGAGGCGGCGCGGGGCACGGAGCAGCTCACTCCCTTCCCGCCACCATCTTTTTCTCCTCTGGAATTGTCTTTGGAAGTATTAAACAGAGGGAAGGATAGAACAGAGGAAAAGACAAAGAGCTAATATTTGAAGAAATATAAATTTTAAAAATAGGAGAATGATGGAATAAAAGAAAGATAAATCTTTGGAAGGTAAACAGGAGAATACTTAAAATGGGAAAATTCAGAATTTTTAGGGAATGGGGATAAGATTCTGGACAGAGGGATACAGAGAAAACTAAGGAAGTAAATATGGTCATGTACCACCCAGCAACATCTTGATCAATGATGGACTATATGACAGCACTTATGATAGCTGTCCAACAAGATTCTACTGAAGCTGAAAATTTCCCATCACTCAGTGGTGTAGTAGCCATCATGACATCACAGTGCAATGCACTACCCTCACAGCTGTGGTGATGTGAGTGTAAGCAAGTCTGCTGCTCCACCAGCCACACCAACTATAATGCATACTATTATGTAGAGTTCATAATACTTGGTAATGATACTAAATGACTGTTGCTGGCTCACATGTTGACTATGCAATTCTCTTTATCATTTTGGAGTGCACCCATTGTCCTCTAAAAATAAGAATAGCTTAACTCTAAACCAGGCTCAGACAGATCCTTCTTCTGTGTTCCAGAAAAAGGCATTATCGTCATAGATGAGAGCCACATGTGTGTTCCTGCCCCTATCGACCTCCTTCCAATGGAAAAGACATTGAGGTGGAAGATGGTGATGTTGATGGCCCTGACCCTGTGTGGGTCTAAGGTGGTTGGGGTGTTCTGTGACTTAGATTTAACAAATTTTTTAGAAAGTAGAACAAAATTTTAAAATTTTTTCAAAGTAGGGGGTTTCCATCAACATTCCAGGCCAAAGGCAAAGCTCGGGCACAGCCGCAGGGCCAGGAAAACTGCCAGATGAGAAACATGTTCCAAGGGCGCGGGGAGGCCACTCACCCCAACAGGAGAGTGACTTCTCAGGGAAGCAGAACTGGGCCAAGTCCGAGCTGTGGGCAGTCTGCGCCATGCCAGTGACCGTGTAACCTGCTGCACTTTTCTGTTGCAGATAACCAGGGAACTGATGCAGCTTCACCTGAATATCAGTTTGTAAAGAGCGGAAAATAAATCAGTTACAGCCCTGTGTGGAATAAAATGAAAGTTAACAAAAAACCTCTTAAACTAGTTAAAGGTATTTTTAAAGGAAAAAAAATCACAACTCTCTCTCTCTCTCTCTCTCTCTCTATATATATATATATATATACACACACACACACACACACATATATATATATATACATATATATATATATATATATATATATATATATATATATTTAAGAAAACCCTCCCAACTCACAACTTTATAAGAATTAATTCTAAATCAAGAGTGAGCTATATCAGGACACATTTTACTGAAAGTAATATCGCATTATTGATGATTTCTAAAAATAAAACTGTGAAATATGGAGAAAAACATTTTACAAAATAAAGATACAAAGAAAGAAAATATTTCACACAGCTGTGCAGTGTGTTTAGGTTTTAAGTTGTGTTTTATTAAAAAATGACAAAATTTTAAAATGTATGTTTATGAAGTCAAAAGGTAAAGTAAGCTAAGTCTAATTTATTATTGGGAAAAGAAGATTTTGGCTCTGTAATGTTTTGAACAATCAATAAAAAAAGAAAAGAAAAAAATAAAAAAAGAAGATTTTGGGGGGGGCGGTAACTAGGGATTGAACCTAGGAGTATTCAACCACTAAGATACATCCTCAGCTCTTTTATTTTTTTATTTTGAGATAGGGTCTCAGTAAGTTGCCAAGGATGGCCTCAAACTTATGATCCTTCTGGTATTATAGATATACACACATCACTATACCTGACTAGTGAAGAAAGAATATATAATTTTTTGAAGTTTAGTGTAGCCTAAGGGTCCATTGATTACAAAGTCTATAGTAGTGTGCAGGAATGTCCTAGACCTTCACCTTCACTCAGAACTCTCTCACGGACTCTCCCAGAGCAACTTCCAGTCCTGCATGTTCCAGTCAGTGAAACTCTATTTGTAGATTCATGGCTTTTTATTTTAATTTTTGGTTGTATATGGACACAATGACTTTTTCCTATTTATTTATTTTTGATGTGGTGCTGAAGATTGAACCAAGTGCCACACAAGAACTAGACAAGCACTTTTACCACTGAGCCACAACTCCAGCCCCAAGCTCATGGCTTTTTATGTTGTTTTTACTTTACCTCTTCTGTGTCTGGATATACAAATACCATTGTATTATAACTGGCTACAATATTCAATATAGTGACATGTTGCTGTACAGGTTTGTAGCCTGAGAGCAATAGACTACATCATGTCTCCCAGGCGTATAATAGGCTATGGCACCTAGCTCCACCCAAGTACCCTCTATGATATTTGTACAAAGACAAAGTCACCAACTGACACATTTCTCAGAGAGTATCCTATCTCAGTTTATATCCTTATCGTTATGTGATGAGGACTCTAATGATGAGAAAAGGAAATTCTAGACATAAAAATAAGGAGGATGTGAAACAGGAATGAAAATATGAGAAGGAACAAAAGTAGGGATGCATAACCTGGAGGCTAAGATATATTATTCTATAGAGTACTTTTTTCAGTATAAAGGGAAGGGAAAAAAAAGAATGTATGATCAGACTATGATAAAAAGTGAAGAGGTGTTGGCAGCCAGAGGGCCAGTGTCCTCTCATGCCACTTGGAGGATGCTGCATTCTGACTTGGAACATTGACTGGAATTCATTCTTGTTAACACAAATCCAGGAATGATGAATCTCTGGGTGCAACGCAATGGCCCCAGATTCATAAATCACCCATACACTCTGTACCTATGAGTTTTATAAATGATTCTCCAGGCATAGTAATCATAGTCTGTGGGAAAATTCTCACAGTCTGTGAGACTTCCTTTTTTAGCAATTTTCCTCCGTAAAGTTGTCATCCTGCATTGAGAGTGCTGTCCCCTAAGAGCAGTTGCCTTCATGCCTTCCACAAGTTTGCAAGGTTGTGGATCCTGAAGTCACTTCCAGAGCCTTAGTGTGTAATTTTCAGAGAAGATTAGGAAAATTTACAAATTAATATTTCATGCCTGTATAAAGATTGAATTATTTCTGTGTTTAGGAGCTGGACCAAAAAAATGTAATAAAAACCTAAGTTCTGATGATATTCAACATTGAATATTTCATCAAATGTCCCAGTGACTCCCTTTGGAATTTGGACATCTTCCTTGTAGACTCTGACTATAGAGATGTAAACAAATTTACAAATGAGTGGTGAAATGATTTATATAGGATCCTCTTGTCATCTTAGGCAGGAGTGTATGGGTGTACATGTGCTCACACACATGGTTAGAATACTACCTAGATTCAAGGCAGTTTTCAAAATTAATTCTAATCTGTTTACTTGGAAAAGAAGTTTCACGTTCAAAGCTTCATGTGTGTTATGCTTTGGATGTGAGGTGTCTCCCAAAATCTCATGTGCGAAATAATGCAAGAAGGTTTAGAAAGAAATGATTGGATTGTAAGAGTCTTAACCCAATCAGTAAACTAACCCCCCTGATGGGATTAACTGAATTTTGACTGAAGGGGGTGGGTGTGGCTGGAGGAAGGGGTTCATTCAGAGCATGGTTATGGGTTATCTATTTTGTATCTGTAGAGTGAAGTGTCTCTGCTTCCTGATCATCATGTGAGCTGCTTCCCTATGCCACACTCTTCCACCCGATGTCTTGCCTCACCTGGAGCCCTGAGGAATGGAGCTGGCCTTCTATGGACTAAAACCTCTGAAACCATGAGCCCTCAAATAAACTTTTCCTTCTCTACTGGTTCTGGTTGGGTCCTTTATTTGCAGTGGTAGAAATGCTGACTAAAGCAATATATCTCCAAAGTTCTTACCTTTTCAAATAAAATCTCCTCATTAAAATTTATAAGTAAAGAAATAATTTGTAATTTTATCATTCAGATACCCAGATTGGTGTGAAATGAAAAGAAAGTGAGAAATTGCTGTGTCAAGCACTCCAGAATCATCTGTCATGAAATCTTTCTAGCGTCAAGTAATGATAAATGAAAAAGGTGAAGGATGGACAAAGTCTTATGAAATGAGTCCAGATGAGAGCTTGCATTACACAAATGTTATTGGTTTTTTAAAATTATTTTTCATTTGTTTTAATTAGTTATATATGACAGTAGAATGCATTTATGCACTTTGATGTTTCATGTATAGATGGGATAGAATTTCTCATTTTTCTGAGTGTACATGTTGCAGAATTATATTGGTCATGTAGTCACATACATACATAAAGTAATAATGTCTGTGTCATTCTACTATCTTTCTTATCCCCTCATCTCCTCTCCTCCCTGTCATTCTTGTCAGGAGTGAGATGAAATCTTAGAGTAGTTTTGATTTGCATTTCTCTAATTGCAAGAGATGTTGAACACTTTTTCATATATTTGTTGATTAATTGTATTTCTTCTTCTGCAAAGTGTTCAGTTCCTTGGCTCATTTATTGATTGGAGTATTTGGGGTTTTTTTTTTGTTGTTGTTGTTAAGGTTTTTGAGTTCTTTATATATCCTAGAGATTAATGCTTTATTGGAGGTGGATGTGGTAAAGATTTTCTCCCAATCTGTAGGCTCTCTCCTCATGTTATTGATTGTTTCCTTTGCTGAGAGGAAGCTTTTAAATTTGAATTCATCTCATTTATTGATTCTTGATTTTACTTCTTGTGCCTTAGGAGTCTTGTTAAGGAAGTCAGATCCTAGGCCAACATGGTGAAGATTTGTGTCTATTTTTTCTTCTATTAGGTGCAGGGTCTCGGTTCTAGTGCCTAAGTCTTTGATCCACTTTGAGTTGCTCAAACAGGGTTAATCCCAGGGATGCAGGTTTGGTTTAACACATGAAAATCAATAAATGTAATCCATCATGTTAATAGACTTAAAAACAAGAGTCATATGATCATTTCAATAGATGCATGAAAAGCATTTGACAAAATACAACACATCTTCATGTTCAAAAACTAGAAAAACTAGGGAGAGTAAGAGCATACTGCAACATTGTAAATGCTATATATGCTAAAACCAAGGTCAGCATCATTCTAAATGGAGAAAAATTGAAAGCATTCCTTCTAAAAACTGGAACAAGACAAGATGTCCTATTTCACCACTTTTATTCAACATCATCTTTGAAACTCTAGACAGAGCAATTAGACAATAAATAAATAAATAAATAAATAAATAAATAAAGTGATACAAATAGGTAAAGAGAAGCCAGGCAGCCCAGATCCATTCACACCAGCCTGTGTGGGTTCCAAGTGCACAGGAGGCATGGCCCACCACTTGGGGGCAGACACCCACCAGAGCCTAGCCTCTGGTGCAGGACCACCCCTTCCAGCCAGCAGACTACCCTGGGAGGTCAAGCCCAGTGGCCCAGATCCACCCACTTCAACTTATGCAGGACCCAGATCCAGGATGCAGTAACATACATTGAGGGACACCAGCAGGGTCTGGAAGCCCAACATCAAGGTGAGGTATAGACAATCTGCATGAGTACTACAAGAATATAGGGAGGTAACTGTAATATCTCAGATCCACACTGCAAAAAAGGAAGACACATAGACAACATAAAAAAACAAGGGAGGAAAGTGCTCCAAATAAACCAGGACACTATAATAACAGAACCCATGGACAGCAAATTTGATGAAATGTCAGAGAAGGAGTTCAGAAGGTTCATAAATAAAATCATGTATGAATTAAAGAATGAACTAAATGAGCAAATAGAGGCAAAAATTGATCACTCCAATAATGAGATAAGAGAGCAAATACAGGTAGCAAAAGATTACTTCAAGAGATAGATAGAGACTCTGAAAAAAAAAAACAGCCTGAAATCCTTGAAATGAAGAATACAATAAATCAAATAAAAAACCCAATAGAAAGCAAAACCAACAAACTAGATCACTTGGAAGAAATAACATCAGATAATGAAGTCAAAGTATACAATCTGGAAAATAAAGTTGATCACACAGTGAAGAAAGTTAGAAACCATGAATAGAACATCCAAGAATTATGGGACAGCATCAAAAGACCAAATCTAAGAGTTATTGGGATATAGGAAGGCACAGAATTTTAAACCACAGGAATGCACAATCTCTTCAATGAGATAATATCAGAAAATTTCCCAAGCATGAAGAACAAATTGGAAAACCAAATACAAGAGGCTTATAGGACACTAAATGTACAAAAGTACAACAGATCTACACCAAGGCACATTATAATGAAAATGCCTAGTGTACAGAATAAGGAGAGAATCTAAAAAGCCACAGGAGTGAGGAATCAGATTACATATAGGGGGAGACCAATTTGTATTTCAGGAGATTTTTCAATGCAGACCCTCAAAACCAGTAGATCATGGAACATCATATACCAAGCTCTGAAAGGAAACTATATCGTGCAAAACTAAGCTTTAGATTTGATGATGAAAAATAAAACCTTCCATGATAAACAAAAGTAAAGAATTTACAACTAGAAAGCCTGCACTATAGAACCTCCTCAGCAAAATATTCCAAAAGAGGAAATAAAAACAATGATGAAAATTAGTAGAGGGAGGGATTACACTAAAGGAAAATCTAATCAGAGGAGAAACCAAGTCACATTAAATACCAAAAATAAATAAAAATGGCTGGGAATTCAAATCATGTCTCAATAATAATCCTGAATGTTAATGGCCTAAACTCACCAATCAAAAGACATAGACTAGCAGATTGGATTTAAAGAAAAGACCCAACAATATGATGCCTCCAAGAGACTCATCTCATAGAAAAAGACATTCACAGACTGAAGGTGAAAGGGTGGGAGAAATCATACCACTCACATGGCCTGTGGAAGCAAGCAGGGGTTTCCATCCTCATATCAAATAAAGTAGACGTCAAAATAAAGTTAATCAAAAAGGATAAACAAGGACACTACATACTGATTAAGGGAACCATACACCAACAAGACTTAACAACTATAAATAAATATGTCCCAAACAATGGAGCATCTACGTTCATCAAATAAACTCTTTTCAAGTTCAAGAGTCAAATAGACCACAACACAATAATTTTGGGTGACTTTAACACTCCTCTTTCATTGCTAGATAGATCTTCTAAACAAAAGATGAAAAAAGAAACTATAGAAGTCAATAATACAATCAATAACTTAGACTTAACTGACCTATATAGAATATTTGATCCTTCAAAGAGCAAATACACTTTCTTCTCAGCAGCACATGGATCCTTCTCTAAAATAGACCATATGCCACAAAGCAACTCTTAGCAAATATAAAAAAGTAGAGATACTACCCTGCATTCTATAAGTTCATAATGGGATGAAATTAGACATCAATGATAAAATAAAAAATAAAATCCACTCCAACTCCTGGAGACAAAATAATATGCTACTGAATGAACAGTGGGTTACAGAAGACATCGAGGAGGAGATTAAAAATTTTTTAGAGGTGAATAACAACACAGATAAAACATATTGAAATCTCTGGGACACTATGAAGGCAGTTCTAAGAGGAAAATTCATTGCATGGAATTCATTCCTTAAAAGAAGAAAAAGTCAACAAATAAATTTCTTAACATTATATCTCAAAGCCCTAGAAAAAGAAGAAAAAATCAACACCAAAAAGCAGAAGAAGACCAGAAATAATTAAAATCAGATCTGAAATCAATGAAATTGAGACAAAAGAAACAATTGAAAAAATTGAGAGAACAAAAATTTGGTTCTTTGAAAAAATAAATAAAATTTACAGATCCTTAGCCATGCTAACTAAGAGGAGAGAGAAAACTCAAATCACTAACATACATGATGAAAAAAGAAATATCACAACAGACACTACAGAAATACAGAAGATAATTAAAAATTATTTTGAAAACCTGTACTCCAATAAAATAGAAAATATCAAAGGCATCGACAAATTTCTAGAGTCATATAATTGCTCAAATTGAATCAGGAAGATACACACAATTTAAACAGATAAATTTCAAGTGATGAAATAGCAGATGCCATCAAAATTCTACCAACAAAGAAAAGTCCAGGACCAGATGGATACATAGCCGAGTTCTACAAGACCTTTAAAGAAGAACGTATACTAATACTCTTCAATTTATTTCAGGAAACAGAAAAAGAGGCAGCACTTCCAAACTCATTCTATGAGACCAATATCACTCTGGTTCCAAAATCAGGCAAAGACACATCTAAATAAATAAATAAATAAATAAATAAATAAATACATAAATAAATACAAACTTCATACCAGTATCTCTAATGAACATAGATGAAAAAATTCTCAATAAAATTCTTACAAATTGAATACAAAAACATATCAAAAAGATTGTGCAGGGGGTGGGTGGCTGGGGTTATAGCTCAGTCTTAGAGCACTCACCTCACACGTTCAAGGCCCTGGGTTCAATCTTCAGCACCACATAAAAATAAATAAATTAAATAAAATAAAAGTTATTACAAAAAAAAGATAGTGCACCACCATCAAGTGGGATTCATCTCAGGGATCCAAGGTTGTTTCAACATACGGAAACCAGTAAACATAACTCATCACATCAATAGACTCAAAGATAAGAATCATATGATCATCTCGATAGATGCAGAAAAAACATTTGACAAAATACAGCAGCCCTTTATGTTCAAAACACTAGAAAACCTAGGGATAACAGGAACATATCTCAACATCATAAAGGCTTTCTATGCTAAGCCCCAGGCCAACATCATTCTAAATGGAGAGAAATTGAAGGAATTCCCTCTAAAAACTGGAACAAGATAGGTATGCCCTCATTAACCAATATATTTAACATAGTACTTGAAACACTGGCCAGAGCAATTAGACAGATGAAAGAAATCAAAGGGATACATGTAGGAAAAGAAGAACTCAAATTGGCACTATTTGCTGATGATATGATTCTATACCTAGAAGACCCTAAAAGTTCCACCAGAAAACTCCTAGAACTAGTAAATGAATTCAGCAAAGTAGCAGGGTATAAAATCAATACCCATAAATCAAAGACATTTCTGTAAACCAATGACAAATCCTCAGAAAGGGAAATGAGGAAAACTACCCCATTTACAATATCCTCCCCCCCCAAAAAATACTTGGGAATTAACTTAACAAAAGAGGTGAAAGATCTATATAATGAAAATTAAAGAACCCTAAAAAAAGAAGTCAAAGAAAACCTTAGAAGATGGAAAGATCTATCTTGCTCTTGGATAGGCAGAATTAATATTATCAAAATGAC
The DNA here is from genome assembly GCF_045843805.1 of Urocitellus parryii. Classification (NCBI taxonomy): domain Eukaryota; kingdom Metazoa; phylum Chordata; class Mammalia; order Rodentia; family Sciuridae; genus Urocitellus; species Urocitellus parryii. Next base: position 68,392,038 of record NC_135532.1, read on the forward strand.
CATACTTCCAAAAGCCCTATACAGATTTAATGCAATTCCAATCAAAATTCCAATTACATTCCTTATAAAAATAGAAAAAGCAATCATGAAATTCATCTGGAAAAATAAGAGACCCAGAGTAGCTAAAGCATTTGTTAGCAGAAAGAGTAAAGCAGGTGGCATCTCTATGCCTGACCTTAAACAATATTACAGAGCAATACTAACAAAAACTGCATGGTATTGGCACCAAAAGTGACTGGTACAGAATAGAAAACACAGAGACTAATCCACAAAATTACAATTATATTATATTAGAAAAAGGTGCCAAGAACATGCACTGGAGAAAAGACAGCCTCTTCAACAATTGGTGCTGGTAAAACTGGAAATCCATATGCAACAAAATGAAATTCAACCCCTATCTCTCACCATGCACAAGACTCAACCCAAAATGGATCAAGGACTTAGGAATAAAACCAGAAACCCTGTGTCTAATAGAAGAAAAAATAGACTCTAATCTCCATCATGTGGGATTAGGTCTCAACTTCCTTAATAAAACTTGTGACACAAGAATTAAAATCAAGAATCAACATATGGGATGGGCTAACACTAAAAAGTTTCTTCTCAGCAAAAGAAACAATTTGTGAGGTGAATAGAGAGCCTACATCTTGGGAGCAAATCTTTACCCCTCACACATCAGATAGAGCACTAATCTCTAGGGTATATAAAGAACTCAAAAAGCTATCCACCAAAATAAATAAATAAATACCCCAATCAATAAATGGGACAAGGACCTGAACAGACAGAAAATGATATACAATCAAGCAACAAATATATGAAAGAATGTTCATCATCACTAGCAATCAGAGAAATGCAAATTAAAACCACTTTAAGATTTCATCTCACTCCAGTCAGAATGGCAGCTATTATGCAGACAAACAGCAATAAGTGTTGGTGAGGATGTGTGGGAAAAGGTACACTCATACACTGCTCCTGGGACTGCAAATTGGTGTAGCCAATATGGAAAGCAGTATAGAGATTCCTTGGAAAATTGGGAATGGAACCACCATTTGACTCATCTCTCTTCTTGGTCTACACCCAAAGGACTAAAAAATAGCATACTACAGGGACACAGCCACATCAATGTTTATAGCAGCACAATTCACAATAGCTAGACTGTGGAGCCAACCTATATGCTCTTCAATAGATGAATGGATAAAAAATGTGACATATATACACAATGGAAAATTACTCAGCAATAAAAGAGAATAAAATCATGGCATTTGCAGGTAAATGGATGGAGTTAGAGAAGATAATCCTGAGTGAAGTTAGCCAGTCCCTAAAAATCAAATGCTGAATGTTTTCTTTGATATAAGGAGGCTGATTCATAGTGGGATAGGGTGAGGAAGTATGGGAGGAATAGACTAACTCTAGATAGGGCAGAGGGGTTGGAGGGGAAGGAAGGGGAATGAGGTTATAAGTGATAGTGGAATGTGATGATCATTATTATTCAAAGCACATGTATAAAGACATTAAATGGTTTGAATATACTTTGTATACAACCAGAGATATGTAAAATTGTGCTCTATATATGCAATAAGATTTGTAATATATTCCACTGTCATAAATAAATAAAAATAAATAGGTAAAGAAGAACTCAAACTATCACTATTTGCTGGTGACATGATTCTATATCTAGAAGATCCCAAAAATTCCACCAGAAAATTTACAGAACTAATAAATGAATTCAGAAAAGTAGCAGGATATAAAATTAACACCCATAAATCAAAAGCATTCCTATACATTAGCAATGAATCCACTGAAATTAGAAATTAGGAAAACTACTCCATTCACAATAGCCTCAAAAAACAATAAAGTACCTGGGAATCAGTCTAAGAAAAGAGGTAAAAGACCTCTACAATGAAAACTGCAGAACACTAAATAAAGAAATTGAAGAAAACCTCAGAAGATGGAAAGATCTCCCATGCTCCTGGTCAGGCAGAATTAATATTGTCAAAATGGCCATACTGCCAAAAGTGTTATACAGATTTAATGCAATTCCTATTAAAATCCCAACGACATTATTCATAAAAATATAAAAAGCAATCATCATATTTATTTGGAAAAATAAGAGACCCAAAATAACTAAAGCAATGGTTAACAAGATAAGTGTAACCGTAGGCATCACAACACCACACCTTAAACTATACTACAGAGCTAGAATAACAAAAATGTCATGGCATTGGCACCAAAATAGGCTTGTAGACCAATGGTACAGAATAGAGGACACAGAGACAAACCCACATAAATATGGTTATGTCGTACTAGATAAAGGTGCCAAAAACATTCACTGGAGAAAAGATGGCCTATTCAACAAATGGTGCTGGCAAAACTGGAAATCCATGTATAACAACATGAAATTAAACCTCTATCTGTTACCCTTCACAAAATGTTCTTGTTTTTGTTGTTGATGTTGGTGTTATTATGAGTGGTAGTTGAATGGATATTTAAGTTCTGTCTTTTCAGGAGCAATGAAAAACAAAACTGAATAACACAGAAAATTTACAGCATTTTGAATTCTATTTCTCTATGAGGTACCATAACCATAACTCTGAGTTAAATCATTGCATTTTCTGGATCTGAGCCAACATAAAAATGAAGTGTGAAATCCATATCTGGGAGCTTTTTCAGAAAGCCTTCTTTAAACATTAGTTCATGCAGGAGAAGACGCTGAGCAACCAAAAGGAGAGAGAGAGAAAGAGTTCAGGTTTCCAAGGTCTGTCATAAGACCCAGAGTCATATTGCATATTTTTGTACGGTTATAAGCTTAGAGAAAAGAAACAATAAAAATCTCAATGCTTGTCTGGCTTAGTTCCAGTTATTTAAAATAATTACTTTAAACGTGCTTCTAATTATATCACAAATGTTTTAACAACTACTTCAAGAAATATCTTTAACTATTCTCCTTTCCTTTCAATAATGAATTATTTCACTATTAGAGTGATACTGTGGACAGATACTAAAAAAAAATGAATATGTAGACAAGCTCCAAGCACTACCCTACTTCTTTCTTACTTTCATCTGTAACCCTATAGTGGGAGTAGCAAAAGGCCATTTTCAGAATTCTTTAAAAAAATTATGTAATTTTGAATCTAAGCACAATTTTTCAAATTTTTTAAATCACTAAACTTTTTATTATATACAGTCCTCTATTAGCAAAATAAATAAGTGAAATAAAGATATTTTGTCCAACTACAACTAAAAAATAAATACTTAAAAAACATTTTGAATTATTAACACTTCGTGTGGTACGTTTGTTACCGACAATAAGTCAGTTTGGTATATATTAGTATTCACTAACATCCATGGTTTATAATAAGATTCACTCTGTGTTATGCTATTTTTAATGATAAAATTATTTAGCTGGGGTGGACCTTGATAGCCTCTGATAAATGGAAATAATGGAATTTCAGTATTGCTGATGCTAGGTGCCCAGGAGAGACAGGAACTAGAAGGAGCAAGAAATAGATAGGTGGGCAGAAAAGGAGGGCTAATGAAGCCTACAGGGGTGCTGCCAATCAGTTACTTTGTGTCCTGGTGTGCAAGGCCTCGGACCCACAGAGTCTAGGCATAGATGGAACCCACCTAGGCCTTTTTCTTCACCACACATGCTTTTTAGAGATTTTTTTTTGTTTGCTTTTCTTTTCATTTTCCCTCTGCATTTGCTCTGAGGCAAGATGTAAGGGAGAATATCAATCTCTGAGAAGTATTTTAGCATTTCAAATAAGGTGACATATAGATTATATCATGAAAAAAGCATTCTCACTTGAGTTTAGCTCTATAACAAATCTTCTTTAGTTATTTTGGAGAAAGTTGTCATGGTTATTATTATTATTTTAGCTATTAAAATACATTGCTATTATAAAATACATTGCATCTTTTCTATGTAAAACATAGAAGGCCTTTAATTACTGTTATTTTTCTAACTTGTAGTTTGCACTGTGAGCGTGGTACATCCTGAAAGAGTGTAGCAGTAACTGCTCAGTGCTACATCTTTAATTTGGGGGCAAAATTTAAAGATAAATTATTAGTTTTAATAGTTATTGTCATGGGTTGATTTACGTTTCCTCTATAAGCTCCTCCAAAGGATGTTAGAATCCCCCCAAACCTCAGAATGTGACTTATTTTGAAATAGGGTCTTTATAGAGATAATTACATTAAAATGAGGTCATTGGGGTAGGGCAATAATCACGTATAACCAGTATCTTTACAAAAAGGGGAAATTTGGTCACAGAGAGAGACATTGTATAAAGGATGGGAAGTAATACCGCGGAGGCTGTCCCTCTATAAGCCAGGGACAATGGCCTGGAACAAATCCCTTCCTCACAGCCCTCAGAAAGAAAGCCCCCTGCCAAACCTCAATTTCAAATTCTAATGCCCAAAGGCGTGTGACAGTGAATTTCTGATGTTTAAGCCAGACAGTTCATAGTATTTTGTTATGATGAACCTAGTGAGCTAACAGAATTATAATTTTAAAAACATGCTTTCTCTTTTGTGTCATAATTAGAATTCTAATTCTCAACTTCAATTATTTTTGGACTGGTAAATATGATAGCCTATAATCTGATTTTTTTGTTGTTGTTGTTACGACAGTAATTTCTGCTCAACATCTATCTATCTATCTATCTATCTATCTACATAATTTTTTAGAAGGAGTAAAAAAGTTTTATGGTAGCGTGTTGATGTCACGGACAATATATATTCACAAAGTGCTAATGCACAATGCTTGATTGAGGTCTTTCTTTTTTCTGCTGTTTTTCTAAAGCAGCATCAGGCTCATCCCCTGAGTGGGAGGGAACCTTGCCCAGCACAGTTTTGGTTTATTCTCTTAGGTAGCTAGTCAGCCATGGGTGGGTGACCAGCAAAGGGACAATGAGGGGAGCCTGAAAGCCAGAGGGAGACTTATCTGACAGACAAGCACCCAGAAGATGGGGACCTGGTATGTCAAATCCTCCCCAGCCATAGTTACAGTCCCATAAGAAAAACTGTTTTAAGATCATGTCACACCACGTCATGTGGCCAGACCCTCCCTCATCTTCAAAACCATGTCATAACACCCAATCACCCTGGCAAACAAATCATCAAGAGCCTCAGAAATCTTGCTGAGATTATACAAAGGGTTTATTATTCAAAGGGTAATAAACCCATTTAAAGGGGCAGGAAATGGAGGTAATAAACAGAGGGTCTCAATTTCCTTAAAATCTCCAGTTCTGGGAACACGTGTCATCCTCTCTTGGAGGCAGTACACGTAGTTCTTATGTTGTTATTTAAAGATCAAGAGATGGAGCTGGGTGGGGCTCTCTGGAAACTTTCTTAGGAACCCCATAAAACTGGAGGGTAGGAGGGGTGGGTCATCCTTCTCCTCTCTGACAGGACCCACTCTCATTCTTGAGAGTGTTCCTTTTTCCCTTTTCTTATTCCTTCTAGTAAATTGATGCCTGCTACTCAAAGTAACATGTCTGGAATCTTTCTGGTGTGATTACAAGAACTGGAGTGAGAAAGGACTGTCATGGTCTGTGCCCCTTAACACTTCTACTTTGGGAATACTATATCTATGTACTCTACACCCCTTTGTATGCTACATATTTTTGTTTCTACTTTACGGTAATGATGCTAATCTTTGTGCATGCATGAACACACACATGTGTACACACACACACACACACATGCACAAATGATCTTACTATCTCATTGCCATAGTTCTTTCAGAAGCAGCTCAATCTGTTGAGCAAATCATAACATAAAAGAAGCCCTTCTCATCTTGATGATTGCCGTGGTCATTTTCTGGTGCTCTTCATTATCTGGATGAACAAAACTTAATCATCAACTTTGGTCAGTAAGTCAATCTAGGGACACATGGCCCATTAAAAGGCATCCAGTTTTCCTCCAGTGCCAGCCCGCCTTAGATTGGGTTCTCTCTCCATGAAAAGGAGACCCCAAAACCCCAATCATCCATTCCTTCCTTTCTCTGAAGTATTAAATTTCAGAACTGTAACTAAATGATAATTCAAACTTTTGAGAGGATCTAAATTTGTTTGCTGAAGAATGCTCTGGCTTTTCTGCTGGTTGATATTTTTAATAAACTACCACAATCTTCTCACAAGACACTTTTCATATAAATAATAAATTGTGAACTTTGACATCAATTTACCTGGTTTATGAGATACAAGTTCTCCTTTCAATGCGTTAAACAAAATACATAAACCTTAGGCACTTGCTATCAATGTGTATGCAAAATATTTACTATTCTACTCTGATTAAAATCCCAGATGAAACAAATTTTATTCAAAAGGCAGAGTCCAATGCAGTAGTTCTTAAACCTGACCCTATTTTAGATAAAGCTAGTGGAGTTGTTGAAAATACAAATTCCTAGCCCTTCAAGCTTTGAGGGTCATCCTCTCAAGCTAAGCTATATATTTTTAATAAGCCCATAATAAGTTTTGTGCAGCCTGTACAGGGAACCAGAGACCACATGCAATACATTTTAGCAATGCTGGAACTCTGGTGTACTCGTATAATAACTTCTAATGAGATTATTGCAATTTTTATGATTTAAAATTTTGTTAGAAAATGATGAATCTCCAAAAAGCAGTTTAATTTTGTGAACATGGATGGCCTTCGGGGTCAGATAAACCTTGACCAAATAACTTAATTCTTCTAAGATTCCTTGTAGCCAAAGTGGGGATTATAATAATTATCTTGCAAGTGGAGTGGAGATGATGCATAATAAATGCCATTGTTACCAAGACGGAATATCTGTGCTGCTCACTGCTCAACCAAAACCTAAGGGAGACAGAAGCTGGCGGAAGAAAATAGTTTTACTCAAAGTAAGCTTTGAAGAAAAAAGAGTAGTCTTTTCTGTGTCAAATTTCTATTTTAGGGAGGATGGGGGCATAAAGGGCTTTTATAGAAGGAAAAGAAGTTACAGTAGGACAGCAGGCAGGAAATCCTCATGCTGGGCAGGGGTCTTCCTCTCCATAGGTGCCTCCATCCTCTGGCTCATCTTCCTCCATGAACAAGGGAAGGAACCTGAACCCCCTGAGGCTAGCTAGCATCTGCTTTTCTTTTCAGACACATTACTCTTTTATTTATTTATTTTTATTTTTTTTTTGTAAATCAGTTCATACAAACTAAAGAAAGAGGCTTCTCTTCAGAATTTAGAAATCAAATGGAAAGGATGAGTCTCTAAAAGATTAGGGGAAAGCAATTCCATGAAAGAGAGTTTCTGGAGTGAGCAGCAGTGTTACACCCTAATATTGACAGGCAGATACAGAATGAGCACCTGTTATGATGGAAGACAAGGGAAACCACTGCTCTAGGGGAAAGAGTAGCTTCTGGATTTCTTCCTATTAATTTTGTATTAATTAGAAGCAGCAGAATGTTAGGTACGTAAACTTTGTCTTCTATCTCTACAAAATGCCTTCATAGAAACATCATGTAACATAATGCTCTTGATTTTTCACTGAATTGCCGCAAATATCATTGAGCCCTATGGTTTCTTGACCCAAAGGTTTACCTCTTGGTGTTGAATACTAGAAAATAAATCTCTCTTCTATCATACCAGTATTCTTTCAATTATAAGTAACAATTGCTATAGGACTTAATTTTTGAAGTCATCAGTGCCAATAATTCTGACCTAAATTTGATACTCACTTATAGTAATTTTTCTTGGATTATTTGCATGAAGTTTTTATCCCCAGGCCTTATTATTCTCTCCATATCATTCTTTCCTGATATTCTTTTATTCTAAAATTATCTCAAATAATATAGGAAGTACTTAGGTATGAATGAATTAACCAATCAATGAAATTTGGAGTCACCTATTACAATAAAGATGTAACACAAACCTTTCCCAAATTTAAGGTCTTAACAACAATCAAAGCAAAACTTGCACTTGGTAAAGTAAAGCAGGCAAGTAAGACTGTTCATATTATTGCAATAGTGGAAAGTGATGAGTACTTATGCTGAATTATCTCCCTGAAGCAAAGGGCTGGGGAGTTTTTGAAGCCATGGGTAGAGGGGAGGATTATACAGAAGGGTGTATAGTAGGCTGTGAGAATTGGCAGAATGACCTATCCAAACTTTCTTCAAGACAGAAGACAGTTTTACAACTTGCAGCATGGTATCTGCTGAAGTTACTTTCTGTTCTCCCACAGAATCTGTAAGACAGGTTGCTAGCTTATTCTATGACTGCATTTAAAAGATCCTGGATCCTGGAGCTGTGCTCGGTGGTGCACGCCTGTAATCCCAGTGGCTCCAGAGGCTGAGACTGGAGGATGGTAAGTTCAAAGTCTGCCTCAGCAACGGTGAGGTGCTAAGCAACTCAGCGAGATCCCAACTTTAAATAAAATACAAAATAGGACTGGGGATGTGGCTCAGTGGTCAAGTGCTCCTGAGTTCAATCCCCTGTACCAAAAAAAAAAAAAAAAAATTAAAGAGAGAGAGATGGATCCCAGGCTCTTGACAAAGATCTGTGAAACTAGCAAAAGGCTTTTCAAAAAAGATGTACATCTCAAAGGGTCAAAGAAAAAATTTACAATAATGAGTTTTCTAAAGTAAATATACCAAGAAAAGGGAAGTAAGGGGCTCAGAGAAACGTCAGTTCTCATTCACAGGTCTATGATCCATAAACTGTGGTTCTGTGGGTCACAGCTGGCCTCACTTATGTCTCTCTATTTGACTAGACTTGCCTATAGACTGTAGCTTGTTCCAGTTTTGGCCAACTTTTCTCAAAGCACTTCATCAACATGCAAGGTCTAAGCTTTACCATGTGATCAATTTAAGGCCATGGATTGCATAACATCCGTGGATACCCGTTCAACAAAGCCAAGCCTAACTTCAAAAGACCTACAATGATAGGAAAAGGGTGTGAATGTTTGCTGAGCGATAATTCACATTACCTCAGCAACCAACAAGCCAACAAAAGCAAATAGAACAGCAGAAGGAGATAACTAGGTCCTAATTCCCCACCCACTATTTTTGAATAGAAACTTGCCAATAGTTGAAAATATATTATTTACATGGTTCATCCTCTTTCCCATTCTCACCCCCTCCTAAGGTATGCATAAGAAAAATAGACAAAATTGCAAGAGGAAAATATCACTATAGAATAAATTGAAACAGAATGGAGGGCTTCCGGTGTTTAAGCTCCTTTATTCACCACTTCAAATTTATTGTGGCACAGGAAAAAAAATCATATGAAATACTTGAACGTCAGACACGTACCCATGGACTTCATCAAACCACAATTCAAGAAGTTCATAGAAGGGAAAAAGTATGATCTTGTTGAGCAAAAACACAAATTATTATCATTTAGCAAAGTATATGGATTTGAAATCAGAAAAACCGATAATGACCATAGGACATAATAATGGGATTCTAGACTAGATGCTCTGCGAATTTAATCAAGGGAAAGTAAACTGAAAGAGCATATAAAAGTTTGTGTATTTGTTATTTGAAAAACTCTTTGGTACAAGTGAAAAATGTATAACAATTAGTTCTTTTATGCATTTTATATCAGAAGTCCTTTATATTCTTAAAATTATTGAGAATTCCAAGGAGCTCTATTTATGTGTGTTATGGCATTGCTACTTACCATATTGGAAATTAAGGCTGAAAAAACTTTAATATTTATTTATGAATCTATTTAAAAATAGAATAATACCAGCACAACTACATTTTTTATGAAAAATAACTATATTGCTCAAAAAATAAAATTTAGTAAGAAGGGGGTCATTGTGTTGCAATTAATAAAAATCTCTTGGTTCCCATCTCAATAGAATAACATTTCTTCTTCTATATTCCTCCATATCAGTTTCTTGCAGTGTGTTGTATAGGAGTATTTGAAGAAAGCAGATCTTCACTCAGACATGTAGATAGAAAAAGGAGGAATATTTTTATAGCTTTTTTCAAATAATTAAGATATATCTCCTTAATTCCACCACAAAACTCGACAAATAGCAGTATCTTAAAGGTTAATTGCAATGTGGGATCTGAAATCATTTCAGTGAACTTTACATACTCTGCTACATTCATTTAATTGGTCACTCTTGCACTTTGAATTAATCTTTTATTCTTCCACTATTTTGTGATGTTATTCATTGGTAATTTCAAAAGGTTTGTTCACAGTTCTCACTTTACAATATCAAATAATAACATCCATTAATAACGCTACCAATCTCATCAAAAAGTCATATATATTAGGAAGCTTTCAAGTTCATGGTAGCAAGATGAAAATTTTTCAAATTTTTTTTTCCCTGAAACATCAGATTTTATTATTGGCATCAAATTACTCGAGGTGTTTCTTCAAGCAGTGTGTGTGTGTGTGTATTTGTGTGTGTGTGTTTTTCTTTTTTCAGTTTGGAAGAATATATACCAGATATTGAAGTCAATAACTAGCTTTTCAGTTTCTGTTTAAAACAAAAAAGATTGTTATAAAAAATGTAGTTTGACTTAAAATGCAAACGCATAAGTGGTTGTCCCCAAACTCAACCCTCATGGTTGAGTTTACAGCAGAGCCACTTTCTATATAGCTTTCATTTCATCATATGAATTATTAAAAATGTGCATATGTAAGCAATGAGATCTAATTAAATTTATACTGTTTACTGCTTCAAGGACATTCTTTCTTTAAATTTTTGGTTACATAATATTTGCACACATTTACGGGAGACAAGTGATACTTCAGCACATGCATGCAGAGGGTATTGATCAAATCAAGGTCATTTGTATGCCCGTCTCACTGTCATTGTTCATTTTGGAGCCTCTAAGCTCCTCTCTGGAGGCTATTTATAAAATACATCATTGGCCCATAGTTATGAATTATGGGACATTCTTAAGTGAAATCAGCCTTCTCTCCCTTCTTTTCTCTTTCTGTGAATGGATGATCAGGGAAGCATGCAGCAATGGGCAGCAGAGTCAGGCACTGCCTTGAGCTGTGTGAAGGTACAGACATTTCTCCACATTGCTTTGCTCAATGAGCACAAATCTCTACACCCCACAAAGTCAGTATTGTAGTCTCATTATGGAAATAGATAGGACTCATGGAGCCATTGAAAAGGTATCCCAGTAACCCCTCCAAACAGCCTAACACCACACATTGAGAACTGGTGATGAAAAAGAAAGTCACAATCTTAAGTTTTTAGTATGTTTCTGTTTTTTTTTTTCCTTTCTTTCCTTGAAATGCAAACTCTAGATCATCTAGCAGGGGTTACTCTTCTCAGTCCCTGAAAGATCGCTTAGTAGGTCCAAACAATAGAACTATCCAAACCAAAATCAAAAGTTTCAAGAAATATACATTTCACTTGCTCTAGAAGTTTTATAATGACATATTTGGGTTTATAATTGTCTTCATGGTGTGTTGAGTGCTTTTACTTAGAAATCATTTTACCTAAATATAGATTAGGATTTGGAGGGAAAATGATCACATCCCACACAATTATAATTAGAAAAGCAATACAAGAATACCTGACTGGGGAAAAAAAAACTTGAAGAAAATCTAAATTTAGAGAGTTTTTGCAGCTTATAAAAGAGAAAAAAAATTATTTTGAGGAAGTCCTTACATCATTGCCATACTTCCTTCATTTGGAGATTACATTTCTGTTTCCCTCTTAGTAGCTATAAGGTTGTTCTGAATTTAAGATATTATACAGGAGTTAGAACTGGCCCATGGCCAAAATCCACATTCTAATTTTAGTTCTTCCTGGGACCTTGACCACACCATTCCATCTTTTCAATTCTCATTGTTTGTCAACTGAAATGTGTGGAGAACCCCACGAGATGATTTGTAAGGATCTCTGTTCAATGCTTTTGTTATATAACTTTAAGGGGAAATCATCTCCTACAAATTGTACAAACGTAGACTGATAATTATTGCTAAATGAGAAAAGAAATAAAAAGAGTGAGAATAAAAATAAAGGAAATATGGGAATAACAATTTAATTATATAAGTTAGAAAGGATTTTATAAAATGATGATGACCTGCTGAAAAGTTTTGGCAGGAAGTGGTTTTTATTTGTTTACTTTTATTATGTGGTGTTGAGGATGAAACCCAGTACCTCACATGTGCTGGGTAAGCACTCTAGCACTGAGCCACAACCCCAGCCCTAGGCAGTCATTTCATATAGTTTGGATAGTTATGGTTTTTCCTCTAATGCCCTTCTGTAACACTCCATACTCAACAACATCTTATAGTTTACCACGTTCTATGCTATAACTTGGTTTATGTTCATCTCATTTCTTTCTGTAAGCTTCTTGAGGCAGCAGGGAGGGAGGCATGGGATGTAGCATGTTCTTTTACTCATTGATTCTCTAATATTTAGCGCTCTGCCCAACACACGGCAAAGATGCTGTAACCATTTCTTGACAGATATAATTTGGTGCTTTCTTTTCTATGTTAAATAACTTTGAATCTCCCTTTTTGAGTTTGCAACAGGCATCACTGAATCAAGCACACACTATCCTTTATAATCAGAACGGGGATGAGAATATTGCAGCCTGGGGGTTAAACTTCTGCCCTCCACCTATTTTTGTAAATAAAGTTTTATTGGAACCCATTTGCCTTCATTTCCATGCTGTCTATAGCTATTGATGCCCTACAATAGCAAAGCTGATTAGTTGTAAGAAAGACTTGTTAGTCTACAAAGCCAAAAATACTTAATCACTGGCCATGTATAGAAAAAGTTTGCTGACTTATGTTCTACAGTTGTGAGATAATTGTGACTAATTAAAATAAGGCAAGTCACAGTAAAAGTCTTTTACATTATGAACTTAGTTTTGTAATGACCACAGTAGTCTTTGTAGTTAACAAACAAGTTTCTCTTTCATCATTTACAAGTCAAAATATAAGCCTCCTTCATCTCTATCTATAACCATGGAAATTCTATGTTAAATGTACTTTTCGGGCTGGGATTGTGGCTCAGTGGTAGAGTGCTCGCTTAGTACATGCAAGGCCCTGGGTTTGAGGCTCAGTGCCACATAAAAATAAATAAATAAAATAAAGGTATTGTGTCCAACCACAACTAAAAAATAGATTAAAAAAAGAAAAGTACCTTGCAATAGTTTGGCCTCAGAGAGTCCACAGGTCTCACACACGTGATGCTTGGCATCCATCATTTGAAAACATTTATTCTTTCTGTTTTAATGATGTACTGCCTAATATCCGGCCTGCACACCAGAGTTCCAAGCAAGCTTCTCCCCATCATCAGCCTCACACTTAGTTTCTTATTCCTTGGTTCCGAAGTATGCTATATCTCATGATTAAAGAAAGAAACAAAACAACACAGCTAATTTGCATAGAAAAGGGAATAAAAGATGTAGAAAAATAACTTAATATTTTCTCTCTTAAAAATTTCCTATTCGTATCCCTTAATTCCCTTCTTCTATCTAACAACAAACAAAAAGAGAATTTCTTATCTTGGTACTTTGTAAAAGCAGCCCAAATTTTGTTTCTATATTTTTTCTTTGTTCTTTTTGTTTATACATGGCAGTAAAATGTATTTTGACATATCATGCATACATGGAGTATAACTTTCCGTTTTTATGATTGTACATGATATGGAGTTATACTGTTCATGTATTCATATACGAACATTAAATAATTTATTCTACTCTCTTTCCCATTCCTACCCCCATCATTTCCCCCACTTTGCCCCATCCAATCCAGTGAACCGCCCCTCTCCTCATATTGTAAGTTAACATCAATATATCAGAATATTCAGCCTTTGGCTTTTGGGATTGGCTTATTTCACTTAGCATGATATTCTCCAGTTCTAACCATTTACTGGCAAATGCCATAATTTCATTCTTCTTTATGGCTGAGTAATATTTCATCATGTATATGTACCATATTTTCTTTATCCATTCATCTGTTGAAGGTCACCTAGGTTGGTTTCATAGCTTAGTTATTGTCAATTGAGCAGCTATAAACAATGATGTGGCTGCATCACTATAGTATGCTGATTTTAACTCCTTTGAGTATAGAACTGAGGAGTAGGATAACTGGGTCAATGGTGGTTCTACTCCAAGTTTTCTGAAGAATCTCCATACTGCTTTCCAGAGTGATTTCACCAATTTGCAGTCCCACCAGTAACATATGAGTGAATCTTTTTTCCTACATACTTACCAACATTTATTGTTACTTGTATTCTTGATAATTGCCATTCTGACTGGAGATGAAATCTCATTGTAGGTTTAATTTGCATTTCTCTAATTGCTAGTGATAGTGAACACTTTTCCATATATTTGTTGACCATTTGTATTTCTTCTTCTGTGAAGTATCTGTTCAGTTGCTTTGACCATTTATTGACTGTGTTATTTATTTATTTGGTGTTAAGTTTTTTGAGTTCTTTATATATCCTGAAGATTACTGTATCTGAGATGCAGGTGGCAAAGATTTTCTCCCATTCCATAGGCTCTCTCTTCAGATTCTTGATTGTTTCCTTTGTTTTGTAAAAGCTTTTTAGTTTGTTACCATCCCATTTATTGATTCTTGATTTTACTTTTTGTGCTCTTGAAGTCTTGTTGATGAATTCAGCTCCACATGATGGAGAGTTGGGTGTACTTTTTCTTATAGTAGGTGCAGTGTTTCTGTTCTAATGCCTAGGTACTTGATCCACATTGAGTTGAGTTTTCTATAGGGTGCAAGATAGGGGTCTAATTTCACTTTGTTACATATGGATTTCCAGTTTTCCCAGCACCATTTGCTGGAGAGTGTATCTTTTCTCCAATGTATGTCTATGGTGTGTTTTTCTTGTAGGAGATAACCGTATTTCTGTGGTTTGTCTCTATGTCTTCTATTCAGTACCATTGGTTTTCAAGTCTGTTTTGGTGCTGCCATTTTTGTTACACCATAACGCTGTAGTATAATTTAAGGTCTGATGTCTTGATACCTTCTGTTTCACATTTCTTCCTGAGAATTGCTTTGGCTATTCTAGATCTCTTATTTTCCAAATGAATTTCAGGACTGCTTTTTCTATTTCTATGAAGAATTGTCATTATAAACTTAATAGAAATTACACTAAATCTATACAATGCTTTTGGTGATATCCAAGGAAAGGAAAGAGAACTTCAGTCCATATAGCCCTGATGAACATATATCTTGGATCCCTATCCAAGGTCATGGGAGATCTTCCATATTCTAAGATTTTCAGTTTTTTTTTTCTTTAGAGTTTTGTAATCTTCATTGTAGAGGTTTTTCACCTCTTTTGTTAGATTGATTCCCAAATATTTTATTTTTTATGAGGTTATTGTGAATGGGATAGATTTCTTAATTCCTCTTTCAGTTGATTAATTACTGAATCAACTGACTTATGGGTATTAATTTTATATTCTGCTACTTTGTTGAATTCACATATTATTTCTAGAGATTTTTTGGTGAAGTGTTTTGGGGTCTTCTAAATATAGAATCACATCTCAGCAAATAGTTATAGTTTGAGTTTTTCTTTTCCTATTTGTATCCCTTTAATTTCCTTCTTCTGTCTAACTACTCTGGCCAGAGTTTTCAGGATGATATTGAATAGAAGTGGTGAAAGAGGGCATCCTTGTCTTGTTCCAGTTTTTAGAGGGAATGCTTTCAAATTTTCTCAATTTAGAATGATGTTGGCCTTGGGTTTAGCATATATACCTTTTAAAATGTCAAGGTATGTTCCTACTATCCCTAGTTTTTCTACTGTTCTAAACATGAAGGGGTGCTGTATTTTATCAAATGCTTTTTCTGAATTTATTGAAATAATCATGTGATTCTTCTCTTTAAATCTACTGATGTGATGAATTACATTTATTGATTTTTGTATTTTGAACCAACTTTGTGTCCCTGGAATGAATCCCACTTGATCATGGTGCACTATCTTTTTAATATGTTTTTGCATGCAATTTGCCAAGATTTATTGAGAATTTTTGCATATATGTTTATCAGGGCTATATGGGCTGAAGTTTTCTTTCCTTGATATTTTTGTCTGGTTTTGGCATCAGAGTGATACAAGCTTCATAGAATGAGTTTGGAAGTGTTCCCTCCTTTCCTATTTCATGGAATAATTTGAGAAATATTAGTGTTCTTCTTCTTCGAAGGTCTGATAGAATTCAGCTTATAATTCATTTGGTCCTGGGCTTTTCTTGGTTGGTAGGCTTTTGATGGAATCTTCAATTTCATTTCTTGATCAGTTTAAATTTCCTATGTCCCCCTGATTTAATTTGGGTAGGTCATAGGTCTCTAGAAACTCGTTAATGTCTTCAACATTTTCTATTTTATTGGAGTATAAATTTTCAAAATAATTTCTGATTACAGTCTCTATTTCAGTGGCGTCTGTCTGACATGATATTTCCTTTTTCACCATGAATTTTAGTGATTTGAGTTTTCTCTTTCTCTTCAATAGCTTGGCAAGGGGTTTACAAATTTTATTGATTTTTCCAGAGAACCAATTTTTTGCTTTGTCAGTTTTTTTTTTTTGGATTGTTTGAATTTCATTGATTTCTACTCTAATTTTAATTATTTCCTGTATTTTAAAGCTTTTGGTGTTGATTAGTTCTCTTTCCATGGCTTTGAATGTAATGTTAGGTTATTTATGTGGGGCACAGTCTTCCAGCATGGAGCAGAAATCACTGGGACCTGGAGGCACATGATTTAGAATCTCCAGACCAATAGGCATCCAGGAAGCACCTGGAGCCTCCCTAAACCTACCCCTCTCCCAGGAGTTCCATCTATGGGATAACCTCTCTCACCCTAGGAACCCATCTGGAAGGTGGAGGAAGCATCTTACTTCAGACAACCCCATTCTCTTAATGAATGATTTCAATGCAAAGAACTTTGTCTTAGAACTGCCTTCATCATGTCCCAGAGATGTTGATATGTTGTACACTATTCTCATTTACCTCTAAGTATTTTTAAATTTTATCCCTGATTTCTTCTGCTATCCATTGGTCATTCAATAGCATGTTATTTATTCTCCAGGTGTTGGAGTAGCTTTTATTTTTTTAAATTTTATTGTTTAATTCTAATCTCATTTCATTATGATCTGATTGAATGCAAGGTATTATCTTTATTTTTATTTTTTTGTATTTGCTGAGAGTTGTTTTGTAGCCTAAGATATGTTCTGTTTTAGAGGACTCATGTGATGCTGAGAGGAAAGTGTATTCAGTCTTTTATGGATAAAATATTCTATATATTTCTGTTGTTAAGTATAAATTATTATTTGTATTTTTTTTAGTTCTATAGTTTTTTTTGTTTAGTTTTTGTTTGGAAAATCTATCCAGTAGTGAGAGACAAGTGTTAAAGTCAACCAGTATTATTGTGTTGTGGTCTATTTGATTCTTGAAGTTGAGAAGGGTTTGTTTGATGTATGTAGATGCTCCATTGTTTGGGGAATAAATATTTATGATTGTTATGTCTTGTAGATGTATAATTCCCTTAAGCAGTATGAAATATTCTTCTTTGTCATTTCTTATTAACTTTGGTTTGAAGTCCACTTTATCTGATATAAGGATAGAAACTCTGCTTGTATATGAGATTAATGCAGATTATGTTTTTTCACATCCTTTTATCTTTAGTCAGCAGATGTCTTTGACTATGAGGTAAGACTCTTGGAGACAGCATATTGTTGGGTCTTGTTTTTTAATCCAATCTGTCAATTTATGTCTTTTGATTGATGAGTTTAGGCCATGCACATTAATGTTATTATTGAGATACAATTTTTATTCCCTGTCATTTTGATTTATGTCTGATTTTTAATTTGATTTAGTTTCTCTTGATTGACTATTTGTCTAGTATAGTTACCCCCCTTTGCTGGCTTTCACTTTTATTTTTATTTTTTTATTTTTTCTTCATGAAATATGTTATTGAATGTGTTTGTCATGGAAGGTTTTTCTTTCATTGGCAATTCTGAAGCTTAATTTTGCTGGGTATAGTCTTCTTGACTGGCATCCATTTTCTTTCAGAGCTTGATATATATTATTCCAAGACCTCCTAGCTTTCACGGTCTAGGTTGAGAAATCAGCTGTGATTTGGATTGGTTTCCCTCTAAATGTGACGTGTCATTTTTCTATGGCAGCCTTTAAAATTCTATCTTTTTTTGTATGACTCAGTGTGGGTGTGTTGTAATTTTGTATATTTGGGATCCTATAATCCTCTTGTATCTGATTTTCAATTTTATCCTGCAGGTTTGGGAATTTTTCTGATATTATTTCATTGAAAAGATTGTACATTCTTTGGTTTGTATCTCCAATTATGCATACCAATAAATCTTAAATTTGGCCCTTTCAGGTTATCCCATATTTCTTGGAAATTCTGTTCATATTCTCTACATCTTTTTTTCATGGTGAATTTATTTTCAAGATTATTTATTTTGTCTTCATGGCCAGAAAAACTGTCTACTGTCTTCTAAGTTGTCTAGTTTGTTGGTGATGCTTTCCATTGAATTTTTAATTTGGTTTATTGATTACTCCATTTTAAGTGTTTCTGCTTGATTTTTTTCAGAATGTACACATTTTTTGTACACAGAATGTACACTCTTTATTGAAGTGATCTCTCACTTGTTGTATTTTCTCTCTGATATCATTTCTTATATCATCATTTACCTCACAGATTAGTTTAACTATATAAATTTTAAACTCCTTCTCTGAAATTTCTTCCACTGGGGTGGGGATGGATTCTGTTATTGAAGTATCTTGGTTTGTTTGTGGTGATTTATTTCCTTGCTTTTTCATGTTGTTTGTGTGTCTATCCATCTAAGAATATGGATGTGAGGCAGTAGAGTTTGTACCCTGTAAACTTATAGTGTCCCTGAAGGTTTTCACCATTTAGCAGGAGACAACTAATAACAACAACCAATGCAAACAATGCGCATCATTAAACCAAATGATTTCTTCTATGATGTCTACAATATTCTCACAATAAACAGAAGTAATATGACCAGTTATTACCTGCAATAAAAACAGTAATTTTGCAAAATGGTTTACAATTTTGAATGGTAGATAGGGAGAGAATAAATGTGATGTAGGATGTGATGATTATGAGGGAGGAAGACAGACAATACAAGTAAAAAGTTAAAGAAAGAGTGAAAGAGAGAACAATAGAGATTGGATATTAGTAGAAGAAAGGAGAGAAAGTGATTTAAGGAAAATAGATAAGTGAGAGAAAATATATATAAAGTAAAAAATTTTAAATATGAAAAAATAAAAGAATACAAAACAAAACCAAAATATACTAATCAAACATCCTATTCCCCACCCTCAGGGTGGGGTTGCTAGGGTGAGAGGGGTAATCCCTTAGATGAAACTCCTGGGGGGAGGTGTAGGTCCAGGTAGGCTCCAGTTCTACCAACTGGTCTGGAGATTCTAAATCATGTGCCTCCAGGGCACAGTGATTTCTGGTCCATGCTGGAAGACTGCCCTCCATAATCTCCCTTGGGTTGTGTGGTAGAGGAGCCAATTATTAGTCTACCACATCACTTGCAGACCCCCTGTTTCCTGGTCTCGGACTTAGTCTCCAAACTCAGTTTCTCCTGCTCCCACCCTTTTAAATTCCTGCCTAGGTACATCTCTCCCAGCTGGTCCTGCTAGCAGCCATATTGGAGGGGGAGAGCCAGGTGGATTTCCATGACTGGCAATCCTGCGTAAACCTGTCTCCATGTTTGAATTTCTTTTGGTCACTTAGGCACACCCTGTCATGCAATTTGTGTTTGCCAGGCCTGTATCTTGGGCCAGTCTCGGGTTTGCCAGGACTCAGATCCTTCAAATGCTGGTCCCCAGCACCTTGGCTGCAAAATGGTTCCTTTTTCTATCCTCTACATGCTGCATGGAAAGATGTAGTTTCTTTCTGGTACACGGCTGCTGTGGCATACCTTTCAGTTTAGTTGGATAGTGTCTTTGATCTCTAAACTCTGTATCCAGACATGCCTCAGTTCTCCTAAAAATGTGGTTGCTTTAATCCCCTTATCCCTCCTCTGTCCTCTTGGAGGGATTGCTGTGGCAGCAGCTGTGGAGCTGAAGATTTCTTCCTTCCTTTATTATATCCAACCTCCTGAGTCCCTGATCTGCTTTGAGTGTCCAGTATTAAATTCCAGTAAAGTACTCCACCCTCTTTCTTGTTCACCTGCATTGCTGAGAAGCTGCCCGTCTGCTTTCTTGGTTTCATCCCCTGGAGCAGCCAGGGAAGCGACCTGCTTTATTCTGCCATCCTGAAAACTTCCTTGAACCCTATTTTTTAATTCAATTATTTAGATTGTGGCAGTTAAGGAAGACAGTAGAGATAATCTATTAAGTAAAAATAAGAGATGAGGGAATGACATTCAGAGACCCCAGGGGTCAGCTCCATGCCAGGCCAAACCACAATGCCCTGGCTGGTCCTTTTGTTCTGTGCTACTTACATAAAATATGACTCATACATAACAAGGTCTGTGGGTTTACAAAGAAAGCAAGGGTAAACCTATGGGCGTGACGCGGTGTACAACGCACAAAGGTACATCTTTCTGCCTAAGTTTCAGAGAAAAATTTCCATAGCAGGAAGAGAACTACAAAATTACTCTCTGAATAAATAAATGCACATTTATGAATATCTTGGTTGGCTTACTGCTGAATCATTCTATGAATATCATTTGAAAATATAATTTATGATTCTGTCATAATTATCTTAAGCAACTAACTTATTTAAAAAGTAAAAAGGAGGAGAATAGTGTTCATGTTTGTGAAAAGAAAATAAAATTATGATTTTATTTGCACCAGAAAATTTCTTGTCTTCTGGGCTGGGGTGTAATGTCAGGCACTTGAGAATTTAGGAAAGAATTCTTGGTGCTAAAGACCTAGCTGGAAACAATCTCACCTACTGAAATAGCTATTCTGAAAGTCTTTATGTTTCTGATCTTTCTAATGAGGGATTTATACACATTTCTCCTACAGAAATACCAAGTATTTTCTTTATAGATAAAGATTTACATGGGATATGTAAAAAAAGCAAAGAAAATATTTCTGTACATTCACTCTTGTTAGCCGTAAAAATGTTTGTGAGAACATTGCCCATTATATCTTCCTGATCTCTTTGTGTAATTCCCAATGAGAGACATTCTCAGAGTTTGAGATAGAGAATTTGTTTTCACAGAGAAACACGATTTCCTTCCTGCTATCGTACAAGGTTTGAGTAACTTTTTATGTTTCTCTCTCCCCAATGTCTCCTGGGAAACTCAAGCTTATATATTATGGCCAAATGTAATAGCTGCATTTTCCCCCTACTATTTGTCATGTGAACCTTTACCTCTTTTCCCCACTTGATTTCTCTCTTGTCCTCCTTCCCTTGTTTTTTGAAATTGATTTTGTTTCCATGATTTAAATCCCTTTTCCTATTCAGGAAGTCAGTGAGTGTAGAACTTAGACAAGCATCTATCAAATACCTCTGTGTGTGATTTGGAAAGGAATCACTGCTTTCCACTAAGATTCTCTTCTTATCAGCCGGATGAATGCCTGCCCATCCTGCCAGGCTGAACTCAACAGTTTTCCCTTCTGTTCTCTCGTTTCATACAGAAAGCAAACCTGACAACTTAGGAGCAGCATTGCACCTGCCTCTGTGGATTCACGAAGCATCTTTCTGAGTAGATCTTGTCATCTCTACTTAGAGATTATCAGCCTCTTTGGGGCAATGACTGCATTTCTTTCATGCCTATTGTCTAATATCTATGCCCAGCTTTGTAGCCCAATACCAGGAAAAAGGTAGGTATAAACTGATATGTGTAGATGAGAAAAACAAATTAAGGAATTTTAAAATTATGGAAAAAATATAATTCATTGGAAGTGTTATGAGTATAGTGAATACACAGATTGGCAAATAGATATTTGTGTCCCGTTAAATAACCAACTCCATACTATGAGCTATTGGGAAATGGGATGGGGACATAATAGTACCTGCTTGGCTAGGGATATAATACTCCAATTTGTGATACACCTAAGGAGTTTATTGTGGTGAACAGGATAAAATTAACATGGGTATAATAGTTTGGATGATTTTTAAGACTTGGAATGGTTTTAGCAATATGCATTTTAGATAGGGTGATGGGAAAGCTTACGCAATGATATGAAGACAAAATGACAAAAATGACTTATTTAAGGAATGGCGAGAAGTTCTGTTTGAGAGATTTGAAAGGTGGGTGATGATTAAGCATTGGTAAATAATATGATTAAACAAGCGGTAGTATGGGTATTATGGTTTCAATAAGAGGTGTCCCCCAAAAGATCATGTGTGAAACAATCCAAGAAAGTTCAGAGATGAAATGATTGGGTTGTGAGAGCCTTACCTAATCGATGCATTAATCTACCGATAGGGATCAACTGGGTGGTAACTGTAGCAGAGTGTGGCTGGAGAAAGTGGGTCACTTGAGGGAGGACCTTTGGGGTATATATTTTGTCCCTGGTGAGTTTTCTCTCTGCTTCTTGGTGGTCATGTCATGATTTTCTTTCCTCTTCCATATGCATCTGGCATGATGTTCTGCCTCATTTTGGGCCCAGAACAATGGGGTTGAATGTCTATGGACAAAGCCCTCTGAAACCATGAGCCATATAACTTTTCCTCCTCAAAAATTGTTCTTGTCGGGTCTTTTGGTCTTGGAAGCATAAAAGCTGACTAAAACAGTGGGTGTCTAGAAGGTATGGGTCAGATTAGGGAAAAGTCCTTAGACTCGGGTTATAAGTTACCTTTGAACTGCATAGAAAGCTGGTTTTTCACTTTTGAACAAGAGAGTGGGCTTGATTAAAAAAGTAAATTTGTTTAACAGTATAAATAATAAATCAGTACAAACTAGAAAGAGAGAGAATTATATTGACAACATTAGAAATCCAGGTATGGGAATGGAGGGCCTAGATTAGAATGCTTATAACCAAAGCAGAAATATTAATTTCTATTTGAAAAGGCAAGAATTATGAGCTTGATTATATAATATGATATGGATGAATAATGAGCCACAATTTCACTTAGAAGCCACAGTATCACCACAAAAATATTGAAAAATTAATAAATGTAATATATGTTATACTAGTGTTGGTCATAAAATCCATAAATCACACAGAGTACAATTCTCAGATGTATGATGATGCTAGACATTGATCTTTTTCTGTAAAAATTCAATATGGAGAATAATTCACTTATCATTATTTTAATGTTGATTATTTGTAAAACTGTAGTTTAAAGACTTTGCACATGATTGTAACAGAATTGTTCAACTCTACATAATGTAACACACATACTGGGTGTGACATAACAAAATAGCAGACAGGAAGGCTTAAAACAAGAGAAATTTCTCACACATCTAGAAATTGCAAGTCCAAGATCATGGAGTTGGAAGGTTTGGTTTCTCCTGAGACCTCTCTCCTTGGTTTGTATGACATCTTCCTTCTTTCTGTGTCCTCAATAGTCTTTCCTCTGTGTGTCTGCTAACCCCTGCTGTCTTCTCCTTTCTCATGAGAACTCACTTCTCTTTGATTAGCGCCCCACTCTGCCAGTCTCATTTTAACTTCATCTTCTCTTCAAAGACCTTATTTCTAAGTAATAATATGCTATTCAGAGGTTTGGGATAGCAACATAAACTTCAGGAAGATAAAACTCAGCAGGTAACAAGGCTTAGAACAGATATTTTCTACTCAATGGGTTTCAGATTTTCTTTGATGGTCTTAACACATGTGAAATATTTCCTTGGTGATGTACAATTGCTTTCTGAAATTTATAAATGCTGTTACTCATCTAATTTTGTTCTTTTCCCTCCTTGATTTAACTTGAGTCTGTTAACAAGTTTTTCACCTCTAAATTGACCCATATCCTTTCCTTTCTATAGTAATTGCAAAAATAAGTGGCCCCACATTAATTCATTTTCAGATTACAATAATGCTCCTTCAAACCCTTCAAAAAATCAAACCCTTGATAAAATCATTTATAATTAAAAAAATTTTGCAAAAGAGAGATACCCTCTTTGATGTGTGAGGTTGGGTATATCACCCTTGCTTTTCCCCCCTGAATTTCAGTTATCTATGAGGTAGAATGAAGATATTTAACCTCACAGCACTGTTGGAAGACCAACTAGGACACGGTGTGTGAATGTAGGTGCACAAGGTGGATTCCTTTCTCATTTTGGTCTCCATTGACTTTCATCAAGCTCAAGAGCAGCACATGTTCTCAGTAGCTCAAAATCCAGTGGCATGAGATTTCTGTTAGAAACATCATTTATTATACTAGGTAGTGATCAATTATCCCATTTGGTTCATAAAGTTGTTATCAAATTAAATGTTCCAAATTTATTTTGATTTTCTTTATCTCTTTCATATGTTTTTAATTTTTCTTCTATTTCTTCCTTCACATCAGTTTGCCAATTGTCATTTTTTATTGAAATGAGTGAAGTTTCTCTCCTCAACCTCCCATACTTTATTTTACTATTTCAAATAACTTGAGTTGAAAAATCAAATGATCAAAACTATGGCTATTTAGGAAGACACCAGGGAGTAGTAGATATTCCAGGCTCAACCCTGAATTTGGTTCTATGCTAAATAATTTCTATGTCATTAAATCCTCTTCACAACCCACAGAGTAGATTTTACTATTACCACTGCTTTGTACATGACAAATCTGAGAGTACAGGAAGTAACTTAAAATGTGGGGAAGAGTAATAGACACTGGAAATCAGTCCTTCCGACTCCAGAGTCAATATTGCTACTCTATGTACCCAAAGTGAGATGTTCCTTTAATGAATCTTTAAGGTCCCAAGATTTTTGCACCATATTGATTCAGTTATGATTTCATCTTATAGAATTCTTCTCAAGTGTTAGAAGTACTTTTATGACATTTAACTCAAACACCATAATGCTAGTTCTCTGCCAATTCATATATAGGGAAATTTAGTCATGAGGTAAAACAATTCCTGAAGGAAATGCTGCCCAACCATAATTATTGAAAACAGCTGATGCTCATTGACTGATAAGACAAGCCTGTTTGATTCTGTGTTTTTGACATTTACTTAACATGTATGACCACATTCAATCTTTACAGTCTTCTGTGAGGTAAATTCTATAATTGAACCTATTTAACAGGTGATGAAACAAGTTTTGAGTAGTTATGTAATTTTTTTTGTCCAGTCAGTAATTAATCAAGCTGATATTTAAGTCCAGGAATCTGAGATTAGGAGAATCAAAAACAGAGATGGTGATGAAAAGTCAGAAGAAAATTTTGAAAATGCTACTTACTAATTAGTGGTTCAGGTTCACTGAGAAGAAAATATCTTGATGGAGTTCAGTTGTAGAACCCCAGAAGTAATTAAAGAAAGCCATGGGGAGATTAAAAAGATTGGGAAATGAAACCTACATATTTATTTAAACTTCATTAGAAAGTACCCCAAATCGACAGCTTTCTACTGTTAACCCCACAATTGTTTGTCAGGACTAAATTTATCCTTATAGAAGAAGATTTTTCGAACTCAGTCTGTTTTCTGCACTCTGGTTGCTTCCTTCATGAATTTTATCTTTTTTAAATTTTTTTTTTGCATGGGGGTTCCTTATTATTTCCGTAGCTACTCCCCTTCTTCTCTATCCCTCTTTGCTTTTAAGAGTATTACACCTTTGACATTTGGTTCATGGTCATCTCTCCATTGTTTGTCTACATCATTGAGGACTCAGGTTTTCAACAAAAATTATATGTATCAATCAGTCAAGTCTCTTAATATTTTCAATTTTATACAGCCTAACCTTCAATCATCCAAACCTAGAGCTTGTTATTACTTGGAACTTCTTTACTTCCAAATATGGAACCAGTGCTTACTACATTTCCAACTTTATTACAACCCTATCTTTACTATTTTAGGTCATTGACTCCATGAAACCTATCTTCTTATCTCTCCTTCTCCAAGCCTTCTCCCAATTCAAGGGCATCTTCACCTCACATCCTCAACCCCATCCTACCTCATTTCCTTCTTCATCAAAGGAAGACTCCACAGACCAACATTCTATTCTTTAAGTACCACTGTTCTCACCACCTTAAATTCCTTACTTTCCTTTACATCATCTAAATCTGCTTTACAGAATCCCTACTCTGGTTTAATACCAATATACTGGTGTCTACTATTTCTGGACTTTATTATTTTGTTCCTTTCCTATCTCTTGATTGCTGATGAAGAACAGCCAAGAATAATATGACTGAATTCAATGACAAATTTATTATCTTCAGCCTTAGCCTTTGCTGAATAGCTTCTCCCATTCTTCATCATAGCTATTTTCAGAGCTTCACAGCTCCCTTCACGCCTCCAACTCCACCTTTTCCCTATTCACTTTTAGCAGTCACACTGCTTTACTTTTCCCAGGGAAACAAAATGGAAATTACTAGGCATGAATATCTCATTCATCTTAATTCTCTTTTCTAATGTCTCTGAGAAAGAGACATCCCTGCTCACAATCAGAGTTGATTCTTCTTATGCTGAAATTCACTGTTATCTCCATAATAATCCTACTTCATCAATAATGTTGAACACATCTTCATACTCTTGGTAGAACTGAAGGCCATAGTCTGTACCATAGTTTATCTCAGCTCTAGTTCCCATCAAGCACAGCTGTCTCCGCCAAAGTGACCAAACTTCATAGAGCAAAAACATGTATGTATGCTTGTATGTGTATGCATACACAGGATGTGTGCGTGTGTGTGTGAGCATGCACACATGCAGGGATAGAGCATAAAGTGGGGATAGATTAAGGTTTCTACTTCTTTTATTTCCATATTGGACCAATAATCAAGCCCTAAAGTCTAAAGTTTTCATTTATATCAGAAGTAAATAATTAGTAAAATTGCCATCAAGAAATGAAACACTAAATAGATAAATTGATCTAATAAATTTGCCAATTATACATGTAAAAAATTTAATGTATCTTTTTTTTTTGGAGGGGGTGTACGGGGATTGATCTTAGGGGCACTCGACCACTGAGCCACATCCCCAGTCTTTTTTTGTATTTTATTTAGAGACAGGGTCTCACTGAGTTCCTTAGCACCTCACCGTTGCTGAGGATGGCTTTGTACTCATGATCCTACTGCTTCAGCCTCCCAAGTGCCTCCATGCTGAGCTAATGTATCTTTTAATAGTTCTCTAAATTAAATTCTAAAAGCTCCAAATATCTTTTTATTTTACTTTTGATCATAAAATCAATTTACAAAGTAAATATATAGAATCTTGTTAAATATTTTTTAAATATATTTTTAAAAATGTATAAAGGGGTAATGGTTAAAAATATTTGGTTATACCTTACCATAAAAATATTCCACTCGCACAAATATGTCATTTGCACTGAAGCAAATATGTTAAACAGCAATAGGGAATATGTGAAGTATAAATCAAAATTCCCTGTGAACTATTTCAAAGTTTAAAAGTTTCCATATTTACCTCACTATAAGCTCTCCACCAGAAAGTGAAGTTGACATATTCTTTCACAACTTTGGGAATGGTCATTCTCAGTAGAAATTCCACAACAGAGTCTCAATTAATAATTACTTGCTAATACAATCAATTAATAATTAATAACTAATAAAATCCTTCAAGGCAATTCTTTAAGAAAAAAAAACTTATGAGGAAAAAAAAATGAATGTTTTTCTTAAGCCAAAGTTTTCTCCCACTCAACTACAACTTTTTGACTCTATTCTGTTTTTGTTGTGACAGAGTTCACTAAGCTGCCAAGGCTGCCTCCAGATGGAGATGCTACAGCTTCAGCCTCCTGGGTAGCTGGGGTTATAGGAGTGCCCCATAGCTAGGGTTACAGGTGTGAGCCACCACACTTTGATTCCATTCTGAACAGAGACAGTTTTGTCTGTCATGTACTATCATAGCCCCTCCCGAAAGGGATGAGAGACTAAAGGATACAGATAATCCAAAGACTAATGCATCATTTTTGTACCTTCTTTTAGACCCAGGGGCAATTTTTGTTTGGCTTCCTTCATGTGAAAACAAACATAAAATATAATAGCTATGGGTATCATCAAGAATCAGAGGAACAGATATAAAGTGTCAGAAAGATTCTGACTTCTAGACAATAAGGAAAGGAACTTTGGAGTGACAAAGTGAAATTAAAAAATGTGTGTTGGTGTGTTTGTTGGTTATGGGGGGATGGTGGAGGGTTCTGGTGACTTCTGTGGAATATTCTAGAATCATAGTGGAAAACAATGGTCTATCCTTGCGGTCCCAAAGGGGCCACAGCTTGAGAAACAACAAGCAAAACTGTGCTTTCTCCATGGTATATCTATCTAGTAGAAGGAAAGATAAGGCCTGCCTATGAGCAAGTTGAGCCATATCCATTTCTGTCACTTGCTCATACTTCCCTTCATCTCCTAGTTCCCACTCCAAGTCCCAACTGTGGTCTCCATTACACTAGGAAATCTGAAAATCACTGCTGTTGAGAAAGTACTGGCTGTCAGGCTTCGAGAGTGTGTGAAACACAGACAAGGGATCTGCTCATGGGACAGTGAGGGATGCCCTTTAGAAATTCAGGCCCACTGTGGAACCCTGCCTTGCCCCAGCTGCTAACCACATGCTTCCCTTGCACCAGAGAGAAGGTAAGGGGGAACACATCATTGGGTCAAGGAGTGAATGGACAGAGGGGCAACTTATCAATGTGGTGAGGTATGCCCTTGGCCATTTCATCAAATGATGTTGGCAAATGCTATAACCTCTCCTCTCTTACATCTGTTAAAAAAGAAACATTGCACCCCCTTCACAGCACATAAAATTGGGAGAATGATTGATAATGTGCTTTTCATGCTTGCAACTCATTTCTGAGACAGTTTCCATATAAATAGAACTTAGGATTTATTATGATTCTGGTGGCCCAGTTTTCTTAATAAAGCAAAAAATTTTGCTAGGGGCACTGGGGGGAGGTGGTTCTAAAAACCGTGGTGAATATTTCAGACTGCCCACTGAGCAGACTTTGGAAAATATTTCTGTTTCCCTCTGTACTTGATTCATTTTGCTGACTCTAAAATGAACTTTGAAAATGATGACATCAGTTGTCCACTCTTTGAACGATTGGGTTTCAGACCATCTGTGTAACTTTGTGCTAAAATAAGGAGATTAAATTTTAAATTTTAAAACTTCTGGCTAAATGTAATATATATATATATATATATATCTCCCCTGAAAAGGTTAAAACCATAGTGAGGGACATCCTGGTGGCTAAAATTAGGCTTGCTCCTATTAACAAAGGCCAGGGCCCACTGTGAGGGCAGCAGAGCCACCTTGGTTAAAAACATCCTGACCTTTTCATCATTGCTGGATGCCTATGGAGCAACAGGCATAATATGCCCTGCTTTCCATTACACTTTCTCACCTTCTGTGCTATCTTAATTTAATGGTTGGCAAGACCATTTAAAAAATGATCAAACTGAGATTCTCCTTTTAATTATATGCTTTTTGTTAGATTTAAAAATGAAAATACAAAATGTCTGGTAATATGTGTTTAGTGTTTCTTTTTTTTTTTCCTTATTTGTTTCCTGTCATGACTAGCAATAAAAGTGCACCAGCTTCTCTAAGTCATGCCCTCTGGAAAAACAGAAAACATGAGGAAAATACCTCCGGGGCTTTCTCATCTATCTCTTGCTTTTTTCAAGGATTGGGAAGTTGGAGAACAGAGACTTCAGAATTGAACTACCTGTGCATCTTTCTTTAAAAGGATCCTTTTTCTTGCAAAGGGCTGGTCAGGACTGAGGAAGCCCACTTTCAGACTTTGTTTGCATTGTTCCACATTGTCCACATAAAGAAAACTAAAAAAAAAAAAAAAAAAAGAATCACAGAAATAGCATTGTATGAAGACAGAGTTGGTAAGATTAGCATATTAGCCTTTAATGAAAGCTTTTGCAGCTTTATGCTTAAGGGTGTGAGAGTCTTTGGTAATAAATAATTTCCATCATATTATAATGTGTAGAAGAAAAATATGCATATCAACAATATATCTTTGAGAGCAAAAAGTATCTCAAGGGAAGCATCAATCCGCAGCCCTGCTACGTGACAAAAACCAATGGCGTGCATTTCATCAAGGCATCTTTATCAAGGTGAGGAAATTCATTTTGTGACTCATAACAACCTCTCCCAGATAATCAAAACATTCCATTTTAAGTTCTAGATTGGGAATTTTAATAAGGTTCAACCACCTGAATTGCTTTTCTTAGCAATGTTCTCTCTCGCTCTCCCTTGCTCTCTTTTTTGGAGCCTAGGAATTATGATAACTTACATAGTCTCTTTACAATAACAAAATCACCTTTGATGACACCAGGGATAGTAATATAATAACATCAACTTATTTAATTTTAGGTATATATCAATTATTTCATAGACTATTTATAAAAAAATAAATTAGGAAATTTTGTTTTCAAATGGTAGACTCATGTCCCTGCCTATTTCTGCTCTCTAAAATAACAAGAAGAAGCCACAGAAGCATAAATTCACATTTCAATAAAATTGGAGACACTGGTAATCGAAACTGCATTATATATAGAAAGGCTGCCAAATATAATGGAGTCCAAGTAGAGACCAGGGAAGATGCTGAGAAGGTATGACTAAAGCAAGAATTTCATGCAATGGGATGGAATACAGTTCTTCAAAGCAGGTTGTGTTAATTTAGCTAAGTGATCAACATTATGGTTCACAATGATGGGAAAAGCCAAATCATGGGCCTCCTGAGAAAGACACAACATGAGTTATTCCTTTCCCTTAAAGAAGCACAGCCTGAAAGGAATCATGAGAACAGAGACGCTCTAAATCAAGGGTGTTGTGGATATCAAGCAGAAATCTAATGGACACCCCCCCTACCCAAAATGTGTACAAATTTGATATCACAAACCCACATCAAGAGGGTATGGGAGGGTTTATTACAAAATGAAACTCTCTGAGTAAAACAGAAAAGTTCCCATGAATATCCAAAAGTAGTCTGAAAGAGAAGAATGGGAAATGGCTTGGGGCTTTTACTGTGGTTGGAGATGATCCCACATGTACAGGCAGGAACTTATGAGGTTCGAATCTCCAAATGGGTCCAAAAAGGAATCCTAGGCTTTCTTAGCTTTCCTAAATATGGGGAAGAATGGAAAGAGGCAAAGAGAGTCTTAAATCTTATCAGAAATTGCAATAGTTTAGATCTGAAATGTCCTCCCAGGACCCGTGTATTAAAGGCTTGGTCCTTTTCTTGGTGCTTCTGGTGGTGGAAACCTTTAAGAGATAGGGCCCATGGGGAGGTCGTAAGCCACAGGAGGGTACCTTTGAAGGGGACTGTGTGACATTTGCCTCTTCTACTTTCTCTCTTTTGTTTCTGGCCATGAGGTGAACTGGCTTCCTCTGCCCAGCATTCTTGCTATGATATACTGCCTCACCACAGGTCCCAAAGCAAGAGAGGCAGCCAAAATGGACTGAAAGCTCCAAAACACTGAGTCATAATAAAGCTTTCTTTTTTTTTAAGTTAACTCAGTCATTTTGTTACAGTAGTAGATTTTTTTAAAAATTTATTTATTCTAATTTGTTTTGTTTTTTTCCAAATCATAAAGTTTTACTAGTATTCTGAGAAAAATAATTATTTCACAAACATAACTTTTAAATTTTTCATTAAAGTATGATGCACATATAAAACCACATAAAGTATTTGTGTAAAGATTCAGAAGTTATTCAAAAGTAAACACATTTTGAATCAGCCTTGCTCAGGACAGTTTAAATCAGTTTTTTCATCTACCATCCCAAAGAGCAAAAAGGTTCTTAATAACTAGCATGGGAATTTTTTATTACATAAATGTAAAATGTATCTTAAAAAAGTAAATATTTTACCAGTTACCCAAATTTAAAACCTGTGTATTATATGCCATTTTTATTTTTTCTAGGCTTCTATCCATTTCACAACATAGGCCAGCCATCCTCCTTGTATATTTATTTTTTGGTGATGTCAAAGATATGTACGTATCTTGAATGTCATAGAAATATATTATACAGTTTTAACAAATTAGAATGTAAAAAACCTTCACTACTTTTAAGCACAGAGTATTTACATCATTGCCCCCCCCAAAAAAAAACCATTTTCTTTTCCATGCAACTTTGTTTTCCCCAGAATGATGTTACTGTAATGTATTATAAAAACTATAATTTTATTTTGCCTGGCATAATGCAATATAATTTTATTTTATTTTATTTATTTTTTTTACAGTTTTATTTTTTTTAATTATTTTATTTATTTATTTATTTATTTTTATTTATTTTTTTATTGGTTGTTCACAACATTACAAAGCTCTTGACATATCATATTTCATACATTAGATTGAAGTGGGTTATGAACTCCCAATTTTACCCCAAATGCAGATTGCAGAATCACGTCGGTTACACATTCCCTCTTCCTTGAATTCTACCTGCTTACTCTCATTCTCTTTAGTGACTTCTTCCCTTCCCTTCTAATACCTTTCCTCCCAAGCATCAAATAAATTTATAGGAGTAAACAGTAACTCAGCAGTCAAACAGAACAAGAAGTAACATGAGCAGCTTGAAAAAGCAAGGAAGAAAAAGAGTACAAACAATGCAGGACAGCCTAAATATTCAGGAGGACCTAGAGTCATCAGAAAAATGGTCATATAAAGAACTCAAGGAACACCTTAGACAGATGGAATGGAACCTTAAAGAGGATACGAGACAGCAAATTCAAGCAGCAAAAGAACACATTGAGAATGAATTACATAAACAGATAAAAGAAGAAGTTAAGCATCTTTATCAGGAGATAGAGATTATAAAAAATAATCAAACAATAATTCTAGAAATGAAGGAAACGATAAACCAAATTAAAAACTCAATTGAGAGTATCACTAACAGAGTGGAGCAAGTAGAAGCCAGAATGTCAGATAATGAAGACAAAATATATCATCTTGAAAAGAGTCTAGCCAACTCAGAAAGGCTGGTAAAAAATCACGAGAAAAACATCCAAGAGTTATGGGATAACATAAAAAAACCAAACTTACGAGTCATCGGGATAGAAGAAGGTACAGAGATTCAAACCAAGGGAATGAGTAACCTGCTGAATGAAATAATTACAGAAAACTTTCCAGAAATAAAAAAGGAAACAGATATACAAATTGAAGATGCATACAGGACACCGAGCACACAAAATCACAGTAGACCAACGCCAAGACACATTGTTATGAAGATATCCAATATACAGAACAAAGAGAAAATATTAAAAGCTACAAGAGAAACGAGGCAGATTACATTCAGGGGTATTCTAATTTGTTATATATGAGAGCAGAATGCATTTCAACTCATAATACACATATAAAGCACAATTATTCATGTCTCTGATTGTACACAAAGTAAAGTCACACCATTCGTGTCTTCATACATGTACTTAGGGTAATGATGTCCATCTCATTCCACCATTTTTCTTACCCCCATGCCCCCTCCCTTACCCTCCCTCCCCTTTGCCCTTTATAAAGTTTCTCCATTCCTCCCATGCTCCTTCCAGCCATCCCCATTATGGATCAGCATCCATTTATCAGAGAAGACATTCAGCATTTGTTTTTTTGGGATTGGCTAACTTCACTTAGCATAATATTTTCCAATTCCATCCATTTACCTGCAAATGCCATAATTTTATTCTCTTTAAATGCTGAGTAGTATCCCATTGTATACAATTACATTATATATTGTACCACAATTTCTTTATCCATTTTATCTACTGAAGGGCTTCTAGGTTAGTTCCACAATTTAGCTACTGTGAATTGTGTTGCTATAAATATTGATGTGGCTGCATCACTGTAGAATGCTGTTTTTAAGTCCTTTGGGTATAAACTAAGAAGTGAGATAGCTGGGTCAAATGGTGGTTCCATTCCAAGTTTTCCAAGGAAACTCCATACTGCTTTCCAGATTGGCTATACCAATTTGCAGTCCCACCAGCAATGTATGAGTGTGCCTTTCTCCCCACATCCTCACCAATGCTTAGTGTTGTTATTATTGTTGTTCGTATTCTTAATAGCTGCCATTCTGACTGGAGTGGGATGAAATTTTAGAGTAGTTTTAATTTGTATTTCTATAATCGCTAGAGATATTGAACATTTTTTTATATATTTGTTGATTGATTGTATATTATCTTCTGAGAAGTGTCTGTTTAGTTCCTTGGCCCATTTATTGATTGGGTTATTTGTTTTTGGTGTTAAGATTTTTGAGTTCTTTATATACCCTAGAGATTAGTGCTCTATCTTATGTGTGAGGGATAAAAATTTGCTCCTATTCTGTAGGCTCTCTATTCACCTCACTGATTTTTTTTTTTTTTTTTTTTTTTTTTTTTGCTGAGAAGAAGCTTTACTACAGAGCAATAGTAACAAAAATGACATGGTATTGGCACCAAAATAAACTTGTAGGCCAAAGGTACGGAATAGATGACACAGAGACAAACCCACATAAATAGAGTTATCTCATATTAGACAAAGGTGCCAAATACATATATTGGAGAAAAGCTATCTTCTTCAACAAATGGTGCTGGGAAAACTGGAAATCCATTTGCAGCAAAATGAAATCAAGCCCCTATCTCTCAGCATGCACAAAACTCAACTCCAAGTGGATGAAGGACCTAGGAATTAAACCAGAGATGCTGCACCTAATAGAAGAAAAAGTGGGCCCAAATCTTCATCACGTCGGGATAGGCCCTGACTTCCTTAATAAGACTCCTATAGTGCAAGAAATAAAATCAAGAATCAAGGGATGGGATATATTCAAACTAAAAAGCTTCTTCTAAGTAATAGAAACTTAACAATACAGCAAATCTTCAAAAGTAGAGTTGGATTTTTATTACAAAGGGTCATTCTACAGAAGCATTGACCTGAATCTTTTTAAAATGTCAGTGCGAATGCATACAGAACTGCCGATTGTAGTGATTATGCCCAATGCATCAAGTTATATACCCAAAATATATCTGTAATGCCTATGTGTCAATTAGACTTTAATACAGCTGATAAAATATTTTTTTAAAAAAGAACCAGAACATTATCCATGCAAGGACCAAATAACCAGCATTTTGGAGCATGTAGATTTATAATCCTGAAAAGGTTTTATTTTTCTTGAATCCGTGCCTTTTGGCATGCTATGTCAAATTCCTTTTCCAGTTCCTTAAGAACACCTTGGGGAGTTCCATTAATTCCCAGTCACTTTTAATTATTAACACTGTAGTCAAACATTAGTATTTCAATCAGACACTATTTAAAGCTTTTCCAAACTCCCACTCAGCATAGATCTGACCTGCAATAAGAAGATGGGCAGTTCAAGGACACTCATCCACTCATACTTCCTTCTCTCTCTCTTCCCTGATAAGATCTTAATTTCTTTATTGTGAATCTTTTCTGGCCAATACTGAGAAGCAATAGATATCTTTAGTGTCACAGGAGCCTAAATGTTAGCTCACTCACCCCAGACATAAAGGTCTAGGAGGGTCTACTTTATACTCAAATTTGGATTTGCTTTCATTTCTACCCCAGTCTCCATGATACATTTAACACCAACTTGCAACTGGGATCCGCCATCAAGAAGATGGCTGTATTGGAGGACTAGGCTCCAATTCGAGCCAAGTTACACCCCCAGAGAGCCCTGGACACAATGGGTACTTTGCCGCTATGTTGCATCAGGTAGAGAGAAAGAGGGCTGTTCTTCCACAAACCCCTCTTACTTTATCATTTTCCTCCAATCCTTGTTTCCCTATTTTAGTAGAAACAGTGCAATTCTGCTGCCTGAGCAAATATCCAACTAGGGAAGGCAATGACAGAACTTCTTATCATGTGACTCCTCTTCATGTTTTCCTAAAACTTGGAGTTGAGTGGGCTAGGAAATCCCCATCTACCACTAATATAAGTTGAATGCTGTCTACAATGATTTTTATTTTCAACTGTATTTTCTTCACATCCTTCTAGCCAGGAGAAATCTAGCAAAGGCATAAACTACCTATAACTAAAATTAGGAAAAGATAGGAAAAGGAGGTGGAAGATGCCAAAAGTGTTGTCTTTTTCATTGTAAAGAACCAGGGCTAAAAAATCCAGGATTTTAAATTGTTAATCAAGAGTTGAGATGTGCTCATATGTAAAAGGAAAAACTACATAATACCAAGAAAATGACAAAAAATGTAACTTAAAAATGGTATTAAAAAGTGGAAGAAAGGAAGGAAGGGTGAAAGTAATGAAAATGTGCTTATCTTATCAATGTTCTGACTGTTTATAAAAATGTAAGTTTAAATACATAAGATTATAGATAAAAATACTATCTCAGTGTAATTTAAAAACATTCTAAATTATAAGTTGACATATAGCAGATAAGGAAACCACACCATGTAATAAAAGTAAAAAAATAAAGGAAACATTAAAAACAGAAAATTTCACATAATATATGAAAACCAATTAAATCATAATGAATATAATATGTCAATTGATAGAAATGGGCTAAAACACTCTTTTGAAAAGCAAAGCCCAAACAAAATATTTTCTGTTTGCAACATATCTACGGTCCCCCAAATCAAAAGGAGCTCAGGAAAGCTACAGATACAAAACACGGATCCTAAAACAAAAACAAAATACAGAAACAAACAAAACAGGCAAATGTAAATGCAGATAAAGAAAATAGTATATTTTTATCAGAAAATATAGACAAAGCCATATTATAATGATAAGGAGAATAGTTCATCATGAAAATCAAATAATTATAAAAGTTTCTTCTCTAAGCAACATTAACATAAAAATGAATTCAGCCACAATTATAGGATTACAATGTAAACGTGTTAGTACAATTTAATTTATCTCTTTCAATCCATAAAAGTTCTAGTCAATAAATATAACTAAAGGATAAGAGGCCTAAATAAAAACCAATATCTTCTGACAATCAAATATTTAACTATCTTAAATACAGAAAATATCTTCTCAAGTCTGTCTATAGATCATTTATAAAAAGTAATCTTATATAGACAGCAAAAATGTAGCCATTTTTAAATCTTAATTTTCTGTGATCACAAAACAGAAAAAAAAACTCACAAAACTGAATGTGGAGCAAGAAGAATATTTAAGAAGTAATGATAACAAAAATGTATCATATCAGAAGACTTGAGATTAATCAAAATCAAATGGTAGAAGAAAAAGAAAATCCCATCCTAAATACACATGTTAATTTACCAGAAAAAAAGAAAATCAACTAATTATAGAACTGAGAAAATTAAGAAAAGACACAGGCAAGTATTTAAAAAAAACTAATAAAATAGAAGGAAAATTAACAAAGGCAACAAGCAGAAATATAAATTAGCAATCAGAAAAATGGTAGAACTAGTAAATCAATTCAAATAGATGGATATTAGAACACAATAAAAGGAATACAGATTTGGTGAAAATTCTCAGTAAAAGGATTAGAGGATACACATAATACATAAAAAAAGAGAAAGGAGAAGTTACAACATATGGATAGAACATTAAAATATTCCTGTGAGATGTCTTTGTTCAACTCTGCAAAAATAGGAATGAAATATATACATGAAATAGATAATTTTCCAGGAAATTATAACTTTCCAAACTGGCCAGAGAGGATATAAAAATCTAAAAGAACAGTGCTATGTGAGAACTAGAGGATTGCCAAAGAGCGTCCCTCTCAAAATAGCAACCACAGGGAGTTACTGATGCTGTTTAAACGGTTTTGTTTTAATGCTGGTTAAACTGTTCTGGAGCATATAAGAAGAAAAAACTTTCTAGTTATCATTTAATGAAACCAGAATAAAAGCGATATTAAAACCTGAGCAAGATACCCCCGCCAATGAAAATTCTTAGAAAACTCTCAAATAGAAACAATTTGGCAACAGAACAGCAACTTATTGAAAGACATCGATTAAATGAAAGGGGAAGTTATACCAATGGCCAGATGTGGTTTGTGAAATAAAAATGAGCTTATTTTACTACTTGTACATTTATTGATATGGTTATCCCTGTTTATAATGTTAGGTTAAAATGAATTTCCTGGGGCTGGGGTTGTGGCTCAGTGGTAGAGTGCATAGCATGTGTGAGGCGCTGGGTTTGATTCTCAGCATCATATAAAAATAAATAAATAAAGTAAAGGTATTGTGTCCATTTACAACTAAACAATGTTTAAAAATTAATTTTCTTACATTTGCTAAGATATTCAGGAAGATTCAACAATTTTTTGAAAACAAAATTCAATAAACTAGGACTGTCTTAATATGTCCTAAATATATTCTCTCCTTCCCACCCTCCTCCTCCACCAAAGCTTTCCTCCTTTCTCCCTCCATAGGGAGACATAAGAAGCCTTTAGAGATGCTCAAATATGTTCCCTAAGAAGGGAATGTAAGAAATGAACAACAGAAAATGGCTTCTCTGTGTGTATGATTTCCTCCCAGGTGTATAAGATAAATTAGGCTCATTTTGTCCTATTCCTAGTTGATTCCATGCTCAAGGGGAATACCTACATCATTTGGAAGAAAATTATGAAATAAATACAAAAGGTTACTGGTTAATGGTGAATAGGAGATAGTAGAGCATGAAATTACTTTATACATCTGTCAAACGAAAACTAAAATGATTATGCTCTATTTTATGTAGTTTCAAACATTTAGGATATTTTTCTTAATTCTGGAATCTTTTTGCTGTGACAGAATGATCCCAAGTTCCACTGTAAAGTAATGTAAGAGAAAGAAAGAAAGAAAGAAAGAAAGAAAGAAAGAAAGAAAGAGGGCTGGGGATGTGGCTCAAGAGGTAACGCACTTGCCTGGCATGTGTGGGGTGCTGGGTTCAATTCTCAGCACCAAATAAAAAAAAATAAAATAAAGATGTTGTGTCCACCGAAAACTGAAAAATAAATATTAAAAACTCCCTCTCTCTCTCTCTCTCTCTCTCTCTCTCTCGGGAAAAAAAGAAAGAAAGAAAGAATACTTTAAATGATTTACCAGAAAAATAGAAAATTTCACTCAGGTAATGAAAGGAAAGGAACAAATTGCTAAATAATAAAAATGTGAATGCATACTGACTACATATTACACACACACACACACACACACACACGTGTGCGCTGTCGGTATTGGAGAATTCATAGCATCATATTTCCCATTAGAAGGATGTCAGCTCTAAGTAAAACATACATCCTGCTAACATCATGGTCATAGCCTACTAGTTTAATATAACTGTTTATACTGTTAGAAATGGTTTAAATAAGTATTATTAACCATTAGAAATGCAAATTCTCTGTAGCAGTAATAATCCTTTTCCTACCAAGGAAAAGCTCTGATCCTAATTTATTTTAATCTGGAATAGATAACAATGAAAAGGTCTGGAACTTTATTTTGGAAAAGAGAAATTAATGTGTTGCCAAATCTTCCGAGGTGCAGATTTGGCACCATGTGCAGAGTGCTGAGGTGGGAAAGGAAGGATTCCAGAGCATATAATGATAAATCTTTATCTTCAAAGGGGAGTCAGTCCTCTTTCAATAAAGTCATTCCTGCATTATGGGCAAAATGAGCCGAGGCAGAGAGGTGTGAAATAGGCTGGCTTGTCAGGGCCCTGCAAGCAGTTTTGCATGAGGAGAATAAAAGGGCCCTCAAATGAGGCAGTAAAAGGTTAGACTTGAGGTGAACAAGGGTAGAAGGTCTTTGGTGCCATACCAAGAATTATAACTTTATTCAGAGTAAAGGGTATGGTATATGATTTTACCAGAAAAGGATGTAATATTGAGGCTTAGAAAGTCAGGTTAGCCATAGTAATGGAGGACGAACAGGGAAGGATGTGAGAATAGAAGAAAAATAAACCTGCCAGGAAATCATTTCAAGAAATGATGACTACTGAAACCGAGGCTGTGGAAGTAAAAAGAGAAAAATTTAGGTGATGCTGGGGATAGAGAATTGTAGAACTTGGCATTTGTTGGAAAATATTCTGAAATGTGGGAGAATAATGTGAATTTCTTGGGTGGCTGCTGGTATCTGCGTTAGTATCAAGAAGACAAGGTAAGCAGGCTCAAGAGAAGCAAGATGAGTTTACCATAGTCAAGGGACAGGAAGGATGTGGGACACACCGCCAGGAAGTGGGAGCTCAGTAGAGGCATCAGCCTGAGAGAGACTCGGGACGTAGGTGGGAGTCCCACAGAATTTACCAATGAGTCCTTTCCTTTGGTCAATAATAAATATTGGAGGAGAGCACTGTTGCTCTGGATGTGGAGGGCCAAAATTGTTACCCAGATCAAACGTCTTTGTTGCTCATCACTCAGGTGAAAACTTGGGAGTTGAAAAGTTGGTGGAAAGAAGCAGTTTTATTCAAAGCCAGCTTTGGAGATGACTGAGAAGACTTTTGCACCACAAATCTCTGTCTTAGGGGACTTAGGGGTGCATAGGCACAGAGGGACAATGGGCAAGAAATCCATACTCTGGGGCGGGGGGTCTTCCTCTTCAAAAATACACCCGGTTGATCTCTATCTGTTTTTTTTCTCTCCAGAGCAACTAAAGGGACCATAACCTTTGAGGCCAGCATCTACACTTTCAGACAGATTACTTTTTGGTTAAGTCAGTTTATATGAGCTAAAGAAAGGGGCTGGTGTCACAGAGGCTTCTCTTTAGAATTTAGAGAATCATGTGAAAGGGATGGGTCTTTAAAAGGTTAGGAGGAAGAATGGGAAGAGGAGGGGAAAACAATTCTATTAAAGACAGTTTCTGAGGGAGCTGCACAGTTACAATCTAATTGCAAACTTCTTTATCTTCAAGGTTCTAATTTGCTCCCTGCCTGTATCTCTCACTTTATTCTTTTCAACTTCTCTTTTCTCACAGCTTCACCAACAAGGCTCTCAGCCTCTCAAGCAATGTTTTGTGGTTACAAAACCCGCCCATTCCTTCCACCTGCAATTTTTCATCTTGCCTACTGCTCCTTTACCAAACCAAACCAAACCAAACCAAATCTCTGAACATATTACTTTTGCTCATCAGCTAAGCCAAAGTTACCTTACTTCATATTACAATCTAAGTTTTTCCTACCCTTTGGATCAATTCCCTTAATTATTTCCTTCAAAGTCTCTTAATTTGTGATTATTTGCCTTTATAAACTTTCTCCTTCCTGTTAGAGCTGACAATAAAACTGCACCTAGGCAGGAGCCTCCTCTGTCATGTACACTGTGTTATCTCAAAGCCACAAAGCAGGGCTGAGAACATGAAAAGACTCGGGTACATATCACTGCGGAAAGAAATAAAGGAATGAAGAAATAATCATGCATCGAATCATCACAGAGGAAAAAGGATGCAGATCGTGAGTTTTCCTGGATTAATTCACATATATCTTTCTACCAAATATCTGAAATCTCCATTGCTAGGTCCCCAATTTTATCTGTGCAATAATAGACCCGACATGTAGCTGTGAGTGAGATGGGGAAACAGTCATATATTTTCCTGTGTTCAAATACCAGGCTTGAGATTTGAACTGCATAACCTTGAACTAACTGCTTACTTCCCTAAGCTTCTACTTGCTCATCATGAAATGGGCCAATAATAACCTATCTCATGGATGTGTGGTACAGGGTAAATGACAAAATGACTGAATCTCTATTCCAGTTCCTGTCTCGCAGTAAACACTCAGGAAATAGGGCTCCTCTGGAATTGTCATTCTGCTACCAGATTACTAGTACCACCCTGGGAGAAGAGGCTAGGAAAAAAATGCTCTCACTGTTCTAGAAATATTTGGAGTCAAAATGGTAGGGAAACAGGTTTTATTCCAAGACAGCTTTGAAGAAAG
The DNA here is from genome assembly GCF_045843805.1 of Urocitellus parryii. Classification (NCBI taxonomy): domain Eukaryota; kingdom Metazoa; phylum Chordata; class Mammalia; order Rodentia; family Sciuridae; genus Urocitellus; species Urocitellus parryii. The sequence goes on from NC_135532.1 coordinate 68,433,802, forward strand.
ATAGAAGAAACATTACTTCAAAAATATTCCATGCTTGGGCAAGGCATGGTGCATGCCTGTTGACCCAGGGGCTTGGGGGGCTGAGACAGGATCACTTTCCTATTTCTAGACAACAGTTTGAAAGATATGCTATACTTTAAAACATATTCAAACTATCGTTTTTGAGAAAATAATATATGTAATAAGAAGAATAAGACTATAATAAATTATCCAGTCAGGATATTCCTGGTTATAATATATACACACATTGCTTTTTACAACTGCTATAGAGCAGGGTTTCCTGAAAGGAACAATGACTTTTGATGAAGGTACAAATAATCACTGGGAGTAAATCTGGGGTATAAGCAAATAACAGCCTCACTCTGCCCTCCCTTCTGATTTCCAGTTGAGACTCCTCATTGGCTCACTCAATTGGAGGCCCCAGAGCATGAAAATCCTGCTAATATATTCAACTATCTGGAGTACAACACAGAGTTAAAAGGGAATGAAAATTGTATCAATAAGAGCAAGTATACATATTATACCAGTGATCTATGCGAACCTTCCAGAATTTACACACATGTGCACATACAGAGACATAGACACACTTAGCATCTTCAGTAAACTATGACTCAGATATCACATACATTGTTCTTAATTTGTACATTAATACCAAGAAATACTGGAATAGAGTTACTATAAATTAAGTAGAGGGGAGTGAAGGAGGGGAGGGGACAAGGGGATAGGAAGGTTAATATAATGAATCAGACATTATTACCCTATGCATATATAACTATACGAATGGTGGGATTCTATGTCATGTACAACCAGGAGAATGAGAATTTTACTCCATCTATGTGTGATGAATCAAAGTGCATTCTACTGTCATGTATAACTAATTAGAACAAATTTAAAACAAAAAACACTGGTGTGGTGGGGGTAGAACACATGGATAAAAGTAGCCCATATGGACATTTGGGAATAAAAAACATGAAGTAGTTTATGACATGAGAAAAGAAACCATTTACAATTTTATCAATTCAATTAAATGGATTCACTTGTTGCAAAAGACTAAGTGAATTGGCTTTTCCCAAGCCATCCATGATTTTATGTTTTCTTTCTTAATTACAAATATCTAGGAAGTCCCAAACAATCTTTTATCCAGGCTCTCTTGCAGCTAGGCATGATCATGTGCCACCATTTTATTTTATGAGACATACACAGCAGATACTGGGTGGGGACTTGGAGTAATTTTTTAATGGGACAGATAACTTCAGCATCGCATTCTTTTACTTTTTTCTCCTTTGTCACTGCTTTTGCAGGACAGGCTGATGCAAAGACTAGAGGGACCGAAAACATATTGCAAGCATTAGGATGGGAGCCACCCACCGAGGGTTGTGAAGCAAGAAGGACAGACCGGCCTGGACTGGGAATGACATCCTCAAGCAATGTCACCACACCTAGGCTGCCACATCTTACTTTGAGGGAATAAAAGGCCTTATCTATTTAAGCTGGTGGTAGATCTACATTGTGTCAATTGAAGTAAAAAGCCTTCCTGGTTGATATGCTTGCTGATTTTCTTCTTTTAACAAGAACTGTCCATCAAAAGTTAGGCTGTTGGCAGGAAGCCCAGGGACACTGAGATGGCTCCTAGTCTTTTATTCCTTAGAGAGTCTGTATGTTTTTCATTATAGTCACTCAAATTTTATAATATAAGTATGAGGGAGCATAGTTCATTTTCTCTGGATTCATTCATTAATTGAAATAAAGCTTGGGCTTAGAACCAAAGGACTTTTCTTCATATTGCAACTTTCACTGCAGTTATGACAATTAAAATAGGTACGGATTATCTCCGAGAGGACAGAAAGCTTGTCCTTTGAGTAGTAGGATTCCATGCCATTTAGGCAAGTAGAGTTTCATATATGAAAATAAAGAAAAAATAATACTCCTTTTAAGATGAGTTTTCAGATGCCTCTTTGGCATGCCTCTTATGCCTGTATGATTTCTCTCAGTAAAATAAAATTAAAGGTGCAGTTCAGCAATCTGTGATACCCTGTGAACCCAAAGGATAGCAACTCTAGATCTTAAGACTTCAGTGCTTCTTCTACAGAGTCATCTGACATCTAGTTAAAGATGGTTCCTGAAGTAGTGGGATGCATTTAATGCTTAATATTTTAAAAATATTTTTAAAAATAATTTTAAAAATGTTTTAGAGTTGCTTGAAAACCTAAAATTTTATATTATTTACTCACTTTTATTGACATTAAAAGTTTCTGTTACACTGTTTTAATTGTGTTGCCCATCTATATTTCCCTTTTATTTATTTTGTTTTCTGGAAATAAAATGGCATAGAAGGTACATATAGTTTGAACACAAAATGGTATGTATAGTCAGAATACTCGATAGCTAGTCCCAGCTCTGCAGTGATCACCTTGGCCATACATGGATGAGGTTGATAGAAGGTCTCCAGAAATCCTAGCTAACTGAGGCAGAGTATCAACAGTGTGGTTGGTAAGGGAGGATTGAAGACTTCTTGGCTTGGTACTTTGGGACTTGTTCTTAGGATAGAGGTTGAGGAAAGTCCTTGGGCTGGTGATACAGCTCAGCAGTAGATCCTAAACTTAACATGTGCAAAGAGGCCCTGGGTTCAATCCCTGGCACTCAAAGTAAAGAAAGTGCTGGAGCCCTTCCCATTCCTACTTTGCCCACTATTGACCCTCTGAATCTCTGTTTCCTCAGCTGTAACATCCAGAGACTGACTTAAATATAAACATTTAAAAATTCAAATTTTTGGCTGCCTATAATTCTATTTCTGAACTTCTGTCATTTCCCATCACATATATTTTGGATTCCAACGTTCATTTTCCTCTTTCTGAACCACCACCCAACTTCTGCTTCCGATTATATCATTGTTATACCAAAGCCACAATTTTCCAAAGCTCATTTCATATCAGATCTAATAATCATATATTTTTTTTAATTCTAGGAAAATTTGTCAAATTAATACAGTGTACACTAGTTTACCATATTACCTGATTTTCAAAAATAAAAAGTCCTCGGAATCCTACCTATATACTTTCAATTAATAAAAACTATTTATTTAATTATTTGTATGTACTAGGCATTATTTCCAGGTGAGTATATATGTATGTATTTTTTTAAATCCATTGCAATATTTCTATGTGATAAATGGCATAATTTGGAAGTGTACCCCAAAGGCCCATGTATTAAAGGCTTGGTCACCAGCCTATGTTGCTATAGGGAGGCGCCTTTAGAAGGTATGGCCTAGTAGACAGAAGTCACATCATTGGGAGCATGCCCTTGAATATCCATATCAGGATAAAAAATATCAGGACCCCAGCCTTTCCTGTCTCTTTATCCTTGCTTCCTGGCTGCCACATGCTTCCAACATGATGTACTGCCTCACCACAGATCCAACAACAACAGGCCGTGTGACCTCAGACTAAAACCTCCAAAGCCACAAGCCAAAATAATCCTTTATATCTTTTGAGTTATATCAGGTATTTGTTACAGCTATGGGAAGTTGACTAAATACAATTCCCTATTTTCCGGTGAAAAATCTGAAACTTAGATTGAATACCTCATCAAGGTCACATTCTGATCCCAGACCAGTTCTCTCTCTCTTTTTTAAATATATATTTTAAAATATCTTTAATATTATATGATATTATAATATTTTAATTTTTTTTTAGTTATAGCTGGACATAATACCTTTATTTTATTTATTTTTATGTGGTACTGAGGATTGAACCCAGTGCCTCACACATGCTAGGCGAGTGCTCTACCACTGAGCTACAACCCCAGCCCCAGACCAGTTCTCTTTGACTCCAGAATCTCTCTTTGAACACAAGCTTTTAATGCCCATTAGGATAGACCACAGTTTAACACATAAATTGGCTGGTGTCCTTATAAAAGGTAAAATTTGGATAGACATACATAGGAAGACCACCATGTGAAGATAAAAGAAGAAATAAAAATGATGATTTTACAAATCAAAGAAGGCCAAAGATTTCTAGCAAATCACCATAAGTTAGGGGAGAGTGCGGAACAGATTCTGCTCTACAAGCACGAGAAGGACACAGTCCAGTCAACACCTTGATCATGGGCTTCTAGACTCCAGAACTGTGGGACAATAGATTTCTTTGGTTTAATTCAACCCCATTTTGTATTTTCAAAGGCTCCCTAAAAAAATCAGTATAGAAAGAAAATGTGTCTCTCGATGGGACATGGCACCACACGCTGTCTTGACTGTGGTTTAGTGAAAATTTCCTAAAGTGCCCCTTGCCTTAGAATGTTTGTCCCACCTCCAAAGACATATCTGTCTTTTACCATCATGACTCTGCTTTGTGTTCAGAATATCCAGTAATCTGGGCCTCAAAAAATATCAATGAATGGTTTTCTGTTCTTTCCAAGTTGAATAGACCTACTGTTGTGACTTTCTAAGCCTCAAGAGGAAAAAGACTGAAAAAAAAATAACAACTTGTCTCCCCACAGTTATTTTCCCAAGGATTTCAATCTGGTGTCATAGTTCTCCAGATACAGATATGAATATCAATTCAACAAAGCCTCAGGGTAATGCCTCTTCTGGCCAGACTGGAGAGCTCACACTGCTGGGGCTGTCACGGTCATTTTACTGCCCTCTTCATTTCTTTGTCACTCCTATCCAGTTACTTGACATGGTGTCTAGCTGGGACAAGAGGAGCTGAAGCCCTGGACCATCAACAGCCCCTCTGTAATTTATAGTTAGGATGCTCATTTTCCTTTTAGATGATGATACATGTTGAGACTTCTGCCCCCTCAGAAAGAGACTCCAAGACAACCAGAGGCCTATCGTTAGAAGATGAAAGGTGAAAATATGACAGGGGCCTGAGTGACTTTCACTGAGAAGGGCCCACTATCCTGCATCAAAGCACAGATGGTATAGGACAAAGTTAAGCAGCAAAGGAAGACCACACTCAAGACAATTGCAATAGAGGAGAAAGACCAGAACTCATTCGCTCAGCTCTGTTCAGCAAAGATTGGAGCATTTTTAACAGTTGGGGCAGGAGAAAGTACAGTCTGCTTGTATTTAGTGAATAACTTTAGACAAAGGAAAAGTATACTCTCTAGGATCTTCATGACAGGAGGTGGTTTCACAGCTTGAAGCAAGGGGGCTTCTGTAGCAAGGCTCCTATCTTTCCAAAGAGACAGAAGTGGGGTACTACCATCTTTGATGACTGCATCTCAGAGAGATGATTCCCAGGTTCTTGAAGAAGGCAGTTAAGGGTTGTGAGACTGATAAGGAACTTTTAACAGGGTTTACTTCTCAAAGGAACAGAGAAATTATTTACAATGAGAAGTTTCAAATGTCAATGCTTTTTAAGGAAAGGGAGGTTGGTCAGTCCCTGGAGCAAGGAGAAGCTACTGTAAAATTTGGTTAGGCTGAAGGAAACTGGAGGCCCATGTGGTCAGCTGATATGCCTGTGGGTAGATGCTTCATGGCACAAGCTATAATTATGAAGCTGGCAATGCAAGGAAGCACTGGAGACCACAAACAGCTCATGCTGTTTCCTTGAAATCAAAGCCAGATGTGATTTCAATGCTCTCTCATCTCTCTGGGCCTCAGAATTCTAATGTAGAAAATACTTAAAACTAATTTTCTGTGCAATTTTGGAACTCTTAACTTTGCATCTCACCAACCAGCGCTATGAGTTCTTTAGACCTAAGTTGAATGTGTTCTCATAGGACAAGATTCTGGGCACTCCAGACTCAACTCTTGGATTTTTACCATGAATCATCTATTAACAGTTTGATGTAATTAACTGGGTAGTTGACAGATATCTTGATTGACCAGTGATCTTCAATTTGATTTGATCATGAGAAACACTTGAGAATTTTTGAAAGTGCAAAATCCCACACCTTGTCCCGGGATATTTTAGATATTCTGTTTTCAGTCATTTGAGGAGGCTCCAGAGAATTGAAGTTTCTGCAAAACATCTGAAATCACTAGCATTCAGGCATGTTTGGGAACTGTTAGATGAAGTTAACGTTGTGGTGATATGTCATATGAGATAATTGTGATGTATTATATAGCATTTGTTGCCACCCACTCCAGTTTCTATAGTAATATGTTTTAGTTCTAGTGTTTATTGAATAAATTGATTTAACTAGTTGGTATACTGAATAAAATCAAAGAAACTTTATAAAAAGTTTATTGCTTATAATTATTGGTACAGGCTTTCAGTTTCCCAACCTCACATTCTCAAAATAGAATTTACCAAATAAACAAAAACCTGATCTTTTGAATTTGTTGTAAATTTGCTGCCATCTTTTTAAACAGAAATAATGGGAGACTGGCTTTGACCTACCCTCTCTGAATTATCTAGACTTAGTCCTTTCTTTGGTGAAAAATAAAATAAAATAAAAACTAAAAAAACAGAGTAGAAGCATCAGATCAGGGCAAAGCTTCCAGCTCCTTTTTTCAGCCTAAATTCCATTAGCATGAGACTTTCAAACAACATCTGTTTTTCCTTATGGAACTCAAAACAATTGCCTAACCTCTTGGCTTTTAAGAAAAAAGTTCAAGGGCTCACACGACAACACTTTGCTGTATATAATGAATCTGTTAGATTTAAGCTATTTTGCAAACAGAGGAAAGGGGAGAATAAATAAAGGGCTATAACACATCTGGTTAATATCTGCAGAAAGTTGCATTTTTTTCCATGTCTCCAAAACATTTGTTCTCTCTGTCATCCATTGTTTCATTTGAGTTCCTGCAGGCAGCAAAATTATAGAGAAGTCCTGTGGATAGAAATACAGTTTCTGGAGCCTTATGTGACTTCCTGTTTGGCAAGAGCTGAGCTAGGACATGGATAGACAGAAAGCAGCTGTTAAAAAAAAAAACTGTATTTAGAATAGGACTGCTTGGTAGACAATGAAGGCGACTCTCAGGGACCTGCAACAGATCTCTATTGAAATATTGCATGATGTGCAAGTTTGACCAAGATTCAATTCTAGATGTTTAGTAGTGTTGCATAAACAACAAAGAGACAGGGGAGATAAACTGAGAAGATTCAGGGGGAAAAAAATCAATGTTTTATAGTTTTGATCAGATATAACAAATTATGTGCCAGAATGATTGAACCTATCTTGCTTTAATTTGGGGTGTGTGTGTATGTGTGGGCAGCAAATGACAATACAACTAAGGTGAAGGGGAAAATTTAAGAATTTAAAGGACAGAAATTTTCAACTACTTAAAACTAACAAATCAAGCTACTTAAATTAATTGCATGAATATAAATATTGATTAGTTTCAAATTTTAGATACTTTCTTTACATTTGTTAGTGTAAAAAATTGAATACTACCAGACAAGGGAAATGTATAGGAAGACAGTTTAAAGTAATATATTATGTAAAACCTCCAAGAACATACTTGAAGGACAATAATAGCAATGGCTTCTTTCAAAGTCATAAGACTTTGAAATTTTTCTATTACTGCATTTTAATTACACAGAATAATGGGTTTTATTATGGCATATTTCTACATGCAAATTACATACTTGTATGTTTTATAAGCCTAACTGGTCCTAGCTAATATTTATGGAATATTTAATATATGACAGGCAATATTCTTAATGCTTCATGTGGATTAGCTAATTAGCTTTCATTGCATTGCCTTATAGTGGGATTATAACACCCATTTTACAGGTAAGGAAATTAAAGGTCAGTGTGATTAATACCTTAAACAAAGACAAAAGCTTGTTAGCCACAGAGCTGGTGTTGGTTCATTAAGTTTTTAAATTCTTTCTGTCCATATGTCTGATGGTAGGGTCTGAATGCATATGCACAAATTATTAAATTCAGAACTTTATTTTAAGTATTTAAACCCAACCAGGTCACTCATAAGGCAAAAATATGACTCCCCCCCCCCTAGTTTTTATTTTCATTTTATTTATTTATTTGGTATGGGAGATTAAACCCAGGGGCACTTAACCACAGAGCCACATCCTCAAACTTCCCCGCTCCCTTTAAGAGACAGGGTCTTCCTGAGTTGCTTAGGGCATTGCTATGATGTTGAGGCTGGCTTTGAACTTGCAATCTGTCTGCCTCAGCCTCCGGAGCTGCTGGAATTACAGGCATGCGCCACACACCCAGTGTAGTTCTTATTTTAAATTGTCCTTTCACAGTGGTCTCTGCTGGACTCTACTGGTGGCTTCTCTACAGTGACAACAAAAGGGCAACAAAATGAGAAAGGCAAAATTATCTATCAAGAGACACAACGAGGTTGAATCAGAAGGATGCCATGTGAGGTGTTAAAGAGTGCTTAGTTTGAATCCTGGATTTTCTGATTTTTATAGCCATTGCCTCTTCCTGCCAAGCAGCATGCATACCTCTGCATACACACAAATATGCAGATCACACAACTAAACTCTCACAGGATTTCAACCTGCTTCTGGTTCCTGATCCAGGGGTGAAAACCCATTGCTTCTTTCACAGGTACTTTAAAGGGGATTTTTTTTTTTTTTAGGATACTTTGAATCTACATTTTCTTACCAAGGAAAGAAAGAAACCATTCTAGATTGTACATATGAATCAAAATATCAAACTGCACCTCATAAATATGTGTAATTATTATGTGTCATTAAAAACTAAAATAAAATAGAAAAAGAAAACTTGGTCTTAAGGAATAGGTATTAGCAAGGTAAGGTCAGCAGGCAGACGATTCCATAAGGAAACTCTAAGATTTACCAGATGTCCAGTTGGCATGGGACATGTCTTTGGATGTGTGCAAAAAGTGAGGGCAAGTTCTAGTTCACAACAGCTCAGCACTTCTCAAAAATTCTGAATCCTTCATTCCTGTCCTCCAAACTTCATTGGCTAAAGTTTAGCAATTTGCTAAAACTTTATTCAAGAGTTGAGTAATAAAAGAGATTTAGTAAAGAAATATAGCCCTTACATCTAAATCCCTATCATTATTAGATTCTTTGTCAAGTTGATGACTTTGATCATTGATGATGCAGAACTACCAATGTGGGAGTGAAGGCTTAAATTGAGCTTGGTGTCAAGTAGTTATTCTCCGTAGTCAAAGATGCTGCTGATGCCAACATTATTTTCTGCACTTTGCTTCCTCCCATTAACTGTATTTACATATGGCCTGTTTTGTTTTGTTTTTTTTTTAAGCAGAACTTGGATGCAATTTCCAGCATAGTTTGCATTAGCTTGTTACACTGGGAATTAATAACAAGTTGAGTAATTGCTGGTCTCTAGAGAAAGGCATTTTATGGCAATCTAGTTTCTAGAACTATGTTGGCCCTAGGTTCCATGTCACAATGTGGTGTCATTAAGGAGATCATTTATATGCACAGGGAAGCTCATTAGCAATATTAAGACTTTGAGATATTATTGAGTCCTTCTGTTTCTAGAGCTGGGTCTTCATTGGAACCAAGTTCACACAAAGCTGGTAAGAATATTAATTTTACTTTATTCTCAATTATTGTGTAAGCAAAATGATGTTTGTCTCAAGACATAGTTTCTATCTGGTTTATGTTAGTTTTTTCTCCAGTTGCCCTGTAGATGTATTTTTAGGAGTATCTTTGTACAGAATATTGTACACAATTTAGTGGTTTTCGCACTTCTGACATTTTCTGAAAGTCTGTGATTGTAAATTCCTCATCACGGGGCTTATTTAGAATGCCTGAAATGGATTTCCCACACCTCCCCAATCATCTAAAACTGACATAACTGGGCATGTACTGGTGAGTGGAGGAGGCCTGCATGTGGAAGGCCGCCATATGCTCAGGCTCAGCCCTGCTGCTCGCTGGACCCAGAGACCTGAGGATCCTATTTGCCCAAATGAACTTCAGTTTCTCCACTTACCACACTGCATATCAAGCAGTAACTTCATAAGATAGTTGTGAGGATGAAACTTTAATGACAAATGTGAAAGTGCCTAGTACTAAGAAACATTTTCAGAATCATTACTAAATGAATAGTGACATAATACTCCATAAGGTTTTCTTAGTTTACGGCCCATATTCGCATACACCTTATCAACCTACATTTTTGGAGGTATATAAACATTATTGATTTCAACATTATGATTAGAAAAATCAAGTTTAAAAGGGGCTAAAGGGCTTATTTAAATTCATAAGCACTCAAGACCAAGTCTTCTGACCTCATGTCTAAGCTTTATTGAGGCCTGACCTTACTAAGGGGTATTGATTGAGTAAACATTTTTTTTTGTAAAAAAAATCATTATTATGGAAAATTTTAAACAAACACTAAAGCAGGTAGAGTAATATAATGAACATACACATACCTGGCACTCATTGTCAACAATTTTTGGTCATTTCCTTATCATTTCCATGTGGCACTCCTTACCTTTTAATTTTGGCTGTCTTACAGATATTCCCAAAGATGATTTCACTTCACATATTAATACTTCAGGATATGCCATAACTTCTAAAAAATTCTATAACCACCATTCATCATATCTAAGAAAAATAATTCCTTATTCTTATTCCAGTTTTCCTGTTCTTAAGACTATCTTTATTCAGTTGATGTATTTAAATAGAGATTTAAACAATGTCCACACCTTACATTTATGTTTTATAACTTTTTTATCCCTAACAGTCCTCCTTCTTTTTGATTTCATGTCATTGGTTATTAGAGACATTTTTATAATTTTTTTAAGTCACAGAAAATGGTTTATGCCGCAGTCCGGTTGCAGCAAAATAACCAGGGGGTGACGAGCAACTTGTGTAGATTGATACAACAGGAGTGGAAGCCGTTTATTGTAGGACAGGAGCGGTATATATACATTCCACACAGCTTATCTTAATTAACATAAACTAGATACAGCAGTCAACCAATAAGGAATCTCCACACTTAATGGCTCGCTGGCGTTACTTCACAAACCACTCCCTCTGCAAAATGCCAGGCGCCATCTTGACTTGTTTACAGACTCTAACAGTTTATATTCTAAATTTAGCTGCTGCTTCCTCATGGTGCCATTTAAACTGCTCTTGCCCTTCTATCCGCCCCTTTCCCCCATTAACCTGTTCTTGACTGAATGGGTATTTGACATTACCTTTTCTTGGCTCAGAATCTGCCCCTCCCCCACACCATTTTTGTCTTCCTTTTTTTTTTTCCTCCATTTTTTGATTTACCCTGACTTCTTCTGGTGGCTTTACTACTTTTCAGCAAATTTCATTTCTTCCTCACTTTTCCAGAACTGACCTTTATATTGCCAACCCCTACCCCCACATAAGCCATCTCTCACTGGGTATCTTGCAACATATTTCATACCCTTTATTCCACAAAATATCTCGGAGTGCCTGCTGAGGTTGTCACCTAGGACCTTAATGATACTGGAACCCTTACAGCTGCTCAAATGCTCAGGCCATATTTTTGGGATTGTTTGCTCAAGGTGACGTATTTTACTAGAAGTCACCTTTTATCTTAGTTCCAGAAGATTTCACAAATCCAATGCAAATTCCAAGTCTAGGTCTATTCGAACCCATAAAAGAAGATTCCAAATCATAAATTACCATTCCTTGGGAGAGGGATAGCTATCTCTCCTCTTCAATACTAGTCTGCCATGTACTCTGATGTAGTCAAGATTCAAAATCATGAGAGTGAAGCTATGAATGATGTATTTTGGAAAATCCTATTTATTGATATGTTTTTTTAGATTAAGGAGTGGTCCTAGACATAGAGTAAGCATGTAGTAATTCATTCTAATTTTGTTGTTTTTGCTATTGTTCAGCCTCTACTAAAGTTTATAGAAATATGGGCTTTTGTACATTGAAAAGGCTCAGAATAAAAAGGCCTAGATTACTTTTATATCTTTGGAGGTAGATGTAAGATAATAGTATTGTGTGTCTTAGGAAAAGACCAAGAGACATTTAGAACAGTATGAAGTGCCTTATAGTAGAATTCATTGAATCCGTTCCAAATTTTTATTCACTTTCTTTAATAGCTTTACTGAGATATAATAGACTTGAACCAAATTGTACTTATTTAAAATACACAGTTTACAATTAATTTGAATAAAATACAAAACAAAAATAAAATAAAATAAAATACACAGTTTAATAAGTTTTGACATATGTACACACCAGTGAAACTTTAGCCATGGTCAGAATAATGAACATTCATGTATCCCTAAGCAAAATAATGAATATATATGCCACAGTCCAGCTGCAGCAAAATAACCGGGGGGTTACGAACAACTTGTGTACATTGATACAGCAGGAGTGGGAGCCGTTTATTGTAGGACAGGAGTGGTATTTATACATTCCACACAGCTTATCTTAATTAACATAAACTAGATACAGCAGTCAACCAATAAGGAATCTCCACACTTATTTACTTCATAAGCCACTCCCTCTGGCAAAATGCCAGGCGCCATCCTGACTTGTTTACAGACCTTAACATTTCCCCCTTTTGTTTAATTTAAATAACGACCATAGTGGTTTTTACACAAACACCATAAATAATCTGCTACAAGCAGAAGGGAAGGATACAAAATGCCACAATACCAAGCCAATTGATGGCTCCATGCAAGAAGCCCTTGGAAAAATTATACCAGCAATGACACCGTTAGCAAAGATACCCAGTTACAATTTGTTGTAGATTATAGTTTGTCTCAGTCCAGGTAAAGCAGTGTCTCAATAGATTAACTCACAGTCCAGGTAAATCACAGTCCAGGTAAGTTCTGCAGGCAGCTAGCTTAAATCACAGTCCAGTTAAGTTCTGAAGGCAGCTAGCTTAAATCACAGTCCAGGTAAGTTCTGCAGGCAGCTAGCTTGATCCGAAGTCTCCTGCGGTTCTCAGCAACACTGGAAATTCTTCCACCCTTGTCCTCACCGGCACTGGGATGAAGACGGGAACTCCGGCAAATGCTAAAGAAAATCCTGTAGTATTCCAGCAGGCGCTAAGAAAACAACCTTTTGAACAATTTAGTTGGGCTCCTGGCAGTGGCATCCCCATCCCCCGGCGCGGGGTGGGGAAGGGCCGGCTGCCACCGCTTGAAAAGTCCTTGCTGCTTGAAAAGTCCTTGCTGCGCAGTGACCTGTTTGCGCACGCAGCAGCCGCCTTGTCAATTCACGCACCCTCCGGTAACGAAAAGTATTCAGCAATAGCCTTTTGCTGCAACTTTTTTCCTGATAATCCTTCCTCCTCTGAACTTTCTTCTTTCTGACTAGAGTTCCTGGGCTTCCATCAACACATGCCCTAACTATTCTTGGTTCCACTGGGGTGCCTCCTTCCCTTAGTAATTTACTTCTCACCCCTTCCATATTTTCATCATAAAGACAATACAATACACTGAGACAAAACAAGACACAAACATACTGCATCAATCTTCTCCATTTTCTCAAAATGGCCATTTTTCCTCTTGCCCTATCTGCCTAGGGACAAGCAGATTTGCTCCCTTCCTATCTATGGACGGGCAGCTTTTTTTCCTCACTCACCCCCAAGTGTCCTGGGGCTCCCGGTACGGGGGGCCACCAAATGCTGCAGTCTGGCTGGGTACAAATCACGAGCCACTGAGGCAGGGACAAGCTTTATTTTTGAACTCTACCCAAACATTTCACACACGCTCCTGGGAAATCTGCCTACCACCACGGCTAGACCAGGAACCCGCAGCTGGAAATATCTCTCCTGGAAATCCCTCCTCCTGCACTTCCCCAACCAATGGGAACTCTCAGGGAATCCCCGGGAATCCCCACGAGAACTCCAAAATACCACAAGAACTCAAAAGTAGCAGCCGAGTCGGATAGTAATGCCTCACCTGTCAACCAATACTGTTGGCAAAATGCCAGGGGCCATACAGACTCGGCTGTGGCTCTCAGTATATATATATATACTTTGTATCCCAGTTTTCGCCTTCTGTTCAGCATCTTCTCCTTACTCCACCTAGTTTACCCAAATAACCATATCAGTGTTTTTTTTTTCCTCTCTGCTCATAAGACTTTTTTTTCTATTCTGAAATTACGTATAAATTTCCATTTATATGCATACTGCATGTACTAATTTTTTTATTTGTTTGATTTCATTTACTCAGCATAACTGTGCTGTAGCATGTATCAGCGGTCCATACTTTTACTGCTGAGTAGCATTTCACTGTATGGATGCACCAAAATTTGATTATCCATTTACCTTCTCCTGGGTGTTTAGATTATTTTCAGATTGAGACTATTAAAATTAAAGCTGCTATAAGCATTCAATTATGAGCCCTTAAATGCATTTACAATTTGATGACTTTGAATAACTATCAGTGCGAGGCCATTCTGTGTTCTCTACCTCAGCCCTTTGGGTCATGATGTTGTCCAACCTGGCTTGGGAGAGCAAGCTGTATTCCTGTGAGCTACTGTGCTATTTCTGACCCTTCTGGGTGGTTCTTTCTCTAGTTTTGACTTAAATGTATGCACTGATTATGATAGCACTGGAGAATAATTGTAGCCTTCTGCAGACCTCCAGGAATTCCTCTGTGTATCCCATTCCTGTGAAGTACTCAGTCCTGCCAATTCTATCTGCCTTGATATCATGGACTCTCAGATCTATTGATTAAACTCAGGGTATCCTCTGGATTTTATTTGGACTTCTCATCCCTACATGTTGGCCTGGGAGCTCTCTCCAGGCAGAAAACTGGCAAGATTGTAGGATCACCTTGTTTATTTCTCATCTCTAAGGAATTTTTATTGTTCATTTCCAGTGATATTCAATATCTTCAAATTCATTGTTTCATTCATTCTGCTTGTACCTTGTTTACTTCAGGTGAGTAAGTAAATCCTGGTCTCTGTTCCTCTAGATTGAAAGCAAAGGTCTCTAATGTACTATTAGAAGGTCCTTGAATCAAACTTTGGAAGAATAAGGGAAATGTATTGCTGATGAGTTTTGTTTTATTTTAAACCCTTGGAACAAAAAGAGAAATGGCAGGTATAATATTGTAAAGCTGAATAGAGAGCACTAGAATTTTCCCTTCCAATTTTGATAAGATTGTAGTTGTTTGCTTTATGTGCTGTATATTTCAGATTGATGGTGGGGAAGGAGTGTGGAGGATTTGACAAGTGTGATAAAAACAAGTCTGGCTATTGACTATTGGGAAATAGCATTAATGAGGACCTGGGAGAGATTGAAGACATAAAGGTGACTAACATCAACTACCACATCTCAGAGGTTCTAGGGGTTTTAATAGGTGGGCTCCGTGTCTCATAATCAAGCAAATGATGAAATGCCATTTAAAATTACAATACTTTCACCTGCAGGGTGAACATTTTTTGCTGTTTTTCTAAACAGAAAAAAAAATATGTTTATATATTAACAGATAAACTGAAACACAGCAATGATTATATTTATTCTGTGGCTGTATAAAAAAGTATTTTTTCATCATAATAACAATAAATCATAAAAAAGAAACAAAAATTAACAATTACACAACTATCAATGATATTTTTAATTGCATCACCCCATCCACATAAACTTGTTTATTCGTGTTAATATTGCACATCTTAGAAACACTTTGTGCTTTCTTTCTTCTTTTAAGATTTAGAAATTGTGTCTCGTTTGTTGGTAGTTGTGATGTATTTTTCCAGGCAGCAGTAATTATTTGGATACAAAACTAGAAACCTCTAACAGAAAAAAAAATCCTCAAAATCAGAACACACATTAGAGGACTATGCACTGTAAACCATTGCTTTTGGAGCGGAAATGAATTTTGCGATGAGCTGTAACAGATAAATGATCTTCTCTCTCACACACACACAAGCATTGAAGGAAATGGAAGAAATCAGAATTTCAGAGTCAGCGATATTTATTTGTTGGGAAATAGTGGTTTACTGTTAAAGGGCTATGATGAGTCTTGTTTCATTTGTAATTCAGAGCATTTTATTTAGTTGTGGTAAATAAAAAATATGAAAAGAGATGTTCTCATCAATGAGTTCACAGATTGAACAATTTTATAGGCAGAAAAATAAATTTACATACATAATAACATATGAAATGATGCAGAAGGTGTGAAAACCTTGTTTCCATTAATTCAACAAAATGTGATGCAATAACCAGGGAACAGTGTAGTCTGGCTGTGAGGTTTTGTAAAATGTTCTCTTAAAGCAACAGGACTATCTCCAACTCCTTTTCCTTCTCCTCCTCCTCCTCCTCCTCCTCCCCTTTCTTCTTCAATATGTTTTTAGTTGTAGATGGACACAATATCTTTCTTTCTTTTTATGAGGTGCTGAGATTTGAACCCAGTGCCTCATGCATGCAAGGCAAGTGATCTATTATTGAACTACAACCCCAGTCCCAGGACCATCTTATTTAAAGATTTTTTGTTTTTTTTTTTTTTTTAGTACTGGGACTTGAACTCAGTGTCTGGTACCTGTTAGGCAAGCACTGTGCCACTGAGCTACATTCCCAGCCCTAAAGATCTATCCTGATTCTCATTATATTAAAAATATGACTGAGACCAAATGAAACAGAATGAAAATTATTATCAGCAACAAATCAGTTAATTTTAATATAATCAAGTAGACAGAAATATAATTCTGATAATATGGGTGAAAATTCTAATAGTTTCTCCAAAGTATAGGAAGACAAAGCAAAGACCATTTATATATAACAGTGTCTTGGTCACCATTTAGAGTTAGTTTGAATGAGGTTCTGCCAAAAAATAGAGGATTGTGAATATTGATACAACAGTATTCAAGTATCTGCAAAAGGATTGGCAATATTTATTAAAGCCATAAGCAATAAAAAAACATGTAATGTTGAGGAAGTTATCATAAACCACAGGATATCTGCATGCTAGCAAAGACTCTGAGAGCTCTGTCTAACAAAGTTCAGATCATACTAAAATAATGACAGTAATATCAAATGAATACTTTATATAGAGATGAATGATAGATAAAATGGTTTGCTAAATTTAGCTTTCAAATTGAAAATTATTATTTCTGTAAAACAACAAACAACAACAACTTTACCACAAGTACAAATATCAGGAAAATTCTTTCTGAGGAACTTCAAAATAAAACTAATTTTTTTAAATGGAAATAATTCCATACAGTTTATCATCTTAGAAAATGGTAAATATTTTAAAACAACTTGTCAGGCAAAAGAGGAATTGCATCTAGAAGATTCCCATTTATAAATAGTTTGAAATTTGGTAAAGAAAATGTGGTATATACATACATGGAATATTATTTAGATTTTAGAAAGGAGAAATGTTTCCATTTGCTACAAGGTGGAGTTTACAACATGTTTCAAAAGTATAGTGTACATTGTGCCAAGTGAAATGTGGTAGACACAGAACATAAGTACTATGTGATGCTGCTTACATCCGGAATCTAAAATAATTGACCTCATACAGACAAAGAGACCACTGGGAATTGTCAGGGGATGCAGAGTGAAAATAGAAAGAGGTTGGCCAAAGGATACAAAGTCTCAGTTATGCAAGATGAATAAGTCCTAGGGATCAACTTTACATCTGTCGTTAATAATATAGTATTATATATTTTAAAATTTACTAAGTTGGAATGTATATCTTCTTCTGAGAAGTCTCTGTTCAGCTCCTTAGCCCACTTATTGACTGGGTTGTTTGATTTTTTGCTATTAAGTTTTTTGAGTTCTTATATCCTGGAGATTAGTGCTCTGTGTGTGTGGCAAAAATTTGCTCCCAAATTGTAGAATCTCTCTTCACCTCATTGATTTCTTTTGCTGAGAAGAAGCTTTATAGTTTGAGTCCATCCCATTTATTAATTCCTAATTTTAATTCTTACCCTATAAGAGACTTATTAAGGAAGTAGGGGCCTAATCTGATATGATAGAGATTTAGGCCTACTTTTTCCTTTATTAGGTGCAGGGTCTCTGGTCTAATTCTTAGGTCCTTGATCCACTTTGAATTGAGTTTTTGTGCCTGGTGAGAGATAGGGGTTTATTTTCATTTTGCTGCATATGGACTTCCACTTCTCCTAGCACCATTTATCAAAGAGGCTATCTTTTCTCCAATGTATGTTTTTGGAATCTTTGTTTAGTATGAGATGACTGTATTTGTCTGCAGTCAATCAACATATATATGAAAAAATATTCAGCCTCTCTAGTAATTTGAGAGATGCAAATCAAAACTACTTTAAGATTTCATCTCATACCATTCAGAATGGCAATTATCAAGAATACAGACAACAATAAATGTTGGAGAGGATGTAAGGGAAAAGACACACTCATTCATTGCTGGTGGGACTGCAAATTGGTGCAACCAATCTGGAAAGTAATATGAAGATTCTTTAGAAAACTTGGAATAGAACCACCATTTGACCCAGCTATTCCATTCCTCTGTCTATACCCAAAGGACTTAAAATCAGCATACTATAGTAATGCATCTACCTCAATGTTTATAGCAGCTCAATTCACAATAGCCAAACTGTGGAAGCAACATAGATGCCCTTCAATAGATGAGTGAATGGATTATTATTATACGTTAAAAGAGGAGAAAATCATGGCATTTGCAGGTAAATGGTTGGAGTTGGAGTATATCATGCTAAGCAAAGTAAGCCAATCCCAAGAAACCAAAGGCCAAATGTTGTCTCTGATAAGTGGATGATGATCCACAATTGGGAAGGGGGATGGGAAAAATGCAGAAACTTTGGGCAAAAGGGAGGATGGGGTAGGGAGAGGGCATGGGGCCAAGAAAGATGGTGGAATGAGATGGACATCATTACCCTAGGTACATGTATGACGGCACATATGGTGCAACATTACATTGTGTACAACCAAAGAAATGAAGTTTTGCTGTAATTGTGTACAATAAATCAAAATGCATTCGGCTGTCTTATAAACCTAATTAAAATTAATTAATTATTTAATTAAAAATTACTAAGATCTTATATTGTGTTCTTATCACAATAAATAATAATAATAACAACAAATAAAAAAGGAGGAAATTTCTGCAGATGATGGATATGTCTTTGGCATAGATTATGATAATGGTTTCATAGATATTACTTATCTCAAGACTTATCAAGTTGTACATCAATTTAAATATGTAGTTTTTTTGTGCCAATCATACCTCCATAAATTTTTTAAAAAATGAACTTCAAAGGGAGAAAATATTCCTAGAAAAATTTACATTTTTTTCTATACCATTAGACCATGAAACAACTCACATTTAGGCTTCAGGATGCTTTAAATGGAATGAAAGTAATTTATGCATTGATATAATGTGTATAAGAGTTTTATAGTTTTAATACAAGTAAAATCCCACATCTTTGATTGTTAAACAAATAAAAAAGCTATGCAATGTTTGGCTGTGTGCTAAAACAAGACCAAAAATCTTCTTTGCTTCTGAGAGCTGCCACATAGGGTGTTGTTTTGCCCAGTCTCTGAATCAGCAAAAAATGCTTATTTTCCACTTTTTGTCGGTGAAACTTGACATTCCCTACCACTAGGACAGGGGAGGGATTCTGGGGAAGATTGCCAAATCAAAATTGGTAAACCATTAATCTAGCCTCAGAGGCTCTCTCTATTCCTAGAGGAGATGTTCACAACACTTTGTACAGGAAGAATATACTACTTTACAAAACTCAATCAAAAAAGTTTTCAGTTCATTCATTTGATATATTATCCCACACAGGCATCCAGCTTTAATTCTAAGTTTTAAACTTTCTACTCTGCTTTTGGTTTTGTGTAATGCTGGCTTTTTGGGGAGAGATACTGGAATTAACATGTTATCTTATGAAAATTTTACTTTATTATCAAAATAATCCATTTGGAAAAGGTTAACATGGCATTGTTTACAACACTATTTGCTTACTAGAAATCAATCCCAGGCAAATATTTCATTCCCTATCTACATACCTGTAACCTCAGTCATTATTTCATTAGTGCTCAGCCTCTGTTCCACTAATTGGAATTTTAAAATCACAAGGGATACTCAAGTTCTGTATGTCATCCACCTAATGAGTGCTTCCTTATGTTCTTTTAACTAGATTTCCAACCACTATATATCTGGCTTACATAAGTAAAGTATGTATGGGGGATCATTCCTATTCATAACAATACATATCCTCAATTGTGAAATGGGAAGACACAGACCAAGCAAATGAGATGCTTATAAGCTTAATAACTAGACCTTTTGGTCTCAATTTGAGAATCTTGTAGTTGCTTTTAAATTGATCTTCAGTCATCTCTATTTACTTAAATGGGTGCTACAGATTCAAAATTTACTTACCTCATCTATTTTTCCCCTGTGAATGGATAACTTCACAAGATCTCTTAGACTTTTCATATAAAAATGACCAAAAATGGTCTTAAATCTTATTATTTCTTAGGTCTTTATCATGAGTGATAATTGCAACAAATTTCTCTAAATATTTTGATCTGGGAGGATATATGATTTTGTGTCACACACTTAAATAAATACTCATGTTTCAAAATAACAATCTTGGCCTTGGGGGTTCTGTTAGGTTGGAATTAATTCCTAGTGATCTAGATAATTTTTGTCTGTAGTTTTTTCATTTTTTAATGGGTTGAGAAGGAAGTGGACAGGGACAAATAATCTTAATTTTTTTCTTCCACATTTCCAATCTTACGAAAAAGACATTTCATCAGTGAAAGCCATATCTGACTTGCTACCTATTTTTAGAAATAGTGTTATGGGAACACAGCCCTCATTTTATGTATGGCTGATTTCTCACCGAGCACAGCAGAGTTTCGTAGTTCTCACGGAAACTTTGGCCCACAACATATGTTACATGGCCCTGAAAATAAAAACTTGCCAATCCCTGTTTTAAAGTAAAATGTGGACTGGGAAGATAGCAGAAGGATAGGACCAGCTCTCAGTGTCTCATTTAGAAAGTGCAAATACAATACCAAGGGCTAGGGCAACATCTGGAACAACTTCCATAAAATGCCACCAACTGCATCTGAGCACCCAGGGCTTGCTTCTAAGGAAAAAAGTTTTAATTTTTATTGATTTGGATGGTTTTATTTCAGTAGAGTATAAGAGGTTCACTAAAAACTTGAAGTTAAATACAATTTGAGCTCTTGTTGAGACTCAAATCTGAACTTTAGAATGGGCAGTATTGAGTACCCAAACCCAAGGACAACATGATTCCTATTTCTTCCTTTATAAGATGAGAGGATCATAATAATACTAGTAGCAATAAACGATATTGTTGTAACATTAACAATATAAGAATATGCACATTGCCTACACTAACACTTGCTCCTACTTTCTTATCTTTGAAGGGGCTCAATCGCCAGCAGAATTTCAGGAGGCTTCTTAGAAACCTACCAGATGTACAGGGTGAGAAATGAGGCTGTTAAAGCCCAAAATTTGGGTGGTAGAGAAATTAGATTACATTATAATATATACCTTTCCCTCTACCACCTGTAATTCCAGCCTTCTTTCATGCCTGAAACACCAATTTGGCATGCCATAAAGTTTAGAAATAAAAGTCTACATGAAACTAAGAGTGTTGAGCACTAATTTATGAAATAGTATAGAAAAACCCTGACCTTTTCAATTTACAAGCCCAGCACTGCAAAAGTCTATTTTATTCCTGCAGAACTAATCAATGAGATTCCAAATTGGCAACTAAACTTGTTAATTCAGTTTACCAGATGCCTGGAGTTATACCCACACATATGTATTATACACACACACACACACACACACATTGTATTGCATACATATGGGTATGTATGTACAACAGTTGGATCAACAAATCTAAAAACCTAGATATCTACAATAAAATTAGGCAAAAATGTTTCAGTACTAACCCTAAAATTTGATTAGATAGAGATAAATCAGTGACAGCACAAAACCCCCACAGAACAGCAACTGAGCAGGAAGAGACATGCTTACAACCACTGCAAAAGCCATCAAACCTTGTAAACAACTACACACCATCGGGGCAGTCAGAGAAGAAAAACGGAAATGAAGTTAGAAGTTGCTACTCACCAACTCATGACTGATTATGAAGATCCAGAAGAAGGTTGGATAGCACTGGAGTTATCTGTTAAAAATTAAAAAAAAGGAAAAAAAGCTCCCTTTCAGGATAGAGTTTCATGGATAGAAACTGCTACTAGTATAATCCATACTGTGAAGAAATACAAAAAGTAGAAGGAGAAATCAAGGAATTTTATGTAAAGGGGGGAGGGAAGACACTGGCATGGCTCAGAAATTATAGTCAGAATTTTTATTACCTTATAAACACATCAGAAGAGTCTAACTAGATATGGAGGTAGGAAAACAATTCTGACTCACTTTTCTTCCTAAAATTGTATTACAAAAACAATGATCTCACCCTTACATGGGCAAAGTCAAATATTGACACTAAATCTTATACAGAGTTACTTTAGAGTAAAAAGAAACTAAGGAGCAGAATCCATTCCACAGACCATTAGTCAATTTGGAAATGATACCCCCTAGGTAGATGAAGACAGCTATTTAACATTTCACAAATCCTTAAATAAAGTCCAGAAAGTAAAAGGGAAGGAAGGAAGGAAGGAAGGAAGGAAGGAAGGAAGGAAGGAAGGAAGGAGGGAGGGAGGGAGGGAGGGAGGGAGGGAGGGAGGGAAGGAAGGAAGGAAGGAAGGAAGGAAGGAAGGAGGGAAGGAGGGAGGGAGGGAAGGAGGGAAGGAAGGAAGGAGGGAAAGGGGAGGGGAGGACAGGAGGAAGGAAAGAAAGAAAGAATGAATGAATGAATGAATGAAGGGAGGGAGATGACATAATAAATGAAAGAACAGCATAACTGGAAATGGGGTAAATGGAGGAAAGAAGACTTGACTAGAAAGATTTCCTAAAGACAGAGCCTGATACAGAGATATGTGAGTATATATAATTTCTTTAGAACATGTTCTTTAGAAAAAAACAAAACCTATGAGGGCTTACAGAAAGCTCAACAGAAAAGGAGACAGCCCTCAAATAACTGTTTATGAAAGTTAAAAAAAAGAACTAGGTAAAAATTTTAAAATAATTAAAACTTGCATTAATGACTCTTGAAAGAATCAAAAGTGGAGTTAACCAAAAGGAAAGAGAAAAAAAGTACTCATTGAAGAATGGTAAGACACCACCACCTCATTATTTTGAAAACTGTTAAAAAATTGAGTTGGTAATATGTGGCGGGAAGGATTATACAAGATTCAGTCTGCATTTCCAGCAGCCATTTTCTCACTGAACAACTGTGTTGTCAACTTTCTGTTACTTTAACATAATACCTGAGTTAATTGACTTATAAAGATAAAAGGTTTATCTTGGCTCATTGTTTCAGAGCCTGTGATCAGCTGACCCAGTTGCCTTATGCCCTGTGGTGAGTAAGTATTTCATGGTGGAGCATGTGGTGAACCTGCTCAGAAGAAGGTCTGGGTCCCTCTAACTCCTTCAAAGGCAAACCCTCAGTGACCAGAAGACCTCTCACTAGGACCCACCGGTCTCTTAAAGTCTCTATCATCTCCCAATAGCCCCAAGCTGGGAATGAATCTTTAAATGGGCTTTTGGGGGACAGTCCAGATCCAAACTATTGCAATTTAATCAGAACTATTTTAGCTTTTGAGTGAACCACTTTAAAAAAGTAAATAAAGTGTCCCTTATACATCATTACTTTATCCCTTTCCCCTTTTAAGATTTTTCTTCTGTTGTTGGCTTTAAACAGATCAGCGAGGATGAGTGCAGGTGTAGATCTCTGCTTACCCTAGTAGGAACTGGAGTTTTAGGCATCAATATGAATCTTTTTCATCATACTAAGGAAGTTTTTTGGCATTATTTCCTGCCCCTTACTCTCTTTTTTTTTTTCTCCTACTAGGACTCCCGCTCTCCTTCTGTCTGATGATGTTCCACAGGATGAGAAAACTCTGTTGACTTTTTCCTTAATCTTTTTTATATCTGTTTTTTTTTTTTTTGAATTGAGAAACTTCTGGGAGTTTCTGTTTACTGATCCTTTTCTCATGAAATTCCAAAACTGCTTCTGAGCCCATTTATTGAAAATTTCAGACATTGTGGTTTCCAGCTCTAAAATTTCTATTTTATTCATTTTTATAGTTTGTCTTTATCTAGATTTCCTGTTTGTTTAGCCATTGTCATCGTAGTTTCCTTTAATTATTTGAACATATTTATAACAAACGGTCACTTTGGAGATTCTATTAACTTCAGCTTCTGGACCCAGGCAGTCTCGATTTTTAGTGCTGCTTCCTTTCAGTTCCTTTGTGCATCTCACACTGTTTTGGTTTTAAACTGCACAGTTTAGATAATATACTGTAGCAATCTTAGATTCTATTTTCATTTTTAAGAAAATAGGTATTTCTTTTTCTTTCAATTTTCTTTTTTCCTGCTTTCTTCTTTCCTCCCTCCTTCTCTCCCTCTCCCTTTCTTCATTCCTATCTTCCTTCCACCCACCCTTCCTTCCTCCCTTCCTTCACTGGCTAAAACTTCAGCTTTGTGATTGGTCTCCCTTGGAGTATTTACCTTGATGTCTTTGCACAATAACAAACAAACAAACAAACAAAACCCTTATCCATGTATTTTTAGCTTGACTTCCTGTGGTGCACTCTTCTGTCTCCAAAGCCAAGCAGTCAACCAATGATCTGAGTAGATTTTGTACCTTAAGCCTTTCATCCTCTGAAGGTCAGTTTGCATGGAGTCTTGCAGTAAATTAAACTTTCTTCTGATTCCTAGATGGGTGTTGGCTTTTTCTTTTCCCTTGGTTCTCTGGGATCTCCTGCACATGTGTGTGTGGTTTCAAGGCTGCCGGAAATATGTGAAGAGCTTATGTCAGTCCTCCCATGCCTCTCTCATTTTCCAGATCTCCTTGGCTACCACCTCACTTAGCCAAGCTGCAGGTTTAGCCCATTTGATTCTTCCTAAATTCACTACATTTAGCTGACAAAGCTTGGGCTCCAAATCTGGCTCCTTTCTCCCTAGCAGACATGCTGCCTTTAATGGCCAGACCCAGGCTGGAAATCAACAGTTCTTCATGACCAACCTCCAGGGAAGAGTACAGGAGAAGCCCCGGGCAAGAACATAGACTGCTGCTTTTATCTAAGTCTTTAGAACTTTTTAAATAAATAATATTTCTCAATTTATTGTCTACATGATGGATTTCCAAAGCCTGAAATTGTTGTTTTTGACAATTTAGTTCAGTTTCATACCTTTTTGTTCTTTTTTGTAGAAACAGACTTGCCAATGTTTTCATAACTGGAATTCACTACTTTTTTTAAGTGTTTATTTTTAGGTGTTATCATAATATTTTGCTTATGATTTTAGAGATACATCTTGAAATACTTATGATGAAATTATATGATGCTGGTATTCACTTTAAAATATTTATGTCTGGAAGAGGAGGTGGAGATACAGACAAAACAATACTGGGTGTGAGTTAGTAGTTGTTGAATCATGGTAATGCATACCTGGAGATTTATCACAATTTTCTCAGCTTTGTATATGTTTCAAGTTATGCATAATAAGATTTAAAAGGAGAAATAATTAAATTCTGGAATCCTATTATTTTTGTGCAGCATCAGAAAAAGAATGAGACAAGTGTAACTAGTTCTAATACAGTATGTTATAGTGAAGTAACTTGACTTCCTTTTACATATTAACTCACACTGCTTCAAAAGGTAACCCATTGGCCTACCGAGATTACAACAGATACTTATCATCTCTATGTTTTATTTATTTCTTCATCATGAACTATCATATCACAAACATGATAGCTTTGCATTATTGAATGCTTACTTGAGCTAGGTGCTATATTTAACATTTGGTGTATTGGCCAAGGGACAGTACTTGGGGTTCAGAATTTCTGAATGTGGCTATCTTCTGTCCTTTGTTCTCTTGAACTTTGGATTTTTAGCTGAGTTAAAACATACATACACACACATACACACACACACACTAATATTTAACAATCTGTATCATTTAAGGTATTTTTAGAAACTTTGGAGTGTTGGAAACAGGCAAGTAAGACAGAAAATATTTTGGTGTCACTGGACTCATGGCTCAGGGATTGATGGATTGTTTGATGTGGATGTTTGGATTTAAAAGTCTCTTCCAAAACTAAATTAAGGTCCTGGATATGGGGGAAAACTCTTCGGAAAGAATCAGGTAACCAAGGCTTAAGCTACATATTCCATTTAATCCTGGGAAACTATTAGACCTGTAGTAAAAACTGTGATGTCTTGATAATATAGACCCTGCCTACCGAGAAAACAATGAGCTGATCTGACCTCAGGACAGCTGGAGTGGGGATGATGGCAAGGGGTCAATCCTCCCAAGCATGGATTTTTACCTCTTTCAAAAATAATTCTATACTACAGAGCTATAGTATAAAAATAGCATGGTATTTGGCACCAAAATAGATTTGTAGACCAATGGTACAGATGAGAGGACACAGAGACAAACCCACATAAATATGGTTATGTCGTACTAGACAAAGGTGCCAAAAACATTCACTGGAGAAAAGATAGTCTATTCAATAAATGGTGCTGGCAAAACTGGAAATCCATATGTAGCAGAATGAAATTAAACATCTATCTCTCACCTGGCACAAAAATCAACTCAAAGTGGATCAAATATTTAGGCACTAAAACAGAGACCCTTTGCCTAATAGAAGAAAAAATAGGCCCAGATCTTCCCCACATCGGCCTACGACCTGACTTCCTTAATAAGACACTTAAAGCTCAAGAAGTAAAATCAAAAATTAGTAAATAGGATGGATTCAAATTAAAGGAAACAATTTTTTTTTCAGCAAAGGAAACAATAAAATGATGAGAGAGCCTACAGATTGGGAGAAAATCTTTACCACATCCACCTCCAATAAAGGATTAATCTCTAGGATATATAAAGAACTCAAAAAACTTAACACCAAAATAACAATAACCCAATCAATAAATGCACCGAGGAACTGAACAGACACTTCACAGAAGAAGAAATACAATTGATCAACAAATGTATGAAAAAGTGTTCAATATCTCTAGCAATTAGAGAAATGCAAATCAAAACTAAGATTTCATCTCACTCTTGTCAGAACAACGGAAAACATCAAGAATGCAGGAAACAATGAATGTTGGTGAGGATGTGGAGAGAAAGACACACTCATACATTGCTGGTGGGACTGCAAATTAGTACAACCACTATGGAAAGCGGTATGGAGATTCCTCAGAAAATTGGGAATGGAACCACCATTTGACCCAGCTATCCCACACCTTGGTTTGTACCCAAAGGATTTAAAATAAGCATACTATAGTGACTCAGCCACATCAAGTGCCGCAGCCTGGCTGGGCACAAAATCATGAGCCACTCAAGCAGGAACAAACTTTATTTTTGAAACTGCCTCCAATGCGCCTGGGAAGACTGCTGATCCACCCACGCGGCGTTCTCCTGGAACCCCCGAGGAAGTTCTTCCCCCAGAATTCCCTCCTATTGCACTTCCCCAACCAATGGGAACTCTCCAGGAGTCCCCGTAGCAGGCCGAGGTGAACAGCAGGAGTCCAATATCCATTTGAATGCAAATCTTAACATAATCATATCATCTCAATGGCTAGCTGGCGTCACCTTTCAACCAAAAATGCCATGCATCATATTACTTGGCTGTGGCCCTTAGCATCTCCCCCCTTCTGTTTAATTAAGCAACAAGCAATGTGGCTAGGGACCGTGCCTGTTAGGTTTGTCCAATTCAATATATGGTTCTTACCCATCATCGGAAAACTGACCTCTAGGCGTCAGCCTCCTGTCTTAGGTTTATGCCACTGCAATTGGATCATACCCATCACTGACTACCGGTCCAGCATATAGCCATACTTGTGGATAGGCCTATACACCAGTGTGTGGGGGGGTGAGGTTCTTTGCCTCACCTCTTTTGGCCCCCAAATTTGGTTTGGTGCCAGTATGGGGGTGAGGTTCCTTGCCTCACCTCTGTTGGCCCCCAAAATTAGACCAACACTAGTAGAAGGGAGGAAGATACAGAAATGCCACGACATCAAGTCAATTGATGGCTCTTTAGGAAAAATTGCAACACTGGTGACACATCAGCAAAGATACGCCAGCACTACCATAATTCGCTGTATCAACAGATAGAGCACAATGCATACAAGTGATACATAGTCCAGGCAAGTTTTGGAAGCAGTTCAAAGTGGAGGAATCTATCAATATGTCCATTTCCTCCCAAAATAAATCAACTCAGTGATTGAGCATTCCTTGTTGAGTTATTATTCATTGATGCATCAGTTTATACAGTTTTTTGTGATAACTATGGAAGAAACTGTAGTTTGGTTTCATCTTGTCTTCACCAGCACTGGGATGAAGATAGGAATTCTGACAATGATGCTAAAAAAAAAATTATGTAACATTCCAACAGGTACTAAGAAAACAATTTTTTTGAACAATTTACATTATCCTGAACAGAATTATTAAATATAATGAAAAGGAAAGGTGAAAGTAAACAAACAGATCTGTTAACCTGCTTACTGGTACACATATTAAATCCTCAACAGCGGTTTACCCAATTTAAATTAAACCATTAAAATCACATGAATAATAAAAAAATTCGGATCCATTTATTCATGAGCGCTCCTCATATATGATATATGGACATACGCACATACAGACATACAACACAAAACAGAAGTGTGCACACGTAACATACAACACATAAGACAATAATAGTAAAGGCCTTGTATTTTTACCTAGGTGAAATCTCCATTGCAATGTTTAAAAACTCCATAGTCAAAAAATAAAACTGATCAGAAAAACATTAACCTAGGTCTATATGAGCTCAAAAATAAAAATAGAACTTTATGATGTGGGAAAAAGCAATAATAAAATAGATATTGAAAAAAGCAGCCTGGTTAATCACTGTCACAGATGTAAGAATAGCCAAGCTGGAGTTCTGAATATCAGCTGTTATGGATTTGAGTCAAATCATTTTCCTTTTGGTCTGTAGAAATTGTTTTGGTTAATCTCTTTGGAATCCAAATCGGTTGCTGTTCTCCCTGTGGAAACACACAAACAGAGCCCTGACTCCAGACAATCACTGGGTCAGGACCTTTCCATTGTCCTGTTAGAATATCCTTCCAAAGTACCTTAGGCTTATGTACATTTTTTGGATACAAATGTCTTTCCGCAGCACTAAGCCCTGATGAATCCAAATTTTAAAAGTTTAGAGTAAAAAGGGTTATTTTAAGTTTATCTTTGGGGGATATATACCCCTTTCCAATTCCCTCCTTTTGTTTTAATAAGTACATTTTAATAGTTTGATGAGCTCTTTCAACTGTGCCTTGTCCCTGTGGATTGTATGGAATTACTGTTATATGAGTAATGCCAAATGATGAGCAAAATTGTTTAAAAGAGGTAGAAGCATAACCAGGACCATTATCTGTTTTTAACTGTTTGAACACCCACAGTGGCAAAATTTTGTAAGCAATGAGCTATAGCATCTTTAGTCTTTTCTCCGGCATGAAGGGAGCCCATCAAAAATCCGGAAGAAGTATCAACTGTAACATGCAAATATTTTAATTTTCCAAATTTTGGCAAGTGTGTGACATCCATATGCCAAATATGGTTAGGTATCAGTCCTCTAGAATTGACTCCAAGATTAACTTGTGGTAAAAATGTCACACAATATTGACATTGTTTTATTATATGTTTGGCTTGTTCTTTAGTTATTTTAAAATGCTTTTGTAAAGTATTAGCATTGACATGGAACCTTTTATGAAAATTTATAGCTTCTTCTATTGTGGAGAAAATATGTATGTCGTGTGTAGATTTATCTGCTAATTCATTGCCCAAAGTAAGGGCTCCAGGCAATCTTGTATGTGCCCTAATATATCCTATAAAGAATGGATCTTTTCTGTCCCAGATTAGACTTTGTATAGTGGAAAACAAAGAGAAAACAGTAGAAGAAGGGGAAATCCTACCAGCATCTTCAAGGGATACTATAGCATTAACTACGTACTGACTATTAGAAAATAAATTAAATATGGAATCTTTAAACATCATAAAAGCATGTAATACTGCATTAAGCTCTACCTTTTTAGCTGATTGTTTGGGTACTAAAAATGTAAAAGTTTGATCAGGGGTAACTACTGCTGATGTACCATTATTTGACCCATCAGTGAATATATTTGGAGCATT
Organism: Urocitellus parryii; assembly: GCF_045843805.1. Taxonomy (NCBI): domain Eukaryota; kingdom Metazoa; phylum Chordata; class Mammalia; order Rodentia; family Sciuridae; genus Urocitellus; species Urocitellus parryii. The sequence goes on from NC_135532.1 coordinate 68,463,905, forward strand.
CATGATAGGGGTTTTTCTTGTCATTTTTGGAAAAACTATAGGATGCTTAGACCAAAAAGACAACAAAGGATTAGATGGTAAGTGATTATCAAATGAAACATTAGATTTACACATGATTATTGCCCAAGTATTTAACTCATTAGCTAACTCATCAATTTGATCCATAGTATAGGGAGTAATAATTTTATTGGGAGAAATCCCAAACACTCCGTTTGCTGCTTTTATTCCTTTGAGTATTAATTGTCCTACAGCCTCAGGATATCTAGTAAGAATAGTGTTAGGAGAATAAGATAAATGTATCTACAATAATGGACCTTCTTGCCAAAATACTCCTGTAGGAATATTTTTTCATAGTAGTACAATAAATAATTAAGGCAAACTTATATCAATTCTATCCAAATGCATATTTTCCATATATGTTTCAATGATTTTTAATGTCTTTCTTGCTTCAGGCATTAACATGCGGGGTGAATTTGGATCTGATGGACCTTTTAGGATATCAAATAAAGGTCCTAGCTCTCCTGTTGGTATGCCTAGATAAGGCCTTATCCAATTTATGTCTCCCAATAACTTTTGAAAGTTGTTAAGTGATTTGAGTTGATCTACTCGTATTTGAATTTTTGGTTGATGGACCATGGTTGAGGATAATAGAACTGGTAAATAATTAATGGGAAGATTTAATTGTACTTTATCTATTGCTATCTCTAGATTATAATTTTTTAATAAATTTGTAAGTGTGGCATAACATTCTAGCAATGTGTTTTTATCTTTATGTGCCAATAACACATCATCCATATAGTGAAATATTTGTAGTTCAGGATTTTGATTTCTAAGTGGTTGGATTGCTTTGTTAACATAAATTTGACACATAGTTGGACTATTGGCCATCCCTTGAGGGAGTACTTTCCATTCATATCTCTGATCAGGACCTTCATGATTTAGTGCAGGGATAGTAAATGCAAAATGTGGACTATCCTCAGGATGAATTGGAATTGAAAAAAAACAATCTTTAATATCTATAGCTAAAACATACCAGGTTTTTGGTAAAGCAGACAATTGGGGAATCCCTAATTAAGCAGGTCCCATAATAACCATCTCATTATTAATGGCGCTTAAATCTTGCAATAATCTCCATTTACCAGATTTCTTTTTAATGACAAAAATGGGAGTATTATGGGGAGATACAGAAGGTTGTATATGTCCCTCTGCTAATTATTGTTTGACCATGTATGGGCTACTTGTATCTTTTCTTTAGTTAGAGGCCACTGAGGAACCCATACTGGTCTTTCTGATTTCCAAGTAATTTTGATTGTCTCAGTGGCCCTTTCTGAAAACCCAGTCCATATCTATTTATTCCTTGATCTATTTGAATTGGTGCTGTCATATCTTGTTCTTCTTCTCTTAAACTTTTTACTTTCCTAAAGCCTTGTCTAGCCCTAGTAGTGGGCACGATAGGATTGATGTTATTTGTTAATGTCAAACCTAATTGATCTAAGACATCTCGTCCCCATAAATTTATAGGAAGATGATCCAATACATAGGGCTGTATAGTTCCTTCCCATCCTTCAGGATCCTTCCAATCTAATACCATTGCACTTCTATGGGGATTAGTCACCACTTCTAGGCCTTGAAGCATTTGAGTGGCTTGTTGTAATGGCCAATGTATTGGCCATTCTTGACGAGATATGATGCTAAGGTCAGCACCTGTGTCCAGTAGCCCATTAAATTCATGTCCTTGAATATTTAGTTTTAGCATGGGACGAGAATCTAAATTTAAAGACAGCATAGCCCAATCTACACCTGTGGAGCCTAATCCCCTGGAACCTCTTTCTACAGTATGACTGGAAAATATATCATGTAGGCTGGGTATTATTAATAACTGTGCTATTCTATCTCCTGGTGAAATTACTGATATACCTCTTGGAGAACTAGCTATAATTTTTATTTGACCTTCATAATAGGGATCAATTACCCCAGGACTTATCATAAGTCCTTTGAGTGTAGAAGAACTGCATCCCAATAATAAGCCTACTGTTCCTTGGGGAAGAGGTCCTTTTTCTCCTGTGGGAATGATTTGAACTCCCATCTGTGGAGGTAGTACTGCCCTGGCACAGGCGCAAATGTCCAACCCTGCGCTCCCTCTAGTTTGTCTGATGAGGGATTTAATGGATAATGTGTCCTGGGCACTACCTTGATGGTGCTGCTGGGTTCCTCCATTGCCTCGTATATTTGTGGTTTGGGGCCCCGGAGCATTGGGCCCTCCAGTTCATTTTTTGGCAATGGAGCCTGATGCCTTTCTCCACAATATCATGGGTAAACACTTGGTCCTTGTCTGTTTTTTGATAACGGAATACCCTCTATGGTGGTTTGACAACAGCTTTCATTAGACCAATGTCTCCCTCTACAGCATCGTGGGCAAATACCCAGTATTCTATTCCTTTTATACCTAGCTTTGTTAAACCCTCCTCCTATGGGGCAACTCCTTTTAAAATGTCCTGTTTGATCACAATTATAGCATGTTTTTGGCCTGGCATCTAAAGCCTGTTGTACTGCTGCTAAGACTTGCCCTTGTTCATTAATGTCTCTACATAATTTAATATATGTGTTTAAATCTTCGTGTCTCCCTGGTCTAATGACCTCTCTGCAGCAACGATTTGCTTGGTCATAAGCCAGTTGTTTTATAAATGGCATTGCCTGTTCTGTATCTCCAAATATTCTAGAAGCTGTTTGAATAAGCCTATCTACAAATTCAGCGTAAGGTTCATTAGTTCCTTGTATTACCTTAGATAATTGTCTTTGTAAATCTCCATGTCCCTGTAAAGTTTTCCATGCCCTAACTGCATCTATAGCAATTTGTGCGTATATGCCAGGATCATATTTAATTTGTTGCCGTTGACCCTCATAAGGTCCTTTTCCTAACAACACATCTAGATTTCTTTGAGGGTAACCAGCTACTGCATTTTGCCTAGCTGTCTCCATGCAAAATTCCTCATTGGTAACCTTCCATAACAAATATTGTCCTCCATTTAGCACAGATTTACACATGTTAGCCCAATCTGCTGGCATCATGTCTAAGTTGGTAATGGATTCGACCATGCTCACAGTGAAGTTTGCTTGTGGCCCATAGGTTGTTACAGCCTCCTTTAATTGCTTCACTGTTTTGAAATCTAAAGCATGGTGAATTCGTTGCCCTCCTGCCTGCTCAAGTACAGGGCATACTCATCTTTGGGGTCCTGCCTCAGGATTCCATCCACCAACTACAAGAGTTGAGGGCCGCTCAGCTGTAGATGGAGCTGTTGGTTGAATTAAGCCCTCTGGTGATAGAACGGAGTTAGTAGCAGCCTCCTGTTGTAATTCCCTGCCTGATGGTTGTTTTTCCTCTAAGCTTTCTTTCTTCAAATTTTCCTCTGTCTGACAAGCTTCTCTTTTGCTTGACCTAACAGGTTTTCTACCATAGTCTGGACCTCTAACAATTTACTTAACAGTCTTTCGGTTTGTTTTTTATTAGTTTCTAATTTACTATAAAGGTAATGCAACCCAATAAGATAGCATAAAACAAAACCGAAACAGAATGAAACAAAAACGGAACAAAAAATAGTTGTATCAATTTTCTCTTTCTCAGGGCCGAAAAACTTCAAACCTTGAGCCAACCATTTTTCCCAGTTTGCCTGAGAAAATTCTAGGGATAGGCAGCTTGAAACAAAAAGAAAATAAATCAAAACAAGAACACATTGTTTTTTGAAATGATCACCCATTCTTTCGCCTTCCCTCAGGGGCGAGCAATTTTACTCACCTCCAAGCTTCAGGCGTTCCCCGTAAGGGCAACCAATTGCCGCAGTCTGGCTGGGCACAAAATCACGAGCCACTCAAGCAGGAACAAACTTTATTTTTGAAACTGCCGCCAATGCCCCATACACGCCCGGGAAGATTGCTGATCCACCCACGCGGCGTTCTCCCGGAACCCCTGAGGAAGTTCTTCCCCTGGAATTTCCTCCTATTGCACTTCCCCAACCAATGGGAACTCTCCAGGTGTCCAGTAGCAGGCCGAGGTGAACAGCAGGAGTCCAATATCCATATGAATGCAAATCTTAACATAATCATATCATCTCAATGGCTAGCTGGCATCACCTTTCAACCAAAAATGCCATGCATCATATTACTTGGCTGTGGCTCTTAGCAATCAATGTTTATAGCAGCTCAATTCACAATAGATAAACTATGGAACCAACCTAGGTGTCCCTCAATAGATAAATGGATAAAGAAAATGTGGTATATATAGTTAATGGAATATTACTTAGCTTGAAGAAAGGGTAAAATTATGGAATTTGCCAATAAATGGTTGGAGCTGAAAAATATCATGCTAAGTGAAATAAGCCAATCCCACAAAACCAAAGGCCAAATGCTTTCTCTACTGTGCAGATGCTAATTCAAAATAAGGCAGGGAGCACTAGAGAAGAATAGCATTACCTTAGATTAGGTAGAGGGGAGTTATGGGAGGGGAGTGGAGGGGATGTGGGAATAGGAAGATAGTAGGATGGCTATATGTATATATGTGACTACATGACCAATATGATTCTGCAACATGACACTCAGAAAAATGAGAAATTCTATCTCATCTATGTTTGATATATCAAAGTGCATAAAAGCGTTCTACTGTTATATATAACTAATTAAACCAAATTTAAAAATTTTAAAAATAATAATTCTGCCAAGGGCAGTGGCACATTCCTCTAATTCCAGCAGTTTGGGAAGTTGAGGCAGGAGAATCACCTGTTCAAAGCCAACCTCCGCAATGGTGAGGCACTAAGCAGCTCAGTGAGACCCTGTCTCTAACTAAAATACAAAATAGAGCTGGAGATGTGGCTCAGTGGTTGAGTGCTCCTGAGTTCAATCCCTGGTTAAAAAAAAAAAATCTGCTGTCTATTAGAGTTGTAACTCTTTTATGACTGACTTTGGAAACAGACATCTTTCAATATCTCTTTCTCAGCTGACATAGGACATGAATTATCAGTATATATAGTGGTATATAATGGCAGATTGTCTTCATTTTGACTTCCAATTTTACAGCCACATATTGTGGAATCATCTGAATATTACTACCTCTACTCAGGCAGGACTGGGAACTTATCCATGATGAAGTCCTCAGTGGGATGAGGATATGTCTTAACCACCTGACAAGATCTTTTCAAGAAAAATGTCTGAAAACAGATAAATCCAAAAATGAACAAATTAAATTCGCACTCCCAAACTTAAACAAGAACACGTGATAAATCAAAAGAAAGCACACATCAGGAACTACTAGTGGGGTGGGGTGCGGGGGAGAAACTAATATGCTAGGAAACAGAAATAGTAGAATTTATAAACCTAAATTTAGTTCTTAAGGGAAAAAAAATCACTGCAGAGCACTTGCCTAGCATGCACAAGGTCTTGGGTTCAATCTCCAGCATCACTAAAAAACAAAAAAAAAATCACTATATTATATGAATTATTTATAAATACATAGCTCTAAGCAAACAAACTTGAAAACTTTGATGGATTAACACTTTTCAATAAATATCCAGCCTACTAAATCTAATCACAATGGAGACAGATGTTCTACACAGATTACTTGCTGTGGAGGAAACAGAGGAAATTTTACTGAATCTTTAAAGATCAGATAGTGAGAGTGAGGATGGGAGGCCAGAAAGAACTGGCCTCATCTGGAGGAATACAGACACAAAATTGTTTTCCTATCATATGACTGCCTTGTTATAAAAGGAACTTTCCAATGACCATGACTATCAATAATTTGAATTCTGGAATTAGGCAAGTAAATGGAAGTCAGATTAGCTTGAAATCCTTGTATAATTTGCACTTATTTTCCTGATACACTGAAATCTTCTTTTCTTTTCTTTCTTTTTTTTCTTTGGTGGTAGAATTAAGTTTACTTTAAATTTCCTGGTGATGGGACATTATATCTTTATTGAGCTTCATTACTCTTTGTGTTCATTTATTTTTGCTTTCAATCTGCCCCACTCCACAATCTTGACAAAGACCCATATGAAAAAGTTTAGTAATAGCTCATATTTGTAAGTGGCACATTTGGGGTCAGCATGATTTTTCCAGGAGAAACAAAAGAGGAAATATTTTCTGTTGAGTACTGACTAACAGTCATTTTTGCATAAAATATTCAAAAGGATAAATGATGAAAGGAGATGCTTTATTTTTTAATCTATGCTATTTCCACAATAGCACAATAAGAACTGTAGTTTAGAACAGGAGGATCTACTGCTTTGAGCATTCTGTAAGTTATCTTTGGGGTTAATTTTTGGGGGGATTTAAGCATCAAACTCTCTTCATGTCTTTGCTCAAACACCTTAATGAGGCCACATAGTAAACCTGATCTACCTTATTCTGCTTCCATTTTTCTTTTTTCATAGCATTTATCATCTTGTAAATGTATAGTTTACATCTATTTTAGCTTTATTGTTTGTTGTTCAGTACTGCTCCCTGTTAAAATGAAAATTTCAGATGGACAAGGTATTATCTGTTTTTTTAAAAAATATCCCTTCAGTCCATAAAACAATATCATACATATAATAGGTACTAAATACTTTCCAATTTGAAAATATTTTTCAAATTACTGATAATATCCTTGATGCAAACAGTACAAAGGTGATTTCCTGTTGTTCCACAGTTAGAAATGTGACTGGCTTCTTATAATAAATATGCCAAGGCCCCCAAACTTCAAAACTTAGGTGATTTAACTCCTGAGATTTCTTTAGTCCTTCTGAATCATGCTAACTTATTTAGAGCATACATAAATAATATGGTTAGGATACCAGATAAATTTTTCTCTGGAACAATAGTCTTTTCTTTGGTGAGCTTAATTGTTTTTTGGTCCTTTTTTGGAGTTAATTTTGATTATTGTCTTCTCTTATATTCTGTTATATCTGGAAAATAAAAAAATGTGTTTCACTGTTTTTTTTTTATCTGCATCTGTGTTTTACAATATATTATCTGACAAGAGTTTCTTATTGGAAGAGGTACTAAATATTCTGTTTTAATAGTAAATAAATGAATAACATGTTATTCTCTCTTCCTGGCAATATCGGACTGTCTTTATCAAACACTTTGAAAACCAATTCAGCAAAAGGCACACTGATGATATCTTCAAATTGCTCAGTCAACTTACCTTTTTTAACCAAAATGTCTTAAGGAATTTAGACTCCACCTTTAAAATTGTCTGAGCACTGTTTGCATACCCACAGGTGATGTTTAAAAACAAATTCACCTGTATTCTCTGACTCAACTGTGTGTGTCTTCATGGGGAAGCTTGTTACCTACCATAGTCTTCTCTGGGTCTCTAAGTTGTGCCATGAGTGTTGGCAGAAAGAGGGCAGAGGGGAATTCTTAAACACTAAACCCAGAGTGGTACTCTTTCCCAGCAGTACACCATTTGAGTTCAAAGTCTTCTGAAATTTTCATGAACACATTTAGTTTACAACAAATCCATCCTATAAAGTTGGAAATGAGGTTAGCAGCAAGTCTCAATGAATCAACTCCTTTCTTATCTAAGTTTTGAATTCTCTTTGTGTTCTTCAAATTGCCAAATAATATGTCTTATTCTTCAGGGAAGAAACAAACCCCTCATGCATATATTCAAGGATTGTCATTGGTTAAAAACCAGCCATTTAGTTTGAATTTATTTAGGACATTGGAAATTCTAGCCCAGACATCTCTGCCTTCTCCATAGCCACCTGGTGTGAAATAGGAGTTCAGTTTGAATGCACAGGACAATTTGTAGAAAATGAGGTTGAGGTTATCAATCTACTAAACATAGGGAAGCAATAGAGACAAAATATTTCTAAAACATCTGTTTCCTTCTTTATTTCTTTTTAAAGATGCAACTACATTTTATTTTTTCTGTTTCCACACTTTTACTGGTTCATTTTAGTATTACATAATATTGGGAATGTGTTGTGACATATTCATACATGCACACAATATGAGAATATAATTTGGCCTATATCACTCTGCAATGCTTCCTCTTCTCTCACCAATTCCTACCCCTGGTCCCTTTCCTCCATTGATCTCTCTTTGATTTTCATGAGACCCCTGTATTGCCATTCTTTTCCATTTTCCTTTCTAACTTCCACATATGTGAGAGAACATAAAACACTGACCTCCTGAGTTTAACTTATTTCACTTAACACAATGGTTTCAAATTCCATCTATATTCCTGCTAATGAACATAATTTCAGTTTTCTTTATGACTGAATAAAACCCCCAATATGTAATATACCACATATTTTAATCCTTTCATCTATTAATGGACACCTAAACTGGTTGCATAGTTTGGCTACTGTAACTTGTGCTGCTACAAACATGGGTATGCATGTATCACTGTAGTAAGATGACTTTAGTTCTTTAGGATAAATACTGAGAAGTGGTATAGCTAGGTAATACGGTGGCTTCATTCCTAGTCTTCTGAGGAAAGTCCATACTGATTTCCATAGTAATTGTGCTAATTTAATTAATTTAATCCTGCCAAGAATGTAAAAGTGTTCCTTTTTCTTCACAGCCTCTCCATTGTTTATCATTTGTATTCTTGATTACTGCCATTCTGACTGGTGTGAGATGAAATCTCACTTTGCGGCTTTGATTTGCATTTCCTTAATTGCTAATGATGTTGAACATTTCTTCACATATTCGTTGGCCATTTCTATTTCTTTTTTATTTTTATTTTTGTGAGAAGTTGCTGAGGGCCATTACCAAGTAGGTATTGACGCATCGTAATCCTTGCCAGTGTACCCCATGTTAAATGGACTTGCCTTGGAAATTTGCTGCGACCTTGCTTGTGTGTTTGAGAAAGATGACCCTGCTCAAGGTGATCGAGGGTGGATCCAGGTTTGAGGAAGTATCCTGCAGGTTTGAGGAAGTATCCCGGTCCTTGGGTTTAGGGTGTTCCCTGTTTAAGGCGTTTCCCGGTTTAAGAATATGGGTTTTAGGGAAGTTGAGGTTGAAGATTATTGCTGCTGGGATTAGGGTGTTCCTGCTGCTTGTTCCTGTTGAGTTCTCCTGGGAGATTTAAATGGGATTTGGAAATAGCCTCGTGAAGGAGGTGATGTGTGGAGAGATTTAGACTGCCCCTGAACGTGTGTGGAGGCTGGTGTGAGATCTGGAATAAAGAATTGCTGTTTGAACCTACAAAGCTGTGTGGTGGCTCGTGATTCTGTGCCAAGCCGAGACATTGGCACTTGGCTTCTGGCATTAAGTGGCTGTTTAATTCATTTGCCCATTTTTTAATTGGATTATTTGATTTTTTTGGTGTAAGGTTTTTTTGAGTTCTTTATATGTTCTAGGTATTATTCCTGAGAGAAATCTAGCATTTCCCTCTATTCTGTGGATTCTTTCTTCATAGTCCTATTGGTCCCTTGTTGTGCAGAAGCTTTTAAATTTACTGCCATATCACTTATTAATTTGGCATTATTTCCTGAGTTTTTAGGGATTCAATTGAGAAAATCTTTGCCTGTGTCTACATGCTGGAGTGAATGCTGACCCTACATTTTCTTCTAGGAGTTGCAAAGTTTCTGATTTACTTCCTAGGTCTTTGATCCATTTTGAGCTGATTTTTGTGCAGCATGGGAGATTAGGGTATAGTTTCGGTCTCCTAAATATGGATAACCAGTTTTCCCAGCACCACTTGTTAAAGTGGTTGTCTTTTCTCTGATGTGTTTTTGGCAACTTTGTCAAGGATCAGATGACTGTAGATGCATGGATTTGTCTCTGTGTCTTGTATTGTACCATTGGTTTGCATGTCTGTGTCTATGCCAGTTTTTGTTACTATAGCTCTGTAGTATAATTTGAAGTCAGGAATTGTGATGCCTCCAGCATTTTTTTTCTTTTTTGGCTTAAAATTGCTTTGGCTATTCTGAGTCTTTTATTCTGACAAATGAGTTCTAGGGTTGTTGTTTTCTAGTTCTGGGAGGAATGTCATTGGTATTTTGACCTGGATTGCATTGAATCTGTATATTACTTTTGATAGTATGGCCATTTTAACAATATTAATCCTGTCTATCCATGAACATGTTTTTTTTTTAATTTTCTCCCACATCATCTGAGGCATTATATAATTTATTTCTTCAGTGTTCTATAGTTTTCATTGTAGAGGTCTTTCACTTCCTTGGTTAGATTTATTCCTAAATTTTTTTCTTAGGGAGGGTTTTCTTTTTGAGGATATTGTGAATGAAATGAAATTGTTTTCCTGATGTCTTTCTCAGCAGATTCTTTGTTGGTATATAGGAAAGCTATTGATTTTTGTAGGTTGATTTTGTTTATTAGCCAAATTTGTTCATTAGTTCTAGTAGTGTTTTTCTGGAGATTTTTTTCTCCTAATTATAGGATTTTTTCACATGCAAACAGTGATCATTTGACTTCTTTGGTTGACTTCTTTGTTTCCCATTTTATTCCCTTTATTTCCTTCTCTTGCCTAATCACTCTGGCTAGAATATCTAGCAATATATTAAATAGGAGTGATGAGAGTGAACATCCCTATCTTGTTCTAGATTTTAATGAAAATGCTCTCAGCTTTTTCCCATTTTCTATTTTTATTACTGATTTCATCTCTTTACAAGTTTTTGGTCTGTTTAGATTTTCTGTCATCTTTATTTAATTTTGGCAGATGTATATGTCTAAAAATGTGTCTTCTAGGTTTTCCAATTTATTGGAGCATAAGTTTTTTAAATAGTTCCTAATGAACTAATTTGCTGAATTTCTGTGATGTTTGTAGTGAATTCTCTTTTGTCATCTCTAATTTTATTAATTTGAGTCTTCTTTTTCTTTTGGTTACTTTGCCTAAGGGCTTATTAATCTTGTTAAGTTTTTCAAAGAACCAGCTCTTTGTTTTATTGATCCTTTGTATTACTTTTTTATTCTCAATTTCATTGATTTTGGCTCTGATCTTAATTATTTCCATCCTTCTACTAGTTTGGAATTGATTTGTTCTTTTTCAAGGGCCTTAGATGCATCATTAGGTTGTTTATTTGAGGTCTTTCTGATATTCTTATGTAGGCACTTGTGGCTATAAACTTTCCTCTTAAAATCGCCTCATTGAAAACTACTGTATCATTGTCCTCATTTTAGTCTAAGAATTTTTAAAATTTCTCCTTGGGTTTCTTCAATCACCCATTCATTATTCAAAAGTATATTTTCAATCACCATGTGTTTTTGTAGTTTCTGTAGGATTTTATCACATTGATTTCTAATTTCTTTCCATCGTAATGTGACAAGATGCAAGGAATCATATCAATTTTTGTATTTGCTAAGAGTTGCATTGTGACCAAAGAGATGGTCTATTTTGGAGAGGGTTTCATGAACTATTGAATAGGAAGTATACTCAGCTATTTTTGCATAAACTGTTCTACAGATGTCTATTAAGTCTATTGAATGTATATTTTTCAGATCCAGAGTCTACTGAGTTTATGTGAAAGAAAAACTGCTTTTATGTGAACTTCTGCAGACTGTGAACTTCTGAGCCCCTCCCCTTACACGCTAGGTATAAAATTCTGAAACTCCCTGAATTCGGGGTTCGGGGGATTGATTGATTACAGCAAAATCTGTGCCCTCTGAACCTAGCTGCAGCCAAATAAAACTGCTTCCTGCTATCTTTGGTGCCTTGCCTCGTTTGTCCCTACAACAATGAGAGAGGTGTGTTGTAATCACCCAGAATTATTATACTGGGGTCTATCTGAGGTTTCAATTTGAGTAGTATCACTTTGATGTAATTAGTTGCACCCACATTTGGGGCATAAATACTTATTGTTGCTGTATCTTCTTGTTGGATTGTTCCCTTTATCAGTATGAATGTGATGTATGTAGTGAATTCTCCTTTGTCTGTTCTAATTAACTTTGTTTGAAGTCTGCTCTGTCAGCTATGAGAGTAGATACTCCTGCTTGTTTGGGGGCTCAATTTGCATGGAATATGAATTTCTATTCTTTCACTCTCAGCCTGTAAGGTATTACTCTTGCAAACAACATCTAGTTGGGTTTGGTTTTTTAATCCATTCTGCCAACCTATGTCTTTTAATTGGAGAGTAGATATCATTTACTGTCAATGACCCATGCCTGGGTCATTAATTCAGGAGATACCAGATGAAGGGCCCTGGGGGATGAAGAAAAGACAAATAGATACACATAAAGAGTAAAAGGTGGGGTCAGGTGACTCAGTCAAATCCTGAGGGGGAGACTGACAACAGAGCTTGCTCAGCATGTTTATTATACAGGTTTCATCAAAAGGTTATTTGTCAGAAAGTTTCAGCAAAGCAGGCAATCTAAAGGATGCAGGATTAGCAACATATTAGGGTCATCTTGTTTTGTTCAGGATCCTCTATGCCTGGGAGTTGGTGTCTGAACTCAAGGCCTTTGCATAGAGTTTTCTTCAGCTAGTGTCACCACATCAAACAGGGCATCTCGACCTGCATCTTTGCACAGGCAGCTCCCAGTCCAAATGTAGTCATGAGAGAGTCAGAGGCCATGATGTGATTCAAATCACGGCTTTTCACAATTTACATTCAATGTTATTACACAGAGATGTTTATTAATTCCTGCCATTTTGATTTATTGATAATGTTTCATTTAGTTTCATTTCTCATTTGTCTCACTACTCTTCAAATAAGAAAAAAGAAAGATATATGTTTATGTGTATATGTCCATGAACCAATCAGCAAAGCAAGAACACCAAAACAAAACACTTAAAGAAAAATGAAGACATTATCTCTATTGAGGTGGTCATGACAATGACAATGGATAGTCACTGCCTAAACCCAACAGACAACTGTCCTCCTTGTCCTTCAGAGAGAAAGAGTGAGCAGAAAGAAAGCAAGAGCTGGGGCAGGGGGTTAACCCTTTCCTCTTTTTGTATTGTTTACCAGCTGCCAGATTGAGTGGCCTAAGACTGAATCTGGTTGAAATAAGCCTCAAATTTCCTTTTCTCCAGTATGAGGTAGGATGGAATGTGAAATACTGCCAGTTGGACAGTACTTTGCACAGACCAGATCAATGCACTCCCCAGATGGGGCTGTTGAAGAGTTCTATAGGAGGAGTTCCAAAGGCTGGGGCTTAGGTCTCATCAGGTGTTAGGGTTTTGTTGGGTGGTATCTGTTCCAGACAGATTAGATAACTCACCCCTAGGGCCTGGAAATTGCTGATCTATGTCAAGAGTCTGGATCAAAGGAAACTCCCAAGAATTCTATTCATGCAGCAGGGGAACAAATCTCCCTTACACTCTGCTACCCACTAACACAGCTTTCCCAGACTTAGTCCTTGTTATTCACAACTGCCTATGACAAGTCCCAACTTGCTTCATCTGGTCACAGAACTGCCCAAAGGAAAAGGAAAGTGAGTTGGGCTCCCCTTTGTTTTACTGAATTGCATCACTCCGAGGTATAATCTTCTCTGTGCCTGTTTCACTCACGTTTTGCTAGGTACACCCTAGGCTGTATGGTAGGTGCTTCCTAGGATAGCATGGATCATTTGCTATGATCTCCTGCTCTGCAGCAGCAGCTGCAACATGGCTGCCTCAAGATGGGTACTCCCTCCTCTCTCTGCAGCCAGTTAAGAAACAGAGCACTTTTCAAACATGGTTTATAGTGCAGCTTCTGGATCAGCCAAGTTCAGGCTCCTTTTCTGATCTTAGGTTTTTGTGTATCTAATCTGTCCAATGGGGTTCTCACTTACATTCCCCTCTGTTGAACCAGTGGCATGGCTGCTGCTGCTGCTTGTAACCAGCTTGGCTCCAGTGTACTCTTTCTTCTTTGTTCAATGTACCCGAATTTCTGAGTCTCTAAGATGGTTTGATTTTAGTGAAAATGTTGAATTTTAGTGAAATCCCTCTTTCACCTACCTCAATGAGAAGCAGTACTCCAGTTACTTGAATTCTGAATGACAGAACTAGGAAAACAGCCTTCTTTTAATCCACCATCATGAATCCCCCTCTTTCTTTCCATTCTTTATTTTGCAGCAGAAATTAAAAGGTTTCAAGTATTCCAAATGATACTCCAAATGATATCATTCAAAATGATATTTTTTTTCAGCAAAAATCAGTCATGGATATGCACCTATAGTAATACAAGAGAGTAGTAACAAGAATTTGAAGTCACAAAACTCTAAGACTAAGCCGCAGTATTCACTTATTTAATATGCATGCCCTGAATTCTTGATAAGTGACCAGGTATCAGATGATTAAAAAAATACTCTAGCAGGGCTGGGGATGTGGCTTAAGCGGTAGCGCGCTCGCCTGGCATGCGTGCGGCCCGGGTTCGATCCTCAGCACCACATACCAACAAAGATGTTGTGTCCGCCGAGAACTAAAAAATAAATATTAAACATTCTCTCTCTCTCTCTCTCTCCTCTCTCACTCTCTCTTTAAAAAAAAAATACTCTAGCAATTCTAGTTCTTTTATTCTTCCATATGAATTTAGTACTATTTTTTTTACTGGTTCTGTGAAGAATGTCATTGGTATTTTGATGGGGATTGCATTGAATCTACAACATTGGAAGCATCACAATTTAGTAACAAAGATTGCATGGGACTGGCATAAAAACAAGATATGTAGACCAATTAAACAGGATAGAATACACAGAGATGAACCCACATAGGTACAGGCATCTGATCCTTGACAAAGGTGCCAAAAACATGCTGGAAAAAAGGCAAGCTTTTAAACAAGTGGTGCTGGTAAAACTAATCATCCATATGTAGAAGAATGAGACTGGATCCCTGTCTCTCACCCTGCACAAAATGTCAACTCAAAAGTCAACTCAAAGACCTAGGAATTAGATCAGAAACTTTGCAACTGCTAGAAAATAGGATTAACACTCCAGTATATAGGTGAGGGCATCAACTTCTTCAATAAGCCCTGTAAAGTTTAGAAAATAAAACCAAGAAGTGATAAATGAGATGGTATCAAATTAAAGAGCTTCTGCACAACAAAGGAATCAATTAGGCGGTGAATAGAGAGTCTAAAGGATGAGGGGGCGGGAATCTTTGCCAGCTACTCATCCAACAAGGGTTTAATATACAGATGATATAAAGAACTCCAGAAATTTATACACATACACACAAACACATATGCACACATGCACACGTGCGCACACACACACATGCCAATCAATAAATGGGCAAAAAAATTAAAGACATTTCTTAAAAAATATATATAAATGGGCAAGTATATGAAAAAAACTTCAATATTTCTAGCAGTCAGTGAAAGGCATATCAGAACTATACTGAGATTTTATTTTATTCCAGTTAGAATAGCAATAATCAAGAATAAAAATAATAATTAAAAACAATAACAAATAAATAAACAATAAAGGTTCCTCAAAAGACTGGAAATTTAACCAACATATGATCCAGCTATGCCACTTCTCAGTATTTATCCAAAAGAATTAAAGTCAGAATACAATAGTAATATGCATACCCTTGCTTAGAGCAACACAATTCACAATAGTCAAGTTGTGGAACCAACACAGCTGTTCCTCAGCAGATTAATGGCCAAAGAAAATGTCATACACATACATAATAGAGTTTTGCTAAGTCATAAACAAGAGCAAAATTATATCATTTGCAGGAACATGTATGCATTTGGAGAATGTTGAACTAAATGAGATTAGCCAGACTCAGAAAGTCAAGGTTTATAGGTTTTCTCTCATGTGTAAAAGCTAGAGAGTAAAAAGGAAAGAAAAGGGATGTTATAAAAATAGGAGAGATAGCAGTAGATTAGAGGAAGGGATTAAGGGGAAGAAGGAGGGCAAGGAAAGCAGGGGTACTGGGAATGAAATAGATCAAATTATGCATTGTGCATGAATGAATATACAACATTGAATCCCATTTTATGTATAATTTATAAAACACCAATTAAAATAAAAAATAAATAACCTATTCTTGTCCTCACAGATCTCATTCTGTGGAGGCAATTGCATGTCAAGTAAATACTATAAACTGGCTATTGTTTTTGTTTATTGTAATACACACAATAGTCCCTGACACCAAGAAGTACTTATTTGAAATTACTTGAAAGATACTGTACTAGACTCTCAGAGGTACACAGAAAATGAACCAGTGGTTGTCATTGCACATATGATGGTATAAAATTGGAGGACACACATTTACTAATAAGGCTCAGGTGGGTTATCAGTTTTCTTGACTTAACCCATCAGTAGGGAATATGTGTTGTAAAATTAAATGAAAGATAAAATTAAAGGGAAAGAATTATGATTCTCTAAACCTAAGAACTTTCTCAATTTTTTCTTGTTGTGAATATTTTTGATACAAAAACAGAAGCTCCAGAGTAAAGGCAGAAAATATCAGGTTGATATGTGACAATCTGAAAAGTTCTCAATGTTTCCTTCACAACCACTGAATATATGAAATAAGTATAAGACTGTGCTTAAAGCAGCAATAATTTAGCTGAAATTGATCACATAAGGAAGACAAAGTATTAGCGAGTTCAAATATGGTTATCCACATGAGCTGAACTATCTTCTGACAAAACCTACAAAGGCAAAGGATGAAACTGAACTGATATATATCAATTATTAATATTAATATTGATACATAATATATAATTTATATATACACACAACCACAGGAATCTTCATGGATTCAGAGGCAGAGAGCAGGCAATTGTACAGTACTCTAAATTGTTGAAATATCAACCTAGACAAGAAGGAAAGTATTGACAATGCTTTACAACCATAAAAACAGAATTATTTAAGAAATTTTTATAAAAAAGTCATGTGCTTAATTTCAGTCATTGAAACAGTTAAAATCCCATTTCAAGTTAATAAAGATCATGAAAACAGCATGAAATTAATTAAAAGAACTATGTATGAGAAATATGAAACAGTCATTATGATTGTAATTGTTTACTTTTTTGAACATTCAAATTATTTTTCATAGTTGATGCTTATAATTCTAAGGCAAGATCAGTTTTTATATTACTTTGTCAAAAAGGCAAAGCCACCTCCACAGTGCCTGGGGGTTAATCATAGAGACTTGCACAAAGGCATAAATGGTTCTTTGATTCCATGAAAGGTCATGTTATCCTTGGATCTTGCCCCACCACAAGAAGCAAAGGGGTTGGGTGAAGACTAATTGAGGCATTCTCCAAGATGTCCTGTAGGAGCCCAGAGCGGTGGTGCATCCCTGTAATCCCAGCAGCAGGGGAGGCTGAGGCAAAAGGATTGCAAGTTCAAAGCCAGCCTCAGCAAAAGATATCCTGTAGGTCCCAGTTGGGAAAAGTGGCAGAAAGCAGCAGTCACCAACCTAAAGAAACACACACGACGAAGTATGTGATGTACAGCCCCTTCATCATCCAGTCAAGGGAGGCAAATTAAGCTTCAACATAGAATGTTACAAAATAAACATTTTCTACCCCATGGACAAACTGTACTAATCGTGTTATTTAAGTATTTTATTTAATTTAAATTAAAGTAATAAGTCCTGTCCCTCCCAACTTTACTTAATTAAATAACTCCTATTCTTTTAAGTTCTCCTATGGTGAATGTCGGACTCCTGGTCAGATGGCATACTACTGAAGGTTTTCTGAAAGAGTTTATGCCTTGTCTAGAAGAACAGATCAGATAACTCTCAAATATCTCTTTGGATGGCTTATGTGTTTTTACATCATAAAAAAGCAGGCTGTATCCTTTTAACAAAAGGAATCCTTATAAACTCACAATCAGAATCCTACACAGCCTCAGTGACTTAGAAAACCCTTAGAAATCATGCTGACACCTCCTTCACTAGCTGTCAGAACATCACCAAATGCTTTTTGCAAGTCATTTCTCCCGTAAAGAAGACCGAGGTTGGGAAATAACATTGATACAAAGCATTTAATGAAATTACTTTTTCTGAAATTTTTTAATCATGAAAGATTCAGTATTTCTTTCACTTTACCAAAAAAAAAAAAAAATCAGGACTCTTTAATGTTTTGCTTTCTTTGCCTTCCTGAGACCTGTCGATGAAATATCAGGACAAGGAGACAGGGAAGGATGTGGAGTGAAGGGAAAGGGGAGTTGAAGCAGGAGAAGGAAGAGGAGGATCACCAGGAGGGGCAGAGGTGGAAGAGGAAGGGCTGGGGAGGGGGAAGGAGGAAGAGAAAGAGCAATGTTGTCTGGCTTCCTCCTGAGACTGCAAAAGCTCAGGGAACAGGAAGTATCACCTGGCACTTCCTGGCCAACAGAGTTCCCCATGACACATGAACAACAGGAAATATAAAATGATACTGGAAGATGCTGCATCGTAAGTCTCGTAAAGATCTGTCTGTGACATTTGTACACACCACAGTTCTCAATAGAACATAACATCCACTTTGTGCTGCACAAAAGGGAAGGTTTTGAAACCTGCTTCTTGCTAATAGGAGGAGTTTAGACATCTATTAACTCCTCAGGGTCTTAGGCTCATCCATGAGAAGGGTAGGGAAGGGCACCTGGAATTGGTCATAATGCAGAAATCAGTGTGGGCTGCTGCTTGCCAGGATTTTTAATGGCTGTCCACAGCAGCAGGGAAAGCCATCCCAGGGAAAGTCAGAGACCATAAATCCTGGGTTGAAGCTGTGTTTCAAACATTTGGGAACTGTGAACAGAGATCATAATTAAAAATGAAGGTGTGCTTGTGGGGCAGCAGAACATGCTTGTGGAGTTCATTAAGCCTTCTTTCTGTGACATGAAAATAATTGGGCTGATCAAAACATACCTTAGCTTTTGCTCAACTGCATCCTAAACAGCCCTTTGGCCAATTCAAAAAAAAATGTGTTGGGGCTGGGGATGTGGCTCAAGCGGTAGCGCGCTCACCTGGCATGCGTGCGGCCCGGGTTCAATTCCCAGCACCACATACCAACAAAGATGTTGTGTCCGCCGAAAACTGAAAAATAAATATTAAAAAAAATGTGTTATGATTATTTCTTCATCTTCTAATAAATAACTGTGACCTACTGCATTAGATTATTCATATTCCTTGAATAAGAATTGGTTATCCATGCAATGTTATCTTTTTCAAAGTCTATCACTCCTAAAGAAAGGTTATGGATCCTTTTATAGGAAAGAGAAAAATGTATACAATCCTTCACATTTCCCTTTATTGTTGTGTTCAAGTTACTATTAACCCAATAGAGACATAATGATGATTTGGCTTTACCTTATCCATTGTTATCAAATAAAAATGTTAAGTCCTTTTTTAATTTTAATAATCTAATTAAATATGTCTGTAGCTATAAGATAGCTCAGGGTTTTATTTCAGAAATGTAAACAATATAACAGCTTTCATTACATTTCATCATGAAAATTCAGGAAATTCACCCACTCAAATTTACTGAAGAAAAATCACTGTTGTTCTACGTCTTCCAATACATTTCAAATTCTAATCTGATTTTTTTGCTGTAGAATTTAGGTGTTTCTGTGTTCACTCCTAGGACAAGGGAATACCAAAAAAGAAAAAAAAATCAGAAGTAGAAATTTTGAAAAAAATTAAATGTAATATAGAGATTAAATATGTCTCCTACTGAGTGTATGGTTGGCTTTAAAATGCAGTCAGATGATCATGATTTTTAAGTGCAGCATTTAGTTCTTTACAGTGAAGAGAAAAAGTATATGGTTTATTTATACCTGCCATGTTATTATTAATTTCAGCCAGAGTCTCACTATATTGCCCAGAACGGTATCGAACTTCCAGGCTCAAGGAATCCTCCTGCCTCCGCCTCCTGAGCACCACGGGAACTACAGCACACATCGCCATGCCTGGCTCTGCTGAGTTGTTTTATTGTTTATACTTACCCTGTCTCTTTCATTTTGTTTTCCCCCTCTCCCTATTCTTTCTTTTCTCTGAAATCCTCTTTTATTATTCTGTTGTTTCTCCCTTGTTGCTTTGTTAGTAATATAATTGTTAGTGGTTTCACTCTAAAAATCACAGTGTGCATACTTAATTTACTAGTGTGCTTTACAGTAATCAATATTATCATCTTCAAAATACAAAGATGTGAAAGATTTAACTTCATGTGACAGGCATAGAAGTATGTCCCTTAGATCTGCTATCAGGGGAGGGGACAACAGATGAGAGACTGATCCCAGGGACCACTGTAGCGACCTCTTGCCAAACACAGGATCCCCGATGGACAACTTTTGCCCGAGAACTCTCCTGAGGTCAAGTTCAAACAATCCCAAATGCTTCATGTGCTACAGTCTGACACTATGGTACTTAATACTCCTTCCTCCTCTTCTCTTTTCATGTCAGAACTACCCTGTGGTATGAAGGCTCACCCCACCTCCGCTGCCCAAACTAACACAACCCACTCTCACTTCCTAGTTTATTTGGTGTTGTGTATTTTATTTCTCTCTTTTAAATGCCATGAGACATTGCTAATTTTTATACACCTAACGTTCATCTAGATGAAAGCAATATTTCTTGCTCTTTTTGTGTATTGTTCTTTCTTGGATCTCAGCTTTTTCAACTGAAATAATATTTCTTCAGCAGAGATTTCTTTAGGATTCATTAGGCTTCTGCAGTCTTGGATGGCCATTGTTCATCCCTCTGAAGCTCTGATTCTTGTATTAAACCCAATACCTTTTAATTAAAAAAATGCTTCTATTGCTTTACCTCCATAGATGGCTTTCTGATAATTTCTTCTGGTTACTTTCTAGCACATGCATTTTTTTGTAGGTATTCCAAATGGCTAATACACTTAGCAAGAAATTCTGGAGTTAATATCAGATACATTTTTTAATTTCTGGAATTTGTTTTTAAATAAATCCTCTATAACCTTTTCTTATATAATGCATGTTTATTGCTAGTATTTTTAAATTTGTATTTAGATTTTAATGTGGTGAGAATATTTGTTTCATCTCTTTTAGATACATTCTTATGCCTGTCTATTTTGTTGTTCTGATGTTTCTTATGCAAGGTACTTTTCTTCCTTAGATATTCATGGCTTGAAAGTTTTTTGCTTTGTTTTGTTTGACAAACCAAGAGATGAAATTTGGGCTGTATATGGTGATTAAACCTCCCATTGATGATGTCCTCACCCTGCATGCTGGTCAGTTCTTTTCCAGGCCAAAGAATCTTTATTCATGCCCACAAGACACCAAAACCTCTGTTCAAACTCAGGAGCTTTGGTGACATGACATTAGCACAACAGGCTTAGAATCCTGCTCACCTGACTATGTTCTCACAGTCAGTCAGATGTTGGCTTGATGATTCTGTGTTCAACTGTCAGTTCTTCAATATTTTAAAAATTATTTCATAAAGCATTCCTAATTGTTTTCAATAGGATACTTTCTTTAAATACTCTAGTTCATCATATGATTAGACAGGAAATTTCTAACACAAATCTTATAAAAATTAATATAGTAATAATTGATGTTAGAGCTATATGCATGAAAGATCACATTGATACTTTACATTTTCTAAGTGCCTTAAAATGTTTGATGTGGGCCATATTATGATGACCAAACAAAATAGATGTGTTGTTTTCAGTTTTCAGCCTCCAATTCATTATTTAGATATTGAAAATATAATCATTCGTATGCCGTGGCTCACATCAGATAGAGCAATAATTGAAATTGAGAAAGTGTCTTTCATAAAACATACATTATTATGGTTTAAACTAGCACAGTTGAATAATGAACATGTCTCATATATTTTACAAAAGAAATATTGAAAAACTCAAAATTTAGCTCTGGATCCATAATAAAATATGCATAGATGAGCAGATCCTTAAGGAATATTTAACATATTGATGAACAATAGTCATGATGATTACTACATCATGCCTGCATAGATACCAACATCCTGGAGTGAAAGAGTTAACCTAAGTCAGTATGAGTTGAGCAGACAAGCGTTCCTTGGATAAATCATGCTTATCATAGTAGATGAGGTAGCAATGAACCTCGCCTCGCCTGGGGATATTTGTAATTATCATTTAACATGTGACGGGCTTTGATCAGAAAGTGAGTCTGAACAGAACAAGCCCACTATCAGTTTAGTAATGAAAACGTAATTTGTGGAAAAGTGAAAAGAGCAGAAGTCACCCTATAGGAAATATAAGACAGACAGTTTGCTTAAAGACCTCTAATCCATTGTACACTGCCCAGAAGGAAGATGAGAAGAGATGGCTTCACTTCTCTTTCCTTTTTCTTGCCAGTCTTTCTTTTCTTAATCAAAATTTTGTTCCCATAGACTTTGTTTTTTGATCCTGGCTTCTATCTATACAGGATTCCTTGTTCTTTCACTTATTTAGTAATTTATGCATTCAAGAAATAATCATTGGACAAATGTTGTATCTAGCAATGCCTAGAAGCCAGAGATCCCATGGTTGGGAAGACAGACCCAAATCCTGTATGACAACCTAACTTTCTAATCTGAGAAATAAACATTTCATTTGAAGTGGTTTAGTAAGTAAGATAATTCCAAGAATGAAGGGGGTAAAAAAAAGCTATATGTGGGGAGGATGGGAGAGCAGAGGGGATGCTCTGGCAGAGAGGAATCATGGTTGTACATTGGTAGAGAGAGAATCTAACACATTTAGCTACAGGAATCACAAAATACCTATCTGAAGAGGTAACTTTAGAGCAGAGACCACAGTGATGTTTAAGAAACAGCCGTGCAAGGATTGACTTACACATAAAAATAGAAGTCACTTGGCCGAGGAATTGGTACACTGTACAGTACACGGTACATCCCATTCAATTACCTCTTCTCCTTGCCCCATACATCTGTCCTTTTAATTTAAAGGGAAAAAAATAAAATCAAAAGAAAACAATAGTGAGAGGAAACTGGGGAAGGGAAATTTTATTTTACAATTGCAAGTGCCAATAGAAATATTGTAAATAAACACAGATATGAAAAAAAGAATCAGGATAAAGTTTTAAGAAGGGATATATGTGGTTTTGTTTTTTTAAAGTCCTAAATGGAGAGTAAAGGAACTAAGATTATTAACCTTGTGAACAGAACACCAGAGTGCACTGTCAAGCATATTTGATATCATTAGACAGACGAAGGTGACCAGGGATTCTCTTTATCTCCAAAGATATTTATGTCTGTAATGACATGTGAGAGACAGTATCAAGAAAAATATCCAAAATTAGAATCTGCCTAGAATTTTACAAACAATAATACACATATCTCTCCTTTAGACTTTTTTTTAAGAGAGAGAGAGAATTTTTTAATATTTATTTTTCAGTTTTTGGCAGACACAACATCTTTGTTTGTATGTGGTGCTGAGGATTGAACCCGGGCTGTATGCATGCCAGGCAAGCGCACTACCGCTTGAGCCACATCCCCAGCCCCAAGACTTTTAACATATTCCTTTTCCACCTAAAAACTTGCAGCCATGAATTGTGAACCTTGGGTTAGTGTCAAAATAAGTGTTTACTTATTTTGAAGCTCACCCCAAATAAGTAAAGCTGGAGGCTATAAAGAAAGGGTTCTTGGGTGGGAATACCTAATAATGACTCTAGAGTTGCAAGTTTGTCCTGAGTTGATTTGAGCCTAATCTCATAGACCTACAAATCTTTCTAACCTCCTACATTGATAAACTCAATCTGTTTTTCACTGATAAGATTATGAGTCGCTGTCCTCATGGTTTTGAGAGACTGGCTAAAACACACACAAAAAAAGTAATGCTTGTTGTCTTGTTTATTATTGTCTTAGCATGATCCCTTCCCTATGTATGCCTTGTCCAGTCATGTGCCCTCGGACTCTGTGGACCTCTGAATTGCTCTGATGCTGAACACACTTAACTGTCCACACCCCATCTGCTAGACAACAAGGACTTTGGGTTACTTCCGCTTTCATCAGGAAGCAGCTTGGAGATGTTGTTGCCCATTTTTCCATAATAATGGAATGTAGAAATTGACAGTGAGGAAATATAACAATGTTCCACTTTGTGGTTTGAATATAGCCCTTGCTCCTCTGCCACTGCAACTTCTTTTTAAAATGAACATGTTTCTTTCTCTTCCTCTCTCATTGTTCCTCCCTAATCTCTCCCTTTTCCTAATCTGGGGAAACAGGATTGGACAGAGTTATCAGTCCTTGAGCACACAGCCATCATAGGAACAAAGTATTCTAATCTAGACTTTGGGGATTGTATAAGAAGGTCTTAGAAATGACTATTTCCCAAATTAACAAGTGATTTACAACTTCAAGAGAGAGCACGTGGAATATAGCCTTTGAATCCCTATTTAAAAGGGATTCTGCTGATGAGCAGAATCACAGCCTCTGGAACAGGAGTCCCATGTGTTTCTCTTTTGCTAGCAAAGAGATGCCCTCTAGAGAGCACAACCATGAAACTAACAACTGATTTTTTAAGAAATATTATTAGATAACGGGATTGAACTCA
The DNA here is from genome assembly GCF_045843805.1 of Urocitellus parryii. Classification (NCBI taxonomy): domain Eukaryota; kingdom Metazoa; phylum Chordata; class Mammalia; order Rodentia; family Sciuridae; genus Urocitellus; species Urocitellus parryii. The sequence continues at coordinate 68,488,273 of NC_135532.1, forward strand.
GGAGCAATTCTTATTTTATTACTGTTATTATTTAAGTATTTATTTTGATACTGGGAATTAAACGCAGGGGAACTTTACCCCTGAGTCACATCCTTAGTCCTTTATATGTTTTTTTCTTTTTCTTTATTTCTTTCTTTTTCTTACTTTCTCTCTCTCTCTCTCTCTCTCTCTCTCTCTCTCTCTCTCTCTCTCTCTCTCTTTTTGAGACAGGGTCTTGCTAAATTGCTTAGGGCCTTACTAAGTTGCTGAGGCTTAAATTTGCCATCCTCTTGCCTTAGCTTCAGAGTCACTGGGATTGTATGTGCCATCACACCTGGCTCAGGGACATGTTAGTACTGAGCTAAATTCCAAATGCTTTTTTATTTTTTATTTTGAGACAGGGAGGAAGCTGCTGAGGGTCTTGCTAAATTGCTGAAGCTGGCCTTGGACATGCAATCCTCTTGCCTTGACCTCCCAAGTCACTGGGATTATAAGCATGTACCACTGTTCAGAGCTCAACTATGATTCTTCTTTTTCTTTCTTTCTTTCTTTCTTTCTTTCTTTCTTCCTTCCTTCCTTCCTTCCTTCCTTCCTTCCTTCCTTCCTTCCTTCCTTCCTTCCTTCCTTCCTTCCTTCCTTCCTTTCTTTCTTTCTTTCTTTCTTTCTTTCTTTCTTTCTTTCTTTCTTTCTTTCTTTCTTTCTTTCTTTCTTTCTTTCCAATGCTGAGGTTTGAACCCAGGGCCTCACACATGCCAGGCAAGTGCTCTACCACTGAGCCACAACTCCAGCCCCTCAACAATGATTCTTTTAAGATTCGCTTGTAAAGGATTCATACTGTGTTCAGGAATGAACTAAATGAAACCAACTTCAAATGTGCATTACAACGATTTTTATCTTTTCTAGTCTCTCCAATGCTACATTTTGCATGTTTTTGAAGGTTTTGTTTGGGGAATCATTTTGCTTTTTAAAATGACCTCTAAGCAGAATGCAGAGGTGCTGCCCACTATTCCTAAGCACAAAAAGGCTACAATGTATCTCATGGAGAAAATGCATGAGTTAGGTAAACTTCACTCCTTGGACAATGTTAATGAATCAACAAGATATATTAAAGGAGTATATTAAATACAAACGTATACAAAACAGGATTACATAATAGTCAATTGATGCAAATATGACCAAAGGCTTACAGAACCTTAATCTGTATTTTCCTTTGAGGAAGTGGTTCAAGATTCACTAATTCAGTGTTTATAGTAACTTTATAAAAAATAAGTTTATAAATACTAAGAATTGATGTATATCCCTACCTATCAACACTGCAATTGTTTAGGGCAAATACTCAGAGAAACTTTCCTCAGCCAATCTGTGAGCTAGGCAGCAGTGTTTCAGTCAAAATACTATTCAATACCCTACAGACATGCAAGAAACTATGAGGGACCCAGAGATGACCAAAACCCACCCCTTGTCATGTAAAAGTGCTTATGGTTTACTGAGTGAGGTAAATATATACCTTATAATGTGGACTATGATAAAGGCTATATTTCAAATGTAATAATCTGCCTGCTTAACCGAATGGCAAAAGTAAGGCAGGTATATTTCCTCACATTTTCCTTTTAAAATTCAAATTTACAATATGTCATTATATGCCTTACAAAAAAAACCTGTTTTTTTTCTATGCTAAAAATTGGCCTTTCTATTCCATTCATATTACCAACGTTTATTGCTACAAGTAACAATGTGGCTCATTGTTGAGGAAAAATAACTCAAGTGACATATTTTGGTTCTTGGAATACTTCTGGGTATTTCAACCAAAGTAAGGTCTTTCCTTTTATTAAGCTAACTTTTGGTTCTGGTTTTATGTCTTTTATTTGGGCAAAATCTGTTCTCTATTATACCATTACAGCAGCAGCTCTGACTCCTCCATATTTTTCCATTTTACAGCAACTTAATTATTATTTATGGCTTCTATTTGTTCCTGCTTCTCTCTCTTTCTGCTTTAGTATATCTACTCTAACACTAGAAGTTTGTGTCAGCTCATGGTATGAAGCTACTTATTCCAGTTATCCTCCAATCGTTTCAAATGTTGTTGCCCTTGGCAACTTAATCTTGCATTTAAACCTACTAAATGTCATAAGGAGTCCTTGACTAAGTGTCACAGAGAAGCACATTATGTAGGACTGGGCAAATAATGATCCGAATGACTCTCAATTCATTTGTACTTCAAGTGATAGCTGAACAAATGAATTAAAATGTTTTTTTCCACATTTCTTGAATATTACACAGAATCGAAATGAATCATTCTACTTTGTGGGTAATTTTCACATTGTAATTGAAAGAAAAAATCTCTGATCCAGTATTTCTATGTTTCAAAGGTTAATTGAACTGGGATAAAAATGACTTTCTAAAGAGTACACTCTTGTTCTCTGAGACATTCTTTTTTTATGTCTTCTAACCACATGAATGTCTAACTAGAGAGGGCATTTATCTGCCATTAACAGTGGCTTATATTTTACCTAAAACATAATCACTGCTAAATCAAAATGACATCAGTGCTGTGAAGATGTAAATTGTGACCAAATTAGACATCCTATTTTGCTTTAACTGTGGAGACATGAACCATATGGCCTCTTTTTAAATGGCTGCATTGATGAAATAGAAGACTGCAGTTTTCTCAGACTGTGTCATTGACACACGTTATGAAAGAGTTCTCAGAATTTGCAGCCAAAACCCAAAGACAAAGAATCCTAACAGTAAGCTTTCCCTCAGTTAGCAGTCACTAGCATGGAAGGATGAAATCAACTGAACATCCTTCCAATGAAATCATGACAATTGGATCTCTGTTTTTTAAGAGTACAACACCTCAGTTATTAAGTATCATCTGAACCACGTGTTTCTTCCAATTTTATCCCAGTCCTCAGTTTCTAAGTTTCTAGCTGTGGCCTCTTCTATGCACTGGTTCCCTTAATTGTATTTTCTACATGATGAAATTCAACATTTTTTTTACTACAAAATAAAAATGTAGCATACTCGTCACTGCTTTATGAAGCTGACATGGGGGAATATCCTTGGGGCTTTATGACTGTGTTGATTGTATGACCCTGAAAGACAGAGATACCCTAAAGAGTATGTTTCGTGTGTCTGCCCCTCCTCTTCACAGTGAGCCTGAGCAAATCATTGATACAGAGGAATTACAGTCCTTTAAACGAAATGCACAGAAAATGTATCTTGACATGGAGTGCTCTGAGCATCTATGACTTAGCCCCAACTATTTGAAAAGCACTGTTACAGACATTCATGCATTAAAGTTGGGAGCAAATGTGCATACATTACCAAAAAAAAAAAGACATAATCCCTCTTCTTAGAGAAACTAAATACAGAGCAGAAACAAATATGTACAAAGATGTGAAAAAAGGAAAAAAAAATAAACATGTCAATAGGACTTAATCATTGAATTATGGGAGAAGTATGTTTTCAGTCATACCCCAGATGCACCAGAAGTGCTAATACTTTAAAGATTAAGGCCAGGAGGATCCTGAATGGAGGCCTCTCCAACTTTCCCTAAGATATGTTTGAGCCCAGATGGGGGTGAATCTGCTACTGCAGACCAAATGGCTCCCATTTTGGGTGTGGCATGAACGAGACATTCACTAGACAGTAAGCCAACCACATCTTCCATCTTTCTTCAGTTTTGCTTTTTTTCTGTTTTCTTCTATTTTCCATTGGATTAATTAGTTTCCTCTGAGACTGACTTCTTTATATTCTTTTCCTTGTCATTCTTCCTTCACAATGAGAATCTTAATTTTACAGAGCCCATGAAGACCAACAGAAGAATGTCTTTCTTCCATCCTATAGTCTCAGGTGTATCTGAGGCCAGTTGAGTTGTGGTGTCATCTCTGTTCATACACAGAGTTTTTGGTTTCCCATGCCTAACAGAACCTATCCAGTTTTAGCACTCTACAAGTAGAGTCTGGCTTTTCAAAATGCAGTCCTTGGGAGAACTCTATTACTATTGACTTTCTATTTTAAAACAAGGACAGAAGGAGAAAGAAAAGAAGGTATATTTTAAACTTGACAGAAAAGTTAGTTGTACTTTACTTGAAAGAAAAGTTAGATCACAGTTATAATTTCACCATTTTTACCTGTACAAAGTATTTCTTTTTTTTCCTGAAAATTAAAGATAAATATGTTCTTTTCAAGTATTTGAATAATAAAGTAATGAAAAACTTCACTTGTAATTATGTGCAATTTTTACTTTAATCTTTTTAATGAATTTCTTGGTTAGTTTTGAATTGCATTTTTATATATTTAGAATAAAACTACTTACATTTTGTATTTTCTTTTATAACAGCTTCATTTGGGTGTAATAAATGTAATAAACGGTGTATGCCAGAGATGTACAATTTGAAATATTTTGACAAAATTGCAAACTGTAAACACAATCAAAATAATGAACATAATACATCATGCCCATAAAAATCTTTAGGTCTTTTGTCATCTTTTCTTATGCTCTACCACCCAACCCCACAGCAATGGATTCTCATTTCTGTCCTTATAACTTATTTTGCTTCTTCCAAAGTTTCACATAAAAAGAATCATGCTCTTTTTTTTTTTTGGAGAGTAATGGTTCTGGCTTCTTTTACACAGACACAAAAAGTACAGGGTATTATCTAACTGTGGTTTTTATTTGAATTTACCTAATGAATAATGAACATATGATTTTGTTGTCACTGATATGTCTCCCTGGATAAAGTGTCTATGTAATCATTGGCCCATTTTGGATTTGGATTGTTTGTTTTCTTACTATTTTGTTTTGAAATTTCTTTTTTATATTCTTGATATAGCATTTCACAGACATGTGATTTACAAATACTTTCTCCCAGTATGTAGCTTATGTTTTCATTCCTTGAACAGAATCTTGAAAAGAACAGAAGTTCTTAATTTTGATAAAGTCCAATTTATCAATTATTTTCATTTAAAGAAAGTGTTTTCTGTGTGGTATCTGAAGAAAATCTTTCCTTCAACCAAGATCAATTTTTTCTCTTCATAATTTCTTCTAATTTTTTTTTAAGTTTAGGTGTTTGGTCCATGATCCATTTGGTGTTAAATTTATTATATGATATAAAATATGAACAACTTTTCCTTATCCTCTTCTTCTTCCTTCTGTTCTTCACCCTCCTCCTTCTTCACACATGGATATACAATTGCTGTAGCACCATTTGTTTAAAGATAAAACTGCCTTGACACTCTGGCCTGTTGGCAGAGGTGCACCTCTGTCTCTCAGTTCTCCCTTCTGTATGACTTATCCATGGTACTGTTTTCATACCATTTCCCCTTTGTTTTCTTTGCTGCAGTTCATGATTTGCCAAAACCCTTCTTTGTCAATATCATTGTCAATTTTAGATCTTTTGTTCTTCATAAGTTTTATAACATAAACTTTGCCTGTGTCACTATACCTTGCTCAAAATATATTATTAGTGGATTTCTATTATTTTACTGTGTGGGTATAATTATTTTTATTTTCTTATTATGAATAATGCTCCCATGGATTTTTTTAAACTATACAAAATTATAGGCATGGAATTATTTATCAGGTGTATTCCTAGAACAGAATATCTGGGGAAAAAATGATTAGACATATGCATTTTCTAGGACTACCTTAATAAGATATCACAAACTGCATGACTTTAACAGAAATATTTTCTCACAGCTGTGTAGGCTAGGGGTCTGAGAGCAAGGTGCCAGCAGATTTTCTTTCTGAAGACAGTGAGGGAAAAAATCTCTTTCATGTCTCATTCCTAATTTTTGGTGACTTTCTACCAATCTCTGGCATTGATGGGCTGATTCCTGCCTTTATCTTCACATAATATTCTCAGTATATTAGTGTCTGTGCCCAAATTTCCCCTCTATAAGGACATTAGTCACATTAGCATAGAACTCTACCCAATTGGAGTACGACCTCATCTTAACTAATTATATCTGCAATGACCCTATTTTTGAAGGAGTTAACATGGTGAGGTATGAAGAATTAAGACTTCAACATATAAATTTTAGTAGGATACAGTTCAGCAAACGTATTTAAACTCCTTTATATTTATTTCCCTATTGATTCTAGGAAGGTTACAACAATAAATTACATATTAAATATGATTAATTCACACAGAATTTGCAAAAAATAAAACATTGAATAAAGCAACATACTTTTTCACCATCATAAAGTATTATAAGTCACCAGCTTATTTCCCAAGGATTTATAAGCTTTAAAATAGATTGTAGCATTTTGCCATTTCCCTTCTGTGAACTCTTGAGGTTCACTCTGGCTCTATCTGGATTAGATATATGTTTTCCTTTTCAATTGTCTATTGATCTTCCTTTCTGAGTGAACTTTCTTTAGCTTATTTAATCCATTTCTATTTTCCAAAATGTTTTTATGGGTAAATGTTTTAAAAGCACATGTGCCTTTCCTAAAAGAAGATGAGCTCTGTCTTCATCTGTCAGCGAATGAAGTATCTGTGCCTTTTGAAAATTGAGGTGAACTCTATCTGCAAAAGTTATTTTAAGAGTATTTGTTTTAGTGACTCAAAAGCCATTAGCAAACAAAGGTAGTTATATTAATTCAAATAACTGCATATTTCCACTCAAGTTTCTGCTGGTACATCAGGATACGGTTATATGCTAAACTGAGATTTTAAGAATCTGAATTTGCATGACTGCCTGGTAAGAAGTCAATCAATAGTGGCTGGTTTGCTTAAGGATTTGTAACTGGATATGAATGAAAGTGTTAATTCCAGTACTGAGGGACGGAAGATGGATGGGGATGACAAAATTGGTGCATTTCTCAGATAACAGTTTTTCCATCCCCTTTTACTTCAGCCTCCACAATAACTGTCAATGTATTAATCACCTTATTACTGAAGATGAGGAAAATTAGGTTTTCAAGGCAACCAAAAATCCTTCAGATCATCCAATAATTTTCAGTAATTATCCTGTGCCCATAACCATGGTAAGTATTAAATATATAGTGGTGAAGAGAGGTCATGGATTGCCCTGAAACTTAATGATCTTAAACTTAAATGATCAATTAACATAATATAGGATATTGTTAGGTCATGTTTACAAACTGAGATTTTTAACCTAAATACAATGAGTAGCACAGTAGTATGGAAAATAAGTGTAGGATGTTACTTGATTACTGAAAGAGGAATAGATAGTAAGGAACAAAGGAGGAAGCAAGGAAGTCAAGATGAGCAAGTGCCTTAGAATAGATGGAGTGGTGGCAATTGAGGGGGGGATGGATCTATCTCTCTCTATTTATCTATCTATCTATCTATCTATCTATCTATCTATCTATCTATTCATTCCAGATACATTTTTGAGGAGACCCGGCAAACATAATTTGATATGGACAATGAAGAGACAAAGGGAGATCCCAAAGATTGTGTCCATTTCTCTGACCATAATTACTGTGTAGTTTGATTCTAGTTGTTTTTTTAAATGGGCTTTTATGTTGTTCATTTATTTGTATGCTGTGCTGAGAATTGAACCCAGTGCCTCCCACATGCCAGGCAAGTACTCTACCACTGAGCCACAACCCCAGCTCCAATACCAGTTATTTTTAAAAGCAGGACCAGAATGAGGTGAAGTTTGACGGGAAGGTGGAGAATTTGGTTGTGGATATGTTAAGAAACTTAAGCTGCCTGTTTGATAGCTAGGAGATGTCAATGAGACATTGACTAGAATGAGTCTAGATACCAAATGGCTATCACTGGGAGCACTGCCTTATAAATGTTATTAAACACCAAGGAAATAGATACAATTACCCAATGAGAAATTCTAGAAAGAAAAGTAAAGGGCCTTGGAGGGGCAGCTAGACCTCCAACATGGAGAAATTGCTTAGCACAGGAAGTACCTGTTAGGAACCTTGGGGCAGCATTTTAGAGACCTGGAGACAGCACTAAAATAGTGTGGTATCTGGAAGATAAAAACGGGAAGATGAAGTCAGCTAACTGTTTAAAGGTCCACTGTGTTTTACCAGGCTTCTGTGACTTTGGTAAGAGTGGTTTATTAGGAAAAGTAAAGAGAGAATCCAACTGGTGTGAGTTAAAAAAGGAAAGATATATTAGAAAGTAGATATATCAAAAGGAGACACAGTACCATGATAAAGCAGGTGATGAGAGTCTTGGTTATGCAGAGAACAGAAAAATGAAGTGGGGGTAGAAAAAGAATCAAAATCAAAGAAAGTTCTGCATCTGAGTTTTTAAAGGGCTGCAAAATATTGTAGCTAACTACTAAGGTCTGGGGAAAGATTCTGTTGGTGAGACAGACCAACTGTAGAGATGCAGAGAGGGGACCTAAAGCACTAAGGTCAGAAAATAAGTCTTGGTATTTGACAAGAGGAGGACTCTTGGTAGGCTTTAAGAGAGGACTAATATGGTCCAGAAAACTGGAGCTTGGTGAAAGGAAGATGAGATGAGCATGGGAAAGAATGAAGACCAAAGAGTTTTTTAAAATTGTTTTTAGCAAATTTGGTGTGCTCTTATTAATTATAAAACATTTTAAAGTAGACTGCATTTGTATAATTTATATAAATTTATGTATGAGCATATTTTGTATTAAGAAACCAATACCTACAGTTAAACATACAGAAAATAGAGCAGTGAAATTTTCCCTTTTTATATTTTGCTCATAAAGCAATTGGTAACTTTCATTGTATGATAAGATCTAAATGACAATCCTGCCCTAGATTTTAAAAGGAAAGAAGTAAATGCCAAGCATGTATGAATGTCTGAGGGGACATTTGATGAAATACGCTGATAGAAACCATCAAAAGTTGAAGGGCTTATGATTTAATATAAAGCCAGCTTTATTCCATCTGTAGAAATCTGCTAATACATGCAATAAAACATAACAGCCCAATAAAGGATGTTGTTTTCAACTGTTTTCCTCTGCACAGTCTTATGTTTGTAGAGGATTTTTGTTTTGTCTCCTCTGTTTAGTAAAATACATTGTCAAGGAGCTGTTATAAAATATTTGATTATTATGACAAGCTAGAAAAAAATGTGTTTTCTTCCTGCATTGTTCACTTTACTGATATATTCTCTCCTTCTCATCCTTAGATTATAACTGAAAAACTCTAAAATTCTGTTTGAGTTCCATTGGGAACCAAATGACTCATTAGGATTAGTATTATGGTAGGAGATTTCTCATTCTATCCGTCCTATCTATATCCTTTTCTTCCTTCCTTTCTTTTCCTTCATTTCTTAACCTGCCTGTCAAATTGCCTTAAAATTTAAAGGTGCTTATTCTAAAATATCTTTCAGCCTCAATGTATTGCAATATTGGCTACTTTTAAAGTGAGTCATAGTACCGTCCAAGTTCAATTTTCGATCTCTGGATCAATATCATTGTAAAATAATTGCTATTCTCACAAATAAATCTGGCATCAAGAAAAAGTGAAAACTTGTCATCAATCATGTGTATAATTCAATTAGCCGAGGTGGACACCCTACCTTCCACTTGGGTTTACTGCCTGGCATTTGTTCAGAATAGCCATAAACTAACCTTAATTTGGAATCGCATTTGGAAAGCTGCCCAGAGTAGAAATTCTAATTATAGATCCAATGGAAATGGTAATATCAGAAAATATCAGGATGGTATTCAGAATGAGTGCCAAGTGAAGCTATTTCTATGTTTGCTTGTTTGGGACTTTAGAAGAAATTTAAATAATAAGTAACCTTTGAATTGTAGAAAGGAAAACTAATATTTTTTTCTGACTCATGTAATCAAAACTTAATTAGTACCAAATCAGATACCAAAAGGAATTTCAAAAAGCAATCTGATCTTTTCTATTTTAAATATATTCATTAAACCACATCATACTATGAAAATGGAAATTAGATCCTTAAATGATGATATGAAACTTCTTGAATATTTTCAGACGTGTTAGTTATCCAGTCTCCTTTCCTTTGCTGTTTCAGAATCTCACAGGATATTTCTATTCTTATATTTAAAAAATATTTAAATATAAGAACATTTAAATATAAGAATATTTAAATATTTATTTAAATATTTCTATTCTTATATTTAGCAAAGCATTATGTGTTGCAATTTAAATCAAATTCTTATTCTGACTTAATTATGGCCCATTTTACAGAACTTTGTAAGTTCAAAGTCAAGCCAAATGAATGTAGTCAACATATTTCTAAAAAATTGCAGAAAACTTTTTAGAATTATTTTCTCAACTTCTATAAGAAGTGAACCTTAATTGAATTTTCAATAACTGTCAACATTAATCTAAGAAATTATTACAATCTGGTATGTATTTTACAATTTCTATAAAATAAAATAACCTCAAACTTTAAAATTATTCTTGCCAATTCAAGGTTTGGATAAATCATACTTGGAAGAGGTGGGTTTCCACATGAGGAAGAAAAGAACTCTTGAGCTTAGACTTTAGAGAATGTTAAAAGTCCAGAAGGTAGAGATTCTGAAGGCCTTTCTTATTGTAGGGAACCATATGATGAGCAGTCATCATGAATATCTCTTAAAAAATCATTTTGTTCTGCTTCTGTCTCTGAATTATTATTATTATTTACTTCTTCCTCCATTTGGTTATATTTTCCTGGTTTCAGCCTACCTGCTTTCTCACTTTCATAGTTCCATGAAATCAAGTAAATAATTTGAAAGACTATTGCATTAGGTTTCAGGATTTTGCAGTTTGGCAATGACACATTGCTGGTATAGGGTATGCATGATAGAATGTAAGTACTTGCTACAAAGAGCAACCCATGTCATAATTATAATACAAGAAGAAGAACAAAAGAGAGAATTTTTGGTAATTTTGTCATGAAGATAAGAAGGCATACATATATTAAGTGTTTTATCAAATATCTTCCCATACATATTTCAAATGTCATCTATCTAGTAAAGTGGGATTTTTATTAGTGGAGATAAATAGTGCTACATAGAATGCATATGTGAGGAAGAAAATAACTTTCTCAAAATGATATATGTGCATGTATAGGTATTTCAAGTGATTCCTTAAACTACTGCTATAATCTCCCTTTTTAGAACATAAATCACTACACTTTCTTAAGTTAAATACAAAAAAAAAACCCAAAATTTTCTTTCTTACTCTAAACAGAAAGTATTTTGCATCCATCTTCCCAGGAGAGAATCTTAAAAATGACATGCCAAATCTAAGCCCACAGCATGTGATAATAGAATTGATTGTCAACAGTTTGACTTTTGACCATTCATGACATATTGTAAATGAAATGGCTGCTTGACGGACTCTCTGAGATGGAAACCAGCTGTGTGATGGTTGGTTACCCATTGCATTTTAATTATTACTTGCTGTCCACGATAGAGGATTCAAATTGTTACAAATGTTTGCTAATGAAATAAAAAAGACAGAAAATATTTTATTCTTAGAGGCATTTTTGACAGAGTGTGTGTGTTGAGATAATAGGGAAAAGGTCTCATGAGACAATGCCCCTGGGTTATAGTACATTGAAACCTCAATTCACAATTTTAACTTGATTCGTATTAGCACAAAAAGGTACTGAGTTTAAGTTGCAGAGTTATTTTCTCTTTCTTCAATGTTTTTAATGTTCACAACATAAAGATTTCTTAACAGTACATCTTAACAGTAAACACTCAAATTGTGTAAACCATTTCACCAAAGGAGTAAAATTAAGCTTTTATGCAAAGAGAGCAACTAAATTGACTTTAATTTCAAGAGTTTGAGATATATATGAAAGGCAAATATTATGTCATGATGTTTTTTTCATTCAGAAACTGAAGAGCAGACAAAGTCTATTTTTACTTACACTTATCAGGACTATCACATGCAAATTTTGAGAATTCCAAACAATCAGCCATTGGTACTTTTTAGACATCTTTTACTTTTTCTCTCTAATTTTTCAAAATGTGAAATGATTTAAGATACCTTTTAAAGAAAACACTAAGTGCAAAAGGAACTGAATTAAAGCTCAAGAAATATGAGTATATCTCCTAGCTGTTTCCTGAGTTTGCTATGGATCAAATGGGAAAGCCTTTCCATTACATTTAGATGGGATTTCTCCAAGAAAAGCCGATACACCCTGTCCTAGGTTGGAGAAATCAGTTGGAGCCTTAAGTCTGGAATGAATAAGCTCTTTCTTCAGTGGAAATACCGTTGAAGTTCAGTCCGCAGTGTACCCTGTTTATGTTTTTATTGTTCATGTAGAAGTGCTTTTATATTTGTGTTACTGTAAGTCTTCTTCATAAACTTTCTTTAATTCAAAATGGTTCTAAAGTTTTCCTCCTATGTTTTTATGTTATGTGCATGATATCAAATATGAATTCAAAAGTGTCATTGACTAAAGACTATATTAGCTGAAACAAAACATGGTGCTTTATTCATTCTCATTTTGCTTTATTGAATCATAGAAAGTTTGGATCCAGGGTTATTAATAATTAATAGTCCACTTTCTTATTATTACAAATGAGAAAATACACTCAGGACATTTGGCTGCCTTAGCCAAGGAGAGATGTAAAGATGGAGAAGAGCCAACAGAAAACTGATGGTTTATTTGCATGGTGTTTCCACTGTTGTTCAACCTCATTCTCCTGAAAGAGTTCTTTGCTAATCGGAGGAACTCTTGGATCTGACATTATGCAATCAACGTTTTCTACTACAGCTTTCAAATCCTGTGAAAGTTCTGAAACATATCTTTGGACACATTTTCCTACAGAGTTTAGTTTCATGATTAGGTGACAGCCACAGAAAGTCAGCCCAAAGGCAGCTGAGACAATGACTCTCATTAGAATGCTTAGGCTGCTGCCTCATAAAGTCACTGGTTCAGAGAAGACTCTATAAATGCCTGGAAGACAATGTCATGACTCTGAGGAGCAGGACATTGATGTACATCACAGTTAGCTCTTATTACCAAGGATAAAACCCAAACCTGCAAAGGAAACCAAAAGATAGACTTTGATCTTGGCCAAGTTTTAAATTGCCATCGATAGATTAATGGTTCAATTCTTGAGATTTTAGTAAATTGGCGCAACATTATCCATTATCATTCAATAAGCATTACTGAGATCTAGCAAAATATAGAGAGCATACAGGAAAACATTAGAAATTGAAATATGTTGTTCTGGATGAATGTTTACCAAAGCAATTCTTAACATCCAACCAACCCCCTCAGAGAGTTGAAAAGAATAATAAGAAGCATGTGCTTTTTAATATTTGATTGTGTGTAGTGATTTTAGCATACAACAACACTCTGTCTTCTTATTTGTCAGTTTATAAAAAAATAAATATTCGTGAAAACAATGTTGTTATGCCATTTATTTTTTCATGAACATTTAGTTCTGAACATTTAGTTCTCATTTATATCTCATACTTTGAATTATGACTAATGATACCTTGATCAATATGTTAAAATTCCCCTTCTATTTCAAGTTTGAAAACAGTGTTTTTGTCTCTTCTTCAAGGATGAAAAATCAATAATTCAAACTACAGTGTTTTCCTGAATTTCTCTATGTTCACCACTGAAATAATTACAATTTTATTAATTAACACTTAACTATTCATGCTAAATATGTAAGGTAATGGCATGCAATTGGAGTTCCCTATATGACAATTCATATGAATCTTCTAAATCTCTTTTAAATGGCTCATGTTAATTTAAAACTTAAGCTAATTTTACATCATCTAATATTTATAATTTGTAATTTAAAACCTTTCATACTTCTAAAATTGATAAACTACAAATATAAAAATAACTATTAAAATAGAAAAATGAGTGATATAATACAAGTGGAAGAAGTAAAATACAAGCACAAAGTCAAAAAATGTACAGTGTTCAAAAAATTCTTCCAATTGAATATAGAATTTGACTTTTACTATACGCAAGGTGAGACGGTACTTAAAGCAATTTCATAGGGAGAGCTCTGCCATCAGCATTCTTAAAAACCTGTATCCCTGGACACTCCTCTGGATCTGCAGCACTCCCCAGAGGCACCATAGTTCAGACACAGTCCAGAGTGCAAATTTCTAGGGGCAGGTTCTCCTGACTGAGTGTTGGCAACAGGACTTAGAAAGATGGTTTGGGAATGAGCTGCACTCAAAAGGAATTGTGATTCAGAAAACAGAGAAGTCTCACAACATGCCATCTGAAAGTTAGAAAACCAGGAAAGTTGGTGATAAAATTGAGTCTGAGTCTGAGTCTGGAGGCCTGAGAACCAATGGTATAAGTCCTGGAGTCTAAAGGCCCAAGAACCAGTGGCTCTAATATCTGAGAGAGAGAATTCTCCTGTCCTCTTTTTGAATCCTCAACAGATTGATGATGGCAGATCCTCTTTACTCAGTTCACTGATTAAATGATAATCAGTTCCAGAAATACTCTCACATCCATGCCCAGAAAGAATATTTTATCAGCTATCTGGGCATCCTTTAGCCCAGTCAAGTTAACATGTAAAATTAACCATGACACATGCTGTGTCTCAGAACTGTGCACATAATGGAAGGACTCTTCTTTCTTCTTCCCTTATAACTTCATCTCCTTCTTCTTGATAAGCACTGTCCTTCCAACAAGCCTACACTCCTGTCCAGGTGGAGGTGGTGATTTGGGAGACACAGATGCACACCTCCATATTAGCACTTACTGTACCATATTTTAACTGTTGATTTGGGTCTCTATCTCCTACATAATAAGTTGTATCTGTAATTCCTATAATTCTTATAAGGTAGACATACACTAGATAGACATAGATATTTGTCAGATATAGATTTAATGAATAAATGAATAAAAAGACACTTTGTCTAAATCCTAAAGACTGAATAAGATGAGAAGCATAGAAATGATAGGCAAATGTAGCAGCATTATGAAAGTCTGAACGCAAAAGAAGCATGGAGTATACAAAAGAGAAAACACTTCCATATGGAAACTTAATGCTCACTTCATCACATATGTATTAAATTCAGAACCATATGGTCATGGGATTTGCTGGAAAGTGGCAGACAAAGAAGTGGGAAAGCTAAGGATTGTAACAGACACTGTTGGTTGCCTGTCTAGTAGCCATTCTTCCCCTCCTGCTTCTAAGAACTCTTGAGTTCAGACATTCACATGCAAATAATCATATGCTTCGGGGATTGTTTATTTCAGGCACAGGAGGGAAGAAGTGGCAGAGTAGGAGTCCTGTTGTTCTAAGGCCATCAACATTGGTGCACTTCCTGCCCAGGATGGTATAAACATTAATGGGAAGTGCGACATACCCTCACAAGTAGGTGAAAGTCCAGCCATGTCTTATGACTAGAAGATACTTTGTTCATTTGTGTTGATTACTCACTCCCCACTAACTGGAATAATCACAGACTATATTACCTTCTAATAGCAATTATCTACTGAGAATGCTGTGTTCCAGCACTACAGCAAGTGCTTTATATACCTCATGTATAAAACAGCTTTTGAGAAAGATGTTTGTTGTGGTTAGTGGTACAGGAATGATTTAATTTCTAGACAACCTAGTTCACTTTAAATCAGTTAATTCATTTTGTTCAAGAGAATCAAGCACTCATTGGCTCTAGTGAGTAGAAAAGAATGAGAGAGAGGCACACGTATAAAGAGAGAAAGAAATGAAAATGGTACTAAACAGCCCTCGCCCCCATCTCAACCCTGGTCACAGGGGAGGGTATTCTTCATGATCTGTCATTCCTCTCCAGATGGATGCAACATTGATTTTAATGAGTCCACCATGGTGAAGGCTTGGGCTCCAGGACCTCCATTTCAGTGACAGGTTAATGCATATTGGTAATCCATCAGGGTGCAGGGTGCAGGAGAACGTTGGCAAATGATCTGAAGTCAGAAGATGTGGTCATAGCTGACCCTCTTCCTGACAAGGACCAGCCCTCTGAGCTTGTCCCACCTCCAGCTCCTGCCCAGAGCAACGCCAGCTTCTCAGGGGTTCCTTTAACTGAAAGCAATTTCTTGTCAGGTGAGGACTTACTGTACATCAGCTTACCGGGTCCTGTGCTAGCATTTCCACTAGGACAAGATTGTTTCCACTTCAGCCCTGTGTCCTCCATGTTCCCTCTAACCACATGGTTCTTCTCCCAAATAGTCACTTGACTCATTTTGTCATTTCTGTCATTTGTTTAAATGTTAAATTTACAAAGAAACCTGATGTCTTTTTATATAAATTAGCAACCCTGTCACTGGGTTACAGACACACACACACACACACACACATAAAACAAAATCAGTTTTAAGTTGATCAACATGTATTTCAAACTACTGGATCCTGAGTACTGATTTATTCTGCATTATCTTTTTCAATCGTTTCTGTGTTGGGAAAGGGGAACATGTTTTTAAATCTATTAGGCCTGTTTTAGAATTTAGGAACTTGGATTCACATTCTTTTCTAAGCCACAGTAGCATTCTTCTTACTCCCTTCTGGGCTAGACAGATTGCCTCTAGCATGTCCAAGGTTGAAATGGAGAAAAAGAAGAGAGTTGATACTTAAGAAATACCTTACTCCACTCTAGCACTGACTAAGCCTTGTGGACCTTGTTGGACGTTTAAAACCAGCTCTGTCTCTTAGAGGGTGTTGTGGTTTCTTCACACCACTACCTTGTTGCTGAGGCTTTCTCACTGCAGACACTTTAAAGCAGGCATAGTCTGTTGATGACTACTTAGCAAATCTCTACCATTCCTGGTTTTCCATGGTCCACTCCCTAGGGAATGCCATTCACATTGGAATCCTATTATCCCTCCACGAAGCTTTCTTGGACCTTCTTTTTAATCATTTAGTCTTTAGACTAAACTGGTTACAATTCTCATACTTAACTTTCTTGTTGCACAGTCTCCAGATAAAGCAACTAAAGGTATTTGAGTGCTCTCCTTGAAACACTGTCCAAATGCCACAACTAGGAAAACCATGAAATATCTTGTAGATTTCTGAAAATTCTTGGGATCCTATTTTCCATAGTCTGTCCTGCCTCCAAATTCCACTGTGGTGCATCTGGCCTTGAACTATACTCTGACTCTGGGTTGTGCCAAGATGATACAGTCATATCCAAGTGAACAGTATTTTGTGGGGGTGGCAGAGATGAAATTGAAATCTTGAAATCGTGCTGCTGACCAACTCAAAACCACATATGCAGACATGGCTTTATCATGCAAAGTGATTCAGGCTTCTCTGACTCCTGCTCTCTACATTGCCCACACAAGAGCAAAATTTCTCAGTACAAAAGCCATTTTTATAAAAAGGATCCATTCTCCAAAGACAGCATTCATGTTTATAAATACTAAAATTTCTTTCTTAAATAAATGAATATGTATGTATTTATATTAACAGAAAGTAGTATATGACACATTTCTTTGCATTTTATTAAACTTTCTTTCTGTTTCCATTTCTTTGCATTTTAATTTGAATAATATTAAAAATGCAAAAGGTTAAAAGTTACCCACGGAGTCATTATTAAATATTATGCATATGTGCATGATCACATATACATGGATGCATACACAAAATAGGAAGCAAATATTGACCTCAGCCCCCACTGTGCCTTAGATATGACCACTTTAGCAGTTTGGTGTGTTGCCAAGTTTTTCTTTTTTTTGGCTAATGCAAAAATTTGTATACAAATTTTTTATATATATATATATATATATATATATATATATATATATATATATAAATGCATGTGCAGTTTTTACACAAATGCAATCATGTGAAACATTGGCCTGCAAGATTTTTTTTTTCCATTAAGAATATATCATCATTATTTTTTCTGGGAATTACATTCCTCTTGCTTCTTGTGGCTGCAGAATTTGCCCTTCTGTGAATGCAGTATGATTTTGTGTTAAGCTGTGCTTCCCAAATCATGCCAATCCCTGCAACATTCTTCCAGTCTTCGGTAGCATTTAATCTGTAATGACCACATATTTTTCACAATGATTTGATTATCTTGTCTTTGTTTCTATACACAAATTTTAGAATCACTTTTGAAAGGTCAAAGAAAAAAATGTCTCCTCTAAATAGGCATGGTAGGAAAGGTGGATACTGATTTGACAGTGAATTAGTAAGTTAAAATACAATCTTTCCATCCAGGAGCACAGCATGCTTTTACATTCATTCATGCTCAGGTTATTTGCTTGATTGATGTTATGTCTCCCATAACATTTTGTAGTTTTTATCTGAAATGTCAGTCATGAGCAAGAAAAACTGGATGCTAGCATGTGTCAGGGGAAGTTTTACAATTCAGCCTAAACCTAATTTCTAGACAAAAGATCAAAAGAGCTGCCTTCATGTTTCTACTTCTCACATAATTTCCATCATTAACATTTTAATAGCTTGAATGTGGTACCCTTTTTTCTCATTCCTAATAATTCTTTCAATAATGCAAATAATCCAAATTGTGAGAATATACCTTTTCTTCTCCCTAGGAGGCTCAATAAAGTCATTTAATTTTGTGTAAAATACATGACCTAAAATATGTATTTTTTCCCTAAGTTAGTTCCCTGCAACAAAGTTTACTTGTCATTGTTAGAAATCCTAAACATTTCTTTTGAATTAATCCTGTTTTTTAAAAACAAATCTATGTTCTCTATCATTATTTAGGGTAAATGTTCATTTGCAAACAGAAGCTGGACATTTGTCCCCTCACTTTGTAGCAGGACTTTTTCACTTATTGAACCTTTTTCTGATCTCTGGATTGTTGCTATAGGAAATCTCTCTGAAATGATCTTGACAGGGGCTAAAAGAGGGAACTGCAAGTCCTACAGTAACTGTTTGTCTCTTCCCCTTGCCAGAAAAAATCCAGATGATCCAGATAATTAAGTGAGATAATTATCTGAAACAATCAAATAACCTAGACAATTATTCCAGATAATTTTTATCAAAATATTTTATCTTCACATGAAATATGCTTTTTCAGTACAAAAGTATTGCATTATGGAACAGCTAGAACTGTGCTACTATTTGTGCTTCATGTTATCAATATCGAAAATAGTGTTATGCAAGATTTATATATGAAACTTTAAAAAGTATATGTAGATGCCAAGAATCTACTGAGTGATCTATTCATTTTAATCTTATATCCATTACACTATGGCAGGAAAACAAAACCATTCTGTTTTAGCGGGAAGGTATTTAATAGAGGAAATTGGATATTTAAAAAGTTATTTATAGGAATATTTATAGGATCAGACAAAGCCACTGCTGGCTTTACAGAAATCAGAAAATGTGGAAATTAAGGAAGGCGTTGTGTCTGTTGCTTACAGCTATGAAGCAGGTAATTAGGAGCTCACCCCAAGGATGCTGCAAACCTAATGTCTAGTGTACTTCTTCCTGCCAGAGCAAAAAAAGTGACTTCAACTCTGTCATTCAAGTGTTTCATGGCTGATCATTTTGTTGGAATAGGCTCAAATCCACAGCAAAGGAGTCTGGGAAACAGGGTGTTCAGATTTCAGACCATGAGATACAGGGAGAATGTTATAGGCAGGGACGATGCTCCATAACAACAGAAAATATCTCTCCCAATTGTTCATTAGCATGATTTCTAAAATTGCCATTTTCCATTGGAGACTGACTCAGAATATACATACTTATTTTAAGTTTGGTCAACAGTTCCCTTCTGAAACTCATCCGAATGTCTCAGTTGTCTAATTACAAAATCCCAAGTTCCTCCATCCTCGTCTGGCAGCCCTGCCAGCATCACACTCTTAGAAAATGGTTTTAAAACTCCTTTCATAACTGAATCCAGCAGAGGGGACTTAAACCCTCTCAACTTTCATTTTCTTCTACGATGAAAGTGGGAAAATGAGTTATAAAACTTGGCCAGCACTTCCCCTAACAACAAACCAAATTAATACAGCCTCCTTTCTCTTGGGTCACATTTCTATACAAGAAGATTAATGTATTTTCAATCTGGCTAGGTGGTTTTGGATAACTGAAACTCTGTCAGTTTTATTGAATCATTCATGAAATTGATTTGAATCTTGTGGAGAGTTCTCTCCATCTTCAAAGGCTTAATTTGGTTATTTGTAGACGGACTTCATGCAGTTTTCAAAATATATTATCTGTCTCCATTTTAATGAACCTAGAAGTTTGTATAACCTTGGAAAGGTTCCAGCTACATCATTCTGAGTGACAGCAAGACACAGGATCGGAAAACTTTAGGCAGCACATTCCTATTTCTGCACCCTAATTTTCAGTTCTAGCCTCCAATGACTTTGTCTTGAATTCTAAATATTTATTAATATAAAAATCTTCACTGTAATAAAAAATAGCTTTGATCCCAGTGTTATTTTCCTCTTCAGTATTTAGAAAAGAGTAATTATAGATTTAAGCAAATTGCTAGCATAGAAAACCTAGAAATGCTGACAAAAATGAGAAGAAAAAGTCACAAGTTAATGTTATTTTACTTGAAATAAACTTCCAATCTAGTCATCAATTGTCCAGTTTTAAATTTCACTGAATAACAATTTTCTAAATTTGGTTGACATGCCAGAAAACATTCTGCATGTATCTGAATTGTGTGGATACAATCATGGTTTATAGATATTAAATTGTAGAGATATTAATATAAAAATCATTTGTGATATAGTTATATGGTAAGTGGATTTCAAAAGGACTTATTTTGATTCTATTTTTATTAAAAACATAAAAGGATAAATCATATACTGACAAAACTATCGGTCATTTCTGGAAAATGATATTATGTCTAGTTTTAATTTGTGTAGTTTCTGCAGTTTCCTGTATAACTTTTATTACTGAACATACTAATTTTCAAATAAAAAAAAAACCCAGTTTTCATTTGGAAGTTTTCGCCAGAAGAATAATCCCTTTCCTTTACATTTACATATTATAACAACTAATCTTTAAGAAAGGTATATTTGGGTTCTATGGGAAAGTATCATCATTCAAACAGATTATGCTATAACAATTGTGTAGATATAGGGCAAAAAATTAACCCTGATAAATGCTTTACACTATATATAAAAATCAGCGTATAGTAAATTTTATAGATTAAATCTAAAATTATAAGACTCCTAGAAGACAATTTTGGGAAAAAATCTCTGAGTTGGGCAAACATTTTTTGGCTAGGATATTAAAAGTATGATTATTAAAACAAAAAATGTATAAGCTCAACTTTATCAAATATAAAATATAAAATGAAGATCCTGTGAAAGGAATAAAAAGATGAGTCACAAAAATATTTGCAAACAATATATCTTAGAACTTACAAAGAAGATATAAGCAACTTTCAAAACTAATACAATAAAAAAACTGGACAAAATATTGTACAGATGCCTCATCAAAAAAATAGCAAGTAAGCACATGAAAAGTTGTTTAACCTCATTATTAAGAAAATATAAATTTAAATGCCCTAGGATGCAGCTACACATCTCATAGAATTTTAATTTTCTATTTAAAAATCTTAACATACCAAGTACTAGAAAGGATGTGAAAAGCCTGGAACTCTTTAGGCATGTAAAGTGACACAAACACTTTGAAGAACAGCTCGACAGTTTCTTATACGTCAAACATATGATAGGTGTTAACCATACACGTCTCACATGACCCAGCCATTTTCCTTGTTAGGCATTTACTTAAGAGAAATGAAAGCAAATATCCACTAAATATTTCTGCTTAAATATTCATAGAAACTTTATTTGTAGTAGCTCCAACCTTAAACAACCCAAATGCCCATCAACAGGTGAATGAATAAACAAACTGTTAGTATATTCATGGTGTATATAAAATGGAATGAACTATTTATGTTCACCAATGAGAATGAATGTCAAAATAATTATGCTAGGTGAATGAATGCAAACACAATGAGTATATACTGTGTGATTCCATCTATGCATAATCCTAGAGAATGCAAAGCAATCTATTAGAACAGAAAGCTGACAGTAGTTGTTTGGGGATAAGAGAGATGAAAAGTCAAGAGGGAAGGTCATGAGGAACTTGAGGAGGAGAATGGTGAGTATGTTTATTATCTTGATGGTAATGATGGTTTTTGGATACATATATACACCATTTATATATATTAAATATATGTATTTTTATCAAATTCTACACTTTAATCATAGATTTTATTGAATGTAAATTATACCTTACTATAGCTAATGTATATGTGTACTGCATATGTGCATAAAAATACATACATAAATAAATATTTTTAAAAGGAATATGTTGTTCTCTATATTACTTTGAACAAATTCATACCTTAAAACAACAAATGTTTATTACCATACTGAGATCCTGAGAATCAGGAATCTTGGCATGGGATAATTAGATGGTTCTCCCTCAGGGTTCAAATGTCAGACAGGGATGCCACTATCCGAACGCTGGTTTGTGTCTGGAGTCGTCTTCCAAGAGGCTCACTTGTATGGCTGTCGGCAAAAGGTCTCAATTTCTCTCCACGGGGACCTGGCCATAAAGCTGCCCTCGTGTCCTCCAGAGCAAGCAGTCCAAGCAAGAGAAGAAAGGAAGACATGACGTCTTTTAAGATACAGTCTTTTGGTGACACATCATCTCCTCCCATATTCTGTGGTCATGATAGAATGTGGGAGGGGATTAAATAAGGGCATGAATCTTAGAAAGAGGGGATTATTTGGGGCCATCTTGGAGCCTGGCTCCAGCCTATGCTCAATGAAGACTATGGCAGTAATCATATTTAAAGAGACAGTTCTTGGTATTCACACAAAGTTATCATTTTCCACTGACGTGTATTTCACAAAAGATACCAGGCCTATTGTTTAATGTATTTTTCTCCACTCAGTATCCTGTGAATATTCTTTCTTGGCTCATGTAGATCTATCTCATCCTTTAAAAAGTTTTTTAAAGAGTTTTCTTTTTTTTTTAATAAGATTTTTAAAGAACTTTTTTTTTTTTTAGAAAGAGAGAGAGAGAGAGAGAGAGAGAGAGAGAGAATTTTTTTAATATTTATTTTTTAGTTCTCGGCGGACACAACATCTTTGTTGGTATGTGGTGCTGAGGATCGAACTCGGGCCGCACGCATGCCAGGCCAGCGAGCTACCGCTTGAGCCACATCCCCAGCCCAAGAGTTTTCTTGAGTTATAATCAATATACAATAAACTATGTATTTAAAGTAAACAAATGAAAACTCCAAATGTTTTCAAAAATTAATTAACTGATATATCTCAATAGTTAAATTTCTTCACGTTGTCCATTTGCACCCCACCCCATGCCTAATAATTTGGCATTTGATATGAAATATTAAAATTTAATAGATATAAAGGTTAGGCATACCTCAGACATAGCATTTTCATTTTAATCATTTTAGAACATTTTGAGTTCCATTGTTGTGATGGGAGGTTTTAGAGGTTATGTTTGGGGCATTTGAGATGTCTAGATGAGGTGATGCACCCTTGCAACTTTAAGGCAGGATGAAGGAATGGGAAGAACCTTGGTGCTCTTAAATACCGACCACAATGCAAACAGCTAGCAATTAGTTATCTTCATAGTAAGCATTCCATTAACAACATTTAAGTAAAGATGCTTAGATAATAGTCTAAGAATTATGTGTTAATTAAAGAAATCTTGCATACTATCATATGATTGTAGATAAAAAGTACTTGGCCTTGGTATTATTTCTTGTATAATGTTTCATATTGAACTAAGAAACAAACACAAAAACTTGTAGAAACCAAAGGAAAGGAGTATGAATTTGGTAAAGTGGCTTTATCTTCCTACTTCCTGTTTTATTTCAGGTATAACATGAGGGGTTTTAAGATTCACATGTAATAGTTAGACTTCTTTGGAAAACCTTTCGTTCTCTTCCTTGGAATTAAATTTATTAGGACAAACTTTTGCTACTATAAATATTCTCTAAGAAACTTCAGAACTGTTCAGAAATGCAGAGCATCATCAAAACACTTTTTGAGACTGAGGGGAGATTTAAAGAGAAATAGACTGTGAGCTGCATGAAGGAAAGCTTACCAGTATGTCCCCAGAGTTAGATACCTGCAGGTGTCTAGAAATAAGAAGTCAAAGAACAAATGTCAAGAGAGCTAGACACCAAGCACAGCCCACAGCTAAGCAGCTGCAGGTTGAGTTCAGCAAATTACTTTGACATTTCAAGGTCTCATTTTCCTTGGGTGCAAAATGAAGTTTTCCTGGTAGATACTGTTAATGGGGATTTTTAATTATAATAGAAATTAAAATAAAACTGACCAAATTTTTAAGGTGCTTGGTAGCAAAATTCGTTTCCTGTTGCTAACTAAAAAAATCCTAAAGTACCACTCCTTTGCCACATCTGTCCATGAAAGAGTCACTGAGGCCACAGCGTGTAGTGTTCAGAGGCAAGGCCGGTACTATGTGTCCACCCTGTTATTGCTGGCTGAGCATGGGAGTGGGAGAAGGGGCTTTTCCATCCAATTTCATGGAATGGTAAGAATGACTTTATTAACCAAATAAGGGATGCTGGAAAAATAAAAACAGCCAATGTCCATTACAGGGAACATCTTCCACATTTTAAAAAATGATTAGATACTTGTTTCTCGTTTCAGGAATTAATATCTACCAAATAATCCCTATATACCTTTTATATGATATTGAGTTTCTATTAGGCTTACATATCTTAAATGTGAAGATCAATCATTTTGAATACCATGTGCAGCTATTAGTCATTTTATGGCATGATATTCTCTTACTCAAAAAAAAAAAAAAAAAAAAACAACTTTGAGAAACTTGAGGAAAGTTTCTTGGCAGTAAAGTTCCTTTTATTCCAGACACACTTCCCAAGACCATGTTCTGGTCTGGACTTGATTAAGCTACACTTTTACCATTTCTGTGTTCTTTTGGAACTAAATACACAGGCACACTTAGGACTGCCTTCTTCTAAGTAGTATCTGTGCAAAACATTCCTCTAGACACCGTCTGTCCTCCCCACTGTGACACAAGGGAGAGGAGAGTCAGCACCTAGGACAGAAGTTGATGTTTTTATAAGACCAAAGTCAGGTGGTGATAACATCGGAATCAATGTGATGTTAATTTCTAGTAAAGTTGTTTTTCTTTTTGCTGTTTGGTACTAGAGATTGAACCTGCAGGCACTTAACCACTTAACCCCAACCCTTTTTTATATTTTATTTTGAGAAATAAAATATAAAAAATAAAGCAACTAAGTTGCTTAGGTCCTTGCTAAATTGCTGAGGTTACCTTTGAACTTACAATCTTCCTGCTTCAGCATCTGTTGCTGCTGGGATTATAGGTGTGCACCACCTAGCCTGGTTAAATTGTATTTATTTTTACTCTCTCTGCTTTGAGTATGTAAGTGCTTAAACATTGTGAAGTTTATAAAGTATTATTATGATACATGCCTTGTTAAAAATGGAAGGAAGAGAGGGAGGGAGGGAAGGAGAGAGGGAGGGAAAGAGAGACAGAGGGAGACAGAGGGTGAAAGAAAGAAAGCTAGAGAAGTATCAAAGAGGATATAATTCTAAAACCATCAGTTGGATCATGTTTTACTGAGAGAGGTATCATTTCTCCAATGCATCTAAAAATAATTTGAAGATTTTTTTCAGGGTAGAGTAGGAAAACTTGAAGTGATGTAATCACTACCTTCAAGTGCATGGAGGGTTTCTATGAAATGGAAACATTACTTTTTCTCTTTTCATGGTAAATTGAATGAAATAAAATAGCATTCAATTAAGTCATAGGCAATTTAGGTTAGAGATAATGAAGATCTTCTTGGCTCTCAGAATTGTAATACAGCGTAATTCTTCCAAGGGAAGGCTGAGAACTCTTTGTTCTATATGGTCATCCAAAAAAAAAAAAAAAGAAAATATTTCTAAAAAGGAAGAAGAAGGATGAAGAGAAGGTGGGAGAGAATGAAAAAAGGGGAGGAGGAAGAGGAAGAAGCAAGCAAGCAAGAAATGAAGAGAGTAGACCATTTTCCCAGTCTCCAGAGTTAAAATGGTGGTATTGGCTCCTGACCTTTGTCTCATTCGATGGTGTTTGGCAAGTGAGACTCTGCTTTGCTTGGACCACAAGATTGCTAAACCCCAGCCAAAAAGAGGCTAAAAAGAAATTGAATGGAGCTTGGAGCCATACATCCAGGCTGCTGATGTTTCATACATGGTGTAACTTAATACCGAATAACTCAGGATCTGGGACATGTGGTGAAAACAGTCAGACAATTGCATAACTTTGGAACCACAAAGCTAGGTCATGTCTTCCTGTGTGGAATGAAAGTTATACCAAGATGGGAAATGAGGATACGGGGGAAAATGAGATCCTTCTCTTTTTCTGGGACTGGGTTCAGAACTGCCTCCATATCAAGGAAAACTCACCAGGTTAGGAAATAAGATGGACAGAGCAGCTTCATCAAGGAGGAAAGAGGCCCAGGAGACCCAATCCAGGTGTCTTCTAAACTTTCTGTTTTAAGACGCTGCACTAAAAGTTAGACATTGGTGTATCTACAAACACAGCTGAAGCCTCAACCATCCACAGGTGACCTTGGAATGAGACTGAAGGGAGGAAAATGGTAAACGTGCAAGAAGGAAGACAGCAAGAGTGACACAGCAAGGACAGGAGTGAAGTTACATTGTTGAAGTTGAAAAGCAGTTTGGGGAATGGTTATTCACCCAACAGATCCCAGAAAGCTGAAACCTAATGTCTGCAAGAAACATGGCAGCTTACTCCAGGGGGCTCAGGAGAGGTGAAGGGCTGCAGGCAGAAGGCATCCCAAATCGGGTGAGGCAAGAGAGCCTGAATGGGGGCAGGCTGGCACTCCCAGCGGTTCACATTGCATTCTGCTCCACCAAAGTGATGCCCTACCTATACCCCTGGAATGGATCACAGCTCTGTTTCCTTTGGAAATTATAACAGAGAAGTCACAGAGAGAGGGGTTGAGTCCATCACTCATGCCAAAGAGGTAGTTCCCTTCACCCATTCAGACTGGCTCCATGCAGAAAAGGCTAGAGAATCTCCTCTGTAGAAAAAGACAAAGAAAGATTTGAGGTTCCCTCCATACTACCGTTGGTCAGACACACGGCTTTACTGCCTCACTTTTGAGTCAGAAGTCAGAAGACATTCAAGGAAAATCTCTAGCTCTAAATAGAAAATCCAAACTCACAAGATACCACCATCCCTGTGTAGTGTCTCAAAGTAAGAGAGAATGCATGGAACAGAAAAAAAAAAACTTAAAATCTAGAATTATTATCCTCAGGAAAATATTAGATTTGGGAAGGAAAGCCATGATATTATTTTTGAAAAATAGTTTAAAACATAGGGACATTACATTTAAAAGGTAATTTTTAAAAAAAAAAAAATTTGAAGGAAGAGTGAGAAGGTAAAGGAACCTACATTATAGGATAAAACAACAAAGAGAAACAGCAGAAGAGAACAGGAAATAAATCATCCTGAATGTTGATCGAACTTGCTACCCGAGACTGGTACCACTTCTAACCTCCCACCTTTTAGATTCCTCGGACTATGGATATACTGAAGTGATGTGAAAGATAAAAATATAAATCAGACTGGCCTTCCTAATTAGAATAAGTTATACTCCATGTATGTATATTGTGTCAAAATACACTCTCCTGACATGTATATCTAATAAGAATAGACTGGCCTCGCCTTGAGCCCAACCAGTCACAAGTAATACTGGCTGCTTAAAAAGCTACCTTTTGGCTAAGACAGGTCTCAGGAGCACAGTATTACTATTTCTTCTCATATGTGGAGCCCCCTTTCAGAAGAAGGCAATCACCATTCATACCCAAGGAACATTTTCCCAGTTAAGTAGGTCATATCTGCTTCTAACTGACATCCATCCATCTTTTGCCTTCTGTCTCTTCCCTGTGAACTCTTGGAACCTTATGACTTTCAGGGTTTTCCTTAAGAAGCCAACCTCCAATAGATATTCTAGCTCTTAGGTATCACTTTGTGACCACGTTAGAAGGAGAATTAGGTAGAGACTACCTATCAACCAAAAAACTTGAAAAGTACTCCAAGACAGGAATAGTAGGAGTTATTCACTAAATGGATGTGCTTTAGAGAGAAGAAAATGATTGGAAAGCTGTAGCAATTTCTTATTTATGAAACAGTTAGACTTCATTATTTCTAAGTGATGAGCCCAGAAGAATAACCACCCTCCAGAAGTGTGTCACTTTTCTAGACTCTCTGAGAAATAAGCTTATTCCTACACTAGACTCAGCATCTCTCTGAAGACAGGTAGGCATATGCACTTTCAAAAAATGTCCATTTGACTCTTCCTATATTAATCATTCTCCCTCTTTCATGTTCTTCTAAGTGCATTATTATTATTATATTATTATAGATTAAATACAGTCAAGCTGATTTTTCACCTTACAGCTCACAAAGAGTAACTATTTCCCCAATTTCCAATTTGTTGGAGAAGCCACAATATATCTAAGAGTCTTTCTACTTAGCATATAGAATCATATGCTAAATTTTTCCATAATTAGAAGTACTAAGTATGATTTATTGAAAGAGGTTTTATTAAAGGTATCTTTTGATCACTCTTAAAAGATTCCAAAATAAAGATAACATGATTTGATACAATACTTTTGAAATAAAGACATTTATCTAATTTTAATCCAGTGAGAGGGAGGCAAACTTCCCACAAATCATAAAGTAGTAAAAGTCTTTTATTTTTCATTTCTTAAATTTTAATATTGAGCCTGTATTGATATATCCATGGCATGAGACTTGCATAAGTAAGACTATTTTAATAACTGAACATGCCCCTCATAGTTAAATAAAGTATTTTAAATACTGAGGCACACAATATAGATAATATGTGATCTCAACATGCATATTTTAAAGATTCTGGTCTAATATTTTCACTATTGAACTCTGTAATACACTTTCCTTGACTTGAAAGAAATGAGAAAATTTCATAACTTCTTATTTTCCTCTCAGTTCATTTCTGTGCCTTATTTAAGCAACTCCTTTGAAAATCAGAAACTTGGCATTGTTCTTTGTATTTCTGAAAAGAATCCTCCCTCCCACAATTGTTCTTTGGTTAGAAATGCTGATTACAATTTCTCTAAAGAGCTTTTATTAAATGTATCTTTTCATAGTTTTTAAAGATTCCAAAATAAAAATAACATGATTTGATACAACAATTGTAAAATAAGTGTACTTACAAAGTTCTTCTCACAGGAAAGTAAAAGGCCATTGTTTAAAGACTTAAGCACTGGCCAGGCACATTATTATTTTCTGCTTGGGGGCCATCGATCATGGTAAAGTGAGATCTCCTCTGAACCTCTTGGTCTACAAACCATTAATCTGCCTGGTCTCTTAATTACTTAGTTCACTTTGCAGACTGGAATAATTCCCTCTCCTTAAAAAAGGCAGAACAAGTTTTATGATCAGCTAAAATCCTAGGGCTATCTTCTCTAAGTCTCTGCCCAGTTGTGTAAGATTTTAACTACTGCTGGGGCAGAACCTAAGGTCCATAAGCTGAACAACAGCCTGTTTCAAAGGATCTTTTGATCTTTGAACTGGAAATTTTAACACTTCAAAATATATGTGGCCACACTCATCTATGTGATTGTATCTAAAACTAAAAATAACCGATGATCCTGCAATTGAGAACTGTCTAATTGTTTTATATCCACATGCAATGGGTCATGGCCAGTCATTGAAATAATGATAAGGATGAATATTAAATGACAGGAAAGGATGCTTGGAATACAGAGGTAAATTTAATAATGCACATATGAAAAGTATGTGCAAAAGATCCTATTTTTGTGAAAAGTGGTATGAAGGTGTTTGCATAGTGCATACGACAGGCTGTGGGAGGGGTTAAGAGTTAACAGTGATGAAGACAATTTTTCTGCTTTTCTTCCTCTGTGACATGTTTCTTAATGCTTTCCAGTAAGTACATATTGCTTTGTCATAAAACTGAAAAAATAATGTATAACCGAGAGGTACTGTCTCATTGAATGTTTGCTATCTGTTCTATCTTGGGATTAAAATGGAGAAGTTTCTGTCTGGATGACTTGTCTAAAAATAGGAGTGAGGAGCAGACTCTTAAGGGATGCTCACGGAAATCACTCCTTGCTTTGGACTTCCAAGTCCACCTGAACTCAACCACATCACTGGAAAGCCTGCCTGGTGCTCTTTATCCATTGTTGCGATTACCATTTCACTTTCATTTGGGTGAAACACTAACTCAGATTCACATCCAAGCAGCAAAACAGGATGGTAGAATGGAAAAGAAGAGCCCCACTGCTGTAAATTAGCTGAGCTACTCTCCAATGGTAGCAAAATCCCCTACAAAAGACACAGTATCCGCTCTCTCTTTCTTGTTTCCAGATAACAGACTTTAATAATGCATGTGACAGTGTAAGGATTCAAGGGTGACCCCTCCTCTGCTGCAATGGTTGAGTACCTCGTAATGCCACACTCTGCTCGTGTTAGAATCACTTCAGTGAATTGCAGTCAAGAGTTTATAAACACCTTTGAGAATGTGTCTGATGCATCGTTTTAGGATTCTCCATGATGCTATGCTGAGGACTTCACTCACTACCTATGTTCAGTAATTCTGTGTGAAAGAGAAGATAGATACAAAAATATCCATAAGGGATCTCAATTCAGTATAAGCTGGAATGCACTTTTCTTTTCCTAGGATAAGAGAATAGTCTTTATTTGTATTTGAGAGATTGGAATTGCCTAGTAAATGATATTACTATCTCCAGGACATGTTAGTATGTTGGTACTGACTACAGGAAGCCAAGGAAATGAAGATGAAGTCATGTTGGAGGATATGGATGGCCACAAAGGACATTTTCATTCTGCACTTGAAAGCCAGGCAGACTTACCACAGGCCTTCAAGGCAGCCATTTCTCAAGGAAATCCTAAGTTTCAATAAACCAGCTCTATTTGGAGAGGAATTTATGCTGAAGTCTTTTAAATCAATAATTCTCAAGTTTCACCCTGCTTAAGAACCACCTGGAGAACTTATTTAGTAAATAAATTGTCAGAGGATTCTGATTTAGTGGTCTGGGTAGAGCCAGTTATGGGAACCTTTTCAGATATGGCTGTATATTGTACCAGGAAACAATTGTCACAATAAGATAATGAACTAATAGTATTTTCTTTCCTCATATAGTAAAGTTGACTTTTCAAAGAGCAATAGCATGCACAAAATTCAATAAGCAATTAGTAAAAGCAAACTAATTATTGCTATTGGTGACGAAGGTGTAGCCAGTTTCCTGATAGTGTTTCTTTTTTTTTTTTTTTTTAAAGAGAGAGTGAGAGAGGAGAGAGAGAGAGAGAGAGAGAGAGAGAGAGAGAGAGAATTTTTAATATTTATTTTTTAGTTTTCGGCAGACACACATCTTTGTTGGTATGTGGTGCTGAGGATCGAACCCGGGCCGCACGCATGCCAGGCGAGCGCGCTACCGCTTGAGCCACATCCCCAGCCCCTGATAGTGTTTCTTAAGGGGCTTCATTCCACCCAGTGGCAGACCACACTGCTTGGCTGGAAAAGGCCCGCGTCTGCGTCATCCTAGGGGCATAGACGTGGGCTTTGGCTTGCAAAGTGACGAATCTACATCAGATGCCCTTGCATTATGTGGCCATGGTAAAAATGCTACAAGCCATGCGAATCAGACTGGGCCTTTGAGAACCGATTTTTTTCAGCCTGAAAAGTTAGTCATCGTATTTGAGGAAACCTAAGCTATACAGAATGTAGTATTAATATCTTCAAAGTTTCCAAAAGAAAAGATTGATTTTTTTATGTGACTCTTCCCATTCCCTCAATATACATGCAAATAGCTTGAAAAAGAACTGAGTGAAGACCAGGTTTAGGCTGAGGGTCACTGATTCATGGCAGTGAAGAGTTCTCCCAGACTCAGCTCCCAGGGACACATCAGTTGCTGGGGACAAGGCACTTCTAAAGTTATTACTGTTCTCTGTGCTTATGGCTCCTCCTCTCACCCTACTTGCCAATGTGAGAAAGTTACTGGGATATGAAACTCTAAGGGAAAACTCTTCTTTCTTTAAAGCAAAATGCTTTAAATGAAAGGTGAAGCTTTATTATACTTCAGCAAACAAAATCAAGAAACTAACATTTAATGAGTTGAATTCCTCCTTTGTTCCAGAAATGGCTTACAGACCCACGAAGAAAGTGAGGAGTTACACATCCCAGGAATTCACTGGCAAAACAAATTATACTCATTATAACAATGTAGTAATTTACCGATTATTTTTCCCATAGACATTAGTCATGCCATAGTGGCTAACCTTTAAATTAGCTGGCAAATGTTTCTCTTTATAAATGTTCCCCTTAAAGATAAAATGCTGGCTAATTTCAATAGCAGAGAAGGCCAATTAGAAAATCAACGAATCTTTCTTTTCATGCTTTCATTTCAAAACCTTTATGTTAGTTTGAGTAATGCTTTATGCTTTGATCAGAGCTATTAGCAGATGGTTCTATTTTATGAAAGACAAGAGTACATCTAAAATGCCAACACATTTGTGAAATCCAAATCTAAATTGCATTAATTAATGTCTATTAATAAGGTATAAATTTTCTGTTAAATACTTATTTGATCTGTGCAAAAATGATTATTAATTTAGGCTTTGTCAAAGCTCTTTTGGTCATGAGTAGCAGAAACCCACCCCAACTAGCTAAGGCAAAAATGAGTAGTTTATTGAGAGGTAGCAGATTTGTTCTTCCATACTGTTCTCTGTGTTGGTTGGTTTTCTCGGCTAATCTGTGTGCTTGGGCAGCACAAAAGCGGCTCCTTCCCCCAACAGTCTCTCTTTGTTCTAACTCTTCCTCGATTTATGTAATTTCTGAGTCATAAATAAATCTATTTGGATAGAAAGGAGAGTATAACTTGGGTTGACCGACTACTTCATAGTCCCATAGGACTTGATTGACCAAGTAGCAGTTTCTCTGGAAAGTGAACTGGACACAGCAGTATGGATTTGAGCAGTTGCCAGAACTGCCACTAACTGGTACTTGAACAAGTTACCGCTCAGGCTTATGGCTTCACCACAATCTTACCTGCAGAATCAACAATAGGTCATTTATAAAATCTCTTTAATTCAATATTTTAAGCAATTATAATCATCATTTATTTCAAGAGAATACCTTCCAGGCTAATGATAAGAAAACATTACATCTACATGTTGCAAGATTTCAATGAAATGAAACTCAATTGTTAGAAAAAAATCAGAAAACTGAAGAGTATTCATAATAAAGTTATTTCATAATAACAAAATAATTATTTTTCTATTGAAGGAAAATATTACTATTTTAGGGTACAATCTGTTGCTACCTAAAACAGCAGGGCACTGTACTATTTAAATGCATGATCTAATTTAGTTCTCACTTTTATGTAAATTTGGCATCATTATCCTCAATTGGAGGTGAACTTATAATTGGGTTAAGTAACTCACTCAAAGTCAAATGCTTCCTAGAAGGACATTTGGTCACCAGCTTTGATTCTGACACTTTGGGCACCCTGGGTATGTCTGACTGGACTTTCATTTGAGCAGTCTCTATTCAGGGCTTGTGTGAGATCCTGGGTAAGGGGAATTCAATTTGATTTCAAACTGGTTCTCATGTGCTGCCATAGTTATTTGACTCTCCCACCCAACACTACCTCCCAAGGCATACACAGAGAAGTGGAAGAAAGGAAAAAGCAAATGTAAAGTTAAGGAGAGATGTTGTTGGCCTATGAGACAGAGGGGATAACCTTCAAAACAATCACCTGATGTCTCCCTATCATATTATTCTACACCCTTTTATAGAATTACAGACACTAGTATATTTCATGCCTACATACTAAAGAACTCTTTAATTCAGACTGATCCCAGGGAAGCCTGTCTAGCCACTCAAGGAAAACATCACGAATCTTGATAATAATCCAAAGAGAGAACCAGACCATGAATTAATGAGAGTTGACATTATGATTATTGGATTTATTTTTGAATCATTACTAATGGGGAGAGAGAAAACTTTTCAATTCAATATCCCAAGTATTTATAGAACAGTAACTACTAATATTTAATGGACAATATAAACACATATCTAATAATGTCTCAGATAATATCTTGGATAAAAAAAAACTATCTAGTTCAGCATATCTGATAAGACTGAGAACACAAATAGGCAGGAGTCTATATGGAGGCAGACTCCCAGACTGAGCTAGACAGGAAATAGATGGAAGGAAGCCAGGTCTATAAGACTGATACCATCTTCATAGGCTTCGTTTTCTTTGCCATCAGTGTGGTCTTTGCCATTGTCATTAATGTGTGCAGAAAATGTAGTAGGTCCATGGGAATCCAGTGGTAGAGACAAAAATGACCACTTCCTTCATGGAAATTTGGTGTCATGTTCTTCATTACGTAGCAAACCCAGCGGAGATTCCTGATTGATTTAAAACACATAAAATTGCCTTCATTTGGTCTTCATTTTACATTTTGTGCCTCATTTTTTTTTGTAATCCAGAAATCACCCAAGCTGCTCCAGGCTTATTTTCTTAAGAAAATAAGGGAGAAAATAAAAAAAAAAAAGGAGAATAGTCAAAAAATGAAAGGAGAAAAAGAAAAGCATTCCCATCCATTCCCTGTAACTTTCCCCTGTGGGTTTAGAAATGTTTATTTTGCACTTTTTGTGTTGAGGGTAACATAAGCCAGAATTATCCTAGGAGTTATATCTGGATGCACAAAAAGAGGACGGTCACTCTTTCGTTGTGTGAAATACCCGCTCTGGTGCGTCCTTCGACTATGAAACAGAACAGTATTTTCCTTCACCTCTGGTCATATCTATTCTTCAGAGCTATGTCCAGCATTCCAGTCCAGATTCCTGCAGTAGGGCTTCAATCTATTCTTGAATTCAAAAGTAACCAATGGATCTGAGCTACAAGTAGGGAATTATAAGCATCTGCTTATATAGTTCATTGCTGTATTCCTTGTGCCTAGCAGAGTGCCGGGTACACGGCACTCAGAAAGCAGTCAGTAATCTTCACTAAAGGAAGTGACCTCTTCTGCTTCTACCACCAGATTCCCAGGGACCTAGCACACTTTCTGGTGCAGATTAAGGACAAGGGCAAAGATTATACTCACGGCCAAGAAGATGAAGCATTGTTAGATGGCGATCAGCCTTGTGGTCCTGGCTTCCTCTTCCTTCATACTTGTATTTCAATTCAAAACGGAGTATTTTAGAGAGCTCTATCAAGTCCCCTACTTTTTATGATTTTCCCTTTCCATTTCCATCTCTTTGCTTGTTCCCCAAGGCTGTTTTATTTTGTTGTCCGTGTAAATGTACAAGTTAAGCTACTGGCTATGTGCCTGGGCCTGTATTATATCTACTTCAATGTCCCAAGTACATCTGATACTATCAAGCCTCTTCATTAATTTTTGTTGTTATTTGTTTTCTCTATGTGGTTTTGTTTTCTCTATGAATCTGTGTATTCTGTTGGAATTCCCTTTGATCTGTTATTATTAAGCAACTACGATGGCTTTTCCTTTACAAAATGCATGTTTGGTTCTTTCCTTCATTCATTAGTAAGGATCTTTTCTTTGAATATAATAGTTCATAAACACCAAATTAATTAAAAACAAGCGAAACTAACGTGCTTGTTCCCAACAGGAATATCTTTAAATACATGAAATTAGGTAAAGGCTAAGAAACCAGCTACCCTGTTGTTTGAAATTCAGTTTTCCTTTAGATTAATTTCCAAGACCAAAATTCTAAGTTAAATTGTAGATTTCAGATTCCCAAACAATTAGAATCCTATGTCTTAAATATCAACACATCTGAGTAAAAATGATAATTCCTTAACAGTATCTGTTCTGTTAATGTTCACATTTTCTAGGTTTTCTTGTAAGTGCTATACCATTTTGTTTACAATTTGATTTATTTGAATTGAGGTAATATTAAAAATGGCTGATGCATCTCTTAAGTCTCTTTTAATTTATGATTTCTCCCCTCTAATTCCTAATACTTTCTACAGAGAAAAATAAATAATTTATTTTGGAAGATTTTTTTCCCCAACTCTCTGGATTTTGCTAGCTGCATTAAATTATAAGTTTCAATTATTTTTAGAAAATAATTCCTTAGTCAGATATCTATTCATGACATTTTAAAATTATAATCCCCACCTTGGTGAGACATGTTTTAAAAGTTAGTAAAAAATATTCTATTATTTATTAATGAATTAAATATTTTTATATGGCAAAATATTTGACACATCTACTAGAACCTTTGTTTTAAGCATGCAAAGGAAATATTGTTTATGTAACAGAACTTTATTCCATACTCCAAATTTTCTTCCTACTCTGTCCTTGCATATTGAAGCCGTACTTGGAAGACAGACCATGGATCATGAAACAAAATACAAGTTAAAATGCAGTTAAGTTCTTTAGAAATTCATCTTGTGCTGCATGACTCCTTTACCCCTATTGTCCTAAAAATACAACTCTTGTCTTTGACAATTTCCTCTGAGACTCTCCTGACCAAATCCATGTGGTTTTCCCCTTTTGAAAGCACTCCTGACTTTAATTAGAGTTGGAGTTTGCATATTTAAAGTCAAAATTTAATCATACACTTATAGAATACTTTGCTCAGACCTCAGAACTATTGTTCCAATCCTTCAATTATTCCTAAGGAAAATGGAAATAAAGTCTGTCCAAACTTGGCTTCTGTGTATATATAAGTTAACTCTGGAAAGGACCAAGCACACTAAAATTCTTTATTCAGCACTCTGTGTGGATGAAACACGTTCTGGGCCTGAAAATCTGACTTCAGTTATTGGTTGAATCTACCCACTTTCCTTCAGCAACACTTTAAATGGTGCTCTGGGACTCTAGATTTTATAGAACTTTTGGCTAGTCAGAGGTGAATCAGCCCACACCACTTCCTTGATTTAAATTGCGAGTGTGATTCTGCTGTTCACTTTAACATCTGCTGTGTGAGGACAATGAATTCCTTGTGGAGGGAGGTTCCTTGTCCTGATCTTTCTTCGCTTTCTTCAGTGTGTCTCCTCCACGCTCTAAGCCAGGGCAGATGCCATACTTCTTTTTTCAACATCTTATAATGGAAACACCTTTTCTTCATATCAGAATTCCCAAACTAATTAAGAAGCCTCAGTTCATTGCAGTTGCTCAGGACTGAAAGAGTCATTTTGGATTGTTTTCTGTTATTTCACTGCTTTGATTTATATCTTCCAAAGTGCAGGTCTGTTCTGCTCACTTCCTGTGCACATATTATCAAACATGCCTTTTTCAACTGCTTGGGATTGTCCTAGGAGAAAAGAACTGGTGGGAGTACCAATTAATATCAATTCTCATAGAGAATGACTTTGGGCTAAGTTTTACTCCAAGGTATGTGCCTCTGATCTTTAAGGAAAATGAAATAAATGCCTAAAAAAGAATTTAGGAACATGGTCCAGCTATTATCCTAGTCTGTACAGACACCGTATTCAGACTAAATACCCATTGATGGCCTATGCTCCGTATGGGGTCACCCCTTCACACACAAAACTTTCCTTAACCCTCATTATCTCTGTATTGGCAACAAAACGGTCAGAAGGAAGACAACCTCTAAAACAAAAACAATAAAAGTTAGCAACTAGCTACTGCTGACTAGAGATTATAATGTGACAATAGTAACTTTCGGTACCAACTGGATAACAGGAACAGGGACAGAGGAGAGATTTAAATGCTCACATATCTCATCAGTTAGTAGTAAGACAATCACATAAAAATGGCGGTCTTGTCTGACCACAGGATAGGCCACTAGAGAATCCCAACGTTCACAATATTAGAAGCTCTCTGGTTTATTCAAGTGGAAGAGAATGGAGCTCACATCCTTGTATTTGGCTTGGGGTTTTAATTCACTGGCAGAGGTGACCCAGCCAGCATCCTCTACTTTATAGACCTGAAGTACATAGTGACTGCTCTTCTTCTGAGCTGTCACAGTGCCTAAGATTAAGCTTCGTGTTGCATTTTATGACCCATAAAGCATGGCAACAAGAAGAGACAGTAAAATTGTCTGACTCTCTGGGTCCACAAAGGAACTACACGTCGTCCATGTCTTGTCACCTTCTAAGTCAATGTTTCTCACTATATCTAACTTTGCCTTTATTTTTTCTACCCCAATTGAGAAAAAAAAAAATTCTTGTTGCTAGCCTGTTGTCTATACAATCTTCTTGATCTGTTTTGGCATTGAATTATTTTATTAGGTCACAGAGAAAGTAGAAATCTGAAGAAAGCTACTGTTAGCTCAGTGCCATGCACAAAAAATTATTGTATGATTGGAGTTCATAACCCACTCGAATCAAATGTATGGAAGACGATATGTCATGAGCTTTGTAATGTTTTGAACAACCAATAAAAAAAATTATTGTAAAACACACTGGACAAAGAAAAATTGTCAGTGGGCTTTGCAATGCATGCCTCACCAGGCAACACAGAGAACTCAGATGCTCAACTCTCAGCAGCATGCAACACTTATTTTCTGATTAATGTTAGGTATTTTGCAGGAGAAAAAAGGAAAGAAATAACATATAGGTAGCATATAATGAAATAAACAGTTTTTAACAAAGAAGATGCTAAAAGAAGAATATTGCAATCCCAAGTGTTATAGTTTGGATATAAGATGTCTGTCAAAACTCCTGTGTTGATGTAGGATGTTCAGAGATCAAACGACTAGATTATGAAGCTTGTAATCTCATCAGCTCATGTGAGTTTGAATGGGCTGGTGGAGAGGTAACTGTAGGCAGGTGAGTCATGGCTAAAGAAGATGGGTCATTGAAGAGATTTCCTGGAAGGGTTCATCTTCCCTGCAGTCCCCTCTCCTTTCTCTCTCTGCTTCCTGGCCACCATGAGCAGAGCAGCACTCTTCCCCCATACCCTCCGGCCATGATGTCCTGCCTCACATGGGCTCAGATCAATGGAGTTGGCAACCATGCAGTGAACCTCTGAAACCATGAGTTCAAAACAAACTTTCACTCCTCTAAGTTGTTAATGTCAAGCATTTGGGCCACAGAAATGAAAAGCTGACAAGGAACACCAAAATGAGGATTCGATGAACCCAAGAATAAATAAAAATGTTTCCAATGGAAATTTACAGCTTATAGCCATCGTTCCCTGTTGCCTTGAAAGTGAGTCAAATGTTCGTGTTTCTCTGAGTCTGATGACCTGGATATAGTTCATGGGACTTCTCATTTAAATAAAGAACTGGCAACCCATTGATGATGGCAAGATATTGCTCTGACATATGAACCTCAAAGATAAGAGGCACAGATTATTAGAGTAGAGGACATTTGGGGATCAAGTCACCCTCCTTAATTTATAGCCACTTATCCAGGCAAGGTAAACGACTTGCTCACTTATTTTGCAAGAAAGCCAGATTTCGAATAAAAAAAAAAAATATCCAAACCTCAGGCCCATTGTGTCCCAGGGCTATCGTGTTGCATTCTTTTAAAAGTGACTTACATAGGTGGAGGGGGGAGAAAAAAGAAAAACAAGCATCAATGAAAAAAACTGAACAGTAATAGAAGACTAAAAATTGTATGTTTGGTGATGAACAAAGGCCAACCAAATACATCCAAGCCTCACACTCAATGTCCATACAGACCAGTCCCAGGACAAGAAATGCAATCATCTGACTGGTTTGAACAAGCTCCTGGGAGCCCATGAGTATGCCAAGCAAGAACTTTCCCATTGTCCTTCACAGCACGCTCTGTCCTGCCCGGTGAACTCTTCCTGTCCCCACACATACACATGTTTTGCTTTTCTTCATAATATGTAACTTCTTCAGAAAACATAGTTGCATGAAAGAAAACACTCTAAACCCCCTAAATTAAGTGAGGGAGGCTATAGAAGGAAGAACTCATTTTTACTTTACCCAGTGCACTATTAGCTTAATGTTAGCATGACCTATTCAAGGGCAGAGAAAGAGAAAAAGAATATAGAGTTTCCAACAATTACCTTCCAAAACCCTGCCTCCACACCTTTCCATACAAAAGTCTACCCAGTCATCTGTGAACACAAAAGCATATTTTAAATTTGTCTTCTCCGTCTCGCCATTATTTTCCTACTCTAAGTGATATCATCTTTCTATGAAATCATCATTTAGCTTTCTAAGTGATATTCTTGCTTTTCCTCTTATCTCTTACCACCTGTCCATCATGGAGTGCTCCTTTCTGGTGAACATAAATTGAACCTGTCTTTCCTGGTTAAAAGCTTCCCAAAGCCTTAACCCGCTCAAATTCCTTTACCTAATTGGGAAACTGGGTTGCAGTACTCTAGAAAAATTTAAAAGAAGAACTAATTCTTTCAGGAGAAGAATATTGAACTTATCTCCTATGCTTTTGAGGAATCTGATTTGGATAAAATGAAGCTTTTTAACCCAGAAAGTGAAATCTATCTTGTAAGTAATTTTGCCTAAAACCATAATAGCCTCTATGTTTATTTCCCCTTATCTATCCCATAACTTTATCCAGTTCTTGCTTGGCCCTTCTAGATTCAGCTCTATTCAAATGAAGAGACCTTTTATTGTTTTGTACTTGATATTGAAAGATGCAAAGGAAAAGTTTACAGATCCCATTATAATGAGGAGGTGATAACTTACAAGAGATCTGCCTTAAAAAAATACTTTATATCTGAGATAGAATTAAGACCTTGTGCTCTAGCTGTCATTGGTGCTTTCAATGTGAATATTAGAAGTTTAGTGAAGGAGGAAGCATCATTCTATTTGAGTGAACCCTGAAATCTTTGACTTAAATGAGAGGCATGGGAACAAGTGCAATTAGAGATTCAGAACAAAAGGAAATAATTAGGACTCTTATTGGGTCAACTTAGAGCTGAGGGTAAGTCTAATGAAAGTTATAGCTCACTATGTGTTCCCTACCAGTTAGGAGCCCCTCAGGAAAAGACTCAGGCTGTTTTGCCTTTCTTCCTATCATTTGTCTAGAAAATATGAGACCAGCTATCTCCAGATCAGCTCCTGAAAACCCTGTATGGTCCATAAGCAGTCCCCCAGGATCAACCCATGGAAAAGTAGGTACCATTTTAGGGGTCAAGAGTTTCTTCTGCCTACTGCAGAGAAAATCCTTCCCATCCTCTTCTTGCCTGCTCTCATGCATGAGTATAACCAGTAGCTTTTAGAAATTAGACATGATCTGGCCACACCCCCCGGAAATAATGATTTTACATTAGTATAAGTACCTCAAACAACAACAAAACAACTTCTTGCACCATTCTGATGATTACTCCTGGTTGAACCACTACCTACTTAGAACTATAGGGACAGTGCAAAACTACCCATCTTAGCTGGTAGAGTTCACTGCCTGGTCTTGAGATCCTGCAGCCTCTGCTGCCCCCTGGTGGTATCTACTAGACTTACCTTACCCCTCATGAAAAAATACCTGTTGAGAATCAACTGTGTCAAAAGTATAGTGTGGGGAGATATGATACAATGTCATATGATGTGTTCCTTTATTCACATTTTACCATTCCAGAAAAAATTATTCTCCTTAAAAAACATCTTATTATCTAACTATAAAACTGCCACTAAAATTTTTATTAGAAATGCATGGTAAGCAAAAACTAACCTACTCTAATATCAAAAGTTTAAAACAAAAGCTATGCAGGTAAAGGGAAATTGATTTTTTTATTAAATGATAGTATTTTTCCTTTTCTCAAAACACATACTACTTAATTCTCTAAATTCCCTAATACAAGTCTTGGTAACTCTCATAAACCAAAATTAAACATACTAAGATCTGAAACTGAACTAATGAATAAAATTTAGGTCTTCTTTCCGTTGTCTAATCTTTTCATCAAAAATTTCTTGTTCAGGAAAATGCTCACAAAAAAATGAATTATAAGTGAATTTCAGAGTTTTTTTTCCCCAAGCATCCCAGAAAATTGTCTCTAAATAGATACTCTGTACTTAGGAAATTTGAAGACCATGACATATTTTTCAACTTATCTAATATTTCTTTTCCTTGGACTCAGAGTCCACTGAAAAAAAATCATTCTTGTAATTGTGTGTTTCATTTAAAGAAACGTCAACTAATAAGATCATTTTCACTTTGTGGGAAGACATCTGTTTCCAATTTGATTTCTGGAAGCCAGGCAGAATTCTGAGCAACTCAACTATTTGATAGTCTCCCATCTTTGTTTCCACTGGTAGAAACAGCCTTCTTAAATGTTCAACTTTTCCAAATGAATTAATAATATCTTAAATTTATATTCATGTCTAATCTAATGTTCCCAAACTGGGATAATTTTGACTCAGAGACTTCCCCACAGCTGTTTGGAAATACAAGGTGTTCTGTACATTATTTTTTATGTGTCTGCATATCATTATAAACACAGAAACCACATTTTAATGTATCTAAATCTGTCTTCCTTTGATGCTCATAAATTGAATATGCACTCAGGGCCATGTGGGGTTTTTTTTCCAGTGTAATAAACTGTAGTGAAATCTGAGGAGTTATGATGGATAACCTTGGGCTACTAGGGGGTACTTTTGACACATGATTGTCTCTAGGAGATGGAAAATTGAATTTATTTTATTTCCACTCTTGAAACTTCTAAAGTTAGAGGGAATTTAAAAACTGCTTTTCTTACTTTTTAGAAACCTTAGGATCTGTGACTATTAAGAATTAAAATGTCTAGAACTTGTGCAATACATCGAGACACGAAGAATAAATTACTTAGAGTCGGAGCCAATAAAAAAGACCGACACACTGACAGCAGACGAGAATCAGCTGAGTTTCTGGTTTGAGGTTAGTGTAAGTTAAGCATCAGGTTCCTCCAGGCACCAAATGGATTAACTGTTGTTCTTATTTTCTTCTTTTTTAATTATACTTATAAAGAAAAGTTTTTATTTTTAAATAATAATATACAACAAAAATTTTAAAAAAATTAAACAAACTCAATAATCACAAGCCAGGGAGTTTCCATTTCTAGGTTGAAGTGTAATGTATATAAAAACAGTTGAATTCAATTTAAGCTATATTTCTAATGACTCAAATTGGAATTCAAATAGTGTGTTTTAGAATATCATTGTATTTCTGGAAGTGTGGAAGGATAATCTAATTAAAGTGTCCCTACCTTAACGTCAATTATTGTTCCTTAAAAGACCACTCTCAATGGGTAGGTTTCTGAATATCAATATAGCAGATTTTCAAGATTGAATTTTTCTTTGCTTAGTGAATGACTGTATAGGTCCTTATGCCTATAATACCCTACCCTCTTATAGTCACTCCTGATCCAACTAGGATCCTTAGTTCTGCCATTTACCTGATAAGCCCTTAATAATTTTCGAGACTCAATTGGGAAACCCATTGTCTGTGAATTTTGAGTTGGTATTTAACCTGAGCCCAGTATCAATTACTAAATTTTGTATAACTTGACCTGACTAGAAGAGAAGATGTCAGTCATTTGCTTTGCTATCATCCAAAGTAATCTAATGAGCAACTCAGTAGCACAGACTTTAATTTTCATATCCTAAGCACCATGAAAACTTATTGACACATAAGCAATACTAAAAATTATTGGTTGAATTAGTATGGACAGCACACCATAAAGACAGAGTCAATTTCCTCTACACATAAAATTAAAGATTGTTTCTAGGAAGTTAGAGCTTTGTTGAAACGGGAAAGATGTCTCTTGTTTGCTTTTGCAAGTTTAATTCTGGGAACAATTTTGTTCATGCAAATATTTGCCTCTATTGTCAAACTGTAGCTAAAACAATTTTTGTTATCTATGAATGATACACAGAGCAAAATTCTGGTAGCAAAGTAAATCAAATAGAGTTCAGCAATGTTTCTGTCTCCCCCCTCTTTTTTTTTTTTAATTTGTAACATGGTTAACGTTGATTAATAGGGTTGGATATATTGTTTTTACTGAAGTTAATTTTCAAAATTTACTTCTTTAAATACGATGCATTATCCAAAGTAAACATTGAAATATTTATTTGGTATTTAAGGTAATAGTAAAGAATAGCTTGGATAAATTAGTTCTTTGAATCATAGCTACAACAAATTTTTCCTAACTCCACAGTACCAAAACTTAGACATTTTTAATTGATGGCTATTCTGTAATATTATCTACCCTCCAAGATTCCTGTGAGACACAGTATTTGAATCTAACATTCAAGTCCTTCTTGTCTGCCCAGAGGCTCACATTCATTACAGGGAATAAGAACATATATTACATTGAAATAAACTCCAGTACAGCAGAGTATTAAAGATCTGACCACGTTATGCAAAAATCTTAATTCTCATCTTCCTTCCCACTTCTGAAATTTCAAAAGACCTAAACCAATATCAGGTAAAGAAAATGCAAATTATAATAGGGGACAGGAAAAAAACACATAAAATAGTTATCAGAGAACCATTGGCTTCCATGAGGGGAAAGAAATTTACGACCTGTGCAAGGAAGAGCAATGGGAGCTCAATGTTACCATCAGTAGATCTTAGGGTGACTGACCCTTGGCTTCCTCTGGCTGACCTAAATTTGATGTTCACTGTCTGTGTTCCATGAGATGCCACCATTCCACAGCCTCATTTAGTATTTTTCTGTTTAATAAATCAGATTCTTCCTCCTGGACTTGGGGTACCTAGAAGAGAAAAACACAGGGACTAAGATTCCCTTGCCCAGTTTTATTAAGAACTGTACCTCAAAGAGAAACTCTACTGGTTACTGCTGATGATTATTCTGCCTTTCTGTTCCTATTTAAAACTCTCCACTTTTAGTTAAGTTAGAATGAAGTTCAGAGGCTTGATACTAAATAAAAGGTAACATATAAGAATTAAATATATGTTAGTGAGAATGGTTACGTCTAAATGAAAGGTA
The DNA here is from genome assembly GCF_045843805.1 of Urocitellus parryii. NCBI lineage: Eukaryota > Metazoa > Chordata > Mammalia > Rodentia > Sciuridae > Urocitellus > Urocitellus parryii. Next base: position 68,533,072 of record NC_135532.1, read on the forward strand.
ACCTAAGAATTAAATATATGTTAGTGAGAATGGTTATGTGATGATGATGGGTTCATGCTGTGATTCTCAATTGAATTGCTATTATTAGACTGTAATTTTGACTATAGAGAACTAAAGTACTATGTCAACTATAACTACACCTCAAATCTGGTATGTGGTTAAAAATTTGACAATGTAGCCAATTCTCACTAATTGGTTGGTTGCTTGCTTTTTGTTGTTGTTGTTGCTTAACTCTTATCTCTGTTTTTTAATATGACTTCTTAGTATTCATCCCTTCTTCAGTTTGTTTGTATTTATCATGTACAATGTACAAAATATATATATATTTTATGTATATATATGTGATATATATAATATCATGTATATATACAATATATACATATAAATGTATGTGTGTGTGTATATATATATATATATATATATATATATAAATAAAATGGAGACATCTATAAAATTTTGAAGCAACTTCTGAGATAATTTAAGAACCAGAATTTTACCAATACTGTGTAAACTATCTGACTATTATTCTAGTTTGGATCTAGAATGTTACCCAGTGCCTTCTCATGTGTTGAAGGCAATGCATAAAGGTTCATTGGTGGGTCTTTTAGGAAATGGGTGGATCATAAGGGCTCTAACCTCATCAGTGGATGAATCCATTTGATGGATTAACAATTTGAATGGACTACTAGGTGGAAACTTCAGGCAGGTGGGACCTGGCTGGAGAAAATTGGTCATTGGCCTTAGGTACGATATCTTGTCCCTGGCCCCTTCCTCTCCCACCCTTCTGCTTCCTGGCTGCTATGAGCTTTCCCCAGACAGGCCTTTTAGCCCTCAAGTTCTGCCTCAACCCAGGCCCAAAGCCACGGAGCAAGCTGATCCTGTTGAGACCTCTGAAACCTAGGAACATGAAACATCTGGCATATGTGAATATGTCAGTTCACGTTATATAGGAATCCCTGATATATAGGAATCCCTGAGTGCTTATTTTGACTTAAGCTTCTTAAGCTTCTTAGAATCTACCTTACGCTACCAGACAGGTTAAAACAATCACATAAGAGTTTGTGCAATTCTACTGCAGTAAGATCAAGACTCTTGCAAGTTGGAAGACAGAAGGAACTCTGTTAAAGCAAAATGCAAGTAAGTTTTTAAGCATTGGAATGAGCTAATAGAAAAGTTGTGAGGGCTATTAGAAGGGAGATTAGTAAATGTAATTAGGCCTTTGTTTGCAAGTTGATACCAACTGCGGGCGGGTAGAAGGTTCCTATCCCCCACCAGAATGAAAGATAAGGACTTTATCTTTCTTGATGATTAGAGTTCACAAGGATGAAATGTCCTAAGAAAGTCTTACAGAACTGGTAAGAGACTGGGAGAAGATCCAGATGTCAAGCTGCTTGAGAAAGAATTTACAATTGCAAGTTTTCTAAAGTAAATATTTTAAGTAAAGGTAGGTCAGGGGCCTATATTTGAAAACAAACCTTTCCAAAGCTTAATCAAGCTGAAGAGAAAAAAAAGTAAGAGCATTTTTAGTTAAAATGTACTTTCCAGTTGCTTGTTTTCTCAGTGTTATATTTTAAAAATTCACCCATATGAGTGGGTGTAACTGTAATTTATCTAAAATCACCCCAGTGTAATACTGAATTATATTAACAAGCCACATTTCAACATCTATTTTCCTGAAGCTGGACAGTTGAATTTTATTTTATTTTTATTTTTTTTAATTTATTTTAAACAGGGTAACTGTATTAATTATTAATATGCTAGGATTGCCCTAACAAAATATAACAGACTGGGTAGCTTAATCAATAGAAATTAAATTTGCATGGTTCAGGGAGCTGGACATCTGAGATCAAGGTGTCAATATATTTGATTTCTCCTGAGCCCTCTCTCCTGGACTTGCAGGTTGCCACCTTCTTATGGTGTGTTCACATGGCCTTCCTCCGTGTGCAGGCATCTCCAGTGTCTCTCCTGTGTTGTCATCTCCTTTTCTTAAAAGAACACAAGCCAGATTGAATCTGGACACATCCAAAAGGCCCCATGATGAAAGAATTTCTTCTTTAAAGACTTTACTCTACTTGGACTTACCCAACAGTCACATTTCTGAAGTCTGGACTTCAGAATGAGAATTTCTGAGAAGACAAATCAGTCCATAACAGTAAGCATGTATTCTTGTGCTCCTACCCAAAATATTTTTGGATATTTTTCATGTTCTTACACTATCCTCCAAGGATCCAGGAGAAATATTTCCTTTAGAAGTGTACCTCAGATGCACTGGCGGAGCGTCAGGAGCACTCTTGATTTGCATCTTCATCAATACTTGGTATCATGCACACGTCTACTTTTCCCAATCAGTCCAGATCTTTATATACTCTGAGAAGGAACACAATCAATCTGTTATGTACAGTGCAAATATCTTCTCCTAATTTTGCTACATGTTTTGCTTCTGTGATGTTTTAATGAACAGGTATTATATTTTACACAATATAATTTATCAGTATTTTCCTTTCTATTATTTCCTGTCCTTTGCCTTTGCTGTTGGAATTCTTCCCTACTCCAAAGAAAGAAAAATCCACTGAAGTATTTTATTCAAATATTTAAAACTTTGCCTTTTATATATATGAGTCATTAATCTATCTTATTTTATTTTAGTATCCAATAGGAAGTAGGAATATAATTTTATTTTTTTCCCATAGGAATAAACAAATGTCTTGGCTCAATTTATCATGGAGTCTACTCTTTCCCTGGTGGTTTACAATAACATGTGTCATATATTATTTCTAGATATTCATGGGTTGCTTCTGACCTCTCTATTAGAGCTAATTGGACAACATTTTTCTTCCTTCCCAGCAATACCGTGGGTTTAGAATGGGTCTTTGAAAGTACAAGGGTATAATCATTCATTTTTTTCCTTCTTCAGGAAAATTCTGAATTATTTTTCTGCTTTTGCCTTGTCAAATGAATGTTAGGATCTGCTTGGCTGGATTCAAAATAAAATCCATTGTGATTTTTCTCTAATAGGGAATAACATTTTTGCATTGAATAAACATTTTTTAAAAACTAGGAAGGTTTCTCTTACATTTACAACTACTTGTCTTGTCTACTGTGTATTTTGATATTAATAAAGTTACGCATATTTTTAAGAATTTGTTAGTTTTATATTTTCCTGAAATTTACATGTAGCATAAGTCCTAGGATATGACTGCCAAGAACAAGTTATAACAGCATTTTAATTTCTACCTTGATACCTCTTATCACTCATTCTGGGAGAATCTGGTACCATGGTATGAAGACACTCTTAGGGAAGTCACAATCGGCATCCGCTTCCAGCCATATGAGGGTGTCACCTTGGGAACAGATCCTTGGCCAATATTCACACCTTTATAAGACTATAACCCTAGCTCACACATGGAGGTGTTTGCCCCCTGTCTTTGGTTTTTAGGAAAAGCAAAATTGTCATTTCATACTTTAAGGTTTAATATGAGTCATGGTGAAGGCATCTGAAGTAGACGATCATTTTCTTTTGGGGAAAGTTGTAAATCTTATAAATATTTGAAAGTATGGAATTATAAAGATTTTCTATGCTTGTATAAATAGTGATAAATTGCATCTTTCAGGCATATATCTTTTATTAAATACCTTGGATTGTTATTGTCCCAACTTCTCATTAGGCTTTTTTTTCTTTTTCTCGTAGTGTACTCAGGATGATATCTTTTTTTTTTTATTGTTGGTCCTTCAAAACTTTACATAGTTCTTAATATATCATATTTCACAGTTTGATTCAAGTGGGTTATGAACTCCCAATTTTACCCCGTATACAGATTGCTGTATCACATCAGTTACCCTTCCATTGATTTACATATTGCCATTCTAGTGTCTGATGTATTCTGCTGTCTATCCTATTCTCTACTATCCCCCCTCCCCTCCCCTCCCCTCCCCTTTTCTCTCTCTACCCCCTCTACTGTAAATCATTTCTTCCACTTGTATTATCTTGTCTTACCCCTCCTTTCCTCTTATATGTAATTTTGTATAACCCTGAGGATCACCTTCCATTTCCATGCGATTTCCCTTCTCACTCCCTTTCCCTCCCACCTCTCATCCCTGTTTAATGTTAATCTTCTTCTCATGCTCTTCGTCCCTACCCTGTCCTTGGTTACTCCCCTTATATCAAAGGAGTCATTTGGCATTTGTTTTTTAAAGATTGACTAGCTTCACTTAGCATAATCTGCTCTAATGCCATCCATTTCCCTCCAAATTCTATGATTTTGTCATTTTTTAATGCAGAGTAATACTCCATTGTGTATAAATGCCACATTTTTTTTTATCCATTCATCTATTGAAGGGCATCTAGGTTGGTCCCACAATCTTGCTATGGTGAATTGTGCTGCTATGAACATCGATGTAGCAGTGTCCCTGTAGCATGCTCTTATTAGGTCTTTAGGGAATAGACCTAGAAGGGGAATAGCTGGGTCAAATGGTGGTTCCATTCCCAGCTTTCCAAGAAATCTCCATACTGCTTTCCAAATTGGCTGCACCAATTTGCAGTCCCACCAACAATGAACAAGTGTGCCCTTTTCCCCACATCCTCGCCAGCACTTGTTGTTGTTTGACTTCCTAATGGCTGCCAATCTTACTGGAGTGAGATGGTATCTTAGGGTGGTTTTGATTTGCATTTCTCTGACTGCTAGCGAAGTTGAGCATTTTTTCATGTACTTATTGATTGATTGTATGTCCTCCTCTGAGAAGTGTCTGTTCAGGTCCTTGGCCCATTTATTGATTGGGTTATTTGTTATCTTATTGTCTAATTTTTTGAGTTCTTTGTATACTCTGGATATTCTCATTAGGCTTTTATAGCCTATTTAATTTTCCCTTTTTAAGTCCTGATATTGATTATTTGTGTTTTTTTCTTTCTTATTTTATCTCATCAAAGATTCACCAGTTTTATTAATTTTTTAGTATTTCTGTATTTACAACACTATAATATTTCTTTTCTTTCATTTTCACTTGGTTTGATTTACCATTTTTTTTTATAAATTCCTGACATGGAGGAATGATTGATTTTAGACTTTTTTTTTCAAACTAACATATATGTTTTTAAGGATGTGTGTTTTTTTCTAAGCATATTTTAACAGATACATTCAGTTTTTGGAAATTGGCATATTATCTCTAATTGAATAAAACTATTTTGTAATTACCATTATGATTTTTTTATATTGACCATATTTCTTAGCTTTCAATTTATGGAATTTTCCAGAAAGATTCTTTTGATTTCAGATTTGTTGGTAAATTATATTGTGATTAGAAAATACAAAGTAAATCAATTCAATTCTTTGACATTTATTGAGATAGGATTTGTGAGGTAGCATATGATAAATTTTTTAACTGTCCCATTTATCCTTGAAAAAACATGTCCTACAGTTATTTGGTGGGAGGGATGCATGTATGTGTGAAGAGACCAAGTCTGTTAATTAGTAGTTTAATTTTTTATTTTTCATTTAGTTTTTCTCTAGTTAATTAATTATTGAAAGAATTGTGCTAACAAAACTCAACTCAAAGTGGATTAAGGACCAGGAATTAAACCAGAGACTCTGCATCTAACAGAAGAAAAAGTAGGCCCTAATCTTCATCATGTGGGATTAGGCTCCAACTTCCTTAATAAGACTCCTATAGCACAAGATTAAAACCAAGGATCAATAAATGGGATAGATTCAAACTAAAAAGTTTCTTCTTAGCAAAAGAAACAATCTATGAGGTGAACAGACAGCCTATATTCTGGGAGCAAATTTTTACCCCTCACACATCAGATAGAGCACTAATCTCTAGGGTATATAAAGAACTCAAAAAGCTGTCCACCAAAAAAACAAATAACCCAATCAATAAATGGGCCAGGGACCTGAACAGACACTTCTTAGAAGAGGATATACAATCAATCATACATATATGAAAAAAATGTTCATCATCTCTATCAATTAGAGAAATGCAAATCAAAACTACTCTAAGATATCACCTCACTCCAGTCAGAATGGCAGCTATTATGAAGACAAACAATAAGTGTTGGCGAGGATGTGGGGAAAAGGTACACTCATACATTGCTGGTGGGGCTGCAAATTGGTGCAGCCAATATGGAAAGCAGTATGGAGATTCCTTGGAAATCTGGAAATGGAACAACCATTTGACCCAGCTATCCCTCTCCTTGGTCTATACCCAAAAGACTTAAAATCAGCATACTACAGGGACACAGCCACATCAATGTTTATATCAGCACAATTCACAATAGCTAAACTGTGGAGCCAACCTAGATGCCCTTCAGTAGATGAATAGATAAAATAATGTGGCATATATACACAATGGAATACTACTCAGCATTAAAAGATAATAAAATCATGGCATTTTCAGGTAAATGGATGACACTGGAGAATATAATGCTAAGTGAAGTTAGTCAATCCCCAAAAAACAAATGCTAAATGTTTTCACTGATATAAGGAGTCTGATTCATAGTTGGGTAGGGAAGGGAAGCATGGGAGGAATAGACGAACTCTAGATAGAGGGGTGGGAGGGAATGGAAGGGGGCAGGGGGTTAGCAAGGATGGTGGAATGTGATAGACATTATTATCCAAAGTACATGTATGAAGACACAAATTGGTGTCACCATACTTCATATACAACTAGAAATATGAAAATCTGTGCTCTATATGTGTAAAAAGAGTTATAATGCATTCCACTGTCATTTATTTTTTAAAAAAAGTCAATAAAAATAAAATAAAATGAAAAAGAATTGTGTTAAAATATACCAAAATCACTTTAAATTTGCTTATTTCTCATTCCATTTCTATCAATGTTTGGTTGAGCTCACATTATTAGGTTCATGCTAATTATTTATTGTTATATCTTCCTAGCTTTCTTTGTCCATTTGATATAATACCATTCCTGAGACTGGGTAATTTATGAAGAATAGAAATTTATATCTCACAGTTCTAGAGATTAAAAGTCCAAAATTAAGGAACCAGCAAGTCTGGTGTCTGGTGAAGGCCTCATCTCTGCATCCAACATGGCAGCCCCTTGCTACATCCTCCAGAGAAAACAAATGCTGTGGTCTCTCATAGCAGAAGAGACTAAAGGGAAAAGGTCCATGCTAGCTCCCTTTAGCCTTTTTATAAGGCACTACTCTGTTCATGAGTGTGAACTCCTCACGACTTAGTCACTGCCCCAAAGACCCGTCTTCTCAACACCACCACTATGGGAATTAAGTTTCAGCACATGAATTTTGGGACATGTTTAGACCCCAGGCTTGGAGAAATGAATTTTTAGCATTCTGAGTGTTTTCCTTTACATCTGTCTACTAATGACTTCTGAGAGCAGTACCAGAATTTTGTGTATTATATTACTATTTGCTTGGCATATATTTTCCCATTTTTGGTGGCTTCATGTTTCATCTTGATCTTGGCCCAGGTCTTTTTTTTTTATTTCACTCATTCTATAAGCTCATACACAAAAACACACGTCACACCACAAACCCCACATATTCCACCACACACACACACACCTGCAGCTTTGCTTTGCTCCTTTTTCAATAATCAACCCAAATCACCTAGGAATTGCCAGAAACAAAGCTACAGATTATTTTAATAGTCCTTTTTTTTCTGTTTTCCTTGAGCATTTGCATGTGTATATTACTTCTTAGACATTTCAGACATGGTTACCCTATAATTTTAATCTTATGATGCCAATATCGGAAGTATTGTAGCCCTAGTTATTTTGTTTTTGAATTTTACATAATTATTAAACTCCATTTATATTTAGTCAAACTTATTCCATGGACTCCTGAATGAATAAAATCACAATGCTTTCTTTCAAAAAGAATGCACACTTATTCCTCCCCAATGTTATTTGAGTCTCCTTTGAGGATTTCCTGTTCATATCAGAAATGTCAGAACTACCTTCACTCCCTCACATTGGTCTCAATGTCTAATTTCCTGATTCCATGGGTTCAGCCAATGGACTCCAAAGTAGCTTCAGCTTTTATGAATGTTGTTCCCCTCACTCTTCACTGTTCTTGTTTCTCATTTTCTCAAGAGATCAAGAATGTGTTTATCATTTTAGTTAGGAATGATTTGCTTGTGTCCAAACGTGGTTCCTTTGGATTCAGTTATCTGCCACACTGCTTAGAGTCTAACTCCTCTGCTTTCAATCTTCCATCCTGTGTTTTTCTAAGGAAAATCCCATTGAAAGGTAATCTACTCCTCCCCCAGCCTTTTTTATTACAAAAAGCTCCAAGACCTTTAATTATTAACCTTAAAAATACTTAGAAGCCCACTTGTGCTTTCTCATGCAAAGACCTCAGTTTCTTCCCCTTCCCATCAAACACATCAGCGTAGAAAGACAGGCCTGGAGGGATCACCATAGAAATGTACTAAAGACTATAACCCAAGGGTGCTGCCAGCCACAGACTGGGGAAGTAGCATGATAAGTTCAGTGCAGAATGCATTTTACAGTGTTAGACTCCCTCTAACAGGAGGGTGAATTATTCCGAAAAGTGAGTGAATTGATAAGATTTTAGACAACTTCAAAGGCAAATTGCCATGACCATCTGCTCTGAAATCTGTGTGAACACTAGAAGCATGATTTGAGCTAATGTATTCCAAATTCTCTCAGTGAATGAAGGCTACTTGCACATCTTATTTCCTTGTATATGTAGAATGCAGCCTTTGCTTTTGGTAAGAAGCCCTGGGCAGTTTTATTATTATCTTCAGGGGCAGGGTAGCTAGTTAAGATGATTTTTGCAAAAGAAGTCACTTCATTAGCAATCAGCATCACTGCAGTGCTTATTTATGTCTGTCTTCTGAGTGGCTGGAACAGAATTCCAACCTAATACCATTTATGCTTTCAAAGGACTCTATCTTCTAGACCTCATTTAGCATGAGGATAGAGAAACACAGATAAATGTCTTATCAGGCGAAAAAGTAATTTCATGTTCTTGCAGTTCTTTTCTCTGTCTATTCAAATGCTAGATGCCCTTTCATCTTCCACAAATGATTTTCTCTTAATCCGCAAGAAACTAGTTCATTCTTTCTAACAACATCATTATATTTTGAGTGAATTATCACAGAACAATTAAGAGCTGTTCTCATGTGACACACTTATCTTTGGCTGTTTGTTTCAAAATTTGATTCAGCTGTGCCCTCCACTATTTCCTCATTTTGTTGAATGCTTGTGTTAGCTTGAAGGAAAGAAAATAACACAGTAGGGGGCAGGGTGGATGTCACTGTAGTAGAAGACAGCATTGCCTTTGGAAACTGTTCTTCATTATAGTTCAAGGAGCTAATAGCAATGCATTAGTTTGTTAAAAGGCATTACTATTATCACACAGCAAAGCATCCTATAATATTAACTAAGCTGTTGTTCTGACATTTTGGCATATGAAGAAATTTTTTTTCATAAAATCCTATTTTGTCAAGGTTTACATTTTCATGTTTTCCTTTTGAAATTGTTTGTTTTACAAAAGGCTTATTACCAACCAAGTGATGGCTTTGGAGTCAGACAGTCCTGAGATGGCATCCTTACTCCATTAGCTGCAAGTGGAGAAATTTCTCTAATTTGCAATTTCTGCATCTACAAACGGAGATTTTTAAAGTATATTGGTCATAAAATTAATGTGGCCAGCTCAGGTCTTTACACAAGGAGAGACTCTTAAACAGAGAGGCAACATCACTACTATTAAAGAAACTTCAGGTAGATTTTTAAATTTTTGTCTCCAAATTCCATTAAGCCATTGAAATAAATAAGTGAGAGAGTGAGAGAGAGAGAGAGAGAGAGAGAGAGAGAGAGAGAGAGAGAAGAGAAGAGAAGAGAAGAGAAGAGAAGAGAAGAGAAGAGAAGAGAAGAGAAGAGAAGAGAAACCTTTAACAAATCCTGAATGCCTGTTGTTTCCTAGACTTACCTATTATGACAGAAGCAAAATTTCTTGTTTGGTCTTCTAAAGAGAAACCTCAAGCAGCGTAAGAATATAGAGACCATTTTATAAAATCCCTAGAGAAAATTTTTTATGCATTCAGATGTTCTCTGATGCCTATGACATGGCAGCATGAAGAATTGGTGATATCCTTCCCTGACACTTCTTAGTTACATGCAAGGCAGAAAACATCACAGAACAAAGAAAAAAGTCAAACATTTTTACATCATTGAGCAGAGAATTAATCTGGCTTTATTTTTACTGTTAAGTAACATAGCACAGAATTCTCCTGTTCACTGTAGTAAAATATACTTACAGCAAATTTTGTGCATTGGTTCATTAACAATTATTTAGTAGCCGGGTGTGGCGGCACATGCCTGTAATCCCAGCATTTTGGGATGTTGAGATATGAGGATTGCGAGTTCAAATCCAGCCTCAACAATGGTGGGGCACTTAGCAACTCAGTGAGACCCTGTCTCTAAATAAAATAGAGACTAGGGCTGTGGTGTGGCTTAGTGGTCGAGAGCCCCTGAATTCAATACCTGGTATCAAAACAACAACAACAACAACAAAAACAAACAAACAAACAAACCAAAAAACCCACAATTATTTAGTAAGTGCCTTCTTTGTGTCCAAAATCGAATTAGCCACTGCAGACTCCAAATAAAATGTGATGCCTGTGCTTCAGCACCAAGAATTTGGTGGAGGAAACATACACATTAAGATCACTAGATTTCCAGTTTGGAAAGAGGGTACAGCTTCACTTCTCCCAGCTCTCCTTTGTTGAGTACAACTATAAACCACAGAAACAATATAAGAGACAAATGAAAGGAATACTGAAATGTGGAATGAGGAAGGCAAACTGGCTAGTCATTCTGGGACAAAAGCAAAAATAAAGTGGCAGAGAGTCCACTATGAGAACTCTCACATGGCAGAAAAAGGCCACCCAGCCCCAGCATGCCAAATTCCCAATCTAGCAATAGAAGGCAGCCCACGTAGGCTTATCCCTCCCCTGAATCGAAGAGGAGTCCTGTTTGACAATACCAGACCAGCAAGGCAATACATGTAAGGGTGAACCATCGTGACCCAGGCTGAAAATAATCAACGTGGGAGATGAGAATCTTCTGCAACACACCTGACCCTCTGCTCCCTGCATGAAGATGCTGGCCAGTCAGGCTGCACCAGCAATGGGAGGCACCGACAAGCAGGCTGGGTCGGGAAGCCTCTTGGTCCCTACAGATCTTTCATTTCTCAACAAGACACCAAGTGAGTGGGCAGTAATGGCAAAGTACTTCTGAAGTACTTGTTTTTCATAGGGGAGAGAGGGTCGCCCTTCCCCACCAGGTAGCCCAGTTTAGAAAGACTCCTTCTTCTTCCTCAGCACCAGTAGAGTCAGTGAGATCTCCCGTGGCCCCAGATAAGCTAAAGACAAAAATAGCATCATCAAATCTAGAATGGCTAAATTGTTTAAAAACAGACAAAAATTAGAAAATAACAAGTGTTGGTGAGGTTCTGGCCAAATTGGATTCCCAACATTGGCTATTAGGGTTATAAAATGGTGCAACCTATATGAAAGACAGTTTGGTGGTTCTTCCAAAATTAAACATGGAATTATTACAAGACCCAGAAATTCCACTCCTAGATATATGCCCAAAGAATCAAGGACAGGTTTTCAAACAAAAACTTGTATGCAAATACTTGTAGCAGCAACATTCACAAGAACCAGTTGTGAATTGTCACTAGAACCATAAGCCCCAAAATGAACCTAGAGATGTGTGCTAAACCTAAGAAGATAACTGCCTACTTTTTAAATTTATTTTTTATTTTATTTTTTTTTGGTACTGAGGATTGGACCCAGGGTGCTTAACCACTGAACAATCTCCCCGGTCTCCTTTTAAAATTTCATTTATTTATTTATTTATTTTAGTTTGAAACAGGGTTCTTGCTAATTTGCTTAGGGCCTTGCTAAGTTCCTGAGGCTGACTTTGAATTTGGGATCCTCCTGCCTCAGCCTACCAAGCCACTGAGATTACCCAACATGCTCAGCTAAGGAGACTGCCTATTAAAATAGAAGATTTAAATATAACTCAGAGTCTCCCAATATAATTAACAAAATGTACATGATACAATTAAAAAAGTAATCCATCATACCAAGAAAAGACAATCAACTGATTTCAAAACTAAGATGGATAGGCTAATGGAATTATCTGACAAGGATTTGAAACCAGTCTTTATAAAAATGCTTTAGCAAACAACTGTAAATTCTCTTGAAACCAAGCAAAATACAGAAAAACTTAAAACTGATCTCTGAAAAGATAGTTAAGAATACAGTAACTAAGCTGAACTCTGGAAAGTATGATAGAAGGGAGTCAAGCAATATTCTCACTTTTACCCTATAACTTTTTTATATTCTTCGAATTATTTTAAGTGAGCATGATTTTTTCCCCTAGTTTGGGGAATTAAAACCAGGGTCTCACACATGCTAGACAAACATTTTGCCCCTGAACTACACTCCCAGTTCTATGATTTACTTTTAAATAAAATTAAAATTCAATCTCCACAAAATTACCTATATTCCATTTTGAAAAGAGAACAGATTCTTCCTGCTCTTATATTAAAATTCCTTCTGTTTTGAATATTTAAGATACCCTTTAATGGTATTACATTGAAGTTACAAAAAAGATGAACTCGTGGTATTTCCCCATTAAAATGTTGGTAAACTGCAATTTGGGGGGTGGGGGATAATATATACCTTTCTAGAAAAAAGTAAGGTTTCCTATTAAATTCATTGAGTTGAATTCCTAAAGCACTCAGGGATTGTGATGAATCATTGTGTTCAGTGTTTGGGGAAATAGTTAAATATTTTTCTGTTTGTTTTTAAATAGCTGAATTTTTACTCTTAACTATACTTTTTTTTCTAATTTGACTGGAAACATTGGATATTATAAGTTGCAATGTTATGTTCTCTGTGCCCTATTGTTTTATCATCAATAAGCAAAAGTGTAGCAGCCAACAAAATATTTTCAGCTTTCACATCACACAAGGCTGTTTGTTCCAATGTTATTGCTAACTTCAGCTTTGAGAAATTATCACATTTTAAAAAATTGCCACTACTTGGGAAAATTATTATCTAGTTAATGACGTGGAACTCAAAGTAGAAGACATAGCTGGAAATTATCTGTATTTACCCTATTCTTCTCCCTGAGGAGTTTGGATGATGAGCTCTATTTTTTTTTTTTTTTTTTATGTAAGTGAAGTTGACTGAAATCCTGGAAACAACTGTTTCTTGAAAATAAAAAGACAACAGAAAGAACATCCTCCTTGAGTTTTTTGTTTTGTTTTGCCTATTTTTATTTATTTTTGCTAGCCTCACACTGTCCAAAGTTCCAACTAAACATAATAATCACAAGTCACCTAATTAGTTGCACCTGTAATTATACTGCTTAGAGCCAAGCTTCTATGTTAAGCAATTAGACCACGAAGAATGATAAGTTTCCCCCTTCTTATTGAACCAGGAGCTGCAGAGAGAATGATCATGTTACTAAGTCTACTTTTCTGTTAAACCTAGAGGAAGGCTAAGAAAACAGTATGATGCACACAAAGCCAAAATAAATGGGTTCCTCCCCTGTGTGCATGCTGCCACTCCTGGTGGAGGCTTCTACCCCTCACTCCAGCAGCCACAGTCCTTGGTTGCACAAAGTCCCCATTGTAACATACACAGACAGATTTCAATATTACCAGCAGAGCAAACTATAAATTTCAAAATGAACCCCCAAAGTGTTTTGTCACATCAGTGAGCATGAATAATTCAATTTCTGAATCCACCATTCATTAGAAGACACATGATGTATTAGAACAAACAAATTATTCCTGGGTAACTGTCAAAGTCTAAAGGACAGAAATTATCCAAAACCCAGGAAATGAAATCACCATTTCACCCAGTTATCCCACTCCTCAATATACACTCAAAGGACTTAAAATCATCATACTAGAGTAATGTAGCCACACCAATATTTGTAGCAACACAATTCACACAAACTTGGTGCCCTTCAATAGATGAATGTGGCATATGCACACAATGGAATACTCAGACATAAAGAAGAATAGCTTTATGACATGATAGATAGATTTGGAGACTATCATGCTAAGTGAAATAAGCCAATCTCAAAAGAATCAAAGGCTACATGTTCTTTCTGATATGTGGATGCTAACTAACAACAAGGGCAGAGGGAAGAATAGAAGTTCAGTGGATTAGACAAAGGGGAATGAAGGGAAGGGAGTGGGGATAGGAATAGGAAAGACAGTGGAATGAATCTGGCATAATTTTCCTAGGTTCATATATGAATACACCAGTGAAACTCAATATTGTGTACATCCATAAGACTGGAATCCTAATTAGAATAAGATGTATCCCATGCTTGAATAAATATATCAAAATAGATTCTTCTGTCTGTATAACTAAACATAACAACTAAAAATAAAGTACAGAGGTTAGAAAGAAGAGTTGCCTTTTTAAGGGAAAAGATTAAAATCTAGTAAAAATAATTGGTTATGTTTATGAAAAATTATTCAAACAATGCAGAATTGGATTAGATGATGTCATCTTCTTGCCATCTCTCTTCTTCCCTTGGCTCTCATTACCCATGTTTAACCATAGGAAGAGTTTCATGTCTAATTTTCCAGAAAAATATGTGTGAACATTATATATATAAACAACTATCCTTGTTTACAATTTTCTTTTCTTATTAACCAATGTATTGGGCTTTACTTTCCATTTAAGTAGCTGTTACCTGCTTCTAATCATAGTTACAAAATGAAACAACATATGGTTATTCTTAACACTTTTCCTATTGATGAACATTTATGTTGTTTCTATATTTGGGCCTTGGTGAGCCCTTTTGTATATATATCCTTGATGTCTATGAGAGTAAAACTGTTAGATAAATTCCTGAGGGTGGAAAGTGGAATTTCTGGCTCTCAAGAAATCATTGTATTTTCAATATATTTTTAAACTACTTGTTTCTCCTAGTCAGCCATGGCTACGATAAAATGTATTTGTGTTTCTGATATGTTAGGAAGAAACAATGTCTCAGTGTTATTTAAATTTGTATATTTAATTAGTGAATTTTAGTATCTTACATGGCTGGCTTCTTACTATAATTTTTTTTTCTGTGAAATGTTCAAGTGTTTGTTTATTTCTCATTTGTGAGACTTCTTTGTGTATTAAAGAAATATGACATTTGTCTGGCATATATTTTGCAAGTATTTTCCACAGTTGTCACTTTCTTTTAATATTGTGAAAATTTTTTGCAAAGAAAAATTATATTTCTTTATATGGTCCAATTTATGACTTTTGGCTTATGATTTAGAAGAAGATTTTTCCACTACAAAGGCTTTTTGAAAATAAAACATAATATATTGTTGTTGACTATAACCACCCTGCTGTGCAACAGCACACCAGAACTTATTCTTCCTGTCAATCAAAAGTGAAATAAAATTTTAAAATCTTTTTTTTTTAAAGAGAGAGTGAGAGAGGAGAGAGAGAGAGAGAGAGAATTTTTAATATTTATTTATTTTTTTTAGTTCTCGGCGGACACAAGATCGTTGTTGGTATGTGGTGCTGAGGATTGAACCCGGGCCGCACGCATGCCAGGCGAGCGCACTACCTCTTGAGCCACATCCCCAGCCCTTAAAATCGTTTTTTTGGTGCTTTTAGAATAATTCATTTTTATTTATTTATAGTTCTACTATTTATTTTAAAATAAAGCATCAAATAGGGATCCAGTTTTACTATTTTTTTACAAAAGAAGTAGCCAAGTGGTCCAACAGAATTCTCTGAATAATCTATCAGTTCCTTAATCATTTTAGATATGCTCTTTACCAAATTTTTATTATGAGTTTATTTTTGAATTTCTTCCAGTTTCCTTAATCTATTTGTGCATTAGTATCACATTATTTTATTGTAGCTTCATGAGTTTTTAAATTCATAAAACAAGTCACTGTCAATTATTTTCTTATTTTATCTGAATATTCCAAGGCATTCTTACATATTTTTAAAAATTTTTACATAATGCGTTGTCATTTTAAATGAGGTATATATAAATAATTCTATTGTTTAATTTGGAGAAATTTTTCCAATAAGAATTCTGTTTTCTTACCCCTTTCTTCTTACAGAAAAGGGTATAGCTTCCTACCTACTTTCATGTCCTTAGTGTCTGAACCTCTTTCATTGGGTTTATTATTATGTATTTTTATCTCTGTTGTTTTCTTGATGATATATTCTTTCCACAGTACTGCTAAAAGAAACATGGAGATGATATGATTTGTGAACTTTAGAAGCTCAGAGTCTAATTAGGAACTTGCAAACATGTAAAAATCTGATATCACTGAGAAAATAAACACAGGCAGAAAATACTGTGGAAGTTAAAGAGAAGATAGTGTCCAACTCTGCAGAGTAAGTTTCCTTCTAGAATGCAACATTTGGCCTTTAAAAATGAGTGGACCTATGTGACTAATATCAAGTGCCTGAATATCTGTGTCCTGATCTTTGGCTTTGGGCCATCTTTGTGGCCACTGGCTCAGTTAAGAACTTTTGAGCAATTTTATAAATAATGAAGATCCTGCCTATCGCTCCCACCCACCTACATGCTAGCAATTGCTGGCCCTATTCTTTAAACCCACTCCTATATACAGTGTTTAAACACTGAATAAATAAAGTTTCAGATCTGTCTATAGTGAAACTGAATGAAGTACATGTGTTCGGGGGGAAAAAAAAAGAAGTGGTGGAGTCTCTCGCGCAATACCAAAAGGAAAAGACTATGCAAATAGAGAAAGAACTGATGCAAAGACAGGAGTAGTGAAGAGAGGGGACATAGGATGAGATGCTCTGCAGGAATTTGAGATGGCTGGTGATGGAGTATGAGTGAAAGAAGGGTAGAATTTAACTCTTAAAGAAATATCTGGACCACATACACATAATAGATTGTATTGCACAAGGTAAGGAATTCAGAATAGATTGAATGTGTTTTTATTGCAAGTCGATTTAGGGAGCTGTGAAGAGGTCTTTCTAAAATGGGGAGAGACACATGGTGGGAAATGCCAAGAGGGAAAGGAAGGTCAGCGTTAGGTACAGGGAATCTTGAGGTTCTGGCAATACAGCCCAGTGGTAACACCGCTCCTAACATACAGAAGGTTCTCATTAAATATTGAATGAGGTAATGAAAAATAAATGAAAAAGCAAGGGTTTTTTGAAGTCGGATATTTCTAGAGGTTTATAATTTATAATAGCTTCATCTCATGGTTTAAACTACTCGATACTTTCAAACTACAAGATTTCCTAAAGGGGTAGTATTTTGCCTAATGAATATGGCAACATTTAGGAACCAGAATTTGGAACATAGCTCTGTGCTGTAATAGCAGCAATTAAGTAAAGGAATAAATTTTTTTCAAAGCTTCTTGCAACACTACTTTGCACAAATTAAATGCTGTATAACTGGTATAACTGTTTGTTAAGTAAACAATGAAGGCTTCAATACATGACCAAGATAAGAATTGGAAAGTTGTAAATGTTTAGGTCAGACATCAGTTCCCTCCTTTTAAAATACTTTCTACCCTCTAACTCTCCCTTACGTTTGCTTTATCCCCTCTTTCAAAGTCCCAAATATGTATGTTAATCAAATGCTGTAGTCAAATATAGATAATGTCTCCTGAGGTCCATGTTCTTCAGGGTGGGTCCCAGAGTGGGATGTTGGGGAGGTACTGTGGGCTTTGAGAAGCAAAGACTTCCTTAGTCATTGGGGGTCATGCCTTCAAAGGGAGTTATAAGACTTTGACCCCTGCCTGAATCACTCTTCTGCTTTCTGGTTCATGAGATAAGCAATTTTGTTCAACCACAAAGACCTGCCATGACACGCTGCCCTTACCAGAGGCTCAAAGGAACTAGGCAGCCTGAACCTGGACTGGGAACTCCACACCGAGGGTAATTGCATGCATTGAACCATCCTTGCAATATTTTCTTCTCTTAGCTTCCTTACTTCTCTTCCCCGCAGGACCCTCTCTCCCAGGATGAAAATTTATTTGGAACATGATGAATAATCTTTATAATGTGCCATTAGATTTAGTTTTTATCACATTTTTTGAAGACTTTTCTCTCTATGTCCATGAAAGATATTGGCCTGTAGTTTTCTCTCTTTTGCTGTGTCCTTATCATGGTAATGCTGCTCTTGAATAATAATATTAAAATTAATATTCTTGGAAGAATTCCTTCTTCTTTCCTTTTTTTTTCTTTTTTTGAGGGGGGATAACTATAGGAGAATTGATATTAGTCGTTCAAATGTTTGGTAAAACTCAACAGTGAAGCTCTCTGGCTTTTCTTTCTGGGGAGTTATTTTTTATTGATTTAATCTTGTTACTTGTTATTGATCTCTTTAGGTTTTCTATTTATTCATGGTTCTATCTTGGTAAGGAAAATGTGTTCAGGAATATGTCCATTTCTACTAGGTTATCAAATTTGTTGGCTCATGGTTATGTGCCATAACCTCTAATAACCCCTTGTATTTCTGAGCTGACAGTTGTAATGTTGCCTTTTCGTCTCTGATTTTGTTTGAGTCTTTTCTCTTTTTTAGTCCAGCATTGTCAATTTTGCTTGTTTTCAGATATCTAGCTCTTTATTTCATTAATCTATTTTACTCATTTATGTTAATCTCTATTTGTTTATGTTAGTCTCCATTTCATTTACTTTTTTTTTGCTCTTTATTATTTCTTTCTTCTCCTATTTTTGGGCTTGATTTTTTTTTCCGGTTCCTTGACATGCAGTGATAGGTTGTTTATATAAACTCTTTTTATTTTTTGATATTGGTTTTCATTGCTATAAATTTTTTCTCTTGGTGTTGCTTTTGCTATATTCCACAGGTTTTGGTATGTATTTTTTTTCTCCATTTTCATTTGTTTCAAGACATTTTAAAAAATCTTTCTTGATTTCTTCCTGGATACATTGGTGGTTCCAAAACAAGTTGTTTCATTTTCCTGTTTTCGTGTAGTTTCCAAGGTTTCTCTTATATTTGATTTCTAGTTTTATTACATTGTGGTCAGAACAGATACTTCATATAAACTTACAATCTTTAAAAATGTGTTGAGACTTGTTTTGTGACCCGTCGTATAATCTGTGCTGGAAATGTTCCATGTGCTGATGAGAAGAGTGTGTCTTCCTTAGCTGGTGGATGGAATGTTCTGTGAAGGTCTATTAGGTCCATTTGATCTAGTGTGTAATTTAACTCTGCTATTTCTTTGTTGATTTTCTGTCTGGTTGATCTGCCCATTATTGAAAATGGGGTGTTAATGTCCCCAACTATTATTTTATTGTGGTCTATCTCTACCTTTAGGTCTTTTAGTATTTGCTTGTCTGTGATAGCTTTTGGATACAATCGCACTTGGCTCCAGCTGTAGGATGCATAATAAGTTGGACTACTGTGCATACTGCTGATGTAAATATTTCCTAGGATGCATTTATCAGTAGCTAAACCAAATCAACAATAACTTTCAATTTGGTTGTTATTATTGATCTGCTAAACATTTGCTTGAATTTTCATCTTTAAGAGATTAATTTGAAGTGGCATCTCCAATGATATCTGAATGATAATGCTTATACACCCTTCGTCCATACAAAAAAAGCATCTTGTGGAATTTACCTGATATTTAAACCACTCCCTAATTTCATCTGGATTTTTTTATAACAAGCACTTTTCATGAGAGTGAAGAACTCAGATTTCCTGTGATTCCTCCATCTCTGTGTTTTTGTAAGCTAGGGTCACTTATAATTCAAGCCTGGTACCGTCTCAATGAGGCCAACTTTTCCTTCCTAGCAAAGTCCTTCATGGAGAACATTTCAAACAGTTAGTAGTCATTTTCTCTGACTCCTACTCACAGCTGGCAAAGCAATGGATGAAAGACTCAGAAATGCAGACACATTTTGAAATATAAGATCTCTCAGTATCCAAATTAAAAGAAAGAGCTCAGGTCTGTGTTCCACAGCCCTGGTTACAACTTTTGACAAAACACGGTGCTAAAAAAGAAAACCAAAGTTTGACAGAAAAGAAATGACTTTTATATTTTATATGAAAATGTCAATAATGTTATTAAGTTCTTGAATTCAAATGCTTTAGTCCCACACTACAGGATAATCAAACATACTAAATAGGAATAACTAATGTGTATTGTGAATCAGGCATGGTTAATGCTTTTCCTTTACTGAATCTAAATATTTGATTAACTACATGAAGTTAAGTTTCATTATATGTATTTTGTAAGTATAGAAACTGAACTAAAGAGCATTTAAGTGTCAGGTTAACAGAGCTTAAAAGAGGTAGAGGCAGAACACAAATCCTGTGAACTCTGGCTCTAATCCATGTTCTTAAACCCTTAGGGTAAAATTACTCTCCAAATATAATTAAGCAAACAGATCATTTAATTCTTCCTTAATCTATGTGAACTTTCTGGCACAGACTTTTCACGTTCTTATATGACTAAAGTAAAAAGCCCAAAGTAAAAGACGTTCAGAAACACGTCTAAAATAGCTTTGGCTTGGCCCTGAAAGCAGGGACCTCAAGATTCACCGTGACTATTGATGGATGGTTACTTTCAGCCAATATCAAATCCACATGGCACCACAAATCAGCACACTAGAAAAATCCAACTTTGTCACCTGAAATGCCCTCTTTTCTCATGTCATTCTTCATCAGATTCAAAAGCCTCCAGTGAAAGGGAGACTCTATGCAGATGAGGAATCAAACAAAGAGGAGAAATTACCAGTCAGAAAGAGTGGCGTTGGTTTTTGCCACCTCAGCACAGCAGCTGAGCCAGCCCTGCCACGGAGCCTGACTGCTCCAGCCACCCACGCTTCTCAGAGGCTGAGGCTGAGGCGGATGGCAAAAACTTTTCAATTGTATTTCACTTTGTCTTTTCCTTGTGTCTGGAAAGTCTATGTAAATTTTGCCCCAAACTTGAAAAGCTAATTCTAACAATTAAAATTTGTCTATGCTGACGGAGGGGAAAAAACACACTCAAAGAGGATTTAACTGAGCACAAAACAAGTTGCATATTATTTCAGGAGGAAAAAATATTCACATGGAAGATCTCCACTCTTTTCACCCCGGACAGAGATTTCTGAAACAAAATATCACATTCTTCTCTGCCTCCCCAAATCGGTTCTTTCAAGGATGCTGTGGTTTCCAAAGTGATTTGCTGTGGTCAGAACATTTGAGTCCTCCCTGTTCTCACTATTCATAGGCTGAATCATAAGCCCCAGAGTGATATGTGGAAGTAGGAAGTTGGGGGAGGGTTAGGGTTAAGAGGGGAGTGATGGCTGATCTGGATTGTTATCTTGATGGTTCTGTCCCTCTGGAGAACCCTGACAAGTACAGGCATGGAGTCACAAAGTCACAAAAGTGATATTAGTGCCCTTATAAAAGAGGTCTCAACTGCCTTGCCATGTGAGGGCCCAGCAAGATGGTGCTCTCTATGAGAAAGTGGACCTTCACCAGATGCTGAATCTGCCGGTATCATGATTTTGGACTTCTCAGTCTTCAGAACAGTAGTAAATAAATTTCTGTTGCTTATAGGTAACCTAGCTTATGGTATTTTGTTATAGCAGCCTAAGAGATGGTTTATATAATACTGGTCTTGAAAGAGAGTCTTAAATTCAAATCTTAGCTAAACATATGTGCCAACATCACGTTTTAGATAACACAGTGAGCTTTAGTACCCCGTGTACAAAATAAAAATAAGAGCGCTCTCTTTATGAAGGCATTGAAGACCACATTCGTGAAAGTGTTTACACAATGACTGATGCATAGTTGATGCCTAAAATTAGTGACAGTATTTCAAACTCAAGCCTTCACCCATCAGCACACTGGTTTGATTTTGAGTTTGTTTATTTGGTTTTTTTTTGATTAATTTTTATTTGGGGTTGTCACAGTTATTAGAGCCACTCTTGTCTTAAGAACAATCACAGCACAGGGAATGTGTCACTGAGACTGCCCAGAAAAAACCTGACCCGCTGAATCTTATTGCTTAAAATACACATATTCACAATAACTGACAAATGGTGATGTGGCTCACAAGGAATGTGTTAGCATTTGCAAATCTTCCAACCGTAGAACCAAACCCTCCACCATCCTTTTCTTCTCATTCATCTGGAATACCAGACTCAACCAAGTCTCTCTGGCCCCCTGACTATTCCTTCAATTCCCTATCTCCCTCTCTGAGCAGGAAGCCTCCAGCAGCTGTGGCCAGACTGTGGCTCACTAGTTTAGCCCAGCTTGGCCCCTGCGCTTCTTCCCAGGCCTTCAGAGTGAGATGCTTCAGTGAAGCCAACGGTCAATACTCAGACCAGTTCTCTGATCAGAGAAAGAAAATTGAGAGGGTCCAATTCATCCATTTGATCAGTTAAATGAAGGATGTGTTTTGGTAAAACTTGTTCTCCTTAGAGACACTTCAGTGAGTTGTTTGTGATTTCAAAAGGAAGGTGGACGGTAGGTATCTGAGGGCTGCTGTGCTCTGGGCCCTCTTTGGCAACACGCCAGCCTGCGTGTGTCCACTGAACTCAGCAAAGGAAGGATAGTGTGGTGGCATTGTGGCATCTGCCAATGCCTAGCGATTCGGGATAGGCTGATATCTGACCATAGCAAATCCAAGCTTGTCACTGGAGAGCCAATCAAGCTTTTGTCTGGAATCTCACTTTTGCCTTCTCTCCCAAGTGGTTGTGGACACCCTGTGGAGGCTGAGACCAAAGGCAAGGGGTAGCAGACAGAGACAAGCAGGTTCAGAGCATGCTTCCATTAATAGAGAACAGAACACAGGCCTCTGGGTGTCTACAGAGCAATGTGCAGATTGCAGTGCTGAGCAGAGTGGAACCTCTATCTTGAGCGCAGTATCTCAGGCAACACAGGGGGCCACCATCAACAATGCTGCCAAACACACTGGAGTACGCAGTCAGACATTTGTTCGGTAAACAGTAAATGCATGAAATAAATTACCTTGTGAGGGCCATGTTTACTTCAGATGCATGGTTAATGAGCAGGATAGCTGTCACTCAAAGTATCTTCACACAGGGCATGGACTCACACACAACAGACACTACAGGTCCTTCAAAGTCATCGCATACAGACTTCACTTTGTTCGACATGGATTTTGGTTTTGTGAAATCCAGATCACTCATTCATCTCACAGCTTGGATTTCTCTCTCTCTCTCTCTCTCTCTCTCTCTCTCTCTGTATGTATGCGTGTGTGTGTGTGTGTGTGTGTGTGTGTGTGTGTTTTCCTTTTCATACTACAACATCAATGCCTAGTCTGAATATCATCATTCAAAAGTGGGAGAAGAACCAAACTCTTCATATGAACAAGGACGGATGGGGGATGTTAGTTTCAGCTGATTGCTTTCTCCTTTCAGACTTTTCCTAACAAAAGTCAACTTGTTGTCCCAAACCAGATGATAGTAATAAGGATCCTATGGTCCTTCTGGAGGCTGCCTCCACCCTCCCACCTGGGCCACTAAGACTATATATAGGTTACAGAAAAGGGAGCCCCCCACACACACACACACAATGAGCTAGGGATAGGATAGAGAACCTCAGACAAACAAGGGATTTCTTCCAAGTAGTCAGTTTAAAACAAACAATGGCACACAACAACAACAACAAAAGACTTATCAGAATCAAAGAGAAAATACTGTGTGAGATCCAGGCTATGGGGCTGCCTTTCCCAAGCTTCCTCAGACCATCTATCTGTTCATGGAGTACAAGGAGATACCAAGTCCTGCAGACCTGCTAGGGATGCACGAGGACACTGGTCACGAATGGGCACAGATCAAAGGGCAGAGATGCAGGAAGCTGCATTTCTCTCTGTTCCCAGATTTAGAGTCTACTGCTCAGAGCTACCCCACCCCAAGCCCACACACAAATATTTCCTTGTGGCTCAACTGCAGCCACGCTCTCAGAAGGCCAACCTGGGAAAGAGCACAAATTTCCCTTGTCCAGAAGAGAATTCTTGCTAGCCCACGGGTAAGGCTCTTGTTTCTATTTGGCTTTTGTTGTTTGTTTTTAAATAGAAAAAAAAAGAGAGAGAGAATGCAGTCTACTTCCACACCTGAGCCTGCTGGGAAGGAAGCAGCCCCTCCAGGAGGCACAGTGGTACATTGTTCTTGTCACTGGGAATTTGAGAGATCCACAAGCCTCCTACCAACCTGTCCATCAGCTCTCATTCTCCCACAGAATCAGCTCAGTCGTGGCTGCTCAGACACTGGCAGTCACAGCTGCAATCCCCAGGCCTCTGTGGGCTTCCTTCTTCACCCAGGGCCAAGATGGGTTGCCTCTCCAAGACTGAGACACAACAAAGTTGTGTTCTCTTGAACTAAAACCAGAGCATAAATCCACTCTATCACCAAGACTCATCTCAGGGCACAGTCTCAGTCCTCTTCTTTAGGGGCTTTTAAAACACATCTCTTTAACCAAAGCAGGTAGGTAAGATATAACTTAAAAGGGGGGAAGAAGAGGAATAGGGTGGGGAGGAGGAATGAGTCATGGGACCAACTACTCAGGCCTCCACCACACTGTGCTTTTGTGGGGGAGAGGCATCCGCACCCCAAACTCTACTTGGAGATGTAGGAAAAAGCAAGAGAGAAGAAGGAAAAAAAATGGCTGCACCACTTCCTCTGAAAGTCACTTAATAGGTCTCTCATGGGTCTCCTTTACTCTGGTTCCTTGCTAAGTTCCCAGGTGCAGAGAGGGCCTACTCTAGCTGCTTCTCTGGGAGTTGGGAGAGTCCTGCTTATCGATGGTGTTGATGGCAGCAGGCACTCGGGCGGCCAGGCTGGTGGGCACCCTCAGGCGCTGGCAGAGCCCTTCCTCTTCATCACCAGAAGGCCTCACGTGGCAGCTGTCACAGAAATCCAGGGGCCCAGCTAGAGCATCATCATGGAAGAGCGTGTTGAACTCTTTGGGGTTACCATCACCGTAGCCCTGGTTGCACACACACCTCAATGCCCGAGTCACCTGTGAAGCAGCCATGTCTTCCAGGCCTCTTGTCTTTGCTATGCACACTGCCATGCTCAGAGCTGGAATTTTTCAGTGGCTCCTCCTTACATTCTAAATCCTTGTCCAGGAAGGCCCCTCGGTCTAACTCCCACAGGCCAGCCACTGAGCCACTGGGCTCCATTCCAGGGGCTTTGGTAGCTGCTTGCTCAGCTGACACTTTGGATAGGGTGGGGAGGAGGAATGAGTCGGGGGCTCAGGATCAGCAATGCTGGTGAGGGGGGTCTTGTGCTACTTCTGCTGGGCCCAGACAAGGGGCTGCTCTGTGCCCCTGGCAGCCCCTGGTGGGACTGGCACCCAGAGAGCTGCCTGCCACCTGCAGGGCCACACTGAGGAGGCAGCTGCTGTGCTGCTGTGGCTGGAAGACACTGCAGGGTGGGAGAGGAGTTGGAGGTCAGTTCACCACTTCCTCATAAGGAGGAAAAAACCTGAAATAAGATGGCGGTGCTGAGAAATTGTGAGCTTCCTGGTAGACAATTGGGTTGATTTCATGTTGCTGCTGCTGGGCCTGAGGGCAGTGCTTAGCTCCAAGGTGGTGGCAGAAGCCGCAGCTCAGGAAGATGATGATGGTCCACACCAGCCAGCACCCAACACTGTCCCTAAGAGAATCAGAAAAGGCTGGCCAGCCCGTGGTTTCCCAATGAGCAGAGGCAGTAACCAGGACCCCGGATGCCAAGAACATCTTGGGCAAGGACTTACACCAGATTCATAATACTAGTAGCAGCTCTGAAACTGTCCACAGAAGTGTCCTGGGTCACACATGTAGCTTTGATGGTTGGTACCCACACAGGCTTCCTCATCCTGTGGGGGTTCAGCCCTGACTGACAGGGGGCTAGGTAGCACATAGAGGAGCAAGAGCGCCATGCCACCTGAGAGCCTTCTCTCCATCCCCCTCCTACTCCTGCTCCCCCGCCACAGTGCTGCCACCTCCCTCCTCCTCCCTCTCTTCTTCCTTCTTCCCTTCAGTGCATGGGTTTTTATAAATTATTTGATCATTCAGTAAATGTTCATTCAGTGCCCCTCACTCCTTCTGGGGCAGGAAGGCACTGCACAGGATTCTCTGATATGATGGGAATTGGTAGGTTTGGGAAGATCTAAGTATTACATTTCCACCAGACAGCAATAAAGGGAATTGTTTGTTTAAAATGTTCTCCTTGGTGTGAAATGCTGGTTTAATGGTCACATGGAAATATGAGTGGTCCACTGGCAGATGGGCAAAACATCCTTCCTCTTTTGACAGTTCCACACCTTGTGAACACTGATTTTTGCCTCTAACTATCTTGTGGAATACTGACCTCTTGCAGACCAGACCTGACCCCTGAAAGAAACTTGGATAAATGTCTGTGACCTCCTAAAGCCATTTGGGGCAGCTCTCTTAGATCCCTTGATCCACATTGTTCAGAGTGGGGCTGAGATTTACCTGGTCTCTGAGCACCTAGGATGCATTCCTTTTAGAGAGTGGGTGATATAAAATTGTTAAGATGATTCTGTAGTCCTAGGAATATATGGAAAATAGTTTTTGCACCCAAGTCCATTCTCAATCTGATGTACTACTTCCATTATGTTGAGCTTTGGCAATGAGATGACGAAGATACATTTAGTTTACAAAAACAAAAAATCATGTGCAAAATAAACAGTTCTTCATTTCCAACTCCTTTCTGGGGTAGTACAGCCTGGAAATTGCATATCTGAGCCCCTCAAACACAAGACAAATAAAAATATCTCATATCAGAAACTTTGCTATTATATCAGATACAGTAGATTCACCTGGCATGAGAATAAAGGTTCAATCTCTTATGACATCACCCTAGAAAGGAGACAATTTTGTTCAATACAGAGGTAACTATAGTCTAAAACCCAATATACTCAGGGAATGTGTTTTTAAATTCAGATTGTATTTGCGTGTACATTAAAACATACCTATCAACAGCTTGCATGTGTCACCCCGATAGTCTTGAAATACAGTTGAATAGAGCAAGATTAAAGCAAAGAAGAGACATTCTATAATTTTGGAACCCAGCTAAGTGAAATAGCTGGTTTTGTCCCTAAAACATCTTGCAGAAGATCTATGTAGATATATAGAGACTTGCTAGAGTGTAGTTAACTAACCAATGCCATTAATAACCATAACCAACTTTATTAGCCAACAAAGGCACCAAGGACTTCATAGATTACCTAATTTAATTCACTTTGCAAACTTTTGAAGTAGTTGCTATCACACATCCATTTTATATAAAAGTAAGCTAAAGCAGAGAAGAGAGTTGTCTGCCTGTGTTGTGTGGAGGCGGACACTAAGTGCTATGGCCTTGAGAGCATCAGTGAGCCTCCTGGAGATGAGCATGCCACATCTTGTAAGTGGCAGTAGCACAAGCCAAGCCATCAGAATAACAAGCTTTTAACCTGTAAAGTTGAATGCTGCTTGTCATCTCCATGACAAATCTAAATAGCATCACCCAGAGTATAGAAAGCAAAAATTCAAGTCATTAAAACTCCACCTGATGGTTGTTCTCTCATCATTTCCTTTATATTGCCAAGGATTCTCTTTTGATTGAAAATCAAATATTGGATACAAAAACTCTTAGGTCTCAGATGGAGTCTGAATTTTCCCACTAAGATGCAATGAATATCATGTTTGTTTATTTCTCCACATCAAGTCGCGCTGTAAGAACCCACTTGCCAAGGTGAGCCAGGAGCCCAACGTTGGTCATGGTGTCCTGCCATCTTTGGGCACTACCAGAGCTCCTGTGAAAACGTGGCCTAGGAAAATCTCCCATCTTTAGTCTCTGGGGAAGCTGACATCACTCTCATGTATCCGGGTTTACAATGTGAGCGTTCACTGTCAGTCTTCCACCACCTACCATCCTGCTAGGCCAGGGTGCTCCACACTGACCTCGAGAACTCACTTTCCCCGAGTCTAGCATGCTGAGTGACCAGCCACCACAGCTACGGTTTTCCTCTACCTACTATGTCCTGCCAACTTCAATCTGCTTCTTTTCTCAACAAATATTTATCGATTGCTTAATCCATCCGAGGCACTGCTCTAAATGTTAGGGATAAAAATATATATCAGGAAATTAAAAAGCCTACTTTTTTTCATTAGGGATTGAATGCAGGGACACTTAACTACTGAGCCACATCCTCAGCTCTTTGTTAGATTTTATTTAGAGACAGGCTCTCTCTGTGAGTTGCTTAGTGCCTCACTAAGCACTAGTGTTGCCTAAACATGCTGAGTCTGGCTTTGAACTCACAATCCTCCTGCCTCAGCCTCCAGAACTGCTGGGATTACAGATGTGTGCCACCATGCCCACCAAAACCCACAAAAAAAAAAACAGGAAAAAAAAACTACTGTTATTAAGAAGACAGATAATAAGAAAGTACAATGATATACTGTGTTAAATGATAAAAGCTCATTAAAGCAGGGTAAGGAGATAGAGTGAAGGTATGGGATAAACATCCTTCAAGAACAGAATACTTGTGTAGAAGTGTGAATAAATCTAGGAAGTGAGACTTAAAGCAATCCAGCACAAAAGACCTCTGGGAAGAGAGAACAGTGCTTTGCTGGGGGGATACCAAGTCCCATTCATTAACTATAGCTTACAGGAACAACAGGGACAATGACTGGAGATGGGCTTAGAGACAGGATCTTCTAGGACATCTTAGGTCAGGGAATACAATTCTTATTTTATTAGAAATGTGATTGATGGTATATTCATTTTCTATTTCTGTGTAACAAGTAATCACAAATTCAGTGGCTTGAGCAAACACAAATTTATTATCTCACAATTCTCATGAGTCAGAAGTCCTATCTATTTTCACTAGATTTTTCTGCTTAGAGGCTGACAAAGCTAAAATCAGCGGTGTCATATATCTGCACCCTCATCTGGAGTCTTGTCTGGGGGAAAATCAATCCTAAGCTCCTTCAAGTTGTTTGCAGAATACCGTTCTTTGCAAATACACGAATGAGTGCCCCTGTTTTCTTAGCAGGCCACTGTTGGTTCTCAGAGGCCACTCATAGCTCTTGCCATGTGGCACCCTTGACAATATGGCAATCTGCCTCTCTTAGTTCATCAGAGAAGCTCTCTCGCTTCAGATGTCTGACTTTTTAAAAGAGCTCATCTGATGAGGTCACCAAGATATTATCCCTTTTGATTAATTCAAACTTAATTGATCGGAGACCTTAATTACATCTGAAAAGGCTATTATAAACACAAGGTCTTTTCAGACTCAAGGGAAGGTTTATACAAGGTATGTACTCAAGAGGTGGAAATAGGGAGGATCATCTTAGCATTCTGCCTGCCTCAGATTGGAAGCCAGAAACTCAGAGCATGAAAACAATAATGCCATGTGATTTTTGCCTTCAGGTGAGTTGCTTGGATTCCAGTGTATACAATCCATGGAAGAAAGTAGTAGCAGGAAGACGATGTAGGAGCCCGTTGCCATGGTGTAGGCAAGAGATGGTGATAAGAGGGATGATTTAGAATTCATCTGAAGACAGAGCCAATAGCCTTCATCTGTGCATTGGCTAATGGGTGCCAGGCCTGAGTGTGCACTCTGCTTTTCCATTCTTGAAGTCCAGAGTTCCCTGACTCTTCCAAATTTTTAGAAACCACTGTTCACACTATAATCCCATTCTTTTCCCTCTGCTCTCTGGATAAAGTCTGAAACCGAGCGGAGCCTCCAAGATCTTGTAGGTTCTGTGCTTTCTACCCTTTAGCCTCATCTAGGACCTTGCTCTGCATAGGCCTACCTCATGCTTCTTGGATATTGTCTTTTTTCATCCAAGTTGTTCCTCTGCCTGGAATAATCTTCCCTACCACTTTGCCCAAATCACTTCTTCCCTTCCTTTAGGCTCCAGATCAATCATAATTTGGGATTAGGGAGCATTCTCCAACTTCTCTGACTGTGATATGCACAGTCATAGTGCTTAAGGGCACAGAGACTATACTTATCTGGTACATAATTTTACACTTTGTTGTGCAAATCCTTTAAGGACGTTCACTTTCTCTGTTAGTCTCTGCTTTATGAGGGTAGGAAGTGTATTTATGTGCTCACCAATTTACTGACCACCAAAAGTCTAGCATCTTGCAAATAATAATCCCTCAGTTAAGTGAATAAATCTGTTAAATTAATAAATGACTAGCCTCCAAATTTGCCCTCTCTAGCAATCACACCTAATCCCAAACCAAACACATAACAACCATTATGAGAAGGCTTGGAATCTTTTAATTGAAGGCACAATGTAGGAGAAAAGGGGGAGATGGCTTTGATCTACATCCCCCAAAGAGGCATTTGGAAGAGGCACTGTCCCTAGGTGCACAGTTCCTGTATCACCACTTCCTCCTAGGGAGGTGGGCCCTAGCTCTAGGTTCCTGAGTAAGTACTAGTGGAGGCTCCAGCTATAATTAGTCTCATCACCAGGGAAAGCAGTGACTGATTGATAGGTGGGGCTCTTAAAAATAAACTCATGTTGCAAGAAGCTAAGGAGTGTTTTGCCAGAAGTGCTCCAGGTCCAGAACTCACCTCCTATCTTTCATCCTGCCTCCTATTGGGGCAATAACCCAGGCATCCTTGTGATTGAGGGACATCCAAACCTTTCTTAATCCTACCTTAAATAGTAAGAGTACGAAAGGCTTATCTAACCCTAAAAACTAAGAATATTTCAGATATCTGGAATGATTAAGGTCAGTTTCAATTAAATATTTTCCAGTTCTAAATTGCAACCAAGGTTAAAAAGAGAAAAGAAAAATAAAATGCTAGGTAGGCATTTTGCAACATAATATTCCAGCCACTTGGCCAAAATAACTTCTTCCCTTCCTTTACATCCCAGATCAATCATAATTTGGAGGGAGCATTCTCTAACTTCTCTAACTGTAATATGCACAATATAATGCTAAAGGGTGCAGTGGCTACCCTTATCTAGTACATAAGTTTACACTTTCTGTGTGCAAATCCTTTAGTCTCCATAGCACGGTACAATTTCATTTTCTTCTCTTCTCTACCATAGTAGTCACCATACATAGTTGTTTCGTTAAATGTGAAATTATTATAAAATTGGTCTTTTGCTTCCCTTATCTCAATAATAGCAATTTTTAAAAACTTGCCTTCACATTTCCTATTTGGGAAGTTTATAATTTTCCTATGAGTTGTTAGTAACTTATAAAAAGCTGTATCCCTTAAAATATCACTAAACCAAACTATTAACAGGACAAAATTGATATATTTTGCCTTCAAAGGTAAGAGAAAGTATTATCTTGATAGAATCTTAGTAGCATCTTAGAGGGTGAAGGGTAAAATTGGATTACTTATGAAGTTTGGGAGTATGGTATAAGGTAAATCTTTCACTGTGGGAGCTTGATTACTATTGGGTAAGGACTATGCTATTGCAGTTTAGATTTGGTGAACACAAGGTGGAGATTTAAAGGTTTCCAAGATTAATGAGGAGAGTAATTTGATGCTAGATGTTGGAAAGTTGAATGTCTGATGTTCATTTAGATGTCCTATTGTGTGCAGTAGGAAGTTTTTTCTGAAACCAAAAATAAAATTATGTGCAATTTTTATCTTCTGTAAATGAATTTCCTGAAATAGTATTATAAAAATAATATTATAAAAATCATATGAATGCAGACAGTTGAACAGTACAATTTTCCTAAGCTATGTAGATATAGATGATTTTGATTCTCAAATGCATGTAATTTTTAAGATTACTGATTCAGTTAGGATTAAAGATTCCAAAATTTGACTAGTGACTTAAGTTTAAAGAATTAACCTGTGCAAGGTCAATTACTTTGAGCCTGTATTTTTTTTTACATCGATTCTGTTTACACATAATATCAGATTCAATTTACAAATATTTTTGTGGAGTGTTATTTCATTTGTATTCATCTGAGATATTTGTTTCTAGTTTTCTTTATTGTAATGTCTCTATCTGGTTTTGGTATTAGATTAATTCTGACTTCATATAACAAGTGGAGGAGTAGTCCCTCCTTTTTATACTATTTCTTCCTTAAACATTCAGTTTAATATTGCTTCTGTGAAAGTTCTAAATCACAAATTAAAGTTTTAAAATTAGAAATATGGCCATTCAGGGTATCCACTTATTGTTTTTTATTTTTTAATTTATTTTAATAAATTATACATGACAGTAGAATGCATTTATGCACTTTGATATATCATACATAGATGGGATATAATCTCTCATTTTTCTGAGTGTACATGTTGCAGAATCATATTGGTCATGTAGTCACTATATACATACAGTAATAATGTCTGTTTCATTCTACTATCTTTCCTATCCCCACCTCCCCTCTTTTTCCCTCCCAGAACTCCCCTCTACCTAATCTAAGGTAAAGCTATTCTTCTCTACTGCCCCCCACCCTATTGTGAATTAGCATCTGCATATTAGAGAAAACATTCCGCCTTTGGTTTTGTGAGATTTGCAAATCAAAAGTACTCTAAAATTTCATCTCACTCCTGTCAGAAGGGCAATCATCAAGAATATAGGCAACAATAAATGTTGGTGAGGATGTGGTGAAAAAGATACACTCGTACATTGCTGGTGGGACTGCAGATTGGTGTAACCACTATGGAAAGCAGAATGGAGATTCCTCAGAAAATTGGGAATGGAATCACCATTTGATCCAGCTATCCCACTCCTTGATTTATACCCACATGATTTAAAATCAGCATACTATAGTGACTCAGCCACATCAATGTTTATAGCAGCTCAGTTCACAATAGCTAGACTATGGAACTAACCTAGGTGTCACTCAATAGGTGAATGGATAAAGAAAATATGGTATATATTCTCAATGGAATATTACTCAGCTTCAAAGAAGGGTAAAATTATGGCATTTGCCAGGAAATGGTTGGAGTTAGAGAATATCATGGAAAGCAAAATTAACCGATCCCACAAAACCAAAGAGCCTGTATTTTCATCTGCTATTATGTTATCTCTACTACATGTTGACCCTTGCCTAGACATTTTTTTTTATATTCATGTCACTGATTCCTAGAATGAAATGCCCAGCTCACAGATGAATTCATAATATATTTTTCTATATGCTAGAAAAGCTCAGTATATAAAATGTCATACTTGGATATAGAGTAACTCAGTGGATTTAATTATTACACATTTATTTTTAAATTAATTCAAGGTACCAAAGTTATTACCCAACAACTTGTGGAAAGGGCTAATGTGCAATTTATTTTGTTTCATAGAATATAGTACAGCTCACTCACTGTATGTGCTTGGATGAATGAATAAGGACATGATAAAATACTTTTAGCACTAAAAGTTCATCGAAGAAAATTTTAATAATTTATTTGCTTAATAAATGAGTGATAATTTCTAAGGCTATTCTGGATAGTATATCAAAGAGACTTCATCATAACATTAGTCATAACTAGTGCACTTTTTAAAATCTGCACATCAATTCTTTTGGCTATCTATAACTTACTTTTAATTGATCAGACTACACTGGGGACTTAGCTCTCAGAAATAGTTGGCTGTTTCATTTGCATACGACTGGGATTGCTCCAAATTGTCTTTTTAAGGTTCATTTTTTTTTCTTCCATTGCTGTTCACATTCTTGATAGATTTCACTCTCAGCTTAGATGTCAAGAAGATCCCTTAATCATGATGATTTTTCTCAGAGTTCTGTCCTCCAGAACACATCATCTCTTTTGTTAAATTAATGAGCAAAATAAACCATAAAATTCTATATGAAAGTTTACAGATATTCCTTCAATGGTTGTATGTAATTACTGTGATGAAATCTCCAGGCAGAATAAAGTTAAAAAGAAGAAGGAAAACTATTTTGAAAGATCTCATATATGAGGCTTACTTTTTTATTATTTCTTTCATATTCATTTTATTGTTCTTTTCGGCAGCTCTTCTTTGAAACTCACATTGTCCTCCCACGGATAAAATTTCTTTCATCTCAGGATTCTAGCAATAGTAGCCTCTATATCCACCTGTGTAAATATCCCAAAACTTAATTTCCAACTAGTAATAAATCTTTGTCCTATGACTTCTCCAATATAATCACCACTTCTTAATAAATCTGCCTTTCCCTCTGTCTGTTCTCTCACATTTAGTTATTTTGCTTCTTTGAAAAAAGAACGACAGACACTTTCTCATTCATCCTATTTCTTCAAGGGTCTCTTAAACTTTACAGAGGTAAAACTTAACAGCCACTTTCTTCCAGTCATTGTCTTCCAAGATGGTCCTTAGAAGTTACTTGGAGGAGGAGTCAGCAGAGTTCCCTAAACATTTGTTCCCTTTCAATATCTATCACCTCTAGCATCCTGCAAACCAGAATCCTCACTGCATTTTAAAAATCCATTCTACTTCTATCTCAAACATGGAGTCACATACTTTTTCCTTATTCCTCCTGCTAAGCATAGCTAAAAGCCCTGCGTAAGATAGATATATAAAACAAACATAAGGAGACTCTGAAAGTTGGAGAAAAGAAACCTGAAAGTCAGAGGAACAGCATGGCAGTGAGTTCCCATTGTCTTACTGTGTCATAATTGAGGTAACTAGTCCATACTGCTGAATATTTAGGCAGAATACAATTATTCATGGCTCTGATGTTACAATGATCTAAGTTTAAATATTATACCATTATATAAAGTAGAAGGTAACTTCTGTCATTTCACCCTACACTTCTCAGATTCAACCACCGATAACAATTTGGTAAGCATGCTCCCAGATTTCATGAGATTTTGTTTCTCATGTTATTTTGTAACTTGTTCCTCTTTAACACCATAAATATAAGAACAAATGTACTGCAAAGCATTTTGGAGTAAATTAATATATTTTATGGTAATTATAAAAGTATATAGTCTTAGATGATAAAAATGCTTTGTTTGATTTCCTGCACTCTTTTGAAGCATTTCTTAGAATAAATACTTTTGTTGAACTGAGTTTCTCCCCATGGGAGATATATGTTTTGAGCATATGAAGCAAGAAAGAAATGATTCCATGAAGATTATTTTCTTCCTCATTAAAAAGAGTATAAGTTATGCCAAAACACTCTTCCTACTCCTCAAAATATGCAAACTAAATTTTTATTAAACAAGGGATGAACTTAATTTGAATATGTCCTCCAGCTGTGTCTAACTTACATTATTAACTTTCTTCTTTTTGTTATGTAAAAACTTATCTGTTTTGTGATTATATATTTTATAGTACTTTCATCATTATTGTTGTTGCATATTTATATTTTCCTCCTCTGGATCATTCATAACCAAAAGATTTGTCTATCTTTGTTTGTTCTAAAAAAGCAGCACTGTATGGATTTTTTGTTGTGGTGGTGGTGGTTCTGGTAGTTGTTAATACCTAATTTATTAAGTGTTAATTTTCTTTTCATTAATTTCTTCTTTCAGATGTTTTAGTCATTTTTGTAATTGATAGATCTAACTTCTAGTTCAATTGTTTCATATATTTTCTATTAACTAATTCAACATTTTAAATCATAATGTTTCCCTTGGGATTATAGACATGATATAGCTCTATAAGTTATTATATGTAGCATTTCATGGACATTATTTTTAAAACACCTTTCATTTTAACTTTATTTCCCTATTAATTATTTTAAAGAATGGTTTGTTATTAATTTTGTCTTTTCAAATGAATGTGCTTGGAGGACTCTTAAGTACATTATGTTGAATTTTCTTACTACAGAATTTATCTAGTTTTCTAGTCTGGTTGTCATATCTGTTTATTTGCTATATAGTTTACTTTTGTATGTTTTCCATGAATAATTGAAAATAATATGTATTTTGTGGTTTTGGAGTACCATATATCCATATTAAAATTCTCCTGCATTTTTTTATCTTTAAAAAATTATTTATTTATTTATTCATTTTTATGCAGTGCTAAGGATTGAACCCCTTGCTTCACACATGCTAGGCAAGTGCTCTGTCCCAACTCTCCCATTTTTTCATTTTTGATACCTTAACTAAATTCTAAGGAGCTGATGTGTGAGGGATAAAGATTTGCCTCCAAGATGTAGGCTCTGTATTCACCTCACAGATTGTTTCTTTTGCTGAGAAGAAGCTTTTTCGTTTGAGTCTATCCCATTTATTGATTCTTGATTTTAATTCTTGTGCCATAGGAGGCTTTTATTAAGCAAGTTGGGATCTACTCCCACATGATGGAGATCAGGGCCTACTTTTTCTTCTATTAGATGCAGGGTCTCTGGTTGTATTCCTAAGTCCTTGATCCATTTTGAGTTGAGTTTTATGCATGGTGAGAGATAGATTTTGTTGCATATGGATTTCCAATTTTCCCAGCACCATTTATTGAAGAGGCTATCTTTCCTCCAATGCATGTTCTTGGCACCTTTGTCTAATATAAGATAATTGTAGTTCTGTGGGTTAGTCTCTGTGTCCTCTATTCTGTACCATTGGTCTAACAGTCTGTTTTGGTAGAGCACTAATCACTAGGGTATATAAAGAACTGAAAAAGCTAAACACCAAAAAAAAACAAATAATCCAATCAATAAATGGGCCAAGGACCTAAAGAACACTTCTCAGAAGATGATGTACGATCAATCAACAAACACATGAAAAAATATACATCATCACTAGCAATTAGAGAAATACAAATCAAAACCACTCTAAGATTTCATCTCACTCCCATCAGAATGGCAGCTATTATACAAACAACAACAAGTGTTGGAGAGGATGTGGGGGAAAAGGTACACTCATACACTGCTGAGGGACTGCAAATTGGTGCAGCCAATATGGAAAGCAGTATGGTGCTTTCTTGAAAAATTGGGAATGGAACTACCATTTGACCCAGCTGTCACTCTCCTTGGTCTATACCCAAAGGACTTAAAAACAGCATACTACAGGGACACAGCCATGTTAATGTTTATAGCAGCATAATTCACAATAGTTGAAACCAACCTAGATGCCCCTCAGTACATCTACTGAATGGATAAAAAAAAATGTGGCCTATATGCAGAATGGAATATTACTCAGCAATAAAATAGAATAAAATCATGGCATTTGCAGGTAAATGGCTGGAGATAGAGAATATAATGCTAAGTGAAGTTAGTCAATCCCCAAAAAACAAATGCTAAATGTTTTCTTTGATATGAAGAGGCTGATTCATAGTGTGATAGGGACGGGGAGCATGGGAGGAATAGACAAACTCTAAATAGGACAGAAGGGTTGGAGGGGATATGGGATAATTAATGATGGTGAAATGTGATGATCATTACTATCCAAAGTACATGTATGAAGACATGAATTGGTGTGAATTGGTATACAACCAGAGATATGAAAAATTGTGCGCTATATATGTAATAAGAATCGTAATGCATTCTGCTGTCATATATAAATAAAACAATTTACATAAAAAAAAAATCTAAGAAGCTATAACTACTCACCTCATAGTGCTGTTTTGTTCAGGAATGGATCATGTACATGATGGTGGTCCTGTAAGATTGCAATGGAGCTGAAAACTTCCCATCACTTAGTGACGCTATAGCCATCAAAATGTGATAGCACCATACATTGCTCACGTTTGTGATGAAACTGGTGTAAACAAACCTACTGCACTGACCAGGCATGGTGACACACGCCTGTAATACCACTGGCTCAGAAGGCTCATGAATTCACAGCCAGCCTCAGCAACTTAATGAGGCCCTAAGAAACTCATTGAGACCCCTGTCTCTAAATAAAATATAAAAAGGGCTGGGAATGTGGCTCAAAGGTTAAATGACCTGGGTTCAAACCCTGGTACAAAATAAACAAACAAATATCCTACTGCACTACAGGCACATAGAGTATACACTACTTGATAATGATAATAAGTGACTGTGTTAACTGTGTTACATATTTACTACATTCATGTATTTATTATTATTTTAGAGTGTACTCCTTCTGCTTATAACAATTACTCTAAAACAGTGTGCAGTACTATGCCTGTACTAGTCTCACCCATCTCTTGATCACATGTTTTTGATTGCATAATTTTCTCTTGTGCTTACTATAATCTTGTGTTGTTTTGTTCAACATGGGCCTTATAGCAATAGGTGATATCATGTATGTTCCATATGGCCCAGATGCCTAAGTAGTCTATGATCATCCAGGTGTGTGTAAGCATGCTCTATGATGTTCACACAATATCAACATTGTCTATGATGTACTTCTTGGAACATGTCATCATCATTAAATGACTCATAACTGTATATTAAAATTTACTTCAGCTGTGACTTGGTTGAATTCTGTCCAAATTTCTAAGAAAATAATAGAGCGGTAGATAAGTAATATGGATAGATATGTACATCAGTGATTATGCCTCATGTTTGATGAGAACAGTCATCTTCACATGACCTAAATCATTACATTACAGTGTTATAAACCATCACAGTAATTCAGCACTATATTTGGCAGAGAATCTGTGTTCAAATTCTGTCATCTCTATTGTCATGGTAATTTTAGACTATTTTAAAAAATTCTTTTGAGTTTTAGTTGCCTCATTTTTAGAGCCAAGATAATAAAAATCTATTCTGCCTTAATAGATTATTATACAAAGCACATGAAACAAGTAACATAAAAGTAGGTTTTCAAAAAGTAGAGTTTTTCCAAATATGAAATATTTTTTCATTATTGTTGACTAGTAAGTTTCAGACTGGTGGCTTACAGTTTTCTAAGGCTGCAATTGTCTGGCTTAAAAAGATTAAATCTTAAGTTAGAGAAAAAAATTTAAGATTTGTTCTAAAGTCTGAGGTATTTACTATTTAGCTAGTCAGAAATTTACACCATTTTAATATAATTTTTGATTAAAAACTGTCTATAATAGAGGTTAGTTATTTTATATTATTAAACTGCTTTTTTCACCAAAGTATTAGGGGAAAAGAAATGAAATGTCACTCTTATATTTAGAAATAAATATTGCCATCTTTTCACAGCTTGAGCATTAAATGTGAATCCTTTTCAAAGTTCATTTTATCTCCTAAATTAACTTTACTGTGTTTATTTTAGAACATTATGCTCTTACATGTGAGTCAAGGGGCATATGGTTCCTTTATTGGAAAATAAAGAGCAGATGTGTGGTCTAGATAAGTACACATAAACATCCGAAGGTCAATGGCAGGTGACTCACCACTTTCACCGTGTTGTAGAAGGGATGTGAATAGTTTCCTTTGGAGGAAACTTAATCCTTGAAGCAGTGACATCAAAGAAGCCATTATTTTATTTAATTTACTAGATAAGCATAAAAGGATCTAACAAAAAATATGTGTTTCTTCTTTGAGTTGTTAATAATTCTCTTGGAATACAGATGATGGATTTCAGAAAATATGATAAAAGTCAATCCAAGTACTTGACTCATGTCAACACAGATCCACATTAACTAAGAACAGGAACTTCTGAAACAATTGTGTTTAATTTATTTGAAAGTTCAGTTGATTTTTCACAAGGAAACTGGGTAGCTTGGCAGATTACGTTGCTCTACTTAGTTTGCCTTTAGAAATTAGAACCCTTTATTGAAATTCATTGAAATTGAAGCAGGATATCTAGCTTTTAAAAGAAAAAAAATGAAATCATGTTTCTAAACACCTTTGAAATTTCTTTTCACTGGTTTTTCTATAAACTTCCATTTTGATCAATTCAAGTTTTCTGGATGGAAGAGCAAGTCTTAAAACTGAAATTCCAGGGCCTGGGTTTGTGGCTCAGTGGTAGAGTGCTTGCCTAGCATATGTGAGGTACTGGGTTTGATTTTTCAGCACCACATATAAACAAATAAATAAATAAAGGTCCATCAATAACTAATAAAAATTTTTAAAACCCTGAAAGTCCATACTCTTTTTCTCTTCTTACCTTCAGAAAATATCACATTTATCTTTTCCCAAATAAGGCAGTCTTTTCTAACTCTACCACACTCATTTCCATAACTGGTAGAAAACTAGTCCAGACTCTACATCCTTGGATCTAGACTTCAGAAATACCTGCTTATCAGTGTTGTTAGTATTTAAATTGTTAAATTGTTAGTTTCTAAATGCATTCATTGATTCACCCACCTCTCATTAATGTATGCATTTTTTGAAAATTTTTTATTCTGTTATACATATAGAGCATGAATTTAATGTCTCTGGTTGTACACAAAGTATCTTCATATCATTTGTGTCTTCATACATGTAGTTAGGGTAATGATGTCCATCATTTTTATACCCCTTGCCCCGCCTTCCCCTCTCTCCCCTTTGCTCTATCTAGAGTCTGTCAATTCCTCCCATGCTCCCTGCCAACCCCAATATGAATCAGCCTCCTTATGTCAGAGAAAACATTCGGCATTTGATTTTGGGGGGATGGGCTCTAACTTCACTTAGCATTATATTCTCCAACTCTACCCATTTACTTGAAAATGCCATGATTTTATTCTCTTTTAATGCTGAATAGTATTCCATTGTGATATATATACCACATTTTCTTTATTCATTCATCAACTGATGGGCATCTAGGTTGGTTCCACAGTACACAGCTCAGTTGATAGAGTGCTTACATCGCATACACGAGGCCCTAGGGGTTCAATCCTCAGCACCACCCCCAAAAAAGTAAAATCACGAATATACGCATTTTTAGCTGATTAAAAAATCCATCAACTATGTACGAAGAATTCTACTAGCCTGGAGAATTGGAGCCAGTGTTCTTTGAAACCTGGGACCCTAGAGGATCTCAGATCATAGTGGAGAAGAGACAGGGACACAAGCTGTTACAAACAGGTGTGACAAGAAGGCAATGTGTAAAAGAAGACAATGTGTAAAAGAATTCCATAGAAAGAGTGCAGACTTTTATGTGCTTGGTCACTGTTGTATTTTAGCACCTTGAACACTAAGGCCTGCATCATTTGGTGAACAGATGGTGAAGGCACGGAAGGAAGAAGGATGAAGGATGGATGGAAGGGTCAAGAATGGCTTTGCAGAAAATCAATCCATATGTAGGTTGAAGACTATAAATGCATAAATGAGAGAGAGATTTACAACCAATTAGCATAGTACTGAGAATCTGAATAGCACTTTCATGTTTAGGGTATGGGTATATGGGCTTGTGTGACAGAGAAGAATGTCTGTGGTAAAGTGACAGAATGAAATCCGGGGAGTTAAAAGAAATTACAACATGAAAGACTTTCCATGCTTCACTGAGAAATGTGGCTTGGGTAGGCAATTTAAACACACAGAAAGATTTTAAGCAGGAAATGAACATGATCTGATTTATCAGTTGAGAGAAGAATAAGGCTACTGGGAAGAGAAGAATTTGAGAGTAGTGGCAAGGGGGTGGTTGAAACTACCGACTTGGTAATACAGATTGATAAGAAAAGTACTTTCCCCTTTTAGAATTCCTGTGACTTGAGAAGTATGTATAATGGCTAGGACCAAACATACTAAAGGCACACTGCTTAGGGTTGAACTCAAGCTATGTCACCAGCTGGGTAACCTCAGAAAAGTTGCTTGACTTCACTGGGTTTCAGTTTACTCATCTGAAAACGGAGATGTCACTGACAGTGCCTGCATCATACAATTGTTTGTTATGTGCATTAAGTAAGTTTGTGAAGGGCTCAGGAAAGCAACAATAGTGTTTGTTAAACTGGTTAAAGGAAAGTCTCTTATATTATTCACAGTAACTTTATTTAAAATTGTCAGACATGTTTAAATTTTCTGTTTTTACCTCTGCAAAAAAAAAAAATATATATATATATATATATATATATATATATATGGTTTTATTTTCTGAGAAGCTAAAGAGGGAAGTTCAAGGTTCACAAGGACTCTAAAAGCAGAGAAAATGAGGAGCCAGAGGAGTGTTCCTCACACGTATCAACAGAACTGCCAGAAAAACATCTGGCAGGAATTGATCTATAAGTGAAAAAGTGGGTTTGATCCTGCCTGACCCAGGCCTGCAGTGAAAATGGCTTATGATGGCATGAACCTTCCCATCCCCCTACATCCCCTTGCTCCCCACATTCCTACTTCAGAACCATCAAACATCATGGTTAGTGAACTGGAAGAAAAAAATCAAAGCAGAAGAAAAAAATCAAAGA
Source organism: Urocitellus parryii (assembly GCF_045843805.1). Taxonomy (NCBI): domain Eukaryota; kingdom Metazoa; phylum Chordata; class Mammalia; order Rodentia; family Sciuridae; genus Urocitellus; species Urocitellus parryii. Next base: position 68,575,151 of record NC_135532.1, read on the forward strand.
GAGAGAATATGGGAGGGGAGGGGAGGGGAGGGGAGGGGGGATAGTAGAGGATAGGAAGGGCAGCAGAATACAACAGACACTAGTATGGCAGTATGTAAAAAAGTGGATGTGGAACCGATGTGAATCTGCAATATATATACGGGGTAAAAATGGGAGTTCATAATCTGCTTGAATAACATGTATGAAGTATGATATGTCAAGAGCTTTGTAATGTTTCGAACAACTAATAATAAAAAAAAAATCACAGCAGGAGAGAGCTCACATTTCCCTCCCTACTGTGTTAGCTTCTCATCACTGTGACCAAAACATTGAACAAGAACAACTTAGAGAAACACAGTATTTTAGACCCTTGGTTTCAGAGGCTTGGTCCGCTCTGGGATGGTTTCACGGCTCTGGGCCTGAGGTGAGGTAGAGCATCTCGGCTGCAGAAGAAAACCACTCAATCAATGGGGGCTAGGAAGAGGGAAAGGGGAAGGGGCCGCCGGGAAGATGGATCCTTCCAGGGCATGCTTCTAGAGACCCACCTACCTACAGATACCACCCAGTTGGTCATTCAAGGTATTAACTCATCAAATGGTCAATTCACTGATTAGGTCATGATTCTCATAATTTAATCAGTACAGCTCTGAACATTCCCACAACAACAGGAGATTTGGGGGATATCTCATATCCAATCTATGACAAAATTTCATGTCTGTATCAATCACAATGCAAAATATATTTAGTCTGTTTCCAAGACTCTGCATAGTCTTAGCAGTTCCAGCCTTGCCCCAAATTCCAAATCCAAAGTCTCCTCTGAAACTCAAGGCAAACTAACTCTTGGCCGTGAACCCCTGCAACAATCAAAAGTAAGACATAGCTGGGCACAGTAATCCCAGCAACTCTGGTGGCTGAGTTAGGAGGATTATGACTTCAAAGCCAGCCTCAGCACATATGAGTTCAACCTCTGGTACCAAAAAAAAAAAAAAAAAAAGCAAGTTACATATATCCAATATTCAATATACAATGGCACAGGATGAACAGCCCCATTCCAAAAGGCAGGAATAAGGGCACTGAAAGAGGGATGGAACCAAAACAAGATTGAAATCTTACTGGGAAAATAAGTTCTGTAGCTCCAAGTCCAGCAACTGTGGAACATGGTGGTGAGACATGATCTCCAAAGGGTTTTGACAGACCTACCCCTTTGACCATTCTGGTTGCAACACTATGACCTCTCAGCCTTGGTCTCTCCAAGCCAGCATTTTCCTCAGCAGAAAGTCCACTTTACTGGTGTTCCTTAATTCCTGAGGTCTCCATTTCAACTTCAGATTCACCCTCAAAGTTTCATCCATCACCTTCTCAGAGGAAGCCCACAGAGATTTCAGCTCTGCTGTACTTTGCTTGGCCTCCCAGGTCTTCCTTTGAAATCTTGGTGGAAGCCTCCTTGATCCCCTAACTCCAGCATCCTGCATTCTTGCAGAACCAGCACTCCATGGATGATATCAGTGTCTGCCACCAACTTGAGCAGTAGCTGGACCCCCTTGGACCATGGCTGCAATGGCCTCTAAGGGCCTCCATGGCCGAACATGGTCAAACAACTTCCTAGACCCTCCTTTGTGAGCAGAGAGCTCCCCCATCTCTTCTTAAAGGAATCATTACTTTTACATGCTTGAGCCTGTGATGTGTGTGGTTTTGGTAATTCCCTGGATATCCTTAAGGCATCTTTCCTATTGCCTCTGTACAAAGTACTTTAGTCACTGTGATTTCTTCAACAGCCACGATTTCCTTCTCCCCAGTTTTACACATATTTTTCTGTTCAACCTGAAATATTTTTTTACCATGTTTTTGCTGTTGTTGTTGAAGCCTGGTACTGAGGATTGAACCCAGAGGTGCTTTACCTCTGAGCTATATCTCCAGACCTCTTTATTTTGAGACAGGGTCTCACTATGTTGCTGCAGATCTTCATAAGTTACTGAGATTCACCTTGAACTTGCTATGTTCCTGTCTCAGCCTCCCAAGGCACTGGGAAAATCCCTTTTCTCTGATTTCTGCTTCCAATTTCCCAGTAAACCTGGCTAAAAGCTGTCACTGCCTAAATGCTATACTGCCTTGAAGTTTCCTTAGACAGATTTATTAATCCATCACCTTTCAATTTGACCTTAAAGAAAGTCTCATGACATGGGGAAAATGTAACCAAGTTCTTTGCCAGAATATGAATAACATGAATGGCCTCTAATCAAATTCCATATAGTGTCTTCATTACCTTCTGAAATCTCCTAAGTACAGTCGTCACTGTCCACATTCCTATCAGCCTGCTGGTCTTCTGAGCTCCCACCAGACTCTTTTCATTAAACTTTGTATATAACATTCTAAGGCTTCTCCAGCCTGCATCTCCAAATTCTTCTATATTCCTCCCCCAAACCAGCTCCAAAGACTTCAGAAACAACACAGTCATTTTAGTCACAGTGACAGACCCACTTCTTGATACAAATTTCTGTGTTCGTTGTTCATTGCCGTGACTAAAATATCTGACACAAACAACTTAGAGGAGCAAAAGTTTATTTTGTCTAATGGTTTCAGAAGTTCAGTCCATGGTTGGCGGGTTCCATCACTTTGGGCCTGAGGTAAGGGACAGCATCATGGTGAAAGGGCTGCAGTGGAGGAAAGCCACCCAGCTTACGATGGCCAGCAAGCAGAGAGAAATGTGAAGGGGACTCAGGAAGACCAACCCTTCTGGAGCACACCCCCAGTGAACCAGCTTCTTCCAGTTACGCCTTACTTGTTATAGTTATCATCCAGTCAGTCCATTCAAATGATTAGTCCATCAAATGAATTTATTCACTGATTAGTTACAGCTCTCATTATCTAATCATCATAAATCTGAATATTCCTTTATCATCAGGACCTTTGTAGGAAACCTCATAACCAAACCTTAACAATGTCTATATAGGAGCCTGGACATTTTAAGTACTGAAATGAGACTATTTTATGACTTAAAGTGATCTTAAGTCTGTGGATTTCGTTCTTCAAATCTTGCAACTTCCCTCTTTTATGCACAGGCAGGAGGAAATCTCGTTCACTGAACAACCTAAAAAACAACAGTAAAAGGAGGAAATAAATTTGCTCTGTAAATTGCATCTTATGAATTGCCCTGGTTTGGGGTATTGGTTACAGTTTTGTTTTTTAATTTTGTCTTCTGTTTTATCCATTTGCACATTTAACTCCCACAAACCTACTCCTTGCTCTATATAACACTCAGCGATTTTATTTCCAGACCCTTTCTCATGCCTTTCTCTCTCAAGTGACTTGAAAGCCCTTGTCACATTCAGGACTTCAAACAAGCACTCCATTATTCTAATGATGTCAACAAACCCTTTGATCGGTTTTCTTAACCTGCCATTATGGAAAGATTTCAGAGAGAGTGTTTGAATTTGTGAAAATATCCCTCGAATTTTGAATGAATGTGCATATGTACTTTTTTCCCTAGCTGTAGGAATTATAGCTTTGCTAGATTCTTAAATGAGGAATAGAAGAAAAACAAAAGGTAAAGAAATTCTGTCTTCATTCTTAAAAACATCCTCCCTTACAGCTGAAATAAATTAGAAATATGCATGCTCAGGTTTTTACAGAATCTTGAAGAAGATGAAGTTTTCTTCCCTGAACTTACTATTTATTTGTTCTTCTTTCCTCCACATTTTGATCCTGTAGTAATAGAAGATGTTGGTATCAAGCATATATTCCTTAGACTAATGAGTTACCTCTCCCCAGAAGTTTCCATTTTTAAGCTTTAGGGTTATGCCCTCATAAATCAATTTCCAAGCATAGTCAACTGGGAGGGAAACGTTCTTCATTGTTAGTGGAGGTTTCTGAACTCATGAAATTTAATTATCTAGACTGTGCCTGTCAACCTATAGAACAGGTTTATGTTTTCAGGTGGTATTATAAAAGTACATATGTATTAAATTTTTAAGTGCACCTAAGTTCTTACCCATTCCCTCAAAGAATCATACAGAACCGTCGAGTCAATGCACGGTTACCAGGGTTCTGGTTGGTTTGCAGAAATTGAACCATGCTGGTGGTTGTAGGATTTCCATTCATGGAGGGACCTGCCAGATGTGCCCTCTTCATTGTGTCTTTGAGTTGTTATTCTGAAAATTCTACTCAAGTGCTGCTCCCTTCAGTCCTTCTCTAGGATTTACCTGTTTTTCAGAATTGAAGCAGTCATCCTTCCGTGGCTTTCCATTGTGAGTTAAAAAAAAATATATCAATTCTCAAGGTGCTTTGCATTCCAATCGTTATTTCTTTCCCCAGGAAAATAAGGACTGTGCTTTTCCTCTATCTAATCCACAGTAACTACATCTATTAAGCTCCAATTCATAACTTCACACAAATGCCAACGAGTATCTATTAATAGGGGGGAGAGTTTCTAGAGGGAACAGACTTTAAAAATAAAGAGCTATTTATAGATGTCCAGATGTTTTTCTGACTTTCTATCCCACTAGTGGAGTGCACAATTATTGTGCTGAGATGGTCCACTTCCCAGCAGTGCGGAGATGCTCCTCCTATGGAGAAAAGCATCCCTTCTGCCTGAGTGAAGATTCCTTTCAAATCTATGAACAGACAGCTCATGCTGACAATATATGAGGAAATGAATAAAGGAAAAAAATAATGGAAAAAGTCCATTTTAATCAAACGGAGTCCCTGACTTACATTAATTTTAAGTAAGAGTCTTTGGATCTGTTAAGATAAATTGAAAAAAAAAAAAAAACTAGTTCTCTTGCCACTAACTAGGTGATGGTATTGATGGCATTACACGGGGAACACAGGACTGAATGAAAAGAAATATAAAATCAAGCCTTGTAAGCTGACTTAAAATTTGATGTAATTAAGAAATATATCTACCAAGGAGTTGATTATACACACTTATAGATACAGTATGTTCTATGATTATTCCTGAACCACCTGCCTTATGGATTTATTGGTGGACATATTTCACCTGGCTCTTTGGAACTGACTTCTGCATAATCCCTGATGCCTCGTTGCCTGGCCTTTGGTTGTTGTGGTTGTGTGTTTTGTTTTGTTTTAGTACCAGGGACTGAACCCACTGGGTTACATCCCCAGCCCTTTTATTTATTTATTTATTTTAAATTTTGAGACAAAGTCTCAATATACTACTTAGGGACTCCCTGAGTTATTGAGGTTGGCCTCAAACTTGGGATCCTCCTGCCTCAGCCTCCTGAGTTGCTGCAGGTGAATGCCGCCACACCAAGTTTTTCAAAAAATTATATATATATTTAAGGTGTACAACATGATGTACATTTGCAAATGCATGTATCGAAATGATTGTTACACGTAAGCAAATTAATGTATCCCTGACCTTCTATAGTTACCTATTTTGTGTGTGTGTGTGTGTGTGTGTGTGTGTGTGTGGTAATAGCATCTGAAATGCATTTACTCTCTGGGTAAATTTTACAATACAATATTATTAACTATAGTCCTCCCGCAGTCCATTAAATCTCTAAGTTTATTCATTCTACATAATGTAAACTCTCTGAGCTTCTTTTTTCCTACTATGATTGAGAAAATAATTGTATCTATTTCATAAGGTGGTTTTTATTGTCAACTTACAAAAACACTCAAGAACTGCAAAATATATGGCAAGCACAGTGTAAATATTATTAGTCCTTACTATACTGTAATATTCACCAACAATTCTGTCACTTCTCAGTAATTCATAGATCTCTTTCTATGGTGTTATATAAAGAGTTATCCTCAGTTAAAATACCTATTCTATTCAAATAAAATTATCCCATATTCTGTTAGGATATCTGTACCTACAATTTAGGTGCAACATTAAGACTGACACCATATTGTTTTAGTTACTGTGACTTTTGACAGCTATAAGATCAGAATAAGAAAGTAACTTATTTATTCTTACATTCGTGTAACTAATAATTATTGCATCTCACTTTATGTTGAAATTGTCATTGCTCCAGGAAATGCATTAATGAGGAAAGAGGAATATATTTTTTAAAAAGGTTCACGATGATTTTTATTAATTTATTTTACCATTGGTAATTTTAAAATAACTTACAATTGCATAAAAGAAGAATTACATTAAAATTATAGCTTACTTTCAAGAAATATTTCCATTTTATTACTCAAAAAATTTTTTCTCTCTCCATTCCATCTATATTTCAAATTCATTGCCATAAACTATATATTGTGAGTCCTTCATTCGTTTTACTCTTATCTGCCTTTCTAGTTAAATATTTTTTTCTTTTTCCAAATGCTTTATAATATTTTCATTTGGATTAGTTGGGGATACAGTTTCCAGTGGCATCTGTATATCCTAGGAATTTGTAAAATTTTTTTTGTAATACACATTTATTAATGTTATTTTAACATATTACCTTTTTCTTGTGTAATTATTTTCATCATTTTTTCTCATTAGTGAAGGACTACATACAAAAATTATTAATATCTTCTTCACTTATAAAAATAAGTTTTTAAAGTTTATTATGAAAATCATACAAGGATTAACTTTCTACATCTTCCAACCATAACCCAATTTTAAAAAGACTTAGAAATTCTCAGAAGGTAAAAATAAAAGGAAAAATTAAGATAAGTTAGAAAAAGTTAACAATACTGATAAAGCAGAATTTGATGCAAAATGCGTGAGTAGGACAAAGATAATAATTTCATGTTATTAAAATTTATAAAGTAATATATGCCATTTTGCCGGTAAATGAATGGAACTAGAGACTATTATGCTAGGTGAAATAAGCCAATCCCATACAACCAAAAGCTGAATGTTCCCTCTGATATATGGATGCTAACACACAATAAGGGGGGATAGAAGTTCATTGGATTAGACAAAGGGGAATAAAGGGAAGGGAGGGAGGATGGAATATGAAAGACAATAGAATGAATTGGACATAACTTTCTTATGTTCATATACAAATACATGACTCTTGAAACTCCACATCATATACAACCACAAAAATGGGAAGTTTTACTTCATGTATGTAAAATATGTCAAAATACATTCTACTGTCATGTATATCTCAAAATAACAAATAAAAATAGAAAAAAATGCATCATAAAAAAGGATTATATAGTAAAAGAAGAGCAAACTTAGAAGCAACAAAGAGCATTGCATTAAAATACATAAGATGAAAAGTGAAAAAATTACAGAAGAAATGGATGAACATTCAATGTAGGCACGCAGGTTCAATATAGTACCCTCAGGTAATAAAAGATTGCAGAGAATTTATCCAGAAATACTCTGTTTAAATCATATAACAACCCTAAGGATTTCCAAAAAAAGTATTTTTTTCAAACTATGTTCTAACCCAAGTCCAATATTACCCAGAATCTAACAGTAAATGTATGATTTTGACACGTATCTAAAGATTCAAAAATCTTCTACAAACTAGTGCCAAAGAGGAAATTAAAATGATAATTACAAAATATTTAAGATATGGGAATATATTGAAGCATAAAGCATATCAACAAGCTCATAAAATGGTAAAATATTACACACAAAGATTTAATAACTTAAAGGAGAAAGAAGGACAACAAATGAAGCACAGCTTCATGTGGAACTAGATGATCTTCAGGATGTCTGTCATGCTCACACTCTGATGTGAGGTGAGCCACCTGCTCACAGGTCCTACTGTCCACCCAGTGCAACTTGGTACCATGTATCCTTCCTCATACAAGGCAACTAAGTGGACCAGAGACATTTGTGATCACTGAGCTGCACATACTTAGGTGGGACAGTGATCAGTGGAAGCCAATGCAAAAAGAGGAACAGAACCAGTACACATCATGTCGGGTCATCACACTAATCCCATAAATCTGTACAATTATTATGTATCAGTTAAAAATATTCTCTGAAGTAGGAAAAAATAAAAAAGATGAACAGAACTGATAAAGCTCTTCTTTAGATGCTTAAGCATCGCAAGATGTAACAAGCTTCTGTCATTCTAGCTACTGGTTTTTATAGTCTCCAAATGGGTTAAGAAAGTGGAAACCTGATAGTCCTGTGTGTTGAGAGATGGGTGGAGGTCTGAAACACAGATTATCTTGGTGCTGACTTGCTAAAAAAGAAAAAAAAATCCTGAGCGAGTAATTATGGGATAGCTATTTGCTTTCCAAATCAGTATTTCTTCTAGAGACTATTTCTACCAATTAGCAGGGCACCATAGGGGGCCAAATTCCTTTCTTCTCTCAACAATTTATGGGTTTCCTATTCAAAAAGTAAAACATATGGTGGATTATCTAAGAATCTCAAAGCATGTCTCTCAAAGATATACTATTACCCATTGAAGGAAAGAGACTTCTCTTAAGAAGTCTTCCTCATCTTTAGTCAAAAGTGCAATTAGTAGTTTCTGCCTTATGATCTTTCAAAAACTATTTAGTGGAATGTTGGAAGAAAACATACCAAGCTAGTGTGCTGCAATATGAATTATTTAGCTATTCACTTCTTCCTTTTGTTTTATTAATTCATTTGCATTTTTCTTTATAAAAATGCATGTAATACAAAAGGAGTGAAATCAATACTAGATGACAAACAGAATAAATGAACAGAAGATAATAAAACTAGATGTGAAATAGACAGTAGAAAATGTGTACTGTGCAGTTGCTAAAGGTGAGCTAAAAATTTATCTGTTTGTTCTATCACTAACCAAAAACAAAAACAAAAAAAAACAGAAAAGCAAGAAAATAACATCATCTTTAAAAAGCATATTGTTTTTCAGATACAAACAAACTTCATATTTGGAAGAATTCATGTTTTTCCCTTAGATTGGCAAGTATTCTTTTCTTTCTGTGTGAGAAAACACCTTCCAAGGATGCTCCCTTGGCTACAGGTGGGAGTACTGTACAATAACATTGAAGAGCTGATTGAGAGACCCTGAAACAAAATAATGAGAATTATATTCTTGCAACTTCCTGCAGCTCACTAAGTTGTGTTAATAGCACAACTGAAAGAGCAGTTCAATAGACACAATTTTAAAATGATCAAAAAGCAGAATACATGGTAGCATCTCAGAATGTCCACTTAGGTTTACATGATGTCAAGTTCTCTCTTTTTTTTTCTGGAAAGCATATTTATTTATTATTATTTTATTATTAGTTGTTCAAAACATTACAAAGCTCTTGACATATCATATTTCGTACATTGGATTCAAGCAGATTATGAACTCCCATTTTTACCTCGTATACATATTGCAGATTCATATCGGTTCCACATCTACTTTTTTACATACAGCCATACTAGTGTCTGTTGTATTCTGCTGCCCTTCCTATCCTCTACTATTCCCCCTCCCCTCCTCTCCCTTCTCCTCCCATCTTCTCTCTGTACTCCATCTACTGTAATTCATTTCTCTCTCTTATTTTTCCCCTTTCCCCTCACTTCTTCTTATATGTAATTTTGTATAACAATGAGGGTCTCCTTCCTTTACCATGCAATTTCCCTCTCTCTCTCTTTCCCTCCCCACTCTCATCCCTGTTTAATGGTGATCTTCTTCTCATGCTCTTCCTCCCTATTCTGTTCTTAGTTGCTCTCCTTATATCAAAGATGACATTTGGTATTTGTTTTTTAGGGATTGGCTAGCTTCACTTAGTATAATCTGCTCTAATGCCATCCATTTCCCTGCAAATTCCATGATTTTGTCATTTTTTAGTGCAGAGTAATACTCCATTGTGTATAAATGCCACATTTTTTTATCCATTCGTCTATTGAAGGGCATCTAGGTTGGTTCCACAGTCTAGCTATTGTGAATTGTGCTGCTATGAACATCGATGTAGCAGTATCCCTATAGTATGCTCTTTTAAGGTCTTCAGGGAATAGTCCGAGAAGGGCAATAGCTGGGTCAAATGGTGGTTCCATTCCCAGCTTTCCCAGGAATCTCCATACTGCTTTCCAAATTGGCCGCACCAATTTGCAGTCCCACCAGCAATGTACAAGTGTACCCTTTTCCCCACATTCTCGCCAGCACTTGTTGTTGTTTGACTTCATAATGGCTGCCAATCTTACTGGAGTGAGATGGTATCTTAGGGTGGTTTTGATTTGCATTTCTCTGACTGCTAGAGATGGTGAGCATTTTTTCATGTACTTGTTGATTGATTGTATGTCCTCCTCTGAGAAGTGTCTGTTCAGGTCCTTGGCCCATTTGTTGATTGGGTTATTTGTTTTCTTATTGCTTAATTTTTTGTGTTCTTTGTATACTCTGGATATTAGGGCTCTATCTGAAGTGTGAGGAGTAAAAATTTGTTCCCATGATGTAGGCTCCCTATTTACTTATCTTATTGTTTCTCTTGCTGAGAAAAAACTTTTTAGTTTAAGTAAGTCCCATTTGTTGATTCTTGTTATTAACTCTTGTGCTATGGGTGTCCTATTAAGGAATTTGGAGCCCGACCCCACAGTATGTAGATCGGACAAGTTCTCAAGTGTAAACTGGGACTCAGCATCAGATCAACTTGCTTAAGTTACAGTTGATGGCTTGAGCACACAGAGGGTGACAAAATAGCTGATGTAACCACACTGCAGGTGAGTGAGGTAGTTCTTTCTCCATCATTGATCTCACTCTCTCTCTGCATACAGATTTTACTCTCTGAAAGAACCTTGTGCCACACTGTTGGGACATGGCTCTCGGCAGCTCCAAACTTACTTCATATTCACTTATTAACCTGTCCACCATGCAAAGGAAGGGTTTGGAATGGGCCAATCCACATGACCAACCATTAACAATTGGTAAACCAGAGTGTCAGAGTCATGAAATAATAATAGGTCATTAGTAATAGTTGTGTAGGAATGGAACAAGCAAACGGTTCTGCAGTAGGAGGGATGGACTTAGCAAGACATGGCTACTGGAAGAACCAGTGTGAGACCCATGATCAATTGGATTGGTGCTAGTAATGACACCCATTTCAAATGTTATGAGAACTGAATATGGATATGCTGTGCAAAGTGTAAAATGGTATATGAAAGACCAAACATTATTTATTCTGACATTTCTGTATTTAAAAAAAGAAAAGAGGTTAGAAAAAGAATTCAGAGGAAAGACTGCTTTGTCCAGGAGGAGACAAAGCGGTTTTTCTGCGCTCTCATGTGACTTATGAGCAAGTCACTGAGATGTTAATACTCTGAAAATGAAGGAGTCCCAGAAGTGTACTGTGGGCCATCAGGAAGATGAAAACTCGGTGACATTACTTATAGAACAGTATTTGCAGCCTCCTCAAAGTCACGTGTGGTATGAAAATCAGACCGATGACAGCACATGGTTAGACTCTTACTAAAGAAATAGTTCTGCCAGGCATGGTGGTGCATGCCTGTAATCCTAGCGGCTTGGGAGGCTGAGGCAGGAGGATCACAAGTTCAAAGCCAGCCACAGCAGCTTAGTGAAGCCCTGAGAAATTTAGCAAGAACCTATCTCAAAATATAAAAAGGGCTTGGAATGCAGCTCAGTGATTAAGTACTCCAGGTACCAAAATCCTGGGTAGCCTAAATAAGTAAATAAATAAATAGTTCCATGTGTACAGGTTGAAAGGTTTTTTTATTTTTTAAATTAAATCTACCTTTGAAAAACCATTCCCTAAGAATTCTAGAAAGAGAATGGCATTACTCTCTTATTTCCATGTGGCTGTGTTCCCAAAGGTGCTGTGAGGGAGAAAATATGCAGTCAAAGTAATTTTTTAAATAGTGCTGGGAGGACATCAAGGCAAGGGCATACTTAACAAAAGTGTGCCATGCCTTACAATGTAAAGCAGAATTCTTGACCTACATTTTAAAAATGGTTTAATAGGAAAAAAGCTATAGCTTTACTGCAGAGAAACATATTGCAATGTCCTCTGTCTCCTTTGCCAACAAGGAAGAATTCCTGCCTGATGCAACAATGAAATTTGAAAATAGACTTCAAATTTGAGGTATCATCTTAGATTACCTCATCATAAATGACATAAGCACAAGTCATCACAATGTTTGCAGAGGAAAAGACTTCATGAGAATGGTGGGTTTTTGTTATATCTAGAAAATATGCTTTTAAATATTTAATTAATTTATTTATTTATTGCATTTCTCCTTCAAGCAAATCCATTTCTAAGCACCAGACCCCATTAAGGAAATAGTACACATATAGTTTAAATATCAGTAGGAGAGGGTCCCACCTCAAGGGACTTGAAGCCTAAGGCAGTTGGCAGACTTAGGAGAAAAGTCTCACTTCAGTTGGCCTTTAAAAATAGTTGTCTTTATTCTATCGTGCAAGAATTAAAACCAAGAATCAATAAATGGGATAGATTCAAATTAAAAAAAATTCTTCTCAGTAAAAGAAACAGTCAGTGAAGAGAAAGCCTACAGAATGGGAGCAAATCTTTACCACAGATTTCTACAGCAGCTAGAGCACTAATCTCTAGGATATATGAAGTACTCAAAAACCTTAATACCAAAAAAAACAAATAACCCAATCAATAAATGGCCTAAGGAACTGAACAGACATTTCTCAGAGAGGATATACAATCAATCAACAAATATATTTTAAAAATGTTCAACATCTCTAGCAATTAGAGAAATACAAATCAAAACAACTCTAAGGTATCATCTCACTCCAGTCAGAATGGCAGCTATTATGAAGACAGACAACAATAAGTGTTGGTGAAGGGAAAAAGGCACACTCATACACTGCTGGTGGGACTGCAAATTGGTGCAGCCAATATGGAAAGCAGTATGGAGGTTCCTTGGAAAATTTGGAATGGAACCACCATTTGACCCAGCTATCCCACTCCTCAGTGGGGACTTAAAAACAGCATACTACAGGGACACAGCCATATCCATGTTTATAGCAGCACAATTCACAATAGCTAAATTGTGGAACCAACCCAGATGCCCTTTAGTAGATGAATGGATAGGGAAATTTTTGTATACATATACAATGGAATATTATTTAGCATTAAAAGAGAATAAGATCATGGCATTTGCAGGTAAATGGATGGAGTTGAAGAATATAATGCTAAGTGAAGCAAGCCAATCCCAAAAAACCAAAGACTGAATGTTTTCTCTGAAATAAGGATGCTGATTCATAATGGGGTTGGGTGGAGGGAGCATAGAGGAACTTTAGATAGTGCAAAGGGAAGGGAGGGGATAGGAGAGGGCATGGGGGTAAGAGTGGTGGAATGAGTTAGACATCATTACCCTAAGTACATGTATAAAGACACAAATGGTATGAAAATACAGTGTGTACAACCAGTGACTTGAAAAATTATGCACTGTATGTGTACTATGAAATGAATTGCATTCTGCCTTCATATATAACAAATTAGAATAAATAATTAATTTAATAAAGAATAGTTATCTTTAGTTTTGATTGACTAGTGGAATTTTAACTGAAAATAAAAGGAAGAAAGGTATTTTTAATTGAGGGAATTTTACCTATGTAGTGTTACAGAAACTTGAGAGTGTGAGTTGAAACCAGGAGACAGGTTGAGGACGGTAATTTCCAAGAGTCATCATTTAATAAAATGATGCCCAGGAATGAACCTTACAATGACCAGCACTCCAAGCCCCCTCCATGGAGCATTTGGGGAGCTATGGTTCTCAATTTGTATCAAAATAGTCACTAGTGACCTTCAGTGAAAATAGTGTCTGTTGAAGAACTAACAATTTGAGCCAACCTGCTGTGCTTTCCCGTGAGGATCAGCAAAATTCAGGACTGCACTTTATGCTCAAACTGGACAATCAATAAATGTGTAACGCCAATATATCAAAGAAATCACATCCATTGGAACATGGAAAGTTCTGAATTTCTAGCACAAAGTGTCTCTGGTTGCACCTTTAAAGTTCAGACTTCAAATATTACTGGGGCTCCCCACACATTTTTGTTTGTTTGTTTTTTAGTTGTCACCTTGTAAGAGGTGCTTGTTGAATTAAAGGTACTGCATGTAATCGCATCTCATTAGTCATTTTTGCACGTTTCTTATCTGATGTTAACACTGACTTCAGTTCTTCTTCCTAGCCCCGCTTCAACTGCTGCAGAACTTCCGCCAACAACCAAGAACACGCTTAGGTTCTTGGTAACCCCTGAGGCCCAAATGCTGTATAATTTTTAACAGTTAACTCAATACTAATGTCATCCTAATGCCAATACTTCTGAAGAAGTTTGTAAAGCAGAACCTACTCATAGGATGGTTATTGTCTCACTAAATACAGAGTTGCAGCAGAGGTAACTATGTGAACATTGTCATCCCTAACTATTGACTCCGTCCTTCATTGCAAACAGGTGATTATTTCTCAAGTATGGGCACTTTGAGAACTCATATTATGATGTTTGGTCTCTTTGAAGAAATAAAATAATTTTTCCTAGAGCTAAAATGTCTTCAGGTCAGCAACTACAAATCAGTGGTGTTTTTGAGGTATATTTCCTCAATGGTTTATTCTTCTGAGTTAATGATGCTCACTTGAACTAGTGAATGAAATGTTTTATACCTCCAAAATACCTTCATTTCAAAGAATATAAATTATGAACCAATTGTGTCCTGACAATATACAGAGGCAGGGTAGTATAAATAAATGATTACCACCTCTGAATTAAGTAGAGAATTAGACTGGTGATACATATTAAAGTGGACGACTCTTTATAATAGTTGGAATTAAGACATTTCCCTGACAAACTCCCTGGTAGCTGCTACCTCACAGCAGCTACTTTCCTTTGATCTTCGGTTGCAGCCTGGGAGTCCTCTACCGAGCAGCTCCCGGGCACATGGGCTGCCCAGTGAGCCGATGAAGTTGGCAGCCAATGAAACCTAAGCACCATTTCTGTCCTGCAGTGTGCACAAGCAGAAAGGACAGCACCAGTTTCAGTTTTTCAGAGACTTGGATGTGATCAACCACAAGATGACATAATTATTGATTAGCCCTTATCCATAATGTTTCTTCTTAATTGATTTGAAAGATCTGAAAACACTTGAATGCTGAAACTATCAGATATGACACAGTGATTTACTCCAATGCTTGTGACCAAGATCAAACTGGGCTCAAAGGCTCTTTTCTTCTCTTTTGATTTAAAACATTTACTCCCTTCAATGGTATGAACTGTGGGTCTTGGGAGACTCTTTCTCGTTCCTTCTGGTTTTTCTCTTTTACCATGGTCAATATCCCTAGAAGGGTAGGATCCCTCAAACAGGTCATTGAATGAATTCTACAAATACAAGATCATGAATTAATAGTTTCCCTTATTTGCATGCTATATCAAAGCAAAATCTGCCTCCCTCTTCTCTTCTTATCTCAATTTAGCAAAATCAGTAGTTTTAATGATGCATTTGTGAATGAACTATTGTGCAGTGAACTAGTTTTCATAACTGTTGTCCATGAAACTATTACTTTATATCTTGGACTGGAACATTCTGAAGTAGGGCACAGTCTTTGGAACTAGACAGCCTGGGTTTAAACTGCGACTTGCTACTTAATAGCTACATAACCTTGGGCAAGTTACCTAAACTTGATGTGCTAAATGGGCATAATATTAGAACCCATCTTGTGGGTTGTTGTGAGAATTAATTGTAACAAGAAGAGGCAAGCTTGATATAAAGAACAACTTTTCTCAGTCTGCACCTGTGTGCTCCTGCTTAATTCCAACCATTTCACCAGGGAAACATTGATTGTAAGGACACACTCAAGAAAAATGTAAAAATTGATCAAAGTAAATTCATCTCCACTTCCAAAATAATCAAATAACCTATTTAGTGATGGTGGGTTAAAGCATTAAATTATTTGGGGAAATAACACATCTTATATTAATATTTGAAGAAGATATAATTTGACAATTTTTTTGGAAATAGGAAATATTTTTATGAACAATTGGAACTTTTAAATCTGATGGTAAAAAAGCTGATATTTTCTAAAAATTTATTGTTTTTGCATAGATCATATGCAAATTACTATATATTCATTTCACCTTTGTACAATCTAGTAGATCATGGTTCTTTCAATATAGCATTTTTTTGCAACAAAAATGTTTTAGATTTTAGTTTTTCAATAAACTGAACAGTTTGTGATGAAAAGTTAAGCTCAAATTTCTATTTTGTGAGACTTTTCTGAACAAAAATTATAGTCAAAAGGAAATTTAGAAAAGAAAATCAAATTAGGAAGTGAAGTGATTCTCTTTTTTAGATATTCATAATCCACAACTGATTAATGTTATAATACTGGATTAAAGTAATATATGTCATCCAGTCAACATTTATGAAAACTAGTTCACTGAACAACTAGTTATAATTCTGTGGGGGAAATAGTGACCCTATTTGATTTTCAAAATAGCCCTTGACCTAAATTCATGTTTTAAACTACACAGATTGAAAATGGGACATTGTGAATAAAAAGAATTAGCATTAGATCTGTTTTCTGCAGGAAAATTAAAACACAAAAAATAGTAGTAATTTTTTCATGTGTACCAATGCTTCGAAATTTAAAGTGTTTGTGTAATACCACATTTTCTGGCTAAGGCATTACGCTCATTCTGGGAAATGTAATGTCAAATGTAAAACATATAGGCACTCTTTATTCATTCCAGCCATCTAAGATTGATCTATTAATCATCTATCTATCTATCTATCTATCTATCTATCTAATTGTTGTTATACAATAATACATAAATTTCCATTCAACGGAAATATATTTTATAAAAGCAAAAAATGTTGAATTCTAATGGAAGCATTTTAAATTAGGGGTTATATTTAATTGTTTAATCTAATTTATGACTTGGTCAGTAACACACTGAAGGAAATTTGAGTTCATTTAACAGCCACTGTTAAAATTATTGTTTTCAACCCTAAGTTGGAAAACAGATCAGAAAGATAATATGTTATTACATATCTTAAAAATGACAAAGTATCCCATTAAGTAAATATAAGAAAAGAATTCAGGACAAAGTGGATTTTTATAAATATCATATATATTTAAGCGAAATAACAAGACATTTAGAAAATTTTGACAAACCAGAGAAATCAAATCTGTAAATAAACTGCTGATTTTCATACTTAAAATTGGTTTTCAAAGGTTTTTTATTTACCCCAATTTGAGTATAGCCTGTTGATTCTTTCCCTAAGGTCTTAAATGAACTGTCAATTTCCTGCTTGTAGTCAAGTGCCATTATCCTGATACCTAAAAATCCAGTGTTCCTTGATTGTCGTTTGCCCTACTAACCTATCCCAAATCATAAAATTCATGTGGAATCAGCTTCTTCCAAAATGACTTGATGTTCAAGGCCTGTCAAGTCACACTCTTGCCACGGTCCCATAATCTGTGTTATACCATTGTTAACAAACTGGTCTTCCTTCCACCTTTAGATTGTAAGTCATACCATTAAACATTCACAATATCAAGAGATCTGTCCAGGCCAGCTCATTACTATTAATTCCCCTCCCATTCCTGGCTTAAATTTCTTGGGTTCTTAATATAAGTAATATCTACTGCTCTCTTCCAAGAACTAAAAAAGTTACCCAAGGTCCTCATCTCTTTCTGTTTAGGAACCCCCAGGGCTGATCTGATAATCCTTGTTTCCATACCACTGCCTTTTGCTGGATACTCTGTCTCTCCCCATTCATTCTTTATTCCCCATTCTCCCTCTCCCTGCTTCCAGAGGTACTCTGTCTTACCACTTTCTGAGTTTGGGGAGGATTGGGCAATGTAAACCAGGTTTTTTCCTGACCTTGTAAGTGAACTTGGTAGCCACCTTTTTGATATTACTGAATCAGTTAATGCTTTTGGAGGGTTTTAGCTTCACATATAAATTTTTCTTTTTCATTCCCTGTTACCTTATTATATAGAGTTCTAGATAAATTAAACTTTGTCCTCTCACACTCTGGAAGCTAAAGGTCTGAGATCAAGTTGTTAGCAGGTCATGCTTCCTCCAAAACCTCTCAAGGAGGATCCTTCCTGCTCTTTCATTTTCTTGTAGATGCCGTCATTCCTTGGCTCCCAGGCCTAGCACTCCCCTCTGCCTCTACCTTCACCCAGCCTTCACCCTGTGTGCCTGTGTCTTCCCAAGCCGTCTTCCATGTCTCCATCTTCTTGTGTGGAGACCAGTGAAATTAGCTCAAGGGCTCATCCTACTCCAGTATGACCTTGCCTTAAATATTTACACCTGTAATAACTATTTCTAAATAAGGTCACATTCTGAAGTACTGGGGCTTAGGACTTCAACATGTGTTTTTGGAGGCCTACAATGCAACCCATAACATCCATCTTTATCTCTTTTTTAAAAAGATGATTCTATATTTAGTACTGCTTCAGGAGGCAGAGAAATTCTTGCATGACAGAAATCTCATATGACCCCTTGATTGTTTGATTAAATAACAGAGGTCTCTTGAACTAAAAGCATGTCTCTGTTTATTGGACTCTAGAATCTCAAATTTCGGAGTCTTTCTATAACATCAGCCCTCAAGATATTGCTAATAACACTTAAATATTATGGGCAAATGGAGATAAATCTGAACTTATGCAGCTCTGAAATACCAATTAACATTACATAGAATGAGAAGGTTATTTTTAAAAATTTATTTTGTCATTACTCTTTCTAAAAACTGTTTGAGATAGCAGTAATGTAGTATTGAGTTTCAGTGTTCAAAGGAAAGAACCTTTTTGTAATAATGTAATAAAATTTTGATTCAGCAAATTACTGAATAAAGTGCCATTTTTACTGAATGCTCCTTTCTTAGTCTAGTTATGAGGACAGTTCTTTGAGTAGATGATGTATAATAGAGTCATGGAAAAGGTAATAATAGCACTAAAGTGCTTGCATTGTGAAGAAGATTTAATATCAATGATAGGCTATGGAAAATATATTTAAGCACCTCATAAGTATAAATGCTGCTGCTGATGGTTCACTTACTCAATGGCTTCATTCCAAAGTGTACCATCATATTAGTAAAACACATTCTGTTATCTGAACACTGACTAAGAGACCAGTATTTCAAAATAAGATCCTACCACCATCATTAATGAATCTCCTATCTACAGCATCACTTAAGTAAATTAATTCATGGAGGTATAACTGTAGTTGAACATCAAGTTGACAGCTCACTCATTCCTTGTTAATTAGGTGACATTTGGGAAATTACATTTGTTATAATGATTAGATAGTTCAGGTCCGGCGGACAGCTGAGGGCTAGGCCCGTCCCCTCCCCCAGTGTCTGCAGGTAGGCGGGGGACTGTGAACACTAGCAGAGCGGGCCCAAAGCCTGCTGAGGGGCGGAACCGGCCCCTCCCCCAGTGCCTGCAAGCGAGGCGAACCTGCAAGCCATCGGGAGGTTAGGCCCAGCAACCTACAGAGTGACACAGGTGCCCCTGGCGCCTGCTGGGTAGGTGGACCTTTGACCGACCAGCAAAGCAGACCTAGGGCCTGCCAGCATGGTAGACGGATCACACTAATTGGAGGAGGATCACAGCCACTACCTGCCCTGTAAGGGTGATTTTTCAACTATACAAGAGCAATATAAATAAATAGAGGGAAAATATCAAAGACACAACAATTTCACCAAGCAGAAAGAAACGCCAGCGGTATGAAACGACAAGGAAAGAAAGGACCACAGGCAATGCAGGTCAACTCAACTTTAGAAGAGGTAATAGCTGCAACAGATGGAATGTCAGATAGAGAGCTCAGGACATACATGCTTCAGATGATCTGGAGTCTCAAGGAAGACATGAGACAGCAAAATCAGACAATGAAAGATCACATTGACAAACAAATCCAGGAAGTAAAAGATCAATTTCACAGGGAGATAGAGGTAATAAAAAACAAACAAATAGAAATACTAGAAATGCAGGAAATAAACCAACTTAAAAACTCAATTGAGAATACTACCAGCAGAGTGGATCACTTAGAAGATAGAACATCAGACAATGAAGACAGAGTATTTCAACTTGAAAAGAACATAGATAGCTCAGCAAGTCTGCTAAGAAACCATGAGCAGAACATTCAAGAGCTATGGGATAATATCAAAAG
The DNA here is from genome assembly GCF_045843805.1 of Urocitellus parryii. NCBI lineage: Eukaryota > Metazoa > Chordata > Mammalia > Rodentia > Sciuridae > Urocitellus > Urocitellus parryii. The sequence continues at coordinate 68,595,130 of NC_135532.1, forward strand.
ACCAAACTTAAGAGTCATTGGGATACAGGAAGGCACAGAGCTCCAAACCAAAGGATTAAGCAATCTATTCAGTGAAATAATACAAGAAAACTTCCCAGACTTGAAGAATGAGACAGAATCCCAAATCCTAGAAGCCTACAGGACGCCAAATGTGCAAAATCATAAGAGATCCACACCTAGACACATTATAATGAAGATGTCCAACATACAGAATAAGGAGAGAATTTTAAAAGCTACAAGGGAAAGGAAGCAGATTACATTTAGGGGTAAACCAATCAGGATAACAGCTGATCTCTCAACACAGACTCTAAAAGCTAGAAGATCCTGGAATAACATATTTCAAACGCTAAAAGAAAATGGATTCCAACCAAGAATCGGGTATCCCGCGAAATTAAGCTTCAGGATGGAAGATGAAATTAAAACATTCCACGACAAACAAAAGTTAAAAGAATTTGCAGCTAGAAAACCATCTCTTCAAAAAATCCTTGGCAAAACACTACAGGAAGAGGAAATGGAAAACAACAATGAAAACCAACAGTGGGAGGTAGGACAGTAAAGGGGGGAAAATAATCAAAGAGGAAAACAAATCAGGTTTAATAGCATTAATAAACAAACTATGGCTGGAAGAACAAACCATATCTCAATAATAACCCTAAATGTTAATGGCTTAAACTCACCAATTAAGAGACACAGGCTAGTTGAATGGATCAGAAAACAAGACCCAACAATATGCTGCTTGCAGGAGACGCATTTGATAGGAAAAGATATACATAGACTGAAGGTGAAAGGTTGGGAAAAATCATATCACTCATATGGACTGCGGAAACAAGCAGGAGTGTCCATACTCATATCAAATAAAATAGATTTCAAGCCAAAGTTAATCAAAAGGGATAAAGAGGGACACTACATACTGCTCAAGGGAACCATACACCAACAAGACATAACAATCATAAATATATATGCCCCAAACAACGGGGCTGCTACGTTCATCAAGCAAACTCTTCTCAAGTTCAAGAATCTAATAGACCACCATACAATAATCATGGGAGACTTTAACACACCTATCTCACCACTGGACAGATCTTCCAAACAAAAGCTGAATAAGGAAACTATAGAACTCAATAATACAATTAACAACCTAGACTTAATTGACATATATAGAATATACCACCCAACATCAAGCAGCTACACTTTTTTCTCAGCAGCACATGGATCCTTCTCAAAAATAGATCATATATTATGTCACAGGGAAACTCTTAGTCAATATAAAGGTGTAGAGATAATACCATGCATCTTATCTGATCACAATGGAATGAAACTGAAAATCAACGATAAAAGAAGGAAGGAAAAACCATGCATCACTTGGAGAATGAACAATAGGTTACTGAATGATCAATGGGTTTTAGAAGACATCAAGGAGGAAATTAAAAAATTCTTAGAGTTAAATGAAAACACAGACACAACATATCGGAATCTATGGGACACATTGAAAGCAGTTCTAAGAGGAAAATTCATTGCTTGGAGTGCATTCCTTAAAAAAAGAAAAAACCAACAAATAAATGATCTCATACTTCATCTCAAAATCCTAGAAAAAGAAGAGCAAAACAATAGCAAAAGAAGTAGAAGGCAAGAAATAATTAAAATCAGAGCTGAAATTAATGAAATCGAAACAAAAGAAACAATTGAAAAAATTGACAAAACTAAAAGTTGGTTCTTTGAAAAAATAAATAAAATTGACAGAACCTTAGCCATGCTAACGAAGAGAAGAAGAGAGAGAACTCAAATTACCAGCATACGGGATGAAAGAGGCAATATCACAATAGACAATTCAGAAATACAGAAGATAATCAGAAATTATTTTGAATTCTTATACTCCAATAAAATAGAAGATAGTGAAGGCATCGATAAATTTCTTAAGTCATATAGTCTGCCCAGATTGAGTCAGGAGGATATAGACAACCTAAACAGACCAATAACAATAGAGGAAATAGAAGAAACCATCAAAAGATTACCATCTATGAAAAGCCCAGGACCGGATGGGTATACAGCAGAGTTTTACAAAACCTTTAAAGAGGAACTAATACCAATACTTTTCAAGCTATTTCAGGAAATAGAAAAAGAGGGAGAACTACCAAATTCATTCTACGAGGCTAACATCACCCTGATTCCGAAACCAGACAAAGACACTTCAAAGAAAGAAAACTACAGACCAATATCTCTAATGAACCTAGATGCAAAAATCCTCAATAAAATTCTGGCGAATCGGATACAAAAACATATCAAAAAAATTGTGCACCATGACCAAGTAGGATTCATCCCTGGTATGCAAGGTTGGTTCAATATACGGAAATCAATAAATGTTATTCACCACATCAATAGACTTAAAAATAAGAACCATATGATCATCTCGATAGATGCGGAAAAAGCATTCGACAAAGTACAGCATCCCTTTATGTTCAAAACTCTTGAAAAACTAGGGATAACAGGAACATACCTCAACATTGTAAAAGCAATTTATGCTAAGCCTCAGGCTAGCATCATTCTGAATGGAGAAAAATTGAAGGCATTCCCTCTAAGATCTGGTACAAGACAGGGATGCCCTCTTTCACCACTTCTGTTCAACATAGTTCTCGAAACACTGGCCAGAGCAATTAGAGGAAAGAAATTAAAGGCATAAAAATAGGAAAAGAAGAACTTAAATTATCACTATTTGCAGATGACATGATTATATACCTAGCAGACCCAAAAGGGTCTACAAAGAAACTATTAGAGATAATAAATGAATTCAGCAAAGTGGCAGGTTATAAAATCAACACGCATAAATCAAAGGCATTCCTGTATATCAGCGACAAATCCTCTGAAATGGAAACGAGGACAACCACGCCGTTCACAATATCCTCAAAAAGAATAAAATACTTGGGAATCAACCTAACAAAAGAGGTGAAAGACTTATACAATGAAAACTACAGAACCCTAAAAAGAGAAATTGAAGAAGACCTTAGAAGATGGAAAAACATACCCTGTTCATGGATAGGCAGAACTAACATCATCAAAATGGCGATATTACCAAAAGTTCTCTATAGGTTTAATGCAATGCCAATCAAAATCCCAACGGCATTTCTTGTAGAAATAGAGAAAGCAATCATGAAATTCATATGGAAGAATAAAAGACCCAGAATAGCAAAAACAATACTAAGCAGGAAGTGTGAATCAGGTGGTATAGCGATTCCAGATCTCAAACTATACTACAGAGCAATAGTAACAAAAACAGCATGGTACTGGTACCAAAACAGGCGGGTGGACCAATGGTACAGAATAGAGGACACAGAAACCAACCCACAAAACTACAACTTTCTTATATTTGATAAAGGGGCTAAAAGCATGCAATGGAGGAAGGATAGCATCTTCAACAAATGGTGCTGGGAAAACTGGAAATCCATATGCAACAAAATGAATCTGAATCCCTTTCTCTCGCCAAGCACAAAAGTTAACTCAAAATGGATCAAGGAGCTTGATATCAAATCAGAGACACGGCATCTGATAGAAGAAAAAGTTGGCTACGACCTACATGCTGTGGGGTCGGGCTCCAAATTCCTCAATAGGACACCCATAGCACAAGAGTTAACATTTAGAATCAACAAATGGGACTTACTTAAACTAAAAAGTTTTTTCTCAGCAAAAGAAACAATAAGAGAGGTAAATAGGGAACCTACATCATGGGAACAAATCTTTACTCCTCACACTTCAGATAGAGCCCTAATATCCAGAATATATAAAGAACTCAGAAAATTAGACAATAAGATAACAAATAACCCAATCAACAAATGGGCCAAGGACTTGAATAGACACTTCTCAGAGGAGGACATACAATCAATCAATAAGTACATGAAAAAATGCTCACCATCTCTAGCAGTCAGAGAAATGCAAATCAAAACCACCCTAAGATACCATCTCACTCCGGTAAGATTGGCAGCCATTATGAAGTCGAACAACAACAAGTGCTGGCAAGGTTGTGGGGAAAAGGGTATACTTGTACATTGTTGGTGGGACTGCAAATTGGTGCAGCCAATTTGGAAAGCGGTATGGAGATTTCTTGGAAAGCTGGGAATGGAACCACCATTTGACCCAGCCATTCCCCTTCTCGGTCTATTCCCTAAAGACCTAAAAAGAGCATGCTACAGGGACACTGCTACATTGATGTTCATAGCAGCACAATTCACAATAGCAAGACTGTGGAATCAACCTAGATGCCCTTCAATAGACGAATGGATTAAAAAAATGTGGCATTTATACACAATGGAGTATTACTCTGCAGTAAAAAATGACAAAATCATAGAATTTGGTGGGAAATGGATGGCATTAGAGCAGATTATGCTAAGTGAAGCTAGCCAAGCCCTAAAAAACAAATGCCAAATGTCTCCTTTGATATAAGGAGAGTAACTAAGAACAGACTAGGGAAGAAGAGCACGAGAAGAAGACCAACATTAAACAAGGATGAGAGGTGGGAGGGAAAGGGAGAGAGAAGGGAAATTGCATGGAAATGGAAGGAGACCCTCAGGGTTATACAAAATTACACACAAGAGGAAGTGAGGGGAAAGGGAAAAACAGTACAAGGGGGACGAATGAATTACAGTAGTGGGGGTAGAGAGAGAAGAGGGGAGGGGAGGGGAGGGGGTATAGTAGAGGATAGGAAAGGCAGCAGAATACAACAGACATGAGTTTATCAATATATAAAGCAATGAAGTGTAACTGATGTGATTCTGCAAGCTGTATACGGGGTAAAATGGGAGTTCATAACCCGCTTGAATCAAAATGTGAAATATGATATATCAAGAACTATGTAATGTTTTGAACAACCAACATTAAAACAATTTTAAAGCTCAAAAAAAAATGATTAGATAGTTACACAAGATATTTACATAAGCTCTAAAAGTAGATACCCTATTGCCTACACAAAATAGATGCTTATTAAGAGTCATCTCTTTTTATATCATTTTAGCACCAGGCATGGTTCTAAGCACTCTTCTACATATTTTACATATATTTAATTTTTAAATTTCTTCATAAATCACATATATCTACATTCAAAACAATGACCACATTGAATCTACCACTATGGGTACTATTTTGAGAAATTTATAATTAAACATTTAGATATAAATAAAATAAAGTAATTATAGTTTCAACTGAAGCCCTGCTCCCAGAATTTTTAATTTAGTAGGTCTAGAGTAGGGCTCCAGAATTTATAATTTTAATAAGTTCTCATAACACATTCCCAGATGAAACTGGTCTAGAAATGACAGTTTGAGAATTATTGCTATAAGTGTTTGATTGGCAAAAGGCAAAAAATTCTTCCTTAATTCTAAATCTGTCTGATTCATGTATTACCCTTGAGTCTAAGAAGAAATAAAATATTTGGGTTACTCTTGCCTGCATGCACATGAATTTCTTGTGAATTATTGGAACTAAAATTAAGAAAATCATGAAAGTCAGATGACAACTCTCAATCCCCAGGTACAGAAGTTCTTAATTCAGCCCACTCATATGGCATGGATTTTGAGCATCTGAGGAAGCAAGAAGCCTTTTGCCATTAAGAGAAAACAACCCTGCATTATTCTGAACTCACAATACACTCATTAAAGAACATTATCCAAAATAGGAGAGTATTTGATTTTTAACTGACATCCACCTGGGCAAGTAGACCATCTCAGGTTAATTACACAACTTAAAACCACACAAATCCCCTTGTGTGACTACTTTTAGAATAACATATGGATTACTTTTTTATTAAGAAAAATGTTTTAGTATTTAAAAATGCAGACTGTTAGTGATTCTTCATGGTAAACACAAAATATTTTTTTCACTGGGGTCATATTTCCCAGGGTCTCTGACATCAAATTTGACAGGGTTGAGGTAAGAGGTGGGGCAAAGGATTCATATTTGCAAAAAAGTCAAGAATTCAGCTTAGTGACATCTCTGAGAGGGTTAGCCACCACACGACCATGTGCACAAAAGAAATTTGTCTTGGATAAATATGGAGCAGGGCCAAAATCTAATGTTCCTCCCAGGATGTCTCTTCCTTCTTAAGGTATCCCCATTCCTGCCTTCTCCAAAATAGTGATTTGGGTACAAGGAAAAGCTAAGGTTCTCATGGCATTGGCTAATCGGAGCTTTAAATGCTGTCCATTACATAAATGTCATGTCCTCTTTGCCTCTGGGTACCTGTTAATTGACTCTAATGCTGAATGTCCACGATTGATAAAAGTCACAAATTCCTTCTTCAGTCTGGGCAAAGCAGGAAAATCCAAAGGTATCAGACCCATTTTCCCTTTCTCTGTAAGGCAAGGCAGTTTTCCTGACATGTAGCCTTAACTTAGCTCTGTAGGTCCATTCTACAGTTATTAGCCAAATTCTATTCTCACTAATCTTCTGTAACCTAAAGGGGAATTGTGGAACATGGATGCCACTTGAGAGCTGAGATCTTTCTCAGGAACACAGTCTCAGACCCACTTTCATCTAAACCTATCAGGACACATTTTCCTTCACCTGCAGCTTCTCTGTATCAGAGGATAGAGTAGGGACTTCCTGGGTGTTATTCTCCCGAGTTTCATAAATACCCACTTACAGTTCTTTTATTCTCACTCTTCATACCTAAAGCAAGATCCAGGGAAATCTGGCAGTGATGGCTGCTGCTTTCCTGAGGGACCAGGAAAAAAAAATCTTTCCATTCTCCTTTTCTTTTCTTTCTTTCTTTTTTTTAAGAGCATTTAAATTTTAGGAAAAAAATTAACACAGTATTGCTGTCAGAACTGCAGCTGAACTAAATCTACAAAAACCCTGCTTTGGCAGGCAAAGGTTGAAATTGACTATGTCTGCCTTCCTAAGTATTATAATCCATATCTTCTTAAGATGATAGATATTTGTGGTTGAAAATATTTTTTAAATGGTCAAATGCAAGAAAATATAAAACAGAAAAGTATATATATATACATTAATTATATATAACATGTGTGTGTGTGTGTGTGTGTGTCTGTGTGTCTGTGTGTGTGTGTTATAAGCTTAACCAGGTCTTGGGCCTTTTCTATTTCATTACATAATATAAATCACTATGGTGAAATCTGATACTCTATTTCATACTATAAATATGACATTCTTATTTAGTATGAAATGCTCTGCATGTTTTAAGATAATCACAGCAATAAAATAAAAGGAAAAAAGTGTGTTGAATTATGCACAATTAGTTAATAATAGATATGGAATGGGAAATTAAGGTTTCTGATTCCACTCTAATATGCTTTATTACTTTTAATTGAATGAATTTATTTTTAAAAGAAAGAGAGCCAAGTGTCTCTACTTTACCACTTTTACTTGACATTATAGTAGAGAGCTTAATCCACTGCAGTAACTCAACAAAAGAAGGCATAAAAATTGGAAAAGAAAAAATAAAACACATTTTAGCCACAGAAAACATAATCTAAATACAAACTTCCAAATAATCTACAAAAAAGCTAATGAATGAGTTTAACAAGACATTATGAATACCAATATGCAAAAATAAGATATTTTCCATATATTTCCAATGTGAAACTAGAAATTTAAAAACAATGTATTTTACAATAAGACAATGAAACCAAAAATTCATATATATTATCTAACAAAATAATTTTAAATTCTATATGCTTAAAACTATAGCGATTGATGGGAGAAATTAATAAAACTTAAATAAATGGAAGTTATATTATGTACATAGAAACACTTGACAAAATACAACATCCATTAATGTTCAAAACACTAGAAAAATAGGGATATTAGGAATATACCTTAACATTATAAAAACTGTAAATCCATATGTAGTAGAATGAAATTGAACCCCTATCTCCCACCCTGCACAAAACTCAACTCAAAGTGAATCAAAGACCTAGGTATTAGGACAGAAATCCTTTACCTACTAGAAGAAAAGGTAGGATCAACATTCTAACATGTCAGCTTAGAACTTCCTAAATGAGAATCCTAAAGTGCAAGAAATAAAATTAAAAAATCAACAAATGGGATACTATCAAACTAAAAAGCCTCTTTACAGCAAGGGAAACAATCAAGAACGTAAAGAGAGAGCTTATAGAATGAAAGAAAATCTTTGCCACCTGCACCTCAGATATTACCAGAATATACATAGAACTCAAAAAGCTTCTTAACAACAAAAAAACCAAATAACCGAATCAATAAATTGACAATGGAATTAAACAAATACTTCTCAAAAGTAAATTGAATGGTCAACAGATACATAAAAAAATGTTCAGCATCTAGCAATTTGAAAAATTCAAATTAAAATTACACTGAGATTTCACCTAACTCCAGTAAGAATGACAACTATCAAGAACACAATTAACAGTAAATGTTGGCAAGGATGTGGGGAGAAATGTACTCTCATACATTTTGGTGAGACTGCAAAATTGGTGCAACTAATCTGGAAAGCAGTATGGAGATTCCTCAAAATGCTTGGAATGGAACCACCATTTATACTGGATATACCACTTCTCAGCATATTACAGCGACACAGCCACATCAGTATTTATAGCACTTCAATTCACAATAGCTAAACTATGGAACCAACATAAGTACCCTTCAACAGATGAATGGATAAAGAAAATGTGGTACATATACACAATGGAATATTACTCAGCCACAAAGAAGAATAAAATCATGGCATTTGCTGGTAAATGGATGGAACTGGAGACTATCATGTTAAGCAAAATAAGTCAATCCTCTAAAACCAATGATTGATCTGACATGTGAATTCTAACACACAACAACTGGTGGTGTAAAGAATATATGTTCATTGGATTAGACAAAGGGGAGTGAAGAGAAGGGAGGGGGATAGGAATACAAAGACAGTGGAATGAATCTGACATAACTTTCTTCTGTGTGTATATATATGAATACATCACAGTGAATCTCAACATAATGAACATCCACAAGACTGAAATCATATTTAAAATAAGATATATTCTATGTTTATACAAAAATGTCAAAGTTGATTCTACTGTGGTGTAACTAAAAAGAACAAATAAAAAATAATCGCAATTACCAACATTTAATATTAATAAAAACAACTAGTGCTAGACACATTTATAGAAAATGTATTAATTCTCTCCCTAAACTGATATATTTGACACATTTTTAAAATCCTAAGATATCTTTTTTATTTATTTTTCATAGAAATTGATAAGCTCACTCTAAATTGATATGGTAAAAACAATTTGAAAAGAAAAATAGGATAGAAAACTTGAAATTCATATCTTTAAACAGTAAAGCTATAATGATAAAGGTGGTATTTATGTAAAGTATGAGAGATAGAGTTCAAAAATTTATCCAGATATGCTTTTATACATACACATGGTAAACTGATTTTCAACAAACATGTCACAGTAAATTAATGGGAAAAGAACAGTTTTCAACAAATATTTTTTTGTATACAAACATCCACATACAAATATTTCTTAAAATGCTCAACCTGCACGAAACACCATAAGCACAAATCAATTCAAAATAAATCAAAGACTTAAATGTAAAATTACATTCCCTTTATAAGTAAACATAAGAGAAAAAATATGATATTGGGTTAAAGAAAACTTCTTAGAATAACAAGCATCATTAAAGAAAAACTTGATAAATTTCACTTAATATTAAACATCTCTGATCTTTAAAGAATACTGATAAGAAAATGAAAGAATAAGTCACAGACTGAGAGAAATATTTTCAAAACAGCTGATAAAGAAATTTTATCCAAAATATACATATTTTAAAATACCCTTAAAACTCAATAACGCTTTTAATTCAATTATATCTAACAATATTAGTAAATACCCATTATAGTAATTCTATTTAAAATATATTTATTGTTATATAATTCTACTTACAAATTTTATTGTCATAATTATAGTTCTCAACTTAGAGGTTTTCACTATGATTTTGTTTTAGAATATAAAACTTTAACTCTGTATTAGAATACAAAATTTTATAATCATCACAATTCTTGGGGAGGAATGCAAGCAGAAGATACAAAGAACCTGAGGCAGGATATTTATTAGTATTGTATTTATATTAAATTAAACACATTAAAGGTATTCCTTTAATAGATGTGAATGATAGTTTTGAGGTAATTATTTCATTCCATTGAAATAAATAGTTTCATAAATCATCACACAAACTAGAGTCAGTTTCATCTGCAACTTGAGAGGAAGTGACCAAAGTATTTAAAGACGTGGCTCCTACCTGGAATTTTAGTTTCTTAGCCCTTAAGTTGTCAATGGGGTTTAATTAAACAATCCAGGCTAGGATTTTTCTCCAGTCTGAGGGAAGTACTTCTTATCTGAAAAAAATTAGAATACTATGAGGTATCACATCTTTCTATGATGTTTTCTTTTTTGTTTGTTTGTTTGCTCATTTGTTTTTCTTACTTTTTTGGTTTTTCTTTGCATATTTTTATTGGCGTATTATAGTTGTACATAATCATGAGATTCATTGTTATATATTCATACACGCACACAATATAATTTTTTAAATCTTTTTAAATGTATTTTTTAGGTGTAGATGGACACAGCACAATGCCTTTATTTTTACATGCTGCTGCGGATTCAACCCAGGTCCCGCCCATGCTAGGCGAGCATTCTACCACTGAGCCACAATCCCAGCCCCACACAATATAATTTTGGCCATATGACTCCTCAACACTTCTCTCCGTCCTCCTACTCCCTGATCCCTTTCCTCTACTCATCTCCCTTTGATTTTTATTAGATCCCCACCCACTATCCCATGCTCATTTCTTTTCCTTATTCCTCTCTAGCTTCCACGAACGAGAGAAAACAGCGCACTTGACCTTCTGAGATTGGCTTATTTCGCTTAACACAATGGTTTCAAGTTCCATATATTTTCCTGAGACAAAATTTCATTTTTCTTTATGGCTAAATAAAACTCCATTGTGTATATATACTACATTGTTTTAAAATCTATTTATCTGTGGATAGACACCTCGTCTGGTTCCATTGGTTTGGCGATTGTGAATTGTGCTTTTATAAACACAGGTATGCCTGTGTCACTATAGTATGCAGACTTCAATTCTTTAAGATAAATACTTAGAAGTGTTATAGCTGGGTCATATGGTGGTTTCATGCCTAGTCTTTTAAGGATTCTCCACAATGATTTCCAAACTGGTTGTGCTAACTTAGAATCTCGCCAATAGTGTAAAAATGGTCCTTTTTCTCTACATCCTATCCATTTAAACAATATTTAATATTGTTTGTATTCTTGATGACTGTCATTCTGACTGGTGTAACATGAAATCTTAGTATAGTTTTTATTTGTGTTTTCCTAATTGCTAGTGATGTTGGACATTTTTTTTCATATATTTATTGGACATTTTTAGTTCTTCTTTTGAGAAGAATGTGTTTAATTCATTTTCCCATTTCTTAATTGGCTTATTTGGTTTATTGGTATTAAGTTTTTTGAGTTCTTTATATATTCTCGATATAAATGCTCTGTCAGATGAGTAGCAAGCACTGATTTTCAATTATGATTATTTTTTTAAAGTTTGGAAAAAAAGTCTGAGGTTAGAACAAACACTCCAACAAAGTTGAGATAAAACAGCAAATAAACATATGAGAAAATGGTTAACATAATTTGTCATCAAAGAAATTCAAACCAAAATCATGAGATCTCACTGCATACCTACTAGAAGGGCAAAATCACAAAGAAAAAAACTGGAAGTAGCCAATGCTGATAAGGGTGTTGGCAATTGCAACTCTCATGGATTACCGGTGGGAATACAAAATGGCATAGCTACTTTGAAAAACACTGTGGCAGGCTCTAATGACATTAAGTACACACTCCCATACAACTCAGTAATATCTCTCCTAAATATTTGTACAAGATAAATAAAAATATACATCCACAAAGTCCTGTACATTGAAGTTTATATCATCTTTACCCATAATTTCCCAAAACTTGGAATATATAAACAAATTGTGGTCTATGTTACCCTTGAACACTACTCAGCAATAGTGACTACTTCATATGTGCAATGACATAAATTAATCTGGAAGGAACTAAGCTAAGTGCAAAAAGTTAGACACAAAAGATTACATAGTATATAATCTAGTTACATGAAAAAATTCAGAAAAAAGGTAAAACTAGAGATAAAATCAGATAAGTGGTTATCAGAGGTCAGGGGGAGAAGTAAAGGGTATTGAGCAAAAGGGGGCACTTTAAACATTTGGAGGTGACAGAAATGTACTATATCATAATTATTAGGGCGATTTCATAACTGTATACACTGTGAACTTGACAAACTGTACACTTAAAGAAAAAAGGATAAATTTTACTATAATCAGATTATACTTCAGTAAATTGGGCTTAAAATCAAATAGAAGTAACTCACAGGATTTACACTAGACATTGTCTCAGCCATTTTTAAGGTGATATATCATGCCAAATTTACCTAAAGAGTTATCTACATGACAATCAAGAAATAGATAGTCTTAGATTCAAGATTTCACATCCTCACTGATCTACCTCTCCCCAGGTGGTATTCCAGATTCCCACTAACTGTCCCCGAGGAAAATTAATGGCACATACTTAACTCCTTTCTCACTCCAAGGCACGCTCCAGCATTATCAATCATGCGGACTGCTAATTTCTCTCAGGAGAAAAAGGCAGCGATCTGACAGCAGCCAAAAAGCTGCAGGACTGTGAGATAATGGTTCTGGTTAATGATGAGGGAGGACAAGAAGGAAATGAGGCATGATCAAAAGTAAAATAAAAGGCGAGAGCAAAGATGTCTGTGGATTGTGCCGCTTTTTCTACCGTATTTTTGTATCTCCTCCTGTCATATATTCAGAACTGATTTGTCAGTTCATTTCCACACAAGGGAAGAGACATCATAGTTACTGAGAAAAGTTCATAAGAAAGCATCTGAAAGTCATACAAGTAAAGCCACAAACATTTTTATGGTCACGTTAAGCTCAAGAGTCTTGCATTTCTTTACTAAATGCTGAACATTAGCAAACCATCTACAAGCTTATCATGTAACAAACCAGAGTAACATGTGGATGTAGGTGTTTGATTCAGGACAAATGAATTGCAAAAGTATGACTGACAAGACTAGATGTGGCTCTCCTGCTGGTAAAAGAAACACATTTTTATTTACTCATTTTGCCTAATGTAAACATCCCTTGTGTGAGATGTGTTTTCTATCTACCTATGAAAACTAGCAATGAGTGAATTATGACACTCATGGAATATGTGAGGCAAATATGGGGTCACAAGCGCAATGAATTATTGCCATCGCTTTAGTAAATCCAGGTCCCCCAATATGTTAAATGTGCACAATAAACAAGACGGCCTCTTAATGACAGAGTACATGTCTGTCTGTCCAGTGGGAGAGTTTAAAGACTAGAAGGGCACTGTTGCTGCCTTATTTGGCGGTTCCACTAATAAAACATCATTCTTAGAGGTCTATGCAGGGACATTAGGTACAGATTATTAAGTGCATAAAGAACATCAAGAGCTATGGTTTACACTATTTGTCTTTCTAGATTATATATTTATTATGACAATTTTCTGGCAGGTGGCAGTACATTTTCTGAAAGTCAGGACAGAGTGGTTTTTTTTTTTCCTTTTTTTCCTAATGAGTACCAAGGGGATATTTAATCCAGTAAACAGTGGCCCATTTTGATAGCTTGGGAAGCTCTTCAAAATGCAAATAAACATGCTCATCATCACTTATCATTGTGGAAATGCAAATGAAAACCACAATGAGCAATCATTTCATGGCTTTTAGAAAGGCTATCATCCAAAAGACAAAAGATAGCAAGTGTTGGTGAGGGTGGTATGTAGAAAAGGGAAACCTAGGCTCTATTGATAGGAACATAAATTAATACAGCCTTTACGGAAAATAGGATGGCATTTCTTCAGAATGACCACACGATCCACTAATTTCACTTCTGGGTATATGTTCAAAGGAATTAAAATCATTAGTTAAAAGATATTCGTGCTTTCTTGTTTATTGCAACTCATTTAAAACAGCTAAGATATGGAAGCAACATAAGTGCACAACATCAAACAAATGGATAAAGAAAATGCATTAGACATACACACATAATAGGATGCTACTCAGCCTTAAAAAGGAGGAAATTGGATCATTTGTGACTTCATGGATAAGCCTAAAGGACATTATACTAAGTAAAAACAAGCCAGGTAAAAAACGACAAATGCTGCTTGATCTCACTTACATGGAACATCTAAAAAATTTGAACTCATAAAATTAGAAAGTAGGTTGATGATTACTAGGAGCTGGGATGGAGGATGAATTGGGGGGGCAATGGTCAGCATCTCATTTGGGGTTCTTTTTCCTGCCCAGGAGGATGTAAGCCACCCTAAAACTTAAAGACTCAAATAATTAGTGAAACAAAAAACACAAATGGCCAGAAATGTATTTACAAAAGTAAAGCCCCTGATAGATCTAGTCCACATGCATGCTGGAACTAGACAAAGAAAAGATGGCTCTGGTGGTCTATTTAAGGGGGTACATCAAAGGCAAGGATAAGGTTTCAAGGCCAGAGTCTTGCCTCCTGATGTCTAGGAATCAGCAGGTTGATGGGCATCTTCCCAGGTCACACCCATCTCAGGTGCTGTGTGGGATCTTTGGCAGAGCTTGAGGGGGAAGCTCACCTGCATCAGGGGGTCAATCCCTGTGGGGGTGCTATGAGAGGTTCCCAATGCCAGACTTTGCCCCTCACTGGGCTATGATGTGCAACATAGTCCACACATAGCCCACAGACAGCTCATGACAGATTGGGAAAGGAGAAATATCGATCAAAGGATAAAAAGGAATAAACTTTAGTGGCCAATAGCATCTGGCCATAATAAATAATAGTGCAGGGATGGGGATGTGGCTCAAGCGGTAGCGCGCTTGCCTGGCATACGTGCGGCCCGGGTTTGATCCTCAGCACCACATACAAACAAGGATGTTGTGTCCGCCAAAAACTGAAAAATAAATATTAAAAAATTCTCTCTCTCTCTCTCTCTCTCTCTCTCTCTCTCTCTCTCTAAAATAAATAAATAAATAAATAAATAATAGTGCATTATATTTTTCAGAATTGCTAAAAAAAAGATTTTAAAAGTTTCATCACCAAAAAACATAGTGTGTGAAATGATGATATGTTAATCAGCTTAATTTAATGATTTCACACTGTAAACATATGTCAAAACTCACACTATACTCTATAAATATACAATCATTATTTTTCAATTTAAAATAAAACTTTAAAACTTCGAAGTATTGAGAAGTGACTTTCAGAATGGCCTTATGAGGAGCTCTGTGGGCCTTTCCCCAGGGAACAAATATGATTGTGAAAAACTGAAAAAAATATATTTATTTAATTATATTTATTTAATTAAACATGCAAAGTCTCTGGAAATTGATCTGAGATCATCCAGAAAACAGAGAAACAATTATTTAATTACCTTAATTAGGAAAAACAGTGAGAGTCTTTGCAGTGTAGCCGTGGCCTGATTCCCATCCCCACTCCTAATCAGCATGATAGAAACTCAACTTGTGGGAGGTGCAGCCATAAACAGGGGGCTCCCTCTCTCCACCCCAACTTTTGCTCCCAAAATAGGGTTATAATTTCTTTGTGGGAAGGATAGCCCATTAGCATTTTCACATTCCCCAGACCCGTATTTCAGACACTCCATACCAGGTAACCCAGTTGAGTGGTCTGGAACTCCATTGAGATATATATATGTATATGTATGTATATATATATATATATATATATATATATATATATATATATATATATATATATATATATCCCTACTTCAAGGGATGATGGCTCACCCAGGCATAATGGGCCAAAAATACTGGACTGATCACCTTCACTCCTTCTCACTCCTAGATCAGACTTTCACACTGGGAGAGGCAAACTGAGAAGAGTACAGGTTACCACCCCTTCCCACTCATAAACTGTGAATTTCATGGCACCACCCCAAGAGAAGTAGGCCAGTGTCCCTACCACCAGCCACAGAGCAATGGCATAGAAGATTTTCCAAAGAGAGAGGCCATCTGTAAGACCAGAACGCTCCATCGCTCTCCTCAAGGGCACTGATTTTATTTATAACAGAGAATGGGGAAATTTAAGCCAATGGGTACTGTCAGAAACCATGGGGATTTTGATAGTAAGCAATTAAGAGGAGGTTGGTAGCTGCATGAAAGCAGCAAGCTTAACTGGAACGGATTGCATTTTAATAGAGAAAATCAAAGAAAGAAACATCTTCTCAAGCTCTTCGTCCCTACCCTGTCCTTGTTTACTCCCCTTATATCAAAGGAGTCATTTGGTATTTGTTTTTTAAATATTGACTAGCTTCACTTAACATAATCTGCTCTAATGCCATCCATTTCCCTCCAAATTCTATAATTTTGTCATTTTTTAATGCAGAGTAATACTCCATAGTGTATAAATGCCACATTTTTTTTATCCATTCATCTATTGAAGGGCATCTAGGCTGGTTCCACAGTCTTGCTATCGTGAATTGAGCTGCTATGAACATCAATGTAGCAGTGTCCCTGTAGCATGCTCTTGTTAGGGCTTTAGGGAATAGACCGAGAAGGGGAATAGCTGGGTCAAATGGTGGTTCCATTCCCAGCTTTCCGAGAAATCTCCATACTGCTTTCCAGATTGGCTGCACCAATTTGCAGTCCCACCAGCAATGAACAAGAGTGCCCTTTTCCCCGCATCCTCTCCAGCACTTATTGTTGTTTGACTTCCTAATGGCTGCCAGTCTTACTGGAGTGAGATGGTATCTTAGGGTAGTTTTGATTTGCATTTCTCTGACTGCTAGCGATGGTGAGCATTTTTTCATGTACTTGTTGATTGATTGTATGTCCTCCTCTGAGAAGTGTCTGTTCAGGTCCTTGGCCCATTTATTGATTGGGTTATTTGTTATCTTATTGTCTAATTTTTTGAGTTCTTTGTATATTCTGGTTATTAGGGCTCTATCTGAAGTGTGTGGAGTAAAGATTTGTTCCCAGGATGTAGGCTCCCTGTTTATCTCTCTTATTGTTTCTTTTGCTGAGAAAAAACTTTTTAGTTTGAGTAAGTCCCATTTGTTGATTCTAGTTGTTAACTCTTGCGCTATGGGTGTCCTATTGAGGAATTTGGAGCCCGATCCCACAGCGTGTAGATCATAACCAACTTTTTCTTCTATCAGATGCCGTGTCTCTGATTTAATATCAAGCTCCTTGATCCATTAGGGAAAGGGAGTGAGAAGGGAAATTGCATGGAAATGGAAGGCGATCCTCAGGGTTATACAAAATGTCATATAAGAGGAAAGGAGGGGTAAGACAAGTTAATATAAATGGAAGAAATGATTTACAGTAGAAGGGGTAGAGAGAGAAAAGGGGAGGGAAGGGGAGGGGAGGGGAGGGGGGATAGTAGAGAATAGGACAGACAGCAGAATACATCAGACACTAGAAAGGCAATATGTCAATCAATGGAAGGGAAACTGATGTGATACAGCAATCTGTATACGGGGTAAAAGCGGGAGTTCATAATCCACTTGAATCAAACCGTGTAATATGATGTATTAAGAACTATGTAATGTTATGAACGACCAATAAAAAAAATAAATAAAAATAAAAATAATTCCATGAATATATCTGTTTTCACAAAAAAAAATAATAAAATAAAATAAAAGTTTACACAGGGGAAAAAAAAAAGAAACAGATAAGAGTCCTCTTGGGATCATAACAAATCTCAAACATTAGATTCAAAGCCTACCCATGCAAAGGAGACCAAATTTCATACCAGTGCATATTACTAGAGGTTTAATTGCTGAATGTGATAGTAGAGGTAGACAATTCACAGAGAGATCATAAAATAGAAAAATTAAAGACAGCCCTTCTAAAATCACTGTCATCCCATGGTGACTGTTAATATACCCATGTCTGTGCCCAATGAAGAATGACATGAAGAGTCTGCACACTGCCATAAGAATAGGCTTTATTAAAATAGTTAGACCTAGTTATTAAACATGTAAACAAGAAAAATAACACATCTTGGGGTAGGTGGATGATGACATTATGATTCTGGGTTGCTAAAATATATTGTCTAAAATGTCTAGTGTTTCACAACAAAAGATTACAAGACAAAATAAAGAAAGAAAGAAAGAAAGAAAGAAAGAAAGAAAGAAAGAAAAAATAGAAAGTATGACTCATTCACAATGAAAAAGAGAAGGCAGCAGAAATCCCTTGTGAGATGTCCCAGATGTTAGATTTAGTAAAGACTTCATACAATTCTATGTAAATATGAAGGAAATGATGCTTAAAGAATTAAAAAAATGATGACAATGGATAATATGGAAAATAACACCAATAATATTACTAGAAATTATGAAAAAAGAATGAAATAAAGAAAAATTATGTGCAAGAAAAATTATGAAGAATTCACTAGAGAAGATCAAAAGTTGATCTGAACCAGCATGGGAAAAAATGCTTATGAATAATAAGATAAATTGGTGGAAACTGTGCAATCTGAGCAAGAGAGAATAAAAACATTAGGAGAAACATACAACATCCTTAAGATTAGCAACATATATGAAAGTGAGTACCAGTTTTCCCAGCACCATTTATTGAAGAGGCTATCTTTTCTACAATATATGTTTTTGGTGCCTTTGTGTAAGATAACTGTATTTTGTTGGTTTGTCCCAGTGTCCTCTATTCTGTACCACTGGTCCACAAGTCTATTTTGGTGTCAATACCATGCCATTTTCATACTATTGTATATAGTATAGTTTAAGATCTGGTATAGTGATGCTACCTGCTTTACTCTTCTTGCTAAGAATTGCTTTAGCTATTCTGGGTTCTTATTTTTTTCAGATAAATCATGATTGCTTTTCTATTTCTGTGAAGAATGTCATTGGGATTTTGATTTAGAATTGCATTAAATCTGTGTTGTGCTTTTGGTAGTACGGTCATTTTGGCAATATTAATTCTGCCTATCCTAGAACAAGAGATCTTTCCATTTTCTAAGTTCTTCTTTAATTTATTTCTTTAGCATTCTGTAGTTGTCATCATAGAGGTCTTTCACCCCTTTTGTTGATTCCAAGTATTTTTTTTTGAGGCTATTATAAATGGGGTAGTTTTCCTAGTTTCTCTTTTAGACGATTTGTCACTGATCTACAGAAATGCCTTTGATTTGTGGGTGTTGATTTTATACCCTGCTTCTTTGCTGAACTCATTTACTAGTTCTAGAAGTTTTTTCATGGAATATTTTGGATCTTCTAGGTATAGAATCATGTCATTGGCAAACAGCAATAGTTTGAGTTCTTCTTTTCCTATCCATATCTCTTTAATTTCTTTCATCTAATTGTTCTGGTTATAGTTTTAAAAACTATGTTAAATAGAAGTGGTGAAAGAGGGCATCCCTGTCTTGTTCCAGTTTTTAGAGGAAATGCTTTTAATTTTTCTTCATTTAGAATGATGTCGGCCTTGGGCTTAGCATAGATAGCTTTTACAATGTTGAGTATGTTCCTATTATCCCTACTTTTTCTAGTGTTTTGAACATGAAGGGATGTGTATTTTGTGGAATGCTTTTTCTGCATCTATTGAGATGATCAGATGATTCCTTAACTCTTTTGAGGTGATGAATTACATGTGCAGCAAAATGAAATTAAGCCCGTATCTCTCACCATGCAAAAAACTCAACTCAAAATGGATTAAGGACCTAGGAATTAAACCAAAGACCCTGTGCCTAATAGAATAAAAGTAGGCCCAAATTTTCATCATGTCAGATTAGGCCCCAACTTCTTTAACAAGACCCTATAGTGCAAGAAATAAAATCAAGAATCAATAAGTGGGATGGCATTAGGTGGAATCCCACCAGCCAAGCCCACACGGACCCTTGGGCCGAGCACGGGTTCTCAGAAGGGGAAGGAAGCGGTACAGTCCCATCCCCCACAGCGGACACTCCGCCGAGGCAGTCAGCGGCCACCATCCGGGAAAGCTGAAGGATACACCGCCACTCTCCTTCAGAGTGCAACATCAAAACAGGTCGGTGTCATTCAGCTCACCCCCCAGACAGCGGGAATTCGCATAAAATCTCTCCTAGGCTTGCCAGGAGAGGGAGTATCAAGCTGAGCCTCCATACAGACTAGGGGGAAACCAGAGACACCTGACCTCCAACCCCTCCTCCCAGTAGCAGCCAAAAGGAAACCTGGCTAGCCAGCGCTGGGGGAGGGGCAAGCAGAAAAAATCAAAGTGATAGAGTGCCAGGGATCCCAGCAGCCTGCAGCAGGGCCCCGGAGATCCAGGCCAACTGATTCGCGTGGCCTGCCCTGCGGCTACAGAAGGCGTGGCGCCTCAGTGAAGCCATTAATTGGCAAGCAGGGAGGTTAGGGAAGGCCATTAGGTGGAATCCCACCAGCCAAGCCCACACGGACCCTTGGGCCGAGCACGGGATCTCAGAAGGGGAAGGAAGCGGTACAGTCCCATCCCCCACAGCGGACACTCCACCGAGGCAGTCAGCGGCCACCATCCGGGAAAGCTGAAGGATACACCGCCACTCTCCTTCAGAGTGCAACATCAAAACAGCGGACACTCCATCCAGGCAGTCAGCGGCCACCATCCGGGAAAGCTGAAGAATACACCACCACTCTCCAACAGCTTGCAACATCAAAACAGCCAGCAGCAGAACCCCGGAGATCCAGGCCAACTGATTCGCGAGGCCTGCCCCGCAGCTACAGAAGGCGTGGCGCCTCAGAGAAGCCATTAATTAGCAAGCAGGGAGGTTAGGGACTGCCATTAGGTGGAATCCCGCCAGCCAAGCCCACCGCCCACGCCCGGAACAGGCCCAGCGACCTGCCAGCATTGTAGTCATGACACCCCAATTGGAATAGGGACAGAGCAGAGCCGCCTTCCACTCCCGGAACAGGCCCAGAGAGCCGCCAGCGTGGTAGACACGTTACCCCAATTGGAGTAGGGGCACAGCCGCCGCCCGCACCTGCAAGGGAGACTTTTCAAGTATACAAGAGCAACATAAATAAATAGGGGGTAAATTTCAAAACACAACAGTTGCACCAAGCAGAAAGAAACGCGAGCAGTATGAAAAGACAAGGAAAGAAAGGACCACAAGCAATGCAGGTCAACTCAACTTTAGAAGAGGTAATAGCTGCAACAGATGGAATATCAGATAAAGAGTTCAGGATATATATGCTTCAGATGATCTGGAGTCTCAAGGAAGACATGAGACAGCAAAATCAGACAATGAAAGATCACATTGACAAACAAATCCAGGAAGTAAAAGATCAATTTCACAGGGAGATAGAGGTAATAAAAAACAAACAAATTGAAATTCTAGAAATGCAGGAAACAATAAACCAACTTAAAAACTCAATTGAGAATACTACCAGCAGAGTAGATCACTTAGAAGAGAGAACATCAGACAATGAAGACAAAGTATTTCAACTGGTAAAGAACATAGACAGCTCAGCAAGTCTGCTAAAAAAACCATGAACAGAACATCCAAGAAATATGGGACAATATCAAAAGACCAAATTTAAGAGTCATGGGGATACAGGAAGGCACAGAGCTCCACACCAGAGGAATACACAGCCTATTCAATGAAATAATACGAGAAAACTTACCAGACTTGAAGAATGAGACAGAATCCCAAATCCTAGAAGCCTACAGGACGCCGAATGTACAAAACCATAAGAGATCCACACCTAGACACATTATAGTGAAGATGTCCAACATACAGAATAAGGAAAGAATTTTAAAAGCTACAAGGGAAAGGAAGCAGATTACATTTAGGGGTAAACCAATCAGGATAACAGCTGATCTCTCAACACAGACTCTGAAAGCTAGAAGATCCTGGAATAACATATTTCAAACACTGAAAGAAAATGGGTTCCAACCAAGAATCGTGTATCCGGCAAAATTAAGCTTCAGGTTAGAAGATGAAATTAAAACCTTCCATGATAAACAAAAGTTAAAAGAATTCGCAGCTAGAAAACCATCTCTTCAAAAAATCCTTGGCAAAACATTGCAGGAAGAGGAAATGGAAAATAACATTGAAAACCAACAATGGGAGGTAGGACAGTAAAGGGGGGAAAGTAGTCAAAGAGGATAACAAATCAGGTTTAGTAACATCAACAAACAAATATGGATAGAAGTACAAACCATATCTCAATAATAACCCTAAATGTCAATGGCTTAAACTCACCAATTAAGAGACACAGGCTA
The DNA here is from genome assembly GCF_045843805.1 of Urocitellus parryii. NCBI lineage: Eukaryota > Metazoa > Chordata > Mammalia > Rodentia > Sciuridae > Urocitellus > Urocitellus parryii. The sequence continues at coordinate 68,617,427 of NC_135532.1, forward strand.
GTAGAATGGATCACAAAACAAGACCCAACAATATGCTGTCTACAGGAGACGCATCTGATAGAAAAAGATATCCATAGACTGAAGGTGAAAGGTTGGGAAAAATCATACCACTCATATGGACAGCGGAAACAAGCAGGCGTGTCCATACTCATATCTAATAAAATAGATTTCAAGCCAAAGCTAATCAAAAGGGATAAAGAAGGACACTTCATACTGCTCAAGGGAACCATAAACCAACAAGACATAACAATCATAAATATATATGCCCCAAATAATGGTGCAGCGGTGTTCATCAAGCAAACTCTTCTCAAGTTCAAGAGTCTGATAGACCACCATACAATCATCATGGGAGACTTCAACACACCTCTCTCACCACTGGACAGATCTTCCAAACAAAAGTTAAAAAAGGAAACTATAGAACTCAACAACACAATTAATAACCTAGACTTAATTGACATATATAGACTTTACCACCCAACATCAAGTAGTTACACTTTTTTTTCAGCAGCACATGGAACCTTCTCGAAAATAGACCATATATTATGTCACAGGGCAACTCTTAGACAATATAAAGGGGTAGAGATAATACCATGCATCTTATCTGATCATAATGGAATGAAACTGAAAATCAATGATAAAAGAAGAAAGGAAAAATCAAGCATCACTTGGAGAATGAACAACAGGTTGCTGAATGACATATGGGTTATTGAAGACATCAAGGAGGAAATTAAAAAATTCCTAGAGTTAAATGAAAACACGGACACAACATATCGGAATCTATGGGACACATTGAAAGCAGTCCTAAGAGGAAAATTCATTGCTTGGAGTTCATTCCTCAAAAAAAGAAAAAACCAACAAATAAATGATCTCATACTTCATCTCAAAATCCTAGAAAAAGAGGAGCAAAACAACAGCAAAAGAAGTAGAAGGCAAGAAATAATCAAAATCAGAGCTGAAATTAATGAAATAGAAACAAAAGAAACAATTGAAAAAATTGACAAAACTAAAAGCTGGTTCTTTGAAAAAATAAATAAAATTGACAGACCCTTAGCCATGCTAACGAAGAGAAGAAGAGAGAGAACCCAGATTACTAGCATACGGGATGAAAAAGGCAATATCACAACAGACACTTCAGAAATACAGAAGATAATCAGAGACTATTTTGAAGCCTTATACTCCAATAAAATAGAAGATAGTGAAGGCATAGATAAATTCCTTAAGTCTTACGATCTTCCCAGATTGAACCAGGAGGATATAGACAACCTAAACAGACCAATAACAATAGAAGAAATAGAAGAAACCATCAAAAGACTACCAACTAAGAAAAGCCCAGGACCGGATGGGTATACAGCAGAGTTTTACAAAACCTTTAAAGAGGAACTAACACCAATACTTTTCAAGCTATTTCAGGAAATAGAAAAAGAGGGAGAACTTCCAAATTCATTCTACGAGGCCAACATCACCCTGATTCCGAAACCAGACAAAGACACTTCAAAGAAAGAAAACTACAGACCAATATCTCTAATGAACCTTGATGCAAAAATCCTCAATAAAATTCTGGCGAATCGGATTCAAATACATATCAAAAAAATTATACACCATGATCAAGTAGGATTCATCCATGGGATGCAAGGCTGGTTCAATATACGGAAATCAATAAATGTTATCCACCACATCAATAGACTAAAAAATAAGAACCATATGATAGTCTCGATAGACGCAGAAAAAGCATTCGACAAAGTACAGCATCCCTTTATGTTCAAAACTCTAGAAAAATTAGGGATAACAGGATCATACCTCAACATTGTAAAAGCAATATATGATAAGCCACAGGCCAGCATCATTCTGAATGGAGAAAAATTGAAGGCATTCCCTCTAAGATCTGGTACAAGACAGGGATGCCCTCTCTCACCACTTCTGTTCAACATAGTCCTCGAAACACTAGCCAGAGCAATTAGACAGACGAAAGAAATTAAAGGGATAAAAATTGGAAAAGAAGAACTTAAATTATCACTATTTGCAGATGATATGATTCTATACCTAGCAGACCCAAAAGGGTCTACAGAGAAGCTATTAGAGCTAATAAATGAATTCAGCAAAGTGGCAGGATATAAGATCAACACGCATAAATCAAAGGCATTCCTGTATATCAGCGACAAATCCTCTGAAACGGAAATGAGGACAACTACTCCATTCACAATATCCCCCAAAAAAATAAAATACTTGGGAATCAACCTAACAAAAGAGGTGAAAGATTTATACAATGAAAATTACAAAACCCTAAAGAAAGACATAGAAGAAGACCTTAGAAGATGGAAAAATATACCCTGCTCATGGATAGGCAGATCCAACATCATCAAAATGGCGATATTACCAAAAGTTCTCTATAAGTTCAATGCAATGCCAATCAAAATCCCAGCTGCATTTCTTGTAGAAATAGATAAAAGAATCATGAAATTCATATGGAATAATAAAAGACCCAGAATAGCAAAAACAATACTAAGCAGGAAGTGTGAATCAGGCGGTATAGCGATACCAGACTTCAAACTATACTACAGAGCAATAGTAACGAAAACAGCATGGTACTGGTACCAAAACAGGCGGGTGGACCAATGGTACAGAATAGAGGACACAGTAACCAATCCACAAAACTACAACTATCTTATATTTGATAAAGGGGCTAAAAGCATGCAATGGAGGAAGGATAGCATCTTCGACAAATGGTGCTGGGAAAACTGGAAATCCATTTGCATCAAAATGAATCAGAATCCCTATCTCTCCCCTTGCACAAAAGTTAACTCAAAATGGATCAAGGAGCTTGATATTAAATCAGAGACACGGCATCTGATAGAAGAAAAAGTTGGTTATGATCTACATACTGTGGGAGCAGGCTCCAAATTCCTCAATAGGACACCCATAGCGCAAGAGTTAACAACTAGAATCAACAAATGGGACTTACTCAAACTAAAAAGTTTTTTCTCAGCAAAAGAAACAATAAGAGAGATAAACAGGGAGCCTACATCCTGGGAACAAATCTTCACTCCACACACTTCAGATAGAGCCCTAATAACCAGAATATATAAAGAACTCAAAAAATTAGACAATAAGACAACAAGTAACCCAATCAATAAATGGGCAAAGGACCTGAACAGACACATCTCAGAAGAGGACATACAATCAATCAATAAGTACATGAAAAAATGCTCACCATCGCTAGCAGTCAGAGAAATGCAAATCAAAACTACCCTAAGATACCATCTCACTCCAGTAAGATTGGCAGCCATTAGGAAGTCAAACAACAATAAGTGCTGGAGAGGATGCGGGGAAAAGGGCACTCTTGTTCATTGCTGGTGGGACTGCAAATTGGTGCAGCCAATTTGGAAAGCAGTATGGAGATTTCTTGGAAAGCTGGGAATGGAACCACCATTTGACCCAGCTATTCCCCTTCTCGGTCTATTCCCTAAAGACCTAATAAGAGCATGCTACAGGGACACTGCTACATCCATGTTCATAGCAGCACAATTCACGATAGCAAGATTGTGGAATCAGCCTAGATGCCTTTCAATAGATGAATGGATTAAAAAAATGTGGCATTTATACACAATGGAGTATTACTCTGCATTTAAAAATGACAAAATCATAGAATTTGGAGGGAAATGGATGGCATTAGAACAGATTATGCTAAGTGAAGCTAGTCAATCTTTAAAAAACAAATACCAAATGACTCCTCTGATATAAGGGGAGGAAACAAGGACAGGGTAGGGACGAAGAGCTTGAGACGAAGATTTTCATTAACAGGGTTGAGAGGTGGGAGGGAAAGGAAACGAGAAGGGGAATCGCATGGAAATGGAAGGCGATCCTCAGGGTTATACAAAATGACATATAAGAGGAAAGGAGGGGTAAGACAAGATAATTCAAATGGAAGAAGTGATTTACAGTAGAAGGGGTAGAGAGAGAAAAGGGGAGGGGAGGGGAGGGGAGGGGGGATAGTAGAGAATAATACAGACAGCAGAATACATCAGACACTAGAAAGGCAATATGTCAATCAATGGAAGGGTAACTGATGTGATACAGCAATCTGTATGCGGGATAAAATTGGGAGTTCATAACTCATTTGAATCAAACTGTGAAATATGATGTATGAGGAACTATGTAATGTTTTGAACGACCAACAATAAAAAAAAAAAAAAGGAACAGTCAGTGAATTTAAGAGAGAGCCTACAGAAATGGGAACAAATCTTTACCACAGATTTCTACATCAGATAGAGCACTAATCTCTAGGATGTATAAAGTACTCAAAAACCTTAACACCAAAAAAACAAATGACTCAATCAATAAATGGGCTAAGGAACTGAACAGGCACTTTTCAGAATATGATGTGCAATCAATCAACAAATATATGAAAAAATGTTCAACATCTCTAACAATTAGAGAAATGCAAATCAAAACTTCTCTAAGATTTCATCACACTTCAGTCAGAATGGCAGCTATCAAGAATACAAACAATAATGAATGTTGGCAAGGATATGGGGGGAAAGGCACACTCATACATTGCTAGAGGGACTGAAAATTGGTGCAGCCAATATGGAAAGCAATATGGAGATTCCTTGGAAAACTTGGAATGGAACCACCATTTGACCCTGCTATCCCACTCCTCTGTTTATACCCCAAAGACTTAAAAACAGCATACTACAGGAACACAGCCGCATCAATGTTTATAGCAGCACAATTCAACATAGCTAAATTGTGGAACCAACCTAGATGCCCTTCAGTAGATGAATGGATAGGGAAACTTTGGCATATATACATAATGAAATATTACTCAGCATTAAAAGAGAATAAAATCATGGCATTTGCAGGTAAATGGATAAAGAACATAATGCTAAGTGAAATAAGTCAATCCCCAAAAATCAAAGGCTGAATGTTTTCTCTGATATGTGGATGGTGATCCATAATGGGTGTGTGGAGGAACATGGGAGGATTAGAGGAACTTTAGGTAGGGCAAAGGAGAGTGAGGGGAAGGGAGGTTGCATGGGGGTAGGAAAGATGGTGGAATGAGTTAGACATCATTACCCTAAGTACACATATGAAGAAACGAATGGCGTAACTCTACTTTGTGTATAACCAGAGACATGAAAAATTGTGCTCTATATGTGTACTGTGAATTGAAACGCATTCTGCTGTTGTATATAACAAATTAGAATAAATAAATAAATTTAATATTTTAAAAAGTGAGTACCAGAAGGAGGAGAAAAAGATAAAGAACAAAATGTAAAAAATGAAATAATGGCTCAATACTTCCCAAGTTTGATGAAAAATATCTGAGACCTCGACAAACTTCATGTAGGGAAATGCAAAGCAATCCACACCCCAAAACATAACACTAAAAGCAGTAAAAATGTTATGTCAATGGAAAGCAAGAGAAAGCAGCAAAAGAACCCCAATAAAAGAAAAAGGTAACTTCTCATTAGAAACATTGGAAGCCAGAAAACCATGAAGTAACATATTCAAAGGGCTGAAAGAAAATTGATGTTAGCCAAAGGTCTTATACAACCAAGATTATCTTTCAAAACTGAAGTGAAATAAAGATATTTTCATAAAAACAGAAACAGAGACAATTTGTTGCTACTAGACCTCTCTTGTAAGAAAGGAAACTCTTTGAGCAGAATGCTCGCAAGCCCAGACTCATAATTTAAATTCAAAAACAAAGGATGCTGGTAAAGGCAATTATAAAAGACAGTATAATTATATATTTCGTATCCTTTCTTCTCTTTATTTTAAAGTAACTATAAAATAAAGTCTATGATTATATTGTTTAGGTCTACAACATATGGGAATAATCGTATTTCAAAATAACACAAAGGGAAGGGCGGGAGCAAAGCTGTGTTGAAGTAAGGAAAGGATGCCATATTGTGCTCCTCACCCTCCTATTACTATAATGAGTAAGTGAGATGATCAACTCATAAAGAGAAAAGGTTTATTTGGGCTCTCAGTTTTGGAGGTCCATAATCTATGATCCAATTGCTTTTGGGCCTGTTGGGGAGGCAGCACATCAGGTGGGGCATGTGGTGGAGCGAGACTGCTCACCTCATGGCCAGGAAGTAAAAACGAGAGGAAGGCAATGAGGTCTCACTATCTCCTTCAGGGGCATCCCCAATGACCTGAAAAAATCCCACCAGGCCCTACTTCTTAAAGTCACCACTATCTTCCAATATGGCTGTGGGCAGGGATCCAAGGCTTTATTCTATAGGACTTTGGGAAACATTCCAGAATCCAAACTATAGGGCACACAGATCTGTATGAACAAATGAGGAGAACTAGGAAAGGTAAATAGGAAGGGTTAATTTTAATCAGATCTGCATGTTCGCTAAGTTATTTAAGCTCAGAAGAAAACTATGTGATTTCAAAAACGTTGGGGCATTATGTTTGGCCCTCTGGATAGAATGCTGATTAATAATAAACCCTATCTCACATTTATGAATAAAGAATTCCTTAATGATGTGGTGCATTGTAATAAAAGTGTGTATAGAGCATATTCTAGGAGGCCATGTAGTAAGAGGGACTGATTTTCTATTTGTTATTTTCATAAATAACCATGAGATAATTAGTTTTATTTTCAGTTACTGAAATCAGTGATGAATAAAAAGAACGAAATTTTTAGGTCATGAATTTGTTTAGCAACAAAGCAAGTTCTCTCTAATATTGAATATTTAATGCAAAAGAACTCTCACCTATGTGATGGTTCTATTGCTTCCTTAAAAAATAGATAAGATATCCCTTGTTGTTTGAGTATGTCCCATAACTTGGAGCATTCAATTAATTGGGTCAATTAACTTCACTCTTTTAAACATATTCATTTTGTATCCTTCTTCCTTAACCACCATCTCACAGGGGAATTTTATATAATCCCACAATCACTGCTACAAAAACAAAGCAAATGTCTTTTTTTTATATTAATTTAGTTTTGGCTAATTTTTTTTTTAATTTCTAACTTTATATTGTTCTTTTTAGATTTACGTGATAGTACAGTGTATTTTGACTTATTATGCATACATGGGATACAACTTATTCTAATTAGGATCCCATTCTTGTGGTTATACACAATATTTCACCCATCATGTATTGATATATGAACATAGGAAAGTTATGTCCAACTAATTCTGTCTTTCTATTCACATCCCTGCTCCTTTCCTTTCATTCCCCTTTGTCCAGTCTAACAAATTTCTATTCTCCCCACTCCCCACCCTTATTGTTTGTTAACATCCACGTATCAGAGAGAATATTCAGCATTTGGTTTGGGGGGATTGGCTTATTTCACTTAGCATGGTGGTCTCCATTTTCCTCCATATTAAACAATATTCGTTTGTGTGTATGTGTTGATATGTCTTGATATGGACTTAGCATAGTCTACTTGAAGAAACAGGGACATCAAGTGGAGGATACAGAATGAACACGTTTAAAAGAGAGAAGTTAATTGACCCAATAGGACATAAAATAGGAGCCTTATTTGATAGTTTCTCATTTGGCCTCAGTGCTCTGATTAGATAAGAGGTTGGTTTGACACTTTCAACATACCCTTGTGAATCATGCCAACTCAGTTGGCTCAATACTGTGTGAAGTGATCCCCAATGTTTGAATGCTGTACTTCATTATCAATATTTTAAAATTGTATATTCATTCAATATTTGTTAAACATTTACTGTATGTGAAGTAATGTGCCTAATGCTGGGAATATAATAGGTATTTACTGACTGCCTGTTACGTTTATTCATATATTCAACTCATCTTTTTGTTGGGGGGGTGGTACTGGGGATTGAACCCAGGGGCACTTGGCCACTGAGACACATCCCTAGGCCTATTTTGTTATTTAGAGACAGGGTCTCACCGAGTTGCTTAGCACCTCACTTTTGCTAAGGCTGGCTTTGAACTTGCGATCCTCCTGCCTCAGGCTCTCGAGCTGCTGGGATCAGAGGCAACATATCTTTGAATATCTCTTTTGTACTAACAAATATACCAATTGCTAGATATACATTGGTGACGACAACAGCAGTTCTTACTTTTAGAAACTTACAGCATGGGAAGTTGGGAGGAATGGGTAAAATCTGTAACAGAAAATAAGAAATTCTGTCATTTGCAAAATGGATGAACCTGGAGAATATTATGCTAAGTGAAATAAGCCAAGCATAGAAAGACAAATAATCTCACATATGTGGAATATTAAAAATTCACACACATGGAAACAGAATATAGAACAATTGGCTTCCAGAGGCTGAGGGGTGAGAGAATTGGGGTAATGTTGTTCAAGGGAGACAAAATTTCAGTTGTACAGGAGGAATAAATTCAAGGCACTGAGTATACATTGTGATGACTGCAGCTAGCACCAATATACTGAATACTTGAAAATTTCTAGAACAGATTTTAAGTGTTCTTAGCACGCACACACAAAAATGTATGTGAAGTAATTCATGTGTTAAATAGTTTGATTTATCCATTCCATAATGTATATGTATTTCAAAACATCATGTTGCACATCATAAATACAAACAGTTTTTACTTATCAATAAATAAATAAATGTAGGAAAGTTGAGAAAATAAGTCAGCATGAATGGAGAGTATTCTGCAAAAATAATTCACATAATTGATTCCTGTCCACTCTTCTTTCCGACTCCATACTTTGTAGGAATAGCAGGCTCTGTGGTAATTGAGGAAATTATGAGGCACTGACCTCTTGGCTTTCATTCCAAAACCCTAGGCCAATGATATCCAAAGCTGAGGGAAACAGGGTGCCCTGAAATTAAAGAGGGAGCTTCTCCAGCTGGTGGAGGAGAAAAAGGGTTCAAGGACCCTAGACGCCAGTGTGGGGAGGGCAGAACATCCTTCCATGGGAACACTTCACGAATCTCATCTCATGCTTCAAATATATATATATATATATATATATATATATATATATATATATATATATATTTAATAATAATATTATTCAATCTTAATAAGGAAGGACATCTTGCCACTTGTAATAGTATGGATGAGCCTGAAGAACATGAAATGAAATAAAATAAAGCACAGATATGTGCTATGTGACTTCATTTATATATAGAATATACAGTAGTTAAATTAGAATCAAGGAGCAGAACAGCAGTTGTCAGGGGCTGGGGTTGGGGAAAATAGTATGACGTTGCTCAAAGAGTAAGAAGTTTCAATTATGCAGGACAAATAGAATTTTGGAGCCCTAAAATACAGCATGTGGACTGCAGATAACAATACTGTTATACACATGAAATTTGTTAAGAGTGTTAAGAAGAAAGAGAAGGAGGAGAAGGAAAGAGAGGGAAATGAAAGAGCAGGAGGAGGAGGAGGTGGAGGAAGAAGTACTTATGTGAGGTGATGGGATGTTAATTAGCTTGATTGTGGTGACCCTTTCACATTGTGTACAGAGATCAAAATATCAAGTTTTAGACCTTAAATACATACAACTTTTATTTGTCAAATATGTCACCACAAAACTGTTAAAAAAATCTCATACAATCATTTCTCTACTCATCTTTCATTAAGCACCGGTGACAGAAAATGTTTTAAAATAATTTTCTGAAAAGGGAAGAGACAGGTCAGCATTTCAGTGAATGTACATAAGAAAAGGTGGCTTATGAGGTAGATTCCAGACCTTCCTCTTTGTTAGTCCACATTACCTTATCTTTAGAACTAAAATAATAATGCGGTTGGGAAGGCTGGTGGATATTGCTTAGTGCTAAAGCAGTTGCCTAAGATGGACAAGGTCATGAATTTGACCTTCAACACTTCCACCATCAATGACGATGATGATGATGATGATGATGATGATGGAAAGGGCTGCCTGGACTAGGTGATTCCTTGAGACCACTTTGTACTGAAGGATCTATGACAATAATAGTTATTATTGGACATTGTTATCCACTAGATATTCTTCTGAGTACTCTACCTATGTGGAATCATTGAATCTTTGTAATTTTAGAGAAAGCATTATAATTTCTCCAGTGAGGAAGCTGAAGCACAGAGACCAGGTGCCCAGTGTGCTCGTGCCTTAACTTGGATATTAACCTACGCTTTTAGTCTCAATCTCATCTTGAGCTACACATACTTGAGCACATTCCTCTGGCCTTCAGCTTTCTCCCTGGGAAAATCATAATGTTTTCTCTGAGGTTACAAAAATTCAATGAGTTCACACATGTAACATGCTCAGAAGAGTGGCAAGTAGATAATAATGCCCCCCAATTTTACCTATGAGTTTTGAAAATATTCTAATGTTATTTTTAACTTGTTAAATGTCTAGGAAGAAAGCCCCCATCTCATTACTTCCAATATTTCACAATTCATTTCTTCGCCCATGAGCCCAGAGAACAATTAATGGTGAGGCAGAATGTATCCATGTGCCTGCACAGCTGCCTGAGTACAAATGTCTTCATTTTTGCCTTCAAGAAGTGTGCTGAATTATAAATGCAAAATCTTATTATGGGAAAAAAATAATCATCCCGTGTTTTCCTGGTGACAACTCCATTATAGAATATAAGCAGGAAGTTACATATTTTAATTAATGATTTTATCATACTAACTACTTGGACGTTTTTTTTTTGCCTTTCATACGGAGGAAATTTCTAAGCTTTCAAAAATAAATATATTGTTTCCAAAGTAATCACATACAAAAGTGCCAAAAATTATCCTGAGAAAGCCATTTATTTGAATTCGTAATTAAATAGCATTTAGTTCATACACAAGAGGCCATATAACTTTTTTTTTTATTTTTAACAATGTTCTTCATATATCGGTGGATCCATTATTTTCTAATCATTTCTTCCATGATGAATAGTGTTAAGAATATAATCTAAATCATCTCATTGGCAATTGTACACTGTTTTAAAACTTTGTTATGTCCTCTCTTTCTGAGAATTTAGATCATAATACAAATGAGGAGGAAAAATATCAATCACATTTCTTCAACAGTTTCAAAAAATACATATGCAATTTTACATAAAATAACGATTTCATATGCATAACATATGGTATATGACATACAAGTTTTAAAATATGTATGTATATATACTTGATATATATATACTATAAACACATAAATCAAATTTGAGTATGGTCACACTTCTGTCCCCTGGTAACATAAAGTCTAAATTCATAATACCCTAAATCAGACAAATATGCCCATAATTAGAAATGGCCATATACAGGATGGGTCTTCTTATTTAGTTAATGCAAAGAAATGTGCATACCTGTAATCCCAGAGGCTCCGGAGGCTGAGGCAAGAGGATCAAGAGTTCAAAGCCAGCCTCAGCAAAATTGAGTCATTAAGCACTCAGTGAGACCCTGTCTCTAAATAAAAATACAAAAATAGGGCTTGGGATGTGGCTCAGGGGTCAAGTGCCACTGAGTTCAATCCCTAGAATCAAAAAAGAAATAAGGCTAGATTCATATAATTCCTAGTAGAATTATATACTGGGAGGGTTTTCCTTGTTTTCAAACTGTATGCACTCCATCAGAATCTGCAGTGCCCAGGGACAGAGAGGAGCCTAAGTCTTGGCATTTTAACAATCTCATCTGCTGACTCTCAATACTCAACAAGTCTGGACAATATTAGCTGAGCTATTTGAGAATCCAGGTGGAAGAATCTGTTAATTATCTCTCCTACTGTGTCACAATATTTCAGCTCCTACTGTTACTTAGCATGATATTGCCGGATGGGGTCACAGAGTGATGGGATACAATTTCTTAAAATTCCTGAAGTTTCTGTTTGGAAGGTAACTTAAAGGTCATCTAGTCCAATCTGAAGTGAACTCCTGATCTTTCCTTAATTTTAGCCGTATCCTCTGTGCATCACCTCTTGCTCATCAATTCCTTAGTTTGGTATATGTGCCCATCATAAAAAGCTAACCTAATCCAATGAAAAAGTATAATATGCCTAAAGAAAGCAATATATTTCAATTTATTCTCCAATCCTCCAGTCAGTCATTTTTAGCCCAACTTGCTCACATATTTGTGGATTGACAACTGACTACAATGATTCTTGTCTAATTTACATGCTTATTCATTCCCCAAGGCATAGAAAAATTCAAACTAAGGTTGCAGAATTACTGTGCTCTAGTTATCATTATCAGGTGTTATGCAAGATACCATGTCTATAAAAACAGTGGAAATTATGAGAAAATTTAATTGGTTGTTGTTATGTCTATTTAAGTAGACAGTTCACATCAGTCTTCAAAACTGCATTTGCAACTGAACATTATTGCTATTATTGATAGTTTTGAGGACAAAAACAACCCTGAATTATTTATTCTGTGATTGAATTCCACAGTATAACTTCATTGTGCTTCAACAAAAAAAAATGTCCTGTAATTCAGAGTCTGGGAGACATTAAGCAGTTATGTATTGATTCTTTTTTTCCCCCCTCAAGTAATCAATTAAGTTCCTATGGCCTTCATTTCCCAAAAGACTGTAACATCCATAAAAAGATTATTTCTGTAAGTAGAAGATTCTGTATACAACAGAATGCCATCAGAAGTACCCTAGGACCATCTGTTACCGTTGTCCACTTCAGCCAGACAAGTAGCAGGAATTAACTGGGGTAGAAAAAAAAAAGATCTAAATGCACACACACAGTCTTCATGAAAATAAGAAGTCTGAATAAATATTTGAAAGAGGTGAAATCCACTGGTTCCTACATTTATTGTCTGTAAGGGGTAAAAACAGGTTACTGCTTTTAATTCTTATCTTACATATTGACTGGACATTCATCCTTGGCCACAGAAAACCATGAAAATTTAGCACCGAAAGACTCAGAGATGATATATTCTCAAGCAAGTGAGGAAATTATATGCTACTTGGTATTGATTATTCATTCAAAAATATTTATTAAGAGGCCACCACTCAGGGCTCCAGACACAGAGCAATGAAGAAAATAAATAAGGCTTTTTCTTATGCCTGAGTTTTCAGTCTGATGGGAGGTAAGTCACAGTGAGCAAACAAAAAAAAAATTATGTCAGTGATGAGTACTGTGAGGGGAAAAGAAGTGGGGTGAAGGAATAGAGAGAGATGGTAAGGGAAGGTGTGGTGCTCAAAAGGGTCTTCAATAAGGTCAGGAGAACCTGTGTGGAAAGAAGTGAACCATGTGGATGGATAGATGTCTCTGCTCCTCAGCTAAAATTTATGCCACTGAGGGCAGAGACACATATTAAATTTCTTTGACCCCACATCACATCTTTTTAGGGTCTGATACACAGTAGAGTTCTGAAACTATTTTAACTGCTTTGAAAGTTACCGGGCTGGTATCCTGTAGGATCACCGATATCTCTTTCTAGCTCTTAAGGTACAGGATGACTCATCTCATGAAACAGCAGGAAGAATCTTATCTGATCAAAACACTTTCTCAAAGAATAGCAAACCCACACTGAAAAATGGCAAAGGCATTCATTTCTTGTTGTCTTCAAAGTCAGGTAAACCAAGATCTGCAGCTGTCCATCAGCTTATTGATTTATCAGCTCCAATGGAGGCACAAATCTCTAGTTGCTTTAGCAGTCATTATTTTATTGAAACTTGCAAAAAAAAAAAAAAAAAAAACCTTTGCAGATGTGAGCTCTAAAAGCTACTTGTAAGAGGATTCAATGTAGCAAAACTAAGCTATCTCTAAGTCATCCATAAAATACCTTCTGTACCCCGTACTATGTGCCATATTCTAAAGATATAAAGCAGAAGAGAGACCCTCATCTCAAAGTGTTTATTTTCTGGTGCGTTTCTGATGGAGCATTCTCTGTAGGGGTGAAATATCCTACCTGTCTATCATTGCCTGAGGAAATAAAGAGCATTTAGAGTGGAAAAGTTTGGTGAAAGGGAGCTCTGGGCTTCTGTTTGCCACTGTCCAAAAGGACAGCAGTCTCTCTTGGGTTAATAATTCCAACCAACATGTGTCTTTGGAGATAAGGACAAAGGTGTTAGGAACTGAGGACCTCACTTAGTTGAAGCTCTTGGGCAAGATACACACACACACACACACACACACACACACACACACACACACACACTGGGGTTATAGAACAGCTTCATGACCATCATTATTCCCAACTGGAAATTTGCTATACCTCTTCCACTGCTGGGCTTTCTCTGCCAGATGTTATTCTATAATGTATACATGACCTAGGGTAATTGACCTCTGAAAAGGCCATTAAGAGACCTGTGCTCTCAGAAAAATCAAGAATTGCATGAGAGCAAAGGAAAAATAGCCATGTCACAACTTTGACATATTCAAATTGCCCATTTTCAGCGATGGTTGCAGATAACTGGTTCAAGTAGGTCCTTCCTTTATACTGAAGGGAGGACACTTTTCATTGTCTGTGTTTGCTATTTGATACCAGCTCTGGAATTTCTCAGATCACCCCTAAAGCAGAACAGTTAGGGCTGGGCCTGGTTTCCTATCCTCCAGAGAACCTCATTGGATTGAGGAAGAATATTTGGATATATTTTCCATTTCATTTGTCCTCTTTGCCCTTTGGTTGTTTTGGAGAGACAACCAGCATTTTTATTTTTTTCCGTGAGTTCCTAACTTGACACTTCATGAGTGCAGATGTGTCAGGCTGCTATCTGATCTTTCCACAGCTATGTGTCTTTTCTGTCCAGTTCTGATGGGAAATCTGACACATGCTGTGATCGTGCTGTAATTCTGACAAGGGAATCTGGCTGAAAAGACCATTGTCTCCACACAAATAACCTAGAATTTCTCCCTCTTTCCCATCCATGAAACAAATGGTTTATGCCTACTTTCAGTGTACAGTCATGAAAACAATGCTATATTAGGCTCAGCTAAAGCAATAGAAACTTGTGCAATTTCTGTACAGGATAGTGCATCTTTGGGCAAACAAACAGTCATTTCCTATGGTAGAACATATGTTTGCACTTTCTTAAAAGAATGTCAAACTCTTATTGTTTTCTAATTAAACAACAGAAATAGAAAGTGTCTAATATTCTTATGTAACCAGCAAACTGAAAGTGTCAGACTAGAAGAAAGGAATTGGTGCTGGGTTATGATTTAGGATCTCAAAAGAATGTCAACAGTGAGGGGGAGAAATCAAAAAATAAATCATAGATTGGATGATACATTGTTTCCTCTTCTCATCAGTTCCATGATCGTACAAACTGGCCAATGATCCCTTTCACCTACAACAGCTATTTTAACACAAGCAGATAGAAAGTGTGGGGTTGCTTACTGTAGATTTGAAAAGAAAAACTATGTTTATCTTAATTTTTACTTCCCCATAACATTTACTAAACAAAAAAGTGTTCATGAAAAAAAATCAAAACTAAACTGAAACAATTGCCTTTTATCCCTGAAACAACATAGCCTTCTGCGCTTATTCAAAAATCACCTTGGAAAGCTTGTTAGATTATACTTAATGAATTTTTGTGAAGAATGAAAGAGATCAAATGTGTCAACCCTTTCATTTTTATCAGTAGAAAACCATAGTTTACTCAAGACCATTCACCTTGTCGTTGCAGAGCCTCCTGTTTATAAAACAGCATTTGCTTTATTAAGGGCTTTGCGTTCCCTTTATCATAAAATGAATAACCCTGTTTTGCCATTTTCAGATTAGAGGCCGACAACTGTGAATTTTGAACTGCTCTTTATCATCATAGAATATACAGTTTCATTTTTCTAAGAGAATATTATACTTGTTTATTGCTTTTTAATTAAATAACAGAAAGCATAAATTATGTTTGCAAAAGGGATTTTATTAAAAATAAGAGATGACTAAATAATGTGTAAGACAGGTGTATCATTTAAACAAATATTGCAATGAGAAAGAAAGGTTCAGGTAAATGGTCTATAAAACGAGACTTAGTAGGATTTGATTGCAACAGGAGCTACTATTCTCTAGTAGTTTATGTTGGAGTATGGCAAGGTGAGAGGAATAGAGGAGTTAAAGAAAGAAACTCTTAGTTATAGGTTGTTTTTTTTAAAGAGAGAGAGAATTTTTTAATATTTATTTTTTAGTTGTTGGTGGACACAACATCTTTATTTTATTTGTATGTGGTGCTGAGGATCCAACCCAGCGCCCTGAGCATGCCAGGTGAGCGAGCTATCGCTTGAGCCACATCCCCAGTCCCAGTTGTAGATCTTTTGACTAGAAGCATGACTTGAGTTAATTATTTAAGTCACCTCAGTTTGGTTTGCTTTTTCTTTCTTTTTTCTATTGACAAATAAAATCCACACATTTTTGTGGGATGCTATGTGATATTTCAGTATATGCATACATTTGTAATGCTCAGATCAGAGTAAGCCTATGTATTTCACTAAACATACAACATGTGTATGTGCACATGTGTTTGGGGGGGGATCAAAAATGCAGCTTTCTTCCAGCCTTTTTGATTTCTCATCTGTAAAATGTTATACCTACTCCAAAAGGAAGAATAAAATGAGAAACTGTATATTAAAATGCTTATAAGCTTACAAGGCTTCATAAACAGGCAAGCTACTTTCATTTTTTGTGATATTATAATGCTAAATACCTTATTACCAGCAATATAACATTAACTTTCATTTCTGAGGTCAAAACATTATGTGTGTATAACATACAACCACTTCTAGAAAGGAAGTTAGTTTTGATATGTGAAATGTAGTAGGGACATTATTTATTCTGAGCTACCAGAATCTTGCCACTGGGACCCAACCAGTTCAGCTATAGATCTACAACAAAGCATGAAGCTCTTTAATACATGACTATACAAAGACAACAAGAACTAAACTTACATTCTGAAATGATAAAACTTATATTCTGAAAATTAAAATATAGACACCTTAGTATACATTTGACAGAAATCCAGGTGAATACAATGAATTATAAGCAATATAAACTATCCATCGCTACTTCTCTCTACCTTCACTCTCTAAAGAATCAGTAGGGCTAGGGCAATATTTTGATGTTCTGTGTTTTCTCATGTTTCCATCTGTTAGTAAAAATTCAGAAGGAAGTAAACAATCTGCAAACCAGGGGCACACAACTTTTGGTGAAAAAGGAAAGCACTCTTAGGAGGGATAAAAGGAGGGACTGGCTTATACCAAGAAAGTTTCAGCCCAGATTCCCACTTTGGTCTGCTTATGCAAACAAGGCTGTATATACTCAATCTTGATTGGTCAGTTTTATGTAAATGATGGATTCAACCATGCCCCTAGATGACTGACTGACATATACATATGACTGTAGGTTCATTGGTTAGGTCTGAGCAGCAAAATGAGACTTTCTATTGACTGTTTATCTTAACAGTTGGGGAAAAAAATACACCCTGGGAGAGGATGTAAAGTTTAGCTTACAGTCTTTCTGGAAACACAGAGTATTGCATGACATCCCAAGTCAATAAAAGGTTGCCAGACTCCATTTTGAATTTTGGACCATTTAGTCATTTGAGACTGTTGGAGATTCAACTTTTCTTAAAGATCACATATCTTTCTGACTTGATGATCTTCCTGTGTCTGACTTACTCTTCCTTGTCCAGGATCTAGTTTGCACTAAAATAATTGAGTCTATATTTCTCATTTCTTATCACCAAATAGAGAGATTCCATGTCTCTCTGATATTGGTAGAAGTTCAGAGTTCAAAAATCAAGTTTACTGAGAAGGAGATTGCATCCTCCAGTATTTCACAAAAATGCCACCGCCATTAATTTTTATTTTAAGAATGTTTCCTCTCTCCACAGGCCTGAAACTTTGTTTCTGAATACTTTGTTCAACATCATGTAGCAGGTTACTCTATGACATGAAAAGTATTTTTTGCTTCTTTTTTTTGTCTTATTTTAATCTTGGCCTTTTGGAGCATAAAAAATAAATTCTATATTAGGTTTTATGTGCAAAGAATCTTTCCTGGGGCACAGCAAGGATGCTGAGGCATTTATAATTGCAACAGCCAGAGGCTATATGATTTATTTCTTCATGCCTTCTGTCCTATAGACTACATAAGTCTGATTCTTAAAAAATCTGGATTCTAATGTTTGCCAAAAGATTACTCAACAAGCCAACCCTAATAAAATGTATAATAATAATAATAATAATAATAATAACATGGCTAGATATTTGGAAAAAGCCTAGAATAAATACTTCTCTAATTTTGTGTACTCTCATAGTATTTTAAAAAATAAATATAAAAAGCCAAAAGAAAAGGTTAAGAAAAACTTTGCTAGATAATGCCTTTTTCTTTCATTTTAGGAACTCTAATGATGGCCAGTGCTGTAGCTATCTCTCTGATAAAGAGTACCTTAGTTTAATGTGAGCCAAATGAAAGGCCTATATCTATTTTACAAAAATCAATTATTAATAGCTTTTTGATTTAGCTTTAGCTCAAGTCAAGAAAAGAGGCTTTTCTACTTTGCAGCTTCTTTCTGTATTTCTAGGTTTTATTCTGTTTTGTTTTCATCTATTTCTTACTGAATTGCATCTATTTATCTCCCATGACCCGTCTTCCCTCTGTATACAGTATACTGACAATTAGACTATTTGTCATTTCTGCTCAAGACCACACAAAGCTACATACTTTTTAAAGCTTTAAGAACTCTTCAAGATTAAAGTCTGTCAGAAAACTCCTCTCTCCAGATTTGCATTTTACAATCCATTATTTATCATTGTTGCTTGCCCTCCCAGAACTTGTTCTTTATGTACTGCTGTGAGCAATATCTATAGCCCAAACTCATTATCTTTTCCCCTTTGTCTCCCCAAACCTAAATCCCAAGAGAAAACTCATTTTCCATATTGCAGATAACGCTGGCATGACCAGCAGAATAATTAAGATGAAACCCACCCTGTGTTACTAGTGAACTAAGAATCCAACTTCTAAGCTTGACATGTTTAGGTGCATGTCATTTATGTCAATTTATACATAAACTTCTGTTTCTGATCTCCCCAGGATCCTGGTGTCGGAATGAGTTGCCCTGGAGAGAAAATAATAAATGAAACATCAGACAAACTGCTTTTCAGCTCTCTTGGCTCATACTAATCTTTATTGTTCTGGACATTCCCAATATATATCAACAGAATCAGATTCAAGACACAGAGCTTTCCTCCATAATTTTAACCATAAAGAGCATTTTCTCTCTTTTACTATTTCTAAAAGTATCCCTCTCTAAGGTTCTTTTGTTTATTATTGAGGGAATCACAGAGAAGTAATTCACTTTTCCAAATCATGAAATGTACATTGTCCAACAGTGTGAAAAATAAGGAAACAGAAATAAAGGTCATAGGATAGAGGAAGCATGCAAGAAAATAGATTCCAGGGTGAGTGTCACTTTAATCATTCTGTTTTACTCAGCTACTCACCAAAAGCACTACAAGTTTGTCTTACTTACCAAGTCGAACAGTTTCCCAAATAGCATTTGAATAGGGAATTGCTGCTATACTTTTTTAGCTGAAATAAATTATGGTTTCATTTAAGAAAAGCATGATAGAACTGATATATCTGTCAAAAGTGGGATGTTAACAATAAAATTAACATTTCAGAAAATATTGCAAATTCTTAAAAGACATATTTATCAGTCCAGGCTTAGTGAATTTAAGGAATATGTAATAATTTTATAAATATATAATTTTATAAAAATATAATAATTTTATAAATAAAATTATTATCCCAAAATATTTTGGCCCCTCAAAAAAAAAGTTACACAACTATCTGAATAGCATAGCATATACCCTGCCTGCAATAAAATCCAGTATAAAATAAGTTTTTCAAACTTTATCGTGAAGAGTGATGCCTGTCATCTGTTTATTAAGCAAAATGATCATGACATAAAACACAGGTAAAGGCCAGCATTGATGGTGCACCCCTGTATTCCCAGCAGCTTGAGAGACTGAGGCAGGAGGATTGCAAGTCCAAAGCCAGCCTCAGCAATTTATCGAGGCCCTAAGCAATTTAGTGAGACCCTGTCTCTAAATAAAATAATAAAAAGTGCTGGGGATGTGGATCAGTGGTTAAGTGCCTCTGGGTTCAATCCCTAGTACCAAAAATTTTTTTTTAAAAAGACCAAACAAAAACAAACAGGTAAAGATTAAGATTATTATGTAAGTCAGCTTTCTGTAACTGTGATAAAACATCTGAAAAAAACAACTGAAAGGAGGAAAGGTTCACTTTAACTCATGGTTTCAGTCCAAGATCACCTGCTTCCATTGATTCTGGACCTGTGGTGAGGCAGAACACCATGGCAAGGAATGTGCGGCAGAGCAAGTCTTTCACTTCATATTGGTCAAGAAGGAGGGAGGGAGAGAGAGGGTGCCACAGTCTGGCTGAGCACAAATCACGAGCCACTCAAGCAGGAACAAACTATTTCTGAACTCCACCAGCACACTCCACACACGCTCCTCAGGAACTCTCCCGAATGCCACACGGCTCCTCCAGGAAACACCAACCGGAAATCCCTCCTCCAGCACTTCCCCAACCAATGCGAACTCTTCAGGAATCCCCTCGAGAGCTCAACCAGAACTCAATGGGAACTCCGCGAGAACTCAAAAGTCATCATCTTAATGGCTCGCTGGTGTCACCTCTCAACCATTACTTCTGGCAAAAATGCCATGCATCATCCCAACTCGGCCTGTGGCCCTCAAAATCTCCCCCCTTCTGCTTAATTAAACAACAAGCAATGTGGCTTAGGGACCGTGCCTGTTAGGCTATCCAATACTACATATGGTTCTTACCAGTCATCGGATGAGCTGACTTCAAGCCATTAGCCCCCTGTCTTAGGTTGGTACCACTGCAATTGGATCTTACCTGTCACTGACTACCAGTCCAGCATACAGCCATACTTGTGGATAGGCCTATGCACCCATGGGGCGGGGGGCAGAGGTTCTTTGCCTCACCTCTGTTGGCCCCCAAATTTGGGCTTGGTTCCAGTGAGGGCATGAGGTTCTTTGCCTCACTACTGTCAGCACCCAAATTTTAGACCATCACTAGCAGAAGGGAGGAGGATACAGAAATGCCACGAAACCAAGCCAATTAACAGCACCTTTGGAAAAATTGTACCACCGGTGACACCATCAGCAAAGATATGCCAGCACTACCACAATTCGCTGCACCAACAGATAGTTCACAATGCATACAAGTGATACATAGTCCAGGCAAGTTCTGCCAGCAGTTCGAAGCAGAGGAATCTATCAATATGTCCATTTCCTCCCAAAGTAAATCGACTTCTTGATTGAGCATCACTTGTTGAGTTATTATTCATTGATGCATCAGTTTATACAGTTTACTGTGATAGCTATCAAAGAAGCTGTAGTTTGGTTTTATCTTTGTCTTCACCAGCACTAGGATGAAGATAGGAATTCTGGCAATGATGGCTAAAAAAAATATATGTAACATTCCAACAGGTACTAAGAAAACAATTTTCTGAACAATTTACATTATCCTGAACAGAATTATTAAATATAATGAAAAGAAAAGGTTAAAGTAAACAAACAGATCTGTTAACCTCCTTATTTGTTCACTTATTAAAATAATCCTCAACAGTTGTTTACTCAATTTAAATTAAAACATTTAAATCACGTGAATAATAAAAAATTTGGATCCATTTTTTCATGAGCACTCCTCATATATGATATATGGACATACACACATACAGACATACAACACAAAACAGAAGTGTGCACACATAACATACAACACATAAGACAATAGTAAAGGCCTTGTAGCTTTACCCAGGTGAAATCTCCATTGCAATGTTTAAAAACTCCACAGTCAAAAAATAGAACTGATCAGAAAAACATTAACCTAGGTCTATATGAGCTCAAAAAATAAAATAGAACTTTATGATGTGGGAAAAGGCAATAATAAAATAGATATTGAAAAAAGCATCCTGGTTACCACCTGAGTTTAACTCTTATTTGGATATCCCATCCTTTTTCCTGTAACTTGCATATGGGTCTGAAGGTATTCCCACAAGCAAGCCTCAAGGTGTTTTACATTTGAAATAGGCCTTAATGGTGTTCATTATTCATTAGCCTCCAGGTGTGGGATAATCACTGTAGCAGATGTAAGAATAGCCAAGCTGGAGCTCTGGATATAAGCTGTTATGGATTTGAGTCAAATCATCTTCTTTTTGGTCTGTAGAAATCGCTTTGGTTAGTCTCTCTGGAATCCAAATCGGCTGCTGTTCTCCCTGTGGAAACACACAAACAGAACCCCAACTCCAGACAATCACTGGGTCAGACCTTTCCATTGTCCTGTTAGAATATCCTTCCAAAGTACCTTAGGCTTATGTATATTTTTTGGATACATATGCCTTTCCACAGCACTAAGCCCTGATGAATCCAAATTTTAAAAGTTTAGAGTAAAAAGGGTTATTTTAAGTTTATCTTTGGGGGATATATACTCCTTTCCAATTCCCTCTTTTTGCTTTAATAAGTACATTTTAATAGTTTGATGAGCTCTTTCAACTATGCCTTGTCCCTGTGGATTGTATGGGATTCCTGTTAGGTGAGTAATGCCAAATTATGAGCAAAATTGTTTAAAAGAGGTAGAAGTATAACCAGGGGCATTATCTGTTTTTAACTGTTTTGGAACGCCCACAGTGGCAAAATTTTGTAAGCAATGAGCTATAATATCTTTAGTTTTTCTCCAGCATGAAGGGAGCCCATCAAAAATCTGGAATAAGTATCAATTGTAACATGCAAATATTTTAATTTTCCAAATTCTGGCAAGTGTGTGACATCCATCTGCCAAATATGGTTAGGTATCAGTCCTCTAGGACTGACTCCAAGATTAACTTGTGGTAAAAAGGTCACACAATTTTGACATTGCTTTATTATTTGTATAGCTTCTTCCTTAGTAATTTTAAAATGCTTTTGTAAAGTATTAGCATTGACATGGAACTTTTGATGAAAATTTGTAGCTTCTTCTAGTTTAGAGAAAATATGTATGTCATGTGTAGTTTTATCTGCTAAATCATTGCCCAAACTAAGGGCTCCAGGCAATCCTGTATGTGCTCTGATATGTCCTATAAAGAATGGATCTTTTCTTTCTCATATTAGACTTTGTATACTGGAAAACAAAGAGAAAACAGTAGATGAAGGGGAAATCCTATCAGCATCTTCAAGGGATACTATAGCATTAACTATATACTGACTATTAGAAAATAAATTAAATACAGAATCTTTAAACATCACAAAAGCTTGTAATACTGCATTAAGCTCCACCTTTTGATCTGATTGGGTACTAAAAATGTAAAAGTTTGATCAGGGGTAACTACTGCTGCTGTACCATTATTTGACCCATCAGTGAATATATTTGGAGCATTCATGATAGGGGTTTTTCTTGTCATTTTTGGAAAAACTATAGGATGAGAAGACCAAAAAGACAACAAAGGGTTAGATGGTAAGTGGTTATCAAATGAAACATTAGATTTACACATGATTATTGCCCAAGTATTTAACTCATTAGCTAACTCATCAATTTGATCCATAGTATAGGGAGTAATAATTTTATTGGGAGAAATTCCAAACACTCCCTTTGCTGCTTTTATTCCTTTGAGTATCAATTGTCCTACAGCCTCAGGATATCTAGTAAGAATAGTGTTAGGAGAATAAGATAAATGTATCCACAATAATGGACCTTCTTGCCAAAATACTTCTTTAGGAATATTTTTTGTTGGTAGCACAATAAATAATAAAGGCAAACTTTTATCAATTCTATCCAAATGCATATTTTCAATATACGTTTCAATGATTTTTAATGCCTTTCTTGCTTCAGGCGTTAACATTCGGGGTGAATTTGGATCTGATGGACCTTTTAGGATATCAAATAAAGGTCCCAACTCTCCTGTTGGTATGCCTAGATAAGGCCTTATCCAATTTATGTCTCCTAATAACTTTTGAAAGTCGTTAAGTGATTTGAGTTGATCTACTCGTATTTGAATTTTTGGTGGACGGACCATGGTTGAGGATAATAGAACTCCTAAATAATTAATTGGAAAATTTAATTGTAGTTTATCTATTGCTATCTCTAGATTATGATTTTTAATAAGTTTGTAAGTGTGGCATAACATTCCAGCAATATGTTTTTATCTTTGTGTGCTAACAATACATCATCCATATAGTGAAATATTTGTAGTTCAGGTTTTGATTTCTAAGTGGCTGGATTGCTTTGTTAACATAAATTTGACACATAGTTGGGCTGCTAGCCATCCCTTGAGGGAGTACTTTCCATTCATATCTCTGATCGGGACCTTCATGATTTAGTGCAGGGATAGTAAATGCAAAATGTGGACTATCCTCAGGATGAATTGGAATTGAAAAAAAAAAATCTTTAATATCTATATCTAAAACATACCAGTTTTTTGGCAAAGCAGACAATTGAGGAATCTCTGATTGAGCAGGTTCCATAATAACCATCTCATTATTAATGGCTCTTAAATCTTGCAATAATCTCCATTTACCAGAATTCTTTTTAATGACAAAAATGGGAGTATTATGGGGAGATTCAGAAGGTTGTATATGTCCCTCCACTAATTGTTGTTTGACTAGGTCATGGGCTACTTGTGTCTTTTCTTTAGTCAGGGGCTACTGAGGAACCCATACTGGTCTTTCTGATTTCCAAGTAATTTTTATTGTCTCAGTGACCGCTTCTGAAAACCCAATCCATGTCTATTTATTCCTTGATCTATTTGAATTGGTGCTGCTATACCTTGTTCTTGTTCTCCTAATCTTTTTTCTTTCCTAAAACCTTGTCTAACCCTAATAGTGGGCACATTTGGATTGATGTTATTTGTTAATGTCAAACCTATTTGATCTAGGACATCTCTTCCCCATAAATTTATAGGAAGATGATCCAATACATAGGGCTGTATAGTTACTTCACATCCTTCAGGATCCTTCCAATCTAATACCATTGCACCTCTATGAGGATTAGTCACCGCCTCGAAGCATTTGAGTGGCTTGTTGTAATGGCCAATGTTTCAGCCATTCTTGAGGAGATATGATGCTAAGGTCTGCACCTGTGTCCAGTAGCCCATTAAATTCATATCCTTGAATATTTAGTTTTATCATTGGGTGAGAATCTAAATTTAAAGACAGCATAGCCCAATCTACACCTGTGGAGCCTAATCCCCTGGAACCTCTTTCTATAGTACTATTGGAAATTTTATCATGCAGGCTGGGTATTATTAATAACTGTGCTATTCTCTCTCCTGGTAAAATTACTGATATACCCCTTGGAGAACTGGCTATAATTTTTATTTCACCTTCATAATCGGGATCAATTACCCCAGGACTTATCATAAGTCCTTTTAGAGTAGAAGAGCTGTGTCCCAATAATAAGCCTACTGTTCCTTGGGGAAGAGGCCCTTTTACCCCTGTGGGAATGATTTGAATTCCCATCTCTGGAGTTATCACTGCTCTGGCAAAGGCGCAGATGTCCAATCCTGCGCTTCCTCTGGTTTGTCTGATGAGATATCTAATGGACAATGTGTCCTGGGCACTACCCTGATGGTGTTGCTGTGTTCCTCCAGTGTCCTATATATTTGTGGTCATGGGCCATGAAGCATTGGGCCCCCTTGTCCGTTTTTTGCAATGGAGCTTGATGCCTTTCTCCATGATATTGTGGGTAAACACCTGGTCCTTGTCCATTTTTTGATAACAGAGTACCCTCTATGGTGGTTTGAGAACAGTATTCATTAGCCCAATGTCTCCCTCTATGGCATCGTGGGCAAATACTGGTATTCTACTCCTTTGATACCTAGCTTTGTTAAACCCTCCTCCTATGGGACAACTCCTTTTAAAATGTCCTGTTTTTTCACAATTGTAGCATGTTTTCAGCCTGGCATCTAAAGCCTATTGTACTGCAGCTGCCAAGACTTGCCCTTATTCATTAATTTCGCTACATAATTTAATATATGTGTTTAAATCTCCATGTTTCCATGGTCTAATGGCCTCCTTGCACCATCTGTTTGCTTGCTCAAAGGCTAGCTGTTTTATTAATGGCATTGCTTGTTCTGTGTCCCCAAAAACTCTGGTAGCTGTTTGAATAAGCCTATCTACAAATTCAGCATAAGGTTCATTAGCTCCTTGTATTACCTTCAATAATTGACCTTGTAAATCCCCATGTCCTTGTAAAGTCTTCCATGCCCTAACTGCATCTGCAGCAATTTGTGAATATATAGCAGGATCATATTTATTTTGTTGCCATTGACCCTCATAAGGTCCTTTTCCTAACAACATATCTAGATTTCTTTGAGGGTAACCAGCTGCTGCATTTCGCCTAGCCGTCTCCGTGCAAAATTCCTCATTGGCAACCTTCCATAACAAATATTGTCCTCCATTTAGCACAGCTTTACACATGCTAGCCCAGTCTGCTGGCGTCATGTCCAAGTTGGTAAAGGATTCAACCATGCTTATAGTGAAGGGTGCTTGGGGACCATAGGTTGTTACAGCCTCCTTTAAATGCTTCACTGTTTTTAAATCTAAAGAACGGTGAATTCGCTGCCCTCCTGCCTGCTCAAGTACAGGGCTTGCTAATCTTTGAGGTCCTGTCTCAGGATCCCATCTATCAACTATGGGGGTTGGGGGCCCCATAAGATATATTGTCTCTATAGGTGGAGCAGTTGGTTGGACACTTACACCCTCTGGTGATAGAAAGGTGTTAGTAGCAGCCCCCTGTTGTAACTTTTTCCCTGATAGTTCTTCCTCCTTTAAATTTTCTTCCTCTGTCTGACTAGCTCAAGAGACTTTCTCTTTTGCTTGATCTAAAATGTCTTTCTCCATGGTCTGGACCTCTAACAATTTACCTAACACTCTTTCGGTTTGTTTGTTACTAATTTCTAATCTACTATAAAGATAACACAACCCAAAAGATAACACCAAACAAAACCGAAACAGAATGAAACAAAAATAGAACAAAAAATCGTTGTATCAATTTTCCTATTTTCTTGACATGTGCATTTGTGGTCTATTTCTATCTCTTCCTCAGGGGCGAACAACTTCAAACCTTGAGCCAACCATTTTTCCCAGTTTGCCTGAGAAAGTTCTAGGGATAGGCAGCTTGAAACAAAAACAAAACAAATCAAAACAAGAACACATTGTTTTTTGAAATGGTCACCCATTCTCTCGCCTTCCCTTAGGGGAGAGCAATTTCACTTACCTCCGAGCTTCAGGCATTCCCCGTGGGCACAAATCACGAGCCACTCAAGCAGGAACAAACTTTATTTCTGAACTCCACCAGCACACTCCACACATGCTCCCCAGGAACTCTCCCGAACGACACACAGCTCCTCCAGGAAACACCAACCGGAAATCCCTCCTCCAGCACTTCCCCAACCAATGCAAACCCTTCAGGAATCCCTGTGAGAGCTCAACCAGAACTCAATGGGAACTCCGCGAGAACTCAAAAGTCATCATCTTAATGGCTCGCTGGCGTCACCTCTCAACTACTACTGGCAAAAATGCCATGCGTCATCCTGACTCGGCTGTGGCCCTCAACAAGAGGGGAGAGAGAGATAGAAAAAGAGATAAGAAGAAGAAAGAGGCGGAATAGGAGGAGGAGAAGGCAGGGCAAAGATATAGGCTTCAAAGGCACAAAAACACATCCCAGTGACCTACTTCTTCTAACAAGGACTCATCTCCTAAAATGTCTACCATCTCCCAATTGTGCCACCAGTTGGGGATTAATGAGCCTTCAAGGGCTGGGGTTGTGGCTCAGCGGTAGAGCACTCGCCTGTCACTTGTGAGGCCCTGGGTTCGATCCTCAGCACAACATAAAAAAAATAAATAAAATAAAGGTATTGTGTCCAACTACAAATAAAAAATAAATATTAAAAAAAGAAGAAGCCTTCAACACAGGAAACTCTGGGGGAAGGGACAGTCCAGATCTACACTATAACAATAAATGTAATTGCTTTTTATAAAATAAGTTTAACAAAAACTGTGATAAACTGAGATATTTTGCTAGACAATGAAATACCAAGGGCCAAGCCAGAAAATAAACAAAAAATGGCATGAATTTGACTGTAAGCTGTTGTTCCTATGTTTATGGCTCATTATTTTCTTAATGTGCTGAATGATAATAACCTATCTCTATTTTTGCCTTAAGTCTCAGAAAAGTAAAATATATCTGTTCAATTCTATACGCATTCAACATCCTTTCTTTTCTCTCTTTCTTGATAACTAGGAAAAATCTATTTCCTAATGGTATTTAATAAGTACAGTGCTTTTGCCCTCTAAATTATAAAATAGTAAGCATTTACTAGGGAAGTTTAATTAGCACTTACCCTTTTAAACTGTTAAGGTTAGTTTCCCCTACTGCCTACCACTTATTTTACATTGGTTATGGATGGAGTTATCTTGTTAGCCAAGCCACTTTAGTTCTCTTTTCACAATAATCCTATGCTATATGTAGTACTACTGAGGTCACAGAGAGTTCAATGAACTAAAATTATTAAGTCCTAAAACTAGGATCTAACTGCCCCCCAACAAATCTAATGAAGTTTTGGCTACAAAGTCTAGGCAGACTAAAGCAGTACCTGGAAAGGGAAATGAGGACTCTAGTATTGCATGAGGATTTTCTTTGGTACCATTAGGCTTCACCTTAGGCAACTTCTTCCTCCATCAAAAGAAATGATTCTCCTATCTATTGCCCCAGTAATTCTTTTAATGAATCTTTGCCCAAAACTAAGGGTTTAAAACAATAGGTGTTCACAAGTCAACAGTTGGGTTAGGTTGGGTTTGGGCTGAACTGTTCTGGCATTGACATTTCACTCACATGGTTAGTAGTCATTTGACTGTTGACTGGGGCAACCTCATCACCCCTGTGATGAAATGACGTCTCATGAGTTTTTCATTCTTCAGGAGGCTGAGCTGATGAACAGAGAGCATGAACCCTAGTGTGCACTCTTCAAGCTTCTGCTATATCTTCTCTGATGATATCTCATTAAATAAACTAATCACATGGCTGAAAAAGAATTATAGATGGGGGGCCACAGGAAGTGTTTGACCACCTGAGGGTTGAAGAATTGGGTCCCTTAATGACCTCAATATACCAGAATATGAAATTTTTAATCTTATTTCTCAAGGCTTCTTTCACCTTGGGCATTCTAAGCTCATGAATCCATAAGAACAGGGATCAAGGATGCATTAGGTGTACCCATATAAATTCACTTTTTAGCATTGCTGGGGATCCATCATTAAAGATACATTTATTACTTTGCTACTTAAAGGTGATAACTGGACTATCAGTATCAACACTTTGCAGGATCTTGCTAAAAATCAGAATCTTGGGCCGTACCCCAAACTATGGTAATATATATTTTTAAAAAATAGCCAGATCCCTTGTATTAACATTAAGGTTTGAAAAAGTATTCACCATTAGATTTAATATTGTGTTTTCTGAGGAAACATCCCAGTGTAACTGCAAGTATTTTGAACTCTGAGAAGGGGGTGGAAATGTTCATCAGTCTAAAGAAAAAAAAGCAACAAAAAATTTTATTTGTTGAGACTTGTAGAGCGTCAAGTCTTTCTTTCATCATCAATTTTTCTTGTATTTTGGTGAAGTTTTGCAAAAATCTAGGTGAAGTGACTGGGTTAGTTTCTAATCCCAGGTGCTATGCAAACAGAAACAGACATGGCCCCACTTAGAAACTCATTGTGTTCCCTTCCTTGTATTTTTTTTCTTTTTTTAATTTTTAATTTGTTTTAATTAGTTATACGTGACAGTACAATGATCTTGACACTTCTCACAATAACCCCATGTTATAGATATAGTGAAAGCTAAAGAGGTTTGTGAACTAAAGTTATTAAGCCCCCAAATTAGGATCTAAATCCCCACTTTTTTCCTGATTCTAATGAGGTTTTTGACAACCAAGTTTAGGCAGAATAAACTTCTGTCCAAATAGGAGATTTCAAATGAAGTCTGATAGAATTATCAGATGGGTCACAGGCTGAGACAGTTCAGTGTGTTAAAACATTCAACACTCGGGGTGTTAAGACAATAAGCATGTGACTCTTTGGCAGTTAACTGCTTTTCTCTTTGGTATGAAATCTCCATGCACCTTAGACATATCCCATCTTCTTTACCAGGAGTGTCACTCACGTCTGGCTGTCTTATTCATCAATCTTTTCAGAAAAGATGTTGTTGCTGTTTGGCATTCTGTCCTGTAATGACTCGACTTCTTGTCATTCTGCCCTAGTGGAGGGTGGACACCTTGCAGGCTGTCTTGTTCTTCACCACTTCTCTACTTTTAACAAAAGCAGGAGCCAGGAAAGGCTAAGGGCTAATCAAATGGATGAAGGAAGCCATTTTACTAATAGACAGTAAAATCAAAATGACCATCTTCCTTCCTAGGACCTAATAACTGAATTAAGTATGAACCAGTTTTCATTTGTATTGATTGTGCAATTTCCATCAGAACTTTTCATCTTCTCTCTGAATATTAGCTTTAAAAGGAGAGGAATGCCTTAGCATCTTAGACAATTGAATAGAGTTCAATTTGACCATTGAAATTGTCCTCACAATACACAAAAGGAAATAATGTGACCTGTGATATATTGCTTCTATGAACATCAGAATTAGTGGTCTTAAGAACATTCGAATGTAAAAAACAAAAAAAAGCCCCAGTAAATGCTACAGTGAGCTGAAAGTAAAACCTAGAAATGAACATAAATTCTCATTTGAAAGCAAATTAACACTAAATAGTACAGGAGTATAACTTTTGTATGAAATGTTTGTATAGATTTTTTATTTTTTATCTCCATATGTTTAAGAGTTTAAGTGGATTTTGAATTTTATATTTAATTTTATCTTCAGTCACATAATATTCATACATATTTATGAATATGTATGATAATCTAATACATGTCAATATGTGTAATGATCAAATTAAGACAGTTAACATTTCCATCTCCTCAAATATTTATTATTTCTGTACTGGGAACCTTTAGCTCTTTCTTCTGGTTATTTTGAAATACATACAAAATTATAGTACACTAGATATAGACACCCTACTGTGCCGTGGAACACCTGTAGCTAGTTCCTCCTATCTAACTGTATTTGGGCACCTATTATCCAACTTCTTTCTGGTTCTACTTCTCCTTCCCTTCCTTGCCTCTAGGGATCATTACACCATCACTCTTCTATGAAGCTAACTTTCTTAGTTCCCACATATGAGTGGGAACATGTAATATTTGTCTTTCTGGGCCTGGCTTCTTTCACATAACATCATGTCCTCACAGTTCCAACCATACTGCTACAGATGACAGGATATCATTCTTTTTTATGGCTGAAACGTATTTCATTATGTAAGTGTACCACAACTTTTTAAAATTTTTGTTTATTCTTTTTAGTTACACATGACAGTAGAATGTATTTTGACATACTATACATACATGGAGTATAACTTTCCCTTCTTGTGGTTGTACATGATACGGAGTTACACTGTCATTGTATTCATATACAAACATAGAAAGTTATGTCTGATTCATTACACTGTCTTTCCTATTCCCATCCTACTTCCCTTCTCTTCATTACCTTCTGTCTAATCCAATGAACTTCTAGTCTTCCCTCCCCCAACTGCCTTATTGTGTGTTAGCATCCGCATATCAGAGAGAACATTTGGCCTTTGGTTTGGGAGGATTAGTTTATTTCACTTAGCATGATAGTTTCCAGTTCCATACATTTACTGGCAAATGCCATAATCTCATTCTTCTTTATGACTGATAACATTCCATTGTGTGTGTGTGTGTATACACACACACAATTGATATATATATATATATATATATATATATATATAAATTTAAAGAATATATATTCTTTAAATTCATTTGTTGAAGGGCACCTAATTAGTTCCGTAGCTTAGCTATTATAAATTAAGCTGCTATAAAAATTGATGTGGCTGTGTCACTATAGTATGCTGATTTTAAGTCCTTTGAGTATATACTGAAGAATGGGATAACAGGTGGTTGGTTGCATTCTAAGTGTTATTAGGAATCTCCATATTGCTTTCCAGAGTGATTGCACCAATTTGCAGTTCCACCTGCAATGTAGGAGTTGTACACATTTTTCTATCCATTTATTCATAGATGGAAACCTTGACCTATTATGAATAGGTAATAAATAACATGTATATTTAAATTACTCATATCCAAGAATCCTACATGTTACCAATCATGAATAGTGTATCATTTAAAATTAATTTTCACTAGATTTTCAAACGTTTTTGTATTCCTGAGGCTACTCATATTTGGTGCCTCACAAAATAATTTTGATTAGGAAAAAATAGTTTTTCTCCCTTTAGGTTTTAAGAAAACAATCTAAAACTGAGGAAAAAAAATGTTTAAGGCTTAGGAAATCAAAATTCTTGGTTTACTTAGTCAACAAAGTCCAAACTTAAATGGGACAAGATGACATCCTCTTACAGTAAGGATTAGGCACACAGAATTTCCTGTGTTTTCAGTCCCTTTTGAATTCTATCAATGCTAGGGAGTCAAAGTTGGATGGATTCTTGGACATGAGTAATTTAAATGTATTTCATAGACTTATTTTTCTTTATTTTGACACAAAATTATGTGGTGAATTTACTATCATGGTAAAAACTAGAATGAATAATGACTGAATCAAAACCTACTTCTCTATGGATTATCAAGTAAGACGGATGCAGAGAAGATACAATAAACTAAATTCCAAAGAGTAGAAGCCTTAAATAATTGAGCAGAGAATCATAGTAGAATCCATATTTGGAAAGAAGCACAAGGGTTGTTAGTGCTTCTAACAAAAGTGGGACAGCCACAAAACAGGAAATATGTTGATTTTAAGTCCTTCGGGTATAAGCTGAGGAGTGGGATAGCTGGGTCAAATGGTGGTTTCATTCTGAGTTTTCTGAAGAATCTCTATACTGCTTTCCATAATGGTTGCACCAGTTGGCATTCCCACCAGCAATGTATGAGTGTGCCTTTGTCCCCACAACTTTCCAGGATAGTGGAATGAGTCAGACATTATTACCCTATGTACATATATAACTATATTACCAGTGGGGTTCTACATCATGTACAACCAAAAAGAATTGAGAAATCATACTCAAACTATATATGATGTATCAAAGTGCATTCTACTGTCATGTATAACTAATTAGAATAAATGAAAACTAAATTGAAAAGCAGGAGATATCGTAGGGAACTAAAAATACACAGTAGGGAAAGGTATACACAGTAGGGAAAGGTATATGGTGCTGAGAAAAATCCATCGATATGCAAAAGAAAGATATTATATTGTTACCTTAAACTGCACACAGAAATCAATTCAAAATGAATTAAAAATTTAAATGCAAGATCTAAAATTGTAAGGCTCTTTTAAAAGAAAACATAGGGAAACTACTTCATGTTATTGGTCTTGGCAATGAATTCCTGGATATGTCACAAAAAAACAAAGGCAACAAAAATGAAAATTAACAGGTAGAATTACATCCAACTAAAAGGCTTTGGCACAGCAAAGGAAACAATCCAAAGAGTGATTGATTCTTCTCCCATTACTGAGTGGGAGAAAATATTTTGAAAACCACAAATTTGATCAGGGGTTAATCTCCAAAATACATGAGAAATTCTTATAACTTGATAGTAAGACTACTAATATCCAGTTTAAAAATGGACTAAAGACTTGATTGGCATTTTTCCAAAGAAGTCAACAGTTATATAATAAATGTTAAACATCACTAGACTTGAAGGAAATAAGAATCAAAACTGATATCACCTCACACCTATCAGAATGGTTATTTTTTTAAGATAATTGTTAGCAAAGATGTAGAAAAATTGGAACTCTTACACACTGTTTGTAGGAATACAAAACGATGTAGCCAGTGTATATATTTCTCAAAAAATTAAAAATGTAGCAATTATATGACGAGCAACCCTGTTTCTCGATGTACATCCAAAATAACTGAAATTAGGGTCTCAAAGAGATAGTAGCACTCCTGTGTTCACTGCAGCACTGCTGATAATAACCAAGATGAGCAAACGACTTACATTCCATTGACAGATAGATGGGTAAAGAAAACGTGATATACACACACGAAAGCAGATTCTGCTCTACAATGACAGTATGGCTATCTGCCATGACACCTTGAGGACATTATGCTAAGTGGAATAAGTCAGTCGCAGAAAGACAAATACTTCATGATTCTGCTTAAGTGGTATATCTAAAATAGTCAAACTCCTTGAATCAAAGAGTGGAATGGTGGTCTCCAGTGCTGGGGTAGAGAGAGACATGGGGAGCAACTAATCAATAGGCATAAAGTTTTTGTTAAATAAGATGTCAACATTTGCTGTACAACATTGTACCTATGATCACCAACAAAGCACTGTCTACTCCAAACACAGAAGGAAACAGTGGGTCAGTAAAGCATATCAGAATGTGAAAAAGCAAACAGATGCAGAAATATATATTTTTTATCCTGACAACTCCTCTATGCTCTCCAAAATTTGCCAAGAAACATGGAATGGAGAATTGAGTTGGTAGGATACACTTTCATGTACTGAACTAATTCCTCCTCACTTTAACCCATTTTGTCCCACTTCCCAGGATGCTGAATACCTAACACAAACTTAAATACAGCATATAATATATAGTTATGTGATATATAATTATTTACTCCTATAACAAAGACATAATCATATTACCAAATGGTTTTGATATAATTAAGGTTAATTAATATAATAATAGATACAAATTATAGATTACTATTTCCAACCTATTTTAATACACCTGTATCAATTTCACTGAAATAATTGCAAAATTGAAAACTTGGGGTTTTATGTGTTAATCAGTGGCATAATTGGGACACCAGATCCTGATCCCTCAGTATCTTCCTGGCAAGAAACATGGGATTTATGGGTTGTGTTAACTAAAGGAGAATTCAACCACATTTAATCTTTGGTTCATACCCAATGAAAGTCAATCTTTGGAAGAATATGAAAGGTCAGCACAGACTCAGAAGAGCAAAACTAGAGCCTGATAGAAAACATATTTGATGAAATAAACACTAATTTTTTCACCCAATTATGGTGGGAAAAAAAATCAACCAACCGACACAAGATTAGCAAAACCCAAGCAGGATGGAGTCAAAGAAAATCACACCTATTTCACAATCTAAGAAATGTTTGATAACAAAAGACAAAGAAGAAATCAAAACAGCAATTAGAGGGTGGGAAAAACTGCATTTTATAGAAAGGCTCAATGGTATGAAAGGCAACTAACTATCAGAAATTGAAGAAGCAAGAAGACAAAGAAATGAATTGTTAAAATACAAAGGGACCTCAACCTGGAAGAACATATCCCTCAAAGAATATTCTTTACAAATGAAGAGCATATGTGCCATTGTCCCAGAGAAGGGAAGACAGAAAACGTATCTGAAGAAACACAGCTGAAAATATGTCAAATTTGATGAAAAGTGTAAACTTTCAGAGAGAGGAGTCTCATTGAACCTCAAGAAGAGGAAATATGAAGAAAACTGCACCAAAGCACATCATGTATCAATATCAACTTTTGAGCAATAGTAAAGCAGAAAACCTGGGAAAATATTTTTTGTGGCTTTGAGTTTGGCAAAGATTTCTTATATAAGACATAAGAATCACAAACCATAAAAGAAAAATCAGACTGCATCAAAATCTAAATGCTTCCTATTCAAAAGACAATGACAAGAAATTAAAAAGGCAAGCCATGGTCTGAGAAATATTCACAATGGATACATCTGACAAAGGAATTATATTTTACATCATATGAAGATCTCCTATGAATCTGGCAGTAACTAATTTTTTTAAAATAAGCAAAAGTTGATGCTTTGCCAAAGAATATACACTGTGCTAAATAGCATATATAGAGAAGATAATCAGTATTATTAGTTATTAGCAATGCACTGAAATCCACTAGAACTGCTGAAGTTGAAGAGGCTAAGATTGGAAAAGATGTGGAGCAACTAAAGTTCTCAAGCAATGACCTTAGACAGCAGTTCAGCAGCTTTTTATAAAGGTCATCTTAAACATTACTACAACCTAGCAGTTCTACTTTGAGTGTATGCCCCAAATATATAAAAGTATATATTTAAGCAACAACAACAACAAAAAAGTACAAGAATGTTCATAGTAGCTTTATGCAAAATAACTAAGACGAGAATATGAATATTTCAAATATTCATTAACAGGAATATGAATAAACAAAATCTGATATATTCATACCATGAAATATTCCTCAGCAATGAAAAGGATTGATACAAAACATAGATATGTTTTGTGATTCTTATGTCTAACATTTTGTTAGTGTTATGGAAATGGTGCTCAGCAAGAGACCCAGGTAACGGGAGGCTTGGAGAATTGAGGTTTGTTTATGCCTTGGGACTCACATGAGCTAGTTCTCTGAAGTTCTGGGCCTCAAGCTGAGGTTATGTGGGGCTTTTAGGGGAAATCTGACATTGTTGCTTAACCATTACAACATTGGTGGATTTGAAGTTTTGGCCAGGTGACCAAAGACCATGCATAGGGTATTTATGATAAGCAGTGAAGGATTATGGAAAATAATATTCCTACAAGACAGTCCCCAGGAAAACAGAAAGACAGCTTGGCTTGGGAGGAGAGAGGGAAATTACCCAAAGAGCAAATGTCTCCCAGTACATCCTTTTCCAGGAACAATGATCCCTGAAGGGAGGAGGCAGATACTGAAATGCTCAGCCCTGGACTTTCACCCTTTCCCATCTCTCATGAGTCCTGAAAGGAGAAAAGCAAATAGTGAAGCTCTGGGAAATAATAAATCCCGGAGGAAGAAGAAAGGGATTAGGCAGGATTTGAGTATTCATCCCTCGGGATCTGAGTTCCTTTCTCTCCAAGTAATAATGAGTTTCAAACTTTTTACAACTGCCTTCCTGAGTTAAAAAAATTTTAACCTGCACAAATAGTCCACTGACTGTCTGATCAGCAAATCTGCACTTTCCAATGATTAATTTGCCCTCATTTTAAACTATAAAACTCAGACTCCTTCTGTAACCCAGGGGCCATTTCCATACCCAGAAAACAAGCCCTCCCATGCTAGACTGATTAACTCCTCTGCCCAATAAAGGAAAGCTTACTGAGCCGTTTGAGATCTGCTTCATCATGGTTATTTGTATTTTCATTATGGTACCAAAACCATGTTGGTTATTTTTGCTTACAGGTGGTTCACAGGTACAGAACACACACAGTAAAACACTTGCAAGTGTGGTCTTCACCACAGGCAGCAGTAACTAAAGATAACTTGAGTTTACCTCCTTAAGAGCTGCATTTCTAAGACCTAAACCCACAGGGTTATAGTTTAGACAGCAGTTAATTGGCCTAGCAATTAAGTGATGAAGCTTACATTTCTATAGAGTTCAGAAAGTTACAAAGTTATAAAGTTACAGGCATCTGTTGGCCTTGGAAGCTGGTCACAGAGATGTTTGCATTTCAGGCTCCTAGAGATAGCTCTTTACAATCCATTGGATAGGGACCCAAGGTTAATTAGGTTCCCTGAATAGAAGCTGAAGGAGGAGGTGTGTGTGTGGGGGGATAACCCTTTCCCCAGGCACTGGTTCTTCCTCTTAATGTTCTTATAATTTCATTTTTTAATCAGGTCTGGCATCTCCACCCCAAAAGAAAGGAGCCAAATACAAATAACACATGCTATATAATCCCTTAAAACTCAAGGACAGAAAAAATGAACCAATAGTTACAGAAATCAAAATAGTGATTGTGTGTGTGTGTGTGTGTGTGTGTGTGTGTGTGTGTGTGTGTGGCGGGGGTATAGTAGGTATTAACTAGAAAGGGTAAGAAGGAACTTTCTACTGTGATAGTAAGCTTCTATATCTCTCTTGGGTGTTGGTTACACAGGTGTACATACTTGTATTGAACCTGAGATCTGTGCATTTTATTATGCACAAGCATTGATCACTTCATGATTTTTAAATCGTATCCTCATCTACCACCTCATTTGCAACGGTAGAACTGGCACTTTACAAATGAGGATATTAAAGCTCAGAGAGATGTGAGGTGCTGACGTTTCCTGAGCCTCTGCAGGTCTTTGGCCACTATTTCATTTTCTTTACACCACTTTCCCATTTCCCCAGCAGTAAGGGGGTGCTGGGCCAAAAGTATTGACATAGAAAAGAGTTAATGAATTTTAAAAGTGCTGAGAAGAACTTTTCTGCTGGGTTAGCACTATTTGAATACTAAGCTAAGGCTCTGCATTTCAAATATACTCTTTTGTCTCTTGACCACTGTGCTAGATAGAGAATGGGGAAGCAATCCAAAGAGGAAACCGGAGAAGAACATAGAGAAAGGAGACGATCCTTTTTTAGTTTGGAGACATTCTTTCCTGCTCAGAACCTTGGGGAAAAAAGACAAACATTTTCCACCAGTATTGAGAGACTAGAGGGGGAAACGAGAGAGTCCTACATCACAGCCAACCTGCAGATGGAAGACAGACCACAGAAGGAGCCATGGGTCAAGATGGCCAGTGTGATTGTTGATTTTTATAGCATGGATGTCAGCAAGAAAACAAAGGAGTTAGACCTAGGATTGTGGATCTGTTGCCAGAGGGGAAGATGGGGCTCCTCGCAGGACAGATTTTGCAGGCACTGAGGTTGCTTCTGAATACCAGTATCCGTTCCTAGTCCTCTGGCTGACCCTCTAGGCTCACATCCTTGCAGCCAAGGGAATGATTTATTTGCTGAGCTTAGATATATATGAAATTGATTACATGCACAGAACAAGCTAAACTGTCCCTTACAGGAGAGATTACTAATTGAATAAGAAGGCATTTTTTGTGATGCTTAATCACAATTAGGTTTACATGTGGTATGTAGTAAACATATACTATCCACTCATGTTGGTTTTTTGATTCTTCTCAATATTATCCAACCTGGAACTGGCTAGAGAAAAGAAGTATGTCTACAGGGAGGGGAGAAGATGTGAAAAGGCCTGGTTCCTGCAATAATTCAAGAGTGAAAACGAATTAGCCCAGTGATTCTTCAGACTGGATGCTCACTGGAGTTGTATGTGGCACTTTTAATACAACAGCAACATACCCAGGTCCCCCAGGCCAGAGAGTCTCCTGTAACTGGCCTGAGGGGAGGGGAAAAGGCAAGGAGCTTGAGTGGATAAAAACTCCACAGGTGGGTCTAATGTTCATTCTGGGAATGAGAAATATTGAGGTACAGAGGAGAAAGGGTAGTTATTCAAATTCAAGTCCAAGTTCATAGACTCAGTTAATCAGCTTTTCATCACTGTGACCAAAATACCTGACACAAATAATTTTAAGGAGGAAAGATTTATTTTGGTTCAGTTCCAGAGGTCTCAGTCCGTGGTCAGCTGACTACATTTCTTTGGGCCCAAGTTAGGCATATTCTGGCTGAAGGGCGTGATGGAGGAAAGCTGCTCAGTTCTTGGCAGCCAGGAAGGGAGGACAGGGGTATGTGTGTGTGAGGGAAAACCAGGGACAGGATACCGTCTTCAAGACCACACCCCCAGTAATGGACTTCCTCCAATCATGCCCCACCTGCCTGTAGTTTCCACCACCTCCCAGTAAGCTTTCAGGGAATTCATCCACCCATGAGCTCAGAGCCCTCAGGATCTAACCACTTCCCCAAATCCCCACCTCTGAACATTGCTATAAGGAAACCAAGACTTCAAAATATCAGTTTGGGGGTAGCATGCAAAGAAATTCACATGCCTGAAATCCCAACGCCTCTGGGGACTGAGGCAGGAAGATCAAGAGTTCAAAGCCAGCCTCAGCAAAAGCAAGGTGCTAAGCAACTCAGTGAGACCCTGTCTCTAAGGAGAATACAAAACAGGGCTGGGGATGTGACTCAGTGGTGGAGTGCCTCTGAGTTCAATCCCAGGTGGAAGGAAGGAAGGAAGGAAGGAAGGAAGGGAGGGAGGGAGGGAGGAAGGACTGACTTTTGGTAACAATTTTGTTTTGTTTGATAGTTCTTCTTCTTTGACTTGTGCTAGTTCTTGACAATCCGAGCCCTCTGAGCACTGACCGACACTCTAATTACATTGTGTCTGTAAATGTTCAGGTACCATTTCACACAGGAATACACATCAACATATTCACTTTAAAATTTTACAGTCAGAAAAGGAGGAAGATATTTTGGGATTTCCAAACCTATTATCTGGAAGTGCTGCAGGCATTTCTGTGAGAAAAACAACTGCTAACAGCTGCATTCTGGCATTTTCTTTTTCCCTCCCCTACTTCCTCTGGAAGAATAAGGTGTAATTTCCTAGGAGGGTTGCCCTTCTTGGCATCTGCCGCTAACCTGCAGCAGCTCTCCAGTCCTCAGACCCATAAGTTCATTGAAAATATTTTACAAGGGTAAAAGATATCCCATGAAGAACAACTCTGGGATCCACTCTAATACCCCCAAAAGCTGACCAGAGAGGCCAAGACATGACCCTGAAAGCTCCCTGAGAACAGGAACTGGCACCTTGTTGCTCATGACGTTCAGCCCCAGGCAGAGAGAAGCCTTATAAGGTTAAGTGAATGTTTTAGTCAGCTTTGTGTTCCTGTGACCAAAAGACCTGACAAGAACAATTTAGAGGAGGAAAAATTTAAAAGTTTATTTTGGTTCATGGTTTTATAGGGTCGGTCCATGGTTGGCCAATTCCATAGCTCTGACTTGAGGTGAGGCAGAATATCATGGCCGAAGGGTGCAGAGGAGGAAAGAGCTCAAAATATGGCAACCAGGAAGCACAGAGCTCTGCTCGCCCCGGATACTATATGAACCCCAAAGACACTCCCCCAGTGACCTACTTCCTTCAGCCACACCCTAAAAAACAACTGCCTACAGCTATCTTCCAATTAATCTGTATCAGTGGAATAAATAATCCTCTTTAAAGTCTAATCCTTTCCACTCTGAACATTCTTGCACTGTCTCACACATGAACTTTTGGGGGGACATCTCCTATCTAAACCATAACAGTGAATAAAAATGTTAACTGCATGAATGAATAAATGGAGTTTCATGAGATTTTTAATAATGAACATACATCTTATAAAAGAGAATTAGCACAGAGTAAGAAGTATAATAAAACAGCAAAAATAAGCTCACCTGCACAGATAAATGCCTGATATATCAGATGTTTTCTTAAGGATAAGTTTTTACAGATCAAAGGATAGAGATTGAACAAAGCCCTGGGCAAAAATGGGAGAGGATTTCATGAGAGGCTGGACCTCCAGGAGCCCCAGAGGAAATCCCAACTCACCTAAAATTTTTGGCCTGTGCACATGGCACCCCACTGTTCTCTGCTGTAGACTTAGGAATTTCAGAGGCAATTCAGGGATCTGCCTTCCGGGTTACCAAGATCTTCTTTGCAAAATTCATAACTCAGAAGAAAAAGAGAGACTTATTTATGCAGAGAACAAGCTGAGCTTCTTTTTCTTTCTGTAGGAATTGAAACTATAGAATTCAAGGAGCAACCCAACTTCCCAAGGGAGTGAAAACAGAGCCACTGAGTGGGGAAAACAGCAGGTTTATCACTGTACCTGCTACCCAAATGCACTCCTCTTCTTCATTCCTTGCCTGGTTAAAGACCCCATGATGAATGTTCAATAATCTAGAGCTGTGTTATAAAGTACGCTGAAACTTACAGACCATTTTATGGTATCTCACTGTTTTAGTCAGCTTTTTTGCTGCTGTAACTATAGGATCTGATCAACATGATTATAGAGGAGGAAGCATTTATTTAAAGACTCACAGTTTCAGAGGTCTTAGTCCATAGAAGGCTGGCTCCATTCCTCAGGGCTTAAGGTGAGGCTGAACATCATGGCACAAGAGGATGGCGGAGGGAAACAGCTCACAACACGGTGATCAGAAAGCAGAGAGAGAGTTCTCCACTTGCCAGATACAAATATATATCCCAAAGCCATGCCCCAATTCCCATCTCCTACCCTACCACTTTTAATCCCTATCACAGGATTAAAACACTGATTGGGTTAGACTCTTACAACCCAATCATTTCTCCGTGGAACCTTCTTGCATTGTCTCATACATGAGCTTTTGGGGAATACCACACATCCAAACCATAATACTCTCAATTTGTGGGTCAGAAATTCAAGATCCTTATCATTTCTGTTTTTCAAAAGACACTGCTGTGAAAAGAAAAAAAAAATACACACTGGGAGAAAATATTTGCAAAGCATATATCTGATAAAGGATGTATATCTAAAGTATTAAAAACCCTCTCAAAACCAGATAATAAGAAAACAAATAATCCAATAAAATATGTGCAAGGGCTGGGGAGTACTCAGAGGTAGATCACTGACTGGCATGTGTGAGGCACTGCGTTCAATCCTCTGTACTGCCAAAAAAAAAAAAAGTGCAAAACATTTGAAAGACATCTTGCCAAGAAAGATATAAGAACAGCAAGCAAGTACATTAAAATACACTCAGTATAATTAAACATTAGGATAATGCCTATCAAAAACCAGATGATATACCACTACATAGTACTGCATAGTAACCGAAAGCAGGTCAGTGGCTACCTGGCTGGCCCAAGGGGTGAAGGAAGGAGGTGGTGGGAGGGATCACTAAGGGACCCAAGTTAATTTGAAAGGCAGTGGGTATGTTCACCATCTTGGTTGTGGTTATGGTTTCACAGGAATATACACACATCAGAACCTATCAAAGTACACACTTGTGAGGTTAAGTGTATGCTAATTATACCACAGTACAAGTTGTTGTTTAAAAAAGAATGGGGAGAGGAGGCTCTTCGTTTTTCTCAAAGTCATCCCATCATGAAAATCACTGAACTATAAACTGGCAGAGAGATGGGTGTGAAAGATCTTGGAGGTGGATATGTTATTTTCCAAATTAGGAAATCGTAACTCAAACAGATTAGATGCCTTCCCCAAGGTTGACCCCAACTGTTGGCTTTGGGTCCAAGCTGCTATCTGTCCACTTTTCACTGCTCTGTGGAAAAAGATGCTTCTTTTTACAATCGCAAAGGGAACACATTCAAAGTGTTTCATGATCAATTAATCTGATTGGGGCTTTGATTTAAATATAACCTGCAAAGGATCCCAGTTGATGAAACACGTATAAAAACTCTGATAGAAAAGCCACAGTCTTTCTGACCTAAAGAACCTAAGGGA
This sequence comes from Urocitellus parryii, assembly GCF_045843805.1. NCBI lineage: Eukaryota > Metazoa > Chordata > Mammalia > Rodentia > Sciuridae > Urocitellus > Urocitellus parryii. The sequence continues at coordinate 68,660,551 of NC_135532.1, forward strand.
AAAAAATCCTGGAACGGAGAGAGCTAGATAAAGAGAAAACTAAATTCTGTTGATAAACTGTTCAAATCCCTGACTGATCTCTGAAGCATGTTCGCATAAGACAGTCAAACAAAGGATCAAAGAATTAAAGCAATTTTAGAGTTGCTGTCCAAGATGCAAAGTTTGCAGGTTAAGTTCATCCATTTAATTGCCTGCTGAAACAATAAAATCAATGCTCTTCAAAAGGATACAACAGAATTCAGAGACTCTGTGACCTAAAGTTCACTGTGCCCAAGATACAGTCCAAAATTACTAGACTAGGAAAATGTGATTCATTCTCAAGAAAAAATATAATCAACAGAGACTGACTCCAATGTGAACTAAATGTTAGACCTAGTAGATAGGATTTAAAGTTCAGATATGATAATTGTGTTAAATGATATAAAGAGTCATATAACACAAATTTGGCCTGCATAAGTATGCTGAGAATTAAATTCTGATATTCCCTCACACAGTAGGGTGATTATAGATGATAATAATAAAAAAAACTAGATAAAAAAAAAACTAGAAAAAAAAAGATTTGGAATGTTTTCACCAAAGAGTAATTATAAGAGATATATATGCTTACCTTGATTCCAACATTATATGATATATATATATATATATATATATATATATGCATTGATTTAAAAAAAATCTTAAGAGATAACCCCTTATCTTCTTACTGCAAAATGGATCTCCCTGAGAAGAAACAGGGAAGATGAAGCTTCCCCCAGCCAGAAGAAGAGACATAAGCACATAAAGATGATCTTGTCAGCATTTGACTCCTGGTTCTAGGTGTCCCTGAATCCAGCTGTGCTCCCTGGTTACATGAGTCAACAAATCCACATGGTTTTGTCTAATTAAATTTAAATTATAATTTTTATATCCCAAACCTAAATTTCTTGTAAAATATAATTTCATAGAGTAATAGAAGGATTAAAGGGAGAATTCCCAATGTCAAAATAAGTAGGGTCAGAAGACTTTCGGGGCAAAGGGTAGCTCAAGAGAGATGAAGGGGCTTGCTCAGCACATGCACGTAACCTAGTCTTTCCATTTTCACTTCACTTGAGCTAGAACATTGAGAAAGGTAGGCGGAGAGCAGCAGTTAGAACTGAGAAATCTTTGCAGAGGGTTGCCATGGGGACCATTCACTCATTCATGATCAGAGATTTGCCATGATCAAAGGAGTATATGATTTGCTAAGGATACAGCAATGAGCGATATAGACAGTGCCTGTCCTCATGAAGATTCTATGTTGAATCACTTTCTATAAGGAACACTATACCCTGCAGCACAGCTGGAGAAGGCAGCTGTTAATTTTAGGCATAAAAATTCTCAAACTCTCTGTGGCATATGATCAACAGAATCAAGGCAGATACAAGGTAAGAGGTTACTGGTTAAATGCCACAAAGAAGATTCCTAGAAAAATAAGCCATCAAACAGCCACACAAGCATATTGAGTCTCATAACACTTTAAGATAAGGGGTAAGAGATAAGCCCCAGTGAATAAGAAAAAAAAAATGCTTTGACTATCTTCTCTAGCAAAATGGGAAAGAAGGTTGGGCTACGGATGGACACACAATATCCTTAGTGTCAGCTGAAGAAACTGACACACTGCTGAGCTCAAGGTCACAGAATCACATAATCAGAACTGTGAAGTCTGAAAGAATCTGTAACAGTGTGAAGGGCCTTTTCTTTTCCATGGGATAGTTAGACAAACTGCCTCTCACAGCTAAATCAAGCAATTCTGTGGCCTCGTTTTACAAGTGAATGAGATCTCACGGCCATCTCATGGTGTCAGCTGTCATCCAGGCCATCGCCTTCTGCCTGGCAGCCTGGGAAATGAGGTGCAGAACAACATATTCAGCTTTCTCCAACGAGCACTGGCTCGCGGGCCCATCAGTCAGTTCTGCTGTACTGCAAAGCGTTCCTGGAGGGGTTTTCAGCAGCAAATGGATACTCTGAAGGCAAAATTCTATACAAATTGTAGAGGAAGGATCTTGTTTTATTTGTGTCAGAAGCCTCAAGATGGTCTGTGTTGTCCAGGTTGCTAACAAGCCCTGTCTCCTGTCAAAGACATCTACCCAGGCCTAGCCCCAGCAGTCTTAAATGTACAAACTCTAGAGTAAATAGTCCATTAACCTCGACCAAATACATATATGCATTTCACATATATTTAATCCATATATTAAATATTTAGATATTTGCTATATATTTTGTATGTGTATAAATGGGGAAGATGGAGGGAAAGATTAAAATGAAAGCAGCGTACAGAGGAAGTGATTCAATTAAACTTTGATGTCATTGCTATGAGCTACAGCACCATACTCAAAGAAGAAACTGTGGGAATGGGTTCCAAATCTCCAAATCCGTGTAAGTACATATACACGTGAACAAAGCAGATTCAGTCTACACTTGCCCTGAGCAGGTCCTACCACTGCAGTCAATAGGGCCTTATTTTGTAGATAGAACACTTTTGTTGGACTGAGAGCACCCTAAGGATATTACTTCATAGGTGCATAAAAATAAATTACTGAATAAATATTTGACAAATCAATTATTTCCCAAGGACAGTTGAACACAGGAATCTTGTCTGAGCAATTTTCTTCATGACACTGAACAGTGGTAAAAGGCTGCTAAGCAGTAAAATTATGTCTAAGTTTCAGGGGCGGCTTCCCTGAGAGAGTGAGCTGGAGGATGAAGAGAACACAGAGGGAGAATTAACCTTCAATGCTATGAGACTATTGCATGTGCATGTGACGTAACCCTGGTACATGTGGCTGGATCCGGGTAAGAAAGGAGCCCTGGGACAGGAGTCTGCAGACCAAAGACAAGGGCTAGAAACACTCCCCACTGTGGCAGAGAGATACTTCAAAGTTCATGGCAGAGGGAGGAAGAATTGGGGACAATGATTCAATTTATCAGGGAAATTTACCATTATCATAAATTTTTTGAAAAAATAAAAGTAGAAGAAGATTTAAAAATAACTGAATATTTAATAAAATGAAAATCATTTCTTCTTGGGGGGTGGGAGAATTTCATGCAATTGGAAGAAAATGAGAAAGAATAAATAAAACTAACACAATGGTCTTATCATGAAAATCATTTTGACCTTGTAGTCCCTTAAAAACCATATTGAACTACACTTGAATATCACTGGTCTAATATAAACACTGAATTACAATTGAATAACAACATGAACTCAAGAAAGTTTAATGAGAGAATAAGCTAATACTGAAGGACTTCAGAATATCATCAAAGTTTTATAGGAAAGTAAGACTCCAAAGTGCAACAGTAGGAATTCCAATAGTGAAGAAACAGAATATACTAATAAAAATTTGATAATAAAAATTTGAAAGTACAAAGGAAAGAAAAATTTTTAACATTTTAAATTTTTATTAATGAAATAATCGAAAAAATATTAAATAAGATAGTAATAATCTCAAAAGATTAATAGTTAATAATGGCTGTAAAGTGTGGTCTCAGCCGAGTGTCCCCAGTCTCAGGGCCTATGGTCTCTCCACCATAATGCTGGACTTGTGGAAGAAAGGAACCCATCAGCCCTCCCTATTTTGATAAGCCCAAGATATTGCTGGATCTTTTACTTCGCCATTCTCCTTCCAAGTTTACATCATGTACAGAGTTTTGAATTTATATTCTCTGCAAGAGTTTTTCTTACCTTTGAAGTGAAAGCCAAGAACAAAATTTCTGTAATGATAGGTGATACCTGAACACTATACACATACTTAATGAATACACTAACTTCTTGTTTCATGAGAACCTGAGACTCTATTGAAGTATTTACCTACATAAATAAGAATTGTTTTCTCCAGAAGTGCAGTGTTGATTTAGTATTTATTTGATTATATATGTGATCATCTTAAAACATGACCATTTCAACAAATTCCAGAATAAACATTTTACAATATTTAATATATTACCAATTTTTAAAAGAAGACTAAGAATAGAAGAATCCTTTTCAACATGATGAATGTAACTCAAGTCATGGTTGACATATACTAAAGTGATTTTCATCAAAATCAAAGAACCTTATGAGAAAGTTTTCAGTAGCCATAACTGTGGGACATTGCTCTAAAGTTGTTTGAAATAGAGTATGAAATGAAAATAAAATATCTTTGGTCTCAAATGTACATAGCAGAATAAAATTAACTTAGAATTAGTAGAATTATTTCTTTAAAAATTAGTGATTGGTATAAATTTGCTCCCAAAATGTAGGCTTTATTCACCTCACTGATATTTCTTTTGCTGAGAAGAAGCTTTTTAATTTAAATCCTTCCCATTTATTGATTCTTATTTTAATTCTTATGCTATAGGAGTCTTATTAAGGAAGTTGGGGCCTAATCCTACATGATGGAGATTTGGGCCTACTTTTTCTTCTATTAGGCACAGTGTCTTTGGTTTAATTCATAGGTCTTTGATCCACTTTAAGTTGAGTTTTGTGCATTGTGAGAGATAGGGGTTCAATTTTATTTTGTTACATATGGATTTCCAATTTTCCCAGCACCATTTGTTGAAGAGTCTATCTTTTCTCTAATGTATACTTTTGGCACCTCTGTCTAATATAACTATAGTTATGTGGGTTTGTCTCTGTGTCCTCTATTCTGTACCATTGGTTACAAGTCTGTTTTGGTGCCAATACCATCCTGTTTTTGTTACTATTGCTCTGTAGTATAGTTTAAGTTCTGGTATACTGATGCTACCTACTTCACTCTTCTTGCTAAACCAACCTAGATGTCCTTCAGTTGATGAATGGATTCAAATATGTGGTATATATACACAATGGAACACTATTTAGCATTAAAAGAGAATAAAATCATGGCATTTTCAGGTAAATGGATGGAGTTGGAGAATATCAAGCTAAGTGAAGTAAGCCAATCCCAAAAAACTAAAGGCTGAACATTTTCTCTGATATAAGGATGCTGAACCATAATGGGGTTAGGGGGTAGAGCATGGGAGGATTAGAGGAACTCTAGATAGAGCAAGGGGATGGAGGGAATGGGAGGGGGTATGTGAGTAGGAAAGAGGGTAGAATGAGATGGACATCATTACCCTGAGTACATGTATGAAGACATGAATGGTGTGACTCTACTTTGTGTACAACCACAGATATGAAAAATTGTGCTCTATATGTGTAATGTGAATTATAATGCATTCTGCTGTTGTACCTAACAAATTAAAATAAAAAATGCAAAAATTTTTAAAAATTAGTGATTAGATGTCAAACCATTAATTAAAAGAATTATATATCTTCATAAGAAGTTTAAAAACCTATTCTAAGAAATATAAGTTGTCATGCATGATGGCTGTAATTCCAGCAGCTCCAGAAAGCTGAGACACCAGGATTGAGAGTTCAAAGCCAGCTCAGCAACTTAACAAGGCCCTAAACAACTCAGTGAGACCCTGTCTGGCAAACTATAAACTTTGAAATGTAAAGATCTTTAGCGAATCAATAAGAAAAATTCTTATCTTGCATATCACGGATAACAAATTACTTCAAAATTTAGTGTTTTAAAATAATCATAATTTATCTCTCACAAATTTGGCAGGTCTTAAATTTGTGAAGGCTCATCTGGGCAGATCTATGGGGGGTCTTTCATGAGGTTTCCCTCAAATATTACAGTCACCTCAGTGCGACTTGACTGGAGGCTCTGTGTCAGGGCTGGTTTTCCCATGCTGCTGTTGGTGGGAGGTCTCATCTCTCTCCTTTGGAACTTCTCCACATATCAGTTGTGAGTCTTCATGGTGTGATGGTTGGGTTTCTCCAGAGCAAGGGATTTAAGATAACAAGACACATAAGGTTTTTATGACCTAGTCTTGGAAGCCTCACTCTTTTACTTCTACATATTCTATTGATAATGCAGGCCAATCCCAATTTAATGTAGAAGGCAACTAGACATGGGCATAAATATCAGAGAAGTGAGTTCTTGGTCCTTGTTGAAGACTGGCAACCACACATACCAATAGAAAAAGACGGTCAAAGACAGTAGTGGATAGTTTATATAAGAATAAGTATAAATAGTCAATTTTTATTTGAAAAAAAATCAATCTTGCTATATTCCCAGAGATAGAAAGTAGAATAAGACACCAGATTTTTTTTTCATAAATTTATTTAAAATAGCTAATACAAAATGAAAAATATCAATAATAAAAACCTTTTATGGTAGAAAGTCTCTTTTCATCTGTTCTGCTCTCTTGAATTTTCTTCTTTAGAAGTAACCCAAGCTACAAGCTCCTGGGTACATTTCTTTAAAAATTCTTTATCTCTACAAGCAAATATGTATGTCTCTGTGTGTGTGTGTGTGTGTATATGCATGTGTGTGTGTGTATGTTCATAATTAGCACCTTCTTATTGTTTTGGCTTTATATCTTGGAGTTTACTTTATATCACTACATATAAAACAAACTAATTTTAATTACTACATAGAAATCATAGCTCAACTTGTTCTTTCCCTGCCATCTCCATCCATTTTCCCACCTCTTTAATGTCACCACACTGATGTGAGATCTGTGTCTCCAGGGGTGGACATTGTCTCTGATCAACAATGATTGTTTTAGGGTGTGCAGACAACCCAGGTTGATTCAATCAAAATGAAGCTCAGGTCTTTTGAGAAATCAGAGATGCTCCCTCTCTCCATGAGATAAAGAAGCACATGGAACCAGATAATAGCTGTGAGGTAACAGCTGTTATGGAAGAAAGATGAGAGAAACTAGGTCTACGGGGACTATGACAGCCAAGTAGTTAAGGCCACCTGAAGTCCATTCTACCTTTGGATTGTCAAGCTATCAATGTATTTTCTTATATTGTAAGCCACTTTGAATTAAATTTATAAATTTCAACATAAAGGGTTCTATTGGTCCACTAGTCTCTGGTATAGCTATACCCTATTTATACAACCAGCCTCCTAAAGATGGTTGAGTTGCTTACAATGTTTTGCTATTACAAATAAGGTGGTCATGAATATTTCTGTAACACAACTTTGAGAATAAGCATTCATATATCTGGAGGAATCATTCCTAGAAGTTAAATTGTCATTAAAAGGGAAATGATTTTAAATTTTAGCAAGACTTCTCAAATTTCACTGCATGGAGTTTGAAGTAATTTTTACGTACATACAATAAAAAAAAAATATAAGAATGTGTGTTTCCCCAACAGTCATTAACACAGGGCTCGAAAAGCTTCTGACAAAGATTTTGTTTCCAGGAACAACATTTAGCACTGGTAAAAGCATAATAGGCTATGTACCCTATATAATTCTGTTAGCAGTGTTAGATTACTTATAACCTTTCTGCAAAGCAATGAGGCAACCTGAACCAGGAGACTTAACAAGTTCATTCTTTATACAAACAAGATTACCAAATTATTACTTAAAAGAAAACACTGTATTTACAAAGAGAACATGGTAAAATAAATGATGACATATCCATAAGTATATTCAGTCATTAAATATCATACTTTTGAAAAAAATTTAATAACAGTAACATTAGCTTATGAAACAAGCAATCACTTAAAGTAATATGCTAATTTTGAAAGGGTGCACATATGTACATTCATGTGTATATTCATTTTTCTATATTTGGCATATATGTACATAAAAATATTTATTTATATATACATATGCTGATGTTACAAGATTTTTGTGTACCAAAATATCAATTCTAGTTTTTTTTTTCCTGGTAGACTTAGCAGTTAATTATTCTTAATTTGTTCTCAATAATCTTTGACATTTCTAAGATTCCAGGTAATGTACATGTAATATTTTATAATCAGGAAAATGTTACCTTCTCTTACTATCCCTTGGCTTGGGCTTGACAAGGCATGTGGATTCATAATGAATCAGAAAAAGGGATTATGACTTCTGGTTCATGAAACTTTCAACATGAATGAAAAATGAATACTTTCCATAACATTTCTGAAATGCTGATCTTTCTACTCCAGACACTCAATTTATTAAGTTGTGAGGCAATGAAAATATTCATTACCTATTTCAAATTCCTCTGCCTAGTTCTCATTTAAAATTTTTTTCTGAAATAATGTAACCAGACCATACAAAATTCCAAGGCAGAGTACACATATAAAGGGAAGTTAACATCCAAAATACCAGGTCAAGCCCGTAAATAGTTTGATATTTAATTGTTTTCATTATGTACTACAGTAATGAGCAAAACAGCTTTTCCTGCAGTAAGAAAATAGATATTTATAAATAATTGGACAAATAAAGATAATTTATGATTGTGGTAAATGTCACAAAGGGAGAAAGGAGAAATAGCACAAGTGAGGAAGCTAAAAGTATGACCTAACTTTAGAGTTAGATACCTGGGACTGATCCCAAGTACCACATACTAACTGTGTGACTCTGAGCAAGTTAATTAACTTCTCTGTATACTCAGTTTGCTGATATGTAAAATAGAAATTTTGAAGGTATCTATTTCACAGGATTGTGTCATTTTAAAAGATGCAAGTAGTATTTGACACGTGGTAACCAAGAGTCAAATGTGTTATGAACAAACAGAATGAGGTATTAGAAGCATTTAACAGAGAGATGTGACTGGGATGGTCAGAGAAGCCTTTCCTGTGTCATAGGTGGTTGAAAGATAAGCACTACCTCCGTGAAAATCACAGGCCAAAGTGGAACATGCAGAAAAGTGAGGACACGGGTGGCCACATTAAATGTTTGGGTTTTATTTTATTAAATTGTTCTATGGAAGGAGTGACTAAGGACCAGGGGAACACTGTTTGCAGAGTATAGAAAAGACTAGAAGAGTAAAAATGGGAGGGAACAGGAGAGAATCATAGCTTCCTTTAAGAAGCTATTGCAATAATCTAGGTGACAGAAAAGGTCGTTTCAACAAACAGAGCATCAGCAAGATGGGGGCGAATTTCAGAAATACTGGGCAGAAAAGAGCTGCCCTGGGCGGTAGGTCAGATACTGGAAGTGAGAGAGAAGGAAACGTTAAGCTTAGACCCTTTGGTTTCTGGAGTTACTGAGACAGGAGCGGCTAGAATTGGCAAATAGAGCATGACTTTTGATCTAAATAAGTTGACTTTGAATCATCCAAGTAAAAATAGGAAGTAAGCAATTGATTCCACGAATCCAGAGCTCAAGAGGATTGCAAAATTGGTATGTTAGTCATCTTTCCATCACTGACAAAAATACTTAAGACAAAAAATCCTAAAAGGAGGGAAAGGGTTACTTTGGCTCAAAGCTTCAGAGGTTTCAGTCCCTGGTCAGTGGCTCCATCAGTTTTGAGCCTGTGGCTAGGGATCTCATGTGGAGCAAAGCTGCTCACCTTATGTTGGCAGAGAGGCAAAAAGAGAGGGAGGGACCAGATAGCCCTGTGAAGGACATGCTCCCAGGACCTAATTCCTCCAAGTAGACCCCATCTCCTTAGGGCCCCACCACTTCCCAACAGTGCCCTCAGCTGGTGACCACGCCCTCAACACGTGGCCACTGGAGGATATTTAAAATCCAAACCATAATAGGTGGAATAGATCATCAAATGCTGCTGAGAAGCCAATTAGGATCAACTCAAAAGGTCCATATTTAGAAGTATGGAGGTTAATGTTGACATTATAAGGAGCTTTTTTTTTTTTCAATAAGTGATGGGGACTCCAACTAAACTGGAAAACTCTTGACTATGGAATGGGGAGGGTGATGGCCTGATAACAAGTGTAGACAGCCCTTTCCAGGATCCAGGCAGAGAAGCAAAGTACAATAGTGAGGGGCAGATTTAGGACAGAGGGAGGATTTCTGGCTTTTGGAGTGTTTCAAAAACTGTTGAGAAAGACCTATTTGAAATGATGATGTTGAATATGCAAGATGGAAAGCATAATCAATAACTTGAGATTTCTAAATAGGCAGCTAAATTAAATGGCCTTAAGGGGAACAGGGAAAGACCTGTATCATGGCCAAAGAGGAGGAGGATGGGGTGGGTCCAGATGCAAGCTTCTAGTATATTAGCCACCTCTTGCTCATTGTTTCCAATCTGCTTGATGTCACTGACACAACAGACCAGTGTGAATTCCCTGAACTATCTTGAACATCTAGACCACTTCATACCCACCATGAGAAGAGACTGAGTTAACTTAGCCTTAGGTAGAGAAAACCTATTAGTGAATATTTAAATGTTGCATGTTACAATGAACTGTCTCTGGCTCTCTTTCCTTATAAATCATTAAGAAATGCATTCACCCTGCCCCAGTAGTGTATAGCTGAGGCTGTATACATCTGCTCTGGCAACAACAAAACATCCAGAACAACAGCAGTAATTGGGGTTACTATGTGGTTGAACCACAGTTATTTTTCGGGATTCTTTAGTCTCTGAAGGATCCAGACTTAGGAAAATACCAGGAAGTGAGGAAATGATAGGGACAACTGTCCCACTAATCTCTTCCACACCCTCACTACATCCTTTCCTGGGAAAGAGTGCACTCACAGGCATGGGCAGCATTTATGAGATTTTTGTTGGATTTCTCCACTATATTAACTCTTCCTCCAAAATCCAAAGACCCAGTAACAACTTCCAAGCATGTCCATTTCAGTATACTTTCAAGAGATACAGTGAGAAGATACTTGGACTTAGTAGTCCCATTGGAAACTGGATTTTAGTAAGAACTTCGTAAGTTTTATAAACCACCATGCTAGCAGGGAGCCATGGTGATGTTTTGGTTTCCTAAGTATCAAATTCAATTCCTATTGCTGTCCAATGGTTTTTTGAAATGTTTGGATGCTTTTCTCTCTTTAAGGAAGAGTCTTGTTAGTAAATGACTGGGAAATCATTGTAATATACAATTGCAGAGAGTTGGTATGACTTGCTTCCTAGGAATGAGACCACTTCTCCATCAATGGTTTCCATATCTAAAAATTGGCTCTGGTCTAGGAACTGAACAGAGACAGTGAGTTTTAACTAGAATGACTGTCTCCACCCTCCTACTCCTCCTTTGTGACTTCTGATGTTTCAGAAAGCACATCTGTGGCACGACACCACATTCTACTAACCCTTCTCCACAACTTCCTAAAATGTTCCTAAGATTTCTTTAAAATGCCAAACATACATTTATCACATGACTTAACTATTAGACTCTAAAGTATTTGTGCAAAAGAAAAAAGTACAAGTTCAAAACAAAACTTGTACATGAATGTTCATAACAGCTTTGTTTGCAATAACCAAAAACTGGAAAAAAACAAGAAGTCCATCAACCTACTAAGAAAAACAGTGTTATATCATATTCAACAATAAAAGGGTATATTAATTTCTGAAATAAATTAAAACATGAAACACTATGAAAAACATCTCAGAAACATTATGTAAAATGAAACCAGTCAAGCACATAGGATGATAAATGCTATGATTTTATTTACATAAATTCTGGAAAAGGCAAAATTATTGTTGCAGAAAGATCTGTAATCACTTGGGGTTGGAGATTACAAAAAGAGGATTTATTTGTTTCAGATAAAGATTACACCGGTATGTCAATGTAGAATGGACTGGACAAGAGCCATGGAGGAGGCTGGAAGATCTTATATTCTACAGGAATATTTGCAGGAAGAATGCTGAAATGAAAAAGAAGTAGGAAAAAAATCTATATGGGAGTTCATAGAACAAGAAATTGGGGACTGGCTGGATTTGGGGTATAAATGATATAATAAAGATGGCCCCCAAGGAATTACAGCCTCAATTATATTAATACTGAACAAAATCATTATTGGGGTTTGTGGAGTGCTGATTCTGCATGAACCAAGTTATAGGGAAAACTCAGTAAGAAACCAAACAATTATAATCTCTATCCTCAAGGAGTTTATATTATTTGGGGAAAGATAATAAACACATAAACATATAAGATTTGTTTTTAAAATAATTCACTATAGATAAAAGATGATGGCTTCCTAGAGAGTATTTCTCCCACTAGAATGCTAGACATCAAATTATAAGCAGTCATAGAATCAGCAGGAAATTCAAAAAGTTTGTTGAGCATTGAGCACAACCAAAAAAGGAACATATAGAAAGTAGCAGTTTAAAAGGAAGATAGAAGTGTGTTAATTGGCAGAAAGAAGGAAAGAAATTGGAAACAGAGCTCTTGAAGACATGAGATAAAGGAAATAATTAATGGACAAAGTCCTGCAATAGAAATGGGATCGTGAGCATGGGATAAATCATTAGTCTGCAGAAGGAAAATGGACCTTCTTTCTTCATTATAAGAATTAAGAATTTATAAGAGTAAAGAATAAGATGAGAGGTGAAAAAACAGAGAAAATGTAAGGTGGCAAATACACAGAAGGATGAGAAAAGTGTTAGACTTTTTTTTCAAAAGATGTCACTAACTCTGGAGAAGGTGAAAAAAGGGGTTGTTGATTGGTTTCCAGGTCTAAAGAGAGAGGGGAAAAAATGGAATTACAGTTATGAGGATTTTGACTATAAATACAGCATTCAATCAGCAGAATTTGCTGAGGGTCCACACCAAAGATTTTTAGAGCACCTAATCTACATGACTTTTTCCAACAAATCTAGAGCAGAAAATTGAGACTGTAGACTAAAATTAATTAATGAATTGGAAAAATAGTGTGGTCGGTCAAGGACAGTAGGATTTAAAAGAGTTATTGAAATGGATGATATGGTCAAAGATAGGCAGGGAGAAAATTAAAATCTTGAAGAGAAAATCAGGAATAGTTCGTGATAAAATGACAGGCTGATGCAGCACAAGGCCACTGGGAAGCTGGCAGAGAGAAGATTGTAGGCAGAAAGGAAGAGAAGAAGCTGGGATACAGGGTTACAGAAGTTCCTAGAAATAATGCCCTCAGAATGAGGTGTTAGGTCTTAATTAAAAGTATTGTGCGCAGGAAGAGATTAAAAAAAAACACCTTCTTTTCAAGTTTCAACCTACCATTTATTTACAGATCTCTATGTGAAATCCTAAAGTGCTAATTAAAGCCTTTATAAACATTTGCACACAGCAATTTCACTGTTCTTTGAGGAAATATGGAGAAGCACTGCATCTTTCATACACTATTTTTGCAAGCGATTGTTATCAATGTAAAATTATAAAAAAAGAAACCTCAGATGTCTTCTCTGTGCTTCTGGCAACAGTCTCTTCTGGGCCAGGAAAGGATGATGTGATTGGATAATCAACTAGAACATTCCTAAATGTGCCTCATGCTAAATTTATGATGATTGAATTAAATTCCTTCACCCTAAGGTTTGGTGATCCACTTGGGGAACAAACAAAAACTAAAGAAATCGAAAAGAACATTTTCTCCTAATGTTCTGCTTCTCAGTAGAGAAAATGAATTTTTAAGAGCGATATTATTTTGACTGGAAGAAACAAAACTCTGGCAAGGCAGCAGGTGGTTATCATTTTGAAAGAGAAAAATAAACACAGACTTGGATACCTTCAAGTTCAAAGTGTTTTTTTGTGTTTTTTTTTTTAATTTAGTCCAACTGAGTATCAGTGTCTCTTGAGCATTAATGTCCATGGGCAAGCTCTGAAATGCAAATGCAGCGATTTGACTTTCTTCATTGGGGATTGCAGAGTCAAAGTCCTGAATTACAGCACAAGAAACAAAATATCTTACCCTGCTTTGCCCTATAAAATATAACACTTCTGAAAGCAGCATCCATCTGGGGAACAGCCAATGGAAATATTGCAATGATAATAGAGCCAAAACATTGAGTTTGATTCATTCTCTGAGAGCAGAGAATGAGTCTGAACAGCACAATCACTACTCTGCTGTGTACTTTGAATCAACCTCTCTTTTTTAGATGAGCTACAGGTACTAAACTGATTACATGGCTTAGTCCAAGTTAGTCCTTGATTTATAGAATATCAAACTGTTTGGTCCAATTTCTCTGCAAATATCAATTGTTTGGTCCAATTTCTCTGCATCTCTTTAGACATGATATTTGTTTCACTTAGTTTCTTCTACAATAGAAGTTTTGTTCTCTCCCTTTCTGGAACACAGAGAGGAAATTCCTCATCTTAATGTGACTTGGAAGTTCTACATGTCCTTGATGATCTGCTTTGATGGTATGAAGTGGAAACAGATGGACAAAGGCCTCAAAATTGAACAACACCAGAGGACATGGTTCTTGCAGGACACTCTGCAGACAGAGCACAGGGTAACTCATTCACATTGTGTTCCTAGTGCCCTACATGGTGGTCCCATGGAGAACAGATAACAAATGAGTCCTACACTTAAATGTGCATGATCAAATATTTGCCTGAAGAACAGGTGACCATTCATCATGGAAAGGAGATTAAGAGCTAGCACTTAACATGATATCAACTTTTGCCCATCATTCTTTTAACCCTATGAGAAAATAACACCATTATTATCATTATTGTAGTTTTCATTTTGTACATGAGAACTGAGGCTAAGACAGATTGTGCACTTTGCTTGTGATCACAAAGCTATAAGTGACAGAGTTGAGATGTGAAACCAGGCAGTCTACTTTCAGAATCTAGGTTTTCCTACTCATTAAATAGAGACTCTGGTTTGTTGGTCTATTGGTTTTCTCTCTAAAGGAAAACAACAACAACAACAAAACTTTAGAGTTCATGAATTATGCAAGAAAAGAAAAATTTGCCATAGTACTTGATTTATTGGCCAGGTTTGGTTTCTCAAAAACCAACAGCAGATATATTTTCTAGTAATTTTTTTAAAATGTAAGACAAAACAAATTGAGAGTGACATCGGAGAGAGAAAATTTAATTATTCCTTCCCTCTTAATATGATACTATCAAACCAGTACAAAAATAAATAAATAAACAACAAAAGAGGGTTTCTATACAGGGAATTACCACAACCTACTTTTCATGTGTTTCTATCTCTTTTCCCTAAATGAAATTTAGTGAAAGCAAAAATGTGGGTTTTATTGTACCATAGTTTTCCTCACTTTTAACACAAGGATAAAGTTGCAGTAAACATGCTGTCAAAGAGAAGTATGAGAAATCTATATTTATAAAGAATGAACCAAATATCCTAAACCTAAGACAGTACTGCCTGCCACCCTGATTTTTCTACTGATTTCATTCATATGCTTTCTGATGACTCTGTAGATCTGATTTTTCTTGTATGATGAGGTCTAAACAAAAATTTCAAAAATATCACTCCTCACAATGTGTTATAAGGAATTGTGATAACATAATTTGGCTTTATCAAATAAAGATCCATTTTCTTTGAGTTAAAATATTACTGATTTAAATGTGCCAGGCAATGGTATAATATAATTTTTCCCCAAGATACATCTTCCTGCTTGACAAGGTTCATACATCATTATCAGATCCTGACAGATAATGTGATTGCAAAGATTTTACAACTGAGCTAGCAATGTATGTCAAAGTTCAATGAAATAAAACCCTCTTACACCTGAAAATAGCTATTGTCATATATCAGGAGATAAAGGTATAGGGATAGAAATTGCTTGGCAAAGTCCAAAGTAGCAAACACACTTTAAGATTCAGTTTAGTCCTGCTACTGCAAAATAAAAAATCAGAAACAAGAATAAAAAACGTTATTTTCAGAAAACAAGGACAAAAATTTCCATTCTGAAAACTTATAAGATAGAAAGATTTTTCTGACCTGGAACTTGGTTCTGAAATGCCCCAAATCAAATACATTAAGAGAACTAAAATTATTTCTAAAATTTTTAAAAATTTCCAGAAGATGACAAAGAAAACTGTATTTTGAGAGACTATTAAAAGCCACCCTCCTTAAAGCTAGAAACCCACAATATTTTTTCTGTTGATAGGAAAGAAAAGCTTCATCTGTATGTAATTAATGTTGCTATCTTGATAGAATATTGTACATAAGTGTTGAAAATATTAATATTAACATTAATATTTTACTTATAACTAATATATGCAGATACTTTAGAGAGAGTGACACCAGTCTCCAGTGATACAGAAGAGTATACCCTGAGCCTACAGATAAACAGCAAGTCTGAAATACTGCTTCTCTCATCAAATGTATTGGTATGTAGATTAGGGTGTTTAGGAAAAGTGTGATATTTGGTATTTCCATCATCTTGTGTAAACAATTCATATCATGCAAACTATGAATAGAAAGGGAAATTTTTAGTTTGAACTGTAAAGTGAATTTGAGAAGAATTTGTGTGTGCGCATGCACGCATGTGCATGTTTACTCCACTTATCTTTCTATTGGTCTAGCTAAGCCCAAGAGAATGAGAGATGCATGGCTTAATAAAGGATGTAATATCAATAAGAGCTTTTCTTGTCCTTCATTCTAGGTGTATTTGAAGGTCAGTGTGATTTTACCAAGAAATGCTGTCTATGAGAACTCAGGGCAGAGAACAAAGATTAACAGCGAGGAAGGAAAAGGAAAATAGGAGTCAGCAGGTTCTGCTCTTTGCTTGTGCTTTTTCCTTCTTCCCATTTTCCTACTTGAGTCTTATTGACCAAGCAAGGTTTTTAGGTTTTCTTTTGTTCTCAAGCAACAAAAAGCC
This sequence comes from Urocitellus parryii, assembly GCF_045843805.1. Lineage (NCBI taxonomy): Eukaryota > Metazoa > Chordata > Mammalia > Rodentia > Sciuridae > Urocitellus > Urocitellus parryii. The sequence goes on from NC_135532.1 coordinate 68,677,051, forward strand.
ATATGAATTATATAATCATCTGCAGGGGTGAAGGGGTGTTGAATGTAAGGATGTTCAGTTGAAGAACTATTTTTTCTCTTTCCATCTCTCCCTCTTAATCTTTGTTTTTCTCTGCAGGTCATTTCTCTCATTCTATCTCCACCACTTTATATCTTTTGTGCTTCTTTATCATTTCATTTTGTACATGGCTTTGTTGCCATAGTGCTGGTCTATGCCATTCATTCACAAAATGAATTCCTTTTTTTTTTTTTTTTTGCTTTCAATTCCAATTTTGAGCCTCAAGACAGGGAATAAGTTTGGCTCAATTAATTCTTTTGTGCTCTCTCTCCTTACGATTTGTTGAATTGTGTCCTCCAAAAAGACACATTGAAATCCTAACCCCCAACACCTGGATGTGACCTTATTTGGAAATGAGGTCTTTTCAGATGTAATCAAGTTAAAAATTAAGTTGGGGCCCTTAATCCATTATGACTGGTTGGAAGAACATTTAGACACAGACGCTTGGAGAAAATGGCTGTGTAAATACATGGGCACAGATGGGATTTATGCTTTGAAAAGCCTAGAAAGGCCTGAGGCGACCAGAAGCTGGAAGAGGCAAGGAAGGACCCTACCTGTTAACAACTTAATTTTGGACATATAGCTTCCAAAACTGTGAAGGAAAATACATATGTGATGTATTAAGCTGGGCAGTTCCCAGTACTTTCTTGAAGAAGCCCTAGAAAACCAACACAACCACTTTAGTCAATTATCCAGTTCTGACCTAAACACTTAGAGGTTGTCATACTTCAAAAATTTGGCACTTCTGCCTCTCAGAGGACTTTGTGAGAAGATTTTTTTTCCTTTATAAATTATAGGAGTAGGTAACCAATGCCCAAATCTCTTGTCAAGAACACTTCTAGTAACTACCTCTCATAAAACTCTGCTCAGAAAACAAAGGCTAGCAAATTGATGCAACCATTAGGGAAAGTGGTATGGAGATTCCTCAGAAAACTTGGAGAACCACCATTTGACCCAGCTATCCCACTCCTCAGTTTATACCCCCCCAAAATTAAAATCAGCATACTACAGTGACACAGCCACACCAATGTTTATAATAGCTCAACTCACAATAGCTAAACTATGGAACCAAACCTGGTGTCCTTTAACAATGAATGGATAAAGAAAATGTGGTATATATACACAATGGAATATTATTTAGTCTTAAAGAAAAATGAAAGTATGGCTTTCGCAGGAAAATGGATAGAGCTAGAGAATATCATGGTAAGTGAAATAAGCCAATTCCAAGAAAACAAAGGCTGAATGTTTTCTCTGATGTATGGATGCTAATTCACAATGGGGGCAGGGTGGGCTATGGGAATGGGAAGGATAGTAGAATGAATCATACATTACCCAATGTACATATATGACTACACAACCCTTGCGATTCTACATCATGTACAACCAGAAGAATGAGAAATTAGATTCCATTTATGTATAATGTGTCAAAGTGCATCCTACTGTCATGTATAACTAATTAGAACAAATTTTTAAAAAGGAAAAATAAAACAAAGTCTAAAATGATGTGTTCAATTTAATCAGAGGTATCTGGTTTATTCCCCATTTTCTTAAAAAAATGGGAGAATTTCAAAAGAGAGAAAAATTTGATCTTTTTCTAAACCCGGAGCTGATGAAGTTGTTTTAAATGTCTTTTTTTTTCCCCAAGAGTATTAAAACACATAAAATATTTTATACTTAACACTTCCCATCAGTCATCATTACTTGACATCTTCTGTTTTTATTAACATCATTGAAAGAATTAAAACCTGAGATAAAGCCAATAGAGAGAGGGGCAGAACATGCTAGCCAGCATATTCCACTCCATCTGGTTAAATAAACCAGCATGGACATGCAGACCGATGAAGAACCTCCTTAGAAACTACCCCATGGGTCCAAACTCATTCTCTATAACAGGGGTTGGCAAACTATGGTCACTTCCAATCCACCTCCTGTTTTATGAAAGTTTTATTCCGACACAGTATGCCCATTCATTTGCAAACTGTCTGTGGCTGCTGTGCCACAACTTGTGATGGAGAGTGTGTGGCTTACCAAGCCAACTATTTCTACAAATGGCCCTTCATGGAATGGTTCCATAGCCCTCCCTGTTTCTCTACTCCACTGGCCCACACCCGCACCTCCTGAGTTCTCTGTTTCCATATAGCTCCCCATTCAGCTCCCTCTCTCAACCTAAAATCAATACCTGAAGATGATATCTTTTTTGGACTTGATATTTTGCATTTGGTCTTCAACATCCTCCAAAAACTAGCAGTGTAGACCAGACTGTTCAGCAAAACACCAGCTCCCACACTCCTTTCCCTTCATTTTTTTTTCTCCAGAAATTAGCTCTCGGCTTCAATCAATTGATGTTGCCAACACATGTGATCAATGTTGGAAACTTCAAGGCAAGGAACCTGGTGTCCCTTGGAAATGTGTTAAGTTGTATCTCTGCCACCTGGAACAATTGAGTGCTGAACATCTCACTTTACTTTTTTTTTTTTGACAAATTACCATCCAAATGTCCTTTCTTAGAAGTAAAAGTAGCATGATAAGGAAGGGGGATGTAGATCCAAGTAAATCTGTATGTAGAAAACAGTGTGGGTCTGCAACCCCTGTACTAGCAGAGGTCATCTAATGTTACCATTGAACAAATGCTCAATGATAATAGGATAAATATGTGTTTACTGTGATCCCTACAGACAAAAAAGAAGCTGGTATCCCATTCTACAGAAACATGATATATCTTATCACTGGCTCCAGAGACAAAAGCCTCATGATGCTCACCTCTCCTACCATTCTTGGAGCTGTTCTAATGGCTCACAAAAAATCACAGCGACCTTTTTTCCAACAATGTGTGCTCAGAATGCCACTACCTGCAACAATTCGTATGTGAGGTCTAAGACAGACAAGAGATGCCACTCCGTTTTCTGACTTTCCAATATCCAAATAGCTCCAAGTCCCTGTGCCAATAAACTTTTTATTCCACTAAACCATTTCCATTTGTAGTAGAGAATTCCAACATGAAAAAAAACCCTCCTAAGAACATATTGGCTTCTACCCTGCTAGTAGCTTACCGGTTGTAAGAGCCAACCGGTTGTACCAGCTTGCCAGAGCCAAATGTTAAATCTTCAGAAATTTTGTGAGCCACTTGACATCACATAAGTAGCTTAAAACCAGCCATCCTGGGAGTATTTACTGCACAAATATCAGCAAATACAACAAATCATGGTCTTTCTTTGTGGAGAGTGCTGGCTGCTGAACATTGATCAGAACACCTCTGACTCTGTCCCACCCCTACGGCATGCATCAGCCAAAACTCCTTTAAAATTTCACCAGCTAATAATTGCTTTTTTAAAAGAGATATTCTGCTTTTTATAATTGTTCCCCACTTGATCACCAAGTTCCAGCTTCTCAATGCCTTCCATTTCTTAATCTCCTGTTTATCATTCTCTCCCACCACAGAATAACCAAGAATTAAAGGAAATCGGCTCCTAGCGACAATACATCTGGTCCACACATCAAAAAATCCATTTCTTATCACTCATCGTTATCATTATGAATCTTTTGCAGCCCAACCCCAACTTCTAATAGATCCTCTAAACAGAATAAGGAAATGTTGTTTTTTTTTCTAAAAGCAGGGTGAGTTTACAATTGAGAATTTGAAAACATTTAGTGATAAATATCTTAATTCCACACCAATTCAAAAGCACATATGGCCCCTAAGAAATATAGGAAAATACTGATTCCTCAAAGTGCTTCTGCAAAGTCAAGAAGGAAGAGCGGCAGTGAATGTTGGCCTCAATTCAGCTTGAATAATTGGGGAATGGTCTGCTGCCCTTCATGAGAATTTTACTGTTCACATCTTAATTCTTTAAGATCTATAAGCCGCGGGGCAGCTTATACCTCACAGTTTTCAACTGGTTTTTCTCCCACAGAAAGGGAAATAAACTTTGTTGTCAATGTGAACACTTTTAGAGTGCAATAATGATATAAGGTGATTAATCCTATTTTTCCACTGTTTTGATAATTGTACTCCTTTTGTCCTCCTTCCCTATGTTGTATGTGTGTCCACCTCACCCCTTAACCACAAATTCATTGTCTGTTCTTTTGGTTTTCTCCAACTCCTGACAGCTGTCAGTATGCCTGAGCTTCTGGCTATATCTCCCCCTGCTCTGCTCCCTACTGTCCTGCTTCTCCTCTGTGTGTCTGTAATACCTTACTGTAATGCCTTTCTCCTTTGAAGATGCTTATGTTAGCATTGAGGAAACACCCAAATATTTCAGGGTAAGCACGTTGTCCTAAAGCCCTTAATTTAATTGCCTCTGCAAAGACTTTTGTCTACATAAGGTAACATTTACAAATTCTAGGTATTGGGACCTAACACCTTTGGGTGGCTATTATCTAACCTACTGCCGTACTATATTTAGGGGAAGTCTATTTTTCACTCACATGCAGAAGAACATGTAGTGAAAGTTAAATTATCAATCTATCTTTGTTTCCTTGGGGAAAAAATGGAAATTCTTCCCCCATATCCATTCCCTATTATTTTCCATGCCACCTCCCTTCCTGTCATGCTAAGAGGAGCCATACATGTGAAAGGTAAATAGCCATGCATACAGGGAAGGACTTCAGACTACTTCATGTGCATGGTTGACTATCTCTGCTATGCTATTTCCAGAGCATGGGTTATCCATAGACTGTAAGTAATGCCATCCCTAGACCCAAGCTACAAAGGTACACACCATAGATTTTGCACTTTGAAGACCCCTCACTACTGCTATGTTCCTCCTCACAGGGAGATTCTATGGGACAAGAAGTACATACCTGGAGATCATGCCCTCTCCCTCAAATTCTAGACTACATATTCTGAGGGATTCCAATCCTGAAATTCCCTGGCCAAGCCGTCTTCGATACTTTTCTCCTGGAAGCGAACAACTTTGCCAGTGTGGATGCCCTCAGCCCTGAAAGATGCCTAGTGTTGTGGTTTAGATATTAGGTGCCTCCAAAATCTCTTGTGTGAGACAATGCAAGAGAGTTTAGAAGTGAAATGATTGGGTTACAAGAGCCTTAATATAATCAGTGTATTAATCCCCTGTTAAGGATTAACTGGATGGTAACTGTAGGCAGGTAGGAAATTAGGTAGGAGGGTGAGTCACTGAGCGTGTGACTTTGGGTTTTAAATTTTGTCTATGGTGAGGAGAGCGCCTTCTCTGCTTCCTGGTGCTGTGTTCTAAACTGATTTCCTTCTTCACTCCTTTCCGCCATGATGTTCTGCCTTACCTTGGGCCCAAAGCAATGGAGTCAGCCACCTACGGACTGAGACCATCTGAAACCATGAGACTCAAACTTTTCCTCCTCTAAAATTGTTCTTGTGGAATCTTTTGATCACAGTGGCAAAAGAGCTGACTAAAACACTTAATATGAGGCTTTCTGAGGTGTGGATTCACTCAGATGAAGAACCTGGAACATTTACATATATATATACTTCAGGCCAGAGCTGAATATGGGAGCCTCCGTTCATCCTTTCACCCCAGCCCCTGCAATGTGAAAGGTCAACAGACATGCACACAGGGAAGGAACAAAGCCAGGCAGGGCATGAACTGCCACTGGCCTCTCTATGACATGGTAAGAGTCAGGGGGATTCCAGATAATTGGGAATAGCTAAGTAACTAGTGTGCCAATTTAGAGTTAATTTCTAATAAATGCTAAAAATACATAATATCTGCTTTCATATGCACTAATTACCTAAATATTCATACTATTTGACTCGATTTTATTTCCTAGAATTTAATCTTTGAAAATATTTCAAAATACAGAAATGTCTTTATATAGATTTTCATTCCCAGATTGTTTTTTCTTTAAGAAGGTAAAAAGAGAAACATCCCAAATGCCCAATAATAGACACACAGCTAAATAAAAAGCGGTATATTGAAATCAATATAATGAGCTTATAAAAATAATGTTTACAAATTGTTTTAATAACATAGAAAATCCTTATAAAATTGAACAAAAAAAAAAGAAAAAGAATACAAAGTCATAAGGACAATATGGTCTTAATTATGTAAAAAGTAATTCTGGAAAAAAAATATGACTCCAAGAAAACAACCAAAAATGTTAATTGCCCACAGAAAGTGAGCATCTGGATTATTTTTATTATAATTTATAATTTAATCAACAAATTTGCACAACAACGAACATTACTTTTGCAACCAGGTTTTGCAAAAGCCACATTAAAGAATAAAACACTGAGACCAGTTACACATGGTAGATTGAACACATATGTTTATTAGCTCCTTCCCCAAAACTCATTAGATAATAGTAGAGGGATTCTTTTTTAAAGCCATAAACCTGAGACGAAAGAGAACAGGGAAAAAAAAAAAAAAAGATAACCAAAATCAGGTTTCAAAGCAGGAAGCTGGTGGATAAGAGTGACAGATGAAGTGGACCTGAGAAAGGTGACTTTACTACCAGCAGTGACTGGTAGCCAGGCTGATCCAGAGAAAAGCTCAGGAACCGGGGGCATATTAGAGTGGGAGAACAAATAGACTATAAAAACAAAGAGATCGATTGAAAGTCTGTACAAAATGCATTTGGAACCCCAACAGAAGACACAGCTTTACTCTCCAAAAAGACTGAATCAGAGAGATTCTGACTCAGTACAGTAGGCAGAACTGAGGATTGGCATCTATACTGAAAACACAGGCACTGAGTAAGTGGTGAAATTCCTGCTCATTTCCTCCAGAATGCCTGTATAAAACCTGACACCTTTCAGACAGGAAAGTGACCAACTGAGGGAAAAGACAGACTGGCAAGAAAGGAGACAGTCACAAGCCGTTCATCGATGGATGAACCTTCTGCATTTACATGCAGTGACTGACCAGCATTTTGATGTCTCATTCTTAAAAATGAGTAGAATCTAAGAAGCCCAAGTCATTTAAGGAAAATCTCTAATGTGAAAGTGGGGATCGAAGAGGTCCAAAAAGTGAAACACAGGGCTGGGGTTGTAGCTCAGTGGCAGAGCGTTTGCCTAGCATGTCTGAGGCACTGGGTTGAATTCTCAGCACCACATATAAATAAATAAAATAAAGGTCCATTGACAACAACAACAACAACAACAAAAAGTGAAAAACAACTCCAGGGAAACAAACATCATTTGATTCAAGAAACCTTGAATGGACAATTTTTGCTGCCCTTAGAGAGGTCTAATCCATAAAATGAGAACAGAAAGCTATAAATATAAGAAGGTGAGAGGAAAAAAAAAAGATCTTTGAAATTTAAAAATAATGTGATAGCAAAATGAAAACCTCAAGAAAAAGTTTGGAAGCCAAGTAACTTTTGCTGTGTGAGTGGTCGTGCTAATCCTCAAACCCAGCTTTTGAATTCAAGACCAGCATCAACCGACCTGCCTTTCTTCCACGCCTGCCCCCAATATATTTTCATGGATGTTGACTGTGGTTTGAAGAATTCATCTGCAGCTTGAAGAATTCATGGGTGGCATGCTCTGCCTCTCTCAGAACTGTTATATCAAAGCACTCGAACTTCATGAACAATGAAACTTTATTGCCAGGCTCTGCCATTTATCTGGAAATAGAAGAATAGGTTTCCTCTGCCCTCTATTTCCCCATCATTCTCAAACACAGACTATGTGATATTTATATAATACCAATTGCACACGGACTCTTTTCTCTTCTTTCTCCAGGAGGCACACACAAAATTGACTCTTCTTTTATAGCCTTGGAAATAGTAATTCAGATTAGGACGAAGTATTGATGTGCTCCCAGAGATAATACACAGCTCCAGCACAAACTTTCGCTAACGCCAACCATCTTCATCAGAAGACACAGCCCCACCATAAACCATTCTGTTCAATGTTCTGATCCACCCAGGATCATTAATTACCCACCCCTTCACTTTATGCTGTAGTTGTAGGTGCTGGCAATACAGGCCTGTCTCCTTTTATGTGGTTGTTCAAAGCTTTCACACCAGCCAAAGCTCAGATTTAATCACTTGATTCTAATTCACTTTTTTATGCCAAATTGTAACAGTGTTTAAGTACAGTATGACAGATCTGGGACTGTGACAACACTGTTGAACAGTGTCATTCTCACAGCCAGGGGTCTAGCTTTGCATAATGTTAAAGACTTGGTTTAAAAAGCTTTTAGACTTTTAATCAGGCTGTGTGAAAGCATTTGCTTGTTTTTGTTGTTATTTCCTGGGATACACTTGGGATTCTATAACCCCCAAACACTAGCGTCTAGTCGCACTAAATCAGAAACATTATGTAAAACATTAGTTTATTGAAATACATGTTATTTTAAAAGGCAGGGCACGTGTGTCCAGCTCTAAGTTAAACTCCTGGATCTACAAAGCAAGTATGTTGGGGGAAATTATTCACATCATGAAGATATCTAGTAGCTAGAATTTGGTTCAGAAATGATATACTTCAGTCCACCAAAACCCAAAGCATATTCTTGGCAATTTGTGAACTAGACATTTTGGAGCACACAAGTATAATTTTATGAGAACTGGAATATTTATCTGATAGAGTTCACAAAATATTTTGCAGATATGATCTAATTTGCTCCTATTTACAGCTCTGTGAAGCATGCAGAGCATCTCTTATCTCCAATTTATAGATGGTGAAATGAATGAGATGAACCAGGCTTCCTCCAAGTAGCTCATCTTTTGTTTATACCAATCCTTCTAACAGTACCTGAAAGCTAGACCAGGAAAACCTTGTTGAATATCTTAAAGCAGATTAATAGATGTTTCTGGAATAAAATACAAACCTGAACAAAATGTTCACTTTCAGAGTTATATCTTATTTAGGGGACTTCAAAGAAGGATGTTTGTGAGAATAATACATACAGTAGATACTAATTTAGCAAAGGTACTGTTTTCCTTGGCTTCCTTCCTGGAAGAGACAATAGATCTCTTCACTCATGCTCCAGCCCTAAATCGTCCCTCAAAGGGATGCTCTGTCTTTTAAATTGTCCCCAGCCTAACAATCAACAGGATAAAGCCCAACTAGTTATTTAGGCAGATCACCAGCCTGAATTATTATCATCGGAAGTACTGAATGCTATTAAAGAAATAGTTAATTCTCCTATTAACTATGAGTGTACAAAGCAACTCAAAGAATGCCAGCAAAATGGCTTTAAAGGGGAAATTAGTAAAAATTATTACCAGAAAGTAAAGCGTTTTTTGTTTTGTTTTGTTTTGTTTTTTTTATAATGGTTGGCTTTGTGTACATAGCTTTGTGACAGCTATGGCTGCCTTGTTTGGTAATCATCTATTTCCACCTCCCACCCCAGTGTAGGGTCTGGGTCTTATGTATGTTTGTATAGCCAGAGCCGGTTTGGCACATCATAGTGGGGATTTGATAAATGTTTGATGAATAAGTTAATTAATGAATAAATAAACTGCTGCTGAATGGTTTCTGGATGTCTCTTGGCAGGGGAAATAAAAGCACAAGCTATCCAGTTAGAAACACTTGGGTTTATTTTCCAGCTCAGGCAGGCAGTAGCTGTGTGACCTTAAGTTTGTCAACCTCTCTGAGACTCTGGGGAATCAACTGTAAAGGAGGATACTCGGGGCAAAATGCCACCTTATAAGATGGCTCTGACAAAGCCATAAGAATACATGTAAAAGAGCCAGCACATGCAATTAATGTTAAGTTGGCATCATAACTGTTTGTCCTGACACCTTGTAAATATTATAAATACACTTTAATCATCAAAAATCTGCTACAGCGTGTAGCACCAGAGAAATGAAAAGTTGTGCTGCAATTGTGTACAAGGAATCCAAATGCATTCTGATGTCATATAGACCTAATTAAAATCAATTAATTAATCATTTTTAAAAATCTGTGAAGCTAACTAAATTTTAAGTCTCAAAATAACACAGCCTTGATTTATCAAAATAATAAAGTTAACTAACTCATTGTGCTTTCACTACATAAGAAATGATTAATTAGAAGTACCTACTACTTGCCATTAATTGAAAATGACAGAATGAATAGTTTATAAAAATTATCACCCATTAAGATATCTCCACGAATATGACTTTGCTGTCAGTTTCATTATCAAATTTTATAGAGAATGAATATTCAATTTTCTCTGAAACTAATAAATTTTTCTCGGTAGTGTGTCAAAATTTTGATTCCAGGTGATTTAATGACAGCAAGATTGATGTAGGAAAAGGATAGTTCATGAAATAGCTTGGAAGCCATGTTTAAAGCAAAAAATAAATAAATAAATAATAATTAAAAGAAATGAAAACAAAATATGTGCAAAACCTCCATGACAATTCCCTATTTTCATTATTGCAGAAGGCGAAAACCTGGCTTGGTCCGATTTCTAATTCTTGCAAGCCCTTCTGCAATGCAAATGTCATGCTGAAAAATTTGGCAATTGCTTTAGGGAAAGGTAAGTTGCCCAGATCTCTGGAAAATGTTTTGACATTTCAGTGACCCTTCCATTCTGTTTTACAAAAGAAGTTCCAATTAAGCTCGGGGCTTTCATCTTATTTACTCTACTGGCTCTGGACAGGAAGGCTGGGAGGCTGAATGCTATTCTTGCTGTGAAGGCAGGGCTGAACCCTCCACAAGAAGGAGTAAGAACTCAAGGCCACCTCCCAAGTAGATGGAAGTTGATAAAAATTGCTGTTTTTCATGAAGTTTACCATTTTCCCCATAGCACCGATTTATTTTTTTTCTTGGCCGAAGCCCAACACAGATGTTCACTTTGGCTGTCAGTACACAGGGAAGAACCTAATGTTGGAAGGATCTGGTCCCAGGTTTGCTACTAATTTATTATATAACTTTGAATAAGCCTCTTTATCCTTTAGGACCCGCTTTCTTCACTGTAAAGTGAGGGGGCTGTGCTGGATGATTTCCAAGGTCCCTTCTACCTCCCATCCTCTGTGATGTGTGTGTTTGTTGTCTGGAGGAAAGGAAGGAAGGGGCAAAATACCTGTGCCATGTGCCATTCCCCAGTGCAGCTGCTGTCCCCTGCTTCCAGTGCAAGTCCAGGGGTTAGAATGAAATAATCGAAATGTTCTGAGGCTGGGGCCACAGAATTCACTGTCATTCAACTCCAGAGTCCAGCAATGAGGCTGAGATCACAATAGTATCAGGTGGGCTCTGGCCCCCTAGACAGGGTTCATTCCAAACTTGTTAGAAACAGAACTGTAGAGAGACACTTCTGCTTCTCTCTAGAGCGAGTTAGGACCCTTACCTCACAAGTAGTAGAAATCACATCCAGGTAGCATGAAGAAAGGGAAGAATGGTTATACAAACACACATAACCTTGTCCCAGGGAGGAACAGGAACTGTGAGTTCCTTAGGAACTGGGCAGTGTTCTCCTACTAGCTCTATTTTGGTCCCTGCTCCTTCCTTCATGTCTGGTTTTGTCTCTATTTCCTATCCTTATTTTCCTCCCTTCTATCTCTCCAACCCATTTCTTCTTCTCCTTCTCCTTCTCCCTTACTGCTTCATAGGCTTTCTTGACTGTCCATCCACAAACAGATATATGGACCCAGCACCATTCATGTGTTAAAAGCAACTGAACACCCCTGAGTCTGATTCCAATTTCCAATTTCCAAAAACATTAAAACAGAACAGATACAACATCTATGCCTTGTGCAAACAGCTGTAGGAAAAAAATAAAAGCCCCTCAGAGCAGGTGAGGAGAGAACAGTTCCAAAACATCAAGTGTAAGCCCTAAACTTGTACTCTCTTCAGACATAAAGCAAACTTCAATCCCTGGGCTCCATCTGTCCACTTGAAATGGGTAACATAAACGTTCAAGCTCATTAATTAACCTTGATTATATTGTTCATGGCAAAAATATTTTTTAATACTGTCAAGGTAGATATTATTTGCTTGAGGAGTTCTGCACACTTAAGCATAATTGCATTTAACACGATAGGTCTTTAAGTGCCTTTCAAGAGCTCACTTGATTTAGCTGCTGCTACTTGTTTGCCATAATTGAGAATATTGGACTCCAGAGACAATTTCCTCTGAAAATTTCTTCTTGAAATAATTCATTCCTAATCAATATGAAACATCGCTTGAGTTCCCTCATAGGTCATGTTTACAGCTCGGATTCTTTAAAGAATCCACATCAATGTCAGAGCACCGAGGATACTTCGAGGAACTACCCAAAGGGGAAAAGAAATGGATGGAGGTGTTTGAGCAACTCTTTCCTCAGATGGAGTCAAAGGAATGATGGTAAGAGCTTATAGGAGATTGATACAACCTTTCTTTTTCAAAACTATGAAAGCACATCAATTCATAATCGTTTCCCCCTTTATTCACCTAACAAATAGTTAATTGTTGTCTCTTTTACAAAAAATAATAACTTGCTAAAATCTTCCACAGGGTTGGTAATCTGTTACCAAAGGAAGAATATTCTCTACTATGCTCAACCAAGAGTCACTTATGTGTAATTAAGCATCTACCAGAAGTACATTTTCACAATTTATAGACTCTTTTATTCCTGAATTTAAAATCCTATATTGTAAAAAAAAAAAAATCCAAGTACAAAAGAAATGAGTAAAGCAGAATATAAAAGCTTCCTGCAGTCCCACTTTTCTTCTATGAACAGTGTGTCTAAAAATTCTACCAGATTTTTCCTATGCATAATCTAATACAAACTATACATGCATATAATTCCAAACATATGTATGCACATAAGACACATTTTAATAATAGAATCAAAACATACATATTATTCTGCAACTTGCTTTGGTTGCTTACTAATGTATTAAAAACATTTGTTCTTATCTACCTCAACATTTTAAAAGCCATTATATTAGCCATTATTTGACAATTGCAAATACTATTCAAACAGCCTCCTGTTAATTCTTTTTGATTCTTTTCTTTTTTTTTTCTATACAGACAATACTACTATGAATGCTCTTACAGGTATACCTCTGTGCACTGGAGTCAGTTTTTCTAAAGAATGCAACTCTAGAAATGGAATTGCTAAATCAAAGGGTAAGCATAGCTACAATTTAAGTAATAACTGTCAAACTGCTTTTCAGAAAGCTTTTACCAAATTATAACTCCACCTAGACTTCATGGCATTGCTTGATCCCCATACCCTGGTCAGCACTGGGTGTCTAATAAATCAATGCTCCCTGACTACATGAAAAAAAGATTGTTTCAATATTTTAATTTGTATTTCTTGGCAAGACAAATTTATGTGTGTTTATTTCGATTTCTTCTGACACTGCCAATTTTTTGCTCATTTTCTATTGGACTCATTTTATATTGATTTTAATGCCCTTTATATATCATCAGTGTTAACCCTTTGTTGTCTTTACATATACTGTCTTTCACATGCCCTGTCATAGTTTTTACTTGTCTTTCAGCAGGTTTGCAATTTGGAAATCATACTGAAACAATAAAATTTCTATGTAATAAAATATATCAATTTTTTCTTTTAGGTTTTCTGGTTTCCATGACATATATTTTTTTTGCATTCATCTTTGATGATGCTGAAAATTTTACTATAAATTTGGGACTTTAAGCAACACAAATTTTTAATCTTATAGTTTGAAAAGTCAGAAATCTTAGAGGCAATGAAAGGACTGCATGCTCTCTGGGGGCTCCAGGGGGCAATCCCTTTCCTTGATCCTTCTACTTCCAGAGGCCACTTACGTTCTTTGGCTCATGGACCTTTACTCTATCCTTGAATCAAGAAGTGAAGAGTCCTCATTCTCTCTCCTCTCTGTCTCTGCCTCCCTTTCCAATTTTGCTTCCATTGTCACATCTTTCCCTCTCTGACTTTGTGCTTCTGCTTCCCCATCATAAAGATTCTTGTGATCATATTGTACTCACCCAGATAATTCACAATCTCCCCATCAGCATTCTCAATCTTAATCCTATCTTCAAAGTCCCTTTGGCTATGTTATGCTACCACATCAACAGGCTTTGGCAAGTAAGATGCAGATATCTTTGAAGGGCCATGATTCTGCCTACCATACTTCTCAACCAGAAGATTTTCAACATCTAAGTGTACATGTTCTTCTATTATTTTGTGATTTTTAATTTTTATAATTATAAAAAATCTGGATTTACTTTCAATATGGTATTTAATTGACTTAAACATCATAAAACCTCCTTAAACATCTTTTATTAATCATAAAAGATCAATAAATTTGCATCATCTATTCTTCATATTCCTAGTCCCTTTCTTTGTTTCTTTTATTTAATGTTAAGCTTGTAGAAGTCTCACGTGTGAATGGATGGGTAGATAGATAGATAAAGATAGATAGGAAGCTTCCTTGATCTTCAGCTCTCCTTAGTTACTGCCAATTCATTCTGATTTGTTTCACATTTAAGCTCCTACGCCTGGGAAAATACTCCCACTTTTCACTTCTCAATGCATGGAAAGCAGGCTCCCAAACATCTCAACTCAACTCTCAATTTCCCAAGTGTCCTTCTGCCTCTGGTCTCATTCTCCAGCCTAATGCTGCAGCCAGACTGTTCTCCTGAAAACTCAATCCAATCATGTCTCTTCCTATCTTAAAACCTAGAAAAACTCCCCCGTTACTTAAAGAATGAACTGTGCATTTCATGGTGAGGTGGGTCTGACCCTGCAGGCCTGGATGAGAAAGGATTTTCTTAGGCTTTCCTATGCCAACCATCTGTTCTATCAACACTGATCAACTCAGTCCTGCAAGTTCCCAGTACCCTCTTTTACCTTCAGACCTCAAATGCTTATGCTCCTCTCCCTGGAATACCCTGTCCTTCCCCATATGTACCAGGTAAAGGGCCATCATTTCACAAGACTCAACTTCCTCCATGGAGTGTTGTCTAACCTATATCCCCTATCTCCATATCCTTATAGACCAGTCACCCCCTTATCAATACTTTCTCATTTTCTCATTCTCCCTAAACAATAAAAATTAACAAGGCAAGGTAAGGAATTGATTGGGTGACACTGTCTCTCCACCCTAAGCCAACAAAAATTAATAAACAGATTAAGAGACACTAGATACTTAGCATGCAAATTATTTCTCAAGATAGATTCCTTACCCCACCTCCTTCCAATCAAAACCCCACCTCCTTTCCCTAAACCCCTTTATACCTGTCAGGCATATGGGCAGGGAAAGCATGCTAGTCTATACATATATAAATAAGGAAGGGGTTGATTACAAAAACTAAATGCTTATAAAACTGTAGGAAGGGCTGTTGTCTAGGGAGCTATTCAATTCAAGAACACTCTTCTATAAAAACCATGAGTACTCTGCCATCAACTCGTCTGTTTCAGTCACACAACTGTTTTGGGATTTGACGATGCAGGTGACAGGTAGATTTTGACTGTTGTAACTGCTTTTCTACATGCACAGCTCTGATCCTGTTTCTAGTTGGAGCCACAGGAACATGGCTTCTGCCTCTCTTCTGCTTTCCAAGTCTCATACAAGTATATTTCATGTAAATGCATCTATTTGGTGCAGCATATTTTATACTGAACACATTAACTGCAAGAGAGTCAGAAAACCAGATTATCCCCCTATTTGTTTTCTTTTTGCAGCACAAGCCAGAATAGAAAAAGACACAAGACAGGACATAGAAAAAGGTTAGAAATGGGTGTTTGGAGCCAACTGACAACATAAAATTCTCCCTTATATTTAGAAAAGTTAGACCTGCCACTGCTCTGTGTATATCTATTTGAGGACTTGCAATACTTTACTACAGAATTTTTTTTTATTTATGTTTGCTTCCTCTTACAAGATTCTAAGGTGGTTAAGGATGGGGACTATGTCAGATTCATCTCTTCATCTCACAGAACTTCAAGAATAGCTGTCAAGCAAGCAATGAAACCATCAATAAATGTGCAAAGAGAGCCTGGCACTCTGGTATACATAGTCGTGCCCATCTCACCACACACTTTGTCACACTTGCTCTGGAGATGCACACACAAGGCAAGAGAAGAAATCAACCTACCTCCAGTAGACACATTTTAGAGTTAGGTTTGCATTCAAACCAAGGTCCTCTGTGATTTTGAGAAATATATCCTCCTTGGGCCTCATTCCCTTTCCTTCTTCAGAGGGGCTTGATAGAAATAATAAATGAGGTAACATTAAATAACAGATATCAAGAAAAGACTAGTTTTGGGTCTCTTTTCTCCCATTTCACTGTCTTTTTAGCTCTCCTCCTGTATCTGCAATAGGAAGGCTGAGAACTAAGAACAATGTACCATGAAAGACATTCATAGAACACTCATTTATACTTTTCTCTTGCATGACTGATATTCTGCATTGCTTTGTTCAATTAAACTCTTGTATGTGACTATTCCAAAAGACTTCACAGGTTTAGGGCTTGAGTGATTTGTCAATTTCCTTGAGATCCCCATAAAACCCAGCAGCCTAATAGTGTTTTTCTTTCTGTTTCTTTGGGCGTGGGGAGGAGGGGAGTAATTAGAGATAGAACTCAGGGGCACTTGTCCACTGAGCCACATCCCCAATCCTATTTTATATTTTATTTAGACTTTCTTAGTGCCTCACTGATGATGAGTCTGGCTTTGAACTCCAGATCCTCCAGCTTCAGCCTCCTGAATAGCTGGGATTACAGGCATGCACCACTTTGCTCAGCTCTTCCTGGTGTATTAACAGATTCTATTGAAAAGCCAATTATCTGCAACTATTTTCTTTAAATCTGAACTGTGGACAAGTAGTCTGACAGAAATTACACATTTCAGAGCAGAAAAGGCTAAGAATTGGAGACAGAAGAAACTCCCATATCTTTTCTACTTCTGATCTGCTATAATTTAGGGATATCTTGCATTTTACTATGTAGTCTATTTTCCCTCAGATTCCCCAGGCTTGAACCTACTGCTAATCAGCTGGAGGACTGGGCTGAGTAAGTCTAACTATCTGGATTTTGATGCCTCGTCTCTAAATTGATTGAACTGGGTAACCTCTATTCCAGTTGGATGGTTCTGAGAGTTTTTACGGACAGCTCTAGGACTCTGGATGCTGAGGGACTGACTGCACTTGTCATCCAAAGCACATGAAAAGACAAAAGTGCCATCTTTTTACCTTTTCTGAGCGGAAGCAGCAGCAGGCAGCAAGAATGGCAACTCGCTATTAGTGCTTTCTAGGACTGGGGCAGGCAATCTTGTGGGTTGGGGGTTAAAAGTGGTGGGCAGAGGTCTAGAAAGCACAGGAAGAAAGGCGAGAAAGTACAGCTTTATTTATTTATTTATTTTAAAGATGCTAGCTATAGAAAACTCACTTTGACTCTAATGATATTGGTCGATTAAAAATAAAAGAATGGAAAAATATGTCCCGCAGCAATCATGGCTAATATCAAACAAAGTAGACTCCAGATTAAAAAGGACCTAACCCTGGTTGAGTTGAAGATGGACATTGACTAAAGACCTACTCACCAGCAAGACATGATGATCCTAAAAGAATTGGTTCTAATACCAGAGCTTCAAAGCTGAGGATTTCAATCACTCGCTCAACAATTAATCGAACAACTAGACAGAAAATCAGCAAGGATAGAGGAACTCAACAGATCATCAGCCAACAAGATCTAATCAACATCAGTAGAATTCTCCATCCAACAACAGCAAAATGCACATCATTTTCTTGTGCCCACAGATCTATCAAGAGAAATCGTATGTTGAGTCATGGAAACTTCCTCAACAATGGTTTTTAAATTGAAATAATAACTGTCCAGATTGTTTTACCACAATAGAATCAAACTAGAAATCAAACATAGTAACCATATTTCCAACAAAATGACCGTAGTAAAATATACAAATACTTCAAGAGCACGCCATACATTTGTAAATGACTGATAGAATCTAAAGGAAGTATGAAAAATTTAAAATACACTTTAGGTTGGATGAAAATGAAACACATAAAAATCTGTGCAATGCAGAGGAAGTAGCACCCAGAGGGAAACTTATCACGTGAGATGTTTTTATTAAGAAAAGAGAAAGTTCTCAAATGAATTAACTAATGTACTCTTAAAAATAAGGAAAAGAAATGTAAAACCCAGGAAAAAGAAAATAAGAGAAGGGCATACATGAATGAAATGGAAACAGTGAAACGAGAAAGAAATTAAATGACACCAAAACTCACCAAAAAACATCAATGAAATTGATTAAATGTCTAGCACATCTGATCAAAAGGAACAAAACAATAGCAAAGAAGACATAAGTTAACAATATGAAATTAAAAAAACAATATGAATGAAAGAAAAAAATTATTACAGATTCTTAAGACATTAAACAGGGAATGGGTTGGGTGTGGTGGTGCCTACCTGTAATCTCAGTGGTTCAGGAGGCTGAGGCAGGAGAATCATGAGTTCAAAGCCATCCCCAGCAACTTAGCGAGGCCCTAAACAAATCAGTGAGACCCTGTCTCAAAATGAAATAAAATAAAATAAAATATAAAGGACTGGGGATGTAGCTCAGTGGTAGGTCTGGGTTGGATGCCCAGTACCCTCCTCACTTTGAAAAAGATAATGGGAATAAAACTAAAAACATAGTTTCCTAGTTATGTTGTTCATGCTGGGTAAGATTCTAGTTTGATTCTATTGCGGTAAAACAATCTGGACAGTTATTATTTCAATTTAAAAACCATTGTTGAGGAAGTTCCCATGCTCAACATATGATTTCTCTTGATATATCTGTGGGCACAAGAAAATTATGTGCATTTTGCTGTTGTTATGCATAAATGCATAAATTGGACAATTTAGATAAAATAGACTTTCCCAAAACAATAAACTACCAAAGCTTACCCAGCATGAATGACATAACTTAAATAGTCCTTATCTTACTTATTTTGTAGTGCTATACCAACACCACAAAACATAAACCAGATAACTGGTAAGCAAACAACAAAAAGTTATTTCTCACAGTAATGGAGGCTGAGAAGTATAAGATCAAGATGCCAACAGATTTGATTGCAATGGTGAATTTTGCCAAACATTTGCACATGCCTATAATCCCAGTGACTTGAGAGACTGAAGCAGGAGGATCACATGTCTGAGGCCAACCTCAGCATCTTAGAGGCCCTCAGAGGTCTTAAAATAACAAGTAAAATGGACTGGGGGTGCAGCTCAGTGATTAAAGTACCCTGTGTTCAATCCCTATATAAATTTAAAAAAAGAAATAACATTAATTTTACATAGTCTTTTACAGATAATAGAAGAGGAAGTGCCATATCTAAGTCATTTTATCAAACCTATCAAATTAGCATTATAAAAATCAAGGACTGAACCAGAAAGACGACTACAAAAAAAATATATCAAAATGTAGGTACAACCCCCCTTAACACACTATCAGCAGTCCATAGAAAGGATGGCATTGCACAATGAGTGCAAAGCTGGTTCAAGATCTGAAAGTCAGTCAGGGTATCTACCATATTAACATTCTGAAAAAGAAATCCAGATAATCATAACAACGAATGAAGAAAACACACTTGACAATATTCAGTATCCAAAAATGAAAATTCTTTTTTTTTTCAAAGATGAAAATTCTAAGCAACCTAAGGACTGAAGGGTGCCTCTTCAACCAGATAAGACACAACTACTATCACACATAATGAAAAACTGCATACTTTGGCCTACAGATGAGGAGTAATACAATTGTCCATGTTACCACTCCTATTTGAAATTGCACTGGATTTCTCAGCTAGAACAATAAGGCAAGAGCAAGAACTAAAAATAACATACCAATTGGAAGAGAAGAAATAAAACTCTTTTCACGGATGGCACCATTGTCTGCATACAAAATCTTCAGGAATTTCCAATAAATCTCCTACAACAAAAAGTTGCATTGGCAAGGATTTAGTACACAAAGTCTGCACATGCACACACAAAAAAAACATATTTACATTTATATTGAACAATTAAAAGCTGAATCTTAAAAAAATTTACAATAGCCTCCCCCAAAATGAACAAATTAGTTAATGTTAGTTATATTTAATTAGTTATTTCATAAGAATTATTAGTTCTGTTTAATTATATATGACCAAACACAGAATTTTTGTGCTGAAAATTACAAAATGCCAATAAAATTTATCAAGAAGTCCTTAATAAATGGAGAGACATCACAGTGTTCATGGATTTGCAGACAATAGTTTTAAGATGCCAATTGACTCCTAAACCAATTTAATGCAATTTTAACCAAAATCCTTGAGGAATTTCTGGTAGACATAGTCAAGCTCATTCTAAAATTTATACAAAAAGGCAAAGAAACTAGAATAATCCATGCAATTTTGAAACATAAGAAAAAAGATGGAGTCATCACACCCTCCAATTTTAAGTCTTATAGTAAAACTATTTGAAGACTATTAGAGAAAAAAAGATAGACCCATAAATCAATAAAACAGAATAGAGAGCAGAAATAGTCTCAACAAATATGTCAATTTATTTTTTAAAAAGCTGCCAAGCTATTCCATAGAGCAACAATAGTCTTATAACAAAGGCAACTAAAACAATTGGTCATCTATAGGCTGAAAAATGAATCTTGACCTAAATTCTAATCCTCATGCAAAAATTAACTCAAAATTGATCCTAGACCTAAATATAAATTGTAAGACTGTAAAAGTTTCAGACAAAAACAGGAAACAATCTATAAAATTTTCTGTTGCAAAGATGAAACAGACACAATTTCTTAGATTGGATAGAAAAATAATAAATAAACTGGTCTAAAGCAAAATTCAGAATGTGTGCTCTGTGAAAGATACTGTGAAGAAAACGAAAGACAAACTACAGAGTAGGAGAACATACTTTCAAATCACACATCTAACAAACATCTTTCATCCAAAATAGAGTTCTCCAAACTTAACAGTAAGTATTTAAGCCCATTTTTTAAACAAACAACAAAAAAAGATTTCATAAATAAGGACATAAAAAGGGCAATTAAGCACCTGAAAAAAATATTCAACATCATTAGCTATTAGGGAAATGCAAATTAAAGCTGTGATGAGATACAGTAAAGCACCTATTAGAACGTTTAAAATAAAAATCAGACAACAGTTAGGATTGACAAGCACGCAGAGCACTGAAACTTTCAGGAATATAAAATAGTATGGTCAACGTTTTAGTCAGCTTTTTCACTTCTGTGGCTAAAGGATCTGACCAGAACAATTTTATTTAAGGGCTCCTGGTTTCAGAAGTCTTAGTCCATAGAAAGCCAGCTCCATGCCTTGGGTCTCACGGTAAGGGAGGACATCATGGCAGAAGAGTATGGCAGAGGGAAGCCACTCCCGTGGTGATAAAGAAGCAGAGAGAGACTCCACTCACCAGATACAAATATATACCCCATAGCCACACCCCTAGTGAATCACTTCCTCCAGCCACACCCCACCTGCCTCCAATTACCACTCAATTGGAGATCCCTCGGAACCTTCTTGCATTGTCTTACATGTGAACTTTTGTGGGACACCACATCTAAACCCTAACAGTCACTCTGGAAAGCAGTTTGGCAATTTCATACAAAGTTAAACATATACTCATCATATGGTCCCACATTCTGACTCCTAGCAATGTACCTTTGAGAAACAAAAGTTTAGGTCTACACAAGAAACAATATGTGAATGTTTATAGAAGTGTTATTCACAATAGCTAAAAACTGGAAACAACTGAAATGTCCTTCCATGAATGAGATAAACACCTATACCCATAAAATGGAACATGAGAAATAAACAGGAATAAAGTAATGATACAACAATTTCGTTCATTTCAAAGACATTATGCTCAATTGAGGAAACTACTCTCCAAAGGTTACATACCGTCTGATTCTATTTCTATGACATTCTTAAAAAGACAAAACCATAAAGACAGAACAGATCTCTGATTGGGGAACAGGGGGAGGAGACTATGACATACAAGGTGGGTCACGAGGAGGAGTGGGGGTGACAGACTGCCAATGTCTCGGCTTGGCACTGAATCATGAGCCACCACACACTTGTAGATTCAAACAGCAATTCTTTATTCCCGAACTCACACCGGCCTCCACACAGGTTCAGGGGCAATCTAAAAACTGCCCGCACAATTCACTTACTCCACGAGGCTTTTTTCCAAATCCCATTTTGAATCTCACGAGAACTCAACACGAACAAACAGCAGGAACACCCTAATCCCAGCAGCAATAATCTTCAACCTCCAACTTCCCTAAAACCCCTATTGTCTTAAACCGGGAATGCCTTAAACTTGTCTTAAACCGGGAATACCCTAAACCCAAATTATCTTAAACCCGGATACTTCCTAAAACCTGCAGGATACACCCTAATCCTGGATCCACCCTGGTCATTGAGCAGGGTCATCTTTCTCAAACACACATGCAAGGTCACAGCGAAATTTCCAAGGCAAGTCCATTTAACATGGGGTACGCTGGCAAGGAAATATCGATGCGTCATTCCTACTTGGCAATGGCCCTCAGCAACAGACTACTCTGTATCCTGATTGTGGAGGTAGTTACCTAAATGTAGACATGTATTAAAATTCTATTGTACTGCACAGTCTATTAACTGTATACCAAAAAAAGTAAAAATTACTCTATGTCAATTTTAAAAATAAAATATTAAAAATATGTGAAATGGCTCTAAGCTTAGCACTGATTCCCTGTGAAAAGTTTGTGCCATCATCCAAATGATTACAATATATGAACAGAATAGTAATGAGCAGCAAAGGATATGAACAACATCCCAACAGTGAGTTCAGGGAATCATTTGTACGTTTGTCTATCCATTCATGTATTCATCCATTTAACAAAATCTTACCGAGTCCTTAGTATTGTTCTTGACACTCTTTCAATCATTGGGTTTAGCAATAAGTGTTTGAAGACTTCGTTTGAAACATCTTCAGTGCAGGCTAAAGGCACAATTACAAAACACAACTTAGAAAGCAACGCTGCATGAACTGAAATAATACAACCCAGAAATTCAGCTATCTTCTGTTCTGCCTTGAATCTAAAGAGGATTTTTTAGAAAATGTAAGGAAAGTGGACTTCTAGTATGTAAGAATTAGTGCTCTAAGCTGAGACTTTAATCCCTAAGACTTGGAAGAGACTATGAGATAACACCCCTCAATAAGTACCTGGAGAGTAGTATCCCATGGTTCTAGTTAAATCTGTTAAATCTAGTTAAATCAGGCTTGAATGGGTAATGTAAGGGGAATTTCATTTGCTTGCTGAGTCAGCCCAGCCGGGGGTGGAATTGCTGTTTTCTTAGGCAAGTCTGATAAGGGCTTTGGTTCTAATAGAAATCCACTCTGCCTCAATACAGTGAGGTTGGAAGAGGCACCAATGAAAAAAGAGGCATAGTCATGAAAATCTCCAGGAAAAAAAAAATAGAAAATATCATCTTGAACCATGTGAATTTCTTATATATCCTAGAGAACTTACTATGTCAAATGATAAATGATTAATCATAAGCCTGTCAATATTGGGAACTGCTCATCAATAATGATTATTTGAGTTTTGAAAGAGGTAAGAAGTAACCTTTCCATGAGTAAAAGATAAGGCCATTCATAAGTCATAACAACACTAAAAATTATTATGATCGACTATATTGAACACTTACGATTTTTGTATCATCTCATTCAATCCTCCTAACCTCCCTATAAATTAAAAACTATTATTATTTCCATTTCATAAGTAATCATCTTTCCCAACACTCTCAAACTAGGAACAAGAGGTTTGGGATTTAAACTCTGGACTTTAAAACAAGATCCAAGGAAGAGCTCTAGTTTACTCACTGAAAACAGACAGAAGGTCATTCAGAATCTTTACTGTTGACCTTAAAGTACAAGTTCTAAATAAGCATCAGTAACTGGGTATGGGTGGTCTCTTTAGAGATCATACAGTTAAGCCATATCAACAAATAACCTTGTATTATTATTCCTGAAAGATTTTTTTTTCTAGGTAGTAAAGTATAGCTAAGATGTGTTAATAGTGGAATAAACTGTACTGAAATCATTTCTTCTCTAGTTAAACAACTAAACTTTGTCCATCTCTTCAAACCAATATCAACCCCAAACAAATCTGTGGATAGACAGGCTAGATTGATTGTTCTTGCCATAGGGAGAACATGCCATGGAAAACAAAGGCCGTCTCAGTAAGAGGATGTGAGGAAGAACTGATTGCAGTCAGCAGGCTCGAATGGGTAATGTAAGGGGAATTTCGGGAAGCAAAACTGGTCTGGACTGGATGCTGTCAGGAAGCTGGAGTGGTTCTACAATGCTAGAATTGTGTCTTACATTGAAAGAGAGATGTATAGAATAAAAGCAAAGCTATTATTCATAAAGTGGCAGTTGTCCTATTAGCCAAGTTAGGGGAATGCTGGTATTTTTTGGTTGGCCAGATGACCTCATTGTATGTCTGTGTGTAGACAAGATTACAAAGTGCTCCTCTGTGTTTCATGTCATCATGGACACGTAGTAACCTTTCCTGCTGCTGGTGCCCTAGGGGTTCTTCTATAGAAAGACACCAAAGTCTGACAGTGAAGTTTATACAAGCTCCAAGCAACACCTGGCTGATGGTGCCAAGGCAGCTCCCACCGGCCTGTTAGGGGCTCCTTTTTCTCTTTCTCAATTTAAACCTCTCTTTCTCCTTTCATAAAATATAGGTCTGGGAAAATGAAGTTTGCAATATATCAATTAGGTAATTGGCATTGAGTTACCTTTCAGATGGAGTGTCTAAGAAACTAATTAGCCTATAATTTTAAGAGAGTAATGTTACCCTTCAACAAAAATAAGATAGATCTCTCCCTGAGTCGACAAGCTATAGATTATGTAACAGTAGGTGTCCTTTCAAAAAAAAATTCATTTTAGCATTCTTCCTTGGCATGGAGTTTGAAAAATTATTTTTCCAATATATTTAAATATATTTAAATGTTTTCTTAATGTCTATAGATTTTTTTTCCAAGGCAAAAAGGGCAGATATTCTTGGAGCCTAAGGGAAATTTTAGATTTTAGTACAGGGGCTTTCCCAATGGTAAATATCAGTCTTGGAAAGAGTATGGGTTTGGGAGTTAGATTACCTTTGTCAGCAGTAACTCTACCATGTGGTATGAGCCTCAGTTTTTTTGCTTAAACTTTCTGTAAGATAGACATAATAATTACACCCACCATTAAAATCAAATTTTAAATTTAAAATATAAATTAAAGGAAATTGAGATAAAAATAAGAAAAGCACAGAAACATAGTTCATTTTTGTTTATAACTAAACTGCTTTTAATTTTAGATATTCTTTAGAAATGAAAACATTCTGTGCCTAATTTAAAGAGGTGGCCTGATATGATTAGTCTATTTCTTATATCATTATTCTTATTTCTAAAACATTATTGATACACTATAAATTAATAAAGCAGTATTTTAGATGTATAATAACAATATTTATTCTCAGAAAGTTAAAAAGATTCTCTGAGAATCACGTAATCTACCATCTAGTTGGCTCAAAGCCATTAATGTAAAATAAATGACCCATGGTACCATATTGATTTACTATTTCATCTTTAAAAATGTATTGCAGTCCTCAAGGCTCTGAGGGTGTGTAATTTTCAAAAAGAATAGTGAGATTAATTTTAAATTAAAGGCACAGTAAATTACTAGATTTTATGAAAGAGGGTGAAATAAGTAGTTCAGTCAAAATACACATAAAAACAAAAAGTTGGAAGTAGTAGTCTCACCTTTGTGCTTAAGGTACAAAACTCTTAAGGAAAGAAACAGCTTAAGGAATAAACACTTGATTTGGAGGAACATGTGGTGAGCAGGAGTCTTAAAAAAAATCAGCTGGGTTGTGTTCAGGAGGCAAAAATAAATGTGGAGATTGTGGAGCTTGGGACAAGAGGTCCTATTGTGCAGAGACTGCAGACTGAAGCCAGTCAAGATGCAGATGTGGTCCCCAGCAGTCCATTGTTAACACTAGGGGAACTGCCGGTGCAGTTAGAGCTCACAAACCACCCAGTCTCCACTCATTTGAGAGATACTCACACCAAGGAGCAATACTGGCTGCTCTTGCCACTAGTATTCAGTGAGGGTCTCCCTTAAGAGTAGCCAACATAGATCTGTGGCAACTGATAGCTAGCATGAGTGACACACATTGTAGCCCCAAGGTTCTGCTCAGTCTCAGCCTCACTTCTAGATAAAATCAAATCCCCTTGATCCAAAAAAAACCTATAAACTCCAGAGCTGTAGAGGCATGGGAAGCTAGATACCTGGCAAAGTAGTAGGGGGTGCAACAGAAAGCCCCCATATCTGTAACTGACTGAGAGCTCCCATATAGTAAATATGTATGTAAAATGAATGAGATAAAACATAGAATTCCCATTCCCCTGCAAATATTCTTGAAGATTCCAGAGTTCCAAGATAACCAGTAGACTAAAGACGTCAGCGCACCATCTTAGCGATTATTTATAATACTTATTGAGGCCATTAGAAAGAAGTCAAGAGTATTGTATTTGCAAAGGTAGAATAGTCTTAGTGGATAACTAATTTCTCTTTTTTATGAGACAATATACATTTGATTGACTGGGTTGATGCTACTACTCTTCACTGTGTATCATCAAAGGAGACTGACGGCATTCCAGGATAGAGACTAACAACAATCTCTTCACCCACATAAGCATGGAGGAGGCAAGTGTAGGCCAATGGCTCATGGAATTTCTCAGGAAACAACCATCTATGCATTCAGGTATAGGCATGTGATTCAAATCAAATCAATGAGACATCAGTGAAAATTTTCAGAGCCTCCTCAGCAGTAAGAGAAAAGCATGCTTTCTCTCTCTTCAGCTAAATGAAGGAGAGATCAAGAAGCTTTACATCAGAATCCAGCTTTAGCTGGAAGTTTACACTGTGAATAGAGGAGAGTTTAAAAGAACTGAGACCCTTTAAGACATCATTGGGCCTAACCAGTCCTGAAGCCTAATCTATAAGACCCTGTATGATTCCTCAATATTTTAGCCAGTTAAATCAGAAAACTAATAGCAACTTTATCACTACCTATGGCCATGATGCTGGATTAAGGGAGTATTATATTTTGTGGCCCTGGGGACCAAGCTGCTTCCTATAAAGAGAGCCAAATGTCACCTGAATATGTGTTCAGTTCTGCTATTCTGGGGTAAAATCATGTCCCTCAGATTAAAAACCATAAACAATTGAAAGACCTCAGAAGGAGAGGTCTTTCTTGATTTGGCAGCAAAAGCACCCATTGAATAAAGTTTTTGTTTGTTTGTTTGTTGTCGGGGTTTTTATCCCCACCGTCTCCTCCTGACCAGCAGGAGAAGTGGGGAAAGCACGCCCTGACCAGGTCGAGCCAAGAGAGGTCAAGTTCGACTGGCCACCCACACCCAGCCCTCCTTGCCAGAGGACAATCAGATGCACCAGGGAGAACAGTCTAAGCAGGATCTCGCTTAATGAGGAAGTAACACAGCTTATAAACTGCACAGGAGCCAATCAGGGTAAAGGTCTGAGGGGTGGAGCAGTTCATGTGTACACCCATCCCATAGTCTGTAAGGGAAGGCACAAGCTGTTCTTGAGGGTGGAAGAGTCCTGGACCTGTCCTGGAGGTGGTCCACCTCCTCTGTCACCGCCCACAGCACCTCCTCCTGGCTGATCGCCAAGAGCCCTCCCAGCCACATGTGCAGGCCCAAGACCGGGAAGCAGGCAGCCATACCCTACAGTTTATTTGTTGTGTTTTGTTTTGTTTTGGCAAACAAGAACTGAAGTGCAATTGGAAAACTGGGAAATGAGAAACTGTCTGAAATATTCTTTTAGGAGTGAAGTTCAGTTAGTGTAACAGGAAAACCCTAATCCTCTACATGCATCTTGTAACTTTCTGCCTATAACTTCAGTATGTGATACCTGTCTTTACCCTTAGTACTTAAAAATTACTTTTTGAAAGCTCTAGTATATCCCTACTGTTCTATGAGAAAATCAGGCTGTTGAAAGGAGTTTAATGCATCCCTAAAGGTAACAAATTAAATTGAAAGGACTCTAATATAAAAGAGAAAAATTAGGGCACTTGATGCTGGCTCCTGCTTTTGGAAATAAGTTTTCCAGGACTTAACTCAAAAGGTCCTAGGTTTGAGTTTGCTGATGAACATGATGTTCCTTGACTGGTGGAGGCTTTGCAACTATGTATTACAGATGAACCAAACTTAGCTTCTAGAAGGCCTGAGTGGTCACATTGATGAGAATGCATAGCCCCTGGATAGTGAGCGATCCCTTACCTTGGGGATGCCCAGGTTAGCAGCCACTGCCCAGGATACTCACAAACACCTAGATTGAGCACCAACAACACCAGTGTGCAGTGCAGACCCACTTCCTCCCATGTTGCACTTGCAGCTTGAGAACTGGATCAGTACCAGTCACAACTTTATAGACATCAAGACCCTGCCCATCAATTTTGGAGCACTTTGCAGATTCTCATTCCAACAGAAAATCAATATATGGAAAGTAGTCTGTGTATCAGCACAATCAGCAGAGCACAAAAGCAGAGACTAGTAAAGTAAGCATTTTTTTTTCTTTACTATGAGGAGTAAAAAATAAGTTCTGGCAATTTTTTCTCCCAATCTCTCAGCAAAAGAAAATACAGTTTAAGTGTGTCAACCTTTACTGACTTATTGGAGGTCTATGTGACTTTAATCACCTTTTTTGAGTAATTTTAACTTGTTATATGTATATGCATCAGACTAACTTACTAAGAAAGCTTTAAAACTATTTCATTGGGAATACAACCAAGTTCCTGGGGTTGGAGGTGGGGGGAGACTAAGAAACCAAATACCATACAAATTCTTAACAATGTAATTAATGACTTTTAATTTGGTTGGGTGTTTCTGCATGTCCCCGAGCAATTGCACATATTATCAGTGTCTCCTTGTGCAATTTTAACACAGAGCGACAAAACTATTTTTGAATTCTAAATAGATTTTTTTAAAAAAACATTAGCTTACTGTCTTGCTTTTGCAATTTATTTGAATTCCAAATAAGTGCTTTCCTTTTAAAAGTTATGCCAGGATATAAAATCTTTGTTCTTTACCCTGGAGTTTTAGTCCATGGGGTTTCATGGTTGTTTTGAAGTCAAGAGAGATAGAGCAGCACTCTCCTTCAACTATCTCAGCTATGTACCATATCATAACATTATCGACATTATAGTATGTTTTTGACTTAAAAATAGAAATTCCAAAATATCAAAAGAGAAGTTCTTAGTTATGCACCGCCCCTTTTGTTTAAAAATGGAAAGCTAACCTTTGGAGCAGGGATTTATAGTTACATGGGACCTATACTTCTGGTTATTGTTATTTTCATTATTCCTCAATAATTTGTTTCATGGGGCAATAAAACATAGGACACCACGAGACCCGCTTTCAGCACAGCAGTTACAGGGTTTCACCGTGCAGCTTGCAATAATAGCCTTACTGCACAATGAGAAGTACATTTCCACCCACCATCCTGGAGCTGATGCCAGTAGGACTGCACTCAGAACACAGTAAACTAAAATAGGTTGGCTACACCATCTATGGTTGGGCAAACAAGCACAAAGAGCACTGAGGATCTGACAGAGATCAGTTAATTTGGTGTTCTGTATTTTACTGCCCTCTGAACCAAATCCCTGAAGAATAATAAAAATAATAGGGACCACCTATGTGAGACCATTTAAGTCCTGAGGTGGGTAGAATAACTACTGTTCTTATTGGTCAAATTAATCATGTAATCGTTAGATATTGTTTGGGATTGCAGGCAGGTCTGTCTACATACAGAGCAAATGGATGTGAGTCAGATACAGCTTTTCTCCCCTTTATTAACCATTACTAAGATGGTTTGTGAATACTGGATGGGATGGTTTACTCCCCTAAGACTTCTGAAGCCATTATGACAACCAATACATCCAGCCAGGAGTCATTGGTCACAATCCATTCCTTGAGAAAGGTAGAATTGAGGTATGGTATGCATCCATGAATTCATTCATTCCTGCCACAGACATGTGGTGGGACCCTGCTATGTGCAAACTGAGTGCTAGAGTTAGAGTGATCATAGGAAGAGGCAGACACTGTCTCTAGCACTAGGAGAGTTAATGGCACAAAACAGACAGCTTTCCATCCTATTTCTACAGTGCTGAGTTCAGTGATTACAGCTCTGCTTTCAGAGGCTGATGAGCCTGGGTCACAATCCAGCCTCAATCTCAAATAGTTACCACCCATGTGCTTTGGTAAGTTGCTTAATTTCTCTGACCTTTGGTTCTCTTACCTGTGAAAGGAGAATAGCAATACCTGCCTTGCCAAGGAAGGTGCTCAGATAACAGTTTTTATTCAGATGATGCTGAAAATTTTTAAGTGGGTAATGAAGCTGATTATTTATTTATTTATTTATTTATTTATTTATTTATTTATTTATTTATTTTGGTACTGAGGATTGAACTCAGAGGCACTCAACCACTGAGCCACATCCCCAGCCCTATTTTGTATTTTATTTAAAAACAGGGTCTCACTGAGTTGCTTGCTTAGAGCCTTGCTTTTGCTGAGGCTGGCCTTGGACTCTTGATCCTCCTGCCTCAGCCTCCGAGCTGCTGGGATTACAGTTGTGCACCACTGCACCTGGCAGGAAGCTAATTATTAGACCATTGATCAGGTAGAGTTAATCACAACCTTCTAATTATACTTGCAGGATGTCAGAAATATTCTGGCATTAATCACCAGTGGATATATAACCTATCTTAGAGCCTGCCCCTTTGAATGAAGTCCTTATTCCCTGTTACGAAAGCAAACACAAGGTCAGGGGAAAAGTGTCTTTCTAAGGAATTTGAAACAAAGAGATATTAAATATTTCCCCAAGATGCAATGGGGAACGTGGGCGGCCATGCCCAGATTCACACTCAGGCAGCCCCTTCTTAGCCCCTGTCCCACACAGGCTCCTCAGGTTCTGAGTTAATCACTGGTTTGAACTTCTTAGCATGACATCTAGCCAAGATTCTCCAAAGTTCTTTATATAGGTCCACCCTCTGGGTCTTCACATGGGGCTTCCCAAGGGTGCAACATAAAGGACAAATGAGCCTAAGGGCTTCTGTGTCCTAATACTTTTATATAGGATGTCTGAAGAGAGTACAATACGTGCTGACACTTGGGTGAAGCATTCTGGAAGCTCTTTATAAGGAAGGAACAATTGCTTGCTTTGGAGCACAGCTATTGGAGTGTACTAAAGAGTGCTTTTCTGAGACAAGGCCAGACATTGCTACTTAACAAAACACTGCTACTTACCATGGTTTTGGTAATAGATGGATCAGGAAGACCACACGCTACCAATCTACTTTCTGGCAAGAAGCGCAACTCAAGATTAGATTAGAAGTTGGGAGACCACCTCTGGGTAGGAATTTCCATGATTCAGGAATTTGGGGACTTGGGTAGTGGGGCAGAGAACCAGGAAGCATGCAAAATTTCTTGGCTAAACATAGGGGCATCTGGGGAACATTTTATGGTTTTGGAATTAAATCCTTTTCTCCTTATTATTTTAATTTTCAGGAGCTTGCTTCAGTTAAAAGTAAAATGAATTCCTCACCATGGAGATCCATACTTTCTGGCTGTAGTGTGAGATAACTTAAAAGTCTTATTGCTAATATTCCTCTTTGCCTTTTAATGGCTTGAATTGACAGAGGTAGGATTTCAGGTCCCCTGGTGGAGGAAGATTGGGGAATGACGACAGGAATGAAAGAGCAAGAGGAACTTTTCTCCTACTGGACCAATGCTGTCTTTTCATTTTCACCCCATGTTCTGACTGTGCGGAGGGCACAGAGTCAGAAAAATGAGCAAGGAAATTTGCCCCTCCAGAATGACTTATAGACCTCTTAAAACGCCAAACCAAAATAGTCCCCAGGAATGAACTTCAGATGACAGTTTAAAAGAAGACATACCAAAGAACATCTCCATGATGTTCTATGTATTTATGTGTTGAACAGCTTGTAAAGGCTTCAAATAAAAAGAGTAAAAATATGAGCACACAGAATCCAGAGAGAGAGAAAAAAAGTCTAAAACACAACTTTGAATCATTTAGTAACACTCCAGCCTTTTCCAACGTGGACAGGGTAAGTTATCACTCAAATTTAAATAGAAGATAAACATTTTTACAAAGGGTTACTCTTTATGGAAATGCTTTTTATTGTCACAAAAATGTTCTAAACCACTAGAACACAAAAGGTACACAGACAATTAAAAAAATCATGAAAGGATCTGAGAATCTATAGTTAAAAAGAAATCTGTTTGTGCAAAAACACACATTTCTTTCTCTTTTTTTATCATAAAGACTAAGTTTTTAAGAGAAGTTTTAGATTCACAAAAATATCTAAAGAAAGGAACAAAGCTTTCCCCTCTCGTCCTCACCCCCACACATTTGCTGCCTCCCCCACCAGAGTGATCCATTTGTCACAATTGTTGAACCTACACTAACATGTCATTATTATCCAGAGCCCATGGTTCACACTAGGATTAACTCTTGGTTTGGACAAGTGTATAAAAGTGTGTCTCCACTGTTATAGTATCAACAGAGTTTGAAACCATAGAGAACTTTCACTGCCCTGAAAATCCTCTATGCCCAGCCCATGGGCCTGTTTGCAAGTACAGAGGTTTTCATGAATCCCTCCCCTCCCGGTAGAAAGAGCTCAGTGATGCAGTGAGAATCAATGCATAGTAAAGTTAACGTAAAGTAGGACATGCAGTTTTGAGTCTTTGGTGACCTTTTCGATGCTTTCCTGAAGTTTTTACATTAGAAATCCCAGTCCTTCCAAACATTCTGAACTCTGGTTGAGATTTTGCTCTTCAAAGCCTGCTGATGTTATCACAGGAAATGGGAGGACAAATACCCCTTCTCTGCTCATATCCCCTGAGAGCAGAGCTGAAGAATTTAATCCTCTCAATGATCCAGTGATGCCCTCTGCAACTGGCAATGGAGGTGCCTAAGCAGACCCCCTTCCCCCAGGAACTGTATGGGACTAGAATCTATCTGAGCCAAGTGGTCAGAATACTACTGTAAAATGTTTAGTGTCATCATCCCCAGACAGACACCCATGGGTCAGACTCTATGTGCTGATTTTTCACTTAGGAAGTATCCTCACCATATGTTCAGATTTCAATGTCTTATGAATTCTATTTCCTCCCCCTCTCCCTTTCTTGAGCAGTTTAGGGGGTTTTTTTCACTGACAAATTGCCAAGACTTAATTTATAAAACAGACTAAGTGTAAAGTCACCATAGCGAGGAACCCAAAACAAAGAGAAAATAAAGCAAAGAGAAATGACATATCAGCATGTTTTCTGCCCAGAGGTATGATCTGCTTCCACTGTTCATGACCCCATCCTCTAAAACACCCAAGGGGAGTCAGATCCACTCAGAGGTGACCAAACTGCAATGTTTTGTTTAATATCTGTCTGGTGAGAGGCTGCAGGAGAGACTTGTTCAATTTCCAAACAAGTCAGACTCCTAGAAACATCGCAAAGGAACTGATAGGTTATGGAGCATATTTAGAAAACACATTTTCTAACTCTGGTTTTATCAAAATGAAATAATACCATCTTAAAGTAGAATACCCCCTGGAGGCTCTGCCCAGCATCTAAGTGTCTGAGCAGAATTTCACAGAGGCATCCCCTGGGTCATGCCCTCTCCTTCATTTCAGTCAAGTAGGGGGAAAAGAAAAACTTTAGCTTCATGGTTAGCTTATACTTTTTGTCCTCTTGTTTAATAACAAAAAGGAAACCGAAAGCATCACATCGACTGAGCTCCTTCCCTCCTCCGGCTTCCCAAACACAGCTGTCTCCAGCCTGCCCTCTGTTAGGTTTGACCCCTGAAAAGCCCACCCAGTGTCCTCAGCTGGAGGCCCCTGCCAAGGCCAGGGCATTCGCTCAGTTGAGGAACACAGATTCTCTGTTTAGGATAAAGATCTTCTTATTCTGACTCAATAAAATTTCATTTATTTGTCTAAATCTCACTTCCTTAAATAGAGGAAATATTTGATCTTATAATAAAAAGAGATGAAAGTTTTCCACATCC
This sequence comes from Urocitellus parryii, assembly GCF_045843805.1. Taxonomy (NCBI): domain Eukaryota; kingdom Metazoa; phylum Chordata; class Mammalia; order Rodentia; family Sciuridae; genus Urocitellus; species Urocitellus parryii. The sequence continues at coordinate 68,711,087 of NC_135532.1, forward strand.
TAAGGAACTGCCTTCTCACCTCCAGTTTATTGGTGATACTAACTTACCTAAGGATGTGTGCATGACAGGAGATGGCCAGAATGAAGACATGGAGCAGAAGTCACAAAAGCATGTCTTCGGCAGGTGTGTCCCCTACACTGAGATGGGAGAGGGGATGATTCTTCAGCTGGGGGGTGGGTGAGCTGCTCCTCACTTCCAGGCTGATTTTCAGCCCTTAGTATTTCTCCAAGCTCAAAAGGTACTCTCATGATTGGACTGGCTTTCCAGGTGGCTTGGTGCTAGGGAAATGTCCCAAACAGGAGGCAGAAAACCCTGCAAAGATATGCCCTTCTCCCTCAGCCTTAAACCCTGCGTGTTGTTTCCATGACTAGCTGATATTTTGATTTGTGTTAAACCATCTCTGAGAGTTTCTTGGTCTCCAAAAGTACTGGCTAAAGTCCAGGGGCTGTATGAGTGAAGGTAGAAGATTGTAACTCCTATCCATACTTTTATGAAGGTCAGACTGCCTGGAAGATGAGAAGCCTATTAATGAAGAACCAGGGAGACAATGACACACCGGAGCATCACAGAACACTTGCCTTATTCAATCATCCTCGTTTAATCTTTCTTTCTTTCCCCTCTAGGATACTCAGCATTCCCTAACATGCCAAGAACATTTGTGTCCCCATCCTTTATTCAAACTTTCTTTCTGTCCAGAATTGCTTATGACTGACTATATCCAAGAAGTAAGGTGAGAAGAACTCTTGAGGGCAGTTCAGGTGCCGTGAAGTGAATTGAGATACAGACACAGAGGAGGGTCATATTTGGGAGGGGACCATGGCACAACAGGGTAATGAATTTTAAAGACAATAGAAATAATTTGGAGGTCTATTGTCTTTAAAGCGCCTATGAAACATTTCAGAAAAGAGAGTAGCAGATAAGCGAGACAGAGGTAAGGGATGGTGATAGATAAATGAGAACCATTGGATAATGCAGTGCTAGATAAAGACATTTTTAAAGGAATTATAGTAAGAGAAAACACAATAAACAAGAACAATGGGAACAAAGGCTTGGTAAATATCTGAGAATAGGCACAAGAACATGTAAGTAGTATAACAAAATCCACAATAAGAGAAAGGAAGCATGCAAGTAGGAGGACCAGGAGACTTCACAGTAATAGAAATCAAGGAAGAAACAAGGGAGGAGGACTATCAAGATGCTAAGAGATAGAACTGGGGAAAAATCATTAAATGTGGTAATTATGAGATCAAGGAAACCTTGAGTGGGAAGCAGTGTGCTTTAACTGTGCAGCAGGACTGCCTGGGTTTGCGAAGTGGCACATCCTTGCTAACTGGGTCACCGTGGGCAGATTATTTACTTTTCCTGTCTCAGGCCCCATCTATAAAATGGAGATAATGCCTACTTTAGAGGATCATGTGAGTCAACATATTCAATGTGCTGAGACCACTTCCTGATCACAAGCTGTAGGCAAACGTTTGCCGCTCTGATATTATTCCAAGGAAACAGAGAGCAACACATATATAGTATAATATATAAATCTTTGAAAAAGAGTGGCAAAAATTGAGGGGGAGCAAGAGGGCACTATGATCACTAGAAAGATGAGTGAAGGCACTTTTGATTTTCCCCTACACCAATACCAAGGGTAGGAGAAATATAAACATATAAATATAAACATATAAATATAAATATACATATTTATATGATATATATATATATATACTGATATATGTATATGTTTCTCCTATGCTTCAATCAACCTCATTTAATCTTTCTTCCTTTATCCATATATTTATGTGTATATATAAATATATATTTCTCCTAACCTTAGTATTAGTGTAAGTATCTCTCAATTTTGTCAAGTGGATCACCATGGTGTATGTGTGTGTGTATTCATATATATGGATAGTTACAAATAACATGGAAGCAAGTAATATGGAAACCACAGTTCTATGGTGGAAAACTTCACCAAAAGTCATTATGCACCAACTTAGCCCACTTGTCAGAATTGAGAGACATCTAGAAAATCAGTGCAGTAGACTTCCGGGTGTGTCTGAGGGTGTTTCCAGAGACAACTGGCATGTGGATCTGTGAACTGAAGAGGAAGAGTACCCTGAATTGGGGCAGCACAGTTGAAAAGGTTGGGGGCTTGGATGGAACCCAAAGTGGCAAACAGTCCACTTTGCAGGTGCTCACAAGTTCCTTCCTTCCTGAGTGGGTGTGATTTTTTTCTGCTGCATCTCCCTGGGACACCAGATTCCAGATTTATTCAGCCTTTGAAAATGGACTCACACCAGCTTGTAGTCCTTCAGCCTCAGATGCATCATTTGTTCTTCTTGCTTGGACACTTCTAATCATGAAAGCCAATATAATAATCCCCTCTTATAATTCCATATACATTCTATTGGTTCTATTCTTCTCTCTAGGCTAATATATTTACTTTATTTTAAAACAAGAAACAACACCTATCTTTAGTGCTGAAGGTGTGTTTTTATATTTCTTCCAACAATGTGATTATGCAACTTGGTAATCAAGTATCACCCAACTTTAATCCTTAACCTAATTGTCTAATATGGTTTTAAGAAGTAATGTTGTGTTAAATTTATAAATAAAGTAATTTATTCTTTCTGAAGGAACGTTACAGAATAATTGAAACAACACACGCCATTACTTTAAGTCAAAACAAATTATGCTTTCCTAAATAATTTTGCCATCAGTCATTCCATAATTAGGGAAGAAAATGGGTTTTCTCCTTTAATTATGTAAATCCTTCCAACTATGAATAAAAATTGGAAAAAAAGTAAAGATTGATTATAAGAAAAGTTAGGTACTTTTTTAACTAAAAAAAAATTACTATGGTTTTCAGTTTTCCCAGCATTTGGTATCATTATGCTGATATAGTATTCCATTGTATTCTTGTTCCAAGGCCTTACAAAGCTTCCATTCACATCAAAAATATGGTCAAGACCCTATCCTTGACCATAAAAGTTCTCTTTGTCTTTATGATTACAGCTGGTGGAGCTTAGCTAGCCACCTGTTATCCATTATTTTATTTAGCATCACAGAATACTTTGGCCAGCTCCATAAAGCCTTTCATGTAAGGTTTGTCTAGAATTTTTTTGTCTCCTTTTCTTTATTTTGTTTCTTTTTTTTTAATTTTAAAGCAAGAGGAACTAAGATAACATCAAAAGATTTTTTTTTTTTTTGCCAGCCAATTCATGAGTTACAATGAGTTACATTTGCAAAGTGAAACAATCAGTATTTTCACAAGCAAGTCACCAATCAACCATCTCATTCCAGCCCATGCCCCCTCAGCATGTTAGGAGCTGTAAGTTGGGGTTTACCAGTTAGTTAATCTATGCCATGTTCCACCATCATGCTGTCAGAGTCCCATTGCCTCCATGTGCTCCTCCTGTAAAGAACATTTGAGGATTTCTAAATATCTGTGTATGATTTTAAGGACTTAAATAAATTAAGTAGTAAATGGATATGTTGTAAGAGAAATAAATTAAAAAAAACTATGTGTGATTCAAACCCCTGTTTTCAAGGACAAGAGTTTAACTCGGGAGGCAAAACTAATAAACATGGAATAATTAGATATCAGCAAAGTACTAAGCAGTGGGAAACCATCCATAAATGCAATCAGAGTGGAAAAAGAAGGAGGTCAACCGTGAGGAGCAGAAGTGAACAGTCACCTTACCAGAAAGGAATCTAGGATGAGAAGGATGGCTTCCTGTGGTAGGAAAACAACAGGAGAGAAAAATCCCAGCAATTGCTGCCAAGGGAGAGCAAAACCAGGAGCCTGGGAGGATCCCGAGGAACTAGCTCTCACATATGACATCTTTTAGATAGACCACTTTCACTCCATAGATTTCCAGCAGAATTTAATTTATAACTTGACATTTTATATCTTTTTACAACTCAGCTAAATTTATAAATTAAATGAGAAATTTCTCATACAGGCAACCTAATTACTGGACTTAAAAAAAAGGAAACTTTAAGACATTTGTCCTCCTTAGAAAGAAATTCATGCTTCTTTATGGTTCTTTGTGCACATTACAGACTATTTTCCAAAAATGTTTATGCTTCAGGATTGTTTCTCTGGCTTGATGCTGAATGTAATACCAAGCCCCAAGGAAATGCTGAACTCCCAGCAACCCTGGCCAGGGGTCACTGTAGGTTCTGCCTGATAACCTTGTCCAGGGAACAGACCTGACCTTGGCTGTGGATACTGGCCAGAGACCTGAAAGGAAATCTACCTTCTAAGAGATTGTGGAAGCTCACTGCAGGACGTCTAATTCTACTGATAAGTTAACTTTAAAATAACATGGTTGACAGGAGAGAGCTCTATCAAGTCCCAGAGTCTCTCTGTCCATATCCTGTGCCCAAACTTGGAGAGCTATGAGAGAGGAGGAAAAAGGAATATTGGGACGAAGTTGTTGAGGATGGGTGAATTTCAACAGCTATTCTTCCTCCAATGAATCATATACTTGTTAAAATAAAACCTTTTTCTAAATTATTATTTTATTTCTTTAAAGGTAAATATCCATACGATTCAAAAATCAAATTATACAGAAATTACACAAAGGAATGTCTTACTCTTACCTTGTCCCCATATATCTTCTTCATTTCTTATGAAACCTCTAGAAGTTCTCAAATCAAATGTAAGCACAATAGAAAACACTGCCTTACTTTCTTCCTCTGTTATATAAAGGCCCACCATTTTTTTTTAAATGACATAGCTGATTAAGCCAACTCCAGGAATTTTTTTAAATAACATTGCTTTAGATTGAATTGAACAGAGGTACAAAGAAATCTCCTGCCCAGCATCACTGCCAAACTTGCCAAGTGATGAGGTTTATGGTTGTGGGAAGGAGGAAGGGGTGGAGCAGTTTTCTGCATCGTCTTTGACTTAACTGTATGTTAAGTCATGTTCAGCAAGGGCCTGGAAGGACACTTCATAAATTATATCCTACTCTTCATTAAATACCAGGGTAGGCCCATGCTGTTACTTTTTGATTACTGCTTATTGCAATTTTCTTTTCTGCTTTTCCTTTTATGACCCAACTGATGAGTCAGTAGAAATCTCACAAATACTTTAACACTTGAGTGAATGTTGTCAAATTCTGTCAAATATATTGAACAACTATTTAATATGTTTCCAACAGTGAGCTGTGGTACAATAGTGGTCATTTTATAAAGTTCAGAGGAACAAGGGGGCTGTTGTTTGAAATTCGGTTCTTTGATGCAGAACAGATGCTAATGACTTACCAGAAAATAATTCAACTCCTGCCCAGGTAACTCAAATTCCTTTAAATAAGTATGCATGTTAATCTTATTCCTTTTTTTATCTTGAACAATGGTAACCAGGAAATAACCTTTCTAATCAATGAACACCAACAATCTAAAGTGTGACAAATCTAGATTTCTGACTAAACTTACTGAGAGGTCTCATTATCAGACTATAGAAAAGAATAATATGTTTTACATTATTGATGTGTTAATAAATCTTTTTATATGCATGTGTACATTAATCATCAGTAAATACAGAGTCTAAATGCCTTCTAAGTCAATATATAAAAATTCTATCCCATTATCATATCTCCAGTGCTTATATTAATTAGTCTTTATAGTTCAAGCATGCCTCTGTTCTCAAAAAAAATGCAGACAATAAAATTGATATGTACTATTTTAGGTATCCCTGTCATTTGTAAAGAATGTATTTTGGCTAATGTTGTTCTTCTGTCAAACTTATTATCTATATAGAACTTTACTATAGGATTGGGTCCTCTTTTACTTATAGAGTATCTGAAACTTCCAACAATATTTAAAAGGCAGTAAAGGTAATGATACCTTGCATAACTGATGTCAATATTCATGTATAAAGGGTGGTGGCCATAATTATTATGATCTCTCATAATTAAGATGCCCATCAGAGAGATTTCTCATCAATTATACTAATACATGTTATCTACTGTTGGGACACGTATCCTTAGAGGAAACAAAGATAGGTCTTTGACCTTTGGAGAACTCACAGGCTAGTAAGAATACAAAATAAATATGGCAATACTGAACAACAGCGACAACTGAAGACCAGGAGTTGGGTTTGCTATAATTCTAATCTAGGGTTTTCCTCAATGTGATTTTAGCACAATATTTAATCTCTTCAGACCAGGTTCATATTCTAAAAATGAAAAGACTGGATTAGATGACTGCTTAGAGCTTTTAGAGTTCTCAAACGTCGGTGGCTTTAGATAACAACATAAGTATCTAAATCAGATAACTCATGCTAGGTGTGGAATATCTACAGATATTAAGTACTAAGGAAGTTCAGAGGAAGGGTCAGTCGCCAGGGCCCAGCTGGAGAAGACTTCTGGAAGGGAAGCCTGAATGATGGCAGCTGGACGGGTCAGACTTGAGGCTTCAACCCACCTACAGTGTAGGGTAGCAGCAGATTCTGAGAGCTAAGGACAACCCAGCTGAGAAACAACAGTGACCTGGTGGTCAGCCAGCAGCCCTTAAGCTTAATCTGGCCATGATCAGTCTCTGCCCAGACTCATGCTAAGGGAACCAGTGACCCCAGCCAAAGGGAAAGGAGAATTATAGAAGCTGAGCTCCATCTGCTCTTAAAGGGTTATTTCCATCATATCATAAATGAGTTAAAGCAACATAATTTTAAAGAGTATAAATAAAAAGAAAACTTCAATTTCACAACAGAGTATAAAACCTTCACTTCCTATTTAAGCAGTTAAACTATATTCTTCTTATTAGGTAACTGACAAAAATACATAACATTCAGGGAAAAATACTGATTTAGATATTAGATTCAGGATCTAAGGAAACAGAATATCTTTTTCCAGGCCCAAATAATCCCCCTGAAAAGCTGAGAATATGAATTGAATATCAGATTCAGTTCAAGGTTCTGTACTAATAGGAAATTTCATCCAGGATTTCTGAGTCTCTAAGCATAACACACTAGCTTGCATACAACCACACTCTACTCAAGGAAAAGTCTGGAAATTTTCCAAGCTGCATGCTTATGCCTAGCCAGTCCTGCAGGTAATAAGCAAGCCCTGCCATGCATAAGACCTTTAGCCCCACCCTCGTCTGTATGCACTGTGAATGTTATCCAGTTTATCCAAGTAGAACTTTGAGTATCTCTTTGGCTCCAAGCTATAGGCTTATGTTTAACTCTACTGTGTGTACCTAGTTCTTGTGATGGGGCTTCTTCTCTTGCCCTAGCTGGCACTTGCATCCCCATGCAGAGTCCTGAATTTTACCCTAAACTCCAGCTTGCCTGTCAGGAGCCACACTTAACCTAATCACTGGCAATCCTGTATTTCTAGAAATAGTGATATGAAAGCCTAGAAATTTCCAATTTAAAAGGTCTCTTCAACCTATATCCATTGCTTCCAGTGACAGCTGCTGTCAATATGTTTATTCTGGTACTATCAGGCAGGAGCCCTGAGCAAGGCTCAAGGGTGGCTTCAGGTGCCCATTAACAGCACAGCAAATTCCTGAATTGTCCCTTAGCTCTCAGCAGCTGCCAGAATCTGTTTCCACTGTCAGTCATAGCCTGTCCCCAAACTCTGATTGTGTCATAACTCTTGCAGGGTAGAGAATCCAAATGCCATTTAAGAATACCTCTGAATTCTTAACATGAACTCTAGAGAGTACCTTACAGCACTCAATACTTTTCTCTATTAGTTTTCTTTTGCTGTATTTAAAAATTGCCCACAACCTTAGTCATTCAATACAACACCATTTATTATGCCATAGTCAAAAGTCTGGGGCCCTCAGCTGGGCTCTCAGTATAGGCTGAAATAAAGAAAAAACACAATCTGAAGAGACAAAGTAATCATCAAAACTAGATGAAGATAAGACAGAGCTATTGAAATTATCAGAGGGGGAATTTAAAATAACTACAGGTTAAGGGCTCTAATAGAAAAAGTAAACACCATATAAGCAAGAACAAATGGGTCTTATAAGCAGAGGTATGGAAACTCAAAGAATCAAAAGGAAATAAAGTCCAACACACTGTAATAGAAGTGAAGGATGACTTCACGGTCTCATAAATCACTGGAAATGGCAATAAAAGAGTCAGTGAACTTCGAGATCTGTCAGTAGAATTTAAAAGCCACCACAAGAACAGATTATCCAGGAGCTATAAGGCAATATGAAAAGGTATGACATATACATAACTGGAATTCTGGAAAAATAAGAAAGGAATGAACATAACAGAAATCATTGAAGTGACAAATAATACAATCATAAACATTCTTGGGCTTGTCTCTTGGTTCACAGGCACATGCATATCTGTTGGAGTTGTAGAACTTTGACTTTAAAAGATAATGCCAAATTGTATTTCAGGGTTTACTGTAACCCTTTACAGTTCCCACCACATGGTAGAAGTTTCATTCCTTCTATATCCTCATCAAATCTGCTATTCTCAGTCTTCTTGATTATAAACTTTCTGGTAGCTCTGTGATGCTACTAAGTTTGGATATCTTATTTTGCAAAGTAACTATTCAACTCTTTTGCTTTCTATTTCATGGTCTGTCTTGAGCTTCTCAATTGAAGGAGTTCTTTATATATTGTTCTTTATATATTCTAGCTATAAATGCAGATTCAGTATTCTTGTTCACACTTACCTTTGATTCCAGCTTTGTCCCTTGGTCCCATGAAGCTGTGAAAAATGCTTTCATGCTTCTCAGCCTCTCTGCTACTTCTTTCATAATCAACCGTTAAGCTTTAGAAGGAAAACTGGTTCAGGAGCTGAGCTCATCCCTCTAGTCCTTTTCCAGAATCCCATCATTCTTTACTACCCTATTAGTTCACTAATGCTATCAAGCAGATATTTTAATGTTTTCCTAACTTTTCTAATTACTCTCAGTGGTAGAGCTGCACTGAATTATCTTATTGCCATTACTGGAACTGAAAGTCTCAGTCAAATGATATCTATTCACACCTCTTAACCTCTTTCCACTCAGTTATGAAGAATCTGAGAGCATACTCTTGGCTCAACATACAGACATAGCATAGTGAACGTGACACAAGTGTTTACTCCTTTTTTATATTAAGCTACAACATTTTTTCATACATTGTACTTCAACCACATTCATTTTACCCTCTAAAAACCCTCAATTACTACTTAATTGTATTATATACAGTATTGTTCTGAATTGGGTAGACCTAATCTTATCAATGAAAGTCTGCTTTTCTTTCAGCAATTTAAGCAACTGAAACACTTTTCCAACTGCATAAGTGTGGGCAATATTCAACCACTTGGGGCCTTATGTTACTCTTCTTTGAAGTTCAAGTTTACTCTCATATAATATCAAAAGTTTCTTCCTATTTTATGATTCTGTACTTCTGACTAAGGATAAAAAGCATATTTTAATAAAAGCATCCACAGACAAGAATAAAAATAAGCTCATTTAAAAGTCATATCCTGCATATCAGTGACATTGGTTAAGAGTAATGTGGTCTTATTTGTGGTGGATCCGATGGAAGGAAGTAAAAGTAGAATATAAATAAATCTAATAGAAAATAATATTAGTGGAAAAAATGCAAATGGCTAGGAAAAGGGAATTTTTTTAATTTAAGAGATGAAGCCATTGTCTCATTGCTTGCTTAATCTATAACCAACCTGATGCCATAAGCATAATGGATAAGTTCCATAATTAGACTGGACACATTTTGTTAGTCACTGTTCCCTTTCGGACCTGTTGTATACCACACCCAAGACTCAGCCAGACAGCAAAGGCTTTGTGGGCACAGCACTTCAGCACTCTGTAGCCTCCAACAAACTACTTAACCTTGCAGAGGTCATTCTTGTCCACAGAGGCCAATATCTCGTCATTGTTGTAAGGATTTAATGATGTTGGTTGTTGTTGAGTCATAATGTAATACTTGGAAGTTGGGAGGCATGAACAGATGACAACTATTATCAGAAAGTGCACCCTGATGCTAAAGTGCTCAGTATTTAATATAGAATGCAGAAAATGCCAAGGGATCATGTGTTCAGGTTGAAAATATGTGTTGCCTTACCAAAGAAAGTGGAGTGTGAGCTATTCTTGGTTCTGATATTCTATTAGCATACTATGATACAACCACTTCAATGGTTCTAGCAGCACAACTCACAATATAGTCAAGTTATGAAACTCATCAACAGATGAGTGAATAAAGGAAATACAGCATATATATCCAATGGAGTTTTATTCAGCCTCAAAGAAGAATGGCTTTATGGCATTTACCGATAAATGGACAGAACTGGAGAACATCATGCTACGTGAAATAAACGACTCAGAAAGTCAAGGATTGAATATTTTCCCTAATATACAGAAGCTAGAAAATAAGGAAAAATGGAAGGGATCCCATGAAAATGGAAGAAAGATCAGTGAAACAAAGGAAAGGAATTGGGGAGGGAGAGGAGATGGAAAGAGAGAGGAATGGTGGAATGAAACTGACCAAACTATGCTGAGTATGTGTGTGAATACACCTTGGTGAATTTCACCTTATGTGTATCTATAAAGCACTCATCTTAAACAATAACTATAAATAAAAAGAAGGAAGTGGAGGAGGAAGAGCTGGGTGGGAAGGGAAAGAAGGAGGGAAAGGGGAAATACTGGGGACTAAAGTGGAACAAATTCTATTCCATGCTTGTATGATTATGTCAAAACAAAACATGATATTATGAATAAATATAATGAACTAATAAAAAATAAAGAATCCAAACTCCAAGAAGACTCATGTGAATATTTCATTTGATGGTTTCTTATCTAAAAATGAGAAGCTGGGAAACTAGATACTTTCTTCACTATCAGAAATAATTCTGATTGTTAACCTTATTGTAGCTAAGTTATTGCTACAACAATAACTTAGTAACTCAGCCTACATAAAATTTATGCCCAAAGAGTTCTAAAATACAAGATTAAGATTTCTAGGAACAGGAGAGGTAAGAGTTTTGGTTCCAAGGAAATGATTTCTTTCTTTCCTTTTTTAAAAAAATTTTTGGTAAGACAGGGTTTCACTATGTAGCCAGGCTGGCCTTAAACTCCTGATTCTTCTGCTTCTTCCTCCTGAGTAACTACTATCTGAAATTATAGGTGAATGCCCCCATGCCTGGCTTGGGAATGATTTCTTGAACCACAAGACTATGAAAGTTATTAAAAATCATAAAAATACTTTCTTCTTCTTTAGTTGTAAAAAACACATTGCAAAACATTCTCATCTAAAGAAAAGGTAATATGACAAAAATAGTTCTTTAGTTTTATACAGTGGCAGTGATTTACTATAACTATATGAATATCTTCCTCCTTTACTGACACAGAATATGTATGCATCCCATTTGTCTTTTATCAAGCTGTTTGTTATAAATGAACCGACCTCATACTCTTTGAAGCAACCTATTTGACATCATTTGTATGATACAGCCACACAGAAAAAAAAAATTGCTATAGAAACAAGAGAACCACACATAATCTTCTATTACAAAAATCCATCTGAAAAGTGGAATTTTCAGTGAACAACTTTAATCAATTTTTAATCCTGATATATTGTAGCTATGAAGGATCTCAAGGATCATCCAAGTCAATCCCCTCATATGACAAATGAGGAATTGAACCCCAGAAAGGATAAGTGTGATATGCAAGGTCACATAACTAGTTAGAAACACAACAGGGACAAAAACCCAGACCTCCTGACTCCACATATGGTGCTCAGAACAGTGGGTGGGCAATCCACTTAAAGCAGATAGACCATGCTAACGAACTACAGATTCACAGAAGAACATCTTCATAATTATAAGGCAACTCAGTAAGCAAATAATCAGAATCTTAATGAAATCAGGATGAGCCTAATGAAAATTAAGAAGCCAGGCTAATGATGACAGGCAAAAATAAGTAAACAAATAGTTAATATATGATAATCATTTTCCCCCATTGTCTTTTTATTGGCTCACAGGGGAAATTGACATGGTATAAGAGTTATATATAGATGCCTCATCTCTTTCAGGTCAGGTCTTAGACATTCTGGAATAAAACCATGAACGTCAAGAAGCAGAAGGGGAAATAAATGAAAATACAAATGGGCAACCATATCAATTTGAGAAAACTTAGGCAAGAGCCCATGCACCAGAAATGATTTTGATAAGTAAGTGTTCTACAAACAGAAAAAATTAGCCCTTAAAATCCAATTTTTGTATTCTATTTTGTGTAAACCAGAGAAATTGTGTGCAAAGGAATTTGCAGTGAGATTATCTTTCATTTTGAGAACTTGTGTATTTATGCAAGACTCACAGGCAAAATCATGCCTAATATCATCATACTTCAAGAGGGTGCTGTCAATGCATTGGCCACAATAATAATTTTAATTCATTAAATATTGAGAAACATTTTAAGATATGAATTCTACTTCCCAAATTAAAAAAATCCTGTGGGATTGTGGTTGCAATAAAAGGAATGAAACTGGGCACTAAATGCCCCCAGTAGAAGAAGCCCAGGTACAAGTTCTAGTAATAATAATGTCCATGGCTACACTGATGTTGGGGTAAACTACATATGTTCCCCAAAAGCCAACAAAACTACTTCAGTACTGCCATGATCTATCTCTATGCATTTTAATTTTATTGTCACAACCTACAAAACCTGATTTCAAGAGTTATATATAAATTTGCAGATGTCAAGACAACATGGATGTTGCATATAAGTGGACATAAAAATAGAAAATCAAAATATAAAACTGCATATATGTACTGAGATTGGGGGAGGGGCGGTTATTGGTTTTCTTGTTTTATTCATTTATTTGTTGACCAAGGCACTGAGGGAATTCAATGGGGGGGGCATTTTTCAACAAATGGTACTGAATAACTGAATATCTATGTGGAAAAAAATAATTTTGACTTTTAGTTCACTTCACATATAAAAGTCACCTCCAAATAGAACATGACCTGAATATAAACCTTAAAAATATAGAACTTCTAAAAGAAAATGTAACCCTCGGTAACGCTGTGGCATGTAAAGAGTTCTTAAACATGACACCCAAAAAGAATCATTTTTAAGCCAGTGATTATTCAGATTTTAGAAAAATGTAAGTTTTGTCCTCAGAAACACCACTATAAAGTGAAAAAGCCAAACCAAAGACTAGGAAAGTTTTTTTGAGATATATATATATATATATATATATATATATATATATATATATATTTCCATTGAGAATACATAAAGAACTCTTACTATTCAATAAGAAGATAACCAAATTAAAAAATAATGTGGGCAAAGGATTACAACAAATACATCACAAAAAAAAGACTTGTGGGGTGGGGCTGGGGATGTGGCTCAAGCTGTAGCGCGGTCGCCTGGCACGCGTGCGACCCGGGTTCGATCCTCAGCACCACATACCAACAAAGATGTTGTGTCTGCCGAGAACTAAAAAATAAATAAAAACTCTCTCTCTCTCTCTCTCTCTCTCTCTCCTCTCTCACTCTCTCTTAAAAAAAAAAAAAGAGTTGTGGGGAGACATGGGGAAAATGGAGGAACTTTGGGCAAAGGGGAGAGAGTGTAGGGAGGAGGCGTGGGGGCAGGAAAGATGGTGAAATTAGATAGAATTCATTACCCTAGACACATGTAAGACTGCACATAGGGTGTGACACTATATCGTGTACAGCCAGAGAAATGAAAAGTTGTGCTGCAATTGTGTATGATGAATAAAAATGCATTTTGCTGTCATATAAATCTAATTAAAATAAATTTTTTAAAATTAATAAAAAAGAAGACAAGTGTATGGCTTATGAGTATGTGGAAAGGTGCTCAGTATTAGTAGTCACCAGGAAATGCTAATTAAAACAAAAATGACTATACTACTTCAAGACCACTATAACAGTTAACATTTAAAGACTGACAGCAGCAACTGTTGGTGTGACTGTGGAGGCACTAGAATGTTCATACATCTCTCTCAACCCCCTCTACTGTAAAACATTTCTTCCACAGTAGAGGGGGTTGAGAGAGAAGAGGGGAGGGGAGGGGAGGGGAGGGGAGGGGGGATAGTAGAGGTTAGGATAGAGAGCAGAATTCATCAGACACTAGAATGGCAATATGTAAATCAATGGAAATGTAATTGATGTAACTGATGTGATTCAGCAATCTGTATACGGGGTAAAAATGGGAGTTCATAACCCTTTTGAATCAAACTGTGAAATATGATACATCAAGTTAGATGTAATGTTTTGAACGACCAACAATAAAAAAAATAAAAAAATAAATAAATAGATTTTAACAAATCAAAAAAAAAAAAAAGAATGTTCATACATTACTCATGGTAGTGTTTCAGTCCACATCGGAGGATAGCTTGACCCTGAAGTTACACTTAGGGAATTATCAGAGAAAAAAGAAAACGTATTTTTACAAAGTCTTGCCATAAATATTCCCAAAAGCCTTATGCATAATAGCCAAGAAAAATTTTCACCAATAAAAAAAAATGAAAGGATAAGCGAACTGTGGTATATCATACAAGGGGACACTTCTCTACAATGAAAAGAATGGCCTGCTGAGACATACAGCAAGACAGCCAAATCCCAAAATCATTACACTAAGCAAATACATCAGAACCAAAGAAGACATACTGAAAGGTTGTATTTATATAAAACTTTATATTATGCAAAACTGATCCATAGTGACAGAATTCAAATTAGTGGCTGCCTAGGGCCAAGGGTCAGGAGCCCAAGCAAACTTTCAGGGATGATGAGGGTGTTCTATATCTTCATTGTGGTATTAATTACATCTTCCAAAACTTCAAAGTATAATAGAACTCCCATACTGATAATTGGCTAAAAAGAAAAGCCAACAATGTCAAAGAATGTAGGTAGGTACTTAACAGGTTCTGATTCCTATTTCACAGGACATTCTGATTTCTCTTCTGGGAAGAGACTGAGAAGGTTGGAGCAAGTTTTCTTCTAAGTGTTCCCTCCACAAAGAAGTCTTCCCTGGCTCCCTTATCTAAAGTAATCAAACACATCCCATTTACAATGATATGACTTGTATACATAGAAAACGTGCAAACAGATAAATTATTGGAATTAATGGAACATTATCAAGATTTCTGGGTTAAAACATAAATCTATAAAAATAAATTTTGTTTGTAAATAATAGATATGTAATTACAAAATACATTTTTTCCTAAAATAGCATTTATAACATCAAAGTATCAAATGCCTAGGAACAAATTGGTTCTAAAACTTATTAAGAGAAATTAAATAAGACCAAAAAAATAATCAAGGTGTATAATTACTTTAATAAGAATTTGCAACTCAACATCATAGAGGTGTCCATTCTTCAAAATTTGCCTGTGGATTAAAATTTCCACACCCCGCCCCCGTCAGAAACTGGCTATCTAAATACCATATTAAAATGCAAAGACCAAGAATTACCAGAACAAAGTAGGAGTACTTACTCAATTAGACAGACAACTATAGCATCTAAGGCGGTTTGCTGTTGCCTCCAGGATAGAGACCTAGACCAAAACAACCAAATAAAAAGCAGGGGAAGAAGGCTAGATATATAAAATCATTTAAGATAAAGGAGACCTTGCAGAGCACTACAGGAAAGGAAAGTATCAATAAATGGTTTTAGGCTAACTGAATATTCAAGTGAGGAAAAAATGAAACTAGATCCTTACACATCATTTAATATTTAAAAAATAAACTTTAGAAGAATATAAAGATTTAAATGTGAAATTCCAAAGTTCCTAGATGAAAATGTTTGCATATATCTTCAGGATAAGTTTGAATAAGTTTCAACAGAATACTAAAAATTTTAATGGAAAAGATTGATTAGGGCTGGGGATGTGGCTCAAGCGGTAGCGCGCTCCTGGCATGCGCGCGGCACCGGGTTGGATCCTCAGCACCACATACAAAGATGTTGTGTCCGCCAAAAGCTAAAAAATAAATATTAAAAAATTCTCTCTCTCTCTCTCTCTCTCTCTCTCTCTCTCTCTTAAAAAAAAAAAAAAGATTGATAAGTTGGGCTGGGGTTGTAACTCAGTGGTAGAACACTTGCCTAGCATATGTGAGGCACTAGGTTCAATCCTCAGCACCACATTAAAAAAATAATAATAAACAAATAAGATAAAGGTATTATGTCCATCTATAACTAAAAATATATTTTTAAAGAGTGATCAATTAAGTTACAGTAAAACTAAGAACCTCTATTAAAAATCCTCAATTTTTAAAAAAGTAAATAAATTACAGAATTGGAGAAAATATTTGCAACACTTATATCAATAAAAAATGCATGTACAGACTAAAGAGCTACTGCAAAACAATATTAAAAGGACAATCCTACAGACTTCAACATTCATTTTACCAAAAAAGATGACCAAATGGCCAATAAAATTATGAAAATTGTTCAACTTCAATAGTACATCAAGGAAATGCCAAGCTAAGATCACAAATTGGTATCACTGTAAACCCACCAGAATTTAAAAAATTAAAATGATTGACAATATCATCATGATAATTCACTAACCTGTATATTTATGACTTGAATATATACTGTCCTTCGTAATTAAAAATCAAACTAAATTTAATAATAAATAATCAAGGGGAGAAACCAATATTAGAAAGTCACTTAAGAAAGCAAGCAGGAGCTGGGCATAGTGGTGCACACCACTATGTAATCCCTGCAGCTCAGGAGGCTGAGGCAGGAGGATGGCAAGTTCACAGACAGTCTCAGCAATTTAACAAGGCCCTAAGCAACTTAGTGAGATACTGTCTTAAAATAAAAAGGGCCAAGAATATGGCTCAGTGGTTGAGCATCCTTGGGGTCAATTCCCTGTATCAAAAAAAAAAAAAAAAAAAGGAAGCAGAAATATTCTCATGAAGGCCCAAATATCCAAATACTGTTTACAAAATGTACAAGGTTTGTCAAAAATTCAACTCATCATGATAATTGAAATAACTGTCAATCTCAAAAACCCAAAGGCCAATGTTTTCTCTGATATGCAGATGCTAATTCACAATGTGGGGGTGTGGGGGGGATGATGGGAAGAATAGAGTTACTTTAGATTAGGAGAGTGAAGAAAAGCTTTGAAGATAGGAAAGATAATAGAATGAAACAGACATTATCTTATGAACATATATGATTGCATGACCAATGTGATTCTACAACATGGATAATAAGAAAAATAAGAAATTATACCCCAATTATGTCTGATATATCAAAGCGCATAAATGCATTCTACTGTCATGTATAACCAATTAAAACAAATTTTTAAATTATTTAAAAAATTCAACTCAACCAATATAAACCTATAATACCACATTATCTTGATGATTCTGTTCTTGTTTTTGAGGGAGAATGGAAAAAAAACTGTTTTAGGGTTATGAGATTTGAAAAAGTATCTACTACAGAAAAGAAAATTATAAAATTATGAACAAAAAAGAGAATGGTAAGGGCATATATATCTTATTAATTATTTAAATTAACCATAAAACTACTGTAATCAAAATGCTTTGGCATTGACACAGAAATAGACAAATGGATTTATAAACAAAATAGAGTCCAGAAATAAATCCACAAAAGCAGTATTTTAGTTCAGTGGGAAATAATTGGTTTGTTAATAAATGATCCTGGCATGGTTGGCTATCTGTCTGGAAGAAAACAAGCTAGATCATCTACCTCTCACCATATGCCAAAACAAATTCCAGATGGATAAAACAAATGCAAAAATATTTTTGAAGTTTTTAAAAATTAGAAAAATAAGATACTGTCATAACCACAAGGCAGAATAAAATTCCTTATATAAAACATAATTATCTGATGCCTTAAATTTTAAAAGAAATATATTTTGACTTCATAAAACTAAAATGTATACAATAAGCCCACTATAAACAAAGTAAAAACAAAAAAAAAAAAAAGACTAACAAGGAAAACATTTGTATATGACACAGGGCTTCTACATTTAATAGTCTAAAAGATTGCTTCTAATATAAAAACACGCAGGAAAAAATAGACAAAGCCTTAAAAGAAAAAAAAACTATTCACCAGAACATGAAATACAATTGGCCGATAAACAGGAAAAGATGTCCAGCCCCAAAACTGCCCGGAGAAATAGGAACCAAAGTTGTATTTTTCCCCCATATCAGCAAAAATTAAAATATTTACTACATTAGGAACTAATGAAGACATTGAAAATTGAGCAGTCTTTTATTTCATTGCTGAGGTGATGTGATGAGTTGCTCAAGATTCTTATAGTAAGCTTACATTAAGAGTTACTTTGAATTAGGCAGAGGGGAGTGAAGGGAAGGGAGGGGATATGAAGGTAGGAAGGGCAGTAGAATGAACTGGGCGTTATTACCCTATGTACATATATGACTACACGACCAATGTGGTTCTACATCATGTACAACCAGAAGCATGAGAAGTTATACTCCATTTATGTATAATGTGTCAAAGTGCATTCTACTCTCATGTATAACTAATTAGAACAAACTAAAAATGATTGGGAAAAAATTGCAACTAACACTCAAAATATGTGAGCCTTTGACCAAGCAATTTCACTTGGGAGAATCTACCCTAAAGGGACAAAAGCACCAGTGCATATGGATAAATGTAAGGATGATTGTTGAGATAATTTTCGGGAAGACAATGAAAAAGAAAAATACCCAGGAAATGAATGTCATTGATCCAGAAATGGTTAAAATAGATTGTGGAATATCCATTTTACAGGTGTAGCTCTTGAAAAAAAGAAAAAAGAAAGGGATGGGAGAGGAGGAGAGGAGAGGAAAGAAAATGAAGTAAAAGATAAGAAAGGAAAAAAAATGAATCCGTATTTATTCACCTTCAGGGATATCCAAGTTGCATTGCTAACTTGCGGGTGAATTGCCACGAGATCCTATATATGTGTGTATGTTTTCATGAACACTAAGAAAATCACAGAAGTTTAAGATTTAGCATGCATGTAATATTCATTTAAAACAACTGGGAATAGAAGGAAATAGGAAAAATTACCTTCCCAATGTGCCTTTGCATTGTTTGAGTAATTACAATCAGCATACATGTTGTAATTACAGACTTTTAGTAAAGGAATATGTTTTTCAGGAATATTTGTTGACTGAAAATGAAAATGAATGTTTGACTCTATTGACTCCACACATTCTAATATAAACTCTTCCCCAGTTTCTCTATAACTCTTCTTAGAGGTTTTGTTTTGGTTTAGTTTGTTTGGTTTGGTGTTTTTGCCCTTTTTCTAACCTTCTCCCCCAACCCACTCTCTCATTATCAGCACATTTTCCTCTCTCATTCTGGAAATAAACCTTCTCTCCTAATTCTTTCTCTCTGACGTTCCCATGGTCTCTTACTCGGTTACTTGTGGCACTGAATTCCTCTACAGATTCAGAGAAGTATAGGAGACAGACATGGAAGTAAAAAAATTTAAATTGGATGATAATCTTTATAATATAATACACACAGAATCCCTAGAGATAAATATGCAAAAGTATATTTTGAATATGAATAAATGACAAGTCACATGGGGCTAAAGCTTTGGAGCAGAGTTCTGGAGAAAGAGAAGTCACTTTGCCAGATGAACAGAGGGTCAGCATTTCTGACTCTGTAAACGGTAGTTGTATGTTGCCATTCATTCTTTCTTTTTTCCTAGAAATATTAAGTTTTTTTGATAAACTTCATAAATTGTAGATGACTGCCTGTGTTCGTCAGCTTTTCACTGCTGTGACCAAAACACTTAACAGAATAACTTAGTTTCAGAGGTTTCTATCCATGGTTGGCTAACTCCATTGCTCTGGGTCTGATAAGGCAGAGCATCATGGCAGAAGGGCATGATAGAGGAAAGCTGCTCAGCTCATGTCAGCCAGGAAGCAGACAGAGAGAAGAGCTCAGGACAGATATCACCCCCAGGGGCATGCCCCCAATGATTGACTTTCTCTAGCCACACCCACCTGCCTATGGTCAGTATAGAGTAGTCCATTCAAATTATTAAAACATCAAATGGATTAATCCACTGGTGAGGTTACAGCTCTCATAATCTAATCATTTCACTGTGAACATTCCTATATTAAAGATCATGCTTTCTAGTTTAAGTAAGTCCCATTTGTTGATTCTTGTTATTAACTCTTGTGCTATGGGTGTCCTATTAAGGAATTTGGAGCCTGACCCCACAATATGTAGATCGGAGCCAACTTTTTCTTCTATCAGACGCAGAGTCTCTGATTTGATATCAAGCTCCTTGATCCATTTTGAGTTAACTTTTGTGCATGCCGAGAGGAGGAGATTCAGTTTCATTTTGTTGCATATGGATTTCCAGTTTTCCCAGCACCATTTGTTGAAGATGCTATCCTTCCTCTATTGCATGCTTTTAGCCCCTTTATCAAATATAAGATAGTTGTAATTTTGTGGATTGGTCTCTGTGTCCTCTATTCTGTATCATTGGTCCACCCGCCTGTTTTGGTACCAGTACCATGCTGTTTTTGTTACTATTGCTCTGTTATATAGTTTGAAATCTGGTATCGCTATACTGCCTGATTCACACTTCCTGCTTAGAGTTGCTTTTGCTATTCTGGGTCTTTTATTTTTGCATATGAATCTCATGATTGCTTTATCTATTTCTACAAGAAATGCCACTGGGATTTTGATTGGCATTGCATTAAACCTGTAGAGAACTTTGGGTAATATAGCCATTTTGATGATGTTAGTTCTGCCTATCCATAAACAGGGTATATTTTTCCATCTTCTAATATCTTCTTCTATCTCTCTCTTTAGGGTTCTGTATAAATCTTTCACCTCTTTTGTTAGGTTGATTCCCAAGTATTTTTTTTTTTTTTGAGGATATTGTGAATGGAGTGGTTTTCCTCATTTCCATTTCAGAAGGTTTGTTGCTGATATACAGAAATGCCTTTGATTTATGCATGTTGATTTTATATCCTGCTACTTTGCTGAATTCATTTATTAGTTCTAGTGGTTTCTTTGTAGACCCTTTGGGTCTTCTAGGTATAGAATCATATCATCCGCAAATAGTGATAATTTAAGTTCTTCTTTTCCTATTTTTATGCCTTTAATTGCTTTCATCTAATTGCTCTGGCCACTGTTTCGAGAACTATATTGAATAGAAGTGATGATAAAGGGCATCCCTGTCTTGTTCAAGATTTTAGAGGGAATGCCTTCAATTTTTCTCCATTCAGAATGATGCTAGCCTGAGGCTTAGCATAGATAGCTTTTACAATGTTGAGGTAAGTTCTTGTTATACCTAGTTTTTCTAACGTTTTGAACATAAAGGGATGCTGTAGTTTGTCGAATGCTTTTTCTGCGTCTATGGAGATGATCATATGGTTCTTATCTTTAAGTCTATTGATGTGGTGAATAACATTTATTGATTTCCATATATTGAACCATCCTTGCATCCCAGGGATGAATCCTACTTGAGCAAGAGAAACAATAAGAGAGGTAAATAGGGAGCCTACATCATGGGAACAAATTTTTACTCCTCACACTTCAGATAGAGCCCTAATATCCAGAGTATACAAAGAACACAAAAAATTAGACAATAAGATAACAAATCACCCAATCAACAAATGGGCCAAGGACCTGAACAGACACTTCTCAGAGGAGAACATACAATCAATCAACAAGTACATGAAAAAATGCTCACCATCTCTAGCAGTCAGAGAAATGCAAATCAAAACCACCCTAAGATACCATCTCACTCCAGTAAGATTGGCAGCTATTATGAAGTCAAACAACAAGTGCTGGCGAGGATGTGGGGAAAAGGATACTCTTGTACATTGCTGGTGGGACTGCAAATTGGTGCGGCCAATTTGGAAAGCAGTATGGAGATTCCTGGGAAAGCTGGGAATGGAACCACCATTTGACCCAGCTATTGCCCTTCTCGGTCTATTCCCTGAAGACCTTAAAAGAGCATACTACAGGGATACTGCCACATCGATGTTCATAGCAGCACAATTCACAATGGCTAGACTGTGGAACCAACCCAGATGCCCTTCAGTAGATGAATGGATAAAAATAAATGTGGCATGTATACACAATGGGGTATTACACAGCACTAAAAAATGACAAAATAAAGGAATTTGCAGGGAAATGGATGGCACTAGAGCAGATTATGCTAAGTGAAGCTAGCCAATCCCTAAAAAACAAATGCCAAATGTCTTCTTTGATATAATGAGAGTAACTAAGAACAGAGCAGGGAGGAAGATCAGGAGGAAAAGATTAACATTAAACAGAGACATGAGGTGGGAGGGAAAGGGAGAGAAAAGGGAAATAGCATGGAAATGAAGGGAGACCCTCATTGCTATACAAAATTACATATAAGAGGTTGTGAGGGAAATGGGAAAAAAAACAAGGAGAGAAATGAATTACAGCAGATGGGGTAGAGAGAGAAGATGGGAGGGGAGGGGAGGGGGATAGTAGAGGATAGGAAAGGTAGCAGAATACAACAGTTACTAATATGGCATTATGTAAAAATGTGGATGTGTAACCGATGTGATTCTGCAATCTGTATTTGGGGTAAAAATGGGAGTTCATAACCCACTTGAATCTAATGTATGAAATATGATATGTCAAGAGCTTTGTAATGTTTTGAACAACCAATAAAAAAAATAAAATAAAGATCATGCTTTCCAAACACGAGTTTTACTGAGGACATTGCTAGATCCTAACCCCAACACTGCCTACTAGTCCTAAAACTGTGCTTAATATAAATGTCCTCTTCGGGGAAGCAAAGAGAAGTAAAGATATTACCTAGTTAGTAAAAATGGACAATAAAAAGAATGATGTTCGAATTCAAATTCAAGCTAGAAACAAAAACATTATATAGTGCTACCTTATTCTTTTCTAAATTATTGGTATATTCAGTTTTATTCATTCTACTAGAGAAATCCAGTCCCTGGCCTCCAAGACTCAAGTGCAGATAATGAACATAAATCAGAACATACACTTTTTATTCTTCAGTTTGGTTGATTGATTATAAAATATTTTCTTCTACTTGTTTATGTTCATGACTTATTTGGGGTAGTTTTTCTTCAAAGTTGGTTGGTTATTTTCCTTTAAGGAGAAACGAAGATGCTTAAATTGGGGTGAAAAGAGGTGGTGATACATGACTGCTACTTGCAATGGCTCTGTGGGGACAAAAGAACCTGGAAGACATCTGTTACCTCACCACAGAGCATGACTGCCTCAGAGACAGGAAATCAGGAAAGGGGAGAATGCATCAGCCTCTGGCAGATGAGCTTCTCTTGCTCTCTGGCTCTTCTTCTAGTGCATAGAAATTTATTTGCACAACATCGTAGAGAAAATTTTGTTATTTAGGAAAACAATTTGTCATGATGTAGGAGAATTATAGACCTGGATGGCAAAAAACTGGAAACTATCTTAGAAATCTGTCTCTCGGCATCCTCCCTTTACATATTAGATCAAAGCAGAACAATTAGATAAGATGCACAAGATATCACAGCTACCAAGTGACTTTCTCTTTATAATTCTACCTCCCTGATATCAACCCCTTAAAAAATCAACAATTTTTTTTTTTTTAGTTTCTGCAAGCATTTTAAGATCATTCTAAAAGTTTTACGAAAGAAATGCTACTTTTAAAACACAAGGTAAAGTTGCTATTAAAAGAAGCCATGAGAGGCTGGGGCTGTAGTTCAGTGGTACAGTGCCTCCCTAGCACGTGTGAGGCACTGGGTTCGATCCTCATTACCGCATAAAAATAAATATATTGTGCCCATCTACAACTAAAAAATATTTTTTTAAAAAGAAGCTATAAAATTAACTTTTAATATGCATTATAATAAACATTTAATACATAAAATGAACATTTTTTGCCAATATTAAGTTTGGATTTTTAATTACTATTATATTTTTCTGAGAAAAGGAAATGCTTGTATTATATTCTTAAACTATGACAATGAAAAATTCATGCTTTTACCAAGCTAGAGAAATCATTGCAATGACCCAATCAACTCCATCATTAGGTAATTATGGCAAAAAAGTATATAATATTTCTATTCCACTGCATAACATGCCCAAGTGTTTTTCAACAATAAAGAAATCTTGAAATTGTCCAACTTGTATATAACCAGCATTTTTAACTTAATTCAATTCCCCCTGGAAATCCTATTAGTTCTGATCTTCCTTTTGCTTCTCTGCCACCCATAGGTCTGTTTTCCCCACCCCAGGTTTGTAATTCATTGACTACATTGGCTTCAGGCCCCACCTGACTCTAAACCAGTGGTATTCGTGTCTGATAAATTGCTGAATAAATACTTGGGGACCTTCCTTTATAGTCCTTGTCAGCTTTTCCCAACTACATTTCCATTTTTAGTGCTTTTATTTCCAGTTGTGCCTATTTGAACAAAAGAATATTTAATTGTGGTCTGAGAAGAAGGCTCAATGTTTATAAAGGAGGATGAATGAAATTCTGTTATATTTTGGAGAAAGGATGTAAAATATCAAAGCACATATCTTTACCCAAGTTATCTGTTTTGCTTTCAGTGGTTACAGCTCAACTTCAACAACGCACTCACACCAATGCAACCTTTTATTTCAACAACTATTTTAGTGCCCAGTATGCTGCAGGTGCTGGAACATCACAGAAAAATGGGACATAGCCCTGTGCCCTAGGAGCACACAATCCAGCATAGCAGAGAGATGGTCCAGTTACCACGTGGTAGAGGTGGTTAGTGCTGTGTAATAGAGGCATTATCATATGATGGAAACTTTTAAGTTGCTCCTAAAATGAATATATGAAGTAAAATATGTGAATCATATATGGGTGAGAAATTAAATCCCGGAGGGAGGATAACACAGAGAGGGAGATGTTGCTTACCAGATGGTTTGGCTGTGGCTGTCTTTGGCCATTGAAGACAAAGTCTATTCTTGAATTAGGTTCCATCTTTGAACATCCCAAGGTGTTTAGGTTCCCTTCAAAAATCGAAACTACGTCTGCCCCACCCATAGGCCAGGCAGTTCATGTCACTTAGAAGTGCTTTGAGAGATATAGACAGAATCTTTTCTCCAAGTTCTTTGCTGTACTTCTCCCCAGCTATCCCACCTCAGAGTTTCTCCAGTCCTCATAGACTGTGCTCCCTTGCTCTCATCTCCAACTGGTTGCCAGAATTCGTGTTAGAATTTGGAACCAGAATGAATCACTGCTTTTACAGAATCCCATAGCACCTCCTCCGACACACCCCCACACAATAACGGACATTAGCAAAAAATAAGATAGCAGCATAGGAGATCGCAAACTCGGGGATGTGAAACCTACCAAAATAGAGATGAAAGAGATGGAAAAAAAAAGTAGAAAGAAAGAAGGAAGGGAAGAAAAGGGCAAGTCTATCAAGACAGGGCAGAAACAAGATTTCCAATAGACTAACCAAGTCTGAGTGGGCAGACTTTCATGGAGATCCCAAGGCCAGCCAGTTGATTGCATTTCTTTTCCCCTGATTTGGAGTTTTTGTTGGAGTTTGTCTTGTTTATATTTTATTTTGTTTTGAATGCCTCCAATAGCTTCTTCCCACATCTTGGTCACTCGCAAGGAAAACGATAGTTTTCTCATCATCCAGAAGCCACATGCAGCCACTTCCACCCACACACTCAGAGCCCTGAGATCCTGTCTGGAAGAGCCAAGGGCAGGAAAGAGGCAGGGCTCTGGCCCATCTGTGTGCAATCAGCCGCAGCAACCCAACAGGCACTTGAAAGAAGGAGGTTTCAGGCTTCATCATCTGAAGAAATCCCTCCAGCTTCCAAGGGTTGTTGATGAGAACCTTTCCTGAGTGGATTTCTGTGCTTTTCTGTGGATCTGGACTCTCCCTGGCTGGAACTCTGGGTCAAGAGCTTCTTCTGGGGCTTCCCATTTCAGCCTGAATTCTGGAACACACAACCTGGGTTCTTTTTTATTTATTTTTTTTCCTAGTTGTAGGTGAACACAACACCTTCATCTTACCCATTTATATGTGGTGCTGAGGATTGAACCCAGGGCCCCACAAATGCTAGGCAAGCACTCCTCCGCGGAGCCCCAACTCCAGCCCCACAACCTGGGTTCTTACTGTGGAAGAAGCTAGATCTTCCTTATTCCTTTTAGGCTCCCATTTGGTTACCCACTATTTTTCTTGAAAATGGAAACACATTTGGGATTAGACTATCTATGTGTTTTTTAAGCAAGGATTTAAGATTAGGTATTATTTAAAGGCAAGTTCTCCAGATTTGGGGACTCACAGAATATATAGGAATTTCAAACATCATCCAACCCGTTTGTTACCTTGGAATTTGCTTCCCAGCTGAAGCCTTATTTAATAATTGTTCAATATGACAATAATGTCTTTTTTTTTATTGGTCATTCATAACATTACATAGTTCTTAATACATCATATTACACGGTTTGATTCACGTGGATTATGAACTCCCCCTTTTACCCCGTATACAAATTGCTGTATCACATCAGTTTCCCTTCCATTGATTGACATATTGCCTTTCTAGTGTCTGATGTATTCTGATGTCTGTCCTATTCTCTACTATCCCCCCTCCCCTCCCCTCCCCTCCCCTCCCCTTTGTCTTGAGTTAAACTTGTGCCATAAACATAATACCTCATGAATATTAAACACTGAAACATTAAAAGGATGAGATAATTCAGGATTTTCCTCAGAAAGCCTCAACCTCTTGAATACTTTCAACATTTAAAATCTGAAAATGCTTACATGAGTCCTGTACGATTCATAAAAATTAAGGACTAATGTTGGTCAAAAAATTTCTTAAAAATGGGGCTGGAGTTGTGGCTCAGTGGTAGAATGCTTTCCTGGCATGTGTGAGGCTCTGAGTTTGATCCTCAGCACCACATATAAATAAGTGAAAATAAAGATCCATTGACAACTAAAAAATATTTTTTAAAAAAGTTTCTTGAAAATTAGTTGGAATTTAGTGAATTTCCTCGTGAACATAACAATATAAATTAAATTATGGGTACCAATCCTCATAAGCACATTTGATTCCCAAGGCATTCAGTCAGACACTGATTGTACTGTATCCATTATAGAAAATAGAAAACCTGCATGTACACACCTCTTCTTCACACACATTCTTGTCCCACTTCCAAGACTACATAAAGGGGGAAAATAACATTAGTATTTATTTGACAACTACTAGGGGCCCCAATAATGGAGTAAGTCTTACTTATTATCTTATTGACAAGACATTTGAAAATCCCATCATTAAAATCTGATTGAGTCAACAATTATAAAATCACATATTAATGCTGGAATCTTTGTAATTAATACAAAGAGAATTTCCTTACATTCCAATATAGAGATGAATAAGACATTGTTTCTACTCTCAGTGGAGGTTATACAAGAATATGCAAAGCATATGCCTAAGTAGACATGCCCTGTTAACAATACTGTATTCATACCTTGCTTCTAGAAGCAGCGTGGGTCTAATAATATTGACCAAGAGATTTGAAGTCAGAACCAGCTGTGGGAAACAGCTTCACCAAGTATTTCATGCTTGGTCGTAACACTTTCAAAAACCTAACTTCCACATTTATAATGAAGCTTCATTGGAGAATTTATGGGAACCACTATTTACTATGGCTTATATGGAATAGGAACTTGAAAAGCTACTGGCTCTCTTTCCTTCAAGTCATATGTGGAATTCTGGAACTCTTTTTAAGAAGATGAAATTCCAGTTTCTGAGCCACATAGGAAAATGTCCAAAGCCCAGAATATAATTGCTACTCTGGTGGGCATCCCACACAGTAATTGTATCTTACTGGTATCTTACTTCTTCCACTGTAAACAGTTTTTCATATGCAAAGGGCTGTGGGAATGTGGATTATTTACCAGGACAAACCTTTCATTATCACTTAGCATTGACCACAGCTTGCTTCGGAGTGGAATCCTATGTATAATAGCAAATGCTGTGTTACTGCAAAGGACTTATCTCCAAGCTCATCTGATGCCATTCATTAAGAATCATCCCCTCTCGTTGTTCTTTCACTTTCTTGCTTAGTAGTTTTCTTTTTGTTTAAAGTGCCTGGCAAATTGTAGTTAACAGGAACTTTCAGCCAATTTTAAAATTTAACCGTTCAGAAGGTTCAGTTCAAGGAAGGAAAAACCAAAGGTCTCCGAACACTTGAGGAAATGCCAGGGGCTTGTTCAGACCTTGCTTACTAAACCTCAGACCTGGTTAACAACAAGTTCTTCCCTTGTAGGTGAATAAGGAATGATCTCTCAGGTGCCTTCTGGCTCTCAATTTCTATGATTTAAAGTGAACTGGGGTTTCCTTAAAGAGAGCAAGTTTTTTAATGATATGAGAAGTCACTCTGAGCCCTTAAGCTCTTCTTCAGAAATTCATTTCAAGGGACTGATTTATGCTTTCAGTATTCATCAAAGCCCAAGCCTGTTCTTCCTCTGTGGAGGCGAGTTCTTTTACGAAACGTGCCTTTGTGTGATGTGCATTACCAATGCTGCATGCATTTTTAAACCAGGTTCACAATATTGGGGTAGGTCCATAGGAAATGGTTAAAGCTGATTAAATGTTCCCTAACCTCTCATCCCAGCCTGGGGCAGGGAATGAAGTGCAGTGTCCTGTGAATCTGACTTGTCTTTTTAATTGAAATTCTTAGTTGTCCTCCATCTAAATTCTTAACCTAGGCTCATCTTTAATTCTTTAAAACACAGACCCTTGAGCTTCTTTTGATAATCCAGTTCACACAAAAATTAACATTCCACTTCTCACGGTCTTCTCCAAGTCACCCAGCTATGAAAAAAAACTGAGCTCTAAGGAAGTAATAATAGCTAACAGGCTGGACATTGATTTAGGGGCTTTACGTAAACTCATTTAATCTTCATAATTGCCCTGTGAGGTAGGGATGATTAATATCACCACATTATAGCTGGAGAAGACTGAGGCCTAGTTTCACAAGGTTACATAGACATTAAGAGATGGAGACAGGTTATGATCTCAGGGGCCACACGTTGTCTTAAAAGGGGTCTGAGTGAGACAAATTTACCCTGGACTGATTTCTAGATGTTCTGATGAATTTCCAGTGGAATGGGCTGGTATTGGAGGCATCTCAGTGTGGCTCGCAAGAGCCAATTTTAAGATTTTCAGAAATTTCATCAGCCAGTTAATTTCACAATAGCACACTGGTAGCTTGAAATTGTCCATTATGAGAAACCCCATTATTAGTATGAATAATAAGCAATTGCTACAAACCAAGCCTTACCCTCACTGAGCCAGTTGTTAAACATTTAGTACCACACCACTGAGTAGAGTATTTTTGAAAATCCTCCTGTGACTCAAATATGGAGGAAGGGTTATTCCTGGTCAATTGTTAATTCCAATTTCTTCAATTTCTAAAAAATTTCAACAATTTAATAGCATTCCATAAATGCCAGCAAATATTGGGCCTCTTTGTTATTTTTGCTCCTTTCAAAGGCGTCTTTTCTCTTTTGCTCATATTTAGGATTTGGGGGGGCTTGGGAGGAGACAATTTATCTCACACAACTTTTATTTTAAATGTGGAGTGTTTAGTTCTGTGGCTGAGTCAAAAGGCCCAATCTTGGAGACTGGAGCTAGACAGTCAAAGAGACATGAATCACTCTTTTTTGTCTAATAATCTCCAATTCATTGACAAGTAAACTGCACTTGAAATGGATTCTCTGATAAGGAGTTCAAGCTGCTAGACAATGGACCAAAGATTAGGAAGATGAGGAATCGAAAGGATTCTGCTCTGGTCTCTCCATTCATTCAGTGTTTTGTCAGATTACTTGCCACTGTGACCAAAAGACCTGACAAAAACAATTTTAGAGGAGAAGACGTTTATTTGGCACTCACAGTTTCAAAGGTCTCAGTCCACAGATGACTAACTCCATTGCTTTCCATGTGAGGCAGGAAAACATGGCAGAAGGGTGTGATGAAGGAAAGCAGCTCAAGACAGGACAGCAAGGAGGAGAGAGAGAGAGAGAGAGAGAGAGAGAGAGAGAGAGAGAGAGAAAGAGAGAGAGAGAGAGCGCCAGAGAGAGAGAGAGAGAGAGAGAGAGAGAAAGAGAGAGAGAGAGAGCGCCAGAGAGAGCAAGCACGCTCCATTCACCAGGGACAAAATATATACCCCAAAGCACCCCACCAGTGACCTATCACCTCCAACATATGCTACCTACCTGTGGCTACCACTCAGTTATCAAGGGAATAATGCACTGATTGGGTTAAGGCTCTCATGATCCAATCATTTCACCTCTGAACTTCCTTGTATTGTCTCACATGAGTTTTGGGGGGGCACATCTTGTGTCTAAACCATAGCACTTTGGTTTCCACCACACGAAGAAGCTCCACTCAGATGGAGATTTTCAGTTCCAAAGGACACCAGAGCAACTCAAATCTCTTTTAAGAATTTCAGCATATTTATTAGTTTTTTTTTTAAAATATATCAATTTTAGGTTGCCACACATTACTACAAATGCAGCAGTTTATAGCACCAGATATTTATTCTCCCACAATTCTGGACAATGGAAGGCTAAAATGGTTTCAGGAGGCCAAAATCTAAGGTAAAACAGGGTCATGGTCTGCAGGAAAATTCATTTCTGTACATTTTCCTGATTCTAGAACTGCTTTTTTTTTTTTTTAAACATTCTGGACCCATTTTTTCATCCATGAAACTAACAACATAGATTCTGCTTCAGAGTTCAGGAGTTCATTGTCTGTATCAAAACTCCTTTTGTAATTGCATTTAAGGGCCTCCCAGATAATGCAGGGTAATGCCCACCCACCCCCAAATATCCTTAATTGTGTTACATCTAAAGAGTCTCTCTTTTATCATATAATGTAACATTCTTCAAGTTATATGGTTCCAGAAATGAATATCTTAGGAGCTATTAGTCAACCTATGTTACCATGCTTTCCATTTTTTAACTTGTTTTACAAGCACACATATGTGTGTTTTTTCAAAACCTCTATACCTTTGAATCTCAGTGATAAAGCTGTCATCCTTATTCATGTAGTTTCAATTCATGTCTTATTTCTACTAAGAACTGAGTACCACCTACTTTCTGCCAGACAAAGCAATAATCACAAGTCAACACAAATATGATTCAGATGTTGAAAATATTACAAAACTTAAGATAACTGGGAAAAAATCATCAAGGGCTCTAATGTAAAAAAAAAAGTGGGTAATAGCTAAGAATAGGTGGATAAAGTAAGCAGAGAACAGGAAACTTTTAAGAAAGAATCAGAAGGAGCTGGGCACTGTGGTGTATACCTGTAATCCTAGGAGTTCAGGAGGCTGAAGCAGGAGGATCATGAGTTCAAAGCCAGCCTCAGCAAAATTGAGGTGATAAGGAACTCATTGAGACCCTGTCTCTAAATACAAAATAGGGTTGGGAATGTGACTCCATGGTCAAGTGTCCTTGAGTTCAATCCCCAGTATCTACCCCCACCTCAAAATAAAGAAAGAAAGAATCAGAAGGAAAGACTGCAAAACACTACAGAAATGAATAAAGCCTTTGACAGGCTTTAGTAGACTGACATCAGTAGAAATTTTGCAAACTGAATTATTTTTTTGAAAAAGAATTTTAAAAATAAAGCATAGAACATACAAGTACTGAGACAATGTGAAAAGCTATAAGTACATGTGACCGGGTGCCAGATGAACAAAAAGAGAAAGCATAGAGCAGAGACGATATTTGAGGTCATAATGGCCAAGAACTTTCCAAAATTAGTGCCAGACATCAAACCACAGATTCAGAAAGCTCTGAGAATACCAAACAAGATACATGGCAAAAGAAGAAACAAAGCAGAAAAATCTACACCTAGGCTCATCACATTCAAACTGCAGAAAACAAAAGACAGATTCTTAAAAGACTGAATGAGGGATGGGGAGGGGGCACCTTAGCTATAATGAGAATTTCAGTGAACTTCTTGCCAGAAACCAAGAAAATAGGAAGAGAAAAGGATGAAATACATAAAGCTGTGCAAAACCCTCACCAACCTAGAATTCCTAATACAGCCAAATTATCCTTCAAAAGGATGTAATAAGCCGACAACATAACACAAACACTGCAGGTGGCTTAAGACAAAGTATTCCCAATTCCTCTTTTTATCCCTTGTAATATTGCTGTTATTTATTTCACTATGCTATGATCACCCAACATATATTACCATGTTGAAATAATAGTGGGGTTTTTTTTGTTTTGTTTTTTTGTTTCTTGGTTTGCTTTTTTTTTTTTTTTTTTTTTTTTTTTGGAGCGGTGTAGTACTAGGGATTGAACCCAGGAGTGTTCTACCTCTGAGCTACATTCCCAGCCCTTTTTTTATCTTATTTTATTTTATTTTGAGACAGGGTCTTAGTAAGTTGCCCAGGCTGGCCTCAATCGTGTGACTCATCCTCCTAGATTGCTGAGATTATAGGCATGCACCAACATGCCCAGCCTGCTCCCGCTTTCTTAGTATAGTTCCATCTTTCACCTCTGTCCCTTCTATTTTGCCTTGAAGAACTTATTAAAACACTCCTTGCAGGGCAACTCTGACAATGATGATTTCCTTTTGGTTTGTCTAAGAAAGTCTGATTTCTCATCACTTTTTAAGGTGAGGAAGAGACAAATTTCTGTACAGAAGGATTCCAGATTTATGCAGACACATAGCCCTTGAGGATGTGGGGTATAATCCCCTGTGTTTCCTGCACATTATGACTTCCTTACAAAGAGTACAGCATAAAACTGGAGACAAAGAGGAACTTCACTGTGGAGAAGCCCCACCAACACTGTGACCTCCAACACTGAGTCATATCAGCCACGATCAAGACTAATATCAACAGGGATCAACCATGTTGATAGCTTATGACTTATGATATAATGAAAATAGCTGTTTGCCTCCATGGTATGCCTCTCTGAAACACATAACCTCAGTCTAGTCACAATAAAAACATCAGACAGATCCCAGTCGAGGAATATTTTACAAAGTCCCTAAAAAGTACTCCTCATAACTTTCAAGGATATCAGAAACAAGGCAGGCAGAGAAATGTTCATAGCCAAGAGTAGCCTAAGGCTACATGGCTACTAAACATGATTTATCATCCTGGAAGGGTTCTTAGGACAGAAAGGGGGCATTATGTAAAAACTGAGAGAAAGATGAATAAAGCATGGACTTCAGAATAAAAGGTATATGTGTGTATGCACATGTGTACTTATGTATAATTGGAATTTAAATTTGAATCTCTTTAACTGTGAGTGAAATTGAACAAACAAAATAGGACTGGGAATGTGGCTTTCTGCATCTTGGCCATGTCCTGAGCCAGTTCTCTCCACCACACTCTTCTACCTCATCTCTAGCCCCAAGGAATGGAGCTGGCTCTATGGACTGAAATCTCTGAAACCATGTGCCCCAAATAAACTTTTCCTCTTTTAATTGTTCTTGTCAAGTCTTTTTAGTCACAGCAGCAAAAAATCTGACTAAAATACAGGTGCCTGGTGTATCTAGCACAGAAGGATACAATAAACATTTGTTGAATAAGTCAAACTCTTTTTACCTTATCTTTTTTCTGTGACTTCATGCCTGCATATTCTTCTTTGAATACTGACTTTGAATGGAAATGCCACTGGACCTTCTTGTTGTTGGTCAGCTCCTGTTATCTACAGGCTCAGGCTTAGCTCTATGAACTGTGACCTTAAGACCTGCCATACTAAGCTTCCCAGCCATTGCTCTAACACAGGCCAGCAGTAAAACACGGTTCCTCTAAAAGTCCCATCAGGCACTTCAAGAAAGAACAATAATGCATTTGAAAATTCATGGTCTCCAACATTTTCAACCAAGATTTGATAAAAGTCATGGCAGCGGCCCCTTGAGTCGGTTATGCTCAAATGATGTTTTACCTCACACAAATGCTCTTGGCCTATTTTATAAGGAACCAAGTGGTGCTAAATGCCATTATATGCATACAGGTAAGACCTCTGATAGAAGGACTATAGATGTGTAGCTGGGCTTATTGCATCAGTCTTAACCTAAAAAAATATATATATATCAATAATGGTTTCATCTATTCATTTCCTTTACCAATAGTATTACAGAAAATAGCCTGGATATTCCAATCACTACCACTATGTCCTTTTCTGCATTACCCATCATATTGGCTTGAATTAAAACTTTCCATAGAGCAGGAAATCTCAAGTTTAGAAGATATCTTAGCAGTTTATACTACTGATCTGATAATATCATAGAAGCAAGATTTCCAGTATACTTGCTATTTGATGATGCTTATGTGGTTGCAACATACTTAGATTTTGAAACATCTGATTTCCTATAAATTGAGATTCAGGATCATTTCCTTCTTATCCAAATGGAAGAAATAAATGAAAGCAGGTAAACAGGATAGGGAATCTCATTTCTTTCAGTCTCAAAGAGATTGTCATGGATCACTCACCCTAAGAGAGAACTCTTTCAGCCCTTCCTTTCTTTCTGCCATAAGCATCTGGGCAAATTTTGATCACCTACATCTAGCCATTAGAATTGGCAAAAGTAGAAAGTATTTATGTGATGAATAAGGCAAATGACATCGTGGAAGTGAAGATAGGTAATTCCTTCTTTTTTAAATTGATTTTTTTAAAAAAAATGACAGTGGAATGCATTACAATTCTTATTACACATACAGAGCACAATTTTTCATATCTCTGGTTGTATATAAAGTATGTTGACACCAATTTGTGTCTTCACACATGTACTTTGGATAATGATGTCCATCACATCCCACCATCCTTGCTAACCTCCCTGCCCCCTCCCTTTCCGCCAATATAAGCATAGACCACCTGCCCCAAAGTGTTTTGAGTCTTTGCCTCTGTGTGGCTGGTCTTGATAAGACTAGATATGACTTTAGTTGACATGCTTACACTGGACATAACATCCACTCATGGTTTCCCAGCTTCAGAATTGTTCAAGGCCACTCTGAGTGGCAAACATGTCCTATTCATACAACATTTACCCTTATTAATTCTGGAGATATAGTGCTATCTTAGGCAGCCTTTATTCCTGCCCAGTGTAGAGATGCACAGAAGTTCGATTGCAGCCACAGAAATCCCCAAAATCTGATAGTCAGCTTCAGTCTTGGCCCTGGACTGCAGAAGGCCAAAGGGCCAGAGGCATACTTCAACATCACTTCAGAAATTCATAAACTTGCAGTCTACCAATTTTTCCTATGAATGTTTGATCATCATCATAGCTATCCAGCCTAACAATATCTACTAATTTCTTGTTCATATTCTTGATAGTCTTCATTATATCTGGATCAGAGATGAGGTTCATAGATGTTGTACATTATTTTGAAGATGTTCCTCCTTTTAAAATCTTGAGTTGGCAGAGTTCATGTTCTGCTTTTAATTATTACTCACAAAGGTGAAATCCCCTAAAAAGATTTTTCTTGAAAGATTTAAGCCATAAGAAAATAAATAAAATTTAAATAATTCCCAAAGTTTATTTTGTTTTCCTTTGTGAGTTCTAATACCTTAAGCAATTCCACAAAATTTAAAATTATATCATCTACTTTCTATTGTTGTCATGTAAGATTTAAATATCTGAAAACCCACGTGTATTTGAAGTTTTTCCTTAACATTCACCTTCAACCTCCCTTTCCCAGAGCAGCGCCCTTCTAGACATCTGGGCTCGGCCTTCTCACCAAACCTCTTCCAGACTCCTTGCAACTTTTCTTTCCCTTGTAATAAAAACTTGTAACTTGAGATTTCTCTTTGTATTAGTCAGGCTTCTCTAGAGGGACAGAACCAACAGGAGATATATATATTCATCACACACACACACACACACACACACACACACACATACATATGATTATTTAAAAGGATTTATTAAGTTGGCTTATACAACCGGAAGCTGTATTGTCCCACATTGGCTGTCTGCATGCTGCAGGAACCAGAAACTGCTCAGTCCTAGAAGCTGGAACCTTCAGAACAAGAGGGATCAATGATGCCACCCCAGTCTATGACCAAAGGCCTAGAAACTCCCTGGAGAATCACTGAGCAGAGTCCACTTTGGAAGAGTGAAGGAGCTGGAGTCTGATGTCCTCACGCAATTGCAGCAGCTGTCAAGAACCGGTTTAGGAAGAATCGAACTTGCTTCTGCTGCTTCCCTATTCTTCTTACTTTTGTTCCATCCAAGCCTCCAACCTATTGGATGGTGCTACCCACACTGAGGGTGGCTCTCCTGTTCAGTATGCTGTCCCACATGCCAGTCACTCCTAGAAACCCTCTCACTGAGACACACAGAAGCCTTTTACTCTTAGGCAATAATCAAGTTGACAATTCAGATTAACCATCACATCATTCTTAACAAACTTTTAAATGTACAATTCAGTAATTCCTACTATAGGCACAATTCTAGAACATAATTATCTTGCATAACTGACACTATGCCATTGAACTGCAGTTTCTCATTTCCCTCACCTCAACCCTTGGCAACTATCACTCAACTGTTTTTATGTATTTGGCTATTTTATATACTTCATGCAAGTATTTCATTTAG
Organism: Urocitellus parryii; assembly: GCF_045843805.1. Taxonomy (NCBI): domain Eukaryota; kingdom Metazoa; phylum Chordata; class Mammalia; order Rodentia; family Sciuridae; genus Urocitellus; species Urocitellus parryii. The sequence continues at coordinate 68,747,614 of NC_135532.1, forward strand.
CCTAATATCTTTACAGCTTATCCGTGTTGTCAAATACGACAGGATTTCCTTCTTTGTTAAGGATGGATAATATTCTATTATATGTATAACTTTCTTTCTTCTGTTCATTTCACCAAATCCCTGTTCTGTCAATCAGGCAACAAGAGAGAGAAGACAGAACAAGCATGTATCCTCTGAACATATTTGTATTTTATTGAGGCCTTCTAGAGAAGTCTTTCCTGAAGAAGTTATTATAACAATAGCAAGCTTAGTCATGGTAGCATTATTTACTGAGAGGAACATATTTTTGCAATAAGAGAACTTTTCTGTACCCCTTAGATTATATCACAGGTCTGAATATTAACAACCAATCATTAAGGGATGACTTCTCCAATGTCTCCCAGCCTTCTCCATATTCGAATAGCAGCCTGAATGTGTCCAAATCAGAGCACATGCTAAATATTACGTATTTCTATTTCTGTGTTGATTCTTCCAAGTTCCAAGTAACTTGGCCAAGAGTAACAACCAAACAGATAATAGAGGTGAGATTTGAACCTTGGCATTTCTAACACAAAAGCTTATGATCTTTGATTTTTATATTGTAACTTCTTTCTGGAAATGTGTATGAAAAAAATGTATCAAATTATCTGGAATCATTACTTCTGGTATAACAAATCTTATTACTTTTCATGTTAGTGTCCCTCATTTAGGTGAATTAGTATGAGCATTTGTTTCATTTTCCTAAGTCCAATATTTCTTAAAATTTGTTTAAAATTTATTTGATCAATAACTATGGATGTGCTTTTTACTTTATATGTACTCCAAAGTCTGCAAAATCTTAAAGATTAAGGAGAAATATTTCATTCCTTATATAGTCATAGCATGCAGCGGGTGCTCAATAAATGTAGAAAGATTCCTAGAACAGAGCCAACACTATACCTAAAAGAACAGTGAGATCTATTTTTAACTTAGGTGTCACTTTTCCTCTGTGAGTGTCACTCTGTTAGAGGAAGGAATTACAGGAATTAGTCCTATATTTGAAATTCTAGTGTAGAATAATTCACTGCTCATCCTGGAGCACCAAATCAAGCACACTTATATGGCTTTGCTTGAGAAAGTAACGTATTTCTTTGGAAGAGACCAACAGCAGATCTGTAAGAAGAGAGAAATATTCTGCTTACTCAACATATCAGTTTATATAAAAATAGAAGATCCTCAGAAAACGCTAAAACTTGATAAAGTATTTTAAATAGCTCAGTGAAAATAATATGCGTATGTAAAAACCCTGAAAGCAAAGAATAAACTTCCTTTGATATCTGGACGCCCCAGAAAGAGGTGATGGATTATTCATTTGCTTGTTTGGAATTCCATTTATATTCTATTCAGTACTGGAAGATTTAGAACATCACGGAAATGCTGCAGCTCTTAGAGAAGAAAAAGGAGAGGAGAGATAATAAAGTTAATCCTTGGATTAAATGAAAAAAAATATTAAAAGAAGATGAAACCCATCTCTGGATACAATAAAAACAGATACCTTTCAAGGAAAAAAAAGAATGTTTTATACAAGTAAATGCAAGCTTAATACAAAGAGAGATAAAATTATAGATTTGTCACATTGCTGAAGCATGCGATTAAACAAATACCAGAGCCTCATTCTGTAAATTGAAATATATAATTACTTAAGAGTCCTACTAACTAAATTCAAACATGTAATTGCTTAAGTCTCTATTGTAAACAAAGTTTTGCAAACTCTCAAATATGTTCAGAAAAAAACTTGCTACACTCAGCTGTGCCTAGGAAAACAATCAAAAGACATTCAATAGCATTTCTCCAGTTTTAAGAAAATATTCAAGGATGGTTTATTCTAATTTAGGCCAGCATCCAATTAAATTGAAATCGTGTATAGTTCTTCATTTGAGTATTAAAACCTATTTTTTATTAAAAACTTTTAAAAAACACACATTCATTTTAATTTTCTTAAGTATCTGCAGCTGGATGCATTATCTGTACTGAATTTATCACCCAGAGAAACGGTACCAGGTGGTCCCATAGGCTTAAGAAGGATTTGATTATTAAGTACAGTGGGGAAATGGGCATCTTCATTCTGGATACCTGTTTTTCTACCTTGTCTCAAAAAAATATCTTTTAGCTAAAGCGGAATCTTTATCCCTTCAACCAGGCTGAGGTAACATCAATGAGATGGCACTGTATTGGAATTTCACCTTTGTCTCACTTTCCCAGACTATATTCTAATGGAAATGGAGAAGTTACAGAGATTACACCCAAAGGTGACTGCTACTGATAAACAGGCTTCCAGATGGGTTGTGCCTTGGAGAGGAGTTTTTAAGATTTTTTTTAATTAGCGCTTTATAGTTATACATAGCAGTTGGGTTCATCCCAACAAACTCATACATGCATGGAAACTGATTTCAGTTAATGATCTCTCCCCTAATCCCTCCTTCTTTTCCTTTCTTTCCCCTTCCCTCTCCCATTCTCCATCTATTCAACTATTTGATTGGCTCTTTCTACCTATGTATAAAGATGACGTTCCCTGTGTTATATTTATATATGCATATAACATGACTTTTTAAAGAAGTATTGGGCATCCCTGCCCCTTGCCCTTCCCTGTACCTTTCCTTTATTTTATTCTACTTTCTGCATAGGAGAAAAAAAAATTGACTTTTCAGTTTCTGAGTTTGGTTTATTACTTAGCATGATATTCTCCAATTTCATCCATTTACCAGAAATGCCAAAATTGCGTTAATTTTTATGACCAAGTAGAACTCCATCATATTTATAAAGATGTCTTAATCCACTCATCTGTTGACGGGCACTTGGATTGATTCTATAATTTAGCTATTGTGAATTGTGCTACAATAAACAGTGAGTTGGCTGTATCACTGTACTATTCTGATTTTAGATCTTTGGGGGAAATACCAAGAAGTGGAATAGCTGGGTCATGTGGTAGTTCAATTCCTAGTTTTTTGAGGATTCTCCATACTGCTTTCCAGAGTGGTTGTACTAGTCTGCAGTTCTACCAACAATGTAAAAGTGTACCTTTTCCCCCCACAGCCTCTCCAGCATTTATTATTTGTTGAATTCTTGATCATTGCCATTCTAACTAGAGTAAAATGAAATATTAGTATAGTTTCAATTTGGATTTCCCTGATTGCTAGAGATGTTGAACATTTTTAAATGTATTTGTTGGCCATTTGTGTTTCTTCTTTTGAGAAATTTTTAATTCTTTTGTCCATTTATTGATTGGGTTATTCGATTTTGTTATTAAGATTTTTGAGTTCTTTGGTAATTCTGACTATTAATCAGAATTACTGTCAGAGGAGTAGCTGGCCAAGATTTTCTCCCATTCTATAGGCTCTCTTTTCATGCTTTTAACTGTTTCCTTTGCTGTGCAGAAGCTTTTTAGTTTGACGGCATCTCACTTATAGATTCTTGGTTTTATTTCTTGCACTTTGGGGGGTATTTAAGATAATTTTGATGGGAAAAAGGCTATAGAAGAAAAGAGAAAGCAGTTACATTGCAGTTATGTATGAGAAAGAAGAGCCAACAAGGTCAAATATGAAATATTTAACAGATTGCTGTGGGTTCAAAGTGATCGATCATTCTAGATGTTCATCTTCTCTGAATTTGACCAGAAAAACATTTGACCAGCTGTTATCACCTAAATAATTTTGTTATTTTAAAAATATACAAACAGAAACATTCGTAACCCAATGGCCATTCATTCTCCCCTATCTTCTCTACACTTATGTGTTTTTCTGCTTCATATCACTGCTATTTAAGGAGATAAAGCCTTCTTTATTTTTCTGAGCAATTTTATGAGTTTAGGTATGCAAACTGGGAAGAGGGAGAATATTTCAGTCCCACTTTGGAAATAGCAGGAAAATAATTTTGAATTCTCTCATTGATATGGGATAAACAAGAAAGGGAGAGAGAAAAGTGGGGGACAAGAAGTAGAGAACTCTGTGAACAAAAGCTTCATAAAATTAATCTAATTCATGGGTCAAGCTTTGGACTCTAAAAGCCATAGACTCGATAAAGGTCTTAGAAAACAATTGTTAGATATCAGGACCCTGAAAGACTTCATAGCAAATCTATGTTACGTATGAAAGAGCATGTGTGGGTCTAAATATGGAGATTGAAATTGCTAATATTGAATGAGGTAAATTAGAGTTATCTGCCAACAAAAGCTCTGAGTCTTTAGACTTGCAGAAATCAGTGAAGTCGTTTAGCCCATTCCCCAGACTGCAACCTGGACTTATTCAAATTATTATGAGAAAACAAATTTTTTTCACACCCTGTCTCATATAAGAAGAACCCACTGCCTCCATTAGCAATATCCCCCAGCTGTCGGTTTGGGGGCAATATTTGCTGACGAATGCCCTCGTGTTTAAGCTATACATGCCATCTAAAATCAATAGAATTTGCCAGATTTAATGAATTAATCCATTTCCCTAAGAAAGATTCTAATAATTTGGCTAATATGTTTCCAACAAGGAAGTAGCAATTATACCAAGGCTTTTAAATAAATAAATAAATTATACTTTCCCTTTTATGATTTCAAAATTGTCTTCTCCTAGAGTGAAAAAATATTTTATGGCAGTGTGCTGGCTGAAAAATAAGTTGTCAAGAGTCATTTATAGCTAATTGGGGTAGAGTCACTGTCAATTAAAAAAGGTCTGCCATGCTTTACTAAACCAAAACAGCTACAAAGTTAACAAGCGATTCAACACATCATTAGAACTCAGTGACTCTTAGGTTCAGAGGGGGCCTTAAATAATGAGGAGGAAAAAAACAGGATGAGTGCCTAAAATGTATTTCAAACAATATTATTTCATTTTGCCATCACAGTTAGTTCATTCTTTTTAAATCTCTCTCTATATATATTTTCTCAGATAAAATGATTAAAATGTAGGCAGGTTTTAAAAAGAACAGAAAATAAAATTAAAAAAAGATAATCCATGATCTCCATACACACCTACTGAGTAATGTAATATTTACCATAAAAGAAATAGCTTATTTCTTAACTCTCAGAGTTAGCAGTACTACATCAGAAACAGTACACCTTGCTTAGCTTCCAAACTTTTCTCTTTCATTCATCAAATATGAAAGAATTAGTTTGGGGTTTTTTTGTGTATAAATAACACTCATAAAAAATATATATTGTACTACTGTAAATAATGACCTATTTCAGTTAGTAGTTGGAAGCAACATTTTTTATTCTTTTATTTGTTTATTCATACATTATTGCAAAGTGTCATATTCTGATTAAATGCATATATGCATTTTTATGTCAGTATTTTTCTTCCTATGGATTTGTGTAGACTATATGCCACAAAATATATTTATCACCTACAAAAGCCTTTACAACAATTGTTCATTCAGATGACTCTATCTTTAAAGCACTGATAAAATAAAAACACTGCAATTTTGCAAATAAAGAGTTTATCAAGGGCTGGGGATATAGCTCAGGTGGCAGAGTGCTTGCCTCACATGTACAAGGCCCTGGGTTCAATCCCCAGCAACACACACACACACACACACACACACACACACACGAGTTTATCAAGGTGAAAAATAGAAAAAAAATAATTATCCGATTTTTCAAATATCTCAGCTAAACATTGGTACAAGTCTACCTCTTTGTCTATATGGATTTAAATTCTAGCCTTTCACTCATTTTCCTGAGCTATTCATGGAGGAATTCACCCACCTAAGCCCAAGAATGGAAAATCACCCATGTAACTATTTCCAATAGAATCAAGGGAGTTCAACAAACAAACAAAAAAGCCAGGATGCTATAATAGTCAGTTTTGCATTACTACAACAAAATACTTGAGAAAGGTCATTTATGAATAAAAGAAGGTTTATTCAGTTCACAGTTTTGTAAACACAAGTCCAATATTGGGCGGCCCCATGGCTCCAAGCATCTGATGACTATGATGAAGACAATGGTGAGAATGGTCATACACTTCGACAGAAAACAGAGATAAAGGATGAGACCTCAATCCCACAATCCCTTTTAAGGGCAGCCTTCAATCACTGAAAGATCTCCTGCTAGGCCCCAGGTCTTAAAGGTCTATAGCACCTACCAATATTGCCACCTTAGGGACTAAGCCTTTACATATGGAACTTTGGGGATAATCATCCAATAACAGAGGCCATAAGAACACTCAGCACTCTTAAATCTCAAAAATTAAGAAAATTGTCTTAAATTAAAATAACATAAATTAATAGAATTTGCTTATGCTAGGAAGGGTCAATTCTCTCATATCCTAAACTACTTAATTATGGTGGATTTTGTTGATGTTTATTTAATTCTGAACTGCATGTATTAGCTTAATCCACTTCCAATCAACAGTGCTCTTCTCTTCTCAAGCCCTAGAATTTTTTGGAAGCGGGTATGTAAGTCTGTTTGCTTCTGTAAAAAAGTTTCGGTTTCTCTTTTTTTTTGTTGGTTTTTATTGGGTTTCATTTTGGCTTTGTTTACATCGACCTTTAACTTATTTTACAAACTTCAGCTTTTCTGGTATATTAATGGCTTTGTGTCTTTAAAAGATAGTCTAACTTCTGAGAAATTCTATGAAATAGCCAGAAAAATGCAAAGAGAAGAATTTAGGAACCAGGAGAGGGTGTTCGCTTGCATATAAATAAATGTCCTCTCAGACTGATCCAGGCAGGAGATTAATTGCTTTGTCTAGAAGTCTATCACTGCCAGGGAAAGATTTAAACTTAAGATTTTTCAGCTTTTGAAAGTTCAGCAGATCACTTATAATCAGCAAACATTTTCTGAATCCCAAAATACTAAAGCCTAGGATACATAGAAGATATGTCCCTCACCTTATAAAGCATAACTTTTAGTTGACAGAACACCAAGGTAAACAATAGACACAGAATGCATAATATCGTGAGAAGGCCCGGGGTTCATGTCTGAGGACATTGAGTATGATGGCTTTGCCTTTCTACCTCTGGTTATATCTGTGAAGTTAAGGCATTTATATTTGCCCTGCCCAAGTCAAAAAAAAAAAATGTAAGGTTCTCAGACAAATTAAGTATTTTTACTTTTTAATTTAAAGATTAAGGATAATGAACCAATATTTTATTAGCTCTCCTACTTTAAATTTGAAAAGCATTTTGTGTATGAGTTTAAAAATAAATAAAATAATAAAATAAGTGTGACAAGTGCCAAAAATTCCAAATTAAACTTCTTTATACTAAAGAAATTTAGGATTTTTTTTTTAAAAATCACCCTAACAGGTTAGCAAGGAAGAGTTATTCCTTGGTATTTTCTCCTGAGCGATGTCAATAAGATACAACTCTCAGACAACTCTTTTTTACTGTTAACACCAGACCCTGAAGAAGTTCTTACATTTTTGAAGTCACTTATATGATCTTAGAAAATACACCTCTCCTCTTGGAAAGGGACCCCCACTTTCAGATCCAGAGGTGCAGCTGGTGGGTCCAAAGGGAATCTCTCTTCCCATGTTGCTGACTGATTCAGTCATGGCCTTGTGACTCAGACCAAAGGGAAGTAAGAAGATGAAAGTGTCCTTGCTGAAGAGAAAGCTGAAGATGGAATGGTGTCTCAGTCAGTCAGGGTCACTGTAACAAAGTACCATGAATTTGGTGGCTTATCAATGCAAACATTTCTTTCTCCCAGTTCTGGAAACTGGGAGTCTGAGATGAGGGTACTAGTGAGCACACATTCTGATAAGGGCCTCCTCATCTGCTCCTCCAGGGCCTGTAATTTTTTTTTTAGCAAAACATAATCTTCCAGCATATTTAAATAATCCCTTATTAGAAGTATACAAAAAAAAACCCTTCCTTTAAAAACACACTTGCTAAATTAAACATATGAGTAAAATATTATACTGCTTTTCAATCTTCTGTCTTTTCTTCACTATGACTAACCTAAAATTTGTTTAGAGACCCTACTTCTCTCAAGCTTTCTTGAGCTTCCCTGAAAAATAAAGTAATAGGACTATTTTGCAAAGAAGCCAGCACAACGTGTAATTTTTAATGAATTATCTATGGTTAATATTATTTCAAAAATCTTAAAATGGAAGCATGAACACTGCTATCATAGCACCTTCTGTCTGCAGATCTTCACCAAAAAACAGGAATCTTTTACCAGTTTTGTTGTAAAGGACATAGAAAAGATCAAGCCATATATGAATTTTTTTCCCTTGAAAGAGGTGCTGGCCCCACTCAGCTGAGGTGCTGAGCAAAGTACCTGATGGGATCAGGACCGGATTGCAAAGTCAGAACAGGCAAACCAAAAACCACTGGGGAGGGCTGGGATTGTGGCTCAGCGGTAGAGTGCTCCCCTAGCACGGGTGGGACCCAGGTTCGATCCTCAGCACCACATAAACATAAATGGCATTGTGTTGTGTTCATCTACGCCTAAAAAATAAATATTTAAAAAAAAAACACTGGGGAAAAATGAAATTCAGAGGCTCCAGGGACAGAAGCTACGTGTCAAATTCAAGAGTACTGGCAGGAATTGACACAAGGATTGAAGTCAAAATCTTAGCTGATCAGAACCAGCCCAGCTGGATACAGGCTCCCAAAAGAGATGTCTCAAATTCTTCTGGGTATTCCCAAACCTCTGTAGGGGCCAGCAGCTGTTGGATAGCCGAGAAGATGACAATGGTTTCCAAAGACAGGCAGGCAGACTGCTAGTGATCTCAAAATAAAAACCAGGATTTAAACACTGAAATGTGAACAACTATCGTGGCATATTGTAACGCATTTGTTGCCGTGGTGAAAATCTGAAAGCCGAATCTTGGTGCAGCAAAAGATATCGAGTCATAAACAATACGAGATAACACAGATGTTATTGTAATTATAAAAGATGACAATTCTTAAGTACATTCAAGGATTTTAGCTCCACTAATGTTCAATTGTTGGGCAAGAGTAGGAAGCGAGCATCTTTCTCCTTCCAACAAAAGGCATCAAGATCAACTGGAATTCACATCTAGACTGTAGAATAGTCATTGGAAAATGACACTGGGAATCTTCTACCCACAAGTAAGCTCATCTGCAAAGATAAAATGAACTATAGCCTGCTAAGGAGTACCTTGTAAACTTCACTCCACACCAACCTGTGTATGTCGATGACTGTCAATATCCAAATGTGAAATAATTTCAGTGATGGGAATAAATATTAAATATTTACCAGCTGGTGTGCCGCTGGATCAATGGGTTCATCTCCCTCCCCTGAGCACACACAATAATAAATGAATAGACTTGGGCTTCCACCAGCGAGGAAAGGTTGTCTGAAGATTGGAAATCGATGATACCGCTATGAGTACATCAATAGGTTAAGCAATAAATGGAGGCAGTTGTCATTAAAAAAAAAAAAAACTCTAATAACAAGGTGGGTGGAAGCTAGATGGAAATTTTTCTGATGTTTCCTTTATTTACTTAAATTTGCAAAATGAATTTCTACAGAAATCCTGGCCCAAGTGTACTTTTTAAAAGAACATCTTGTCCCAAACTAACAATGTCTCCTAATACTAAATCCAGTTCCTGTCAATCTGTCCCTAAAAATATTTTAGTTTCAGATTTTCAGCTCTTGTCTAGTGCTAAGAAAAAGAATGATGACTAAATTTCTCAAGGCGGAATGGGAGATGAAGTTACAATAAATAGTGTCATGGGAACCTGCAAAAGAAAAAAAATGGTGTTTTTTTTTTCCATTTAATCTCTACTTTATTCTGTTAAATCTCTTGACTTCTAAAATATGCTGAGCCCAAATCGTTCCCAAGTCATGACTTACTAAGGAAAATTCTAATGTTTAAGGTTGCCTCTTAGAAATAAAGATATTGGGCTCTCAGGGTAGATTTAATTTGTCTTGTAAGCTTATTTAAGGGAACAATTGATAGAAAATCTCCACTAAAATACTGAATGGACCCATGGCCCAGCCTTTCACGGAACAATGAGGCCCTCCCTGCCATCCACAGCATGTGAATATCACCTTCATGGCTTGCCTTCCCTTTATCCCAATGCAGGGGCTGTATGACAAATTCTAATCTAAGAAATGCCTGAAAAACATCCCAGAGCACATCAGCTGGAAGGCAGCTTTGCCCTGACTGGTGTCTTCTTTCTCACCTGAGTCAGAGACTTGGTCCCAGTGAACTAAGATGATAGAAGCACCACAGAGGATTCCATGGGATTGCTTTGGTACAATCGGAAAATTTGCATCTGAGAAGAGAATTGGTGCTAAATAAAGAAAAAAAAATACAAGTTACAATTTGGTACATCTAAGAAGCTCTAGAAAGTAGAGGCCATTTCAGGGGCCTAAAAATACTTTGTTTCTTCAGTTGCTATTTTGAAAATTGCTGTTCCCTGTAGGATAATATTCAGTTGGATTCAGAATATTTGACAGAAACAGAAAGGCTTGTTAGCTCTTTCCTCTATCATAAAATCTATTCTTTGTTATTTTACATATTCCATCTCTGTATTTTCTTGTGTGAGATTTTAAAAGGCCTCTGAAAAGTGATATTATTTTTCCATAGAATCTTCTTGTGAAAATTGGAAAGCCCATGCAGTATTGATTATAAAATGTGCTGAAGGCACATATATGTCAATAGTAGGAATTAGTTAATTAGTTCATAATATCCACATCATAAGTTTTTAATCATAAATATCACACATTGTAATTCCTGCAACTAGAGAGGTTGAGGCAGGAGGATCTCAAGTTTGAGACCAGTCTGGGAAATTTAGTGAGACCCTTTCATAAAGTAAAAAAAATAAAAGGGACTAGGGATGTAGCTGAGTGGTTAAGCACCCCTGGGTTCAATTCCCAGTACCAAGAAAAGAAAACTGTAAATAGATAAAATTCATTTGGTTTTTCCTTTCTTTTTTCTTCTAATCTATAGTCTCTGTAACCCTCTGGGCAAAGCCCAGTCAGTGTAACTGCTTCCTACAGCTTCTCGCATCAAGCCATATTTAAAATGTGGACACCGATATGCACCTCTTTTAGAAATGGTAATTTCTTTCCATAACATTCAAAATCCATTTATTGAGCCTCTTCCACATACCACTACTAACAGGCTAGGAGCAGGCTAGGAGGCAAAGTGACACAATAATAACATGGCAGAAAACCATGTAGTCCCCACATGTTTGTAACCAAGTATAGTTCAAGTTTGAAAATACACATGCAAGAGGATAGAGTTAGAGAATATTTCAGTTCCCAAAATTCCTTTTGGTGTAGGTATTGCACAATTTCGGAAGACAAAATACTTTGAAGAGTCATATTAGCGAGATCTGAAACATTTCCCAGGTTTGAAAACAAGCTCCAGGATTTGAAAACAAGCTTCATTAGTGTTTTCTGAAGAGCAGAGACCAGTTAAATGGTGCCTGTGTCTTTGTAGGTCTTATGTGAGCTGAGCAAACACTCTGGGGCAGGAGTCGTGAGAGAGCTGTATCACACTGCAGAGGGCAAAGGAGTCAGAAGACCTCTGGGGAAATTCAGAGGAAGAAAGAGGATCCAGAGAAGGAAGGGCAAGGAAGAAGAAGAAAAAGAAAAACAGAAGAAGAATGGGAGATGGGGAGTATGAGGAGGAGAAAGGAGAAGGAGAGGAGGAGAAAAAAGAGGTGCAGGGAAATGAGAGGAGAAAGGGAATCATCTTGGTAAGAGTCAAGGTCAAGAAAGAAGTCCAGTGAACACAAATATGTACTATATTTCTCTTAATGTATGACTCCACTCCTACATAATTCCCATCCCATGCTCCACCATTTCTTCCTAAAATGCTACCAAAATACCTGTATACACACTACACACATGCACACACACACACACACACACACACACGCATGCACATACCTCCTCCCTGCTCTTTGGATTTCTTGACAAAACCATTGAATGTAAAATGTTCTCAATCTGGGTTGGTGTAGGCTGAGAGTCAGTGTGTGGATGGGGGAACGGCTGACATTGGTGAGTTACATAAACAAAACCTGTAAGCAGGACAGATCCAGATTTTGTAGGGCCTAATGATGACAGAAATAGATGGGTTATCTTTAAGAAAAATTCCACAAAAATATATGAAGTTAGCTACAGGGGTTGGGAAGAGTGAGGGGTGCTTAAATTAAAGCTCCATCCATTTCAAAATAAATCCACCTCTATCAGTCAGTCAAATTGTGGGGACTTTTCCTAAATATTGTGCAAGATTATTCATTGCATAAGGTAAGAACCTCAGAACTCTCAGAAAGTGGGAGAGGTGATGGGAGTGTATAAAAATAAAATTGTTTATGAAGTCAAAGTTTATCATTTATTATCCACATCATTTCCTATGTGCCCATCATTGACACACTCTTTTAATTAACTGCAGGTCTGATATAGAAACCATCTCATTATGTTACTATAATCAGATAGGAGCAATTTATGTCATTACATTCAAATACATGGTAATTCCCAGTGTTGAGGTAAATATATATAGAATACTGATTGCACTTGTTTCTAGTTACTCTTATAAAAATTTGCCAAAAGTCTGCATGAATTAGAGAACACATTACTATTATTATAATTATGGGAGAAAATAGACAAAGTGAAAATTGGGTTCATGTGGTTGTTTAATCCTTCTGACAATGAGGGAATGTGTCTGAGTAAGAAGGAATACCATGGCTGTCAGTATGCTTTGTCCATAGATCAAACTTTCCTTAATTTATACCTCTCTGCCAGCTCAATGCCTTTTCTTCCAGAACATTCCAATTAGAATCCATACAATTTTTAAAAATATGTCAATGAAGTGGGTTTGTAATCTGAATCTTATCTTTCTAACTGCATTCATATGATTTTGTGTTTGGTGATGGCTCAAGGTGCATCAGGAAGAAAACTCTGATGGTTCTGCTTGGTTCCCTTTCCCTGTCTCCTGGTAACAGTCTCAGCTCTTCCTTTGGAGGACCTACCCCTTTTCTGTTCCTCTGGTTCCATGGGTGTCAAAGGCTCTGAAGGACACACATGTGACCCACACCAGACCAATTGTTCTTGGGAGATGGCATCCATCTCTCTAGCAGGATGAAAGACATATGGAAACTATTGTGTTTTCAAAGGCACTGCCCAGGGGAGACACTGTCCAGAAGCATGGTAGCTCAGCAATTCCTTTGAATCTGTTAGCTCTCCAGACTCCCTCCTTCAAAGTCCTTATACACTTCAGTTAAGTCTTCATATGCTTAGACTAGAAAGAACTGGTCTCTCTTGGTAGCAACCAATAAGCCCTAACATGGTAACAGAGGGAAGTCTACCACCAACTTAACAAGGTTTCACTTCTGATTTTCCAGTCACATTCATTTCTCATTTTGAAGAAAATCAGAATATAGTCTTAAAAGTAAAAGTCCTCTCCCCTTCTCTTCACCCCCCCAAAAAAAATCTTACATGCAAAATTTTTAAAACATTAAGTTCCTTTTAAATGTCACCAAATTTGCTATATCATGTCTAAAAATAAAGCAAGATACAATATGAGGATAATAGTGTCCCAAATGGAAATTTCCAAAAAAGGAAATTATTTTTTTCAAATGCTTATAAGGTCAGATGAATTTGGTATTAAGAAACTATCTCTTGAGGATCCAACATGGCGGCCGGCGAGGAAGCAGCGACTCCAACGTCTCCACTTTAACGGGATATGAAAGACTCATCGAAACAGCTGCAGCCTAGCTACGGAGGAACTTCTAGCATAACTTCCTTAAGAGGAGAGCTGCCGTGAACTGGTAGGTTTACTCTAAGTGACAGGTTGCCCCAGAGAAGTGGATCTTGGAAGGCCACGCGGGCACAGAGGTCTAGTCCCCCAACCATCAGCCGCTCCGGCAGGCGGCTCCCCCTGGAGGCCTAGCTCTCGCCCTGGGAGAAGCGGCCCCACCCGCCCGCTTCCTAACCAGGCGGCCACAGCTACTCAGCGATAAAGGTGCCCACGTGGCGGGTGCAGAAGTTAAGTCCTGCAGACGCCAGCCACCTTTGCAACCCCCGGGAACCCTGAGTGGCTTGGCCCGCCCCGCCCGAACCGGCAGTCCTCCGCCATACGGGCTCCCCCGGGAGGCCTAGCTCTCGCCCTGGGAGAAGCGGCCCCACCCGCCCGGTTTCTAACCAGGTGGCCTCAGCTACTTGGAGATAAAGGTGCCCTCGTGGCGGGTGCAGAAGTTAAGTCCTGCAGACGCCAGCCACCTTTGCAACCCGCGGGATCCCTGAGCGGCTTGGCCCGCCCCGCCTGAACCCGGCGGGTGCAGAAGTTAAGTCCTGCAGACGCCAACCGCCTTTGCAACCCGCGGGATCCCTGAGCGGCTTGGCCCGCCCCGCCCGAACCGGCAGTCCTCCACCATACGGGCTCCCCCGGGAGGCCTAGCTCTCGCCCAGGGAAAAGCGGCCCCACCCGCCCGGTTCCTAACCAGGCAGCCACAGCTACTCGACAATAAAGGTGCCCACGTGGCGGGTGCAGAAGTTAAGTCCTGCAGACGCCAGCCACCTTTGCAACTCGCAGGAACCCTGAGCGGCTTGGCCCGCCCCGCCCGAACCGGCGGCGGGTGCAGAAGTTAAGTCCTGCAGACGCCAACCGCCTTTGCAACCAGCGGGATCCCTGAGCGGCTTGGCCCGCCCCGCCCGAACCGGCAGTCCTCTGCCATCCGGGCTCCCCCGGGAGGCCCAGCTCTCGCCCTGGGAGAAGCGGCCCCACCCGCCCGGGTCCCAACCACGCGACCGCAGCTACTCGGCGATAAAGGTGCCCCCGCAGCGGGTGCAGGAGTTAAGTCCTGCTGATACCAGCCGCGTTTGCAAGCCGCCGGCACCCAGTGCGGCTTGGCCCGCCCCGCCTGAACCGGCAGTCGGCCTCCACCATCCGGGCTCCCCCGGGAGGCCTAGCTCTCGCTCCGGGAGCAGCCCCCTGCAAGCTAGGCGAACCTTCGACCCATCGGGAGGTTAGGCCCAGCAACCTGCGGAGTGATAGAGGTGCCCCTCGTGCCTGCTGGGTAGGCGGACCTTTGACCGACCAGCAGAGCAGACCTAGGGCCTGCCAGCGTGGTAGACGGATCACACCAATTGGAGGAGGATCACAGCCACTACATGCCCTGCAAGGGTGATTATTCAACTATACAAGAGCAATATAAATAAATAGAGGGAAAATTTCAAAACACAACAGTTTCACCAAGCAGAAAGAAACGCCAGCAGTATGAAAAGACAAGGAAAGAAAGGACCACAGGCAATGCAGGTCAACTCAACTTTAGAAGAGGTAATAGGTGCAACAGATGGAATGTCAGATAGAGAGATCAGGATATACATGCTTCAGATGATCTGGAGTCTCAAGGAAGACATGAGACAGCAAAATCAGATAATGAAAGATCACATTGACAAACAAATCCAGGAAGTAAAAGATCAATTTCACAGGGAGATAGAGGAAATAAAAAACAAACAAATAGAAATACTAGAAATGCAGGAAAAAATAAACCAACTTAAAAACTCAATTGAGAATACTACCAGCAGAGTAGATCACTTAGAAGAGAGAACATCAGACAATGAAGACAAAGTATTTCAACTGGAAAAGAACATAGACAGCTCAGCAAGTCTGCTAAGAAACCATGAACAGAACATCCAAGAAATATGGGACAATATCAAAAGACCAAATTTAAGAGTCATTGGGATACAGGAAGGCACAGAGCTCCAAACCAGAGGAATACACAGCCTATTCAATGAAATAATACGAGAAAACTTCCCAGACTTGAAGAATGAGACAGAATCCCAAATCCTAGAAGCCTACAGGACGCCGAATGTACAAAACCATAAGAGATCCACACCTAGACACATTATAGTGAAAATGTCCAACATACAGAATAAGGAAAGAATTTTAAAAGCTACAAGGGAAAGGAAGCAGATTACATTTAGGGGTAAACCAATCAGGATAACAGCTGATCTCTCAACACAGACTCTGAAAGCTAGAAGATCCTGGAATAACATATTTCAAACACTGAAAGAAAATGGGTTCCAACCAAGAATCGTGTATCCGGCAAAATTAAGCTTCAGGTTAGAAGATGAAATTAAAACCTTCCATGATAAACAAAAGTTAAAAGAATTCGCAGCTAGAAAACCATCTCTTCAAAAAATCCTTGGCAAAACATTGCAGGAAGAGGAAATGGAAAATAACATTGAAAACCAACAATGGGAGGTAGGACAGTAAAGGGGGGAAAGTAGTCAAAGAGGATAACAAATCAGGTTTAGTAACATCAACAAACAAATATGGATAGAAGTACAAACCATATCTCAATAATAACCCTAAATGTCAATGGCTTAAACTCACCAATTAAGAGACACAGACTAGTAGAATGGATCACAAAACAAGACCCAACAATATGCTGTCTACAGGAGACTCATCTGATAGAAAAAGATATCCATAGACTGAAGGTGAAAGGTTGGGAAAAATCATACCACTCATATGGACAGCGGAAACAAGCAGGCGTGTCCATACTCATATCTAATAAAATAGATTTCAAGCCAAAGCTAATCAAAAGGGATAAAGAAGGACACTTCATACTGCTCAAGGGAACCATAAACCAACAAGACATAACAATCATAAATATATATGCCCCAAATAATGGTGCAGCGGTGTTCATCAAGCAAACTCTTCTCAAGTTCAAGAGTCTGATAGACCACCATACAGTCATCATGGGAGACTTCAACACACCTCTCTCACCACTGGACAGATCTTCCAAACAAAAGTTAAACAAGGAAACTATAGAACTCAACAACACAATTAATAACCTAGACTTAATTGACATATATAGACTTTACCACCCAACATCAAGTAGTTACACTTTTTTTTCAGCAGCACATGGAACCTTCTCAAAAATAGACCATATATTATGTCACAGGGCAACTCTTAGACAATATAAAGGGGTAGAGATAATACCATGCATCTTATCTGATCATAATGGAATGAAACTGAAAATCAATGATAAAAGAAGAAAGGAAAAATCAAGCATCACTTGGAGAATGAACAACAGGTTGCTGAGTGACATATGGGATATTGAAGACATCAAGGAGGAAATTAAAAAATTCCTAGAGTTAAATGAAAACACGGACACAACATATCGGAATCTATGGGACACATTGAAAGCAGTCCTAAGAGGAAAATTCATTGCTTGGAGTTCATTCCTCAAAAAAAGAAAAAACCAACAAATAAATGATCTCATACTGCATCTCAAAATCCTAGAAAAAGAGGAGCAAAACAACAGCAAAAGAAGTAGAAGGCAAGAAATAATCAAAATCAGAGCTGAAATTAATGAAATTGAAACAAAAGAAACAATTGAAAAAATTGACAAAACTAAAAGCTGGTTCTTTGAAAAAATAAATAAAATTGACAGACCCTTAGCCATGCTAACGAAGAGAAGAAGAGAGAGAACCCAGATTACTAGCATACAGGATGAAAAAGGCAATATCACAACAGACACTTCAGAAATACAGAAGATAATCAGAGACTATTTTGAAGCCTTATACTCCAATAAAATAGAAGATAGTGAAGGCATAGATAAATTCCTTAAGTCTTACGATCTGCCCAGATTGAACCAGGAGGATATAGACAACCTAAACAGACCAATAACAATAGAAGAAATAGAAGAAACCATCAAAAGACTACCAACTAAGAAAAGCCCAGGACCGGATGGGTATACAGCAGAGTTTTACAAAACCTTTAAAGAGGAACTAACACCAATACTTTTCAAGCTATTTCAGGAAATAGAAAAAGAGGGAGAACTTCCAAATTCATTCTACGAGGCCAACATCACCCTGATTCTGAAACCAGACAAAGACACTTCAAAGAAAGAAAACTACAGACCAATATCTCTAATGAACCTTGACGCAAAAATTCTCAATAAAATTCTGGCGAACCGGATTCAAATACATATCAAAAAAATTATACACCATGATCAAGTAGGATTCATCCATGGGATGCAAGGCTGGTTCAATATACGGAAATCAATAAATGTTATCCACCACATCAATAGACTAAAAAATAAGAACCATATGATAGTCTCGATAGACGCAGAAAAAGCATTCGACAAAGTACAGCATCCCTTTATGTTCAAAACTCTAGAAAAATTAGGGATAACAGGATCATACCTCAACATTGTAAAAGCAATATATGATAAGCCACAGGCCAGCATCATTCTGAATGGAGAAAAATTGAAGGCATTCCCTCTAAGATCTGGTACAAGACAGGGATGCCCTCTCTCACCACTTCTGTTCAACATAGTCCTCGAAACACTGGCAAGAGCAATTAGACGAAAGAAATTAAAGGGATAAAAATTGGAAAAGAAGAACTTAAATTATCACTATTTGCAGATGATATGATTCTATACCTAGCAGACCCAAAAGGGTCTACAGAGAAGCTATTAGAGCTAATAAATGAATTCAGCAAAGTGGCAGGATATAAGATCAACACGCATAAATCAAAGGCATTCCTGTATATCAGCGACAAATCCTCTGAAACGGAAATGAGGACAACTACTCCATTCACAATATCCCCCAAAAAAATAAAATACTTGGGAATCAACCTAACAAAAGAGGTGAAAGATTTATACAATGAAAATTACAAAACCCTAAAGAAAGACATAGAAGAAGACCTTAGAAGATGGAAAAATATACCCTGCTCATGGATAGGCAGATCCAACATCATCAAAATGGCGATATTACCAAAAGTTCTCTATAAGTTCAATGCAATGCCAATCAAAATCCCAGCTGCATTTCTTGTAGAAATAGATAAAAGAATCATGAAATTCATATGGAATAATAAAAGACCCAGAATAGCAAAAACAATACTAAGCAGGAAGTGTGAATCAGGCGGTATAGCGATACCAGACTTCAAACTATACTACAGAGCAATAGTAACGAAAACAGCATGGTACTGGTACCAAAACAGGCGGGTGGACCAATGGTACAGAATAGAGGACACAGTAACCAATCCACAAAACTACAACTATCTTATATTTGATAAAGGGGCTAAAAGCATGCAATGGAGGAAGGATAGCATCTTCAACAAATGGTGCTGGGAAAACTGGAAATCCATTTGCATCAAAATGAATCTGAATCCCTATCTCTCGCCTTGCACAAAAGTTAACTCAAAATGGATCAAGGAGCTTGATATTAAATCAGAGACACGGCATCTGATAGAAGAAAAAGTTGGTTATGATCTACATACTGTGGGAGCAGGCTCCAAATTCCTCAATAGGACACCCATAGCGCAAGAGTTAACAACTAGAATCAACAAATGGGACTTACTCAAACTAAAAAGTTTTTTCTCAGCAAAAGAAACAATAAGAGAGATAAACAGGGAGCCTACATCCTGGGAACAAATCTTTACTCCACACACTTCAGATAGAGCCCTAATAACCAGAATATATAAAGAACTCAAAAAATTAGACAATAAGACAACAAGTAACCCAATCAATAAATGGGCAAAGGACCTGAACAGACACTTCTCAGAAGAGGACATACAATCAATCAATAAGTACATGAAAAAATGCTCACCATCGCTAGCAGTCAGAGAAATGCAAATCAAAACTACCCTAAGATACCATCTCACTCCAGTAAGATTGGCAGCCATTAGGAAGTCAAACAACAATAAGTGCTGGAGAGGATGTGGGGAAAAGGGCACTCTTGTTCATTGCTGGTGGGACTGCAAATTGGTGCAGCCAATTTGGAAAGCAGTATGGAGATTTCTTGGAAAGCTGGGAATGGAACCACCATTTGACCCAGCTATTCCCCTTCTCGGTCTATTCCCTAAAGACCTAATAAGAGCATGCTACAGGGACACTGCTACATCGATGTTCATAGCAGCACAATTCACGATAGCAATATTGTGGAATCAGCCTAGATGCCCTTCAATAGATGAATGGATTAAAAAAATGTGGCATTTATACACAATGGAGTATTACTCTGCATTTAAAAATGACAAAATCATAGAATTTGGAGGGAAATGGATGGCATTAGAGCAGATTATGCTAAGTGAAGCTAGTCAATCTTTAAAAAACAAATACCAAATGACTCCTCTGATATAAGGGGAGGAAACAAGGACAGGGTAGGGACGAAGAGCTTGAGACGAAGATTTTCATTAACAGGGTTGAGAGGTGGGAGGGAAAGGAAACGAGAAGGGGAATCGCATGGAAATGGAAGGCGATCCTCAGGGTTATACAAAATGACATATAAGAGGAAAGGAGGGGTAAGACAAGATAATTCAAATGGAAGAAGTGATTTACAGTAGAAGGGGTAGAGAGAGAAAAGGGGAGGGGAGGGGAGGGGAGGGGAGGGGGGATAGTAGAGAATAGGACAGACAGCAGAATATATCAGACACTAGAAAGGCAATATGTCAATCAATGGAAGGGTAACTGATGTGATACAGCAATCTGTATATGGGATAAAATTGGGAGTTCATAACTCATTTGAATCAAACTGTGAAATATGATGTATGAGGAACTATGTAATGTTTTGAACGACCAACAATAAAAAAAAAAAAAAGAAACTATCTCTTGTGTTTTGATACCTCACTGAGAATTTTCTCTCTATAAGACCTAATTTGAAAGCTTACATTCATTTTGGGGAGACTTTTAGTTAAAAATTAATTAACTTTAAATTAGTTAAAAAATAGCTTTGGCAGATCTGTGTTTGTGTGTGTCCATATAATTCCAAAGAGTTCAATTTTGAAAAATCGAAACTGACAAGCCAGTTACCCCAACAGCAGTCTAATTGCTCTATCTACTTAAACAACAAAAACAAGTAGATACAGAGAATTTGGGGCATTTTCCAAGCTCAGCATTTCCCTGGTGTCTTTACTATCAGCCTAAGAGGTTACCACAAGACATTCAAATACACACAAGGAAAGCATCCTCTGTGGTCTCACTTGTAAAAGGCCCTACTTGCCTGTCCATATTGGATCATGCCTGGAGGCCTGGGTCTTCTCCCTTTCCTGCCCAAGGTGGAAATTACATACTAGCAACTGCAAAGCTATCTGCTCTGTCCTCAGTATAGACTTTCCACAGCTAGGCCACATTTCTGCATTTACAGATAAAAGTACTTTCAAAACAGCAAAGTAAGTCTATGTCCAATGAGATATTATGTTAAATATTCATAAATTGCTAATATTAACATAATAACCTTTGACTTTTTCTGCCTGTTTTTCTTGATCATTCAAATTAGACAAGTTCTGTGAAGAAGTAGCTGATCTGATCTTTCAGACTACTCACCAACCATCCTTCAAGCTGAGTGTAGGAGAGAAAGTATATGCTTACAGCCACACCTATATTTATTAATGTATTTCTATTTTATTTTTAGTTTCAACTGGTACACAAAAACCTCAAAATCATACATATTAATGGAGTACCATGCACAACCAATGTATACATATTAATGGAGTACCATGTACAACAATGTATACAATACCAAGTATACAACCAATGTTGTATATTTGTATACACTGAGTAATGTTTAAATCAGGTTAAACATTTATCTCCTCTGATACGTATCATTCCTTTGTGGTGAAACTTTTAAAATCCTTTCTTTTCCTTCTAGTTTTTTAAAAATGTATAGTACATAATTGTTACCTATCATCACTATATGGTGCAAAAGAACTTCTCTCTCTTACCTAACTATAACTTAGTATTTGTAAATGGGCTTCTTTCCATCCCTCCCTGTCACTGTCCCTGGCCTCTGCTTACCATCATCTACTCTCAACTTCTATGAGAGCAATTGTTTTTTTGATTCCACATGAGTGAAATCATGTAGTGTTTGTCTTTTCCGTGCCTAACTTATTTCCCTTAACATAGGGATCTCTCGTTCCATCCACGTAGTTATAAATGACAGAGTGAATAGTATTCCATTATGTATAGGTACCACATTTTCTTTTTCCCATTATCCATTAATGGACACTTAGATTGCTTCCCTTTCATAGCTGTTGTGAAGTGTGCCAGCAGCACCTATAAACCAGTAGATAACATTCACTAATGCTGAGGTTATAGAGGTAATATAGACCATGATGTCAAAGAGAAATGCAAATGACAAAAGTTGTGGTGACCTCCATATTTGGGGTCCTGTCTAGAAATAAGAGTTGAAGTAGAATTGGGCTTCATTTGAAATTGGCAATGGGAGTTATGGAATAGGGTGGTGACTTCAGAAAATAACATTTTGGGATCATATAACAGACAATACACATATTTGTGTTTCCACGAGTCTGAAGGCTGAGGAAAACATCTCGGGTTGTTTCCTCTTTGAGTACACCAAGTAAAAGATAGGGACTGGCTCTCCCAGGCCCCATAGCCACCTGACTGTCAAGGGTCTAAATTTCTGTGTTTATCTGTATTCTATAGGTGGGATTTGGAGTGACATTGGAGCTATAAGTGTCTGGGTCCTTGAAAGGGAGTGAGACATACTAGGAATTCAGACAGATGTCCACTAGGACAGCTGCTGAGGCTTCCCTGTATAAGTTACTGGTGCAGGTCATGTGGTGAGGGTGGGCAGGCATTGACCAGGTCTCCATTCCCTCAGATAACGTCAACATGACAGAAGCCAGGCAGATGCTCAAGGCTCTGCTGCACTTCTCCATGGGCTCCCTCCAAGCCTGATCCCCTTATCATGTGGCCCACAGACTTCCTCACATGTCACAATTCATGCATACCCCTGCAGTACCTCCCATAATGCTGACATCCTCATCTTGTCTTCCAAGGCTCTTTATCTCTTTTCTTCCCATAGTTGGGGTAGTTGGGAGGTGGGGGTAGGGGGAATGCATGTGAGGCTCTGCTTCACATCATCCCCAATAAAGCTTTGCATCCCTCAAATGACATTTGCTAAAGTCTTAGTGTGCCTCGTACAACTGCTCTTCCCAGAAGGTGGGATCAAAGTCAACATCTGGAATGTTTCTTCAGAATATTAGGTGACTCAAGAGTGTGGAGGTTGGTCCTAAATTCCCAGTGACGCGCTCTCAGCTGTCCAGTAGAGAATCCTCTGTTGTTCTCAGAACGCTCTCCCTTTCCCCAGCATCACTAACCTCACCCATGACCACCCAACCCTGACTGCTCAGCCTCAAATGAGAGCATGACTTCCTTGGAGAGTGAAAATGCTACAGGTGGTCCCTGCTCAAGAGAGTAAGACAGAGAATGATTGGGGGAAACATCAACCCAGTCTCCTGCCATTCCTTCTTCTTCCCAGTCACTGAGCCTCTGCAGTGTGGTCTCCTAGTTTGAAGGGTGGTATTTGACTTGGCTTTCTGGCCCCTCTCTGCTCCATGCAGATCTCCCAAATCTGCTTTAATGTACCAAATCCTAACTTTAAAAGGATATTGTCCTTGCCCAGTTATGTAGTCCAATCCCTGCCTTCAAAGCAAAGACTCCCTCCTAGGCTCTAGTCCTCCTTCCATTCAGGAAAAGATTCACTGCTCTCCACACCAATACCTTTGTGTCTGAAGCTGGGATCTTTTTATTGTTGTTGTTTTTCCAGTGAGTTATACATGCCGGCAGAATGCACTTTGACACATCATACATAAATGGAGTATAATTTCTTATTTCTCTGGTTGTATATGATACAGAATCACATTGGTTGTATAGCCTCATGTGTACATACGATAATAGTGTCTGATGCATTCTACTATCCTTCCTTCCCTTCACTCCCCTTGACTGAATTCAAAATAACTCTATTCTTACCACCCTATTGTGAATTAGCATCTGCATATCAAAGAAAACATTTGGTCTTTAGCTTTTGGGGATTGGCTTATTTCACTTAGCATGATATTCTCCAGCTCTACCCATTTACCCACAAATGCCATAATTTCATTCTTCTTTATGGCTGAGTAACATTCCATTGTGTATATGTACCACATTTTCTTTATCCATTCATCTGTTGAAGGGCACCTAGATTGGTTCCATAGCTCAATTATTGTGAATTGAGCTGCTATAAACATTGATGTGACCACATCACTATAGTATAGTGCTGATTTTGACTCCATGCCGAGGAGTAGGATAACCAGGTCAAATGGTGGTTCCATTTCAAGTTTTTTGAGGAATCTCCATACTGTTTTCTAGAGTGATTTCACCAATTTGCAGTCCCACCAGCAATGTATGAGTGTACCTTTTCCCTGACATCCTTACCAACACTTATTGTGGCTTGTATTCTGATAATTGCCATTCTGACTGGAATGAGATGGAATTGTAGAGTAGTTTTGATCTGCACTTTTCTAATTGCTGGATATATTGAACATGTTCTCATATATTTGTTGATCGATTGTATTTTGAAGCTGAGATCTTGCCATGTTCATCCCTCTCTACGATATGCTTTCAGCCACAGGCTTATGACATTCTCTGTCAGAAGGGTTTCTGAAAATCACGTTTCCTGCACATAATTTTTCTCAGAGGGCCCCAAATCTGATTTCCTCATTCCAGTTCTATCTGTACCTTATACAAGTATTCTTCAAAATTCTAGACAAATGTGCATATGTAAGGGGCAGGATTGTTAGCAACCATAAAAGATGAATGTGCAAAGGGGGAGCTTTGTTTACATCTTCATAACTCAACATATCTCTTACACTTTTTTTTATTCATGGCAAAAACATAATCACTCCATGTGCCAGTATTAAAGGAAGCTAAAATAGATTGCTTCCATCTGAGTTGTGATGGAAACCTCAAAATAATAAATGCCAAATGCCCCAAATTCTGCATTTCAGTTCCGACAATGGAAGTAGTTTTTTTAAAAAAAATCTTATGACCCTTGGTCCCTAACTCACTAGCAGATATAAAGGGCAGGATGTGAAATTTTTCTTGTCACCTCTAGTCAATTGAGAAAAACTTCAATAAGACTAGTCACAAAGCTTCTGCGCACAGATGGGATTAAAATGGCTCAACTAATTTGTGTTCTCTCAAAAATTGATTTGCATAATATATTTATTCCAATTACTTTAGATAACTTCTCGGGCAGTCTTCACAGTTTATCTGACTTTTCTCAGATAATAGGATGTCCTCCGGTTCTGTTAGTGCCTAAACAGGCTGTTTTGGGTAATTCATGCATGCTCCAATGTAATAACCCAAAACACTCATTTCACTCAGTTGAAACTTCTGCCTGCCCTAGCTCAAGCCCATGTGGGTGGGAAGCCAGCAGTAGAAAAGCATAGAAAAGGAAGATTAGCCCTTCTTTATTCTGTCAGCATCTCCAAGAAAATGCTCTGCTCACTGGCTGCAGCTTCTGACCCTTCTGACCTTGGAAAATGGAAAGGGAGAGCCGTTAAAGGGGAGAAGGCTTTGCTCAACTGCTGGCAATCTGGAATGGCTTCCACAGATTGGCAGGTGATTAAATGGATTCAGTCTCTCGTGGGTGTTTCTTTATAGGCTCTGGCAGCACGCTCTCTGCCAGCCCTACATCTGTTCTCTCTGAGATACATCCCTTCCTCTTTACCACTCTCTGTATTACAACAGACGTGGCTTCTTCTGGGTTTGGCCAATTGATGACTGGCTGGAATGGAAGGTGAGAGGGCAGAGAGAAGCCAAGGCACTTCTCCCATCGCATTTTGGCTCAGGTGCCCTCTCCAGGAACAATGGTGCTCCCTCAGAAGCTCAGTTGCGACTGAAAAGTCCACTCGGATCCCAGTGTCTTTCCAGTGATCCAGGCCACAGGCTCCAGAAGCATACCCTCTTACTTTTTCCTTCCAGACTAAAGATATAGTGGCTTCCTGCTCTTGACCATCTCTGTGTTACCTCTCCACATCTTGTTGGTTCTCATCCCCTGGCACCTTTTATGCAGGTGACAATTCCCTGCAGTAAACTTCTTCCATGACAATTTAGGAAGATGTTTCTGCTTTTTTCATTAGAACTTTACTGATGTACCTCCCATACACACATTGCCTTCAATTACTGGTGAGAACCTCACCTTCCATGGCTTAGGAGAATACTCTGGCTTACCACTTACAGTTTATAGCTTCTCCCTGTATCCCTGGACTTAGGGACACTTGAGCATCTTTGAGTTAAGGTTTCCTTTCCCTGCCAATGTCCATCTTAGATGGAATCTAAAATGAACGAAAGTCACATGTCTGAGATTTAGTGCACAGGATAAATGCAAACTAAAAGCCGGTAGTAAAAGCCTTCTTATTTCCTGTCTTAGTCTGAGGATCCCTGACAGTTGATTCTGTGGCAAAAGCTTTTGCATGAGCACCCAGTTTGGGAATGTGATCTCAAGGTACAAGACTAAGGGGCAAGGAAATGAAATGTGGTTGCTGTTAGTTTCCTACTACTGCTCCAGCATATTACCAACGGCAAGCTTAAAACAGCACAAATTTATTAGCATATACTTCTGAAAGTCAGAAGTCCAATTTGGTCTTAAGGGCTAAAATCAAGATGTTGACCTAGCTAGTTTCTACTGGATCCTTGCCCTAGCTTTTCCAGATTCTAGAAACCAGTAGTTTCTAGCTCCTGATTCCTGTCTCACGTCGCTCCACTTCTTGTCTCTCCCATCTCAAAATCCTTAGATTACTCACACTTGAAAAGTCTAACACAGTTATAGATTTCAAGGATTAGGACATGGCCACCCTTGTGGTTTCATCATCCAGCCTACCACAGATGCAGTGGCTCCTGCTGTAGGCAATTCATACCTGCAGAACATACAAACAGCTTTACGAGTCCCATCTCAGAATACTCACTAGAGGAAGAAAGGGATGGAAAGTATCTGAGAGCACCAGCCCCATCAGTCCAGGAATCATTTGCATTTGGGCCATGTGGAGTCCTGTGGCATCCTATAACTACAGCATCAGTAAAGCCCCAGAATGGGAGGGGGGGGAATTCTTCAAGCTAAGGTACAATCAATTTTCACCTCCCCAAATTTGCTGAAGCCTGCAAGGAACCAGTTGCTGGAGCAGTGGCTGGAGCAGGAAGTGAGGCCCAAAGAACTTAAAGAAATTCATAATAGGTGTCCAGTTCACTTCCTTATTCTCATCTGAAGTCACAGACACCTTCAGCCAGTTTACATCTCTAATGACTACTCTAAGGAACACACACACACACACACACACACACACACACACACACACACCTCCCAGTGGCTGAACAAAAGCACCAAGAAAGGCAGCTGAAGAGACTATTTTCCCTATAGCTTGAGACAATTATTACTGAGAAGCAAACTCTTCTCGTTGAACCCTGTGGAAGAGGCACCAGGGACAGAACCTTTGAGCCCTGACCTGGCATATTTCTGGGATGCTACCAAGAGTGACAGAACCAGGATATAGAAAAGTTAGATAAGCTATTCAGGTCATTGATGTTATCAAGGACATCCGACCTCTAACGAACATGCATCTGGACTAGCTAAAAACTCCAGGGCTGAACAAGTCACTCTTCCACCATGTATCAGAACTGGGAGGACAGTGCCATTGTCTGTGCAGGACAACAGGACACAGAGAGACTGGTGCTGCCTCAGTGGCAATCAGCAGAATGCAAACCATGACCGTTTTCTCCTATCAGCTAAGCAAAGATGGAAAGGAGAAAATAAAGCCAGTGTTGAAGAGGGAAGGAAAACATGGGCATTCTGACACTGAACTGGTGGGAAAGCATCAATTGGTGGAAGCGTTTTGAAAAGCAATTTGACCTTATCTATCAAAACCTGAAGAGAACAGACTCTTTGACCTAGAATTCTACTTCCAGGAAGAAAAATCTTATAGAAATATGTATACAAATGATCAAAAGTGTCCTTCAAGTCATGTCTACTACAACACTGCTTTGAATAGTCAAAAAAAAAATGAAGAACAATCTGGAAATTATGCTTAAGGAAAAAGTAAAGGAATGAGTTAGTGCTATATATGTATTGACATGAAAAAGTCTCATGATTTGTAAAGAGAAAAGAACAAGCTATAAAACACTTTATCTTTTTAAAAAATAATATTTGTATGTGGGTGCTTACATGTGATGTGAATATCACATCCTACCTTTGATTTGATATCATATCCAGGATCAAGTTCACAGGAGAGAAAGGCAGCCCACAGCTGCTCCATCTGTATGACTTCCTGTTTTGCTCATCATACTTATGGGGAAAGGGAGTGAGTGATCACAGTGACATGAAGATGAGCCAAGCTGTATTAAGCTCTGTGTTGATAGTGATAAGAAAATAAAATCCATTCTCTTAACAAACACCGTATAAAATCAAACATTAGATTCCTCCCAGTGATGTTTAGGTTT
Organism: Urocitellus parryii; assembly: GCF_045843805.1. Classification (NCBI taxonomy): domain Eukaryota; kingdom Metazoa; phylum Chordata; class Mammalia; order Rodentia; family Sciuridae; genus Urocitellus; species Urocitellus parryii. Next base: position 68,775,775 of record NC_135532.1, read on the forward strand.
TACTACTGTTCTTAAACCTATAAGAGCTATTGAGATCCCTATGGAGAAAAAAATTTTTTCTTTAAAAATCTAAACTCTCTAGCTCAACCTCTCTTTTCTATTAAAATAATGAGGTAATTTTTTAAAGCAAGATGAGATTCCCAAAGAATACAATTATTGAGATATAGTCTCACAGACACACACACACACACACACACACACACACACGTGTGTGTGTGTGTGTGTATGTGTGTGTTATTTGTATGTTGATTACCTTCTGTGAACTTGATCCTGGATGTGATATGATATCATATCAAGGGTAGTATGTGATATTCACATCACATGTAAATATAATATATACATATATATGTACACACATATATGTGTATACATATATATGTATATATAAATATTTGCATGTGGGCACTTACATGTGATGTGAATATCACATCCTACCCTTGATTCGATATATGTATATATTTGTGTGTGTGTGTATATATATATATATTCATAAAAACCTAGAACATCTGAAGAGCTCAGACCTTGTAGCAGATGAAACATGAATGCTTCTGTTTTACAAAACCCACTAAATTGGAAAAAAAAAAGAAATAAAATTAAGACATAAATCTACAAGACCCAGTGGAATGTTAAGTAGACAGGATGGGGAGGAAGAAATGTCAACACATTGATACAAGAGTGGGAAGAAATTAATCAAACTGCACACCAAGTGTGAGAACAAGGAAGCCAATGTGAAGAAAGTCACTCCTTCTCCTAACACCCAGAAAGACTCACGCACCAGCTACCTCAGCAAGCTGGACAGGGACTGCAAACCAGGGTGTCTGAAAACCTGTATTAGGGAGAGAGACCTCTAGATCCTCTTCCCCAACTGGCACATCCAGGCAACTACCCTTTCCCTGCCCCAGCCAGAGACTAGACATTCATTCTATGAAGAAACTCCTCCGTCAGAAGGATTCCAGAAAAGCCCTTCTCAACAAATGGTCAGGAGAAAATCAAGCCCTGATGCTGTAAGGCATAGGTTGAAATGTAATTCAACTTCTCCCACAGACTTCTAAAACAGTACTAGTTGTGTGCCATTTTGGGGAGAACTGAGAAATTAGGAATTTGAATCATTTTCTACAGATCTGATTGTCTCATAAAACTCTGTTTTAAAAAGGCTGCTCAAGACACTGACCCAGGCACAGAGGAGGACTGGATGGAAGAGGAGGGGATGAGAGGCAGAGGCAGATGGCTGGGAGTAATGAAGAGAAAGGGAAAGGAATAACACTTAAAGTCTCCCACGAAACAGACGCTCCCTGTCCCTTTAGCCCCAGAATATTGTCAGTACATATATTATCTTCCCTTCTACCCAATGATCTGGCAGGAACTTAAAGGATTCTTCCTTGAACAAGCTAAAGAGCTCCAGAGAAAAGACCCGTACACAAAGACTTTTGGAGAGACCTAACCCAGCATCTGAGCCCCACCGAATTTCTCTCTGTGGTCTATAAACCCTTTCCCACATCCATGAACACAAGCCTTCCAATCATCTTTAGATGCTTTTAATTAAATACAGCCAAAATAAGATGCACCGATAGTTCAAGACTCCTCCTTGAACATCAGAGACAAAAACCCACAAACAGATAAAGAAATGACCTCTGAGAACTGGAACTTAGGGGTGGGGAGGAGTGCAGCAAAGGGAGCCTCTTTTTTTGTCCAAAGTCTTGCTGAATCTTCTGACCTTTGAATCTGCATACATATACTATTAAAACCACAATATGTAAAAATTTTAAAGAAAGAATGTTTGGAGACTAGACATTCAACTATACAGAATATTTCCTCTGGAAAAATGAACTATTTCTGGTATATATTTTATATGCTTCTAATATGTTTGAGTTTTTATAATGATTAAATGTCTTCTGAATTTTTAAAAACAAGATGCAACAATGGGGGGGAGGCAAGAAATGGAATAATAAATCCAGAAAAAAAATAGTCTGATCTGCTTAAACACATAGGATGACAGGGTTTAGGGACAACCCTAGCTCCCTCATCTCTTTCAGATACTGAAAGGCAGAAGTGGCAGCATTAGTGAAGATCTAACATAGAAAGAGCCACACAAAAAACCTGCAGATTCCAGAAACAAGTGCCAGAAGTCTTGCATGCAAAGAGGCAAGGTTTTAAGAATTTATTCCAAGGAATCTAAAGAAACACACACACACACAGGAAATAAATGCTTAATTTAATTAATGTGTTAATCTGCATCTGGTGGAGGCGGGGCACAGGTGCAAAGAGCTGTAGCTAAAAGGAGAGCCATCCCAATGTTCGCCTGGAAAAGACCGAGGATGATGAAAGGATCTTAGATGTGTACCATCCCTTGTCCTGTGGATAAAGCAGCCTCGGGGATATCATGACCTTTGTTCTTTTGAGATAAATAGGTATCAGGGAAGATGTGATAACAAGTAGAACAGAAATTTTCCAAATTTAATGATGTCCCCTGTGTTTAAACTTCTCAAGAATTATAATTCAAGCCACCTCTGATTTTTAGAATTAAAAGGACTGGGATTATACCAGTTGAATGCGTAGATAGCAGACATGCAAAAGACAAGGGATGCAAAGGGCTGCCAGATGGACAGAAATCTATCAAAAGCATTGGTCCTATACCGGGCAAAATGCTGGAGCATTGTCTATGTTCCTCCCAGTCACATGCTAGGGTCAAGTCACAAGTCTTTGATGAAGTTATCAAATCAACTGACATTTGAGGTCTCAGCAACATACTTCCTTAAGTTTTGCTCTTAATAAATACTGATTCCATCAAATTCTTCATTAAAAATGAAAACATTGAGCTGGGTGCAGAGGTTTATGCCTATAATCCCAGCAATCTGGGAGACTGAGGCAAGAGGTTCTCAAGTTTGAGGCCAGCCTCAGCAACTTGGCAAGATCTCATCACAAAATAAAAAATAAATAAATAATAAGTCATAGAGTTGTATAATATCCCCCCTTACAACTGATTTTGTACCCAATGCAGCATTCCACAGTTTTGAGAACACTTCTATAAAAACAACATTGGTTACCCTGGGAAAGAAAAAAAACAAAACTTTTTTTTCATTTTTTTTCCTTCTTTTTAGCTCTAAGATGGTTGAAGACATCAAATTTAAATTCCAGACTTGTACCCTCCATAGTCAGCACAAAACCCTGCCAGTACAGACAGCCTATTTGGAAAATACCCACAACAGCAAAGTCCAAGAGCAAATAAATGTAAATTTCTTGTCCTTAGAGAGAAAGACACCTGGGGGCACAGGGTGGCAACCCACTGCTGCCATCCAACCCACTGTGCACAAACCAGTCACACCAAGGGTTAGAAAAGAACTCAGGACTGCCTGGTAGGAAAAATAATTTTCCATGGCATGGGTTTTCCACTCAAATCCACTCAGATAAAGAGATATGGCTCCTAAAGGAACTAGTCACTTAACTTTGGTTACCAAAGTCTAAGACCAGTCCCCAAATGACCCACAATCTTCAACAAATTTACGTGAACTTGTTGGCAACAGTGCATCCTGAGCCACCAGATGGCCAGGACCAGAATCTACCCTGGCCCAGCCTTATCAGTATCCATTTGGTACTGTCACATGAACACAATCACTAAACCTCCGAGCGTAGCAATAGTAAATATGTATTTTGCCCACAAGTTGACAGTCTACCTGGTAGATGTGCTGCTCTGGGACAGACTTAGCATATCTACAGTCACCTGGAAGTTCAGCAAGGAGCTGGCTCTAGATTGGCCTCCGTGTTCAGCTAGAATATTTCCTGTCTGATTTATATAGCACGTGGGTCAGCAGCCTACCTCAGCCTTGACCTTGTCAAGGAGGCTGGGATCCGAGAGAATGAACTGGGCTTCTTGGGACCCAGGTTCTTCCTATCTGCTTCATTTTATAGGCCAAAGAAAATCACAGGGCAGCCCAGATTCCACACTAAGGACACAAATTTCACCTCATCACAGGAAACACTAAAATTTCACATTGTGTGGGGCATGTTTACAAGGCTGATAAATCCAAACCACTAGGACAATCAATCTACCACAGGGACCAGAGAATTAGTTCTGTGAATAAAGCAAAAGAACTTGGTTAAAGGCAATGTGGTATCCCGAGAGGAAAAAAAAAAAAACAATAATAGCAGAAAATTGCTGACATCTGAATCAAGTCTGCAGTTCAATAAATAGTAATATTAATTCCCAAGTTTGACACAGTCATCGTAGTTTTAGGTAAGACATCAAGATGAAGAGATGCTGAGAGAAGGATATGTGGGAAATGTGTATAGTTTTTGTGACTTTTCTCTGAAGTTAAAATTAATTCAAAATAAGAAGTTTATTTTTTTAAAAGACAAGCCAAAAGAGAGAGAGAGAGAACAAACTTGGGATATAGACTCTTTTGGCGGCAGCACCTTGACTGGGTATTTCACTACATCATGGCTAATCCTCTCTCCCAGATTGAGACACCCCTGTGGGCTGGGAAAACTTGGCAGTCTGTGAGACACTGAAAGGCTGAGCAGGTGGTTTGGCCGAGGCCACATCTCTGCAGACCTCCAAGGCAACAGCACGCTGAGCCTCAGCCTGCAGCAGGGGAGGTGCCAGGATGAACAGGGCCAGGGCTGTGCCAGCATCCTGGCTCAGCATGGTGGTGGAAAGGGTGTTGACCCAGCTGGCCTTGGTGGTCACAGCAAAAGCCACATGGCCACGAGGCTGCAGCACCTCTTTTCTTCCATTTTGAAGGGAGTGAAATCTGGACTTAACCGTCTCCTTCTGACTTTGTGAGAGTGGCAAACTGTGATCTTCTTCACCACGCTGCAGCTCTGAGTCTGATGTGGAGGCCAAATCTGACACATTTTATAGGCCAAAGCAAATCACAGTGCAGCCCAGATTCCACACTAAGGACATAGATTCCACCTCGTCATAGGAAATGCTAAAAGTTGACACACAGACACACGATGACAGCACTTCACAATAACGTCTGTGCAGTGGACAAAGGTTTCTTGTCCGTTCTGCCCTCTTCCTTTGGGAAAAACCTCAGCCTCCTTCCAAGGTGGCTCCTAAAGGATCTTTTCTCTTCTTTTACCCCTGTGTGCTCAGGGTAGACACCCAACAAATGACCCAGACCTGGCCGCTCACAGCCATCCATCCTTCCGGTCCCAGCAATTTGTCAAGGGATATTGATGGGGGGGGGGGGCCCAAGATAAACCAATCAGACATTTTCCATCATACTTGATATGAGGTCTCTGGGCAAAGAAAGATCCTTCTTTCTCAAAGTTCCAGTAGCACTTATAAAAGTATAGCCTGTCTGAAGCTGAAGATCACCAGAGGAAAGAGCCACAATATGGAGAATGTCTCCATCAGGCAATGTACACCCTTGGGTACAGGCAAGCCTATGGCCAAGGGGCAGCTGTTGTTAGATTCCCAGGCATCACTTAGATTTCCAAGTACTAACCATAATCTATGTTGAGCTGAATTTCTCTTGCTTTCAAACAAAATAACCCTGCTAATGCAGAGAGCAGTACCCTAGACTTGAGGTACTGGGGACTAAACAGATTTTAAAATGTGGATTTGACTGAAAATAGGTAGGGTGCTGGTCAGCCATTACTGCCTTCCCTGGTGAGGAAGGTCAAGGTGCTTGTCTAAATGGTAACAGCTAGGCAGATGGTTCCTTCTTGTGTTCACTTCTGTGTGTCTGGGGAACCCTGGTGACAAAGCTCAAATGAATTGACCACAATTCCCCAGTCTTCCTGATCATCCTAGAAGCTTTAGACCAAGCTGTCCTTCTGAAAACCAAAGAACAGGGCCCACGTAGCCTCACCACAGAGATTAGTTCTTTGTCCAGCAGTTCTTAGGAAGATTTAAGTCTGAACTTATTTATTTATTTATTTATTTATTTATTTATTTATGTACCGGCAATTGAACTCAGGGGCACTCAACCACTGAGCCTCATCCCCAGCCCTACTTTGTATTTTGTTTAGAGACAGGGTCTCACTGAGTTGCTTAGAACCTTGCTTTTGCTGAGGCTGACTTTGAATTCACAATCCTGCCTCAGCCTCCCAAGCTGCTGGGATTCTAGGCATGTAACACCGTGCCCAGCTTGAACTTTCTGTTTTGAAAAGATTTAACATCAGGATGCAGAAAAAGCAGGAGCATTGAGGAAAACTTAATATCCTAGGTCCTGAGTAAAAACTTCTGGCTACCTCCTTCCCATCTTAAAAATCAATAAGTTCCCTGTTTTAAAGAGGCATCCCTAAGGATACATAGAACTCACTTCCTCATCCCAGCCCACTATTTCATGTGCAGAAGCCAAGTGGCAAGCACGTATAGAGTCACTAGCAAGAGAAAGGAAATCTAAATCCAAGTAGAACTCCAGGACCACATTATGGGGTGATCACTGGCCTGAATGACTAGCCCACTGGATTTCCAGAATCGAATGGGTTTGCCTCCCTTTGAGATTTAAAGATGTATTATTTCTAGAGACAACTCAAATCTAGCTGACAGTGTTGTGATTGATTATTCCACTCTCAAGCAATTCCCAGAACACCAAGCCTGCACCAAAAGGAAATGGGGTACAGTTCCCCAGCAACTCTTTCTGAAGTTGTGGATTGCAGTAGCATAGTTAGCCTGCCTCTGCCCCAAGCCCCAAATTCAGCCTTGTCAGCACTGAACGGTGTACTGAGTTTTCATTCCCATCTGACTTACATGTCTAATTCATATGCAATTCTGAATCAAGAAAGGAAGAAGCGTGAATAATTAAGCTCTACTTTAAAACCCAACCCCAAGGAGTTGGTATGTTATCCTATAGACCTTAAGACACCAGTTTCAAACAGGTTTAAGGCAGATGACACTTGTGATGTGTTCTATAAAGTGGGGTGGATCAGCAGGAAATGGGTAGGACTGAAAATGAGCCCCTAAATTATTAAGCAACAATAATAGGAAAACTCACAAAGACTGGTGCTAACAGAGTTGCAGTGCGGATGAAGAAGCTCTGAGCACACCGAGATCACGCAGAAGTTGGAAGAGCTTGCAAAATAGGAAATACAGCAACAGGAACACATCCTGTAAGATACCACAAAGATTAAACTCTGCAGACTGTAAACGGATGCAAAAGCTGGTCTTCTTTCCCTTGGAGGGAAGCAAGAAGCAGACAGCTGGAATTCTGTCTGGAACAGAAGGAAAGATTTTTAAATCCTTGTTTATTTTTCACTTGAAAAGGATTTGTCCTGAAAATCGCCAAGATGTATAGATGTTCTTAAGGGATTTGGGCAAGGTAGACACAAAAGAATGTCTTGGTTAGCTACTAAATTGCAGCCTCCTGGGGCCTTAAACCATGGCAAGCTCTTAGGACCCTTTAGGCCCACTTCACAAGGTTTTAGTTTATAAAATTAGGCTAATGACTTTCTTCCCGAGTTCCCTTTAACCTGGGTGAGAGTATAAGTGCTAAGTGATTCTAAAAGACTCTAAAGACCTTAGAAGCATGCAGACCAAAAAAAAAAAAAAAAAAAACTTAAATCAAAACACATTTTGTATTTATAAAAGCTACAAAGAGATGCCCAGGGAATTGGGCATCTGTCTTAACATTCTTTCAATATCCCTTCTCTCCTGGGCTTCTAGTACATACAAGATTCCCCTAAGAGCTGTACCTTTTCTCCTTTGTCACAGTCCCTAAATAGTGGTAAATAAGTGCCCTTTGGTCTCTTATGAAAATGTAGATCCAATGTAGCAGTTATAGTCCATCCATCATATGGGACCTATGAAAGAAATGAATGAAATTTTGCAGGTTAAGTACTTAGCTTAGTTCCTGAAATATAATAATAAGCACTCAAGTATGACAGCTATCCCCAATTACATATAACATTGAAAATGCTAGCTTTAGCTACAATAGAGTTTTCAAAAAAAAAAAGAAAAGTACTTTTTCTTTGTATAAGAGTCTGGTAATCTACCTCTATTTTCATTCTGCTCTGTACTTTTACTTCCTTTGATCCTTGGGCAAAATTTTAATATAAAAGAATATGGGTACTTAAAAACTTAAACTTAAAAAATACTTTCTAATGGCAATCAAAGTAAACTTTCTTTAGCCAAGCTCAAGGTTATTATTTGCAAAACATATTTTTGCTTCTAAATCTCTGCAAAAGAGCAAAACTTCTTCTCATCATCAGTGGGAAGACTTAAAGTTCTTTCCCAGAACTGGCTTGAAGTTCTTTCCCCAACTTGGCCAGCTACACTTGGATTCAGGGTTTCCGCCCTAGAAAGAATGTGGTTGTGTCCAAGTGGAATGAGTCACTGAATTCTAAGCAGAAAGTTTTCATCTCTTTTAAGAGGAGCAGTGGAGAGTTCCATTTTTATAGCCCAATAGTGCTTGAATCAGGCCAGGATGAGCACGCAGTCCCGTCTCATTTCCTCTTTTCCCTGCCTTGCAACAATGAGAGGGAGAGAGGAATTGACAAGAGAGAAAGACTATTTGAACTCTGGCAACAGGCCACTTGGCTTTGTAGATTTAACCAAGTAATTTTGGCCAAGAAAAAAAAGGTTCTTGAGTAACAGTATGGAACATTACACCCCTCTGGGATGCTCATTAAATGCTCGTTGGCTCTCTGTAGAGAGTCTTAAGACTCATCAAGCAATGCTGTCCTATTTGTTGCTGGAAGTTCTATAGTCTCCATCCTACCTCCATCTTTCTTGGACTATGAAGTCGTATCACAGTTTTTGAGGCTTGCAATAATTTATCATTTCTCCAACATTAACCATGTGAACACGAGTTTTTATTGAATTGTTTGTTAAGAAAATTATATTTCCAGATGTATTTATGAACATATAAATCACCCAGGCTTTCAAATAAAATAGCATTGCTAAGGATGGACTCGTCTAACCTTGTCAACACTTTTCTATGTATTATTTGGTCATCATATTCACCTTGAGACAGACAAAGTACATGATATTGGTTCCAATTCATAGAATCTCATAATAGGCATTTAGTGAACATTTTAGTATGCAAGCCACTCTGCTGCATGTTTTGAGAAATACAAAACTAAGAAACACATACTCCCTGCTCTTTAGTCGCTTTTATTCAAAGAGAAAAGACAAAATAAGAGCACATAAACTATTATACAAAGAGGGCTGTGAAAGGATTTGGGTTGTTGGCTATAAACTCATGGAAAAGCATTGAAGGATTGTATGTAAGAAAATGATGAGATTGTAACTGCATTTCAGAAAGATCACCGTAATGGGAGGATGGAGGACAGATTGAAAGGGAGCCAATGGGGGTTGGGGTTGTGGCTCAGCAGTAGGGCGCTCACCTCGCAGGTGCAAGGCCCTGGGTTTGATCCTCAGCACCACATAAAAATAAATAAGTAAATAAAGTTGTTTTTTTTAAAGAAAGGGAGAAAATGAAGCCCAAAGCATTAGGAGTTATATTAGTCAGTGTTTTCCAAGAAACAGAACCAAGGACCAGTAGAAGATAGATATATAGATAGATAAGATAAAGACAGACATGAGATTTATCATAATTAATTAGTTCATGTGGTTATAGAGACTGATGAGCCTCATGATCTTCTATATTCCAGCTCAGAAATTGAAGTCCAAGGATGTGGAAAATTTGAATTTCTCAGTTTAGGTCATCAGGTAGAGAGAGAGAATTCACCCTTGTGCTTTTTTGTTCTATTCAGACCTCAGTGGGTTAGATGATGCCCACCTGTACTGGAGAGGGCCTCTGCTTTACCTAGTCTATCAATTCAAAGGTTAATTTCCTTTGGAAACATTATGACAGCCACACCCAGAAATGATGTTTAAGGAGCATCATGTGCAGCCAAGCTGACACAAAGTTAACCATCACAAGTGCAGTAACCTAGGCAAGATCTGAAAAAGCCACACCAAAAGAGGGACATTCCAAGAGTGTTTTAAAAGATTTTGACCTGCAAAAATGAGTAGGTCTGGGTGATAAATGAGGGACTCTGAGGGAACGTGAAAGGGGGACCTCTGTGTGTGGCAGTTGGGTGGGGAGCAGTGCTGTCCACTGTAGGTACACGGCAGAGATGGAGGAGGGCGTTTGGGCCAGGCAAAGACAGAAGAGCATGGGATCCCCTTGGGGAACAAGAACACCATTCTGCCAGAGTATGAGGTAACGTGCAGCAGCAGCATGGTGGATGAGGCTGGGAACGCAGGCTGAGCACTCGGGATGGTTGATTTCCTGTGTCAACTTGAATGCCTAGAGCAGTCTAGCGTTATTTGTGGGTGTGTCTCCATGTGAGCAGCACCATCCATCTGGGAGCCTCAAGGGAACAAAAGGGTGGAGAAGGGGCAAATTCTTGCTTGGTTCTCCTGGGACCCAGACATCATTCTTCCCCTTAGACATCAGAACCGCAGGTTCTCCAGCTTTTGTATCCCAGGGCTTGCACCAGTAGCTCCTCCGCTTCTTGTGCCCTCAGCCTTAAGCTGAAAGGTACATCATCACCGTCCCTGGTTCTGAGGCTTTTGGACTTGGACTGAGCCACACTACACAAGCCTTTCAGATGACCCATTATGGGACTTCTTAGCCTCCATAATGGTGTGAGCCCATTTCTCTAATCAATCCCTCTCATATGTCTCTCCCTATATACAAACATAGATACAGTAGATACAGATATAGATCCTGTTTACCTCTCTGGAGCACTGTGAATACCATGCATTTAGTTTGGACATTAATTTGGTGAGCAAAGGAGAGATTTTAAGCAATAAACAAATGTTATTAAAGCACTTCTCTGGGAAAATTATCCTTCAATAAGGAGATCTATATTCCAGAAGGTTAAATGGTAGGATATCTAATTAGTGTTAGAGATGGGATTCGTGGTCCATTTTATGTGATGAGGAAGAACCAAGAATGCTTCTTGGAATTCTAAAAATGTGCTCCTCTCCCCAAAAAGTCTTCCTCCCTTACTGAATTCCACACCTTCATATTTAGCTGGGGCAGAAATTTAGCACATTAAGGGAATAGATGGGTGCTTCCAGTAGTTTTTGCTAACACAGGAAGAGCCCAATCCTATGTTGTTCCATTTACAACATTAAAAAAAAAAATTGTGATTGCTGAATTTAAATAATGGCAATCGCTGGTGAGAGTCCTCCAGGGGTAGAAATCTAATGATAATAAAAATAAATTAAGCTGAGCACCTGTAATCCCAGTGGCTCAGGAGGCTGAGGCAGGAGGATTGCAAGTTCAAAGCCAGCCTCAGCAAAAGCAAGGCACTAAGCAACACAGTAAGACCCTGTACAGAATAAAATACAAAATACGGCTGGGGATGTGGCTCAGTGTTCAAATGCCCCTGAGTTCAATCACTAGTATCCCCTGCAAAAAAAAAAATTAAAATAAGAAATAGGCTAAAAAAGATTAAATATTTTAAAGATAATAAATTAGCTTGCAAATACAGATTACTATTATCAAGAGAGCAAGAATTATACTTTACCAAAGTTTGTTTTTTTCCATGTATTATTTCATTTTGCCTTCACAGATGATTAGTTGATACATGAGAAAACAGACTTAGAAAGATAAAAATATGTGATGCCTCTACAGTGAACCGTAGAGTCAGGTTTTAAGCCAGATCTCACTCCTGAATCCCAACCCATAAGTGGTCTGCTATTCTGTCCTTCAGCAAAGTTTTCAAGAGAAAATTCAAAATAAGCTAGAGAGAGAACAGCAGAGTTTATTTTAAAAAAAAAAAATAGGGGGATAAACAACAATTTTCTTGTGGTTGTACAAGCCAGTGTAGCAGACAGTTGTCTTTTTCCCAGAGCCACAAGAAGAACTTACTAACTTGAATTGCAACTTCCAGTTGTAACTGAACTGTTTGGGAAGAAGAAGTTCCTATTACACTGGAAAAAAAAAAAAAAAAGACTGGGGAAGAGGACAATAAAAGGGACGTGACATTAGCCTCACTCATTTTAACTGAGCACCTTGATTAACAAAAACAATCAGGAAGTTAAAATAAACCAGATTCTAATCGGTGTGTATGCTCTGTGCTCTGTGTGCTCATGGGCCTGTGGGTACTCACCGGAACAGGAGGGGCGGCACTGAAAACCAAAGAAGCACATCCTACACAAAGCAGGAGTCATTCCCCAAACTTCTGAGCTATTGTGTTCCCCAGCCAAAAAAAAAAAAAAATGCTGTGTTGGCTCTTCATTTTTGTAAAAGTACTTAGCTAGATGTTTTTTGTTGTTGTTGTCATTGTTGTTCTTAATGAGTGTCCCTATTTGCTAAAGCCACTCTAATAGAGAAAATCCCACAGGAGCAAAAATGATGAAGTTTTTTTTTTTAATGTTTTTAACATAACTTTACATTAACATCTTTCTTTGTCATGTTAATTCATGACAAGACAATGAATTATAAATTGCTCCTTTTATAATCCTTCTCAGGAGGAATAAAGATTGAGTTTGATGAGAGAAGCTCACAGGAGAGGAATTCCTAAGCTGAGCTAAACATTCATGCTATTTGAGAAGAAATTAAAAGACAGAGAAAGTATTAAAAAGAAAAAAAAAACACATGTGTAGAAATGAGTAGAGAAACGAAAGAGAAAAAGGCAAAGTGACTGTTCTGGTTGAAATTGGGAATATCCTCCAAAGTTTCATTGTTGAAAGCATGGTCTCTGGAGCAGCAGTGTTCAGAACAGGGCTTCAGGAAAGTGATTGGATAATGAGGCTCAGACCTCCTCAGTGAATTAATCCATTGGTGGGTTCCATAACCCAATGTAAGATTGGAAGGTGGTAGAAACTACAGCAAGTGGGACCTAGATAGAGGAAATAGATCACTGGGAATGTGCTCTTGAAGGGCACACCTTGTCCCTGAAACCTCTCTCTCTCTTCCCCACCCCTACTTCCCAGCTGCCAAGAGCTGAGAAGCTTCCCTCTGAAATACTCTTCCATCATGATGCTGTGCCTCACTTCAGGCCCAAAGAGATGGAAATGGCCAACCATGGTCTGAACCCTCTGAAACCATAAGACAAACCAAATCTTTCCTCCTTAAAGTAGATCTTATCAGGCCTTTTGTCATAGCCACAGAAAGTTGGACAACACCGTGACAACAGAAAATAAAAACAACATGGTTAGAACAGGCAAAAAAAAAAAAAAATTCCTGGTATAAATTTTTTAATTTTTTGCCAACATTTTTTTACTTCTATGCTCAGTTTCAGGGTATGTCTGGAATATATAAAAATGTTGGCCTATTTTAATATCAATTTAGTTAGCAATAGGGTTTATTCAATTGGTTGCAAAGCAATCAATTCTATATGACTTCTCCAGAAAGAAGTATCATCGATTCAGAAAGAAGGTAGACAGAGTTAAAATATGGGAATTGAGAGGGAGGAAAAAAGCTAGGAAAGGGAGAGAGAACCACTCGTAAACACAAAAAATGGTTCCCCTATGGGGACACGTGTTTAAATTTTTTATTCACTTTGATAAAAGTACAGAAAACAACTCCAGTAATATCAGAAAGGAGAAATGAGTAGTAAACCTCAAAGATGGTGTTACTCTGGGTATTTCTAACTAAGTTAGAAAGGTATAGTACACCGTGAAACTAAATCAGTTTTTACAAACACACACCATGAAAAATATAGCAAAGCCACATGATAAAGTGCTGCCTGTCCCTTAAACTTTTGTGGGACTAGATGAAGACTTAAGAACAGCTTTCTCCAGAATACCCAAACCTAAAGGAAAAATGACTTATTGATGTAACAGAATTCTCTGAGACCATCTGAACATCATTATCATATGCTTTATAACTAAAACAATTTTCATATTCAGTATGTTAAATGAGTTGTTAAAGAAGGATTAGATTCAGGATCACTAAATATATGAGAAGAAATTATTTACAATGGTTCTTCCTTCCCATTTTTTCTATAAATAGTAGTTTTCCATTAGAAAACTTGGATGGGCTAACTTCAAGAAATTGCCTAAAAATTCACATTCTGACTCCAAACCATGCAAAACTTATTCCCATTTATTAACTTTTCTTACAAGGCTCAGAAAAGGGACCGCCACAATCAAACTTGAAAATGCCTTTGAGTCAAGTCTTCACAACCATTTTGAACTCCAACATGGGACCAAATAAAGCAAAATTATCAACTTTTAGAAAAGGCCTTTTTCCTGAATACTCATGTCATTTGAGGTGACATTAATTCGTTGCATCCATCTTTTGATTTATATATATATAAACAAAATTCTTTGTAACCTATTTAGCTAAACAAAAAAATTATTACTATTAAGAAAAGAGACCAGCTGTTCTAAGGCAGAGATTGTGAGAGACCCAGACAAGCACCAGTGTGCCTTCAGCTGTAAACAAACTAGAAAATGACTTATTTGCTTAGTGAATCACCACAGCTAATCTATGTCCAGAAATAGCAATGCAAGAAAAATGTGAGAGTGACTCCTGTGATTATCTATAGTTGGATCTCCAGCCCCAGACTGGTAAAGGCCCTCCAGAGTCCAGGTTCTCTGTTGGAGATCAAAAGCTAAGAGACATCTCCCTCTCTTTTTAATGGATGCCCCTAAAGATTTCAGCTTCAAGGTTTGGAAAATGCAAGAGCTGGTACCCTATGGAAGTCACAGCCTTGACAGCCTCAGTGCCCCTGCCAAATCCCCCACCTTTCCTTTCCCTCTCAGCCTCCTTGAAAGTTCCACCCCAGACCTTCACATCCATAATTAATGCATAATTACTGTGCATCTACAATGTTCCTGATAAGGTGCTGTCACTAAATCTAGTATAACAGCATTCTTGCTCAGCTTACCATCCTAAAAACCCACACATTTTTTTAAAAAAAAATCTAAAACTTCAGCAGAAAATCTCCCACTTCAGGGAAAGATGGAAATTTCCACAACTTCAAACCCCACACCTTGAGGCCAGCCTGGCAGGTGCTATGCAAATCTGAACTGAGTCCCCCGTAATGTGCCTTGGAGGACGGCTCCTCAGATCCAGGGAGGATGAAGACATCTCCTGCAAAAAGTTGGAGGTGTGGCCAGAACCTTGGAACTGCAATCTTGAGTTCTTAGTATAGGACAGACCATGAGAGGCATGGAATATCCTGAACCCATCTGAACAGAGCAAGGGGAGCCTCAGGAGAAAGCATGACACCTCGTCTTTCCTGTGAGATGACCCAGCCTCTTACCTAAGAGAAAGAGTAGAAGAATTGGAGGAGAAAAAACGGATGGGCAGAGATCAGCAAATCTGTGGTCCAC
Source organism: Urocitellus parryii (assembly GCF_045843805.1). Lineage (NCBI taxonomy): Eukaryota > Metazoa > Chordata > Mammalia > Rodentia > Sciuridae > Urocitellus > Urocitellus parryii. The sequence goes on from NC_135532.1 coordinate 68,790,968, forward strand.
ATGGCTTGCTCTTAGTTATGCTGTCTTCCGAATTCTGAAGAGCAAAATGAAATTATACCTCTAGCAAAAAAGAAGAAATCTGTGGGGGACAGAAAGTTCTCAAGATAAGAAGCCATCAGTGGGGCTGGGGATGTGGCTCAAGCGGTAGCGCGCTCGCCTGGCATGCGTGCGGCCCGGGTTCGATCCTCAGCACCACATACAAACAAAGATGTTGTGTCCCCCGAGAACTAAAAAATAAATATTAAAAATTCTCTCTCTCTCCTCTCTCACTCTCTCTTAAAAAAAAAAAAAAGAAGCCATCAGTGAACAAGGTATGTCCACCACTTCTAGAATCCCTCCTCCTCCTCCTCCTCCTCCTTCTTCTCCATTTCTCTCTCTCTCTCTCTCTCTCTCTCTCTCTCTCTCTCTCTCTCTCTCTCTCTCTCAATTATTTGACAACAAATGGTCGGTCCCCTTCCAAAAAAGAGGAATCCCTATGGGAAAGCAAACAGATGAAAAGATAAGAAGCCAATAGCTTTCTTTGGCCTCATAGAAAAGAAAGGCAAATTTATTTAAGGGCAAAAAAACTCCTCAATGGACTTCTGACCCCCCTCTCAGGGGGGAAAAAAAAGCTTATTGGACTACAGAAGAATATTATATTAAATTGGGCAAAGCTCAGAAAAGAAATAGAAGAGAAAAACAAAAACATTTCCAAGATGAAAGCTATATTAGAAGACATGAAAAGAAAAGAGTAAGCACAATGGAAAATACAACTAAGTCTGAGAAGATTGAAATAAAATGAAAAATAACAGTATGTAAAAAAAGAAAAGGTAATGGATAGTGAAGGTAAACAAGACAAATTTAGCCTATGGTTCTTGAAGAAGGAACGGAACAAATTGAACAGAAGAAAAAATACACAGAGGTTATCTCTAAAAGTTTCCCCACCTCTGGAGAGGGGATGCAGAAGGCTAAGCAGGTCAGGAGAGGAGAAGCTTCAGGAATAGGATAAATTCCATGATCAGATAAGGATCAAAGACAGGTATGACAGAGAGGTGGAGCTGGGTATTTATCACATACACTAAATCGTGGTTTCTTCCTTTAAAATAATAACTCCTTTTAAGGTAATGAAGTAAAGAGTGAATGAAAAATCGCTTACAGCAGCAAAACCATCCTATTGAGACATCTGCTACTCACTAATGAGAAGGGGATGAAACTCATGAGCAGATAAGGATCAAAGAGAAGGTATGACCGAGGGAGAGAGGCGGGCACTTACTGCACACGTTTTAACTAGTGATCCCAGTGAAAGGACCATGGCTCAACCCTTCAGTTCCACAGAATGGTCTTAATTGTCCAGTGCATTCCTTTACCAGGGCTGCCATGCCCCGAGTACAGGGTGGGTTCCTTCTGAAGGAAGGATGGGCTCCAGAGCTCTCTCCTTGGTTTGTGGATGGTCATCTTTTCCCTGTGTACCTTGTCTTCCTTCTCTCTCAACCTTTCCCCTTTATAAACATCGCCTCTCTCAAACTTTCCCTTCTATAAAGACCTCAAATTGGATTAGGATACACCCTAATGACCTCACTTTGACTTAATTACCTCTTTAAGTATCTCATCCCCAATTATATTGTACAGTACTTGTACTTAAGATGTCAACATATGAATCGGAAGGGACACAGTTCAGCCCATAACACCCAGCATGTGTCGCATGCCTTTTGCCAAAGTCTATCAAACCAGCTGTTGGTCTTGGACCAAACTCTGGAGGGTTGGAATCAACCCCATTCAAACCTCACAGACTAAGACTTTTGGAGGTGGATTCTCTAAAGACATATTAGGGAGAAAAATGATAACCTTGTTTGTGTCATAAATCTAGTCAATTATTTGTTGTTAATGTGCAAGAAATATTCCTTCAAGTATTAAGTGCCATATAGTAAATAATAAATACCTTCTAGGATTTTCAGGTTTAGGGAGGATATTAATTGAGATTAATAGCTGAAGTTACTTCCAGATATTTAACTGTCAGCAACTACCTTTTACTGAGCAACTACTATGTGCAATACAATATGCTATGCACATTCAGTTGTACATCTTCAATTAATTGTACTACTTTAGTATTCATTTCAGTTGTACTACTTCAGTTAATCTTCATTGAAACACGGTGAGATAAGCTTGTTTTTTCTATTTTAAAGAGAAAATTGAAGTTTTTACAAGGTTATTTAATTCGACAAAGTTTGCACACTAACAAGTGTCAGCACTGTAATTTGAATTCAGTTCACTTATGTTCTTAGGGATTCAGAGTAGGGTTTGAGGCCCATATCCTGTTTCTCTTTTAGAGAGTAAGAAGAGGACTACTTCTTTAAAAATGAACAAAGAGTCAACATCTAAACTGGAATTGGTCCTGCCCTTATTATCAGGTTGGGAGGGGAGCCAGTGTGAAATCTCTAAGAAAAAGGTGGGAGAACTACATTTAAGTCTGAAGACTCCTGGGGCCTCCTTTTGCTCTCTGAACCAAGGCTTTGAGGTCCACTCTAAAGGCTGGGGACCTTGACCAGCTGCTGTGTGGACAATCATGGGCCAGCTTCACCTCGAGATGCTGGTGGAGTGGCAAAAGGAAGAGAAAAATGGCTGTGGACTTCTGTCACTGCAACCGCAGCCCACGTCTGTGCTGACCTTAATGGAAAAGAGAAGTTAAAAAAAAAAAAAAAACAACCTGTCCTCATACCAAGTGATTGAGGCAGACGGGAAAAGGGCCTTACAACCAAACAAAGGCCTTACCCCGTGTACCAGCCTCCCGTGGAGATACCAAGCTGAGCCTCTATCCTACTGTTCCTTCCCTTCTCTTGGGGCAGCCTTAGTGAGGAATAGAAAGAAGCCAGATGTCCTCTTCCTGAGCTTTCCCCAGAGGGTATGAGTGTTAGAAGGCAGAAGTAGTAGCCCTCTTCTGTTCCCCTTCTGTGAGCCAGCGTAGGAGTGTGGGCCGGGTTAGAGACGTGGGTGGATTCAGAGCCTCTGGGTTGGGAGCTGGGCAAACCCTGTTGGTGCCACACCACATCCTCTCCATCCATCCACGGGGTAACCATGGACCATTTGTGTTTAAATCCCTTTCTGCCTCTCTCTGCTGTGCAGGCGGCCTCTGGCAGTGGGAGACTAATGGCCCCAGTTAGAGCCCTCAGTTAATGAGGGGTAGAGTCTGTGAATAAATACTCCGCTGTAGGAGGACTCTGAGATGTTCCACAGTCTTTCAGGAGGTTCCTCCCAGGATGGAACTCCAAGTCCTCACCACAGCAGCCCGCTCCTTACCACACGACACATTGGTTATCCGCATTCCCCCGCATCTCCCCTCCCCACTGTCTCATGATGCTTCATGGGGTTGCAACTCAAAAGAAATCATTGTGCTTAAACCCGGGACTCAGGTTCAGTTTTTCTGGGAAGCCACCCTAAGACATGACCTTGCAGGAAGGAGATTCAATGCCACTCTCCTCCCCCAAGTACTACCCATTACATGTGTCGGGGTTGCTTTAGTCAACAGGTCGAGGGAGTTGCCCCCCTGTCTGACCACAGGACTTACCCAGGGTTCAACAGTGTCCTCCTCAAGAGCTGTAGGTAAGGTTCAGGATGGCAGGAACTATGGCTAAGAAGTCTCCAGCCCTTCTTCCCATCTTACCAAGAGGAGCAGTGTCCAGGGCATAGCAGGGCCAAGGCTGTGTTGTGAGAAGTGGCAATTTCTGAAAAAAAAAAAATCTCATGGGTTTGCAAGGTGAGCCGGAGAAACATTATGTTTGAATATGAACCCCGGATAACCAACGAATGGAGAACATAGTTTTTAAAGTTATGACCCATAAGTTACAGTTAGATTGAAGCAAGAAGTTCTGAGGTGCCTTTGCACAGTAGGATGACTACAGATAGCACTAGTGTACTGTGTTTTACAAAACCTGGAAGAAAGGATTTTAAAAGTTTTTGCCCTGAGGAAAGGACAAAGGTTTGAGAAGAAGATTTGCTTAACCTAATTTAAATATTACACAGTGTATATACGTACCAAAATATCACACATTCTCCCATTAATAGGTACAATTTTTGTGTTCTTAATATGTCAGTTAAATCTTGAAAATATGGTCCATATTTTCCATGAAATAGCACCTTTCCCCTTCCCCAGGAAGCAGACTTATGCTGGACTTTAGCTCAGTTTGAGTATATCATCACAGGTACAAGATTATTGTCACCGCAGGTTTTTACTAACTAGGTAGTTGTGTTTCAAATCAAATTCTGCGTAAGTGAAACAAACAAAAAAAAAAACCCTGTTCTTTCTCATGGACTTCCTAAGCTTTCCAATTTCTACCAATGTGAAATTTTAGGCACAAAGCTATCTTTAACTGATTTTTAAAATCAGTCTACTTTGGGTATCTATCCTAGTGACTAAATCATCTAGCTTCTAGATTGAAACAAGGGATTTCAGAAGGGCCCCCATCTGGAACTTGGAGGTTGGAGATAGGCCAGATAAGGTACAACACAGCCAGAAGAGGTACAGGCTCTATTTTCCATGAGACAGGATTATTTCCATTGCTTCTCCTCTTATTTAGTCAATAGGGACTTCTATTTCTATGAGTCAATCTTCATTTTCTAGTCTGAGTTCTCTGCTCCGTTCACACACAAAGAATATCTTTTCCTATTTCCATGTTTTGAATTCCCATCCTACAATGATTTCTCTCCTCTCAACACATCCATGTATTTCTCATACCATGTCTGTCTTTCCCAGGCCCACCCTTGCCTTTTCTTGTCTTCCTGTTAGCTTGATACACCAAAGTCAGGACAGGAAGAGACCCTCTCTATCTGCATTAAAAAACGCAGTTAAAACTGCCACCACAGCTATGCCCCTGGATAAGATGCCAGGTCCCAACTGACGTTTTGTATTCAACGAACCCTATACTCAGGACCTCCCCCAAGGATCTAAAATAAACAAGAAGATGACTCTTGTGATCCTAGTGGAAGAACAGCACAGGCCTGGTTGCTGAGCCCAGCCTGGGTGCTCCTCCAGGTTCCCTGAAGCCCCACTCTTCCTGTGCAGTCTTGCAGACTTCCCTAACAACTGCAGGGACCACAACCTCCCAACACACAGCAAACAGGAAGCAGGTATGCGGCCAGGTGAAACGAGGTCAAAGCCACAAGGAAAGCTGAAGGCCAGATTTCCATCATCAGCCCCAATGATGTCCTGCACCTTGGTTAGGTATGCAAGGCAGATTCGTCGCACTGTATAGTGGGCAGAATGTGGTTATCATCTGCTCCACACCCTCCTCCAGCTGAAGCATTCTGCTCGCAATATTCTGGAAGTTCAGTCATCCAGCTTCTGCTAGATTCTTTCTAGAAGGCCTTGAGCAACAACGTGGACAGGATTGGCTCCCTCTTTCATGTCTCATTTTTTTTCTCCTCTCTGCAAGTTCCACCACTCTGGCTGCCTCCCTGGCTCCCAGTTGAACATGCCTTGGAAGGTCTTTATTCTCTCAGTGGTAAGCTACTCTTTTCACATTTGAGTTTCAAAGCTAGTTTCAAAACCAATGATGTTTAATATTCCAGCTACCATTACTGATCCAATGCCAAGGCATATTATTCTTTATCATGGTCTCTTATGGTAGGAAACGCCCGTGTCTTTCAGAGGGACTGCTTAATATTCCTCCTTACTTACTGTAGTGTATACTATCCACTATCTAGTTTCCTCTTCCTGATTTTCCTCAAATAGTTGGACAGGGGAATGAAAGGGCGGGGGTGGGGGGAGTATATAAATTTTCTTTCAAAATCAAAACATATTTTAAAAATGTCAAACTATTTTCCAGATTTGCTTTTCGTTTCATCTCATGCCATTTTTGAAAAAGAATCTTCCGCAAAGACTGGAGAGCAGTGAAAATTAATTCAAGGAGGACTGGAGAAAAATACATATTAAAATACATGGAAAATCTAAGTGACACAATAAGCCAGACATTAAAGAGAATCACGCTGAGTGTAACTAGAATGGGAAGCAAACTGTTTTAAAAATTCTGATGATGTGTCCATAGGGAAAATGCAGCTGGATAAGTAGATATTAAGGAAAGCAGCAAGACTCGGCCAGACACTGCTTCCTGTATTGACTGGCCAAATACGAGACACTGGAGGGTCATTACACTTTAGAATGGATAGCAGACTGAGAAAAGGGAAGGAGGAATAGGGGGGAAGAAAGGAAAAGAGGAAGGCTGAAATCAGTAACAGAACCAGCCAAACCTATCTGCCTAACTACTACTTCTGCCAAGAGAATCACAAATAATGATAGACTTTCATTTTCAATAATCCACACAGCAGTATCTTTTATTGTGTAGCCAATGTGATGATTTATGCAGTATTTATCAGAAACCTCCAGATTATATGATGAAGATGTGCAAAACAAAAGGAACATGGTCTATGTAACTCTAAAAACAAGAAAACTTAAGAGACATGGACAGTCAAATCTTATCATTGGACATGCAGAAATACAAAGAGAAAATAATTGTTCTCCCTGATTTCAGAGCATGCCTTGTCTGCTCTGAGCTGGGAGAGTTATCTGTGGGCTTATGCTGTTCTGTTTGGTTTTGTTTTCCAGGAGATAGCATCTGTTGAGAGTGCAGGTTTAGCAGAGACAACAGAAAGAGCTGTCTTTCCTGAATCACAAACAGAAGCAGAGAAAAAGGAGAAGCCAGCTAAAAGGTCATTTAACACTCTGGACATTCTGGGTTTGGGGTTTTCCTTTGGCCACTACATTGCATTCCATTGACATGTTATTTTCTTTGTTGAGTCAAGAAAAACAGGCAAATAGAAAGGGATTCGTTGCCAGAGTTCTCCTTGCTTGGAGTCCTGAGAGTTGGAGGCCGTTATCCAGTGCATGTGCTATCAACAAAATCTCAATGAGAGTTTATTTTTGAGTTTGGTGTTTTACCACCTTTCTGCTTCCAGATGGATTTCAGTTAGACGGAAAGATCCCTGCTGTATGTAAAATTAGATCTGATGTGCACTCTGAGACCACTCTTCATTAACACAAGAATAAACAAAGCAGAAACATTTTAAAACATAAGAAACCTAGATGCCAGACATGTTTTGAAAGCAGTACAAAAAAATAAAAGACTTGTCAAATTTTTCTTGTTTTCTGATGAAGTCAAAGGAAGATTTTTTTTTTTCAAACAGAATGTATTCAATTTATACCTACTGTGTGCTCAATATGCCCAGAACTATAACCAAACTCTGCAAGGGGTATGGCATTTTTAAAGTATAAGGCATAGATTTTGCTCCTACACAAGTTTAAACTGAAGCAATGTAGAGAACATTGAAGGTGCTCGCAGGAGGAAGGAAAGTCTCAGGAGTATGAAATAGTCGGGCAAGCTCATGAACAATTAGGGATCCTGGAGAGGTTGAGAGAGAGGACTCCAGTCTGGGAACAGCACCATTCATAGTGTGAGAAAGGGAATCTTTGGAAATTTTCAAGAACACCATGTAGACCCAAAAGGAAGCAAGCAGAGAAAGCCAATTAACATGTTAGAAGAGTTTTCATTATTCAAATTCAATGAAGAGTTCATTTGTCTCCTCTTTAGGACGTAAATGTTTTGAATAGACTTTTTTTTATTTCTCATTTATCTCAGGCTCTATTTTCTTTTCTTTAGACTTCATTTTTAAAGAGCAATAAAATTGAGTGGAAAGTACAGAGATTTCCCTTATATGCCCTGTTCCCAGACACGTGCAACCTCCCCCCTTATTAATATCCTTAGATATTAGATATTAATAAGGAGAGCCACACACAGGTTACTACTGAGGAACCTGCATGGAGAGATGGAAACACATGTCATCCCCAAGTTCACTCTTGGTGTTGTACCTTATACAGGTTTAGACAAATATATAGTGACTTGTGTCTACCAACATAAAATCAAATCAAGTAATATTATTTCCTTAAGAATCCTATTCTGTTTTCCTTAACGCAAAAAAAAAAAAAAAATTGGTAGTCAATTACATGCATGACCTAAGTCGTATTTCCTAATAACCAAGTCATGACCTCTCTACTACAAAAACTACAAGATAGCAGCACCTCTTTCTCACACAGCCCATTCTTATTGCCCAGGCTAATGATGGAGATGTGGGTGGTCAGGAGGACCTAGGACTGCCTCAAGGCCAAATGATTAGCCAAAGATGAACTGAACTTGAATATTTCTGTCTTGGGAGTTTTGTAGGGGTTGATTTATTTTAACATTTTATATATAAGTCATTTCATTTAGATTCAGAAAATTACATTTTCTACTTAAATAAGTGATTGAAATTTTTGCTATTCCCTCATTAAAATTTGAACTTTCTCTGAATTTCAGAAGATTGAAACTTCAACTGAAATTATGAAAGGACTTTCTATTTTGAAATCATAAAAAGATCTTAATTTTCAATGTTTACATTTATTTTAATTGATACTGTTTAAGGATTCATTCAACCTTTTATACACTCCAAATAGAACCACCTCTTTTTGTCTTTTCATTCTTTAGGTTGATATTGAGAACAAACTAAAATTATGATAGGAAATATAAAATGAAGTTTAGAAAAGTAAAAAGCCTAAAATTTTAAAAATAGAAATTTTGTTGTAAGGAGTGAATATTTATCAAAGGAGAATAAAAAATGTTCTACATAACATTATATGTTCACTTGATTTATGCACTCAAGTATTTAGAATTTTTCCCTGGGCTTCAAAAATGTTTTGGGCAGGACTATCTATGAACCTTAAGAAAGGGAGAAGTATTCACAAAAATATCTTTAAATGTGCAAAGCTCTAAATCTAAGACTGAAAGTCACTCTGCCATATGAAATTTGCCACTTTGCCACTGGAGAGCTGGTAATATAACTGAAATAGCCATACATTTTGGGGGTGTGTCTTATAAGACACCTCCCACCCCATCACATCCCCTCTAACAAGAGAACTGGGTTCTTGAATGAGAGGCATTTTCCTACTTATTAAAGAATCGAGTACCATAGATTAGAAGGCAGAACTCCAGGCCAGGGCATCTCAGGGGACCAGTATCAGCCAGAGCATGGGGACAGTGGCTCCCTAGGCAATGATGACTACCGTGTACGTAGGCCCCTCACATCTTGTCTTCTGGAGGATTCTCTGAGTAATGCGGCCATCATGTCAAATCAGGCCTGCCCCTCACCAGAGAAGGTTGTTGAGGCTGGACACAGTGGCTCACTCCAGTAATTCAGCTCCTCAGGAGGCTGAGGCAGAAGTTTTGCAAGATCAGGGCCAGCCTGGGCAACTTAGTGAGAGCTTGTATCAAAAATATGAAGGGCTGGAGATGTTGCTCAGTGGTAGAGTGCTTGCCTAGCATGTGTGAGGCCCTGAGTTTAATCCCCAGCACCGCAAAAAAAAAAAAAAAAAATTATTTGAATACCATTAACAAGCAGCCAACATTCCCAGTATAGCCCTCAAGAATATAATGATGGGCGCTGGGGATGTGGCTCAGCGGTAGCGCGCTCGCCTGGCATGCGTGCGGCCCGGGTTCGATCCTCAGCACCATATACCAATAAGGATGTTGTGTCTGCCGAGAACTAAAAAAAGTATAAATATTAAAAAAAATTTAAAAAAAAAGAATATAATGATGAAAGTAAAAAATAAAATAAAATAACTAAGATAAAGTCATTTAAAAATTTTTAGCGCTTGCCTAGCATGTAAGAGGCACCGGGTTTGATTCTCAGCACCACATACAAATAAATGAATAAAAATAATATATAAAATAAATTCTAAAAAAATTCCCTGGATAGAATATAAAACTATTTTAGGATGACTAAAACTCTGGGGTCTCAACATTTTTTTTTTTACCTCAAATGTAAACCATTTCACATATGAGCTAGTTTAAAAAGCCAAAAATTTCTTGAGAGAGAATTTGTTGAGCTTCCTGTGGTTGATTTCTTCAAGACATAATAGATGTGTTTTACTCTCCTGGGCCATAAATGTCAGAGGCACCACTTAACCAAAAGGAATAAACACACTTGAGATAGACTCTGCCTGCTCTAAATCAAATCCAGCAAAGGGAGAAAATGTGCTGGGAAAGGGTGCTTTTGCAAAGAGCCATAAAGCCTCTTACAATTCGCTCTCTCTAGGGGTGGGAAGGATGATTGCATCCTTTCCAATAGTCAACATGTCCTCAAAAATAAGTAGGAGTTTGCCTCCCTCAGTGGGGTTTTTGCTGCCGACGGGCAATCCTATGAGGAAATTTATCTGTCCAGTCCTTGGTGAAAATGTGAGAACTTTGCAGAAGGACACATTCTGGAAGTCTACCAGGAGGAACTTCTAGCTCCCTTCAGCCACACTTGGGTCTTTGCCATGATACAGGAGTTCTCGGAGAAGGCGGGCTTCCTGGCTGGGTCCACCTTCGGCTGGCAAGGGGACTGGGATGGACTCAATGCATTGGAATTGTTTGAATGGTTAGTAATTCTCCTCTGATACTCAGGGGGATTTGCTTCAGACCAATTAAATGGACATAATATTTATCACACATGTTAGCTCTCCTAGAACTGTATTAAAAGGGACTTTTCCACTCCTCTCCCTATTTTGTTGCCTCTTTTGTGTTAACAGTGTCACCTGTTAGAGGGGAAGCTATTTCGAGGGCAGGAACCCTTACTTAAAACCATGAGAACTTAACATTTAATGAGCACTTACTGCAAATTTATAATTTTGGGCTAGAGCTTCATGTGAATTAGCTTATTTAATCCTTTCACACTCTGATACAGGAGAACTAGCATCCTCTTTTTGCAAATGGGAACACTAAGGCTAAGAGAGATAAAAGACATCCCAAAAATCCGCGCTCCAAAATATTTAATTATATTAATTCAGATATATATAGAATTTTTAACACTTAAACATCTTTGAAATTGTTAGCATATCTGAAACAAAATATTTATTACAATTAAAACTGGCAGTGGCTTTCTTCCTTGATAAAATAACTAGATCCCACCACTGTGGCGTCTTCATCTCTATGACGTTACATAATTCTTCTGGTCACGTCATATGTAATTCTCCTGTGGACCTGAGCCCCTCCTGACACACAGCAGATAGTCAATATTTCTTACACACACACACACATATGTGTGTGTATGTGAATGTGTGTGTATATGTATGTGTGTGTGTGTGTGTGTGTATATATATATATATATATATATATATATATATATATATAGAGAGAGAGAGAGAGAGAGAGAGAGAGAGAGAGAGAGAGAGAGAATTTAATGCTACCAAGTAGCAAATGATGGAAAGAATCACTGGCTGTCTAAAATATCCATTCTCCCCTACTGTCTCAGTCACTGAGCACTAGGGTTCAGCTAAGCCCAGAGCTGTGGGCATCAGGACTTTAATTTCCCCCCTCCCTGTAGCTCAGCATGCTCAACTACTTAAGTTTCTGACCAGTTAGGGGTAAGCACAGGTGTTATGTGCAACATCTGTGAGTGTCCTCAGAGGGCAGAAGCATGTTTCTTCCCTCTTCCTCCATCCTCCTGCCTAGAACATAGTAGTGATGGCTGGCAGTTTTTGTGGATCATGAGAATAAAGACATTTTGGGGAGTTGTGAAGATGAAACTCTGAAGGGGCCCATGCCCCTGAGGACTTGGGGATTCTCTCTACTAGCCAAAAACTGGTTAAGAACTCCTTTTTAACTTTTTAAATGAGAGAAAATATTCTGTTTGTTTAAACAGATTTAGTTTCTCTGTCACAGGCAGCCAGATGTAATACTATCTGATACAGAATTTAGTACCTAAAATTGGAGAGCTACATGACAATTTAAAAATATTGCAATGGCTTCACAGATGTGATCAAACAGTGAGCACAGAGGGCATGAGTACTGAAGACTGAAAAAAAAAAGGTGGCTTTTATTTTGCAGTAGCAAAACATTTGGTTCAAAGTAAAACACTTCTGATCTTAAAAGGCAGATGACCTGCTGACTGAGGCTGCGGTGTAGGGAAAATAGTGTTTGATAGCTCCTTCTTGCCACCTTTAGCAAAATTATTCAAGGTTAGCATTAATGAATCTGCAAGCAGAGATGGAAGGAAACATCACTTGGCTAAAGGTAACACTCTCTGCTTGTGGCCTCACTTACAAGTTGACCAAAATCACAATCCGAAATTTGGCAGGGTTGAAAAAGCAAACATATGTATCCTAAACTGAATAAGGATTTAGCAGTGGCAGTAAAGCAGTAGCTTTCTCAGGAGATGAGGACAATATCCAGTCCAACAAACTTTATGAGCCTACTAGCCAAAAATAAAAGTAAGGGTGTTGTTTTACCAAATAAATCCACTGTTAAAGCCACTGCTTAGTTAGGTAGAAGGGGGATAGGATGGGCATAGCAAAGAGATTAAAAATTAAAGACCAGAGACTACAAGCTTAAATGTTACCTTTTAGCATGAGGGCAAAGGTAGGATGCAAGAGAAGGTAGGCACAAAACTTAAGAAGGCCTCTGTATTAGTTAATTTTCCACTGCTATAACAAAATGCCTGAGACTAAAGGATGTATAAAAAAAAAAAAGGAGTAATAGGTAACTCCCATCTGTGGAGGTACTAGCATCCACTTGTCTCTAGATCAAACCTGAAATTGGATTTATGTTCCATACGCCTGCCCCTTTGGGGTGATTCTAGGTGTCCATTTCCACTAGCCAAACTGCCCTGTGATTCAGACATCAAAACTAGGAGAGCCCCGGTAGTGAACCATACTAACTTGTTATCTGGCACAAGGATGTACAGTGTGTCACATTCATAATTCAGACTCTGTTAAATGTAATATATATTGTGCAACTCAGGCAAAAAGGTCAAAAAAATTGGATGACATATGGTCTGATAGAAATGGGCTTGTCATCTGTGCCCAACCTGTCTGCCTCTGTTCCCTTCCTGAAGCAGTGGAGAAGACAGCAGCCACAGCTCTTTCCATCACCAATTTCTCATTCATCACTCACCCTGCACCTCCCAAGCAGGCAAAGATCCCTCACCAGTCTATGTCACTCCCTAGCAGCATCTCTTCAAATAGGTCTGAGAAGATAGACTTATCTATTCTAGTGTCTTCTCTAACCCCCATAACTTCCTCGATGCCCCGACATCTCTTCCTCTCTATGCCACGGATGATCACTTTGGTATCATCCAGGTAACTTTGTTTAGATACATTTAAAGTATAAATATAAGAAATACCTGGTGCCTCTTATTTACATATCATAAACCAGGATGGAGGGACAAACAAGAATCATTCTAACAAATCTTTAACACGAGACAGCAATTTCTGGGTGGAGTACAGTAGCAATGACATGCAATTGAGTTGAAGCCAGACATAAATATCCCAGGATGTCCTGATGTAAATCTGTCATGACTCTGGGGAGTTTCCATTTTCAGTTCAGGGTTATGAGGTTTTAAAAGCATGGAATGCTTTTAAACATGCTCCAGAATCTCAAAACGATCCGGCTACATTCACATATAGGAAGACTTGTTGCCGGGCGAAACTGCTGCCAAAAACATAAAGACAAGCAAACAAGTTGACCCAACAAAAAGTTGTAAAAAGTAAAGGGGAAAACAATCAGTAAAGAGAAAATGAAAAGCATCTGGTCTCAGGTGTCTAAACTCCAGACCCTTGTTGTGCTCAGACTGACCCATGGGGTAAGTGATGGACACCTGAGGCTGTGAACTGTGGTGCCTGACATCACACTCCTGTCTGGTTCATGGAAGCTCCTCTCTTGCCTCCTTTCTGGCTTAGTCCTTGAGACTTGCAACTTTCATCCCTCTTCTTGCACCTTCTCTTTTAACTGATAACTTTTTAACTTACAATTTCCAATAGCACCCCATCCCTCAAAAGGGAAGCCTTTGGATCATGATACGCGCTATTTTTCCTGTCACACCTTCCCTGATACCTACTAGACAGACTCTTGTTGTGCTGAGAGAGCCACTGATCCTTGAGACAGAAAGCAAAGATGCCAGGACATTATGTTCAGGGTAGGTCAAATAAAATTCAAGGTAACATGGTTTTTACCAAAGGACCATTAAACCGTCTAGCGTCTAAATGTAAATATGAGCAGCCAACCTGTCACCTGTGAGTACTGGAATCCAAAGATGAATGAGCCACCACAACCCACTGACCTATATGTCCAAACCACAGGACAACCTGAGCAAACTGGGCACTTGAGGCCATCCTGAAAGAAGCAGCCACACTTAGAATCCATATAGCTGCCCATGGTTCCAGGCAAAGTTTCCTCCAGTGACCCCAAGGACACATGCTAAAGTCCCAACAGAGTCCAGAAGAGTCCTGTTGTAGTTAGGCCTTCCCAAAGAGACCGAGGCAAAAGAATGTGTATAGATAGACAGAAGTTTTGTTTTGTTTTGTTTTTAAGTCATTAACTCATGTAATTGGGGGAGCTTCCAGGTTCAGATTTTACAGTCTGGTAGGTTGGAAATTGTAGCAGTAGTCAATGTTGCAATCTTGAGTCTGTGAAAAAAAATGTGGAAATTGTCAGAATCAAAATGGAGTCATTGTGTCGACACTAGCAAAAAATAAATTAAACCAGGAGGTTATAAAGGAAAGGACCTTATGCATGACTGCCTGAGAGTAGCTGTCACAAAAGACTCTGCCAGAAGCTCAACCTTGCACAGAGGCCACTGTGACCTTTTACAGAAAGTCCTTCTACAGGACAGTTGTCTGTTCAGCCTTGAACTTTCTTGTTGTTCATTATTTTGATCCAAGATAGTTGTTGCCAAATAGCAGATATAAATCTCCTCATTTTTGTCTTTCATATTTCCTCTTTCCTCAACCTCTTTGTATATTCCCAGAGTTTACTATGGCTCTGCTATTCCACTGGAATACTCTGCTAGTCCCAAATAAATACCATTATTTTTTAGAAAATCTCCCTCTGATTTTTTTTTTTTTTTGAGGTTGACAAGTCTGAAGTAGTCTAAAGGCAGTCTAAAGGCAGAATACCTTTCTCTTTGGGGGGACCCGAGTCTTTTCTCTGACAGCCTTCAGCAAATTGGATGAGGCCCATCCATATTTTGGAGGACAATCTGCTTTACTCTAATTCTGCTGATGTAAATGTTGCTATAATTTAGATTTAGAATGTCCTCGGAAGCCCATATATTAAAGATTTGGTCCCTATCCAGTAACTATTAGGAAGTGGTAGAAACTTTAAAAGGTGGAACCTAGTGGAAAGCCTTAGATTATTTTGCCCTCAAAGATGATCCTAGGAATCCAGCCCCTCCCTATATTCTTTGCTTTGCTCCAAAATGTGCTCCTTCTATGATATACTGCCTCACCACAGGCTCCTAAAGTAACAGGCCTGATGGATCACAGACTGAAATGTCTAAAACTGTGAGCCAAAATAAACTTTCCTCTTTTTAAGCTGATTTATCTCAGGTATTTGTTATAGTAACAGAAAACCAATACAAATGTCAATCTCATCTAAAAAATACCTTCACTGGAACATTTAAATTTATGTTTGACCAAACTACTGGGCCCCATAGTCTACCCAAATTAACATAAAATTACCAATCACAGGTGACAAGAATCCTGGATCCTCACCTCCACCCCCTCATCTAGAATGTTCCACATGTTATCTGTCATTCTCTAGGTCACCATGCCTGTCACCTCCCATGGCCTCAACCCAAATATCTGTGGAGGACGCCAATGCCCAAAAGACCACCTAGCTACCCCTAAACCCAGGGACAGACCTCTGTCTCTAGAGCATAATTCCTCATAGGAACATGGAAAGTAGGGTGCTCCTCATCTGCACCCTTGCCTGGATTATAACAGAAGCCTCTCACCTCAGCCCGGCCCTGAGGAAGAGAGTTGAACTCGATGATGCATGGGATCACAAACTCTATCTTCCCACTTATTTTTAGGCTGTGCCTCTTAAACATTCAAAGAGCATACTCTGAAATACTTAGAGATCAGTCAGACAGTCCTAGATTGGTATCATTTCATTTTAAAACTGAGCATTTTAAATATTGTGTATTTACACTTACCAAGAAATGTGTTCACTTCATCTCTAAGCTTACCCTTAGTTTCAGAAGTAAAGCCTTTCCTGCTGCTTTTGATAACAGAAATTACAGCCGGGAGAAAATCCAGATATCAGAAGATTTATCCCAGGCTCAGAAACCATGTGAAATGGGGTCCCTTCAACCCCAAGTTAAGTCAAAAGTCAGAGAACACCTGAAACAAAACAAGAGGAAGGCCAGAGAAGATACTCACTTCCCTAGAGTCTGCACCACTTTTATCCAGAGCTGGGGAGGCCCAGGGAGAGGAATTTCACTCAGAAGAGTTAAAAACAAAATAGGAACAACAGATTCGGGGCAGGGGATCACAGTTGCCAAATTGTTCTTCATTTTCTAGCAAGACAATTGCAGGTAACTGTATCATCCTAAAGTGAGTTACTGCAGCTCCTAGGAGCCCTGTAGAAATTCAATTAGTTCCTCTATTCTTAGTACAATGGATTATTCAAATTGTAATGGACAGCTGCAGACAGCACCCAAGGAGCCCTGCATTAAACAGGGAAGTGGCCACCCTGTCTGCTTCAAGCTGCTCTGGCCCCTCCCCTAAGAGGGAAGCTGAAGAGCATGAAACATGAACAGCTGGTTTTATATGCCTGTTGTCATCACCGGTAATTAGCATTTACCCAGCATCCAGGGTACACTAAGTGCCAAGCAGAACCCAAAGCTTCCCAGTGGGCTCTCAGCCTAATTTCATCTCTAGAACATCAACAAAGACCAGCCATAGAAAGAGGGTTCAGACTTGTCTCATCAGACCGAGAGTTGGGTTGATTGCACAACAGGAAAAAGAAGTGGCCAGAAAGGACTTGAAAGAGGAAAGCAGATCTTTGGAAATGTGTCATTTCTTTCATCCATTGACCTCTTTGGCAGGACTTTTGCAAAGAGAGGATGATGATTTACAGAAACGGCTCATAACATGGTAGAAAAAAAAAATACAAAGGAAATTTCCTCACCACAAACAGGACATCTGATTCCTGCTTTGTAGTGGGTCACTGAGCCAGAGTCCAAGTCCTGGGATAGCCCTAAACAGCATGACCTAAACAGTTCGAGTAATTTTTGTGTCTCAGTCTCCTCATCTGTAAAACAGAGATGAGGCAAGAGATGGATTATCTATAGGCAGATAAAAATGAGAACCTTGGAGAATGGGATTCCACCATCCCAGATTGAAACCGTTTGTTTCTGTTTGTGTATTTTGGTCTGCATGACTGGAAGGCCCCAATCATGCTTGGGAACCTATACATTCTGTTATTGCCCCCAGAAAGGCAAGGCCACATGGGAAATGATGTTTTCTTGACTACTCTAACATTCGTCAACCCCAGTTAGTTTATTTTGAATGCAAGCTTTTGTTTTAAGGAACAAGTACAGGATGAACTCGGGTTGACAAGGGCATTAAACCATCCCTTTATGGGAATGAAAAAAATCAAAATTGTGTGCTTTAAACTTAGTCCAAAAAAGAGAACAATCAAGAGAGATTCTCCAATGAAAGTTTAGTTCCTCATCAAAATTGTATAAAGGTCCTAGACAGAGAGCCTCGAAAGATAGGTACCCTCTCAGGGACCCCTCCCATGCTGTGGGGTTTTCCTTGCTTGCTTCCAATAAATCTCACACTGAATTTTCACCCTCTCTTTCTGTGTACTTCATTCTTCAGGTGTGCGAAACAAGAACACCCCAGTGCTATAACACAGGGTTCTGTGTTATAGAGATAACAGTAAGGCCAATCTCAAAAGGTGGTCGTTAAGTATGCAGTGAAATAACATGAAAAGTTAGTACTTAGCACATAGTAGGTGGTCAATAAAATAGCCTACTATTTGGCACACAGTAGGTGGTCAATATAAGTTAAGGTAATGTCATCACAACCCGAGAGCACTTTGCATACTTCCAGGTATGACACAGAGGCAGTTCATTACATTGGCCGTCTATGACACAAATGGCTACCTGTTCTCCTTATAATTGCTTCCAAGTAGCATGTTTATGTCATGGTGAGTTATCCACCTGCCAAGGGGACAAGAAAGTATCAAGGAGATGCCCTTTGGAGCTGGGAGGAAGGTGAGGGAGGAGATGCAGTTTTCAAACTCCTTCCATACCAACCAAGTGAAGGTTCTTGCAATGTCACTGTGTTTGCTTACAGTCAAAATTTTCTTCTTGCAATGCATCATAACCCTTCAAATTTTTTGAGAGTTAACTGACAGGAAGGAAGATGTCAGCAGCATGAGGTATTTATCTTACAGTATAACTGCAAGAATGATGTGCTCCCGACCTTCAGCCTTCTTCACCCAGCTTCTCTTCCCTTCTACCTGTCACCTTTGCCCTCACCATTTTTCTCCCTGAAAACCACACATCACCTGCTCTTCCCTCACTCCCTCTGTAAATCTCAAGTCCAGCCTTCCTACCTGAGCATCTTTCTGAGCCACGCCCACCTCCCTTTAGAGTGGGCACTTACCACACTTCTTGCATTTCTCCCCCTCACCTTCTAGAGTTCATCCCTGACATATGGTGCCCAGCCCAGTACTAGACTCTCAATAAATACTGTTTGAATGAATATAACACAAATATCCAAACTATCCCATTTAACTTAAACTCATTATTTGCATGCTGATGACTTGAAACCCCTTTGAAGTTCTTTAAATGATGAAACAAACGACTGTTCTGCTTCTGCTCTGCTTCTGATTTCCACACCTCTTCTCATTAGATGTCCCTTCCCTCACCTTTTTCCTCCCCACACTCACAATTTCTAAATAACCTCTCAATTCAGGGGGTTAAAAGAGACTCAAGGTCACAGCAGTTGCCTGAATTGCCTAGCTATTGGCTCAACAGGAAAGCACAATTCTTGCAATGACAGCTCTCCCCATCACCCACTCCACTGGGCGCCTTCTACTGCCCTCAGACCATACTGAGCTCCCCTCGTGCATTCTTTCCTCTGTGTTTCCCCGCGTCCTCCTTTCTCCAGGAGCTAGCTCCCAGCCCCACCTACCCATTCTCACCCTCAACCACTGAGACCTTGCTTACTCTTTCACTGGAGAGACAGAATGCAGCCAGATAGAACTGGAAAGATA
This sequence comes from Urocitellus parryii, assembly GCF_045843805.1. NCBI lineage: Eukaryota > Metazoa > Chordata > Mammalia > Rodentia > Sciuridae > Urocitellus > Urocitellus parryii. The sequence goes on from NC_135532.1 coordinate 68,810,014, forward strand.
GAATCTGTTCATCCAGAGCTCCACAAGCTTGCACCTCCCCGCCCAGCCCCACGCACCCACATCACACCCTTACACATCTTCTGAAAGACACCTGTGCTTCACCCATATCCTGGGTCCCAGCCCTTCTTTCCTCCTGGAGTACACCGATGCATTTATTCTCTCCTCTCTCCTGCAGCACCAAATCTTCCTTCTAGACTGGAGTCTTTCCATCAGAACAAAATGTGATCTTTCCCTTTCATCTTAAAAAAGCAAAAACAAACATCTCCAGGTTTCTTCATGAATCCTCCTCCTTCCCTTTATAATAAAGCAATGCCAAGAGGAATCTGGGTAAAGATGTGGGACCCCTCTGTGCAACTTCCTGTGAATTTGTAATTCTTTCAAAATGAAAAGCACAACTAGCTGGGGTGGGGGGTGGGGGTGGGGCAGGAGGATGCAGGGGATGGGGAGGGTTCTGAGAGGCAGGCAGAGTCCTGGCTATTCTTGGGGTCTTTTGTATGTTTCCTGTTTCATTCTTGCTGTTATCTCTTATCTCAGATTCCACTCCAGTCACTTTTCACCTTCAAAACTCTACCCAGGTCTCCAGTGCCCTTCAATACTGCCACAGCCATGGTCAGATCTCCATCTTCTTTTTTTTTTTTTTTTTTTTTTTTTTTTTTATTGGTCGTTCATAACATTACATAGTTCTTAATACATCATATTACACGGTTTGATTCAAGTGGATTATGAACTCCCGCTTTTACCCCGTATACAAATTGCTGTATCACATCAGTTACCCTTCCATTGATTGACATATTGCCTTTCTAGTGTCTGATGTATTCTGCTGTCTGTCCTATTGTCTACTATCCCCCCTCCCCTCCCCTCCCCTCCCCTCCCCTTTTCTCTCTCTACCCCTTCTACTGTAAATCATGTCTTCCATTTGTATTCTCTTGACTTACCCCTCCTTACCTCTTATATGACATTTTGTATACAGATCTCCATCTTCATCTCGTTGACATTTCAGCATTTCAGGCAGATCCTATCTATCTTCCCATCATGCCCCCCTCACTTGGTTTTCCTCCCATCGGTCTGAACATTTCATCTTGTTTTCTTTTCTGGTTTTCCCTTTATCTCCCTAATCTCTAAATGTTGGAGTGTCCCAATCTTAGTCACAGATTCTCTTCTCTATCTTTACTCACTCCCTGAGAATCTCATCCAGGTGTAAAGCTCAGAATACCATTTTCATCCAATGACTTCCAAAGGTGTCAAGTAGGCTTCAGGGTTTATCACAGCTAAGACTGAACTCTGATAGATTTCCCCAACCACGCCTTTGGTGGTTAATTACAACTCCATTCTTTCAGAAGCTCAGGCTGAAACTCTTGGAGTCATCTTTAGATCTTTCTCCCACATCAGCGCTGTCAGCGAATTCGGTTGGCTCCATGTAGTTTTTGCCCTCATCAGCATCTTCTGTTATCATTAAAGAACTGTAAGACTCACACAGCTACAGGAATTCAAAAGGAGACACAAATACAATCACAAATGCCAAAGAACACAAAAGACCACAAGAATAGCCAGGATTCTGCCTGCCTCTCAGAACCCTCCCCATCCCCTGCATCCTCCTGCTCCTGCCCCACCCCCCACCCCAGCTAGTTGTGTTTTCATTTTGAAAGAATTACAAATTCACAGGAAGTTGCACAGAGGGGTCCCACATCCTTTACCCAGATTCCTCTCGTGGTTAGATCTCACATAAAGATAGCACAATGTCAAAACCAGGAAACTGAACCTGGTGTGCCAGTGACCGTTAGTTACATGTCACCCACATGTGGATTGGGGTAACCTTCTCTGCAGTCCAGACACAGAACTTCCCCCACCATTCCCTTGCGCCATGCCACTCCCTTAGCGCCGGACCTTCCTCCTCTGCCTCCCTAACCCTGCCAACACGTTTTCCATCTCTGTAATTTCACCATTTCAGTCGTGTCATTGAAGGGCACAATGTATATATAAAGGGAAACAGACAGTACGTGACTTTGAGATTGGCTTTTTTTCCCCACTCAACATAATACCTTTGAGACCCATAAAAGTTATTAGAAGGAGATTTGTTTTGTTTCGTTTCAGTTTAGTACTATCACAAATAACACTGGGATGAATAATTCTATACAAGATTTTGTATGACGCAAAGTTTTCATTCCTCTGAGGTAAGTGCCTGGGAGTGACGTTGAAGAATGGTACGGTGGGTGGAAGTTTAGTTCAGTTTTGTTTTATCCGTTTGCATGTTTTTACAAAGTGCCTTCCTGCTGTCCTGAGGGACTATACTGTTGGACCCTCCAGAATGTTTCCAGAATCCTACCACTTGTCACCACCAGGACAGCACCCTGTTTCCAGTGCTGGCTCTCCTCCCTGGGATCACCATGATAGCAATGGAACAAGGGTCTTTTCTTCATCTCTTGTTCTTTCCCCTCTCCTTCAGTCTAGTTTCTACTCAGCTGCCAGACTGATCCTGGCAAAATGGAAGTCAGATTGTATTTCTCCTCTCTCTGAGGCAGCACAATAGTTTCCCTTCTGCCAGGAATAAAGCAGAACTTCTACCCTGGCGGACAAGGACCTCTATAATTTCTCTCTGTCCTGTTCAGTGACTCTCTTTCCCATTATTCTCTCCAACACTCACTCCTCTCCAGCTGACACTGTGGTCTCCTTGCTCTGCCCTACACACAGTAGGCATCCTCTTGTTCTGAGCCTTGGCACACCCCTCGAAGGCAGAGATTGGTGTCTGGTTCATTCACTGCCAAATTTCCCCAGTGACTGAATAAAATTTCTGTCACATATTATTCATTGAGTAAGTTTTAGGTGGCTAAGAGGTGAATAGATAAATATAATGTAACTGCTTGGAAAAATATGATTGCCAGCATTTCACGATTGTTCACCATGTCCTTGGGTTGAAAGAATGTTCAGAACACATGAGACAGAGGCCAGACGAAGCACTGACAGCATTTAAACAGGTTCCCAGAAAATAATAAAAAATATGTATTGGAAAATGGGCACGTCAGCAGTGTACTAGGCCATGTGGCTAGAGTCCTGGTCTTTTGTATCACCAGAACAAAGCTCTGGAGCAGCCCCAGTTCCAAAGCTTTACAACACAACACACAGTTTAGGAAGCTAAACAGGAAGCCACTAGCCTATTTGCAGATAATCTGGAGAACAAGGCCACATACAATTTACATTCCCCGCTAGGGTGTCACTCACTCTAAACAGAAAGATGGACTTCTCGCCTACAAGGACAGATTCTCTATGTCTAAAAGAATACAATCTTACCTCATGACTTAACTGCATCACACTGCATTACACAACCTCATGCTTGGCAAGAGAATTTAACAACAACAACAAAAAAAAAAAAAGCTAGACAGTTTACTGTGGATATAAGAAAACTCAAAAACAACAACAAAAATCTTATTTAAAAGCTGGGAGTTACCAGCGTGTGACCTGGATATGCTGGAAAAAAAGATTAAGTAGGTTAATATTTATTTTACTCACGAATATCAGTTCTATTTTTTTCAGTGTTTGGTATGAAGAAAAAAAGTAACAATTATACTGCACATACTGTATACTAGAGTCAGTTTTAAGCACTGGATGCCAATGCTATTTGTCTGAATGTGTCCCCCAGAGTTCTTGTGTTAGAAACAATCCCCAGTGCAGCAGTGTCAGGACATGGGAACTTTAACAGGTGCTGAGGTCATGAGGCCAGAGAAGATTAATGCCATTACCACATAAGGCACTTAGTTATCATGGAATGAGTTCCTGATAAAAAGAATTGAGCCCCCTTCCTTTGTTTCTCTCTCATACATGTTCTACTGGCCTTCCACCTTCTACCATGAGATTATGCAATAGGAAGACCCTTGCCAGACACAGCCCTCCACTTTGGATTTCCCAACCTCCAGAGCTCTAAGAAACAAATCCCTGTTATTATAAATTATAAATTAACCAGTCTCAGTTATTCTGCCACAACAGTGAAAAATGAACTAGGAGAGCATATTAGCTCAGTCAACCCCCTGCAGACCACACTGTGCATTTGATACCACAAGGCACCCAAATGATAGAGAATTTTAGAAAAACATATCCAAAGACACACAGCTAATGAGAAAGGCCCTGCCGGGACTTGTACAGGTAGTTTGGAGTTGGCTCTTCACTTTGCTTCTCCGATAATGTGCTAATATCTACGCTAAAATACCTTTCCCCCATAGCTGCATAAAATGTTTAGAACTACCCCAGGAAGCAATCGAGGTGAGAAGTGAGGATTACAGAAATGAAGAAACTAGCTTGGGAAATGGTAGAGGAGGTTTCAAACCTACAACTACCTGATGGGAAACCCTGTTTCCTGGGCTTCTTTCTGCTCCCTCTTCACTCTGCCATGCCCTTGGTGGGAGGGTATGTTACTGTCCCTAAACTGCCCACCCTCATTGTTCTCCCCAACCCAGAGGCTCCGTACACAATAATGAACTACTGCTGAAGCTTTCCTTTGAATGTAGTATATTGCTTAACTCAAATGAAGTTTTTATTGGTTGGACTCCAGACCCTAAGAACTCAGAGGGCATTTTGGAAAAATATATTTTATTAAGGGATCTCCTGAAAAATACAAATCACACCCCCTCACTCTTGTCTTTTTCTATAAACAAAGCCACATACTACTTGTGTGGTCTCTAGTCAGTCCTACAATCTCTCTGTACTTCAGTTTTCCATCTGCAAAAAATAAAAAAAAAAAAATCTACCTACCTGGTGGGATAAGGAAGGAGCCACAGAACTATCCTTAAAAATTCTGGAGAAATTTAAGGTCAATGTAAATGTGTTTGCTCTTATTATCACAATTATTACATCCCCTGGTCCCTGCCCTGGCATGGAATGAGGAAACAGGTTCCCCTCCTCCATTCTCAACCTCCTTTCGATCTAGCAACATTTTCCACCACCAGTTTTCAAAAAAACTTGTTTTCTGCCTCATAGAATGGAGAATTGGGTTGACTTAATAATACTTGCTATTTATATACCGTTTTTCTTCCTTAAAAGCCCTCTGTGCAACCAATATTTCTTTCCGTGAGACTAAACACAGGAAGACTCTTTAAAGAGAAATTTTTTAAAGAATTGTCGTGGGCCTCATTTTCAGAAATGGCCATGCTGGTTTAAGTCTGCCTACCCTGAGAAACGTTACACAAACTACCACAAAATGTACTCCACTCAAATGCAAAAAAAAAAAAAAAAGTTAAATCTGTTTTACATTATCAGCATGCAAGGGTAAATTTACATTATTCTGGAAGCTTTGCATGCTGCTTCTTAGTTTTCTCTTAAGAGAAATTTAAGAGAAGGAAAAGAAAAGAGAACAGTGCAATAAAAAAAAGCATCCTTTGCTGATGTAACCCCTACCATGGAGATTTAGGGGAAATAGCTAAGCAATGTGATCCCATCTCATCGCACAACCCACTGTCAATTTTCAAGACACTTGATGGAAACTTCTTTGCTTCCTCCTACATTTTCAGGGGACTATTGTTAATCTTCCTCATTCAGAATCTATTTCCCAAGCTATGTGAATTTTCAATTGTTCACATTGACCTCTTCTCTCACTTCAGACAATAAGATAATTTCTGAAATGTAGAGGCAGGAACCATTTGCTGCTTCCTACAACTTCAGAAATACCTAAATGCATGATCCATAATAATTCCCTGAAGTGTCTCGCAACACTGCAGCATATCCCTCAGTTTTGAATGAAAGGATAGTTACTCAGAGATTTATGCAAGAAATCAGATAAATGGCAAAGGAGTTGCATAGCCAGAGGTGCAGGGCTTTTCTTAGACTGGATGTCATGATTCACTCTACTTCCTGTGAGCCCAAGGACAAGTGTTCTTGTCCCATGGGTCAAGAGATCTATATCCAGCCAACAGGGACTCTCCTCCACTTAGCAGTTTGATTAATAGAGGGGTTTTTGTTTCGACTTGCTTTTCCTTTCCAGTGCCTGGTCTGTATTTGACAGAAAATATATGGGGCTACTTATTGTTGAGGGCCCCAGGATGCTGCCTCACAAGTAAGATACACTTAGTTGATGGCCTTATCTCAGATGACAAGCCAGCTGATCCCCTGACGTCAGGGGCTCCCACACATGCCTTGACTGTTCCTTCTGTCTGCCCTGAGCATGCTGCCCTCCTTCAGCTGACAGTGCAGCAACTGTTTTGACGTCTTATTGTCACGCATTCTGTTCACAGGCATGGATAAGGAGAGCCGTGTCCAAATAAACCCAAAGCATTTTCTTCATTGCAGCGATGATGAAGTTATCCAATTCTGAGGGTGCTTAAGCCCGTGGTGGAGTATACAACTGAGCAAGATTTGTGGTCCTGGTTGAATCCAGAGAAAACACATACAAGTTTTGCATGTTATTTCTCCAGTTCTCCTTGCTTCTAAGCTTTCTCCTCGAAATCAGTTCTCTGGAGTTTAGATGATAAGCACATTATTTCAATAATGTCAGAGTCATGGTTTTAATCTATTCATTTGTCAGTTAATGTCATACAGTTCCATGACCACAGACTGGACTAGTCCTGGTCAATTTTCTCAAAACAACACATACCAAGAACATCTACTTCAGGAAATAAACAAACAAACAAACAAATAAAAATATCTCTTTCATTACCTTCATTTCTACAATAATATTTTAAAAGAAAAATTTGCATATTTTTATATGACATTTTAAATGTTTTTATGCTGAAAGATACTGCTCCGGGTAAGAGACTCATACTCTACCTGCATTGTTAGTTTTACTGAGTTAATTGCCATAAAAAGAGAAAAAAACATCATTACATTACAATAGACGATTGACATATTACTCTTCCAGTAAATCACATGAATAGATTATTTTGGTGCTAAAACAAGCAATTAAAATATATTTGAGAATGTAAAAAAGAAGAAAGAAAGAAATTGTGGCTCAATCAGAATGAATCCACACTCTCCCAGGATATAAAATAATTCACAGGCACTCACCCTTAAAAGATGGGTCATTTTCTTGTGGAAACAATACACTGAATGTAGAGGAGTTCCCTTAAGAGTACTATTCATCCAGGGTTTATGTAAACTCCAGACCAGCATCTGCTTAATACCTAATGTCTATAATTAATACATATAGTGTCAAAAGTTCAAAATCTAATGTTCACACAAGCAAAATAACAGCAATCAAAGCTTTTGTGGATTTTTTCCCTGTGGTCTTAAAACATAAAATGCAATTAAATTGGCTCTACCCCTAGAGTAATCTTGACAAAGTTTGGCATGCCATCAGAACATATTATACAGATAAACTGGGCATTAAGGTTGTTCATCAGTATCGATCATTTTTAACATGAAAATATGTGAAAAGAGTTTAAAGTCGGTATTTCCCCACATCAAAACATCTAGAAGAATGGGTGTCTTAGCCCAAGGACATGCCCTATCTGGTCTCAGAGGTAGATGCAGCCCTATAACTAAGATGAATTAATCAAGTTCCACTTGCCAAATGCCATGGATTACTCAAATCACATAACTAATTCTTCTTGTTCCAAGTAGAATCTTTGGGCTTGTCTATCGGGATAAAATGCACTCATCTGTGGATGCTAGCTCTCATTTATTAACTGAGTTCAACAAATAGGCACTAACCACCTAATTCAGGCTAAGAAATATACTATCCTCAAAGAGCTTGAACTTTAGACAGACATTAATCAAAGAATTACATAAATCCCAGTTGTGATAAATGCTATTAATGAAAAGTGTATAGTTGTAAAAGAACCTAAAATAATCTGAAAATGGCAGTATTGTAGTACTGATAAAGTAGAAATAAACATAACATCTCACTTTCAGAGTTCTTATGGAAATAAAATTTCAATTTTATGCAAACATATTTAGAGGCTGTACATACCTATATAAAATTAGGGATCATTTTACTATAGTGAATTTATTCATTATGCTGTAGTAATGAGTAAATAAAATCTAAGTGACCCCATATATCAAAGATTTATTTCCCACTTGGGCAAAATCATCTTCACATCTGACAATTCTCTAGGGCAAGCTCTCTTAGGTCCACTTGCATCCTGTGGCACCGGCATCTCAAACTGTTTCCAGGTCACTGTGGCAATAGACACCAAGAAAGTAAGCAAATGGACATTCAAGTCCTGGCTCTTAATGCATGCTCCATCTGACCACAGGGCTCAGATAAAAGTGGGACAGAATATGGATGTTCAATAAGTATCTTTGCCATGAGGATCAAGAGCAGGTTTTTGAGCAATTTGTCTAAATTTTCTGTGACCATTTTCTCCTTAATCAAGTGGAAAGGGTCATTCGATATGTCACTGGGGTCAGAGGATTCATGTGATAACTTTATGCACTGAATGGTGTAGAGAAAGTAATTTCCATTATTTCTACCACAACTATCAATGACACCATCACCTAAGAAAAGAATAAAAATTGAGTGATAAGGATAACAGGGACAGGCTAGTTTCTTTCAATAGAATAGTGCAGTGGTCTCATCAGACACCAAGGATATGGCAGCATCCTATACCATGGCCCTTGGGGGAAGAGAGACATGGGTGGAAACCCCAAATCAGTACAGACCCTGGCCCTCGCCTAATCTGCTGAAAAGTCCAAGTCGACTTATGGGTCACTACATCTTTACCCCAATTTCCTACTGGGCTGGTCTAAAATTGTCTAACTGGGTTAACAGACCCAATTTTTTAAAAAGGCTAAATATATCTAGTTATATAAGAACGTTCTCATTATCCTGGGTCAGAGACGAGGTATATTACTTGTTTAACTGGCATTATTAATCCTTGTTTTCTCATTATGGAGCCAATGGACCTGATCTAAATTACATACCCTTCTTTACCTAACCAAAAACCAAGAAAGCAATAAAGAAGCAATTCCCGGTTATTGTTATGACTCCCAATTGTCTTTGGTAAGATGAAAACTCAGGTGGTGCTTATGTATTTGAGAAATATTTATTTATTCTCTTTGAAGCGAACATACCAAGCACCAATGCATCTGCTTAATGTGCTCCCTTTATTGCTTCAGTGTTAGTTACAACCATTAGGTGCGCAGCATGACAAATGTATATTTGGAACCTTGTACAAATTAGGTTGGACCCTTTATCATGTGTTTTAGTCTCCTACCCACTCATACAGGATATTCACAGGCACAGCAAAAATGACCGAATACAACAGTGTAGAAGGCAATATTAAAATAAAGACAGTCTCCTACAAACAAAGAGAAACGAAAGAAAATAAAATGAGAGTAATCGATTGTAAGGAAAACACATCACAGATTTTAACATCAAGAATAAAAATCCAAAGACTTGGGAGATTAATTTAGCCACCACAAAAAAGATGATTCTAGGAAAAACAACCTACAAGGCCAATTGAAAAATAAATGGCTGTTCCA